>NC_090438.1:903380365-904656365 GCF_031143425.1 Pleurodeles waltl | reverse complement strand
ATGCGCGTTAGAAATTTCAGGGATAATTCTAGATGATAGGTGGCTTAAAGCTAACCAGTAAAGCAGTTTCCGCATTTTTGTACCCCCGCCAATTTACCCTGGCATTAACTACACGCCAGAGGAGTTTAGCCACCTCTAAGGAATGATCACGGATCTCGTCTCGTATCAGCAAGAGTTGCCTGGCCACTGCTTCAGTCGGCTGAGTAGATTGCTCTGCTTCTAGTTGGGCGGCTCAGGCCTCTAATTAGGTAATGTGTAGGGTCTGGGATTGCTTCCGGGAGCGGACAAGGCTCTTGGTCAAACCCCCCACCGCTGTTTTGCTCATCCCCCAGAAATAACCCGGTGAGGAGACCAAATCTGTATTTAGAGTAAAATATTCCTGAAGTGTTTCCCGCAGTTGTTGGACATGGAGCTTGTGCTGCAGGTACCATGTGTTCATGTGCCACCACGGGTGAACCCCGGTTTGAGCCGATTCCCAGTATGAACCGGAGCAGCGCATGATCCAATGTACCTCTTGGTAGAATTTGATTGTGTGTGAGATGGGAGCAACGTGTAGCAGGTAACAGAACAAGATCAATTCTAGATTGTGTGCGGTGTGCTGCTGAAGTATGCATAAAATGTTGGCGCTGTGTATGCCAGACTCTCCATGCATCACACAGCCCCATGGACGCCAGCCAATTCAACAGCCCTGAGGCCATGGTCTGCATATGAGCCGATGGGGACCCCATCACATCCAACATGGGGTCAGGGGCTGGTTAATGTCTCCCCCCAGAACCCATGACCCCCTAGGGCAAAGCTAGGAGCAGGGCAGTAAGGTCATGTAGTGTCCTGCGTTCGGCCACCAGAGTGTAATATACACTGATAACGTTGATGGTGAGGCCCTCCACCCTCCCAGTCGGGATCACATATCGCCCCTGTGGGTCCTTCTGCACCTGGGTGACCACCATAGGAAAGGAGCGGTGAAGCAGTACTGCTGCCCCGTCTCCCCGGACCCTGAAGCAAACCCCGCATGGTAAACCCTATCAAAGCCCCTGCGGATCAGAAACGGGCAGGTGTCCCCGAGAAGATGGGTCTCCTGCAGCAAGAGCATGTTGGGTCTGTGGCGCTGAACGTGCGCAAGTACTACTGTGCGCTTCATCTTACCTATAAGACCATTAACGTTCCATGAAATAATTTGCATCGGGCCTATCGTGCTTGTGAGAATATGTCAGTTGAGCGCTTCTTTGGGGTCATCCGGACACCATTCAGATCCCGAACCGACAGAGAAGGATTAATGCCCTCATGTGTCATGGTACCTGTCATGGAGCAGTGCATGCCTACCTCCCTGTGCTTGTGATCTGAAAAGCAAACAAACATTGATTCTGACTAACAATAACAACTGCCATGCAACCTGGCTCAAGTTCTCCCACCCCGCCCCATACTTTCCACAGGAAGCATCTGTTGCCCTTATAAAACATTGAATTCTCTACTTTAGAAGGTTCTTAACCCCAATCTAGGGGGCAGTGGTGGACCCCTCCGTAATGTTGGATTAAAGAACATTAATTAGCAGGCAGTTGCCTCTCAGTCCGTAACCAAAGTGAGGTTGTTGGGTCCTTCATTCCTTTCCCAGCAGGAGTGTCACAGCGCCGGACTACGGGATAAGTCAGAGTCACTGGGAGCATCCATGCGCACAGGTGCCCCTCCCTCTGCTCGCGACTCCCCCTAAGTTCCACCGCTGCAGGCAAGTGTTGAATGTTCAGACAATACCAGCTGCGCAGTCCCTCCCTGCAGGGAACCAATAGGGGAGCTGGACCGCGAGCCACGCCGCACCCTGTGCCTTTTGGAGCACATGCGCGGCTGCTGACCGGAAGTCCGCCGCAGCCAGTTATCAATTGGCAGTGCCCCGCGAGTCCTCGGGGAGCTGCCCTCATGAGGGCCTAGAGGGACCTCCTCAGTCACCCATGTCAGCGCTGCTGCAGGAGTCTCAAAGAAATAAGTCTTGTTCCTGTGCACCACTCTGAATTTAGCGGGAAATAGAAGGCTGTAAGGTATCTCCATCATTCTTAATTTTTGCTTAACCTCTACATAGGATCTACGTTGTTGTTGGACTTCTCTTGTGTAGTCCGGAAATAAAAGGACGTTTCTGCCGTCACAGCACAATTCTTTTCTCACGCGTGTCTCCTATAACACCGCATCATAGTGTGCAATTTTGCATTTCCCACGGATTAGCATAACTTGCATTCATTTCTGATTTCATGTCCATTATTTTATATGTAGTTACCTGAAAGTGAAAGACCAAACAAAGTTACAGAAAATCTTGTTTTTTTTGGCTATTCTTTTTACATCACACTCACTCGCCCTATCCACATTGCACACAGCATCATGATCGAACGTAAATAATGTCACTGTTCACAAATAGGACAGAATGCAGACGTGGAAAAGAAACTTGTTTATTTAGCTGCAGAGAGCCCAGGAAACTTCAGACCAGCAACTCTGCTGAATGAAGCATGCACACGATATATGTTTGTTCAAGACACCACTGGTTATAATTGAAACAGATGAGTCAAGAAATACAAAATATCACAATGGGTTCACACATCCTTGAAAAGATGTAGCTATACAAGTTCCTGACAGATATACCACTTATGGACTTTCTCTTGTTAGTTTCAAACATAAATTATAAAAGGCCTAGTCAGGGACTTTCCATGGTAAAAACACACAACTCGTCAGAATTTCCTGCAGACGTCAGCTAACATCAGTTCTACACTCCTATGAAGGAAACAAGCCTTGCGCTATTACAAAACAGAATAAATAATAAATCTCAGCAGTTCCAGAGTGGCAGAAGCAGTTAGTGGTTAGTGGTATATGACCATATAAGCATTTCTCAGAAATAGAACAACAATTGGACGGCTCAACAGCAATAAATTAAACTTGGCTGGCACAGAATAAATGCAAACTGTATGAAACATAGAAATTAAACTTTCTCATTCCTTCCTTTTGAAGTACTATTCAATCATTTGCTCAACTTTAATATATTTCTATTTTCATCATATCATATATTTCATCACAGTTATCAACTTGATGTGTGACCCTTGTTCTTGCCATCAACACATTAGTAATTTGAAGACAAAGTGTAACCATACAGGCTGACAAACAGCTCGGTAACAAATTCACTAACAGTGCCCCCAGCTAGCAGGCCAAGTATTATTAGTGCCCATGTAACCACAACTGTCCACCATGAACCCCATGAACTGCACAACAGTCCTATTTTATCCCAGAATGTTGTTTCTATTAGGGCATGTATTTCCTGCCCTATGTGATGTAGATTTTCTATAGCCTTATAGACATTAGGGGCATTGTCAGGAATAAAAGTGAAGCATTTACTGCCCACAATCTTGCAGACATCTCTCTCTTCTGCTAACATCATGCCTAAAACCATCCTATTTTGTAAAGTTGCTAAATGTACTGGAGATACATATACTGTTAGATTAGCTATTCTCACAGATGTGTTATTTATTGTTGCCTCCAGCAATCTGCCAATACTCCTGATCTCCATAGAATTGAAAGATATCCCTACCCAAGGTATGAAGAGACCCCTTGCAAGGTCAGGAACTCTTTCTTCCGCTAAATCTTCTTGTTGTTTTCCCATTTTTCCCCTCACTTGTTTATAATTCACTTCCAATACCTCATACTGTCTCTACTGTCATGTCTGATACTGGAAAATACAATTCTAAGGTAGCGTGTACCCGCCCAATCTACAGGTAGCCAGGTATAGCCTTTCACCTAATAATTCCATAGCCCTGCATATAAATGTATTCTAGGCCATGAACTATTAGTAAGTGAAAATGTAGCATTACATACACTGTCCCTCCTGTGATGGCCTCTTGCCATGTTTGTGACCCCTTGGCATGTATACATAATTTTTCTGGCTTGTCAGTTGATAACATAAGATCTCGAATATTAGTGTCTTCAATTTCTGAGTTATTCAGCCACATAAGGAAATCTCTAGATCTAGCACTTATGAGTCCCTTTTTTTTTTTTTTTACTCTTTTTAGTTCCTTTGCCCTTTTGGTCTCAGGTTACATTGGGTTTGTCAGTATTCTCTTCTAGTGGTAAACCTAGTCCTCATTCAGACTGTTCTTGACACATCAATGCAGGTGCCTTCTTCACATGAGAGGCATGTATACAGTTTTTATAATTAGTACATTTTACTCCAGAAATGGTCACTGTTAGAAATGGTGTCTCTAGTTGGCAGTCGGTTTGCACCCTGTTCAAGTAGGGACCTTCACTCTAGTCAGGATAAGGGAGATACCCACTTAGATAACCCCTGCTACCCTTGGTAGCCTGGCACGAGCAGTCAAGCTTATCTCAGAACCAATGTGTAAAGCATTTGCACATAACACAGTTACACAGTGAAAACACTACAAAGGGACACCACACAGGTTTTAGAAAAATAGCCAATATTTATCTGTATAAAACAAGACCAAAATGAGAAAAATCCAACATACAGTAATAAAGATATTATTTTTGTAATATATAACTTAAAAATACAGTTTATTGATGTTGATAGCTCACTTGGGGCTATCACACCGTCGTGGTCAACAAAACCAACAGTTTAGGCTAGCTACATTGTCGGGAAGACCAGCAAACAGTACCTTTGGAATTGCAGGGCGTCATTATCCTCGTGGTGAGCTCCAGAGAACAGCGTCACAGTGTTGGTTCCAGAGTCGGTGTGGGGGTCGGAGGGCCCTTGAAGTCGCACTCGTTGCATATCGAGCTCAGGGTTGATGAAAATGGGAGCACTGGTGTGGATGGTGTTGGGGCTGTGGTGCGAAGCGGGATGGTGCGACGTGCGGGCCCACAGGTCACGGTGCAGGCAGCGCCTTTGAGATGGTCGTCCAGCGACGTTGTTGAGACCAGGGCTGCGGTGTGAAGCGTGGTGGTGTGACGTGCAGTGTCACCAGGTAACGGTGCAGGCAGCGTCCTTGTTGTTGCTGAATCATGATATTCATCTTCAGAAAAGGACACCATCAGCGGCTGAAGTGCCCTGTTGTCAAAATAATTCTGTGAAAGGGGTTGTGAAAGGGGTTGTGTATGACTTTTTGGAGGTGCTAAGGAGGCCTGTGGGGGTACATATGTACCTCGCCCCTGAAAGTGGACATCTGTTCTCTTTGATTCTAGGGACACACTCGTACCCGGTGGTCAGTTGTCCCACATTGTGACATACTCCGGCATTGAGCTGTATTCGTGGTGATGCAGAGTACGTTCGTCCTCTACCATTTCGTCCCCTGTATCCTTCTTTTTGTATTCCTTGCCCCCTATTGTTACTCTGTTGCAATTGTTGCAATAAAACTTGTCCCTTCATATCCTTCCTAGATTTGTCCTTGTGAGTTTCATTATTATCATGCTTGTCCGAATAATACTGTGCTACGGCCAGCATTTCTGTCAATGGTTTTGCAGTCCAACAAGGTATTGAACCATTAAAATAATTACTTATATGGCCTTGAAACCTTTGCACCTGCCACTCCTTCCTCCCCGGGATCTGTGCCACTGTGTGCCGATAACAACTTATGTACTCAGGCATAATAGGCATGGACTGTTGTGTCTTTAGTCTGCCTAGCTAGTTCTAGTTCGCTTTCTTTCTTAGCATAATTGCTTGTTAAAATGTTAAAATTAACATTGGCAGATCTTGAATTTCATCATGAAATGGTCCCATCATCCTTTCTCTATTTTTGTAATGTTGCATTATGCAACTTTACTTCTTGTTGGTCCTCTTTACACTTTTTCATCTATTTGTTATCAAGATAATGGAAAACATCTGATCTAAATCCCTTATTGTCAACTGTCCTATATTTAGTATCCTTTCCTTGTGGGTGTACCATTAATCTGCATTTCCCTAATGTTTGGAAAGTAGTTAGTGAAAGGTAATAGCTAGCCTTAATCCATGTTGCATGTACATAAAACACGGGCTGTGAAGCGTTAAACCCAGGAATGTCTTGCATTGAAAGCTGGCCATCAATGCATAATTGTTTTATTTTCTCAATTGTGGATAGTAAATGCATCAATAGACACGATGCCTCTTTGTCCCAAATTTGAAGGTTGCAAGCCAAGTAATCAATATTCTGCAGCTTTGTATCCCATTCACATTTTAATCCCACTTTTTTATCATGTGTCCTGGCCACATGTTCTTATAAATCTTGAAATGTATGTTTGCACACTTGTTCTAAAACATGGTTTCTCATGATAAGGGAAAGTAAATTCTCCTGTGAATTCTACTTTTTCAACATCACCCCCAAAATCATCATGGTTGGATATCACAGTGTATGTGAAAATAACAGAGGTGGACAATGCCACAAGGTTCCTGAGAGTAGGTTGGAGGCACACGTGTAAAAGTAGTCACAGCAATGAAAGGAAAATATATCAAAGTGATTCTCAGTTGCAAAGTACACAGCAAATATATTTGATTATATTATAGCATAACTTCAAAGCAAAGAATAAAAGTCAAAATTCATCACCGTAGTAGGGCCCACCAAATGCTTCATCTTTCTCATGCCAGCAAGAAGAACGACTCCTGTTCAACTGTGAGAAAGAGATTTTCCAGCCCCACGGGACAGGTCAGGCAGCTGGCGCCCGCTCCTGACTGAAGTCCCAGAATTAATCGCTACTGAACAGAGTCATCTTTTTATATCTTGGAATAATTACGAGAGAACTTTCTAGAAAGCCCTCCCTCTTAGAGGGGAATTATAAAAAAAAAAAAGGTTGGCTACTGTAGGTCAGAGTTGGAAGAAACAAGCGTCGAAAGTTGGCCAGGCTTTCAAGGCTGTCTCTCCCAAGGCTAGAGAAAAACACAAAATATGCGCTTCCTTATCCTGCTAGGGTTCGGTGAGAGCAAAATACGAAAAACACAGCTTGGTTTACCATGAGGAAAAACACAGCTCATCTGCAATGTCTCAACTGCAATGTCTAACGCCACGATAAAGCCAATAGGCAGCTAAACTGAATACAAAATGTCTAATGCCACGTTAAAGCCAATAGGCAGCTAAACTGAATACAGAATATCGGGCCACATGTAGCAAGCTTTTTGCAATTCGCAAACAGCGAATTTCGCTGCTTGCGACGTGCAAAAAGCACATTGCAGTGCACAAACCCCATTTTGCGATTCGGTAACCGGGTTACTGAATCGCAGGATGGGTTTGCGACTTGCAGTTAGGAAGGGGTGTTCCATTCCTAATTGCGAGTCGCAGTGCAATGTAGGATTGGTTTGTGACCGCGAACGTGGTCGCAAGCCAGTCGCATTTTGCACCCTTTTCAAATGGGTGGTAACCCATTCGCAAAAGGAAAGGGTCCCCATGGGACCCCTTCCCTGTTATGAATGGCACTGTTTTCATTATTTCAGAGCAGGCAGTGGTCCTGCGGACCGGTGCCTGCTCTGAAAAAATGAAACGAAAACGTTTAATTTTTCAGTTTTGTGATGCATCTCGTTTTCCTTTATGGAAAACGGGCTGCATTACAAAAAAAAAACTGCTTTATTAAAAAGCAGTCACAGACATAGTGGTCTGCTGTCCGCAGCAGGCCACCATCCCTGTGATGGCCTCCAGTCGCAAGGGGGTCGCAAATTGCGACCCACCTCATGATTATTCATGGGGTGGGCACTTGCGACCCCCTTGCGAATCGCAGATGGTGTCAGGGACACCATCCAACATTCAGAGTTGCGGGTCGCAATTCTGAATGTTGCTACATGTGGCCCATAATGTCTAATGCCACGTTAAAGCCAATAGGCAACTAAACCGAATACAGAATGTAATGTGCTACTGGTGAACATTGAACAACTAATATGCACAGTGGTGAAACACAAAGTCAATGGTCAAACATACTTAACGTCATAACTCCTGGGTGCTCTGTCAGCTTTCGTGTATATCTTAAATAAACCATCATTGGTTAGACCACCGTTAGTGGTACGTTTCTGAGAGTATTGTTTTACCTTTTTTCCTCCCATTACATTTGAATGATGTCTATGATTTTTTGGTGTCATCTTCCTGTGAGCCAATGCATTGCCGTACAGTTTTACTTATTACACAGAAGGCAGTATTGTTGGAGAATTTCAGGTGCTTTAAGTTCATCCACCTTTTTAAAAGTGTTTTTTTTGTTGTTTTTTTTTTTAAATCCCCAAACAAGTTATTCCTGCGTAGTTGCTTGGTCCTCCTTCTTAGGGTGGTTTTGGCCTTTTTATATGGCCAAGCTAGCCAGTCACTCTTTGAACCTCTTTTCGTCTCTCATCCTAACAAGGAGCAGAGTCTGTATAGAATGAATCCCACAAGTGAAGTCTTGTGCTAAACCAGCCACACTCAACAGGACAGAGTGGATAATCGGGTATTTGTGGGCTTTGCCGGAGCCAGAGCACCATTTTTGATCAATCATCTCACCTTTGCTTTTCAACATCTACATGATATCTTTACCAGAACTGGTCAATGATTTCCATCTCACATGCTACAACTATGCAGATGACACACAAATACTACTTAAATTAGAATGCCCCAAAAACATTGAAAACTCAGAAATCTTCAGTTGCCTCAGAGCCGTTGATCAGTGGATGACCTGGAGCCATCTCAAACTAAATACCTCCAAAACAGAAATACTCATATGTGGTGACTGGAAAAATTATGACCCTCTGTGCATCTGGCCTGACGATCTTGGGCCACCTCCTTATTACCCAAGGAAGTTAAAAACCTAGGAATCACCATGGATTCCAAGTTAACTATGAATGCCCAAGTGGACAAATTAGCACAAACAAGCCTCATCACCTTGAAGACTTTACGACGCATCTCCCCCCACCTCGGATTTCCACACAAGGTGCAAGCTACTATCTTGCTTGTACTATCCAAACTGGATTATGCCAGTGGCCTCTACCATGGATCATCTCGATCTATTATGAAAAAACTACAACGTATCCAGAATTCCGCAGCCAGGCTACTATTACATGTAAAGCCGCAAGCCCACATCTCCCCTGCGTTTACAGCACTACATTGGTTACCTGTTGCCAGAAGATGCACTTTCAAGCTGCTTTGTATCACCCACAAAGCTATACATGGCACATGACTGCTTTTTTTATCAGAAACAAAATAACCAAATACATCCAGCAAAGAAACCTCTTCTCAACATTGGCACCCCGCCTTAGAACACCACCATACAAGAAAAAGACTATAGGTGGTACATCCTTCTCCGTTCAAGCAGCCAAACAATGGAATTCATTACCCCCAACTATAAGAGCCACAGATAACTTTCTTGTCTTCAGAAAACTACTCAAGAGTTGGCTCTTTCCTTCATAACCACTATATTCAAACAACTATGGACTGCCTATGCCTATGTTGATAAATATTTTTTCAGATTATGTGTATATTTCTAGTTATGTATAGTTCTTTAGAAAATATGTATCGCTACTATGTCCTAACAATAAAATACACACACTCTGTAAACCTGTTTGACTATGTATATTTTACCCATGGTTCTAATTATGTATTGTATATGCATATGTGTGTGTATTCATGTGTGTGTGTGTGTATGTATATATATATATATATGTGTGTGTATATGTTGTTTCTTTGCTTGGCATGTTCGTGGGTCATTGCATGGCTCCTGGCTGGGTTGTTATACTAGATATCTATGAATTCCTGCTCTCATCTTATCACACTTATCTACCCATCGTCATGTCTCTATCAAACTATCCTCCATTCTCACTCTGACTCATCCCAAATCTTTTCTACTACTTTCATCTCCTAAATAACTCTGCCTAAGCTTTTCCCTCCACTTCCACATCTAACTCACCAAACCAAACCTCACTCTACTACCGTGACCTCCAACAAAACCCTACTAAATTCTCCCGCATTTATCTCACCCTGCTTCTATGCTCTCCCTAACCCTTCCACATACTCTTCCCTCCTCCACCCCCCTTCACTCATCCCAAGCCTTTGGGTTGAGTAAATTAAGGATATACTCCCAATTAACACTTCTGGATTTCTTTCCTCCTCCACCCCTCCATTACTCCAGTCATTCTAACTAACAAACTCTCATATCTGCGGCTCAAATTAACTCATAATAATACTAAAACTGTACTCATTATTTCCCAATACTAATCCATCACTACTTCTTGTTGGGTTCCAGAGTAGCGTGCTAATCACCGAAAATCGCTTCGACGCCTCGTCAGGGGTAGTAAGCGATCTATAAATACGAATACAATACAATACAATACAATGCAGTACCTACTAGTCGTTTAGACCTCTCAGGTTGTTGGTAGATGGAACCAGTATAAATAATGTTTACGTTTTAGACTGTACAGGTGAATCACTTCCATCTTTCTGTCTACTATCTATCTTACTCTGTTCATATGGAGGGGGACATATCATTCCATTTAGTAACCTCTTCATAATAAGGTCTCCCTCCTCTGGTTCTGATGGTGCAGACGGCCTGGATAGGTAAAATTTTTCTTCTATTAATTCATCCTGCCTATCTTGTTCCTCTCTTTGGTACTATATTTCCTTGGCCAGTTCTCTATTATTCGTTTTCTTGTCTCTTTTTACCTTGGCCTGCTTTACCAATTGCTCCCTGGCATACCCCTCCAATATATTTAAAATTTCAAATTGTGTTAATATTAGCATTTGCTGGCCTAGTTTATAAAATGTTTTGCGAAAGTAATGTAATTTATCATAGGCAAACGTGCCCGTAGTTAAGAATGTAAGTCTCAATTTTCCCAAGTTTAGTAATTCCACTTTCAGAAAAAGGCCAGACTGAAGTCCCTTTTCATCATTATTTCAAAAGCAGGTGAATTGTTTAGTGGTGTGGGCTGCGCTTGATCCACTTATGTATCTGTATTAACTAAGTTACTCATTGTCCTACTTTTAGGAACCCCACAAATACTCACAAATCCAGGAAATGTTTCATAGGCTGGTAATTTAATATAATTATTCAGAGGAGAAACGGGATACCTAACTCCCTCTACTACTTTAGGGATTCTAACTGCTGTTAGTTTGTTGGGCTCTCTAACTCCTACTGTTTTATTGGGTACTTTAACCTCTATTTGCTGTACAGATTGTTGACTAATTAATACATCACAACTAAAAAGAAACCTCTTAGATTTCAATATTACCTGACCTTGATGCCTGCATTCGCAATAGTTCAGAGAAAGAGCAAAAAAATCAGTCTTATGTCTCAGGGTTACATGGTCAGTTCCTCAGTTGGTGCTGACTCCAGGAAACTCAATCCCCTCTGGAGGTATACAAATCAAACCTAGGATGGAACAAACCAGCATCTGAAACCGTGACATAGCGAATTCGGCTGGACTGATTCTGTCTCTCGCCGGCAATGCCTCCAGTTTGACAGAGCGCAAATATTGTCACTGCTCACAAATAGGACAGAATGCAGACACGGAAAAAAATGTTTATTTAGCTGCAGCGCTGCAGAGAGCCCGGTACACTTTAGACCAGCAACTCTGTTGACTGAAACATGAACACAATACATAAATGTTCACGACACCACTGGTCATAAATGAAACATGAGCCAGGAAACACAAAAATATCACATTGGGTGCTCACATTCTTGAAAGGATGTGGCTATACATGTTCCTAACACATATACCACTTTTGGACTTCTTAGTTTTAGACTTCTGGCCTAGTCAGGAACTTTCCAGGGTAAAAACTAATCTCAACAGAACTAACTGCAGACTTCAGCTAACATCAGCTACCCCCTCCTGTATAGGAAACAAGACTTGAACTATTACAAGACATAAGATGTAATACATCTCAGCAGTTCAAGAGTGGTAGGAGTAGTTGGTGGTTAGTTGTATATGAACAGATAAGAATTTCTCAGAAATAGAAAAACATGTGGACGGGTCAATAGGAATAAATAAAACCTGGCTGACAAAGACTAAATACAATGCAAACTGCATGAAGCACATAAATTAAACTTTCTCAATCACAGTTCCCATACTCTTTTTATTTTTTTAATTTTTATTTTTTTTATGCACATCATCAACCACCGTGGTTAAACCACACATGACATTTTAAAACTGGAAATTTAAAAAAACAAATGGAGATGTCTTTTCCCCTTTCACTTACATTGAAGCAAAGAAACGTTTAGGTGGAAGACTGGTAAAATAAATCAATTTTTGGCTTCATAATCAGCACTGTCCTGCCTGAATCCAGTATGTTGACATGCATGTTAGACCCTGTGATTGTGTTAGACTTGGCAGCCTTTGAGTGGTCTTCTCCTAAACTTTTCACCTTCACTTATGTTTTTCTAAAATTTTGTTGGCCTTATGACTGTGCATTTTACTATTCCTAACCAGTGCTAAAGTACTTGTGCTCCTTCCTTTAAACATGATAAAACTGGCTTCACCAAATTGGTACATTTGATTTACTTCTTAGTCCCTAGTAAAGTGGTACTATGCATAGCCAGGGCCTGTCAATTAAAATGTACTGGTAAAACTTTTGTTCTGATACAATTTTGCATGACAAATTATTTGTGTGACTCTTTACGTTTTAGGTTGAATATAGTCCTAACTGGTGGTACTGTACTCTAAACAACAAACAAATATAGTTAAGAAGTGTGTTTGAAAAAAATATTGAGGTTCACTTGAACCCTTTGTGGGTGCCAAACCCCAATAATCAAGTGAAGCCCAATATTTTCATACACCCCAGGTTTTAATTTGGAGATTCACAACTGCATTCCCAGTTGATCAAGGGCTAGAAACCCCACCCTTTTAACAACCTACTCCTTCTGATAATTTTAATAATCACTGAAAAAATAAACTTTATTAATCAGCCACTAATTCATCAATAGACACCTTTATCTTCTTAGGTATTCAATCACTGTCTACTGTCATTAATTGTTGATAAACTCTATCCTTGTAATCTTCTTTTTCCAAATCGACAGAACATTTTCTCTTTTTTGAGTTGATTTCATAACTTAGTTCTGTTACTAATCATACACCCGAGCAATTTAAGTAGAAAAAATAGAACCGTTTCACAAATCATTATGATTAGCACAGGTGTTAGAATTGACTTATGAACGGCCTCACCAATATTACCTAACCATTACACCAATCCTACCAAAACCCTTCCTTATCTCACCAAAACAAGTTCCAACAACCTCCCATAATACTGATTCCTCTAGTACCTAAATCTCAGAAGTCAATTTAGTTATATTAGTAATAAAAGAATCAATAGTCCCACTTTGTCAGGGATCTTTGTATAGCACTTCTTAGCTTTAATCACTCTGCAAACTCCTTCCTTTGCCAAGAGAATATCAAAAGCAAGAAGATTTTGGGTAGTTATCGCTGTTATTGCCAACAGTTCCTCATTCCCTTTTTCAAAGATCCTGTTGGGTACATGGCAAGCCTATCATCTACTGTGGACAGTCGTCTAATCTTTATTTAATTAATTGCTAATCCTACAGAAAAAAACAATAGCTTGTAAAATATCTAAAACTATTTGTCCAAACCTTCATCTTTTTACAAGCGAGACCCATCTTCTAATTAGTTTACATGATAAATAGTAGGACAAACTGAAACCAGATAATATTATCCTACCCAATTTCTAGGCAGGTTGAAATAAGCAGTCATATTAACAGACATAGTAAATCTCTCTCATAATAGGTTATCCTCCAATTAAAAGATTTCCACTAACTACATAAGATCTATCACATTCACTCTCTCCTACACATTCTACCCTGTCTTTTCTGTTACAGTCTGCTTTGTTATACATTATTCACCTCTCTTTTCCTTCTCTATTCTTAACCTAGGATGTATATCCAGTAACCTAAATTCCTCCTCTTATTTCATTTCTTCGAAAGCAGTCTTCTGATCCTCTAAACTAGTAACAACTCTACTCTTCCTTCATTATATCCTATAATAAAATCGCACTCTTTATTAGTCAAGATCCACAAATACTCCTTAACCAGGTTATTATCATATCTGTTCTCTGCCATTTTGCTCAAATACTCACTATATCCAGTTTTGCTATGATCTTATCTAATGCTCAAATTCTCTATCGACACGTTGAAATCCGTCAGATAGGGGCACAAAACTCTACATGGTTAATAATAGCAACTAAAATAGTGAAAATACTGCATTAGAAATCAGCAGTTTTGTGTTTAGCCCTCCCAAGCTGACTTTTGGTGGTAAGTACGCACATAACACCTACTTGACCTCATAATCTCAATATTCTCCCTAATCATTTTAGTATATTTATTATCTGTAAAACAATTCCAGTGTCCTGTATGCACTGCTACAGGTTTATGCCCATCATGATTTGTAAAAATGTCAACATATTTATTACTGTGTCTTAAAACATATGCCACAGGAGTCAATAAGCACAACAGTCCAAATAATTATATTTGTGTTATAATCAACATTATCATCCCAACAATGTTACAGCATTTGCTGTTACCCATTTCCTTTGAAACAAAAACCTTTGTGGTAAAAAGCAAAAACAATAAAACTAACTAAAAATGTATTTGCAAGTCAGTCTTCTTTCTTCATTTTTGCCAACTAATTGTTAAACGACTAGTTCATGTCCAAAAATTAATTCTGACTGTTTTAGTTTTTCAAAAGTTCATGTTCAGCATCTTAAAAACAATTTGATCCCAAAAAGTATCAAATTCCGGGTTCTCTTGTTAAGGTTTAATTCTCTTAGTCTTTTACTTTAACTCAGTCCCTTTTTTGAAAGTGGTTCTTCCTCAGTTTCAATTTCAGACTCTGATTCACTTTCAAATTCTTGCTGGCACTCTTTCAATAGGAAATAATCTTCCTCAGTTCCGTCTTCTTCTGATACTGCAGCTAGATATACACATTCAGGTGAAGCATACCTTTGATTAGGAACTATTTATTTTTTCTTTTAATAACTGGTTGCTCACGCCTACTAGTCACTGAGTCAAACTGTCTCAGTTGCTCTTTCGCTGGTTCACAGTGTTTTCCGGTTACACGTTCTATTTCTCAGAATATCTTCAGTTTGTTCCCTTTCAGTTGCCATCCTGTCTTTAATGATTTCTTCAGGACTTTACCCTGAATGCAGTTCTGAACTTTAATTTTGGCTCAAACCTGCATTCCAATCAGCCTTTTCTCCAATGTCTCTCTACACAGAAAATGTTCTCTTCCCAAGAGGGATCTTTATAACTTTGATTCTCAACTGTATATTGTCATTGCTCTGATCAGAGACTATTTCTTGCTGCCACACATGTTTTGATTTTTTTCTTTGTCACAGCTATTTACTCTGATCACTCTGAAACTGGACTTCTGAAGTTTCAAGTTCTTCATCAGAACTCCCACTCACTCGAAACCTTACCTCTCCAGTTTGGTTTTGTGATTTGTCTTTGTCTTCACCAGTTTCATAAAAATATCCACCCCCCTAGATACACGCTGCAAACTTGAGCTTGGCTCTGATTATCACTCTCAGCCACTTAAGTGTGCCGTGAAACTTTGCCAGTCATCTTGTCCATGGCTTCAACCACTCACTCTCTTTTTGTGTGAGCAGTGAGGATCCACTGGGGCGCTCATGCACATTTGACAGCTATTTTTGTTGTCAGCACGACCTGGAAAGGGCCCTTCCACTTCTCGGTCAGGCACCCTTTTCAAACATGCTTGCAGGCCACTTCCCAGTCACCAACGTTTAGTCCCTGACACGGTATTTCCTTGTAGTCTTAGTATACACATTCACATGGTGAGAGACAGATTTCTCCAGATCAGCTAGCCCAGGCATACTCAAAGTACGGCCCAGGGGCCGCATGCAGCCCTCCTAACCTTTAATTGCGGCCCCCTGGTGAACAGCAGTACTTGGCTGCTGTTCACTTGACAATACAGGAACATTCAGAAAGCTGTAAAACAGGCATAATTTGTTTACACATTAACTAAAGTAATGGTAATAGAGCGTTGGTGGCTGACAGAAGTCACATGAAGGCTTGGTTTGTCGTCCGCATCTTCTTCGCGTCTCCCTTCACCTACCTTTCATCACAATGACCCTTGCCCTGCTGGCATAGGCGCACCCCTCGGGCATGTCACAGACAGTACTTTGTGGCCCCTGGGGAAATGTTTGCGAGTACCCATGAGCTAGACCTTTGAATAGTCAAACCCAGTGTCATCAGTTATTAAAACAAGCGCAGCTGAGGGTACAAATGCAATTCTCATGTGCAGATAACCCGGTTTTTCTATCAAGGATACTTCTTGTGTTCATCAAAACAAAAGAAAGAACATGAGGCCTTTTCAAACCAGTTGAAACACACACTTTTGTCAGCTTCTTGTTAAGAGTTCCATTCACTCTTTCCACTAAAGCAGTGGATTATAGAAGATAAATACAATGGAAATACTGCTTGATGTTAAAATCTGTGCAGATTATCTGCAGCACCTCATTCTTGAAGTGCGCACAACGATCTTTTTCAGTAGAAGTGGGAATGTCACAGTGTCCTTTCCTCGGGATCTGCACGTTGCTGAACAAAAGGTCCACCTTCCGGTGTCACCAACTCAGAAAGCTATTATAGCACAGAGTTATGATGAAGCCAGTCGGGGAAGGGAATTAGGGTAGGTAACAACAGGGAGAGAGATCTGAAAAGTAAAGGTTAGAAAAAATATGCATTTACTCATTCATAGAAATGTAACTCATCAATAAACTCTTGACTAAATGCGCTATCGAGATATCAGATGGAGACCTTTTTGAAATGAGGGCAAAGCCCCGTCTTTGAAACATGGAACAAGGGTAAACTTTGACCTCAGAATCAAGAGATGGCAAGAACTTTGGGCCACGATTATACTCCGAATATCAATCCTATAACATCTATGCCTTCACAACATAAACCTTTGATCATGACTTAGAAAACCTCGAAGAATTAAACATGCTTTTCACATCTTAAGCTTTTCAAAGAATACTGAAAACTTTGATTTGCTTATCTCCAGAAATACTTTCACATTCACAACAATAAAGGCCAAAAGGTTTTACTCATTGAGCTTGAAGCGCTTCACTTAATACCAGGAAGCGCTTTTACTCAAGTGGCCTGAATCACTTAGATTGTTTTGCCAAGAACCTTTTACTCCTGTGAATTGAAGCGCTTTGATTGTCATGCCAAGAGCGCTGTTAAACCTGTGGACTGAAATGCTTGAATTGCTGTGCCAAGAGCGCTTTACATCTATGAACTGAAACGCTTTAATTGTCGTGCCAAGAGCACTTTACCTCTGTGAACTGAAGCGCTTTAATTGCTGTGCCAAGAGCGCTTTGCATCTGTGAACTGAAGCACTTGAATTGCCGTGCCAAGAAAGCTTTGCATCTGTGAACTGAAGCGCTTGAATTGCTGTGCCAAGAGAGCGCTTTACATTTGTGAACTGAAACTCTTTAAATCGCTGTGCACAAGAGCGCTTTACATCTGTGAACGAAACGCTTTGAATTGCTGTGCAAAAGAGCGCTTTACATCTGTGCTCTGAAATGCCTTTGATCGTTGCGCCAAGGCCGCTGTACTCTAGAAACTGAAAACGCTTTGCTCGTTATGCTAAGGGGCGCTTTACATTGTGGAAGTAACAACTTCCTCCAAACTTGGATTCAGCAAGGCCTTACCACTATGAGTACGACCTACTCATTTTTGAATGCACCATTGAAACCAGGATACTTTGGTTGGACGACACTCTGCCATTCAGGAACTCTGCTCTTCTCCAGAGAAACCCCCACGAGCTCTGGCTGCATTGAAGTCTTCAAAATAGTGAGCAACGTGCTTGGGTGTGGCTGGGCTTTATAGGCCTGCCACACCCCAAGATGGCAGCTGCCTCTAAAAATATGAGAATTGTAGTCCCTTCATGGAATAGCACTGATAATTGCATCTTGTCCACCAATGTCCTGAACCTGCAGCTCTATGAGCTTTTCCACAGGGCAGACAACGCTGATGGCCACCTTTGGAGTAAGAGGGGATGACAAGTGGTGCGCAGAAAGCGCTGCAGAGCTGCACAGCAGAGTTTCGGGCGAGACCTGGACCGCGCATGGCCTTATTCCTGACATTACACCCCTCTCCCAAGCACGGTCCAGGGCCTGATTTATCAGGATGGAGGAGGTGAAATCGTCGCACCAAACATGGTGCATGGACATGTCTTGCAGGTTCCCAAGAGTCATTTTCCGGTCCGTATCCTTTCCAGGACACCAAGTACCAAGGGGAAGACCCCCTGTATTTAGAGTCTAGAATAGATCGCACCTCATACTCCCAATGACCCTGGACTAATAGAGGAGCAGGTTGTGTGACGCTTGAGGGCGAGGCAGGTTTAAGAAGTGAAGTGTGAAATACCGGATGAATTTTCAAAGACAATGGTAATTTTAGCTTATATGTTACTGGGTTTACTTGTCGTATTACTTCATAGGGCCCTATGAATTTTGGTGAAACATATTTTTATTTTTGAATACAAAGTTTGTTTGTGGATAACCAAACTCTATCTTTGATTGTATACTGAGGACCAGGCTGGTGTTTTTTGTCATATTGGATTTTATATTTTTTCTTTGCTTGATGAAGATTTGTTTGTAATTGTGCATGTATCTTTTTCTTGTGTGTTAGCATGTCCATGACTGCTGGAGTGGTTTGAGTGGATGCAGGTAACATAACTGGCAAAATGTGCAGATGACGCCCATGTAAATCATAGAAAGGAGTTGAGTTTATTGAAGAGTGGTGAGAGTTATAAGACAGTTCTGCAAGCCACAAAAGATCCAGCCAGGTTGTAGGAGACTTTGTTGCATAACATTGTAAATATTGTTTCAGCGTTTGGTTTAGTCTCTCTGTTTGACCATCCGTTTGTGGATGATAACTAGTAGATAAAGTCAAATCAATTTGTAGAACCTTGCACCATTGTTGCCAAAAACGCGCAGAAAATTGTGTCCCTCTATCACAGAGGACAACTCTTGGAAGTCCGTGAAGGCAAACTATATTTTTTTAAGATGATAGTCGCTAAGGAGTTCGGAAGTTGGAAACCCTTTACAGGCAATGAAATGAGCATACTTGGTGAGACTGTCTACTACCACTAGAATGGTTGTAAATTGTTTTATTTGAGGAAGATCAGTAATAAAATCCATAGAGATATGTTCCCATGGATGACTGGGAACGGGTAGAGGTATCAGTAGACCTTTGGGCTTGCTATGTTCGCTTTTGCATCTTGCACATACTTCACATGATTGTAGCATTTGCTTAAGGTCGTGAACCAATGTAGGCCACCAAAAATACCTATTCATGATTTCAATTGTTTTTTGAGAACCTGGGTCACCTGCCAGAGGATGCTTGTGTAACCAATGAAAAGCTGTCTCTCTTAACTCCTCAGTAGGCTGGAATACTTGAGATTCATGTAGAGGTAAGCCTTGTTGAATAGACCTCTTGGTGTCTTGTTTTAACCGCTGTTGCCACTTAGTGATGTGAAAATGATTACGAATGAGATCAAAACATTTCTCGGCAGCTACTAAACACAACACTTTTGAAGGCGTTATAATAGGCATGGGTTTTTGTTCAGTAGGTGTGATTGAAGAATCTTGTCTAGATAATGCATCGGCCTTACGATTATCTATTCCTGGTCTAAAAGTCACTATAAAATCAAATTCTGCAACGAATAGCATCCACCTTAGTTGTCTAGGAGTTAGTTGTCTGGCAGAACTCATAAATTGTAAATTTCTATGATCAGAATATATAGTTATGGTGTGTAAATTTCTATGATCAGAATATACAGTTATGGTGTGTTTCGCTCCGAACAGATGTCTCCATTCTTTAAAAGCATTACGAATTGCTAGTAATTTTTTTTCTGCTATGGTGTAATTCTCTTCTGCTTCATTCAATTTTCTTGACGCATATGCTATGGGGTGCAATTGTCCAGTTTCTCGATGACATTGAGACAGGATGGCCCCAACGGCAACATCAGATGCATCACCTCCCACGATGAATGGTTCTTCTAAGTTAGGGTGAGCTAGAATGGGAGCGGTAGTAAAATACTTTTTTAAATCTTGAAATGCTTTCTCAGTCTCTTGGACCAGTTGAAGACAGGCTTTTTTCTTAGCAATTTGGTGATTGGTGCCACCTTTTGAGAGAAGTGATGGATGAAACGTCGATATAAATTTGCAAAACCCAAAAAACATTGAATATCACATACTGATTTTGGTGTGGGCCATTCGGATACAGCTTGAATTTTTCTTTCAGTCATTTGCATGCCGTCAGGTGTTAAAATGACTCCTAGAAATTCAACTTCTTTGGTATGTGTAGGAAGTTGGCTCTGTATGTGCTATTTCAAAGTAAGGAATAGCATGCACAGAGTCCAAGGGTTCCCCTTAGAGGTAAAATAGTGGTAAAAAGAGATAATACTAATGCTCTATTTTGTGGTAGTGTGGTCGAGCAGTAGGCTTATCCAAGGAGTAGTGTTAAGCATTTGTTGTACATACACATAGACAATAAATCAGGTACACACACTCAGAGACAAATCCAGCCAATAGGTTTTGTTATAGAAAAATATCTTTTCTTAGTTTATTTTAAGAACCACAGGTTCAAATTTAACATGTAATATCTTGTTTGAAAGGTATTGCAGGTAAGTACATTAGGAACTTTGAATCATTTCAATTGCATGTATACTTTTCAAGTTATTCACAAATAGCTATTTTAAAAGTGGACACAGTGCAATTTTCACAGTTCCTGGGGGAGGTAAGTTTGTGTTAGTTTTACCAGGTAAGTAAGACACTTACAGGGTTCAGTTCTTGGTCCAAGGTAGCCCACCGTTCGGGGTTCAGAGCAACCCCAAAGTTACCACACCAGCAGCTCAGGGCCGGTCAGGTGCAGAGTTCAAAGTGGTGCCCAAAACGCATAGGCTTCAATGGAGAGAAGGGGGTGCCCCGGTTCCAGTCTGCCAGCAGGTAAGTACCCGCGTCTTCGGAGGGCAGACCAGGGGGGTTTTGTAGGGCACCGGGGGGGACACAAGCCCACACAGAAATTTCACCCTCAGCGGCGCGGGGGCGGCCGGGTGCAGTGTTAGAACAAGCGTCGGGTTCGCAATGGAAGTCAATGAGAGATCAAGGGATCTCTTCAGCGCTGCAGGCAGGCAAGGGGAGGCTTCCTCGGGGAAACCTCCACTTGGGCAAGGGAGAGGGACTCCTGGGGATCACTTCTGCAGTGAAAGTCAGGTCCTGGGGGCTGCGGGTGCAGGGTCTTTTCCAGGCGTCGGGACTTAGGTTTCAGAGAGTCGCGGTCAGGGGAAGCCTCGGGATTCCCTCTGCAGGCGGCGCTGTGGGGGCTCAGGGGGGACAGGTTTTGGTACTCACAGTCGTAGAGTAGTCCGGGGGTCCTCCCTGAGGTGTTGGTTCTCCACCAGCCGAGTCGGGGTCGCCGGGTACAGTGTTGCAAGTCTCACGCTTCTTGCGGGGAGATTGCAGGGTTCTTTAAAGCTGCTTCTTTGGATAAAGTTGCAGTCTTTTTGGAGCAGGTCCGCTGTCCTCGGGAGTTTCTTGTCGTCGTCGAAGCAGGGCAGTCCTCAGAGGATGCAGAGGTCGCTGGTCCCTTTGGAAGGCGTGGTGGAGCAGAGTTCTTTGGAAGGCAGGAGACAGGCCGGTGAGTTTCTGGAGCCAAGGCAGTTGTTGTCTTCTGGTCTTCCTCTGCAGGGGTTTTCAGCTAGGCAGTCCTTCTTCTTGTTGTTGCAGGAATCTAAATTCTTAGGTTCAGGGAAGCCCTTAAATACTAAATTTAAGGGCGTGTTTAGGTCTGGGGGGTTAGTAGCCAATGGCTACTAGCCCTAAGGGTGAGTACACCCTCTTTGTGCCTCCTCCCAAGGGGAGGGGGTCACATCCCTAATCCTATTGGGGGAATCCTCCATCTGCAAGATGGAGGATTTCTAAAAGTCAGAGTCACCTCAGCTCAGGACACCTTAGGGGCTGTCCTGACTGGCCAGTGACTCCTCCTTGTTTTTCTCATTATCTCTCCTGGACTTGCCGCCAAAAGTGGGGGCTGGGTCCAGGGGGCGGGCATCTCCACTAGCTGGAGTGCCCTGGGGCATTGTAACACGAAGCTTGAGCCTTTGAAGCTCACTGCTAGGTGTTACAGTTCCTGCAGGGGGGAGGTGTGAAGCACCTCCACCCAGAGCAGGCTTTGTTTCTGTCCTCAGAGAGCACAAAGGCTCTCACCACATGAGATCAGCAACTCGTCTCAGCAGCAGGCTGGCACAGACCAGTCAGTCCTGCACTGAACAATTGGGTTAAATATACGGTGTATCTCTAAGATGCCCTCTGTGTGCATTGTTTAATAAATCCAACACTGGCATCAGTGTGGGTTTATTATTCTGAGAAGTTTGATACTAAACTTCCCAGTATTCAGTGTAGCCATTATGGAGCTGTGGAGTTCGTTTTTGACAGACTCCCAGCCCATATACTCTTATGTCTACAAGGTCTAAGGTTTTGCTTAGACACTGTAGGGGCATAGTGCTCATGCACATATGCCCTCACCTGTGGTATAGTGCACCCTGCCTTAGGGCTGTAAGGCCTACTAGAGGGGTGACTTACCTATGCCACAGGCAGTGGGAGGTTGGCATGGCACCCTGAGGGGAGTGCCATGTCGACTTAGTCATTTTCTCCCCATCAGCACACACAAGCTGGCAAGCAGTGTGTCTGTGCTGAGTGAGGGGTCCCTAGGGTGGCATAAGACATGCTGCAGCCCTTAGGCACCTTCCCTGGCATCAGGGCCCTTGGTACCAGGGGTACCAGTTACAAGGGACTTACCTAGGTGCCAGGGTTGTGCCAATTGTGGAAACAATGGTACATTTTAGGTGAAAGAACACTGGTGCTGGGGCCTGGTTAGCAGGGTCCCAGCACACTTCTCAGTCAAGTCAGCATCAGTATCAGGCAAAAAGTGGGGGGTAACTGCAACAGGGAGCCATTTCTTTACACAAGCCCCCCCCAGCCCACAGGCCAGGAGACTCAGCCAAAGCTGGGAGAGTCTTCCTAGTCTGTCAGGCGAGGAAGAGTAGAGGAAATAGGCTGGTTTGTTGCAGGGCCTACTCTGCCTTACATCCTCCTGTTCAGGTCATTCCCTCTGGGGAACTGACCCACTTCCACAGTGATAGGACCTAGTCTGAATTGCCTCTTGTCTGTACTTTTTATGTCTCCACCCATTCTCTCTATTTTGGGGTTAGAGGTATCCACCTCTGCTAATCTTATCTTAGCCAGGGTCACCCCTAGCTTACCCAAAGAGGTTACCCAGAGCTGGAGTAACCCCACCATGACCAACAGGGTCAGGGGGCCTAACTTGCTATTTGGCGTGGGGTCAGACCACCATGCCAAGGATAGTGCAGCTATAAAGGCTAACACCCAGCAGAGGCCACTGACAGCTGTCAGTGCCCAGAACCACACCTTTAGCTCTTCACCTACAAGGAAAGGGGCTAAGTTACAGGCTTCTTTGGGTTCAGGGTGCCTGTCTGCTGTATTAGAGTGGGGGGTTACCACATCTTGTAGTAAACACCCTTCTTCCACTCTTTCTTCTGTTAGCTGAGGAGCCACCCACTCAGGCTTAACAGTTGCCTGACTAGCCAGGACTTCTTGTGGGTCAGGTTGGACTTTATCAGAGCCACTTTTGGAGTTCTCCCCTACTGGAGCAGAATCTCCTTGGCTTGCTGGAACCTTGGCTAAAGGTTGTCCACCTTTCCTACTCTGTTTCCTTTTCTTTTTCTTCTGGGGCCTACTTGCATTTACTGCAGAGGCAGGCACTCCAGAATCCTTGGGAGAGGACTGGCACTGGACCAGTTCCTCTCTTGGGCTCTGACTAACCTCTGGGTAGTCATTTCCAAGGAGACAATCAAGGGGGAGGTCTGTACTGACTACCACCCTTCTCCAGCTAAAAGTCCCACCCACTTCTATGGGCACAAAAGCCACAGGCCTATCAGTGACCCTGTCTGGGCTAACTCTTACTCTGGCCATCTCACCTGGGATGTACTGGTTTGAGAACACCAGCCTGTCATGCACAATAGTGTGACTGGCACAAGTGTCTCTCAGGGCAGTGGCTGGGATTCCATTCACCAGTAGGTGGTGGAAGTGTCTACTTCCCTCTGGAATCTCCAACTCACCTGTTGGGCCCTTTTTCCAGTTGAAGGCTATGAAGACCTCCTCATCTGAGGAGTCATCCCCAATGGCTACACTGGTCACCCCTGGGATTTTGCTAGGGGGTTTGTTTTTGGGACAAGAAGTGTCCTTGGTGTGGTGCCCTGTCTGTTTACAGTTATGGCACCATGCCTTAGTGGCATCCCAGCTCTTACCCTGGTACCCACCTTTGTTTTGGGTTGTGTCTTGGGGCCCACCCACCTGTTCTGGTTTTTGGGGGCCTACAGAGGACTCTTTTTCTTTGTTTCTAGTGTCACCCACTTTCTCCTGGGGAGTCTTTGTAACCCCTTTCTTTTGGTCACCCCCAGTGGAAGTTTTGGTTACCCTAGTCTTGACCCAATGGTCCGCCTTCTTTCCCAATTCTTGGGGAGAAATTGGTCCTAGGTCTACCAGATACTGATGCAACTTTTCATTGAAGCAGTTACTTAAAATGTGTTCTTTCATAAACAAATTATAAAGCCCAACATAGTCATGCACTTCATTTCCAGTTACCCAACCATCCAGTGTTTTCACTGAGTAGTCAACATAATCAACCCAGGTCTGGCTCGAGGATTTTTGAGCCCCCCTGAATCTAATTCTATACTCCTCAGTGGAGAATCCAAAGCCCTCAATCAGGGTACCCTTCATGAGGTCATAAGATTCTGCATCTTTTCCAGAGAGTGTGAGGAGTCTATCCCTACACTTTCCAGTGAACATTTCCCAAAGGAGAGCACCCCAGTGAGACTGCTTACTTTTCTGGTTACACAAGCCCTCTCAAAAGCTGTGAACCATTTGGTGATGTCATCACCATCTTCATATTTAGTTACAATCCCTTTAGGGATTTTTAACATGTCAGGAGAATCTCTGACCCTAGTTATGTTGCTGCCACCATTGATGGGTCCTAGGCCCATCTCTTGTCTTTCCCTTTCTATGGCTAGGATCTGTCTTTCCAAAGCCAATCTTTTGGCCATCCTGGCTAGCTGGATGTCCTCTTCACTGGAGTTATCCTCAGTGATTTCAGAGTTGTTGGTCCCTCCTGTGAGGGAGCCAGCATCTCTGACTATTATTTGTGGAGTCAGGGCTTGAGAAGCCCTGTTCTCCCTAAGTAGGACTGGTAGGGGGGAATTTTCCTCCAAGTCACTATCTTCATCCTCTGTGTTGCCATCCTCAGAGGGGTTGGCCTTTTCAAACTCTGCCAACAGCTCCTGGAGCTGTAGTTTGGAAGGTCTGGGGCCCATTACTATTTTCTTTATTTTACAGAGTGACCTTAGCTCCCTCATCTTAAGATGGAGGTAAGGTGTGGTGTCGAGTTCCACCACATTCATCTCTGCACTAGACATTATGCTTCTAAAAGTTGGAATACTTTTTAAGAATCTAAAACTAGTTCTAGGTTCTAATTCAAACTTTTACCAAACTTTTAAACTCTAAAAGAAATGCTAACAGGGACTAACACAAGGCCCTAGCAGGACTTTAAAGAATTTAGAAATCTTTTCAAATTGCAAAAATCAATTTCTAATGACAATTTTGGAATTTGTCGTGTGATCAGGTATTGGCTGAGTAGTCCAGCAAATGCAAAGTCTTGTACCCCACCGCTGATCCACCAATGTAGGAAGTTGGCTCTGTATGTGCTATTTCAAAGTAAGGAATAGCATGCACAGAGTCCAAGGGTTCCCCTTAGAGGTAAAATAGTGGTAAAAAGAGATAATACTAATGCTCTATTTTGTGGTAGTGTGGTCGAGCAGTAGGCTTATCCAAGGAGTAGTGTTAAGCATTTGTTGTACATACACATAGACAATAAATGAGGTACACACACTCAGAGACAAATCCAGCCAATAGGTTTTGTTATAGAAAAATATATTTTCTTAGTTTATTTTAAGAACCACAGGTTCAAATTTAACATGTAATATCTTGTTTGAAAGGTATTGCAGGTAAGTACATTAGGAACTTTGAATCATTTCAATTGCATGTATACTTTTCAAGTTATTCACAAATGGCTATTTTAAAAGTGGACACTTAGTGCAATTTTCACAGTTCCTGGGGGAGGTAAGTTTGTGTTAGTTTTACCAGGTAAGTAAGACACTTACAGGGTTCAGTTCTTGGTCCAAGGTAGCCCACCGTTGGGGGTTCAGAGCAACCCCAAAGTTACCACACCAGCAGCTCAGGGCCGGTCAGGTGCAGAGTTCAAAGTGGTGCCCAAAACGCATAGGCTTCAATGGAGAGAAGGGGGTGCCCCGGTTCCAGTCTGCCAGCAGGTAAGTACCCGCGTCTTCGGAGGGCAGACCAGGGGGGTTTTGTAGGGCACCGGGGGGGACACAAGCCCACACAGAAATTTCACCCTCAGCGGCGCGGGGGCGGCCGGGTGCAGTGTTAGAACAAGCGTCGGGTTCGCAATGGAAGTCAATGAGAGATCAAGGGATCTCTTCAGCGCTGCAGGCAGGCAAGGGGGGGCTTCCTCGGGGAAACCTCCACTTGGGCAAGGGAGAGGGACTCCTGGGGATCACTTCTGCAGTGAAAGTCCGGTCCTTCAGGTCCTGGGGGCTGCGGGTGCAGGGTCTTTTCCAGGCGTCGGGACTTAGGTTTCAGAGAGTCGCGGTCAGGGGAAGCCTCGGGATTCCCTCTGCAGGCGGCGCTGTGGGGGCTCAGGGGGGACAGGTTTTGGTACTCACAGTCGTAGAGTAGTCCGGGGGTCCTCCCTGAGGTGTTGGTTCTCCACCAGCCGAGTCGGGGTCGCCGGGTGCAGTGTTGCAAGTCTCACGCTTCTTGCGGGGAGATTGCAGGGTTCTTTAAAGCTGCTTCTTTGGATAAAGTTGCAGTCTTTTTGGAGCAGGTCCGCTGTCCTCGGGAGTTTCTTGTCGTCGTCGAAGCAGGGCAGTCCTCAGAGGATGCAGAGGTCGCTGGTCCCTTTGGAAGGCGTCGCTGGAGCAGAGTTCTTTGGAAGGCAGGAGACAGGCCGGTGAGTTTCTGGAGCCAAGGCAGTTGTTGTCTTCTGGTCTTCCTCTGCAGGGGTTTTTAGCTAGGCAGTCCTTCTTCTTGTTGTTGCAGGAATCTAAATTCTTAGGTTCAGGGAAGCCCTTAAATACTAAATTTAAGGGCGTGTTTAGGTCTGGGGGGTTAGTAGCCAATGGCTACTAGCCCTAAGGGTGAGTACACCCTCTTTGTGCCTCCTCCCAAGGGGAGGGGGTCACATCCCTAATCCTATTGGGGGAATCCTCCATCTGCAAGATGGAGGATTTCTAAAAGTCAGAGTCACCTCAGCTCAGGACACCTTATGGGCTGTCCTGACTGGCCAGTGACTCCTCCTTGTTTTTCTCATTATCTCTCCTGGACTTGCCGCCAAAAGTGGGGGCTGGGTCCAGGGGGCGGGCATCTCCACTAGCTGGAGTGCCCTGGGGCATTGTAACACGAAGCTTGAGCCTTTGAAGCTCACTGCTAGGTGTTACAGTTCCTGCAGGGGGGAGGTGTGAAGCACCTCCACCCAGAGCAGGCTTTGTTTCTGTCCTCAGAGAGCACAAAGGCTCTCACCGCATGAGGTCAGCAACTCGTCTCAGCAGCAGGCTGGCACAGACCAGTCAGTCCTGCACTGAACAATTGGGTAAAATACAGGGGGTATCTCTAAGATGCCCTCTGTGTGCATTTTTTAATAAATCCAACACTGGCATCAGTGTGGGTTTATTATTCTGAGAAGTTTGATACTAAACTTCCCAGTATTCAGTGTAGCCATTATGGAGCTGTGGAGTTCGTTTTTGACAGACTCCCAGCCCATATACTCTTATGGCTACCCTGCACTTACAATGTCTAAGGTTTTGCTTAGACACTGTAGGGGCATAGTGCTCATGCACATATGCCCTCACCTGTGGTATAGTGCACCCTGCCTTAGGGCTGTAAGGCCTACTAGAGGGGTGACTTACCTATGCCACAGGCAGTGGGAGGTTGGCATGGCACCCTGAGGGGAGTGCCATGTCGACTTAGTCATTTTCTCCCCATCAGCACACACAAGCTGGCAAGCAGTGTGTCTGTGCTGAGTGAGGGGTCCCTAGGGTGGCATAAGACATGCTGCAGCCCTTAGGGACCTTCCCTGGCATCAGGGCCCTTGGTACCAGGGGTACCAGTTACAAGGGACTTACCTAGGTGCCAGGGTTGTGCCAATTGTGGAAACAATGGTACATTTTAGGTGAAAGAACACTGGTGCTGGGGCCTGGTTAGCAGGGTCCCAGCACACTTCTCAGTCAAGTCAGCATCAGTATCAGGCAAAAAGTGGGGGGTAACTGCAACAGGGAGCCATTTCTTTACAGTATGGAATTCACATTTACTTAGCTTACAAAACAAATTATGTTTTTGTAGAGTTTTTAATACCTTTTTAACATTTTCTTCATGTATATCTACAGAGTTTGAATAAATCAAAATATCATCAATATAAACGATGACAAAGATGTCTAGATATTCTCTCAGAACATCGTTTAAGATATATTGAAAAGCTGCTGGGGCATTACACAGACCAAACGGCATCACTAAATACTCAAAGATGCATAACGAGTCTTAAAATCCGTCTTCCACTCATCTCCCTCTCGAATTCGAACTAGGTGATGCACCTCGTAAGTCAAGTTTAGTATAAATGACGGCGGATTTCACCTGATCTAACAAGACTGGTATGAGAGCCCACATTCCCAAAAGGGAGAAAGGGCATAAAGGGTGCCGGCCGAAGAGGCGCAGGATCACCCAACGAAAAGGCCAAGGGCCCCGAAGGACCAGCCGGAGCAGCTCCTGGAGCCATCTGCTGAAAGATGGTATACATCGCATTAAGAAACGCGGTACTATCGGCTCCAGGAGTGGGAAAAGCCGGATACTGGGGTGCCTGGATCGAGGGCGACCCCGACGCCAGCCTCGACGTCTGCGACGCCGGAGAAAACACAAGAGGCTGCACCACCTCAATCACTGACGCCTGACCAGGTGAAGTCGGTGACGCCGGAGAGGGCAACGGCGTCGATGGATGCGGCGTGACCGTGGGGCTGACCTCCCAAGTCCTCCGACGCCGAGCCGAAGGTGACCTCGAACGAGACTCCTTGCTGGAGTGGCGTCGTGAGTCTCTACGGCGCCGGGAGTCTCGATGACGCCGGTGAGACCTTGGCGAAGAAGACTTCTTATGATGTTTCTCCTTCTTCTTTGACTTTGCCATGAATAACTTGGCCTCGCGCTCTTTGAGGGCCTTCGGATTCATGTGTTGACATGAATCGCAAGTCGAGACGTCGTGGTCGGAGCTCAAACACCATAGACAGTCGGAGTGAGGATCTGTAACTGACATCTTGCCCCCACACTCTCGACAGGGCTTGAAACCCGACTTCCTCTGAGACATTGTTACCGCAGAGAAGACTACGCAGCAGACAATACACTGTAACCACGAAGGTAACAGTAACTCCCTCGAAGATAACCGTTTCGAATGCACGGAAAAAAGGGAACTGTCATCGGCACGTCGGCGAGGACTTCTTATTGCCTGTATGACGTCAGACGGCGTCGCGTGGGCTAGAGTGACGTCCTCGTCGACGTGCAGAGACTAGTAAGAAGATTTCCGTCAAATGCTGGCGCCATGGGAGTATTCATTAGGTGAGGAATCCACAGGTAGCTAATGTATCCACCAGAAAAGTCGCTACCGAAGGTAAGTAACTCGTTCTTTTCACTGAAAACATCGGCATATTCTGAATACTGTGATGGCAAATCAATTTCCTTCTCAACTGCAGTAGCTATGGAGTGTTGAAGATTTCCTTCTTTGCTTCGTCTTGATTGAAAACATTTCTTTGCACAAGAAAAAGAAAAACGCGAAAACCTGGTTGCGCCAATCTATGCATTGATTATGTAACATTAACCACGGCATTCTTAAGATAAAACCATATTGAGGTGCTTGGATTATATCAAAGCAAATTATCTCACAGTGGTTCTGATTCTCATCATCTTTGCAAATCATTTGTATTCGTGAAGTTTGTTTAGTAAAGGGGCCTCCTGCCAACTCACTTCCATCAACTGCATACGCAACTTTTGGGACCTTTTTCTTGATACTGGGTATATGCAGGTCTATTGCAGTTTGTTGGTCCACCAAATTTCCTGTTGCCCATGAATCAATTAGAACTTGAACATTATGGGGGTCATTACAACCCTGGCGGACGGTGTTAAAGCGGCGGTAAGACCTCAAACAGGCCGGCGGCAAAAAAAAGGGAATTATGAACGTGGCGGAAACCGCCAACAAAGACAGCCACTTTAACACTCCGACCACCACAGCGGTACAGACAAGCAGCGCGGTGGTCACCGCCAACAGACAGGCGGAAGACAAAGTACCGCCCACAGTATTACAACAGGCCAATCTGCCACCTTTTCCGGGGCGGATTCACCGTGGATAAAAACACGGCAGAAACAGCCATTTCAATAGGAAAACGCTCACCTTAACACACTCCACGAGGAAGGAGGGCACCATGGAGCCGGAACTCCAAATACTCCCTGCAATAGTCTTCCTGCTCCTCTACGATCATCAGCAACGCCGGCGCCGAAGACAACAGTGAGTACTGCACATAGGGGAGGCAAAAGTCAGGGACACACACACGCAACACCCCCATCCGACCCTCGCACACTACAACACACACACCAATGCATTTCCAAACATCACAGTAACAGCCCCCCCGGAAGAATGCAAAGACAAAAGGAAATGAGTTTAACCATTGTAATGTATCAAAATACAGTAAGCTAATGTATACAGATATATATACACATTAAAAAAATTATACATCACGATTAGTAGTGCAGGTATGCACCATTCAATGTCCGTGGACCACTGGGCCCTAAATGCATGGGCGAGGCCCACACACAAAACCTGTCCAGAAACGGAGAGAACACTGCTGGGGCATCAGATCGAAATACAACAGGCATCTCAGGGGGAAGGGAAGGGGGGGCACCTCAGCCAGATGACAGCACCACGCCAGATCCACGACTGGGCACCATGCCCATTGATGTATCCTGGGGAGTGCAAAGCCACAGTCTCACAAGACTTTTCAGTGGGTTGTTTGCCCACTGTACCATCCTGGGGAGTGCAAAGCCACAGTCTCACAAGTCTTTTCAGTGGGTGGTTTGTCCACTGTACCATCCTGGGGAGTGCAAAGCCACAGTCTCACAAGTCTTTTCAGTGGGTGGTTTGCCCACTGTACCATCCTGCGGAGTGCAAAGCCACAGTCTCACAAGTCTTTTCAGTGGGTGGTTTTCCCACTGTACCATCCTGACGAGTGCAAAGCCACAGTCTCACAAGTCTTTTCAGTGGGTGGTATGCCCACTGTACCATCCTGGGGAATGCAAAGCCACAGTCTCACAAGTCTTTTCAGTGGGTGGTTTGCCCACTGTACCATCCTGGGGAGTGCAAAGCCACAGTCTCACAAGTCTTCTCATTGGGTGGTTTGCCCACTGTACCATCGTGGGGAGTGGAAAGCCACAGTCTCACAAGTGGATAACAGTCTCCACTGGTTCTGGAGGGGGACTGGTGCCCAGAGTGCTTCATCCTGTTAAGGACTGAGGTAGTGGATGCATGTCTCCACTGGTTCTGGATGGGGGACTGGTGCCCAGAGTGCTTCATCCTGTTAAGGACTGAGGTAGTGGATGCTGTTCTCCACTGGTTCTGGAGGGGGACTGGTGCCCAGAGTGCATCACTTTCCCCGTGACGGTCCCAGTTCCGTCACTGCCACTGCCCCTGCCCTTTTCAGCGGTGCTTGCCCTGTTCAGCGGTGCTTGCCATGGCGGTCTTTGCCCTGTTCAGTGGTGCTTGACTTAGCAGTTTCTAACCTGTTCAGCGGTGCTTGCCATGGCGGTCTTTGCCCTGTTCAGCGGTGCTTGCCCTGTTCAGCGATGCTTGCCATGGCGGTCTTTGCCCTGTTCAGCGGTGCTTGACTTAGCAGTTTCTGACCTGTTCGGCAGTGCTTGCCATGGCGGTCTCTGCCCTGTTCAGCGGTGCTAGACTTTGCTGTCTCTGACCTGTGCAGCGGTGTTTGCCATGGCGGTCCCTCATTGTCCAGTGGGGCTGTGGCTGCCGGGGTCCTCCTGGGCACTGACTCTGGCGGTGGTCTCCTGACGAGTGACGATTGGACTGCCCTCCTGGGCACTGACTCTAGCGGTGGTCTCCTGACCAGTGACGATTGGGCTGCCCTCCTGGGCACTGACTCTGGCGGTGGTCTCCTGACCAGTGACGATTGGGCTGGCGGTGGCGTCCTGGGCAGCGGGGATGATGGCGGCCTTCTCCGCCGTGCTGCTCTTCCCAGACTTTGGCGCTTTCTTTTGCCCCTTCCCCACCTTGGGAGGAGTCACAGCTGACTCGACACTCCCCCCGGGACCCTTGTGAGCGGCTTTGCTGCAGGAGTCTTCCCCCTCTCCCATCGGGCACTGTCCAACTTCTGGTGCTTCACAGGGGGGGGACTGGCTGTGCTTTGGCTCCGTGTCATACTGGCTGCCCTGGTGCCCGGTGCACTCCACATACCTCTAACAGGCACCACTGGTACCGGAGGTTTATGGCTGAGGTGCTAGTACGGGACCTATGAATTGGAGGGGGGGTGGTGGGAAAGAGGTCAATGTTGCTCAGGAAAAGTTTCTGACGCACACTGGGATGGGTAGTTGGAGGGGGTCTGGGAGTGGAGGAAGAGGAGGTGGTTGTAGGAGGTGTAACTTTTGATGATTTGGGTGCAGGTGCATGTTCTGGAGGCTGTTGTAAGGTGGATGGATGTTGGGTGTGTGTGTGCCCGCGTTTGAGTACTTTGGGAGGGGGCGTCACAGACACACTGGGAGAGGACACAGGGGACGTGTAAATGGTAGTAGGGGTGGTGAGTGCAGGTGAGCGAGCTGTGGTGGTGGGTGTTCTGGTGCGAGTCCTAGTGGCTGTAGTGGTAGTGCATGCAGGTGAGAGTGTAGATGACACTGGGAGGGGGAGGGAGAAGACGAGGAGGGGGACGCAGTGGAGGCAGTGGATGTTGGTGTGTCTGTATGTGGGTGATGCTTCTGTGAGTGCCTGTGGGATGTGTTGTGCCTATGTTTGCCTGAGCTTCCCTTGTGTGTTGAGGTGTGTGCAGGCTGGTCTGATGGTGTGCTTGGGATAGGCAGAGGTACAGGGGATTGGGTCTGGGTGGAGGAAGTTGGAGGGGGGAGGCTAGACACAGGGACAATGGCTGTCATCAGTGCTGAGGCCAGAGCTTGCAGGGTTCGATGATGGGCAGCCTGACCAGAATGAATGCCCTCCAGGAATGCATTAGTGTGTTGCAAAACCCTTTCTACACCCTGGATCGCATTCACAAAGGTAGACTGCTCAACAGTGAGTGACCTGAGGAGGTCAATGGCCTCCTCACTGAGGGCAGCAGAGGTGACAGGGGCAGGGGCTGAGGTGCCTGGGGCGAAGGTGATGCCCACCCTTCTGGGTGAGCGGGCACGGGGCGAAGGCTGAGGGGCTACTGGGAGGGCGGTGCTGGTAGGGGGGGTGGCGGCTGTACCTGTAGAAGTGGGGGGGCACAGATGTTGCTGCCACCTCAAGGGAGCTCCCATCGGAGGACGAGTCCGTGTCGCTGGTTGCTGATCCGGTGACCGACGTGAAGCTCCCCTCGCCGTCCGTCCCATTGGTGTATTCTGAGTCCGTGGTGTGGCCCTCCATCTCCATGGCCATGTGGGATGCAGCCCCCTTGTGCCTCGGTGCCACTGTACCTCCGCCTGATGATGCTGATGCACAAAAGAACAGGGAGAGCACAAAAAGGGGGGGGGGCGACAGAAGAAAGACAGGTTGAGTGCATGGCTTACCGCTACCGTTGGCGGACAATACAGACACAGCAGCCCCCTGCACTACGCCGTGCTGTTGGGCTCTACAGATGCAGTTCCTGGGATATGGCCTACATGGCTATGATGGACATCTGCACACATAGATGCCACAGGTGCATGTCTACCTGTACTTGGCACTCTACAGAGGTGGGGTGGAGTGGCACATGGCCTGCATTACGGAGGGGCCTAGCCTACGGAACTCGCCCTAGCCTAGGGAAACCCACAGCCCTCCTCCCCCACCCAGACCCCTCCACTGCGCGCAAAGTCCTCAGAATGAGAGTGTACTCACCCCCTTGTGTCTGCTGTGATGCTCTCAAGCGCCCATCCAACTCTGGGCAGGCCACCGCCAGGATCCGGAACATCAGGGGTGTCATGGTGCGACGGGCACCCCTCCCACGTTGGAGGCCATCCCCAGCTGAGCCTCCGCCGTCTTCTTGCTCCAGCGGCGAATGTCCTCCCATCTTTTACGGCAGTGGGTGCTCTGTCTCTGGTGGACCCCCAGGGTCCGGACGTCCTTGGCGATGGCACGCCAAATATCCATCTTCTGGTGGGCGCTGACCTACATGACATGTACAGGGGAAGAAGAGAAGTCATTACCAACTGCACCGTCGAAGTGAGTGTCCCACATCCCTACACTTGCCATGTGGCCTTCATGCTCGCAGAACTCTGCCCCCTTCCTTCTTACATCCAGCCCTCTCCACCCAGGCATAGCCCATACAACTTGCACCCTATGTACTCACCTGTTGGTCTGGAGGACCGTAGAGTAGCATGTACTGGGGGAGGACCCCGTCCACGAGCTTCTCCAACTCCTGTGCAGTGAAGGCAGGGGCCCTTTCCCCAGACGCACGTGCCATTGTCTCTTCCAGACCGAGGTCACAGCAGCACTTGCAGTATAGGTCCTCTCCTGTCGAAGATCAGGTATCGAGTGATTGAACAGATAGAAAATGGCTGTCACGTCCGCGGCGGTGCGTATCATCACCGCCGGCGCACTTCGTCATTGGCTCCTAGGACCCATAGGGTCCAATGTTAACCAATGCAGCATTGCGCAGCGGTCTTCGAACGCCTACCGCGAGGGTGTACAACGCCAGCGCAGTTACCTCACATCCCATTGTCCCAGTTTAGAGGTCAGGCAGCCGCCATTTCAGGGGCCCAAATTGCTTCATTTTCAACTGTGTCACACATACCTAGGCCTGGACTCAACACACATACAGACAACTTTTTGGAGTTTGTTTTGTGTTCTGTCTAGCTGTGGGTACATACCTCTGAGTTGCTGGACTCTGTGGTCGCTGTTGTCCTTCCTAGGCACCGTCAGCTGGGACATGTGAGGAGATGGCGGAATCCTCCGGTGTACCGACCGCTGGTGGACCTGTTGACAATAGAGGAACGACATTTAATCATCTCCTACAGGTTTGACCGTGCCACAATCCAGGAACTGTGTACCCAGTTGGAGCCAGACCTTATGTCACCAATCCGCCATCCCACAGGAATCCCCCCTCAAGTGCAGGTGCTATCAGTGCTCCATTTCCTAGCAAGTGGGGCATTTCAAACAACAGTGGCCATGGTATCAGGGATGTCCCAGCCTATGTTTTCCAACGTGTTGTCCAGAGTGTTGTCTGCCCTGCTGAAACACGAGGAGCTACATCGTTTTCCCTCAGGTGGAGGATTTGGCTACTGTTAAAGGTGACTTCTATGCCCTTGGACATATCCCTAACATCATAGGTGGCATTGATGGGACCCATGTAGCTCTGGTGTCCCCCCCCCCGTCCTCTTCCCCCACAGGAGTGAACAGGTGTACAGGAACCGGAAGAGTTATCATTCGATGAATGTACAGATGGTATGTTTGGCAGACCAGTACATCTCGCAGGTAAATGCTATGTTCCCTGGCTCAGTGCATGACGCCTACGACCTGCGGAATAGCAGCATCCCTTATGTGATGGGTCAACTCCAGAGGCACCGGGTGTGGCTATTAGGGGACTCTGGTTACCCCAACCTGTCATGGCTATTGACCCCAGTGAGGAATCCCAGGACCAGGGCAGAGGAACCATACAATGAGGCCCATGGGCGGACTAGGAGGGTGATCGAACGCACCTTCGGCCTCCTGAAGGCCAGGTTCAGGTGCCTCCATATGACAGGTGGTTCCCTATTCTACTCACCAAGGAAGGTGTGCCAGATCATCATCGCCTGCTCTATGCTTCACAATCTTGCTTTGCGACGCCAGGTGCCTTTTCTGCAGGAGGATGGTCCAGATGACGGTGTTGTGGCAGCTGTGGAGCCTGTGGACAGTGATGAGGAGGAAGCAGAGGAAGAAGACATTGACAACAGGGACTCAGTCATACAACAATATTTCCAGTGACACACAGGTGAGAACACTTTCTTGACTACTACATTTACTTTCACACTTCTACCTTTATCCTGTCTGTCAATTTCAAGCAGTATTTGGTAACTGAGTTGTACATTTCCATTACGGTTTCACAGGTGTGGTTACCAAAGTGTGTCATCTGCTTGCATCCTTCATGGACTTGTGATGTGTGACATAGGTATGTTGACAGTACATTTTTGAACAGATTTTGTCATTGTCATAGCTAATACACATTTTCAAAATCACAGACTGACTCCTGAGATTTTTGTGTTTCAAGGGTGTTTATTGAAGTGCTAATTATTGGAGGGTGGTAAAATGGTGAGGGGTGATGGTGGAGGAATGTCCATGGCAGAGTCCAGTCTATTAGTCTCACAGGTGCATTGCCCATATGGGCATAGGAAGTGGAGCTGGGGCAGTTCCAATATGGACAGGGTTACAAAGTGGGACAGTAGTATGACAATCAGGGTGGTCTCATTTCTTGCCGGGGGTCTTGCCATCATGTTCTGTCCTGTTCCTGGATCTCAGGGACCGCTTGCGGGGTCGTTCTCCGTCTGCAGGGGGTTGGGTGCTGGTGTGGTGGTCCTGTGGCGGGGCGTCCTGTCCACTAGCGCCGGCGGAGGTGGTGGGCAGTTCATCGTCCAGGCTAGTGTCAGGGGCCCCTTGGAGTGCCACGGTGTCCCTCATGGTGTTCTGTATGTCCTTCAGCACCCCTAAGATGGTGCCCAGGGCGGAGCTGATGGTTCTGAGTTCCTCCCTGAACCCCAAATACTGTTCCTCCTGCAGGCGCTGGGTCTCCTGAAACTTGGCCAGGACTGTAGCCATAGTCTCCTGGGAGTGGTGGTATGCTCCCATGATGGAGGAGAGGACCTCGTGGAGAGTGGGTTCCCTTGACCTGTCCGCCCCCTGTCGCACAGCAGCCCTCCCAGTTCCCCTGTGTTCCTGGGCCTCCGTCCCCTGGACCGTGTGCCCACTGCCACTGCCCCCAGGTCCCTGTTGTTGTTGGGGTGGTGGGTTATCCTGGGTTCTCTGTAGTGGTGGACACACAGCTGATTGGCGTGTCCTGGGTACGGAGGTATGGGCCCGCTGGGTGGGTGCTGTACTGGTGTTTCCAGATGGTGGAAGGTCAGTGTTGGGCGGTGCCTGTGCGAGGGGAACCAACTGTCCCGAGGCCCACGATGGTCCGGGCTGGTCATCTGGATCCAGTTGGCCAGAGCTGCTGTCATCACTGTGGGCCTCTTCTGTGGGTGGGGTAGAGATGTCTGGACCCTCCTGTCTGGTGACGTTAGGTAGTGGTCCTGCAGGGGTGTAAAAGCATGATTATTGCATGTGTGTGTGTCATGGTGTGCAATGGGTGGGTGAGCGTGTACCCCAGTGCTAGCATTCCTGTGTGGGGGCTTGTGTGATGATGGTTAGGGGGTGTTATGGGTATGTGCAGTGGGCATGCTTTAGTGATGGGTGTCCATGCTTTGTTGTGTCATGCAGGGCTTGGTTTTGGGATGGGTGGTTTGTGTTATTAGTACATTAGTGAGGAGTTGGAGTGATAGGGGAGGGGGTGAGGATGGGGGTGTGTTATAGCATGCAGGTAGGGTGGGGAATATGATAGTTAAGATTTGACTTACCAGTGTCCATTCCTCCACCGAATCCTCTGAGGCCTTCTGGATGCATGATGGTCAAGACCTGCTCCTCCCATGTTGTTAGTTGTGGGAGAGGAGGTGGGGGTCCGCCGCCAGTCCGCTGAACTTCGATGTTGTGCCTGGAGACCATGGAACGCACCTTCCCCCGTAGGTCGTTCCACCTCTTCCTGATGTCCTCCCGATTTCTTGGGTGCTGTCCCACTGCGTTGACCCTGTCGACTATTCTTCATCATAGCTCCATCTTCCTTGCAATGGAGGTGTGCTGCACCTGGGATCCAAATAGCTGGGGCTCTACCCGTACGATTTCCTCCACCATGACCCTGAGCTCCTCCTCCGAAAACCTGGGGTGTCTTTGCCGTGTCATGGGGTGGTGTAGGTGATGTGTGGGATGGTGTTTGTGGTGATGAGTGTGGTGATGTGTAGTGGTGTGTGGTGTTTTGTGCGTGGATGTTGTGTGGGTGATGGTGTTGTGTGCCTCTGTGTGGTGGGGTTGTCTATGCTGTGCAGTCTCTCTGGCCTTCGTCTATAATTTTTGGTCGTAGGGGTTTGTGGGTGATGTGGGCGTGTGTTTTATATTGTAATTGGTGTGTGGGAGTGGTGTTTCTATGTGTATCAGGTGTGTGTTATTCGAATTGTCCAATGTGGCGGTGTTTTGGAGATGTGTGTGTATTTTGAGCGCGGCGGTGTGTACCGCCAATGGAATACCGCGGTTGAAAGACCGCCGCTTGGATTCGTGGGTCGTAATAGCATGGGCGTGTTTCTGTTGGCGTGACGGTGGAGGTTTTGTTTTCGCCAGTTTATCACTGACCTTTGGTGTGGCGGTGTATTGGCGGTCTTCTGCACGGCGGTAAGCGGCTTTTACCGCCAATGTTGTAATGACCCCCTATGTCTTTTTCCCCGCACAGTCATTTGTACTAGGATTCGGAAATGTTTGACATAACGATTTATGCAAGAGCACACTGAAGGGATTGTCAATTTGCCCAAGAGGTCCCCTTCGTTTTTTCTTGGGCACTTTAGTTTTCCTGTGAATTTTCCAAAGCAACCGCTATCTTTTTCTTTGTCACAACTGTTGGATCAATTTTACCTTTGGGTTTCTTTTGGCATTCTTTTACAAAATGTCCCTTTTTCCCACAATACAGACACTGGCTATTTTTTCGTCGCATGTCTTTCTCCTCTTTGGTTAGCGGTGGGCGAACAGTTCCGATATCCATTGGTTCTATCATAGAATCTGAAGACAATTGAAAGTGTCTGGATCTTTCCATTCGCCAGTTTGTTTTTTCCCATTTTCTCCTTACTCCTTTTCTTTCAGAAAGTCTGCGATCTATCCGTAGGGTTAGATTAATTAAATCAGTACAAATTTCTGGTTGTGGTTCAACTTGGGCCAGTACATCTTTTAGTTAGTCTTTTAGCCCTTGATAAAATACTGCTGACCTTTTTTCCTCAGGACAAGCGGTTTCCACCACTAACCGGTTGAAGTGTGACAAATACGTTATCAGGTCTTTATTTCCTTGATGTAATTCTAGTAGCTCTTTGTCTGCAGACATAGTGATTGCGCGTCTGTCAAAAACCTTTACGAATTCTTCCACAAAACGACGCCAGTTATACAAGAGAGGACTGTCTAATCGGACTAATGGCACTGCCCAAGTAGCTGCATCACCATTCAGATATGATATAAGGAATGCAATTCTAGATTGTGCGTCCGGAAAGGCACTAGGCCGACACGTAAAATGTAGTTCCACCTGTGTCAGAAAAATTTGAACCCTATTGGGGTCCCCAGAAAACCTCTGGTGCAGCTAAAGGAATCTGTGTCGGCACATTCACAGCTATGTTAGTAGGTGCCGAAGGCGTAGGACAAGACTCAGATTCAGATTCAGAACCATCCACCTTACTCTGTAACTGAGTTACTTTATTCACTAAATCAGCTGTAACATCTTTTGAGTCTGTCAAATCCTTTTGCATCTGAGTGACTACTTGCATAAGGGTATCTAGAGTGGCCATTTTGCGCAGCTCCCGTACAGACCAAGAGGAAAGTATAAATCTTGTGGGCTCACTATTCTGTCACAGTGTCTTTTCCTCGGGATCTGCACTCACTGAACAAAAGGCCTACCTTCCGGCGTCACCAACTCAGAAAGCTATTATAGCACAGAGTTATGATGAAGCCAGTCGGGGGAAGGGAATTAGGGCAGGGAACAGCAGGGAGAGAGATCAGAAAAGTAAAGGTTTAGAACAAATCTGCATTTTCTCATTCATAGAAATGTAACTCATCAATACACTCTTGACTAAATGCGTTTCAAAGATATCAGATGGAGACCCTTTTGAAATGAGGTCAAAGTCCGGTCTTTGAAACATGGAAAAAGGGTAAACTACGACCTCAGAATCAAGAGATGGCAAGAACTTTGGACTACAATTATACTCAGAATATCAATCCTGTAACATCTATGCCTTCACAACATAAACCTTTGATCATGACTTAGAAAATCTCGAAGAATTAAATATGCTTTTCACATCTTAAGCTTTTCAAAGAACAATGAAAACTATGATTTGCTTATCTCCAGAAATACTTTCACAACAATAAAGGCCAAAATGTTTTACTCATTGAACTTGAAGCGCTTTACTTCATAATACCAGGAAGCGCTTTTACTCAAGCGGCTTGAATCACATAGATTCTTGTGTCAAGAACCTTTTACTCCTGTGAATTGAAGCGCTTTGATTGTCGTGCCAAGAGCTCTTTAAACCTGTGGACTGAAGCACTTGAATTGTTGTGCCAAGAGTGCTTTACCTCTATGAACTGAAGCACCTGAATTATCGTGCCAAGAGCACTTTACCTCTGTGAACTGAAGCGCTTGAATTGCCATGCCAAGAGCGCTTTGCATCTGTGAACTGAAGCGCTTGAACTGCTGTGCCAAGAGAGCGCTTTACATCTGTGAACTGAAACGCTTTGAATCGCTGTGTACAAGAGCGCTTTACGTCTGTGAACGAAACGCTTTGAAATGCTGTGCAAAAGAGCGCTTTACATCTGTGCTCTGAAATGCCTTTGATCGTTGCGCCAAGGTCGCTGTACTCTAGAAACTGAAAACGCTTTGCTGGTTATGCTAAGGGGCGCTCTACCTTTTGGAAGTAATGACTTCCTCCAAACTTGGATTCAGCAAGGCCTTACCGCTACGAGTACGACCTGCTCGTTTTTGAATGCACCATGGAAACAAGGATACTTTGGTTGGACGACACTCTGCCATTGAGGAACTCTGCTGTTCTCCAGAGAAACCCCTACGAGGTCTGGCTGCATCGAAGTCTTTAAAATAGTGAGCAACGTACTTGGATGTGGCTGGGTTTTATAGGCCTGCCACACCCCAAGATGGCTGCTGCCTCTAAAAACATGGGAATTGTAGTCCCTTCATGGAATAGCACTGATAAGTGCATCTTGTCCACCAATGTCCTGAACCTGCAGCTCTGAGTTTTTCCACAGGGCAGACGATGTGGATGGCCACCTTTGGAGCAAGAGGGGATGACAAGTGGTGTGCAGAAAGCGTGGCAGAGCCGCGCAGCGTTGTTTCGGGTGAGACCTGGACCGCACATGGCCTTATTCCTGACAGGTAAGGCCAGACCTTGGTATCAACTCCCTCAACAGCAATATGGTAACTGTAGGGCTGTCTGCTTTCCATATGGAAAATGTTCCCACCCATTTGGAGGACAGACAGATAATTACTAAGATGTCATTCAAACCATCATAATGTGGCATCTCGCTAAAATCTGCCTGAAATGTTGTAAACAGGCCTTCTGATTTGCCAGTGTGATTCATGACAGTGACTGTTTTTTTACCCTGATTGTTCAGGTGACAGATCATACAACAACTACATACATCCTCAGTAATATATGAAAACCCAGTATTTTCCCAATATTGCCTAAAGAGTGTAACCACACTATCACTTCCTGCATAAGTCTGATTATGTACATATTTACACATGCACTTGCATTTGCCAAAATGTATTTCTGGTCTGCATTGACATAAAAATCCTAATGACTTTATTTATGTCTCGATTTCTTCCACCTTCCCATTTCATCTTCTGGAGCATCCTCCTTGAAATCATGCAGTTGACTCAAAGAAGTTTTCTTTAAGTCCATAAAGAAACAATTTGTATTATTCACGTCTTTTCTATATCATTGTCAGATTCATTACTCTTTCCTTGTTGTACCACTGACTAATCCTGCAGGACACAGTACTTCGCCATCTGGTCAGCATATTTATTTCCAAGTGTGACCATATCCTTGGGAATCTTGTGAACTCCAGCCTTTTCCTTTGGCGTTTGTATTGTTCCTAAAAATCCAATATATACACACTAATTCTATTGGAGCCTCTTAAGATGTCATGAATCCCCTTTGTGACCACAGTTGTCCATAGTCATGAACAACACCAAACCATACTGGCTATCTATATAGATTGCAACTAAATCTCCCGCTTGTACTGAAGTCACATTTGTTAAAGGAGATGCTCTTAGTGTCTCTGTAAGGGAGCATCCTGCATAGGCTGCCTTCAATTCTCCATATAAATCCCTTAAATAGGCATCATTCACAAACCGTGTCAAGCCAGCAAGCTCTCAAGGAATTTCTTTCAAATCTGATCTTGGTTTTGTACATAACTTGGTCACCTCATGCAATCATGATCCAAATCATTATTTATTTTATTTTCCCTGTCTTCATCCGTTTTGTAGAATTGGAAGCAGTGTTGCTGGATTCAGGACATTGCATCTCTGAATTATATTCTCTGCTGCACGTATTGTCTGCTCCTATTGAGTCAGCCCGCTATTTGTTATGTGCTGAAACTTTATCCTTATTAAAAGGATCTCAGCTGAGTGTTAGACAGACAGTTAAAATATGGCCCATCACAATCCCTTCACTTGTTTCAGTTGCTAGACAAACAGCTGAAACCAGTTTTCAAAACAACATTGGAGACTTACAGCTACTGGATTTAATACGGCAGATAAATATGCCACTGTGTGCATTAGGCCCCATGTTTTTGGGTAAGGATCGAAAGTGCACATTCATCTTTTTCATGACCTAAAAAAAAAGAAAGTTAAATTGTAGTCAGGCATCCCGAGTGTGGGCACATAGTACAAACACTCTTTTAATTTAGTGAATGCTTCAGTGCATTCATCATAAAATGGTACTGGATCTGGGACATCGCTACATGTGAGACTCACTAAAGGCTTTGCAATCAGTGAAAAGGTTGGTGTCCACTGATGACAATATCTAACAATTCCTAAAAATATCCGAACCTCCCTTTGGCTGGTTTGTGGAATTTATTTTCAGAATTGTAGAAAAGTGTTATTTTGAGACCTTCCCAATACTGCATTTTGTAGGGAAAATGATATGCCCATTTTCAGCTAAGTGATTCAACAGGGCAATCATATCCAACTTACAATCTTCTTTAGGTTGTATGCAAGTAGTAAATCATGTATGTATTGCACTAGTACTGAGTTACCTGGCAAATTTAGACTCTCTAGGTCGTCCTTCAGTGTCTGTGAGAAAACTGAAGAACTTTCAGAATACCCTTGTGGAATTCTTCACCAAATAAGTACTTTACTAAAAAATTGGAATGCAAAGAGGAATTGTGATTCCTCATGAAGAGGTATTGAGAAGAATTCTTGGCATCATTCAATGGCTGTATACCATTCTGCTTTTGAGGGGTTCTGGAAAAGAATAACTGCAGAATTCAGCAAAACTAGGCAGCATGGAACAACAATTTAGTTAATGTTTTGGATGTCTGGAACAGTTCTCCATTTTCCATTCAGTTTCCTAATTCCCATCACTGGAGAAATGCAAGAACATCTCAAAAGATTTGTTGTTCAATCACTCTCTCAGTCACTGGCTTTGTTCCTTCCTCTGCCTCTCTTGTTAACCTATATAGCCTCACTTTTGGGAATATTCTGCTTTTATCTGCTTTTATCTTTACTTTGACTGGCTTTGCTCCATTGATCAATCCAATGTCCTTACCAGGATAATCCTGTACCTCTTCTCTGACCGTATGCATTAAACCTAGAGGTAGACCCTATATTATCATCACTGGTTGCAACTCAAATCGTTAGTCCTCTGTGCTTAGTTTGAAGACTCAGTCCTCATCTTGAGTTTCAACCACAACACAATCTGCATGCAATAAATCACACAGTTCATCTTACAAAAGAGGTCCCTTCCAAGGAGATTCACTGGATTTTAATCACATGATTCAAACTGCTGTTTATTCTCCATTTGACCAATTTAAATTGGAACATCAGCTGTGATGTGATTAATGATCTGTTTATTGCTTATTCCTACAACTTGGGCTGCTCTTCTCAAGAGGGGTAGGTTTCGGACTTCTATAGACCTAACAGTAGCACAGATAGCTCTTGTATTGATTAAAAACAAAAAAGGGTGGCCATTGACATCTCTGTCAGTGTATATGCCAATCTGATGTATCTCTAGGACTGCTCCAAGTAGGCAATACCACTCAGGCTCCATCATTGTGAGCTACTCTTTGCCAACTCTACTAACTCATCATTTATGTATTTTGTTGATACCCTCCATTGCATTATAATCTGCTTCTTTGCTGGAGCTGATGGAATGGACTTTCTGAATGATTTCTGAGTTTGTACATTCTGCTTCAAATTTTGCATATTCTGCATCCCAGTATTTGTCTGCATCTGTGGGACTTGTTTTGAATTTACCTGAACCCTGTTCAGAATCTGCCTACACTCCTGTTTCCAATGCCTGTGTCTTCCACAGCAGTGGCATTGTGATCAGGAGCCGAATGGTCCCCCTGCCGGGATCCAACATGTCTAATGGAATAAGACATAAAGAGGTCAGCGCTCTAGTAGTTGGGCCACGCACAGAACTAAGGAAGCAGCCGCCCTACAGGGCTTTTTTTGATGGAAGGAGCCAACAGGAACAGGATCAAGGAAGAACTCCGGAGGCGACAAGGACTGTCGGGAAGGAGAACGCAGAGGAAAGTAGCGTGATGGAGTCCAGTAGATTAAAAGACAGCCACAAGGACAGAGAATGGCATGGCACAGAGACAGAGGCTGGGGCTAGAAGCTGCCAGGAACTTGGGAGCATACCATGTACACCCTGCAGCCTTAAGGAGGAAGACACTGAGGTTCCGACTGCTGCATCCTAACTCGGACATGGCCACAGGCAAGTGACCATTATAACAACCTCCAGGTGGGCTGGGAGGTGGGAAGGTCTAACACGGTCAGCATTAGGAGTTGGAGGACACCATACGTTTGGTAGGGGTAAACTGATAACCAGGGACAGAGGAAACTGCACAGTGTACCATTACTTGTGGAGTTAGCATTAACGGCACTTGGTGATAGTGAAGTGTGTGAAGTAAAACCATAGGAGAGTACTCAGAACCTTTTCTTTGAGGGCCACTACTTCATGCAGAAGTTTCTGAGAAGATGGAGCAAGATTACAGGAGACCGGAATAGAATCCTTACAACCAGTAACCCTCCAAGCAACCAAAGTTATGTTAATCAATATAGGTTGTCCATATATTCAAAAATAGTTCTTTATTCTTAGTCTTCAATCAATGCAGCTAGATAGATTGAAGAGCACCATATGCAACTATTACAATTACACACTCTATTTTGGTATTCACAGGTCTATGTCTTCTTATATATGGCTACTAATTTATAGTGTATTCTTGCAATATGGTTTAGGCAACACCCATGACCTCTTTTTTGATTATTATTAATATTTTAGTTATAAAATTGGTTCCAGTCAGGACAGAGATAAAATGGCAGAAGAATTATTTAAAAATGTAACTGCTGGTATGACAATAAACAAAGACATTAACCAGGGTAACCCTAAGGTAAAAGAAGGACTTAGAGCAAAGTTTGTGAGGCTTGAAAAATTTAAGAAGTCGGAAATATAAAAATGGTGAGACGGTGTTGTGTAGCCATTTTAGTTATAACTCCATTCACATTATTTTAACATACTAGGCCGCTGTGCACTTTAACCTAGATATATTTTATTCAACTTCATTTTATTATTGTTTCAATAACCATTTTTATGGTCTTGTTTTATTTTCCGTTTATCTAACTGTTTTTGCCTAGGCCAGCACTCTGTTCTCAAACAAGACATTCTTGATCACATTCGTAGAAAATACACATCCTTATGTAGGGACATTTTCTCAGAACATCAGCTGTGTTGTTATAAAAACACTTCTTTGTCCTTTAGACGTGAGAGGGAGATTCCAGCCAGTGAACCACCACTGTATGCTGATTGCTGAATGCTTCGCTACAGATGTTAACGCAGACCGCAGGCATTTGCTCAGGTATGGGGGTTGATGTCTTCCCAGGGGAACCTAAAGGGCAGATTTAGAGCTTAACATGCTGTGCTCTATCCTAGCCTAGGTAGGAGCTAGTCAATTGATACAATATGATAGCGTTGTTCTTATGCTTCACTCTTCTCGACACAGTTTTAATACTGTCATGCTGTGTTGTCCTGGTTATGCAGCTCACGCTTTGCTATCTAAGATTCAGTCGTTTTATTAAACCTATCATTGAAACGTATACTGCCTCTGTATGTCATTTATATATGCGACTGAATTGTAAATGAGAGAAACGGATGAGACCTGAGTGACCACGACTTCCCTGAGAAGTTAAGTACGTCATGCGCTCGACTGCCCAGCCATCTCTATTCTTATGTGGAGATGAGGCACTGCTAGTTAGCTGGAGCAAAACCCGGATTGAAGCGACAGGTGTCACCCGCAGTGGGTTAGACTTAGTCTCCCACGCCGCGGGTGATTCTGCCGCTCAAAGTCCAGTAGTCTCATTAGAATAATGAGAGCCAACGGGATAACTCTTAAGCAGTATTTGCTGCTGAACCGGATCACAAGAGGTCTCCGCTCACAGATTTTTCCAACATACGATGACTTGGAAGAAGACTACTATTAGGTTGGAGGAGGAGCTCACAAGTAGCTCTGTTAACTTGATGGGAAGTTTTGATAGAAAATGCAGAAAGGAAGTGTGCCAAATTATTACAGGAAATTAGTAACCTTGAAAAGGAAATCTTAGACTTAAACCTACAAGAACCCACAAAAAAGAATTATGAGCTGTTGGAGGAAATTCTTAACAAATAAAAGAAATGGAGAAAGGCCAGAAACTTAAAGAGAGATGAGTCAGATCATAATAATGGGAGAGTTTTTACGCTTGCCAAACGCTTTGATCATTTAGTGAAGAAAGACTTTTTCTGGAAAGACCAAAACCTGAGGAGGGAGAAGGAAGGTACAGAAGAAGGTACTTCAGACCAGTGCAGAGACACCACTTTTTTAAAGGAGGTAATTCGTATCAGAATGGGGAACTGGGACATGAACTCAAGCTCCAGGTCAGGCGTTTCAGAAAAACAAGATGGGGGAGAATGAGGAAAGGTACCACCAAACAAAAAAAGGGTTATGCAAATGAGGTCTTGTAGCAGAAACAAGCAATAATTGGTTATACGATCTCTGACATTAAGGTTGTGAATTTGTCTACCAAATGCCTGTCTAATGAAATGTTTACTTTGTTGAAAAAGAGTATGAGTTTTTGCCCTACCACAACTTGTGACATTTGTGATCGGAAGGTCGATCTATATAGATTTACTAGACAGTTGAAACTGAAAAAATATTTTGTATATTAATCTGTTTAGGAATAAATTTATTGTAAATTAAACTATACTGATCAAGGGGAGAGCACGCTGATCGAGGACGAGAGAGCACATTGTTAGGAGGAGGAGAGATCACGCTGAAGTGCCGGTGTGGTGACGGCCAGCGTTGTGAGTGCGAGCTGTGTGCGCAGGGGGGGTACGGACCACAGATGTAGCGTTGCGGCAGGGCCAAGGATTGCGAGAGTGAACGGCTGGCAGACGGCCGTGGGGTGAAGGCTGACGCTAAAACCTTGTCCCTCTAGTCCCTGTTGATTTGTGAGGCCCAAAGGGGGCCCAGAGGAGCCAGGAAAGGTCCAAAGCACCTAGGAGAGGTGTGGAATCTACAGATACCCCAGCTACTAAGGGATTGCATCGTTCTCCCACCCCCAACCAACAGCTACCAGGTGGAAGAAGGTCAGGAGAAGGGGAATGGGAGGAAAACTGTTTGTTGTTGGCTTGGACTACTCGAACCTGCCAGCGCCTGCCAGTACCAGTACAGTATTACTAACTCTGCATACAATCTCTAGTCTCCTCTCCTATACTTTGCCTGTCCACTTGTCTGCTTGTGCCCCTGCACCTTTGTGTTCCAGTAAAGGGGTACATAAGGATAGAAGAAAAATAACCCAAGGATATAAGGACAAACGCAGCTGTAAAAGGGGCTACGGAACCCCTGCATTACTTGCATGGCCATTATGCCTTCAGCCTGTTACCAGCATGGGAGCACTTTGCCGATTTTTCCAATTGGACAACCCAACGGCGACTGCCTTTCCAGGATTCTGCAATGAGGATGTGCAGAGACATTGTGATATCGTGACCCTGAAGCATTGAGACTTAGGACGGCCAGCAGGCCAGGCCAGGGCTGGTGCGGCGTGGTGTGGTGATGCGTGGCTGAGGCGTTAGAGCCAGGGCCCTAGGGTTGAGTCAGAGAGGTGCAGAAGCAGCCAGACTAGGTTGGCTTGCTTTACTCCGTGAGCTCCTCCACCACCTGGACTAAGTGGTAAACACTGTTGGGTCACGCTATCATAGTGTGCTATCACACACAGCACTGGAGAGCGAACCTAGAGGGCCCCAGAGAAGTAAGGGCCAAAAGCCTTTGCAGGATTCCGCATTCCATAGATGACCTAGAGGCAAACCTCTGACAGCAATGAACCAGGGGATATAGGGGTTCCAGGCAATGGTATCCCAGGGGGGAAAAGTGACTATCTTAATGAGAGCTGCCTGATATTTCTCTATTATACGCTACCAGATGTACCCTGCAGTTGAGTAGTTAAAGCCAGACCTTGTGGGCCATCTAAGGTTTTGCCAGCAGCTGAAAATAGTCCTGCGGCCTCGGTGGAGGCTGTGTTTGACTTCAAACCTGCAAACAACAGCTCTCCCCCCCGGAGGGTTTTTTTGTTCGACTGACTCTATATACCAGCACATTTCTGCCTGCCAGTCCTCAAGGAATAACCCTGTATCTGCGTACATCCCACAAGGCTTTATAATTCCCGAGGCTATGACTGCATTAAATAATGTTTTAGTCTCGATCCTTGCACTACTGGAGAAATTTCTTGGGGGGACTGAGCATATTGAGCCACTAATACTGCAGGCCCTAGTCCTAGGGGAACAAACAATTGGGACAAACCAGGCTCCACATCCATAGACCCCTGGTATGATAGCCATAGCCGGTTTAATCCCTTAAATCCTACATGGAGTACTACACAGACGCAAACTGCAGATTCCGTCCCTGCTCAAACTGGGAGTATAGTACAGATTAACACAAGCATGGCTAACCCCCGTGGTGAAGGTGCCTATGTCCATGGAGAGGGTGCTGGGCTCACTGCAACAGAAAGGGGTAGCCATTCTGCAGATGAGCAGCAATAAAAAACACAGCTATTGGACCAATTAGCACAGTGGAGTGTAAAAGGAGAGCTCCAGGACCCCAGAGTAAAGCCCCTGTTGAAATAACGGTAACCATGAGCCGGGGTGATAAGAAGAGAAGTGTTAAAGAAAAGGGGAAGCAAGCTACACCACTCCCAGTTTACTCCCTTAAATGGTTGTTCTCCAACAATAAGAAATGCATAGATAGGGGGTTAGCATCAGTTGCCAGCTACAAGGATACGCAAAGTGAGTAGAACAAGGGCATCAGAAATTCAGCTGCCTTCCCTGCTGATAACACCTCTTGGCTGGCTGCCAAGTATAAGGGAGTAGCAGAACCATCACAACCCACCCAGCGACAATATTGCGAGGATAATCGTAGTAGTGGGGGTGTAGTGGAAGGAGAAGTTTGCCAAGAAAGTCCAACAAAGGCAAGGAAGCCTAAGAATAAGAAGAAAAGCTCTATAAAGAAAAAAAGAATGGCAGTGAGGAAGGGCTTAATGAAGGTAGCTAAGACTGGCAGCCCCCTGCCTTGTCCCTCACGAGATGGTGGCAGCCCAAGTTGAACAAGCTGAACAGGAGGCTCCATGCACTCCCGGAGAATCGAGGGCGCTCCCTGGATTTAACTCGGATGCTTCGCCATTTATGGTGCATTCAGGATTTAGACACAGAGACAGCCTGGATGCTTGTGACTCACATTGCGATAGAACTGATGGCCCCAGTGATGCTGCACCAGGGAGAAGTTACGGCGGGCAATGCCTGGAATTCGTCTATCTCTTTCCTGACGTTGGTCTAAGTCAACCCTAAGTAGGTCTAGATTACTAAGCCTTTTCTTTGCTGTACCTGACTGAGAGTTCTTTCCTCCATTGATGTGAAATTAGTCAAGCTGGGAACTAAGCAACAGCGGCTTGATTATGGCAGGAGGTGCACTTATTCTACCACTCTTCAAGGCGATCCTGCTATCTCCTGCCCCTCAGCTCTGGTTGAATTCACCCTACCAGGTATAGATAGATTAAACCTCAACCACCTGGATTGCTTCCGCATAATGGGGGTTGACATGTTGCCCTGTCCTACCCCCAATCAGGAGAAAATTAATAGGGACGAGGAGCGTGGGAGCAGCACAGATATGTTGAGGAAAGGCAGTCCTGTTGGGCAACATAGCAAAATAGGAAGCGTTCTATAGCCAAGGGCAATAAGAGTGCGAGAATCATTGACCATCACTACCTACAAAAACAGCAGACAAATCTGGATCCCCATCCGTGATGTGAGGAAAAAAGGGTCCAACTGTGAGAACTGGTCATGTGTAGCGGCTGTACTTGCTGGTGACTCAGGAGCATTTCTTAGAGGAAGAACTGACTGATTAGTAAAGAAACCTTCTCCCTACCCAGCCGTTCCTCCTGTATGCTCCCCCCATACCTCCTGCCTGTAATCATTCAAGGGGGAGCTGTTTGTGAATACTGTCTTGGAATATAGCAGGCTTTGTCAGCAAATTGGAAGACAGTGACTGGTTACAATATGTCAGTTTGCATGATATTTGTTGTTTCCAAGAAGCATGAGCTGTTGAAGGATTATGCATTAATGGGTTCTTGGGCTTTGATATGCTGGCTGCCTGGGCAGGGAAGGGTCGCCCTTTGCGGGGTATTTCAATATGGGTGTCATGAAAGTTAGAGTGCAAAGTAGTGCAAGTAGATGTGCCGCTCCTGATGGCTTGCACCAACATTCAACATGTGAGATGTAGGTCAGGAAATGATAAAGGGGTGGTGAGTGATATCTTGAATGTATACATCCATCCAGGGTGGTCTCCGGGGGTTCAAGCACTCTGGAAAGAGTGCTCCATAAATATCAAAAAGGGCAGAAGAAGCATGGTAGATGGTAAATGTACACGGGCTGTGACGGAGGTAGGAGTGTGATGCTGATTTGTGGTGACTTCAATTCATCAGTTTGTGACACACTCAACAGCCATGAAATCTTGCTGGAAGATCGTAGTATGGGGATCCCTGAGACAGCTATGAGTTTCTTTAAATCTACAAAAAAAAACAACGAGGCCTTTACTGATCTTTTATCGAAGAACAGTCTCCGCTTTGTTAATGAGCGTTTAAAATCTTATGGTGCTGCTAAGGCAACTTTCAATAATGGTAGATCTTCTTCGGTCACTGATTATGTTATTGTCAAAGTGGAAGCATGGACGTCTAGCTTAGATATGGCCGTGGTTAGAAGAGTGAAAAGTGATCGCAATCCACTTGTCCTCATTATGAGGACGGACGATCTGGGGCTAGGAATTACATTAGGACAGGCCCGGGTCTATACGAGAGGGAGAGTGTTCTGTCCAACTGCAGATGAAGAATACAGTGGGATGGTGAGAAGTACTGGTAGGGACTCCCGCAGCTTGAACCCATAATAGCCAATTATGGACAATCTATCATAGACGCTTCAGCTAATGACAGCCCTTTGATACTGGCTGCTTATGACCTGTTGACAGGGGAGCTTGGGGCCCTGTGGTTTAAACCAGCACTGCTTAAACTAGATGGTACTATTAGAAAAGGGCAGTCAGGAAGTGAACAATGGTATGACAAGGAGTGTGCAAAGGCAAAAAGAGAAGTTTCGCTAGCCTTAACTCAGCGCCATGTAGCTCAATTAATGAAAAGAAATTTAAAGAATATAGAAGAGATTATAAGTGCCTGCTAGCAACCAAAAAACGGATGTACCAAAATGCAATGTGGGCTGAACTCCGAGCACCCATAGCTGACCATAACACCAAAAACGTCTGGGAACTAGTAGCTAGAGTGGGGAAGGGGAAAGCGAACGTTGTAGAAACCCATATAGGCACAACCACCTGGGTTTACCATTTTAGTACATTGTATAGTACTCTTGTGGCCGATCCCTTGGCCCCTTGACAGAGGCAAGATGCCCTTTTTACCACCACTAGTGAAATAGGAATTTTAATCCCAGAAGTGTTTAGAGCACTGGGAGCAATGAAGAGGAATAAGACCCCAGGCCTAGATCTGGTTCCGGTGGGTCTTTATTATGAGGCACCTTACTACTGGGCTAAAATACTTACCAAGGTGTTCAGTGCTGCCCTTTAGGGTAAAGCAGATCCGCAGTCCTGGCGCTCTGCTATTATTGTCCCGATTTATAAAAAGGGCGATCAAAGCTGTCCCGGTAATTATCAGCCGGGCTCCCTACTAGATGGAGCTGGGAAGGTTCTAGGGAAAGTCCTACTTAACAACATACAGGGGTGGGCTGATGGCCAGGGTGTGATAACAGAAGCACAAGCTGGCTTCCGGGCCTCTGGTGGGAAATATTGACCAGATCATCCACCTCTACTTGATTTCATACAAATTTACAGTAGTTACCTCTTTGTATTTGGTCTTTATAGATCTGAAAGCCACTTTCGATTCAGTGGATGGGGCAAATGATTTAGGTCATTGATGGACCTAGGGGTCGATGCCCCCTAGTGAAAGCCATAGCGGCACTGCACACGGACAATACGGCCAGAGTCAAATATGGGATGGGCGAGGAGTGCACAGACCCTTTTCAGATACAAAAGGGCGTTTAGCAAGGCTGTGTCCTGGCCCCTCTACTCTTCTGCCTTTTTTTGAACGATGTGGTCAACTATCTTTTAGTGGATCAGCTAGATGTCCCTGTTGCTGCTGGTAGGAGGGTTCCAATATTACTCTTTGCGGACGATGCAGTACTTACGGCGTGCACTGAGAATGCCGCCCATAGGCTACTCGTCTGTTTTGTTAAATATTGTGACGAAAAATCATTAACTATCAATTGCATGAAGACCATGGGGATGACCCTGCAACCCTCCCCTGGTCTCTGGTGGAAACTAGCCATTAACCATATACCAATTGAGGTTACCAAGCACTTCGATTATTTAGGTGTGTGGTTTTCAGAGAACTTGAGCTGGGACCGCCAAGTTCAGAAGGCAGCTATAGTCCTTAAGCAAGGGGCTGGGGCAATATTGAAGTTTAATTACAAGGTAGGAGCAAGAAATATTAGTATCATTCTGGAACTATATGCCCATAAAGCAGTGGCTGCAGCACTCTATGGAGCAGAACTCTGGGGATATGCTTAAAATTATGAGTAACTGCATACAAATCAGTCTTAGTCCATGCAAATGCACCTAATTCCCACTATGAACCTCTCTTAAAGAACCTCTAGTACTGAACTCTTTGCCATCTCAGAATCACTTGGAACTTTCCTCTGTTTTTCCCTAGCCCCTTTCATTTTCGTTTATTTGCTGTGCATGTATTCCATTTTTCTTTATATTTTTTTCAAATCACTCCAATCTTGGGTTTTCCTAATTTAATATTTAATATGGGCCCTCAGAGCAATCAAACCCATCTCTCTAATTTCATAGCGTCAAAAACTTTTTTTTAGTTTTGTTTTACATTTTCTATTTTGCTGATATCAACTTCCAAATCATCAGCTATTTATAACGCACTTCATTAGCACATCTAGCAGCTTCCATTATCAAGTATCTCTTTACTTCAAAATTGCTTGTCAAAAGCCTGTTCAAGTCTACATTGTCCTGTAACATTTCACCTAATTCAATCTTTAAAATGCCAACACTAATGGTTTTAGGTGATAGTTCAAGTGCCACAGAAGTAACATTTGCCCACATTTTTGTCTGTATCACTCCACTTGTGTTAGAAACTGTGGGTAGGACTGTTGATTCTATAGGTGTATTCAGTACAAGCCTAGTAGGAGTTTGCCCCACAACACCAGCTCCACTGGTCGAACCCTACAGCAGACTGAGCCATCCCTGTGGGTCTGTCTGTGTATGGTGGTGGTCTGTAATTCAAAAGCTGATATGAATTTCTCATCCTCATGTGTCTCCTGAGTTTTTTTCTCTTTTTTTGTTTTATTTTTTTCTCTCTTTCCCCCTCCTCTGAGACAATAGCAGGGAATGTTTTTACACATTCGACTATACCTTCCCTCCAATGTTTCTCCCTTCAATCTAGCTTAATTTCGAGCAAGTGTCTAAACAAGCTATTTACTTCCTTAGCCGCCTTCTTTCTCTTCTTCTCTTTAGACACATACAGTCCCATATATTTAGTGCTTCAAATTGCATCTGGGCATCGTCTTCATATCATGCATAGTGTGTCTTAAGAAATCCAGTTTCCTGGCACTAAAGGTACCCACTGATGGAAACTGTAAAGCCTCATCATAAGCAGTGTATTTATTTCATTCAGAGAGCAAGTGTAGTACGCAATCTCTTGTATTATTTCATAAGCTGGCGTTCCTTCGGACTGTAATTTCGGACCCTCTGTAGACACATCTGCATTTTTAGACTTTGTCAGCAAACGTCCTATTGTTAAATTTTACAAACCAGACTTTCTTAAGCTCAAAGCCTCCTCCAAAAAACAAAAAAAAAAATTAATAAATATCAACCAATTGCAGCACCGCTCTGTCAAGGATCAAACTATCAGTGCGGCTTAGTCAGTAACCAACCATTCTGATGGATACAACTACCTGTGGATTCCTCACCTAATGAATACTCCCATGGCGCCAGCATTCGACGGAAATCTTCTTCCCAGCTTCTGCACGTCGACGAGGACGTCACATTAGCCCACGCGACGCCGTCTGACGTCATACAGGCAATAAGAGGTCCTTGCCGACGTGCCAACGTCAGTTCCCTTCTTTTCCGTGCATTCGAAACGGTTATCTTCGAGGGAGCTACTGTTACTTTCATAGTTACAGTGTATTTTCTGCTGCGTGGATTTTCTCTCTGGTAATTATGTCTCAGAGGAAGTCGGGTTTCAAGCCCTGTCGAGAGTGTGGAGGCAAGATGTCTGTTACTAATCCTCACTCCGACTGTTTATGGTGTTTAAGCTCCGACCACGACGTCGCAACATGTCATTCATGCTTTGTGTTGATGTCTTACCAGTCCCAGATCATCACGTGGTTAGACTACCAATCACAGCATGACTTATCCCTAAAGAGGAAAGCTACTACAAAATGTCTTTAAATAAATAAAACTAAATAAATCCCTTGTCTTTTTACCCTAGAAAGGAAAGGACAATCAGAATAAAACTATTGAGCTGGATAGCTTGAGATTAATATAAAAACAACTCCAATACAAGTAGACTTCCAACCTGCAGTCGTCTACCCAGTGTGCCTGCTACTGTGCACTCAAGAACTGGTTACTCCAACCCGAATTGATACACACAACCTAGACAAATAAAAATAATACACCAGCACAACAGTAATTAATCCACCAGCTATGATCATTATCACATACCCAAACAACTCAACAAAAAAGCAGAAATCCATTACCACAATCATGGCCCAAACGATGCAAACTCAAGTCCTCTCCCTGTTCAGACTTACACTCTGTTGTACAGTTAGCAGTAGTATTTATTAGAACATTGGAACTTGGCAGCTCCATTGAAAACAATGGAGTGCTGCGGGCTTTTACTGGCTGGTAAAAGCCCGCAGCGCCAACATTCCAATGTTCGCTTTGTTCACAGCAACAGCTGTGAACAAAGCCTCATGGAGCCCGAGGAGATTTTAATCCCCTCGGGCTCCGTGAGCAATTTGTTTTATTTAATAGAACATTCTGCCCTGAGTGGCAGAATGTTCTAATAGCCTTAGAACCCGCCGTAGCGGGCTCTACCGGCTATTAAAGGCCCTTCCCCTTGTTAAATGCCCGAGCCGAACGCGGGAGCGGGCCTTTAATAGACGGTAGAGCCCGCTACGGCGGGTTCTAAGGCTATATTTGATCATGTATTTGGCATCTCATGCATTCTTCCTTTTCACCTGTGTTATGGCATGTTCTTCTGGAATGTTGGAATGTTTGTACTTGAGTGTGGTGCTGGGAAAGCTGTTAGAATTCTGCCTGCCTGAGCTGATACCATTGGCCGCAATTTCCTTTTCCTGCAATAAGCTTGTGGATTTCCTTGATGGTTGGGTTGTCGTTTACATTCCACGAACTCCAATCTCACTCGGGAAAGTAACTAGTCTCTCTACAGGAGAATCCAGAATCAAATATCTTACAAAACTCCTTTCTCCTTGGACTGGTATATTTTTGGGACCACTTAAAGAGGAGGAGCTCAAACGGTAACCATCTCTGCCTTCTGCTGCCAAAGATTTGTAGGTGCCTTACCCAATAATCGAGTGAACCCCAATATTTTCAGACACTGCTGGTTTTACCTTGGAGATTCAGTGCAATGCTTCCAGGTGATCAAACGGTTAGAGACACCATCCTCCTCCCTCATATTCTTCAAATCAACATAATCTTGTAGATATTAAATATGAAAATGTAGTAAAATGTCATGAAGACACCGCTGCAAAGTTCAACATCAGAATATTATTCCTAGTTAAACAATTAAAACCCCAAGGTAAATTTCTGATTTATACAGAGCAGTGACAGCAATCTAAGTAAGGAAAATCTCAATCAAATCAACAGTCTCAGGATGAAAATGCGAAGTCACCCCCAATCCTTCAAAACCAGGAGTTTTATACACATACTATGGATACACAATTAGCAAAACTACAAATGCAGCATAGAATGTTCATGGTTAGCTCACTTAAAGCATACAGAAGAAAGAGCGTCACAAAATATAATTTTCAAGCTAACCCATTTTCTATGTTAAAGTAAATCCCCTCTCAATCTCTCAGCAACGGTAGTCCGGAGATGTGGAAATGCAATGTGAAGCATTTTCTAGAAAAACGCCTTTACAAAATAATGTCTTATACAGCCAACACTGGAACTTCCAGCAGAAGTCCTTCAAAATGATACGTAGGGAACACAAGGAAAGTTTAATTGACAATACACATGTTCTGAACAGTAACACCACTGATGTCACACATGCTTTGATCTGCGGAAACTGTGAAGAAAGATGGTTTTCAGCAGGTGTCTGATTAAGAGGGGAAATGAGCAGGAGCAGGGTAAACTACACACCAGAAAACAGCTTCCATTTGTAATCAAAATAATGCCTCACTTAAAATTGAACATGTCTAAACTTTGTTTTCAATACACTTTTGAGTTGTATTTCTTTTGTTTGGTGTGCTATATCACCAGGTATGACTATTTTTTATATATATATATATATATATATATATATATATATATATATATATATATATATATATATATATATATATATATACACACAAATAATTTGAACCACAGAATTGCACAATATAGAAAGCTTTAACACAACTAGTGTCTCTACCATTAAGGGGAGGCCCAGTAACCCCAACTGGGTCAAATTTCAATACACCATTATCGATATACAGAGGGGATAGATTTATATATGGCAATATATTCCAAATGAAAACATCAATTAATCATTGTGGACAATTATTGTCTTTTTTATTTCTAATATTTATTAATGTTTTTGTGTCTCCTTCTTTGACTCATATCCAAGGGTTTAATTGCATAGTGAACACCACTGTACATATAACTATATCACTACATTCCCGACATTATACAAATGGACAAATAGCCAATAAACTAACAACATCCTAAAACCACACAATTAAAATGAATGAAAATAAAGAAAAATAATTTTTATTATCTTTAGCACTGAAGTCAGTCTTTCTTTAAATAAGCTGCTGAACCTTCTTCCGGCAAACAGTATTATACCATGAGGTAATGGTATTTGGTATTGTTTTCTTTAGGGGTATTTCCTCCCAATGTTTATACACAATACCATCTCATTTACATTGTTCCATTACTCCAAAATTTCAAGGACATTCCTCCAAAAAATAGTCGACGCGTTTCAGCCTTTCAACTTCTGCCCTCCTCAGGACATCAAACACAGTGCCTTGTTTTTGTATATAGTTGCCTTTCATGGAACTATTTTTCATGGAAAAGATTGCCATTCATTTCATATCATCCTTCCGTTACGAAGTGATCCTCAGGCTTTTTTCCTAAACGGACATAGGACGCGTAAAAAACACTGCCCTTATATCGGGATTCAAGCCTTGAAACGCGTCGACCATTTTTGGAGGAATGTGATTGAAAATTTGGAGTAACAGAGCAATGGAAATAGGGCAGGATACATTGTAGTTAAACAGTTGTACATGTACTTTTAAATTGTACATGTACTGGTAGTGAAAAACTCTTGCTTTTCTTTTTCAATACTGCAAGGCCTCTCTCCCATAGGATAGCATTTTGTTATATCATTGCATTTAATAAGTGATAATGTTTGCTTGGGAACAGGTGGACATGTTATGTTTGGTCTCTAAACAGTTCTAATTTAAAATCCTCTTCAATGGTAAAGTCGAATTTTGGGTCAAAATTCTGAAAATGCCACATACAAAATTGGCATTTTCTTCTCCTAACTAATCGATGCCTTCAGCCTTTTTCCTGGGTCACATGACTTGGTGCATTTGACAATTGGCCCTTGTGTATCTCAACCAGAAAGTGAAAGAAAGGGGTATCAGGTGCTGGCAGGATGGGCGATCCTGCGAGTATAGGTGGGGCAGAGCAGTTTCCTGCCCCACTTACATTTTAAAGGGCTGCCTCCAGTACACTCACAAAAAAACTTGACACCAGTCTTTTGTCACCCTAAACCACTTGGAGCCTTCGCTGGGGAAGGAAAGACATTTCCAGAACCAGATGTAATGCGGTCTGTTTTTAATGACCGGCTCCATCTTGACCACTTACTCCATTTTGTGCTTTACTTAGCTTTATACTCTGTCACATTGGTGGTGCAGGTATTTTTCTGCGCACAGCTTGTGCAACGTGTTTTTGCTTCTTCTCACCGAGGATGGGCGCATAATATGGGGGAGTATCAGTGATAAAATGTACCAGGCTAAGAATGTTTATGGTAAGGCAAGGAACAGCTCGGTCTTGGAAAAACACTGAGAGTTGGCCAGTCTCTAGCATGTTCCTTTTCAACACTGACCTGGTGTGGCCAGTGTTTGAACATCAACTTACTGTATGGGAGGGGGAGTTTCTAGAATTCTCCTCTGCAGTTTGTCTAAAGGATATAAGGAGAGGAAGCTTGACAGCTGAAACTGGAAGGAATTCATTCTGAGGAATGAGGCCTTGCTCAGAATCTCCTTGTGGGTAGTTCTATCTCTTTCCGGTCGTCCGGGTTCCACGACTTGAAGCTGGCAGACAAAGAGATGATGTCAATCTCAAGCCCCATGGTGATGCAATTTTAATTCTTATTTTTAGCTTTGTGTTGTGCATGTGTGAATACGTTGTCTATATATATATATATATATATATATATATATATATATAACTTCTCAGCACCAGACATGTTCATAGGCCAGTCAAACAGTATTTCAGTCGGTGCTCAGTTTGACAACTTTGTCAAGGATGCCTCTCTTAACCAATGAAGCAAGTCGTAGTGCATCAATCCAGAACCGCTCAGCAGATGCACAAAACCTTATAAAGGGACATATATGACTGGTTTATGGGGTAACTAAATTAAATAAATTAATTCACCACCTCCTCTTTGCGCACACCTAATGCCACAGTCTATTGTGCCACCTGTCAGCTGTTACCCGTATCGAAAACCGGATCATCATAACACATGCAACATACAACATCACCGTTAGTAGCACCATTCCATTCAACTAATGTAGGCAGGACAGTAATATTCACATATCAAAGGCACAATCATTAACACTGCAAACCATACATGTGCTACATTGGAAACCTGTAACTCAACTAGGTAAGGCTAAAGTGGAGCTAGGGGTAATATGCATCTAAAAATCTTTTTTTTTCCTTATTATCTTTTTTTTTATATCGTTTTAATTTTTTTAAATCAGGAAAGGAAAACCCAATCGAGGTACGTGGGGGGAAAGGCTCTCTGCTCTGTGTGTAACCACATACTTCTGAAAGAAGACAGGTATATTGCAACATGACATAAATCTGTACACAGAAATAACATTTCTCTCCCTCTCATCACTGCCTCACACTTGCAACATAAACTTCTCTAATTATACTTGAAAAATAATATGCAGTAATAAATTTGGAAAACACATGTTAATAGTAATAGCCAACCATCATGGTATAGTCAAGTGTATAATCAATGCATCAAGTCCTTTTCTTATGGTGTAAGTGTAACACAGGACATACATTCGGAAGTGACATTGTAGATCTACTGATAACATCATATTAATATTTTGTTACTGTCCCTGTATCTAAAGTCCCATCACTGAGGCATTTAATAAGTATGAATAAATAGTTGCTATTGGATATCCCTTCTAATCACATATGATGCGGCCAGAGTGATCACCAGTGGCTGAGGTTAATTCAAACATTCCATCCATCACCTTGTTGTTTTTGTATTTGCTGCCCTAAATGCACCGGGTATTCCCAGCCATGGGTACCAGGCTCACTGTGCCTCTCAAACCAAGCTATAACCTGGCTGAAGAACCCTTACAAGTCACAACCAGTCCTGGGTAGCTTGTGTTCCGGTTCAGGGATGACCTGTTCGGGCTGGACTGTTCCCATGAGGAACAGGCTCAAGTCTGATTTGCATATGGCTGGGTCCAAACTGTGGTGGCATGGTGGGCAAGAAAATCATGGATTGGGATGGGGCCCAGAGCAATTGCCAGTGGCTGAGATTAATTCAAGCATTCCTTCCATTGGCTTGTTATTTTTGCATTTGCCGTTCTAAGTGCACAGGGTATGCCCAAATGTGGGTTCCGGGCTCACTGTGCCACTCGAACCAAGCTATACCTAGCTGAAGAGTCCTAAAGAGGGTGAAATGGATCCCAGGTTGCATGTATTTGGTTCAGGGAGGACCTGACTTGGCAGTTCGGGCTGGACTGTTCCTAGGAGGAGCATGGTCAAGACTGATTTACATATGGCTGGGCCAAAACAGAGGTGGCGTGGTGGGCAAGAAACTATGGATTTCAATGCAGCCCTGTGTGATCACCAGTGGCTAAGATTAATTTAAGCATTCCATCTATTAACTTGTTTTTGCATTTGTCGCCCCAAGTATGCTGAGTATGCTTAGACCTAGGTCCAGGGCTCACTGGGCAACTGGAACCATGCTATATCTTGTTGAAGAGCCCTAACGAGGGCAAAAACCGGTCCTAGGTTGCTTGTGTTCGGGCACAGAGAGGACCTGGCTTTGCAGTTTGGAATGGACGGTCTCCATGAGGAGCAGGGTCAAGACTGATTTGCATATGCTGGATCAAAACTGAGGTGGGATGTGGGAAAAACATTGATGGACTGGGAGTCGGCCAGAGTGATCGCCAGTGGCTAAGATTAATTCATGCATTCCATCCTTCACCTTGTTGTTTTTGCATTTGCTGCCCAAAATGTGCTGGGTATGCCCAGACATAGGTCCTGGTCTCACTGTGCCACTGGAACCAAGCTTAACCTAGCTGAAGAACCCTAATTAGGTTGCCTGTGTTACAGTTCATGGAGGACCTGACCTGACAGTTCGGGCTAGATTATTCCCATAAGGAGCAGGGTCAAGACTGTATATGGCTGGGTCCAAACTGAGGTGGCTTGGTGGGCAAAAAAACAATGGATGGGAATGCAGCCCTGAGCAATCACCAGTGGTCAAGATTAATTCAAGCATTTCAGCCATCACCTTGTTGTTTTTGCATTCTGCAGCAGGAAATCCTGTTCAGTGGGTCCTCTCGGAAACAGCATCTGGCCTCGCCCTTGACGGCTGAATCCTTCAGCCTCGTCCCGCTGCAGATTTTCAATATTCAAAAAAGTGACGAAGTATGAACATAGGAATCTTCACTGCAACTTCATCTAGTAACCCTCACGATTATTTCTCCTCAGACACTGCCTGTTGCCTTGTCCCACTGAACTTTACCTTCTCTGTAACCTTTCTTCGAAATTTCTTGTAAGTTCGAAGGTAAGCCGAGTCTGGGCCCAAACTACCTTGTGTATCCTAACTGTCCTCCATTACAGTCAAACATATCTTTTGACTTTGCCCTGGTCTCGCACAACTAGATGCCCGCAGTTGGCACTTTGATTTTTTAGGCACTCTTTTGCAGTAAAAATTCATAACTCGGGTTCTACTGATCAGATTTAATTTGTTTTGGAGCCATTTTATTTATTACATTTTATTCTAGTTTTCTAAATAGTTGTGGGATTTTTTATGTCATGTTTTCACTTTATTACTGGTTGTATGTTGCATGAATAGTTAACACAGTGGCTCTAAATTAAGCCTGCCTGCATGTGTGCCAAGCTCCCAGAGAATTCAGCACAGGTTAATTTAGTGACTTTTGTGGTTTACCCTGACAAGGATTGTGGTTGTTGCCTGAGAAGAGCTTTCACCCCCTCAACTAATAACCCAGTTTCTTTTTGTGGAGGGTCCAAGTTCTGTTTTTAAAATGGTATTTAACATTTGCCATTTGAGGGTAACAAAACCATTCTGACTTTAAGTATTGTTTTTGTTTCGTTCTTTTATTTTATTTTAGAAGAAAGAGGCTAATTCATGGCAACTAGTTATTAGCTTCAGGAGGAGCTGGGTTGCTATTTTAAAAGAAGCTGATCCCAAAGCTCATTAATGGATTTAATGAGCTTTTTGTATCTGCGTTTTACAGAATTGGTTTGGGAGGTAAGGCATATAGGTGTAGCAATAGAAATGGAAGTCATATATATTTTTCTTTTGCGCTTTAGTTTAAAACAGAGATAAGGCATTTAGATTTTCTCTTGATTCTTCTGACTCTTCTGACAGAACATATTTTATGACTGATACTATGAGAGAACGGTCTCTCTGACGTTGTTTTGTTAAAAGCTCATCTGATGGGAGGGGCATTGGGACTGAAGATGTTTGTGCTGATGATATTGTAGGTCAAGAAGGGCAGATGAGTGTTATTAGATTTTGGTAATAAGTTGAAATGTAGGTAACAAGACACTCGATTCATTGTGTGTCCAGGGTTTTTCTTTTAAATGTTTGAACTTTTAATCTGCTCACTGTATCGCACTTGGAAAAGTTTACTGCATTGGTGTAATTCGTATTGTAAAAGTTCCAGAAACCTGCCAAGTTCCAAGATGTCCTTCATAAGCAGGTGTCCTTCAGAAAGAGCTGTAACACTCATTAGGATCAGCATTCATGATTTATTTGAGCCCTTATTTCCTCATCTCGCTTTTAAAAATTGCACATGCTCCCCATATTTCACAGTCACGTGTGGAATGCAGAAATGGATTCACCATGCTGTAGCCAGGAGTGTCTATGCAACATGTTTGTAGTCTGCATCAGGCTCAAGTTTGTTCAGGTGTTCAGCATCACTACTGATATTGTGAAGTTGTCACCTTTCTTTGTGTTCAGCAGTGTTCTAAAAACTTGGCTATACAGCACCTTCCAAAAGTTTAACGCCACCAATTCGGAATTCCTGCTATTCGCCAAGGGTGACAAGCAACAACTTTTGCAAACCTCACTGAACAACTTATACCTAGGTGGATTTTACTACGATCTTTTGCCCAGTGCCAGCTCACCCGGACAACAATCTCAGCCTCACCAGACACATCTCCAAGAATTCATGACAGTCTTGTACCAGCTCTCTCTACTTAGGAAATTGAAACTATTTCTTCCAGAAAACATCTTCAGAACTCCTATTAAGGTCCTCACACTCCCACCTCTGGAGGGTAGCATTGCTCTGCTCCATGACCTCCCATACTCCTTACTGCCCCCAGTTAAGGTAATCCTACATACTGCAGCATGACTCATTGTGGGTTTGAAGAAATATGACCACTTTAAGTCCTCTCTGATAGCACCCCATTTGCCACCCTTGCGGGCCACAACACCTTCAATACCAGCTGCATCAACTACAAAGCCATCACAACTAGCACCAAACAATGCCATAATAACTGGCAACAACCCTGGTTGACAAGCTCACTCTCTCTCATAGGAATTGGCACACTCATATCCAGGGCACTATCACACTGGAGACTAAGGGTGCAAAACATAAAAAACACAAATCAGTAGGTCTTCTCCAACAATGTACCTAGGATATAGAACAATATCCCCTTATCCATCAAGGCTGCCCAAAACCAGATCCAATTCATGAAACTGCAGAAGATTTACTTCTTTAAAAATCAGTGTCATGATGATGCAGCAGCATTCCACGAGCCAGCTACCCATCCTATCACATGTTGAGTGTGTCTCAGTCTTAGATGCTGTACAGCATTTTGCTACCTTTCAGCTAGATTTGCACTATACAAATACCACACATGTACATACATCAAATGCATCTTTTCCTCCACAGACTAAAGCCATATGTAACTCTTTATTGCATCATTCACTACTTTCATCCCCTTGAGGAAGTTTTTAAACCATGCAATTTATACCTTCTGTTTTGGGACATTTTCAGCTGTGACAGTTGAGAGCAGAATGTTGAAATCTTGTTAGGATGGTGGTCCTCGTATGTTCCCAGTGTTCACCTCGCCATCTTTGGTAACATGAAGGAAAGGAAATGGGCCACTCTGCATTTTATCTTCTGTTATTTTGTCCAGGATTCTGAGTTCAGCAGAGACTCTTCATTTCAGCCCTACAAGATTCAAATTACCTTGTCTGAAGTTGCTGGATGGTGGAGGAGTCTGGTTATGAGATGCAGTGACCCAGCCACACAGAGAGCACTTAGGTCCTCATTATGAGTTTGGCGGTCCACGTAGCTGTGGCAGTCCGACCATTGCAACTTTGGCGGTCGGACTGCCGGATTACGAGTTTGGCGGCTGGACCGCTAAAAGGCTACAAGCGGTCCGCCGGCACCTCCATTGTCAGTAGGGCAGAGACTGCGGCAGTCGTGACCCCGGTGGCCAATGTTGGAGATCCTGGCATTGGGACCCCCATGGCCATTATGACCTGCCAGACCGCCAAGCTTTCAATGACGACCCCACTGCCATGGAAAGCTTGGCGGTCAGGCAGGTAAGGGGCCCCTAATTAGGGTGTACAGCTCCATAGAGGAAGAGGCAGGGGCCCATGTTGGCCCCCCAAAAAATTTAGGGTTTGGGGTGAACTGTGTCCTGTGTAAGGCATGGTCATGGGACAATCCACCTGTTGTTGCTGACAGGCAGGGGAGCATGGCAAGCAGTGGCTCCATTCTACTGCCTCCGCCACGCCAGTCATGCCAGCCCTGTGGTGAACTCGTAATCCAGTGGTCCAAGGAGTGCCGGTCTGGCGCCGTCAAAGGACTGCCGCTGTGTGGGTGCAGTGGTCCGCCCGCCAAACTTGTAATGAGGCCGTTAGTCTGGAATTGTTTGGCTAAACACAGGAGTCCTTATCTCTTAGGCTACTAATTTAGTTTTGATCATTTCAGTACCTACCAGAATACCTGTAACTCCAAAGGTGTAAAGTTACGAGAGATTACAAGTGAAACCTCAAGATGTCCCTGAGAAGTGAGGAATTACTGATTAAATTTGTTATTCAAAAAACGAAAAGTCTCCCTCTGGGGTGGAGGTGCGTAGTCCTAGGTTAGTGAACATGCCTCATAACTCAGACCACACCGTATTGTCAATAAATCAATGTCAGTCAAATACTTGCCTTTATAAGAAAAATAAGTATTTTACTTCTAACTATACATATGCAAGGAATAATGACAGTCATTAACAACAGCACAGTACCCTTGTGGTGAGGGGTGTAGCATTTGTCAAACAAATCCCTGTCCCACACTGTTACTTGTAACGTGGTCACAGTCATTCCCCATTCACTGGTGGCTGGCTTCAAGGAATGCTTACCACTAGGTCGTAGTCAAGAATTCCTGTTTTGACTCCTTTAGAGTTGGATAAAAGGTTTTTGGGTGCTGCAGCACTGAGTCCCCTGTGGCCCAAAGACCCAGTTCTAGTCCTGCAACATAGAAGCATTCACCTTTTCAGTGAGTGCCCTGAACGCAGTCACTTGAGAGTTCGGACGCTGTTAGAAGTCAGGCTGTTCATGGTACACACGAAAGCACTCAGCATGGGTGGGCTTTGTTCTCGAGCAGCACTGCCGGCTTCCCAAGGGTCGGAGATGCCCCTAGCCTGCAAATATGTAATAAGACAGTCTTCCTCATACGGAGGGGGGGGAGATTCAGTCCTTCAGTTACTGACTGGAGCCTAGCGATGGTGCAACGGGGTCGGAGGCGTCCTGCACAGTCCTATGGGGTTACTCGGGAGCAGGCCTCTTGCAGTGTGGGCTGGACCCACCGAGCGTAACCTCCGTTTTTCCATGGGCGACAGCCCAAGCTTCCTGGCGATATTGGTACCGGTTGCAGCTCCCGGCATACGGGGTTGCTGAAATACTTGACGAATTGCAATTGCCTCCAACACTGCAGCTACGAATCTTAGCTTTCTTGCAGCAATAACGTCAGTAGTGACCTCCTCTGGCATACGTGTTCACCACAAAATGGCCATACATGCTTGGCACATTCCACACAGTGCTTAGTAAACAGTTCAGTCTGTGGCGGCCCTCTCCTGGCATACAGGGATCGGGACGACCAAGCACTGCACACAGGCAATGGCACGTGCACAGCCATTCCTTCACACCTTACTCCCGGAGTCTTATCAGTAGGGCTCTCTACTGGAACTTGCTCCCTCTATCACTCTCCTGTTCTTCACAAGGCATTCTAGTCTTGGCAAGCAGGCAGGCACTATTGCTCCAGCACAGGTGATTTTGGTTTCTCTGGGTGATATAACCTCACCATGCAGGCAGACATGCAGGTCTTTTCTCCCCTAGTCCTAGTCACAAATAGAAGTCTTTCAGAGCTTCACCTCTTCAAACAGCCATCTGGTTCCTTTGCAGTTGACAATTTTGGAGGTCTCAACCTCCACTTCTTCTAGTACTTTTCCAGACACCAAATGTTATTTAGAGTCTGAGTCTTTATAGTTTTATTCTGAGGCTCTGCTTCTTTTGAAGTGTGCATTTTTTCTTCTCTTCTTCCATCTTGAAAGGCTGTCCGTCACAGCAGGAAAGACTCTGCCGTTGATAGACCCACAGCACAGTTCATGGGACTGACCAGAGTTCACACCTGGATGTCAGCCATAGTGACATGTGCATCAAAACATTTATTGATGGGCTCCCAGCCCTACTCTTTATGATTTCTTTATCAGTCCCATCTCCTCCCTAAGATGTACTCAGGCCCCTTCCTTGTGTTTTATCACTGAATCAAGAACACCCTTTTGAAGTGTGAAAGAGGAGTCTCTTCCTCTCCTTCTCAAGTGTGTGTCCCACCAAGCTCACATAAATGCAGCAATACACAAATCTGACTGGAGGAATTCCTCTACTCCCCATGACTTCACCAGGCAGGCCTGGGCTTCCCAAAATTGAACCAGGATCCTCCATGTAATGTACCATTGAAGACACACTTACACTTAGTGTGCACTCACAGCACACAAACTGTCCAGCAGTGTTACCTCTGTGTATTGCGCCACTACAGACGCACATACATTCAGCACATGCATTCAATCTGTTCAGTACTCTAGCTTTCCTGTATTGCACTGTGTTGTGCTAGCTGCAAATACACGTGGTGCCAGCACACACACTCACCATGTGCCGGCTGCCCAACACTTCACCTTCATATATTGTACTTCTTGTAAGCCCACAATCACCCATCACATGCTTTCATTTCTCATGCAATGCACAGCACTACATCTCTCTTGTAATATATTCCTGGCAGGCATACGTACACTCAGTACCTGCACTAACCATTCATGTACTGCACAGTACTTCTATACCGTTTTACTGTACACTTCCCAGGCACACATACATCAAGCACATAGTCACTACTCTTGCGCTGTACAGCATGTCTCCTCCACCTGATGAAGGCCAATGGCGAGTGAAGCACACAGCTGTAGATATTCAGAAAGGTGAGCCTGTTAGTCTCATTCCTAGTGACAGGTTAAAAAGGACCTGCTTACTCCTACTGATCACTACACTGTATGCTGCCACCATCGCGCTCGTGCTGTGTACGTCTTAGTGAACGTGGTAGCCGGAGTTGGCCCTTGCTCCAATAGTGCTCTGGGTAAAAAGAAACTTTCTGCCCTCACAACTGCTGGGGAATAAAATGAGGCAACAGTCCCTTTTCACAGGCCAATTACTAGCTGGCTGCATCAAAGCAGAGACTTGCCTGTGAACACACATCTCCACACCTCCTCCAGTTCACCTGAATCACCTTAGCTCTGTCAGGCTGGTTGCAAGTTGTTTGTAGGGGAGAGGATTTTGATGTGTGTCAGCAGGGGTTTAAAGATAGATGGGAGGGCAGGGTAGGGACTGATGGGGTGCTAAAACAACAACCGTGGCACGTTAAAAACGATTGTAAGCACTTTAAGCAAAATCACTGGAGCCAAGGATGATGAAAGGTGTTGCTGTTTGCAGGCCGTTTATGCCGACTGTTTATTTTTGCCCCTCTGAAGATCGGTGTCTGTTGGGTTGTGTAAAATTTATGTGCAGGAGACAGGTTGTGCATTAAGGATTATGATGCATGTTGGAATGTTGGTGGGGTAGGATTCTGAGGAAGGTGGTTATGAGGGCTGGAGAGACCAGGCAAGATGTTGGCTGTCATACCCTGCAGTCACAAAGAAATAAACTTAAAGTTACAACTTACCAAGGTGTGACTTCTTAACAGTGGCGACGAGGTAGGGATCCGAAACCACGCGTGCAAAGGACAAGGATCAAAAAGACCATTTTGCTGAGTAGTAATAAATGGGATAGAAGTGAGAGTTATGGCAGATTCAGGATCTCCCTTCACTATATTGAGTGGAACAAAATGGAGCGAGTTATTTACAAACCAAGGATCTGCATTAAGACATTTCAAAATACAACCAATGGGATATGGAGGGAAGTCAATTGAGGTTTTAGGTGAATTTGATGCTGAATTGATTATCAAAAGTAATGTGACACGAGGAACTGTATATGTAGCGAAGGATTAGACATGTCTTCTAGGATGGTTTGATCAAGGGAAACTGGGGGTATTATTAGATCCAAACAATCCAGAACATGAAACGGGAGTATGTCCAAGTGTCAACCATTAAACCTAATAAATGGGAAGAACAATATCCAGAACATTTTTATAATAAATTGAGTTTGTTCAAGGGATTCGTACACAAAATAAAAGTAAGAGAAAATGCTCAGCCGAAGTACGTAAGTTACCATTACCATTAAGGGAAGATCTCAAGGAAGAATTGGACAAGCTGTGCAAGAATGATGTCATTGAGTTTATTAAATCGTCTGATTGGGTTACACCAGTTATGTTGGCTCTGAAAGCCAATCGATCCATACGGATGTGTGTGGACTTGTGAGACCTTAATGAACAGATCTGGGTAAATCAGTATCCTTTACCCAATATAACTGAAATGTTGCCTTCTATCAAAGGTGGCAAAATATTTACTTTATTGGATATGACATCAGCATATCATCAGATCAATCTGCACCCCTGCTCAAGGCATTACATGACATTCATTACTCCTGAAGTGTTATTCCAGTTTAAGTGCATGCCCTTCTGGCTGGCATCGGATTCAGCGGTTTTCCAAAGAACAGTTGAAAGTATGTTTAAAGCCATGCAGGGTGGGAGAGCTTTTCAGGATGATGTTTTAATATATGGTAGTGATACGAGTGAGCATGATGAGAGATTGGGTCGTGTACTGGACCTATTGAAGGAGAAAGGTATATCTCTCAGTCCAATAAAATGCTGTAAAGGTGTGGCATCTATAAATTATTTCGGATTTGAACTATCTGAATTGGGTATTAAACCTAAAATCGGTCTAGTGAGGGCAATAGAAGACTTTGCTTGTCCTGAAAATAAAGATCAGTTAAGGTCCTTTTTGAGTTTAATTGTGTTTTACTTGAGATTTGTAGCTAATTGAGCAGAGAAAACTTTCAATATGAGAAATCAATTAAGGAAAAATTCCAGATTTGTGTGGGATGAGAGTTGTGATAAGGAATTTAAAAGTATTAGGAAGGAAATCGCTCATGCTGTCCTGTTGAAACCTTTTGATACCAAGGATCACACCAGAATTATGACTGATGCTACTCAAAAAGGGTTAGGTGAGGTGTTACTGCAGAAAAGAGCAGGAAAAGAGGAGGTAGTGGCTGTAGGAGGGTGGCCTGGTTTGTAGTGGGTACCTAAGGTACTTACACCTTATACCAGGTCCAGTTATCCCTTATTTGTGAAATGTAGGCAGTGTCTAGCAGCTTAGGCTGTCTAGGGGTGGCTCTAGCAGAGCAGCCAAGGCTGAACTAGGAGACATGCAAAGCTCTTGCAATACCACTTATAGTCACACAGTACTTACACACAAGAAAGACAAAACTCAGTGTTACCAAAAAAAAAAAAGGTACTTTATTTTAGTGACAAAAGGCCAAAAATATCTTAGAGGCTATACTCCCTTAGGAGGTAAGTATTATACACAAAATATACACTAGTAACCAAAATCAGGTAAGTAAACAGTCATAGAATCGTGCAAACAGTGAAAATCACAATAGGTTGCAATGGGCCTGGGGCAACACAGACCATATACTAAAATAGTGGAATATGATTGTCGGTTTCCCCCCTAGGCAAGTGTAGTGTGTAGAGGAGCGCTGGGACTGTAAGAAAACACCAAAGGTAAGTAAAATACCCCACCCCAGAGCCCAGGAAAACAGGAGTAAAGTACAGAAAGTTTCCTAAAACACACTAGAAGTTGTGGTAGAAGACAGTGCAAGAACCAGAAGAGACTGCAGGACACCAATGATGGATTCCTGGACCCGAAGATCTGTGGAAGAAGGGGACAAAGTCCAAAAAGCACTAACGAGTCCAGGAAGAACAGGAGCCCCTGCTAACCCAGATGAAGGTGCAAAAGGGGAACCACCCATGAGAAGACACAGTAGGTATTGGATCAAAGAAGATAGATGCAGGTTCCTGGTTGGTGCAGAAGATGTCCCACACCGGATGGATGAATGCAGTCTGGTTTGCGTCACAGGATTCCGGCTACAAGCCTTGGTAAACGAAAAACTTGCATTTCGCAAAAAAAATGGTGCTGTCCGGGCACAGGAAGGACCAGGTCGACTCTACCCAGGAGAGGGAGACAGGGGGCTCTCAGCAACTCGGAGAGCCCTCAGAAAACCAGGCAGCTTGCACAGGAGTCCCACAGCACGGGGACAAAGGAGCTGCAAATGGCGGTCGTCGCAGTACTACACATAGGGATCCCACACCACCGGGCAACAACTCACGGAGCTGAGCGTCGCAGGATAGAGTGCTGGGGAGCTGGGCTACGCTGTGCACAAAGGATTTCTTGGAGAAGCATACAGAAGCCCTAGGAGCTGCAAAACACTTGGTGCACAGCGGTACTGTCTGGCACGGGGAGGCAAGCTCTTACCTCCACCAAATTTGGATAGCTGGACCTTTGGACAGTCAGGGTCACTTTAGTCCACCACCTGTGTTCCAGGATCCACGCTCGTCGTTGGGAGAAGCGACCCAGAGTACCGGTCATCACTGCAAAGAGGTGCCTGCTGAATCAGGGAAGTGATTCCATCATTGCACAGGAGATTCCTTCAATTCTTCTGATGCAGGATAAAGACAGGCAGTCCTCAGACTGTGCACAACCTGGAAACTGTTGCAGTTGGTGGCAGGAGCTGAAGTTACAGAGTTGCAGTAGCCTTCTCGGATACTTTGTTATAGTTGTAGAGTTCCTGGAGCAGTTCTGCAGTTGATCTGGCGGTAGAAGGTGAAGCAAAGGATGCAGAGGAGTTCTGCTGGAGTCTTGCAATCCGAATCTGAGGAAACACCCACAGTAGAGACCATAAATAGCCCTCAGAGGGAGATTGGTCACCTAACCAGGTATGGAACTATCAGAAGGGGTCCGGGATGTCACCTGCTGGCAATGGCCAATAAGGTGCTCCCAGAGTGTCCCAACACCTTGGAATCCAAGATGGCAAAACCCAGGGACACTCTGGAGGAGCTCTGGGCACCACCCCTGGGGTGGTGATGGGCATGGGAGTGGTCATTCACCTTTCCTTTGTCCAGTTTCGTGCCTGAGCAGGGGGTGGGGTCCCTGAACTGGTGCAGACTGGATTATGCACGGAGGGCACCATCTGTGCCCTTTAAAGCACTTCCAGGGGCTCTGGGAGGAAACCCCTCCTATGTACTGGTAGTCCATGGAATTGGCCCCCCAATACCAGAATCAGATTGGGGGTACAATTTCTGGTCCCTAGACACCTCACATGGCTATATTCAGAGTTACCACTGTGAAGCTACGTATATGTATTGACCTATATTTAGTACATACTTATAATGGTGTCCCCGCTCTCACAGTCCAGGAAAATCGAGGTGGGGGCACCTCAGCTAGTGCAGGGGTGCCCTCACACACAGGTTCTATGCACCTAGCCTTCAGGGTCTGAAGGTTAGATATATAGGTGACTTATAAGTGACCTGGTGCAGTGAAAATGGCTGTGAAATAGTGCTTACACTATTGCACTCAGGCTGCAATGGCAGTCCTGAAAAGGTTTTTGCATGAGCTCCTTAAGGGTGGCAAAAGAAATGCTGCAGCCCATAAGGATCTCCTGGCACCCCAATGCCCTGGGTATGTAGGTACGATATACTAGGGAATTAAAAGGGAGGTCCAGTATGCCAATCTGGAGTGGAATACTGGGTTACCAGTATGTAAGTACATATTTGGAATCAGAAAGAGCATAAATACTGGACTTCTGGTTAGTAGGGCTCCAGTGACACAGTCAAGCATACTGACAACACAGTAAAACATACTGACATATAGGCCACTAACTATGAGCACTGGGGTCCTGACTAGCAGGATCCCAGTGAGACAGTAAAAACACACTGACAAACAGGCCAAAAAATGGGGGTAACCATGCTAGAAGAAAGACCCCTTTTCCTACAGTGGTGTTTGCTTCAAGGAGTTTGAAGGTTGCAGAGGCTACTTATTCTGTAATTGAACAAGAACCTTTAGCCTGTTGGTGGGGCATAACACATTTCAACCAATATGTATGGGGCACACGATTTACTGTGAGGACGGATCATAAACCTTTAGGACAACGGTTCTCAACAAGAGGTGCTGAAATGAGCATAACTTTGAAGTCGAATATATTCCAGGGAAGAAAAAAAATAAATGTGTTAGCAAATTGCTTATCTAGATTGACAAGTGATGATTCTAGTGAAGGTAATGGGAATAACAGAGAAGATGGTGACAGTGATGGCGTTGCTGTATGTTCTATAGGGGTTCATTTAGAAGGGACCATATCAGAACAAGAGTGGAGAGATGCGTGTGAATCTGATCAAGAGCTTAAAATGGTTATGCAAGGTGTATTGCTTGGATGGTCCAAATGGACTTTTAGAGAGGAATATGGAAGTACAAGCATGTTTTTGATGCGTTGTCTACAGTGAACAATGTGTTGTACCATTCTAAATCCTTAGTGGTACCTCAAGGTATGAGAAGTAAGGTGTTGAACTTGGCCCATGAAGGTCACATGGGCATGCATGCCATGAAGAGAAGAATTGGGGACATTTTCTGGTGGCCTGGTGTAGATAAAAGTGTAGATCAATATGTTAGAGAGTGCATGAATTGTGCCATTAGTGACAAATCTCAGGTAACCATTCTGAATCCTGTAGAAGCTATCAAGGTTCCTGAGAAGGCATGATTAAACTGGCAATTGATATCATAGGACCTATGAATACTGCTGGTGGGACTCCAGAATATGGCATAGCTCTTATAGATTATTACAGTTGTTGGCCTGAAGTAAAGTTTGTGAAGGTGCCAAATACAAGTAGGTTGGAACACATTTTTGCGAGAGAGGGTATTCCTGATGAGATTCTGACGGACAATGGCAGTCAATTTACATTTGAACAATTTAAGAATGTTTTTATTGTCTTGGGCTTAAAACATACCAAGACTTCTTTGTACCAACCTAGAAGTAATGGTCTTGTAGAGCGGTTGAATACAGTTATAAAAGAAAATGTACAATTTTCCAAAGTGAGTGGTTTAAATTGTAAATCTGAGATTGAAAAACTGTTATTGGCTGTGCGTACAACAAACAATTCTGACTGGTAACACCTTTTACATTACTGCGTGGTCGCATTTCCACTTCCAAGTTAACAAGAGAATGGATGGGTGGGTGAGTTCGGGATTCCAAAGAAGAAGATTGAAGATATGATGAAGAAGAGGGAGTGTGCAAAAAATAAGTATGTTCAAGCTCATCATATGATGGGAAACCAAAGATTCAAATTGAAGGTAGGGGATGAGGTGAGAGTGAAATGCCTGAGAATTATTTCCAACGGACAATCACAATTTTCAGAAAGGAAGAAAATTGTGCAGGTGAAAGACAGTGTCGTAAAACTGGAAGATGGAAAATGGTGGAATGAAGATAAAATTTCTATATCCAAAACTCAGGGTTCTGGGAAAGACAAAAACGGTGGGAGGGAACGACCATTTTAAACGCAAGTTGTCCACTAGTCATCAGATCACCAGGAAAGTTTAAAGATTACATTATGGATTAATGGTGCTGATCAATCAATGTTGATTTGACATGTGGGATGTACATGTGTCATAACTGTGTTGCTAGGTGAAGTTATATTAATGCAAACTTCCTTTGGCATTTTTATTCTGTTCAAATATATATATGGGGGGGGGGGGGAAGATGTGTTGGGTTGTGTAATATTTATGTGCAGGAGACGGGTTGTGCATTAAGGATTATGATGCATGTTGGTGGGGAGGATTCTGAGGAAGGTAGATACGAGGGCTGGAGAGACTGGGCGAGATGTGAGCAGCCATGGCCTGCTGTCACAAAGAAATAAACAGAAAGTTAAAACTTACCAAGGTGTGACTTCTTAACAGTGCCCTTGACCCAGGCTGCCCATGCCAAATGCATGCCCTGCTGGTAGCCTTGCACCATAATGAGGGTAGTGCTTCGGGCGCCCCTCCAGCTCCAACGGCTGCAATCCATGAGACAGTGCTATCTCATGGATCACATGCATGATCTGTGTTTCCCTTTGACAACAGTAGCATTAGGGTTCCAGACAACAATACAGTTGGACACTGAGGGAAGGTGTACACGTCGTACCATGCAGAGGACGTTTCCGTTTCAACACGGAGTTTGACAGCAGCACTGTCAAAACCTAGACCCAAAAAGATGAATCAGCAGAAGACTCACAAAAGTAAAAATGCAATACAACCGAACCTACCGGCACCCATTGAATAAAATAATAAAAATGGAAACATAGCAGGTTTTCAAGGGTTCCAGGCGTCCACATTTTCCGAACTAAAGAATTCAACCTTAACCTGTAGTATGAAAATCCCTTGAGGGCCAACAAGAAGGAGCCCTGTGCTGAACTGAAGCAGGACACGCTGCCGCTCACGCCCCATCCCGCCCTCAGCCAGTCTCCTCCTCCACAGATGATGGTGACTCGGGTGATGATGATGAAGAGAAGGAGGGGCAGGATTACGGGCGATCATGTTGGTTGCCGGTCAGCTGTCCCGCCGTGGCAGCTGTACACCCCTTGCCACAGTCTGGAGCAACCGCCACGGGAAAAGCCGACCCTAGGCCGTCCTGGAGCGGGGTCGCGGCGGGGCTCTGGTCTCTGGGAAGCGCAGGTAGGCGAGATCCGGAGGCGGCACAGCAGCCCGGCTGCCCGTCCTCAATGTCTCCCTTCTGCCGCGGCCGCTTCTACGTCGCCGCTCGGCCGAGCCTTAACCCCCACGCTCTGCTCCACGGCAGCAGCATCGGAGCGGCCTGGAGCGGCCCCGAGCTCCACCGCTACCGAACAGCCCCGAGCCAGCAGCCGCCAACCACGCACCCCAGCTACCGAGAGACCATGAAAGCGGAGCAGGGGGACAGCAGCTCAATGATCAACCTGTCCGTACAGCAAGTGCTGAGCCTCTGGGCCCACGGCACAGTGCTGCGGAGCCTGACAGGTAAGGGCTGTAGGGCTTAATTTAATAACGCCAGGGCACCCGGTTTCGCCAGAACACCCCCGGTTTTTCACCAGCTGTCCCGCTAGATTTATAGAAATGTAGCTCATGTTCCATCTTTCTTTTTTCTTCAAGAGAACATCAATTGCAATCATATTGTTAAGTTATGTGCCCAAAGGCAGGACAAGTTAGCCTCTCTTCTCAGAGCACCATTTTAAATAACACCCTTATGGCTGGGTATAAAAGCTGCTTTTAATTTAGTTCCTTGGTCCCTCATTCTCTATGTTGCTGCACGCTGTCATTTAAGTCATTTGTGCCCCTCAGCTCATGTTAAAAAAATATATATACTCCTTCAATGTTTGCTAAATGTCCCGGTTTTGGTTTGAAACATCTGGTCACCCTACAGAGGACGGCTATGGACTCCCACAGAGCTGGGTCAGGGAAGAAGAAATACTGGCGTGGGAAGGGCGTAACGGCACCATTCTAAATATAAAATATATAAACACCCCTTAATTAGAAACAAAGCACATGGTGTGCCGCAGCTAAGGAGAGACATGGTAAAGACAGGTGGAGAGTATAGATAAGAGACACAGGCCTACAAGCTGCACCACACAGTGCTTGCAAAGGAAAATAAGAAGTGCGGGTATCCTATATCCCAAAGGGCCTACTTAGTAAAGAGAAGTGCCGGTCCTCAACCATTAAAAGTATTGTACCCTACCTGAGAAGTGCTGATATTCTCTCTTCATTAAATAAGTGCAGGGGGGACTCAGTACTTGACAGTCCCTGTCTAAAGCACCGACGGTTAGTTCTTAAATTGTAAATAAAAACGTGCCTGTGCTCAAAGCCCTCCTCTTAAATACGCGGCTGCTGCAATTAAATGTGCAGCACGGAATATTAAGGCAGCGTTATCCTAAAGCAATCTCGGGCCTCTTCAATCCATTTGAAGCCAGTCCCTGCCCCTTCAGCTCACTCTTACAGCTTTCTGCTTTCTCTCGTGACACGTTTTCGTTTTTCTGTTCCTCCGTCTTTCCCATATGTGTCTTTTGCTTGGAGTGAATGCTTGAGGAAGAAAAATAAGAAATAAGTGCCGGTGCTCCGCACGGGAAACAACAAGCACAAATTAAGCATTGCCAACGTCAGGTAAAAAATAAAAGTAACATGATATGCACACTGGGCGTTTTAAACGCAGAGAACGTCCTATTGACAGTGGACATAACTGAAACGGACATGGTGCTACCGTTTTGCATAACAGAGACCCCATAAAAGAAAATGACATGCGACTGAGACGGGACAAAGAGAAACCGAGCTCTAAATAAAGTCATTTTGTGAAATAGATGAAGGGGAAGTTTACATAATGTAAACACATTTCATAATCCCAGTGACCGCACAGGAGAAAACGAGCATGCTAAAAAGGGATGGCATGAGAGAGACGGAGATTGATATAAACGGTTGGCATAACGGAGGCCTGGGTCATTACAGTGCCGTTGGGCATGATAGGGAAATTGGATGCGGTGGAAACTGGAGAAAATACAGGCGGGCATGATATCGATACCTAGGGTAGTACGATATGGGCATTTATATAACGCTTACTACACCGGATGTGCCCGAAGTGCGTTACGGAGAGAGGCCATACTACTCTGCCAGTTTCAGAGATCAGGCAAGTATAAATGTTGTAGCTAGTCATGCGGTTTACATCTGTGCTTGGCCTTTGGAAATATTCATCTCAAACAGATTAGTGCGAGACTATGGAAGTTCCCTGTATGATGCTAATTTCACGTACTTGAGTTAACAGGACGTTCCACACTGTTAGTAAGTATTGCCCTGCATATTCAGGGGCAATGGAATTATGTAATTGTGCGTCCACACCATTTTTGGTATAATTATATTTTTGCCACATAATTCTTTATCTGCACCATAATCATCGATTTTAACAAAAAAATGTTTCTTGCTTAAACGGTACAACACATAATGCAGCAAAGTGTTGCTGCGCACGGGAAGGTGCGCTTTGCATGGGTTGAGTGGTCTCCTCACTTTTGATTATTGCTATATTTGGATGTTAAACTGGTAGGAATGAGGTGCAACCTATGCCCAGATGCTGTTAACAAGTGTTGAAATGACGCAATTTGTAGCAATGCTATCACAAAATGTGCTTCAATGCTGTGCATAATTTCCACTTTCTTGCCACGTAGAATATTCTTCCCCTGCCGCATAATTTGGCCTTCCCCGTCACATAAATCCAGTGGCCTTGTGTATATGGATAATGAATTGTTAGTCAATTGTCAAGCTGTTTGTAGTCCAGCATATAGACAATAGATTGTCATGCCATTCATGTACAGTTTTTCATTCCTTTATTTTAGGATAGAAATGTGTTATATAGAGTAATGAAAGGAATCATTTAATCCGATGAGTAAAAACGTTTAAATTTGTACTATAGAGTTATGTTTGAATGGACAGCAAAAACCATGATTTAAGAAGAATAAATTAATGCATGTTTTGAGGTTCAAGCTTATTCTAGCGGGACCTTGTTGACCTCTGCCAGGGTTGTGCAGGGTGTACAGTTATGCAGTAATTACAATTTCTAAGCTGCCTATAAGAATTTTTTATTAGAATCAAACCTACGTAACTGTTATTTATCTGTGCATTTTTTTTGTGATTACAAATATTTCACTTGTTTTAGTTTTGATTGGGTTTGTTGTTGACAATGAGGTTCTAGTAAACTTCCAATTTATGCTGGTGGGTTGCAGTTGGACTAATTTGTGGATGTTGTACTAGACAGGATTCTATGATTCACATCTAGTACCGGGTAGTAGGGGATACTGGTCTGTTTTCTTTAAATTCAGGTAGGTAAAATCCAGACCTTGATCATCCTCCTGAAGTCTTTCTGTTTTTCGCCTGCTCATGTTATTTCTGGGAGGAAGTTTCAGAATTTTGCCACTTGCATTGAAAAGGGTGTCTCAGAAATTGTGTTTTCTCCTGTAGCATGGACTGATTCATTGCAGGTGCTAGTTTGGAGTCAAGTGTTCTTTTCTGAAAGCATTGTTTAGCTTAATTTGTAGGAAACATGCCCCTTTCCATCTAATGCCCTATGTGTTATGCAGATTGTTTTAGAGACAAATAGAGGAGATTATCATACCCAAGAGAGTGGGCATAGCAGAGGCTGCACCCATATCAGAGATATTTGGTACATTTGGCCGCCTGATTGCGTTTTAGGTCACAGCCTACCAGACAGCAGATATGTCTGGTTTGCTAAATACATCTTGGGGACATTCAAAAAGTTGACCTAGGAATGGATTCTGCTGATTGCTTGCTAGTGGCTTTGTGGTTTGTCATTCACATTTTCTTGCTTTCCATTTCCTAGCTTTGTTTTAGCTTGGGTTTGGACATTAATTTGCCCAAACCTTTCTTACAGCATCATTCTGAGTGCTCCTTTTCTGTAAACAGGCCTGTAAATCTTGTTCGTATCTTGTCACACTTGGTGTGCTTTCAAAGACCGAGGTCAAATGTTAGGGACTGTCTTCCAAGGGGGCTTGTTTACTTATCTTTCTTGGACTTCAAAGTAAGAGGACTTATGTGACAATCTTGCTGGATACTGGGAGTACGAAAGAGTTTTCTTCTAGCACATGACAAAGTTTAAATGAATTGTGTAAATATTTCAGAATATATCACAATTAGGAACACAAATGAAGCACTTTTTTATATCTGAAGTGTGTTGGAAACAAATACTTTAATATGATCAAAACAAATCATTACAGGAAGTGATGCAATTTACATACGTTCGCCTGTGCTTTGTGTAGTTTTATTTGTAAAACTGTATTTCTGTGCAAATGTAATGGTCATTTCAATTGAAGTTGTGTGTAGTGGCAGTGTGCTAAATCACCATGAATACTTCAGTCTATGCCAGTCCACTCTACTGTGCACCACACCACTGCACTCTACTCTGTACCACACCACTGCACTCTACTCTGTACCACTCCACTTTACAGCACTCCACATCACCACACTCTTCACCACTCCACGCCACTTCACTCTACACTTCTCTACTCAACCCTGTAAAACTCTACCCTATGCCAATGCACTCTTTGCCACTATCCTCTACATTATTGCACTCTCTGCCACTGCACTCTCTTGACTCCAGTCCAGGTCACACCAGTCTACTCTGCACAACTCCACTGTACTGTTTGTCACTTTGCAACAATGCACTCTACGCCGCTGCACTCTATGCCAATACACTTTACTCTTTTCCATTCCACTCAGTGCCGCTACACTCTGCATCACTGCACTCTGCACCACTGCACTCTGCTATGCACCACTCTAATCTACTCCGCTCCATTATACACCGCTGAATTCAATGCAACTGTACTCTATGCCACTATACTCTACAACACTCTATGCCAATGCACTCTACACCAGTCTCCTATACTGTCTCTCCAGTGTATGCTACTCTATGTGACTCCACCCTGCGCCACTCTAATACCCAGCACTGTCTGCCACTACACTCCTTGTCATTCCATTCTGACACTCCATGGCAGTCTCTTCTACACCACTAACTTTTAGCCCTGCAGAACAGCAGCCCCGCTGGTGTACAGCATGGCTAAAACACATTGGCAAACGCAATAACCCTTGATAGGCAAGACCCATTGGCTTTGCCAATGCTTGTGAGTTCTTACCTCTTTAAAACCTTTTGTTTTCTAACAGTGGGCTTAGAGGTTGCTTCCCATTGTTTGGGTTAATTCCTTCCTGTTCGTATGTTTGTCTCAGTCCTCCTGTCACCCCACCTGGAGCATGGTCTTATTGCTTCTGTCCCTCCACTGCTCATTTTTATGCACTACTTTCTTATGTGTGTTTTAGCAGTGTATTGGAGTGCGTCTTTCTCAGCTGGCTCCCTGGTGTACTCCTCCTGCTTTCGTGTTAGTTATGTAAGTGCTTGACCCCACCCACCCTCCCTCCTTCATGTTGATGGCTGACCCTACCCACCCTCCCTCCTCCGTGTTAGTGCTCTCTGCGTTGGTGCTTGACCCCACCCTCCCTCCCCGCGTTGGTGCCCTCTGTGTTTGTGCGTGGCACCAACCACCCTCCCTCCCACCTCTGTGTTGGTGCTTGAGCCCAACCACCCTTCTCTGTGTTGCTGCTTGACTGCCAATCACCCTCTCTGCTCAACGTTAGTGCTTGAACCCACCCACTCTCCCCCCTCAGTGTGGAATTTTCTCTGGTGGTGCTCGAACCACCAATCCTCCCTCATCTGTGTTGGTTCTTGACCCCTCCCACCCACCATTGTCTGGGTTGCTGCTTGATCCCAACAACCCACCCTCCCTTGGCTACTGCTTAACCCTACCCTTGCCTGGACTGCTGTTTGATAACACCCACCCACCCTCCTTCCCTAATCTGGACTGATGATTGACTCCACACTCTACTCTCTCCCTTACCTGGGCGTCTGCTCAACCCCCTGTTTTGCTTTCACTAATGACCGAGCTGACAAAAATCTCTGGAATGCACTTCTTAGTTCAAAGAAGACATTTATTATTACTTCACCACAAGGTTCCAAAAAATATAAAGGAGATTAGTAGGTCGAAAGCACACGTTTATTGATAGTCACAGCAATGAAAGGAGCATATATCAAAATGATTCTCAACTGTAATGTATACAGCAAATATATGTGATTATATTATAGCATAATTGCAAAGAATAAAGTACAAATTCATTACCGCAGGGCCTTCCAAGCTCTTCATCTTTCTCATGCCAGCAAGAAGAGGACCCCATTCATCTGCGAGAAAGAGATATCCACCCTCATGGGACAAGTGTCGGGCACTTGACGCCCAATCCTGGCCGAGGTCTTGGAAATTCCCTCGCTACCGAGCAGGGCCACCTTTTTATAGCTTAAACAACCATGGAAAGAGCCTTCTAGAAGCCCCATCCCCTCAGATGGAAATATTCAAACATGCTGGCTACTGTTGGTCAGAGTTGGAAGAAAAACGTTGCAAATTGGCCAACATTTCAAGGCTCTCCTCCCAAGGCCGAGCTGTTCCCTGCACTGCAGAAAACAAAAAATATGTACTTTCTTATCATGCTAACTGACTAACTGTTCGTGTTTGGTGAGAAAGAAATAAGAAAAACAAGCTTAGTGTACCATGTGGAAAAACACAGCTCAACTTCAATGTCTCAACTACAATGTCTAACGCCACGATAAAGCCAATAGGCAGCTAAACTGAATACAAAATGTAATCTGCAACTGGTGAACACTAAACAACTAATATGCAAAGCGGTGCAACACAAAGTCAGTGGTCAAAAACATCTATTTTCATTACATTCCACCCCCCTCACCCGGGGTGCTGCTCGATTTCCCCCCACCCGCCCACCCATCTTCCCTCATCTGGCTGCTGCTCAGTTTCCCCCACCCATCCTCCCTCTCCCGGGCTGCTGCTCTATTTTTTTCCCCTCCGTCACCTGGGCTGCTGCTCGAAACCCCCCCCACCCTCCCTCAACCGGGCTGCTGCTGGACCCGCCCACCCATCATCCCTCACCGGGGCTGCTGCTCCAACCCCCCCCCCCCAACCATCGTCCTTCACCCAGGCTGTTGCTCGACCCCCCCACCCCAACCATCGTCCTTCACCCGGGCTGCTGCTCGCTCCCCCCCACCCCCCCCACCAATCTACCTTCACCCGTGCTGCTCCTCGACCCCCACCCACCCTCACCTGTGCTGTTGCTGGCGCCCCCACCCCCAACAATTTTCCCTCACCCGGGCTGCTGCTCGACCCCCCCCCCACCCATCCTCCATAACCCGGGTTGCTGCTTGACCCCCCCATCCACCCTCACTCGGGCTGCTGCTTGACCCCCCCCCCCCCCCATCCACCCTCGCCCGGGCTGCTGCTCGACCCTCAACCCTCACCTCGGCTTCTGCTCGACCGCCACCCACCCTCCCTCACCTGGGCTGCTGCTCGACCGCCACCCACCCTCCCTCTCCCGGGTTGCTGCTCGACCCTCCCCACCCACCCTCCCTCACCCGGGTTGCTGCTCGACCCCCCCTCCACCCACCCTCCCTCACCCGGGTTGCTGCTCGACCCCCCCCACCCACCCTCCCTCACCCGGGTTGCTGCACGACCCCCCCACCCACCCACCCTTCCTCACCCGGGCTGCTGCTTGACCCCCTCCCCACCCACCCTTCCTCACCCGGGCTGCTGCTTGACCCCCTCCCCACCCACCCTTCCTCACCCGGGCTGCTGCTTGACCCCCTCCCCACCCACCCTCCCTCACCCGGGCTGCTGCTTGACCCCCACCCCACCCACCCTCCCTCACCCGGGCTGCTGCTTGACCCCCACCCACCCTCCCTCACCCGGGCTGCTGCTTGACCCCCACCCACCCTCCCTCACCCGGGTTGCTGCTCGACCCCCCACCCACCCTCCCTCACCCAGGTTGCTGCTCGACCCTCACCCACCTTCACCCGTGCTGCTGCTGTACCCCCCCCCCCACCCATTCTCCCTCACCCGGGCTGCTGCTCGACCCCCCCCCCACCCATCCTCCCTATCCCGGGTTGCTGCTTGACCCCCCCCCAATCCACCCTCACCCGGGCTGCTGCTCGACCCTCAACCCTCACCTCGGTTTCTGCTCGACCGCCACCCACCCTCCCTCATCGGGCGGCTGCTCGACCGCCCCCCACACTCCCTCACCCGGGTGGCTGCTTGACCCCCACCCTCCCTCACCCGGTTTGCTGCTCGACCCCCCCCACCCCACCCACCCTCCCTCACCCAGGCTGCTGCTCGACCCCCGCCCCACCCACCCTCCCTCACCCAGGCTGCTGCTCGACCCCCGCCCCACCCACCCTCCCTCACCCAGGCTGCTGCTCGACCACCACCACCCACCCTCCCTCACCGGGTTGCTGCTCGACCCCCCCACCCACCCTCCCTCACCCGTGCTGCTGCTGGACCACCCCACCCACCCTCCCTCACCCGTGACCCTACACCCACTCTCCCCTCATCCGGGCTGCTGCTTGACCCCCACCCACCCTCCCTCACCCGTGCTGCTGCTGGACCCCCTAACTGGTGCTGCTGCTGGACCACCCCACCCACCCTCCCTCACCCGTGCTGCTGCTGGACCACCCCACCCACCCTCCCTCACCCGTGCTGCTGCTGGACCCTCCCACCCATCCTCCCTCACCCGGGCTGCTGGTGGACCCCTCCACCCATCCTCCCTCACCCAGGCTGCTGCTCGACCCCACCCCACCCATTCTCCCTCACCCAGGTTGCTGCTCAACCCACCCATCCACCCTCACCCGGGCTGCTGCTAGACCCCCAACTCTCACCTGGGCTGCTGCTCGACCCCCATTCACCCTCCCTCACCTGGGCTTCTGCTTGACCGCCACCCACCCTCCCTCACCCGGGCAGCTGCTTGACCGCCACCCGCCCTCCCTCACCCGGGCTGCTGCTCGACCATCCCCTCCACCCACTCTTCCCTCACCCGGGCTGCTGCTCGACCATCCCCTTCACCCACTCTTCCCTCACCCGGGCTGCTGCTTGACCCCCCCCATCCACCCTCACCCGGGCTGCTGCTCGACCCTCAACCCTCACCTCGGCTTCTGCTCGACCGCCACCCACCCTCCCTCACCTGGGCGGCTGCTCGACCGCCACCCAACTCCCTCACCCTGGTGGCTGCTCGACCCCCCCCACCCTCCCTCACCCAGGTTGCTGCTCGACCCCCAGCCACCCTCCCTCACCCAGGTTGCTGCTCGACCCCCAGCCACCCTCCCTCACCCGGGCTACTGCTCGACCACCACCGACCCACCCTCCCTCACCCGGGCTGCTGCTCGACCCACCCTCCCTCACCCGGGCTGCTGCTCGACCACCACCCACCCTCCCTCACCTGGGCTGCTGCTTGACCCCCACCCTCCCTCCCTCACCCGGGCTGTTGCTTGACCCCCACCCACCCTCCCTCCCTCACCCGGGCTGTTGCTTGACCCCCACCCACCCTCACCCGGGCTGTTGCTTGACCCCCATCCTCCCTCACCAGGGCTGCTGCTCGAACCCCCTCCACCCATCCTCCCTCACCCGGGCTGCTGCTCGACCACCCCCTCCACCCATCCTCCCTCACCCGGGCTGCTGCTCGACCACCCACTCTCCCCTCACCCGGGCTGCTGCTTGACCACCCCCTACACCCACTCTCCCCTCATCCGGGCTGCTGCTTGACCATCACCCGTGCTGCGGCTGAACCCCCTAACTGGTGCTGCTCCCTCACCCGTGCTGCTGCTGGACCACCCCACCCACCCTCCCTCACCCGTGCTGCTGCTGGACCACCCCACCCACCCTCCCTCACCCGTGCTGCTGCTGGACCCTCCCACCCATCCTCCCTCACCCGGGCTGCTGGTGGACCCCTCCACCCATCCTCCCTCACCCAGGCTGCTGCTCGACCCCACCCCACCCATTCTCCCTCACCCAGGTTGCTGCTCAACCCACCCATCCACCCCACCCATTCTCCCTCACCCAGGTTGCTGCTCAACCCACCCATCCACCCGTCTGCTGCTAGACCCCCAACTCTCACCTGGGCAGCTGCTCGACCCCCATTCACCCTCCCTCACCTGGGCTTCTGCTCGACCGCCACCCACCCTCCCTCACCCGGGCAGCTGCTTGACCGCCACCCGCCCTCCCTCACCCGGGCAGCTGCTCGACCCCCACCCACCCTCCCTCATCCGGGTGGCTGCTCGACCTTCACCCACCCTCCCTCACCCGGGTTGCTGCTTGACCCCCACCCGCCCTACCTCACCTGGGTTGCTGCTCGACCACCACCACCCACCCTCCCTCACCTGGGCTTCTGCTCGACCTCAACATCCACCCTCCCTTATCCGGGCTGCTGCTTGACCCCCCCCCACTCATCCACCCTCATTCGGGCTGCTGCTCGACCCATCCTCCCTCATTCGGGCTGCTGCTCGACCCATCCTCCCTCATTCGGGCTGCTGCTCGACCCATCCTCCCTCATTCGGGCTGCTGCTCGACCCATCCTCCCTCATTCGGGCTGCTGCTCGACCCATCCTCCCTCATTCGGGCTGCTGCTCGACCCATCCTCCCTCACCCGGGCTGCTGCTCGACCATCCCCTCCACCCACTCTTCCCTCACCCGGGCTGCTGCTCGACCATCCCCTCCACCCACTCTTCCCTCACCCGGGCTGCTGCTCGACCCCCCACAAAACCCCCATCACCCGGGCTGCTGCTCGACCCCCACCCATCTTCCCTCACCCGGGCTGCTGCTCGGACCCCCGCACTGCCCTCCCTCCAGCAATTAAAAAAGCACTATAACTGCATCCTAGCGTTTTTAATTTTTTTTTCTTTTTTTACTTTCAGCCATACTGCATGGCAGCTGCGCTACTGTACAATATGGGTAAAAATTATAAAGCCGATAGCTCTCATCTCATAGGCTTTGCCAATGTTTGTTGTAAATCTCTGTCTGAAAGGGTATAATGGCTTAGCAAAATCATTGTTGCAGTAAATTGTGAATGGAATGCAGAGTTTGAGTGATATGTATTCTGAAATGCAGGGAATAAATCTGCATGATTAGTTTGTCAGCATGAGCTAGCCAACTTAGTGTTTGAGGCACGAATGGTTGCCTTCTGCTTCTCTTTAACTTCCCAGACTTCATTTTAGTTACAGGCTCACCTGCCTTCTCTTCAGAAACTATTTCACTGATTAATCACATTGTTTAAAATGTGGACCAATACAAATCCCTATTCACCAGAGGTCTACAAACAGAAGCAAAAATAGTATCTAAACAATGATAATGGCAAACATTATTCCACCAAGCTGCAAAGGATATGCTAGCAGAGGATTTCCAGTTAATTGTAACTTGTTGAAAAGGTAAGGCCAACATAAGATCAAATAATCCTTTGTCATGGGCATGTAATTCAATTTGACCTAAAAGACTACCTAAATAATTGAGATAATTGACATGGGGCATTTTATTCTAAAAATAACAGAGTTGGGCCCAGACTTTTTGCCAAAAAATAAGGGGACATAAAAAATGGATATGAAGCAAATCATCTTTCAAATAATGACATGACCAACGGGCAGGACTAGATGTGATACCAAATTTGGCTAGGGATGTTGATGTATGATATACCCTATGATAAAGAAAAAACATAGATTGAGTGGTAGAGGCCGACCTTGAAATTTTAAAGCTTCTGGACCATATTTTGTTCCAGAAACGAAAGGTCCAATCACAACCCAAATCAGCTTCCCAAGAAAGTTCCACTTTGGCTTTAGGACGAAAAGGATCACTTGATCGAAAATATTTGTATATAAAAGATGCTTTAGGGTTAAGAGATAACAAATGTAAAAGTGAATCTGGGGGAGAAGGGGAAAGAGGTATGGACTCTAATGGGAGCGAACAGAAAATGTCTAAAACTGTCTTCATAAGGATTGAATATTTGTATGAAAATGATCGAGGACAGTCAAAAATCACTTGGAATTGAAAAAAGGAATGAGGGTTGAGGCCATCAAAAACATCTTGAACCCAGATAATTCCCTTAGTTCAGCAAGATTTCCAATATAAGGGTTTATTATTAATAGTTATGAGTTTATTATACCAAAGTGGAGATTGCAAAAAAGTGACTCTAGATGAGATTTTTCTTTTGATAATAAGGACTCAATAAACAGCAGGTATGTTTAAAAAGCGGTGAGGAAATGGTTATTTTTTAAAGAAAACGTTAACATTTCTTTACTGGATAAAGGTGCAAGTAATGCTAGTTCACTGTCAAGCCACAATGGAGTAAAAAGAAAGAGAGCTGAAGAAACACATTTGGTACATTGTTTCAAACAAAAAGCTTTATGATGAGTTCCTTTATCCTTAACTTTTTTAAGAAGTAAAAGAGAAATTGGAGATTTTTTTCTTATTCCAGAGGGATTTGGAGAGATGTGAGTAAATATTTTAGAGTAAATGTATGGTATATGAACTGGAGTCGTAGATAAAATGTATAAAACAATGGGAATAATCATCATTTTAATGGAATCCATACGACCCCACTATGATAAATAAAGAGGATTCCAGGAGGACAAAAGTTTGTCAATTCTATGATACAGTCCTTCATAATTATTTTAACAGATTCTACGACTGAGTTAGTAAACCAAAGGCCCAAATATTTAATTTTAGAATTATTCCAATGAAACCCAGTGGAGTCAAAGGGATGCTTAGTACAAATGTAAGGGGCATAATTTCGGTTTTCTCTGAATTAATTTTATAACCAGAGACAGATGAAAAACTTGAAAGTTCTTTAAGTAAAGCAGGTATAGAAATATCAGGATTAGAAAGGAAAAGAAGAATATCATCTGCATAAGCAGATAGTTTTAAATGTTTATCACCATACTGAAAACCTGATATAGAAGTGTTTTCACAGATACGAGAGAGGAAAGGTTCCAGGGCTAAAACAGATAAAAGAGGCGATAAAAGATACCCTTGACGAACCCCTTGTTGCAAGGAAAAATAGCGAGATACACGACCGTTAATTAATACTGGAGTCTGAGGATCTATGTCTATATCTATTTTATTCCTCAGCTTCAGATTCTTCGTTACATGAACTAGTTCACGCCAAATTAGCTTTTAATAAAAAAAAATCAACTGATCAAGCTTCCTCCATATTTTTACGTAGTAGTGCCCATTATCATGGTGGTCGTAATAGATCAGGAAATCTTTTAGCCAATTATTTAAATAAGAGATAATTTTGGGTCCAAAGCCATACCATTTCAAAACTTTGAGTAAAAAAGACCAGCTTACTCTGTCGAAGGCTCTTTCAGCATCTGTAGAATTAGCTACAAGAGAATATGAAAGAGATGGTGCTTTATTTAATACATTCAAAAATAAACAAGAATTATCTCAAGTTAATCTACCTTTCACAAAACCACATTGTTCTTAACCAATTAATTTGGGCAAAAAAAGATTCAATACAAAGGGCTAGTAGTTTGGCAAAAATGTTATAATCTACATTAACAAGATATAGGGTGATATTTCTTACATTGTGTAGGACCTCGTCCATCTTTATGTATTAGGCAGATAGTAGCTTCCTGAAAAGTACCACCAGCCTTGCCAGTAAGGAAAAAAAGTTTAAAGAGTTGTAAAAGTTTAGGCATCAAAAGATTAGAAAAATGTAGATTAAATTCTACAGTAAACCCATCTGGGCCAGGTGACTTCCCTTTTTTCATTGAGTTAAGGGCTTTGAGTAATTCTGTAATTGATAAATCAGCTTCAAGAAGATCAACATTCAATAAAGGCTGGGAAGGAGGAGAAACAGAGCTAAGATAGGAATCAATAGAAGTAGAATGAATGGGATGTTTCGAAGTATATACATTTTTGCAGAATTTCGTGAATTCAGTTAAAATGTCACCCTCTAAAATAAAAAGTCTCCCATCTGATGATTGACTGGATTCAATAAAATATCGCTCCTTACGTATTTTCAAATAATTGGCTGAAAGTTTTCCTGATCTATTACGACTACCATGATAATGGGCACTACTACGTAAAAATATGGAGGAAGCTTGATCACTTGATTTTTTATTTTTTATTAAAAGCTAATTTGGCCTGAAAAAGTAATGAAGAATCTGAAGTTCAGAAATAAAATCTATGTTCTAAACGTTTAATATTAGATAATAAGAGTTTCTGCTGGTGAGCAAAAAAATGTATTTTTCTTTCAGACAAAAGTTATGATAAAACCACGAGCTAAGGCTTTAAAGGAGACCCAAATCAATTGGGGAAACGTGTCAGAAGTGGTATTAAATAAAAAGAACTCATTTGTGAAAGAAACAAAAGAAGAGGAAAACTTTGGATCCAACAAAATATCATTATTGAATCTCCATCTAGGAGACTTGGGGATTGGTGGAACAAGATCTAAATCAGCAACAACAGGGCCCGGTCAGACATGACTATAGGTTCAATAGAGGCAGACATAAGGTTCTGTGTTAGTGAGTTGCTAAAAAAAATATAATCTAGGTGAGAAAGAGAACCATGTGGTGGGGAATCAAATGTATACTCTTGAAAAGTAGGATTACATAATCTTCACACATCAGCTAAAGAATTCTGGGAAATGGTGGAGTGGAATTGCTTATGAGATTTATTAGGAAAAAAACTAATTTGAGACTTTTGGTCCATAAAAGGGTCCATAATCTGATTACAATCACCACCTAAAATAAAAAAACTCCTCTTTATGTTGAAGACATTTCTTAGCCATATTAGGCCAGAACAGAAGATCTGGTTGAATTGGGCCATATACATTGATAAAAGTTAACGGAATATCATTTAGAAGTAATTTTACACACAACCATCCACCTTCAAAATCATTTTCTTGAGACCCAACAATACAGTTCAACTTTTTGTGACATAGAACAACTACTTCATTTTTCTTAGTAGAGGTGGGAGAAACAAAAACTAATCCCACCCAATTTTGCTTGAGGTTTAATGCCTCCTTTTCTGTAAGATGAGTCTCTTGCAAAAGCACTAAATCTGGACTATCAGAGGCAAGGTGAGGTAAGATTCTCTGTCTTCTCACAGGATTAACAAATCCTTTCACATTCCAGGATATTATTCTGAATGTAACCAACAGGGAATAAAGATAAAACTACATGACCTTCAAAAATGCAAAAATTGTAAATGAAGGCAAAAAAACTTTCAGGAATAGGTAAAAGAGAAAAAGAGAAGAATACAGGAAATAAGAAAAAGAAAAAAGAGAGGGGAAGAAAAGGGAATCAAATGCAATGAGAGATGACAGTACATGTCAACGACGACTGAACAATGTACCTTATAGGAAACAAGAAGGAAATGGGGAGTGGTAATACACAGGAGACAGCACAACCAACATGAAGAACGCGCCACACCGGAACTTCACATGGGAGCATACGGGACACAAAGACATGAGAGACCATGATGTTCTGTAAAGAGAATAAAGAAATAAGGTTGAATCAGCAATACACATTAATACATATTAATCTAAAACATATAGATCAAGAATAAAGACAATTAGAATCAACAATCAAGTCATCTTGAAGTTGAGGGGCCTGAAATGTCCATCAAGTCTGTTGAATGAGAATGGATACATTTTCTGAGATCTGCAGGATCTTCAAAAGAGGATGTGTTATTCTGGAAAGTAACTTTGTAAGTGCAAGGATGAAACAAACCATATTTTGCACCTAAAGACCGCAATGCAGGACGAAGATCAAGAAATTCCTTGCTACGTTTAGCAGTGGCAGAAGGACTCATCTTGGGTCAAAAATAATTTTGCTCCATACCATGTAAGTTGCTTTTTCATTTTGGCAGCATTTAAAACTTGACAAAAAATCGGTTAACTTCAAAAATAAAATGATCACACCCCAGGGTTTTGTTGGGGCTGAGGAAGAAGTGAGTCGGGGGCCCAACCGATGGGCTCGCTGAATATTCAAAGTAGAAGTTGAAGGTAGATCCAACAGTTTTGGTAGAAAAGAAGTGAAGAAAGAAACTGGATCTCCACCTTCAAAGTTCTCCGGAAGACCATATAAACGTCAATTATTGCGTCTATTTCTTCTCTCAAGATCTTCAGTATGTTTCTTTAACGCTGAGACATCTTTCTCTAGAGATGCAATTCGAGAAGAGTATTCCTGCAAAGAGCTGACATTTTGTTCCACCAAACTCATTCTAGACTCCATATAGGACCATTTATCATCCAAATTTTGAGTTTGAGCATTAGTTTCCTCAATAAATGGCCATAGGGCCCTGATTTCTTCCAATATTTTGTCAAGAGAAACCGGAGATGTAGACTTCGGAGGGGAAGGAGGATCATGTTTGTCTTTTATTTGTCAAAGACGATAATGACGACTTCGAAGGTAGAAGTCGTTGGACGAGGAGAATTTGCTTGAGCCACGTGAGCAGGAGAAATTGAAGCCTCCATCTAAGGAATCATATAAGGGTGAGCCAAACCCAAGACAAAATTTGAGGGTGCGTTAGTATGTTGCAACAATTTCTTGCTTTTCCCCCCAAAATGTCAAATATTGAAGAAATATTTGAAGCAAATGACATAAAGGGCAAACCAACAAGACCCCGACTCAATTCTAAGAGAAAAAGCCAAAGTTCACCAAAAATAATAATTCATCCAAAAATGCATAGTGTAAATCCAAGAAAAATCAAAGTAATAAGCATCCATCCTTTAAATATCCATTATAAACGTAAAAAACGTTAAAAAATGATGAAGGACCATGAATGTCAGAGTGTTAAATAAAGCAAAAGGCATTTATGAATTGACAGAAAAATAAAAACAATGCAGAGAGGAAAACAAAATGGTGGCCGGAGTCACTCGGGCAACAAAACTGCGTTTTTTTTTGTTTTTTTTTTAAGGTCAGAAATACCTTGAATGCACTTCTAAAACAATAAAAGTAATTGCAGGCATCATTCCATCCAATGTTTATGTCTTAGGGCGATCCATTGAATCGGCGAAATTCATGTTGCCTATGTTCTGTAATACATTTAACAGACATCTAGTTACATTACAATCCCCTGTGCTAATCACGAAATATGCATAGCAGCGCAGTGATAGTCATTCTCCCCTAGCTGCCACTGGCTCGGAGATAGCGCTGGCTCTAGGAGACAAGTCTTGCCGTGACTGAAGGCAGGTGGGTGCTGCCTTTACCGTAGGTACATCACTGCGCTGCTGGCCATACTGGGAACAACAACTGTCTAGGGAATTTTAAAGATAAATAATTAGGGATGATGATAGGGGATAGCACTAGGTGACTGAATGTTCAAAAGAGTATTTAGAAGCAATGTGAGTGATGTCTGAAAATAAAATATTTACTCACTGAATGAAGTAATGGGGGGGCGGAATTCTGTTTAACAATGGAATGACAATGTTGGAACGACATTTTGGCATTTGGGAAAGCAAAGGGAGTGGCAGCAGAAAACAAGCATTTGCAATGCAACGGGTCTCGCATTTGCTCGAGTTAGAGCTATTAGCATTGTAAACTCCTAAACCACTTTTTCTTGCCACATACATTAAAAATTAAAAGTTTCACATAAGCGAGCAGATTCACAGTGCCACGGCCGCCATGAGCATCAGCATGAAGAGACACACAAGGAAAAAGAAGTTCGCTCGCAGTCAAACTTATTGGCAAAAATGCAATTAGCCATGTAACAGTGGCGATAGCCAAGGCGGTAACAAAACCTCCCCAAGGAGGGACAAACGTAAGCCATTTACCAATGTCATCAAAGGATTTTTGTAGGGCAAACCCATGAACGCTGCTATGCTCGACCTATAAAGAGAATGAGCACATATGCAAAGAGATATTTCTTACCCCTTGTTTGACTGGCAATGCATATTGGGAGTGCCGTTTGTGTCCTATGAATTTACAAAATGTACTTTGAGTGTGCCCTTGGCCCTGGATCAGTGAGGGCCAAAGCCATGAGAGAATTTCAAGCGTTTACAGGCAGGTAATTTGAATGGGAATCAATTTGCATTGTCATTGGTCATCCTAAACAACTTGACATGTCTTTTTCTTGAGGGACAACCTTGGACTACCATGGATGGAACTCCAAAGTGTCTCGATTAAGAATGCCCTATAAATTTCCTGCACCGGGCCAAACCACCGTGTGCAGGTGTGTCAGGATTAGAAGATTGTCTGTAAGAACTGACAGTCGAATTTGTCAGCCTGTGAACTTCAGCAGGTCAAAAGTACACGAATTTCCAAAGTGAAGAAGACCAAATAGATTACGAGATGTGTATTTCGTTGCTGTAAGCGCTGACATCTGAATGTTAGTCCCCATACTCGGAGCAAATTTCTTAGTTGCCGTTATTTATTAAATCGGCTGTTTAACACTGCAATTAGGACAAACTCATAATTGAGGTCAAAGTGTCTTGAAGTAGCATTATGATGTGTGATGGTGCTAGATTAATCCACAGATAATGAGTTTGCAGCATAATGCAAATAACAATTTAAAATTGAGTTTTGACCACTATTGTCACAGCCATCTTTAATAACGTCTTATTTGTTAAAAAAAAAAAAAAAAAAGTGGTGTTGTTTGATAATCTGTCCCAAGATCTCTTTGTCTAGTTGAGGCTCTTGGGTTTCCACGTCCGAATTCACCTAGTATTGTTTGAATTAAGTGAAATAAGTGTTTGTCATGTTAGTTAGGAAACATACTTCAGTAGTGTTTCACACAGATTTCGTTCTTAGTTTATTTTACTGATCCAGGTAGGTGGACATATAAAAACCCTCAGTACATTTTCTACCTGCATACTTATTATCACCCTCATCAGTAATGAAGTTAGTTGGTCCAGAGCAGGGTTCTCCAACCAATAGCTTGGGAGCTACCGGTAGCTTGCCAGCTCCCTGGAAGTAGCTCGTGAAAGCCCATCCCAGTGGGTAAAAGGGAGGGTCTGGGCACATTGAAGGAGATAGTGAATCCCATTTCCAGGCCCTTGGAATCCCATCCAGAAAAACCAATGTCAGATCCCCGCACTAACACAAACGCACACTGAGAGTCGGATGGTCTTCAACATGACTACATGCTTTCCCTCGCAGAGCATCAACTTTGATTAGAGATTGGTCATGTTGTGTACCTCATTATGTCAATCACAGTGTGTAAATTAACACTTGGCCATGTAAGAATGGGAGAAGGGACAAGAGTATATTTGCTTTAGTGGGAGGCTGCAAGGAGTGATCCACATTGGTAATCTTATAAGGGAAGGTCTGTACTGGAATCTTTTTGATCCCAGTAATCTTTAGAGGTGTGACAAATCCGCCTAATTTGCTTTCGTACGTAAAAGGACAAATAACTACTGAAATGCAAATCCATCGTTTGATGCTGTATTTTAGCAGTAAATGTGGCTGCTTGTCAATTTTCAATGCAAGGTTAAAGTTTTCGCAAAGCGCAAAAAACACAGCTGCCGCAAATGAGTGCTTGCATTTGTCTGTTTGCATTTATCTAGCACACCAGCGCAATTTAATTACATGACGTGCCGTAATGCTGTAAGATAGTATGTCAACTCTGCCTTCAAGAGTTTATTCTCTTGTGGTTTGTGTGGTGCCTCGGTGTGTTTAGTCTGTTTTACAAGTGTTTCATATTGAGCAGTTGTTCTTTATGAATGTTATAAACTTTGCTAAACTCATTAAATGTCAGCCTGTTATCCATGCGTAAGGCAGCCATCTTAGCTGGGTTTCGTCTTCCGTTGGAAAATCAACAGTATGTTGGCGGTAGACTCGATTGAAACTGCTGATTCCTTCAGCAAGCCAGATCAGGACCCACAGTAACTTTAGTTTAAAAATAAAAAACTAGTAACAGGTGGATTGTGAAGAAAGGACCTGAAGAACCTTCTGGCCTGTATGGGCCGGTTAGTCAGGAAGGGATTCTTGCCCAGATAAACTGATGTCCACTCATACTATTAAGCGGCTGAATTTTCATGTCTTTCCTGCCATTTCCGCTCATTGTTGGCAGTTGTGAGAGATGTAGCATTGATACCCCCACCTGGGCTGCACAGCAGTAAACCACATCAGGGAGTCCATGGACTGTGCATCCTAGTTCTTGGATGCAGGTCTGCCGATGTAAGTGTGCTAAATGACGTTGATTAAAAAATTTACCTTGGGTTCAAAACATTTTTTGTATAAGCGAATGTGTAGTTATTCTGTTCTACCTGCAATACTATGTCAGATGCTCTACTGGGAACCTTTCACTGTGCTTTCGCCACCTTTCAGCACTGAAACTGCAAATCCATGTAACTTTGATGTGCTTTGCTTGCTGAATGGAATGACGAGGTGCCCACTTCTCATTTGTGTTCATCTCTTAACGTCTTTGGAAAATGGGCCACCTGATACGGCTACACATTTTAGATCCTCACCAAGTTCACATGCAGTATTTTGACTTAAAAGCAGTCCGTACGTTTTTGAAGAGAGAGAGAGTGTGTGTGTGTGTGTGTATATATATATATATATATAATTTATTTATTTTTTCTCTCAAACGCCATCACTTCATTAACCCATCTCCTACAGGTCTTATCCAATCCAAATAAATCAAGGGATTCCCTGTGGTTTGTCTGATCATAACTAGATTGTGATCCATCAGTGTGGTCCTCGCTAAACTTATAATCATATGGCACTTTGTTTCTGTGAATGTCTTCTGTGGGTGACATTAGGATTCTAAAAAGATGCCGCCTATACAGTGTCTTGGAGATGGGTGTACTCTGATTTCCTGAAGTTCTATGGGTTCTGCCTCACATAGTGCTTTTTTTTCTGGCCCTTTGCTATGGACGTTTTCCTCCTCAAACTTCTATTTTTGGTGAAGAATTTAGGTATGTTAATCAATTCTGACCTGTCAGTTTCGAACCCCAAATTTCGGCAGTAGGCAAATCCAAACATTACCTATTCACGTGTTCACACCCTATGTGTCTTATCTCTCTGTGTCCTACAGTTTACTGACCACAAATGCCATTGTTTCCCTAGACTGTGTTTCGGATATGCCTTACTTTAGCAAGGATTCAAAATACTGTAGACTAAGATTTTGAAAGTTTTAGCACGCCTCCTGGGGTGTAGCCAGTACACCGACTGCTAGTACGGCAGCATAATTTTAAAAACCTTCCACATTGTCCACCGTGTTGCCAATTATTTGAGCGACAAGTCTGCCGGCCACAGTTTCCATCCCTAATACAATGGCTTGCCAGTTTAGTGCAACTGCAGCAGTTGTCTGCGGGTCGCATTGTCCAGTGCTAGTAAAATAGGTAAGAAAATGCATGCTTACTCCGCAGAGACTTTTGGGGTAGATGGTTGTAATGCCAGTAGCATGGCTCAAGGGTTCAAGTTGCCAACTACTCAGATGTGCACGAAATATCTGTGGGAGCCAGGTGAAGAAAGGATGCGCGGACTGAAGAAATCATTGCAGAGTTTTATGTTCTAAGGAGGACAGATGCTTCATGAGTTGGAGACCCTCACAGAGTGAAGAGGCAGAGGATGTGAGTTCCAGAGCCAGGGGACTTGCGCGCGCAGAGACATTCTCCTACCCCACTAAACATGAATTTCTTGTTTATGGGACTCCTCTGTCTGCAGATCTGGCAACTAAGTGGTCTTAAATAATAATGTTAAGCAGTAAATGAGAGATGGGTGTAGAAAGTGAGCTAACATGGGAGAAAGAAAAAGTATGATATCGCGAATGTAGGTGAAAACAGAGAGGGACACATCGAAACAGTAAGTTTAAAGAAGAGAAAGAAAGAAAAAATAATGATAAAAGATGGACAAATAGAAGCGGTAAGCAAGAATGGGAAGAGAAATTAAGGATGAGAGGAAGGAAAGGTAAAAGGAAGAAAAGTTGACTTGTAGAATGTAAGGTTAAAAAATTGCTACATGGAAAGGTAAGAGGATAGATGAAAGAGCAGAAGGATAGATAGGTTGTAGGGCGAATGAATGGAAGGATGAGGACTGAAAGATGGGATAAGTGAAAGGATGTATGGGTGACATGGATGGGGGGAGGGAGGAGGCGACGCTCCTCCGCCATAGCGAAGGAGCCACCGCTGTAGTTTGGTCTTTTTCTGCTACATAATTTCAGTGGTCCTCATTATGGCCCATCTCATTTAATGCTAAAAAAAAAAAACACAGAAAAAATATCACATGGGCGCAGGCAGGATTTGGATATAGTATGATTTCTAGAGTTAGCTGTACTCGATCACACGACAAAATAACACCAGTGCAAATAGCTCCAACCTGTTAAATAGCTATAGTGCGAAACGCCAAACTGAGCCTAGAGCCTTTTCAAAGTACTCGAGTACTCTCTCAGTCATGGACATCAATTCACAAAAAACAGGGGTAGTGGAAGTGACATCACATGCCCTTTGACCTCCACTTTAACTCACACACACACAAAATCACTCTTGCATATACTGTTTCTCAGAGAAATACACTCTCACCCTCAAGCGCGAACACAACATACACTTAAAAGCATTTTTACTTACTTCAGTTGCCAGGGAAGGGCATATTCCAGCTAATGGTACTCCGTTTTTATTACTCTAATAGCGAATAATCTATTATTATTCACTAGTAGCGCAATAAAAATTGACAGAAAACAAAGAGAGTGTAGCCCTAATTGATGTCCATAAGGAGGAGCTGTCGTGTTCCTGGCACTGAATTTTCCACCTCTGATGCCAGGGGTCGTAAAAGGCAAGACGAGTCGCAAAAGATAAACCGAGGGTCGCAGCTGCGACCCCTGGTGACCCTTAAATAACGTTCATGCTCTCGGTGATTCCTTCAGATGCTGTCCCTTGTCTTTTAGGACAGCACTGGACGAGAGGAGGTGGAGGTGGGGACAGGGCAAGCAAAGGGAGCAAGAGAAGGGCTCCTCACTTATGTGGTGTTATTTGACAACTGGTGGCAGAGGGCAAATGATCTTATGGTCCAGCCAGCACTGCTGGATGGCAAATGGAAGTGAGCATGCGTAACTTCAAATGTTCAGAAAATTGGCAGGTCTGGTATCTTGCAGCTAACTAACTGTTGGTTTCTAGCCCTTTAACCCACTCCGTAATTGGTAAAACACGGGTTGGGTAGGTCATAGAAACATTCAACTGAACAGGTAGCTATCATTTACGGATACCTCGGCAGGAACCATCAAGCCAAGGTAATACAATTCTCTAATTACACATTACACATTATATGGGCTTACTGCCATAATTGAAGTACTAGTGTCTTTTGGAAACCTGTAAATGAAATAGAAACATGTTTAACAAATTAACTAGCCACACATGAGCTTGGCAGGCCCATCTAAGCTCATTAGCAAAGCCATTGATGAGGATCAGATTAATTAAATTGGACTAATCGCGTGAGACACTAAAAATTGTGCAATGAATGTTCTTTCACACCATATAAAATCAATACATACATGTAAGCCACTTAGAAACCATTTTGCGCAATAGAACAATTGACATAGTGGTAATATAAACCTATAATAATTTTCTCCTGGAGATAGCCATGTCCTGCTATTTTGCTTTTGCTTCCGTTCTGAGTATAATAGCTTTATAATCAGCCCAACCGGTCCAAGTTATATGGTTTATAGCATAATCTGACATGAAAACGATTTAGTAATAACTCACATATTCAACAAACAGCTTTATAAAAGACATGTTTCAAAGAAATAGCAACAGTGAGAAAAAGCGTTTCACAGAAAGCATTTCAGTTTCTTTGCGATTTAGTTATGAATAAGGTCACCCAATTTTGTGACCTACAGGTCACTTGTTGAAATCCTGGCGGAGCACGTCTGGTTTTTGTTTGTGTTTTTTTTTAACTCCTCTCATTGATATTTTTTTTTCTTAAATTGTATTATAACAATGCCTTTTGATTACAGAAAACCAAGAAACTGTAGTCTTAAGTTTTTTAAAAACGCATGTTTTCATTTTATTACATATTACAATATTTCTCCCATAGACGTTGTACTCTGAGCCTTGTTTATGTTTTGAAATATCACCTATCACCAATGTAATCGTGCACACATCGAGTGAAATTGTTTTACATAGATGGCAACTGTTTTTGTCTGTTTGTAGCAGTTTTTTCACTTGAAAAATATAACACTTGAATCTTATGAAGCTGCAATTGCAGAGAAGTCTGCATTTTTTTACGCATGTTATATTCTGTTCTTTTGGTCACACGGCAAACGGTGGCTACTGGCCCTCAACCACAGTGGATGAGGTTGTTTGCCTCTGATGGTCTGTGCTGTTGTCTAGTATTGATCTGCACACTGGGCCAAGTATAACCCATTCAACAGTTGACTCTCAGTGGTAGCGATGGCAAGTAGTCAGAGGCTTTCCAGACATGTGTGGGGGTTCAAGCACTTTGCACTCAACAAACACACATCAATAAAACTGATTGCCCAAGCCAGTGCTTGACTTTCAAGAAGAAAAGTACTTTCTGATAGAGGCTTCTAGCCACAGATTACTCACCTTTGAGTATTCCCCTGGCGCCACACTGGATCCGGAATCTTTTTGGCAGTACCTCTGCATGCTGGGTGGTGGCATTTCTGGGTTGCGCACAGATGCCGTTCTGCTCTGGAAATGAAGTGCGAAGCATATATAGGCACCATTCCCATGCACTGACGTCTGTTCCTTTCTTTCAGTGCAAAAAGATGTGGATCATGAGCTCCCTCTCATCTCCTTGAGACTCTCTTACCTCTTCAAAATTGTAAAACAGTATGTAAGTGAAATGTCACCTCCCAAAACAACAGGTTTTAAACCTTGTAGGGACTGTGGCAAACAAGTATCTGTGACAGACCCTCATCAGTTTTGCCTGTGGTGCCTGAGGTGGAATCACGACTATAAGACCTGCAGTGATAGCGCGTTGATGAAATCAAAGGTAATCTGAAACCACAAGGCAAAGCTCTGTGTCACCATGCACTGGAAGACTCCAAGTCGAAAGTTCAATACTGGTCCCATTCCAGATTTAGAAGTTGCAGTAGTCGTTCCAGGGGGTTGGTTGTCACCTTGCTCAAAGTCATTTGATAAGGTGAAAAACAACTTGCCACTCACTCTCTCCTGAGAAGGTGCGTGGGCAGCACCATACATCTCTATGTCGCTTCCAAAGTCCTGTGATTTTGGAGCCTTTCCAGCAACTTGTTGTGGCACAACCCAACTTTCCAGGACTGTGTGCCATACCTGAACAGATACCCGAATTCTGCGGGTCATGCTCTGACTCATTGAATCATTGCTGATATTGCATATCCCGGCATGCTTGTGGCCCCCAAGGAGCCGAGCGGCCTTCCACCTGGAATACCCCTGTGTGCTGGTTAGACCCTCTGGGTCCCCCATGGGCCACTTCTGATTCCAGTTCTGACTCCACCCCTGTATTCCGTTCCATGCCAGTTTTCGGCACATACACAATGATGCCAGTTCCATTGTGAGAAAATAGCCTCTTTCTAGTATGGTTACCCCCATTTTTGGCCTTTTTATCAGTGTGTTTTGACTGTCACTGGGATCCTGCTAGTCAGGACCCCAGTGCTTATGGGCTGTGGCCTACTTGTCAGTATGTTTCACTGTTTTCGTCAGAATGCTTTACTGTGTCACTGGGATCCTGCTAACCAGGACCCCAGTGCTTATGCTCTCTCTGATTCCAAATTTGTCCTTACATTCTGGTAACCCAGTATTTCACTCCAAATTCGCATACTGGACCCTCCTTAGAAGTCCCTAGTATATGGTACTTAGGTACCCAGGGCATTAGGGTTCCAGGGGATTCCTTTGGGCTGCTGCATTTCTTTTGCCACCCATAAGAAGCCCATACAAAGGCTTCTACCGGACTGCCATTGCAGCCTATGGTAAATAGTGCATGCACTATTTCACAGCCATTTTCACTGCACCAGGTCATTTATAAGTCACCTATATGTCAGGCCTTCAGACCCTGAAGGCTGGGTGCCCAGTACCCGTGTGTGAGGACACCCCTGAACTAGCAGAGTTGCCCTCATGTCATCCAGGCCCATTTTCCCAGACTTCGTGAGTGTGGGGATGCCGTTTTAAGTGTGCATTGCACATGGGTCAATACCTATGTACAGCATCACAATGGTAACTCCGAATATGGCCATGTAAGCTGTCTAACAACTGGGAATTGTACCCCAATAATGATTCCAGTATTGATTTTACAATTCCATGCACTCTGGGAGCTCCACTATGGACCTCCAGTACAGGGAGTGCAGAATTATTAGGCAAATCAGTATTTTGACCACATCATCCTCTTTATGCATGTTGTCTTACTCCAAGCTGTATAGGCTCGAAAGCCTACTACCAATTAAGCATATTAGGTGATGTGCATCTCTGTAATGAAAAGGGGTGTGGTCTAATGACATCAACACCCTATATCAGGTGTGCATAATTATTAGGCAACTTCCTTTCCTTTGGCAAAATGGGTCAAAAGAAGGACTTGACAGGCTCAGAAAAGTCAAAAATAGTGAGATATCTTGCAGAGGGATGCAGCACTCTTAAAATTGCAAAGCTTCTGAAGCGTGATCATCGAACAATCAAGCGTTTCATTCAAAATAGTCAACAGGGTCGCAAGAAGCGTGTGGAAAAACCAAGGCGCAAAATAACTGCCCATGAACTGAGAAAAGTCAAGCGTGCAGCTGCCACGATGCCACTTGCCACCAGTTTGTCCATATTTCAGAGCTGCAACATCACTGGAGTGCCCAAAAGCACAAGGTGTGCAATACTCAGAGACATGGCCAAGGTAAGAAAGGCTGAAAGACGACCACCACTGAACAAGACACACAAGCTGAAACGTCAAGACTGGGCCAAGAAATATCTCAAGACTGATTTTTCTAAGGTTTTATGGACTGATGAAATGAGAGTGAGTCTTGATGGGCCAGATGGATGGGCCCGTGGCTGGATTGGTAAAGGGCAGAGAGCTCCAGTCCGACTCAGACGCCAGCAAGGTGGAGGTGGAGTACTGGTTTGGGCTGGTATCATCAAAGATGAGCTTGTGGGGCCTTTTCGGGTTGAGGATGGAGTCAAGCTCAACTCCCAGTCCTACTGCCAGTTCCTGGAAGACACCTTCTTCAAGCAGTGGTACAGGAAGAAGTCTGCATCCTTCAAGAAAAACATGATTCTCATGCAGGACAATGCTCCATCACACGCGTCCAAGTACTCCACAGCGTGGCTGGCAAGAAAGGGTATAAAAGAAGGAAATCTAATGACATGGCCTCCTTGTTCACCTGATCTGAACCCCATTGAGAACCTGTGGTCCATCATCAAATGTGAGATTTACAAGGAGGGAAAACAGTACACCTCTCTGAACAGTGTCTGGGAGGCTGTGGTTGCTGCTGCACGCAATGTTGATGGTGAACAGATCAAAACACTGACAGAATCCATGGATGGCAGGCTTTTGAGTGTCCTTGCAAAGAAAGGTGGCTATATTGGTCACTGATTTGTTTTTGTTTTGTTTTTGAATGTCAGAAATGTATATTTGTGAATGTTGAGATGTTATATTGGTTTCACTGGTAATAATAAATAATTGAAATGGGTATATATTTTTTTTTGTTAAGTTGCCTAATAATTATGCACAGTAATAGTCACCTGCACACACAGATATCCCCCTAACATAGCTAAAACTAAAAACAAACTAAAAACTACTTCCAAAAATATTCAGCTTTGATATTAATGAGTTTTTTGGGTTTATTGAGAACATGGTTGTTGTTCAATAATAAAATTAATCCTCAAAAATACAACTTGCCTAATAATTCTGCACTCCCTGTATAGCGATACCAGCCTTCTGAGGTTTTCACTGCATCCCCAGCTGCTGCCACCTCACAGACAGGCTTCTGCCCTCCTGGGGCTTCAGAAGCTCAATCCCAGGAAAGCAGAGCAATGCATTTCCTTTAGGAAAGGGGTGTTACACCCTCCCCCTTTGGAAATAGGTGTTACAGGCATGGGAGGGGTATCCTCCCAGAGCCTCTCAAAATACTTTGAAGGGCACAGATGGTGCCCTCCTTGTATAATCCAGTCTACACTGGAGGGACCCCCAGCCCCTGCTCTGGCACGAAACTGGACAAAGGAAAGGGGAGTGACCACTCCCCTGTCCATCACCACCCCAGGGGTGGTGCCCAGAGCTCCTCCAGAGTGTCCCTGGTTTCTGCCATCTTGTTTTCAGGAGGGTCAGGGAACTCTGGGAGCATCTGATTGGCCAGTGCCAGCAGGTGACGTCAGAGACCCCTCATGATAGGTGCTTAGCTGGTTAGGTGACCAATCCCCCTCTCAGGGCTATTTAGGGTCTCTCCTCTGGGTTTTTCTTCAGATCCGGATTGCAAGACTCCAGCAGGAATCCTCTGCATCCTTTACTTCATCTTCTACCGACGGATCAACTGCTGACTGCTCCAGGAACTCCACAAAACTGCAACAAAGCAGCTAAGATGACTTCTGCAGCATTGTATCTTCAGCTCCTGCCAGCAACTGCAACAGTTTCCAGGTCATGCATCTTCTGAGGACTGCCTGTCTTCAGCCTGCACCAGAAGAACCAAAGGAATCTCCTGTGGAGTGACAAAGTCACTTCCCTGCTTCAGCAGGCACCTCTCTGCAGCGACGACCAGTGGCTTGGGTCCCTGCTCCAGACGACGGTCATGGATCCAGTGACACGGGTGGTGGACTAAAGTGACTCCAACAGTCCCAACATCCAGCTGTCCAAATTTGGTGGAGGTAAGAACTTGCCTCTCCATGCATGACTATACCCCCGTGCACCGTATGACTTGCAGTTGCTATGCTTGTGTGTGACCTTCCAAGAAGTTCTTCGTGCACAGCACAGCTTAGGCCCCCAGCACTCCATCCTGCAACGCACAGCTTCCTAAGTGGTTCTCGGGCGGCATGGGAATCCTTTGTGTCGTGCTGTGTGGCCCTTCATTTGCACCTTCTTTGTCCCTGTGCTATGGGACTCATGTGCGCGCTGCCAGGTTTTCTGAGGCTCTCTGAGTTGCTGAGAACCCCCTCTGTCTCTCTCCTCCTGGGTAGAGGCCACCAGGTCCCTCCTGGTCCCAGGCAGCGCCATTTTCTGCTAACTGCACCAAGGCTTGTTGGCGGAATCCAGTATCGCAAACCAGACCGCATTCATCCATCCTGCGTGCCACATCTTCTGCACCAACCAGGAACCTGTATCTATCTTCTTTGGTGCAATACTGACTTTGTCTTCCCAGTGGTGGTTCTCCATTTCCACCTTCATCAGGGGTAGCAGAGGATCCTGTTCTCCCTTGACTCTTCAGTGCTTCTTGGACTTGGTACTCCTTCTTCCCCAGGTCCAGGAATCCATTGTTGGTGACTTGCAGCCTCTTCTGGTTCGTGCACTGTCTTCTGTCACGGCTCCTAGTGTGTTTTAGGAAACCTGCTGTGTTTTACTCTTGCTTTCCTGGGCCTTGGGGTGGGGTATTTTACTTACCTTTGGTGTTCTCTTACACTCCCAGCACCCCTCTACACACTATTCTTGCCTAGGTGGGAAACCGACTTTCGCATTCCACTTTTTTAGTATATGGATTGTGCCCCCCACGCCCATTACAACCTATTGTGATTTTCACTGTTTGTACTATTTTCTGACTGTCTACTTACCTGATTTTGGTTACTAGTGTATATATTGTGTCATTTACTTACCTACTAAGGGAGTATAGTCTCCAAAGTAATTTTGGCCTTATGTCACTAAAATGAAGTATCTTTATTTTTGGTAACACTGAGAATTGTCTTTCATGTGTGTGAGTACTATGTGACTACAGTGGTACTGCAAGAGATTTGCATGTCTCCTAGTTCAGCCTTGGCTGCTCTGCCTACAGCTACTTTTAGACAGTCTGGCTTCTAGACACTGACTACATTTCACTGATAAGGGATAACTGGACCTGGTATAAGGCGTAAGTACCTTTGGTACCCACTACAAACCAGGCCAGCCTCCTACATCCATTGATGCCAGAAGGCGAGTTACTGATTGTACTTTCTGACTCCCAGTTGGTGCCCGTTCAACCTCGACTGCCTCCTCCTCCTCCCGAGCCTTCGCAAGCGAGAAAACAAAACTTTTGAATTCTCTGGCACTGATTCGGATAACAATTATGATGTGGGTGATGATTGGTCCGCCTTACCAGGAAAATTTGCGCAACCAGTTATAAGACGCTAGTGACTTTGACACCTTTCCTGAATTAGGGCTCCTCTCACCCCCTGGTCTGGCCACTGAGGAGAGTGCTTCCCATGCCATTGTCATGTGTACGGTGACCAAAGTCATTGACCTCCACCTCTCCACCTTGTAGGTCAAGACCCATGACCTTAGGGAGATCCTTCAGCCATGGAAAATCTCCACTGAGCCCCTCTTATCTTTTAATGAGGCCCTTATAGACACTTTGTTGGGGGACCTGGGCCAAACCATGGATTGGGCCCTTGGTCAGTTGTCAAATTGCATGATGCCACTGCTCAACCTTAGATGACCCGGCATTTTTAGTAGCTCATCTCTGAAAGCTTGGTGGTGCAGACATCTGCAAACAAAACTAACCCCAGTACGTTCCAAACTACTCCCCGGATTGGTAATCAAAATGTACATTTGGAAAAGGGTCTTCTCATCTACTAGCCCAGCACTGTGATCTGTGAATGCATGCTGTCTGCTGGGGTGCAGTTCACACATCTTTTGGGATTCTATGGCTCAAGTCCTCCTGGACTTCCGGAAAATATCTGACTGGTCCTCGCCCAGGCTATACAGAATGGCTGTGATGCAGCCAGGTTCATAACTTGTGGTGGCCTCGACTCCACTGATTTCCATTGGGTGGGCCATTGCCACCATTGCTGACATTCGCCTGCATGCTTAGCTGCTGTACACTGGTTTTTCAAGCACTATCCAGCCGTCCCTCATGAATATGCTGCTCAACGGGATTCACCTGTTTGGGGAAAAGGCAGACTCCACACTTAAGCCGTTCAAGAACAGCAGGGGCACGGCACGCTCCATAGGCTTAGTTGCCCCACCCCTCTAGCAGTATCAGTTCCACCACTCCTTTCATGGTTACAGCAGAGGTACCCTATACCGCCAGCAAGTTCAACATCCACGGGTGCCCAGCAGTGTGGATGCCCACTGACCCCACCATCAAGGTCAATGGGCCGCCCAGTCCACTGCCCCTTTTCCCACCCCCACCTGTCAAACCCCTTTTGCGTGCTCTTAATTGAGCACAGCCACCCAGCGGGAAGCAGGATCCAATGATTCTTGCCAGATCTGCAAAACAAACCAGGGCAGGTGGATCCTGCAACTTGTTTGGCGGGTATATGCTCTACCTCTCATTCTGTCTCTGCCACACTTTCCACTGTGCCCCAAAGACTGCCCGAGGGCTATCTCTCCATTTTGCGACAGAAAGTGCAACCCCTTTTTGCCAAAGGGGATATAAGAGGGGTACCCGTGCCAGAAGTAGGATATGGTTGTTATCCCCACTACCTTTTGATTCCCAAGAATAGCAAAGGTTTTCGTCCTATTTTAGATTAATGCCCTCTCAATGACTTCGTTTGGAAGGAGAAATGCAAAATGCTCACACTGACCTAGGCCTTATTTGCCATTCACTCTTAAGACAAGATGGTGGTGTTAGACCTTCACGACTCCTATTTCCATATACCCATCCAACAGACCTATCGGCTGTACCTGTGGTTTGTGATAGGGCAGGAGCATTTTGAGTTTGCTGTGTTCCTCTTTGGTCTCACAAGTTCCCCTTGGGTGTTCACAAAAGTGATGGCAGTGGTGATAGTACACCTTCGGACTTCAGGGGTGCTAGTCTTGCTCTACCTCGACACCTGCCTGTTGAACGTGGGCTCGCCACAGGGAGTTGTCAAGGACCTGCAGACTATGGCTAAACTCCTGTCATCATTGAGGTTCACTATCAAGGTGCCAAAATCACATCTTTGTCCTCAGACACTTCCCTTCATAGGAGCCATTCTGGGCACTGTTTGGTTTTGTGCCTTTCCCCTGAAAGTCCAGAGCATTCAGGCCATGATCCCGATCTGTCTGCCTCTGTCCTGAGTTTCAATGAGGTCAACACTGATGCTGTTGGGATTGATGGCCTCCTACATTCTGGTGGTCAAGCATTCCAGGTGGCTTATGCGTGCTCCGATGTCTCAGTGGGCCCAACATTACAGGGACCTCTCCAACTACGTTGAGATTTCAGAGAAGACTGCAAAAGGTAACCAGTAGTGGATACTGGGCCTAGATTGGATCTATGACAGACCCCTCTCCCTTCCCTACACAGACTGACAGTAGTGACAAATGCATTGCGTCTGGGTTAGGGTGGCCATCTGGGAGAGGTGAAGATCAGAGCTTGATGGTCTCCAGCAGAGTCCTTGTGCCATATCAGCCTTCTTAAGTTGAGTGCCTTCTGTTTGGTGTTGAAACTCTTCCTTTCATCCATCAAGGGGAAGGGGGTTCAAGTGCTCACAGACCGTGCTGCCAAGTGATACTGCATCAGACAGGAGGGGTTGGGGGTCACAGACCCTGTGCCAGGAGGCCCTGCGCCTCTGGAAATGGCTGGACCACCAAATAATTTTCCTGGCAGGATAGTTCAATGCAAGGGCAGATTAAGTCAGCTGTTGGGGCCTAGCAGATCACAAATGGCAGTTGCACCCTCAGGTGGCATAAGGTCTCTTCTACGAATGGAGAGAACCTTTGCTCAATCTGTTCACCACCTCTGTGAACGTGCAATGTCAACCCTTCTGAGCACTGTTGCTTCCAAGGCATCTCTTGCTCGGAGGCTCGTTCTGCTTCAAGTGGAACTCAGGACTCCGGTATGGCTTTCTGTTGAGACCACTTCTGCCTCCAGTACTCAAGAAGATCAGAACTGACTTGGCCTAAATCATCGTAGTGGGCCCAGACTGGGCAAGGAGTGTATGGTCCAGAACTCCAGAGCTCGAGCATCTGCCCTCCAATCAGGCTACCTCTATAATAGGATCTGCTGTCACAGCAGCAGGGCAAGGTCCTGCACCCAGGCCTTCACAATGCCCACCTTCATTCTTAGAGATTGAGCTGCGACAGACAAACACATTCATATGGTTGATTTTGTCTTGGCAGTCGGGCATCCCTCTGCAAAAATTGAGTATGCCTAGACCCCCGCTCCCCAGCAAAGTTATCTGATGTTTTGTTATTTATTTTGTCCCTGGCCTGGCAAAGCTTTGCTCTGGGTACAATTAGAGGGTACCTTTTGGCTTCTTAGGCTTTTTTGTGGTTGCTAGATCAGCCCTCATTGTTTAAGTCCTCAGTTTTTTGAAAGGTTTACAACATTTGTTTCCGCCTCCTCAGTTTGTCATGCCACACTGGGACCTTAACTTAGTTCTTACTTTTCTGATGTCCTCCCTTCAACCAGCTTCACAGCTGCTCCTTGCAGCTTCTCACCTCAAAGACATTGATCCTCATTGCCATACCATTGGCGTGTAAGTGAGCTTCCAGCTCTGTGTCATACCACCATATATCACATTCTTCCCATACAAGCTGGTTTTGCAGACAGTGGCAACCTTTCTGCTTAAAATTGTGACTCAGTTACACATCAGTCAGAACATCACCTTGCTGGCATTATTATGCTTCATCTCACCCTTCTAAGGAAAAAGACAGACTCTATTGTGTATAACCCAAGAGAGCGCTGAACTTTTACATAATTGTATCAAAGAACACTGGGTAGATGATCAGCTGTTTGTGAGGTTCTTTGGAGCAAAAAAAAGGCAAGGCTATTCGGAAGAGAATCATCTCCAGCTGGATTGTGCTCTGCATTAAGATCTGCTATGCGTTGCTAAAAAGTAGTCTATGAAAGGAGTGCATGCTCATTTTATCAGGGTCAAAGCTGCTACTACTGTGTTAGCATGCTGTATCTCCGTCCTGGACATTTGCCTTGCAGCTACATTAGTGTCCCTCCTTGGGTTTACAAAGCACTATTGTCTGTACAGTCCGATTCGAAGAGAGGGGCATTTTGCCTGTGTAGTCATAGAGGGCTATCTGGTTTGAGTCCATCCGCAGAGCCCCTCGTGCCCCTAAGGTAAATGTAACTTGGAACCCCAACATGCACAGTTTTCTTATCAATAATTTGATTGCAAATGTTGCAGTTATATTATAAATGATGTCATAGAATATGTCATTTCCGATGTAATATGTTAGGTAAGTAGCAGTGCATGGCCAGGGCGCAAGTTATAGTTACCTTATAGCATGAGCTATAGTTTCTTAAGATAAGTATAACATTAACTGTTGAATTTTGATGTTTGTGCATGTTAAACTCTGAACCTAACTATAACGTCCCCCTAACTTTTTTTTTTTTTTTTTTTTTTTTTTTAGGAAGTTGGTAAGGTTTTTTAAACCATTGTTTCCTAACTATAACGTCCCTGTAACCTTAGTTTTTTTCAGTGAATTTCTATTTTTTTTTTTTTTTTTTTAATACACAGTAATATTTAATGAACTTACGTTAATCCAACCTCCGTCAACGTGGCAGGAGTTGGCCACTGGGCCAAGCTTGCGGGCAACCCCCCATAGGCACTCAGCCCTGTGCCAAGCATGGCCTTTGGGTGTGCGTGGCGGGGTTCGGAGCAGACACTGGCCTGCTGTTAGGCCCTGTGGCCAACCCCCACAAACACCTAACCTTGCTTTGCGCAGGCCTTTGGCTGCGCACGGTGGTTGGTGAGCTGGAGGGCCTGGCAGGGATGGGGTCCCCGGGACCTAATTTGCCTAGAGAGGGTGCCATGCAGCCCCCTCCCATTTTTACATATTGGCCGGACCCCAGGGGATGGGGTCCAGCTAAAAAATAAAAGAGGATGGGCCATGTGTCCTGCCCTTCCTTGGCTGATTTTGGCCCTGGAAACCTCACCCCCTAGGCCTGGCCAATTAGCAAAAGTGGAGGGGGGACACACGGCCCCCTCCCTGGGCCGAATTTGGCCCTGGGAACCCCAACCCTTGGTGCCTGACTACTTCATGCTGGGTGTCATGACTCCACCCAGGACACCCAGTGTACAATGGTTGGGCTGCGGGGGAAGCCCCAATGCCCCCACAGTCCCTGCCGGCTCTCCGGCTCCTGCGGGAGCTGGCATCACTCCCACACAAAAGGAGCCTTAAAAAACTGTCCTCCCTGGTGTGGTAGTAGTTTTTTCATCTGTCTTCCAAAACAGATGAAATGTCTACTCCCAACGGGTGGGAGCAGTTTTACTGCACCCACTGGGAGCAGACTTACTGTTTGCTCTCGCTTGGCTAGAGCTGGCAAAGCTCCTGCCAAGCGAAAGCAAACATCTATGTCCTGAGGGTGGACACCTCGGGTCATATGGAGCCGGCCCTGGGAGTTGGTGGTCCCCAGGGCCATTAATGGCTTGAGGAGGGAGGAGCTGGTAGTGGTGCCTGAAGCCAAAAATGGCTCGGGGGGGCTCTGCATGGCCCCTGCTCCCTCTTATTTTACATTAGCTTTACCCAGGGTGTTGTTGGTCCCCGAGCCCGAAATCAGCCGTGGATAGGGGACCTTGTGCGCGCTCCTCCCCAATTTACTAATTTCATTTTGACCCTGGGACCTGGCCCACCCCCGGGGCAGAAGAAAAAACGAGTGCCAGATCCATGGAACCTCTGTGATTTTCGCATCAAAAAGAAAAAAAGAAAAAGCTTATTGGCCACGGCAGGGTCCCTGGAGAACCCCACCAGGAGGCGTAGGTGGTCATGGTATTCCTACCCTGCCCCTTCTCTTTTTATTTTACCTTTTTTGTTTTGTGACTTGGCTGAGTCCCAAGATGGCTGCCAACACTTCCAACCAGCATGAGATCTGTGAGATCCGTGGGGGATCTGCTTACCTAGATATACAATTTTTTTTTTTTTTTAATAACTCCAAAACTACTGAACGGATTTACACCAAATTACAAAAGCACTCTTCTTTAGCTTTCTGCCGAATTTGGTTGTAATTCCTTCCCGCGGTTCGGGCTGTAGTCGTGTCTAAAATCCCTATTGGAAATTGCATGGGGAATAAGCATTTTGGGAACCCTTCCTTTTTCTCAGCCCCGCTTGTCAAATCACCCCGAAAGCTTCAGAGCAGCAGCTGTAGTGAGCGGCAAACTAGTTTGGAAACTTTTGTGAGAATTCCTCAAATGGTGCCAAAGATATTAGCAGAACAAAAATATGCTTTTCCTATGGAAAGTAGGTCCTAACTATAACTACCTACTGGCGACTGCCAGTGGGTAATAAATATATTTATATACATACATATTATTATACACATACATACATCTCCTATTGGCGATTGTTACTAGGTAGTTAGGTCCAACTTTTCCCAAAGACAAAGCGTTTTTGTTTTCTTAATAACTTTGGTGCCTTTTGACAAATCTTCATGAAAGTTTCCCAAAATAGTGCCCTACTTTGCCTAGTTCTATATGGAAAGTTTTAGGGTGATTTGTCAAGCGGTGGGGGGAGGGAGAAAAACGGTGTGTGCCAAAACGCTTTTTTTCCCATTCAAGGTATATGCAGATTTTGCATTTTTTTAACACGCCAACATCCCAAACCACTGAACGGATTTACACCAGATCTGGCAGAAAGGTAGATCTTGGTCTAGAAAGACCCCTATTTTGAAATTTTGTGTAAATCTGTTCAGTAGTTTTGGAGTTATTAGGGAACTAAAAATATAGATATCTAGGAATGCTGATCCTTCGCAGATCCACTTGCGGGGAATCTGCTGATCCTGGGTGGGGGGAAAACAAGGCCCTGATTAGCTGGTGCAACCTGACAGGAAAGTTGCAGCCGGCATTTTCTTTCTTCCTTGAGCCGGGGGAGGCAAAAAAAGGGGGAAAACACATAAGGTCAAATCATTATTACAACACATAACTATACAAATTATACTAACTTCATAGTGACTTCATCCATATTTTCAGTGTTACAGTTATGTATGATGTCACCAGTAATGCCATTGATGTCATTTGTTATATCATCTGTCTCATCATGTCGGGGGTCAAAAGAAATGTGTTTTGTAGGCGAGTTATGGTTTTTATGGCGTGGTTTACGCTTTGTGTATTTAACTTGCCAATTTCGGGGAAGTTCCGTTACATTTTGTACTTACACCTTTACTTTAACTATCTTTTTTTTTTTTTTTTTTTTAAGGGAATTTTCTGAGATTTCCAAACAAATGTTAGGGTGCTGAGACCAGAAGAAACCATAACTTCCCCTTAATGATGGTTGTAGGAAGCTGGCTCTGTGTATATACTATCTCAAAGTGAGAGATAGTGTGTACAGAGTCCAAGGGTTCCCCCTTAAAGGTTGATAGTTGCAAAATTAGATAATACTAATGCTCTATTTTGTGGTAGTGTGGTCGAACAGTAGGCTTATCAGAGGGTAGTGTTGAGCATTTGTTGTACACACACACAGGCAATAAATGAGAATACACACTCAAAGACTTAACTCCAGGCCTATAAGTTTTTATATAGAAAAATATTATTTTCTTAATTCATTTCGAACCACAAGATTCAGAATTCGAATAAATACATAAATTGTAAGGTACTTGGCATAGGTAAGTATGGAACTTTGAAGTAAAACAGTAAGGTACACAGTTTTGGCAAAATGGCAATAAGCTATTATAAAAGTGGACACTGTAAAAATTAACAGTTCCTGGGGGAGGTAAGTACAAGTTAGTTTAGCAGGTAAGTAAAGCGCTTACACGTTCACTCTCCGAAGCATAGGCAGCCCACCTTTGGGGGTTCAAGTCAACCCCAAACACCCAGCACCAGCAACACAGGGCCGGTCAGGTGCAGAGGTCAAAGTAGGGCCCAAATAACATAGGCACCTATGGAGACAGGGGTGCTCCGGTTCCAGTTCCGGTAAGTACCTGCGTCCTCTGGGAGCAGACCAGGGGGGTTTTGTAGAGCACTGAGGGGGTCACAAACAGGCACACAAAATACACCCTCAGCAGCCCAGTGCCGGCTGAGTGCCGTGTGCAAAGTAGGTGTCGGGTTTTATTTAGAAATCAATGGAGAGACCCGGAGGTCACTCTGGCTATGCAGGCAGGGCACAGGGGGGCTTCTCGGGTCAGCCACCGACTGGGCAACAATGAGGGCCGCCTGCTGGTCACTCCTGCACCAGTGGTTGGTTTCTCTCGGCCCTGGGGGCTGCGGGTGCAGTGCTTCTTCCGGACGTTGGGTTCTTTGTTACCGGGCAGTCGTGGTCAGGGTGAGCCTCTGGATTCTCCCTGCAGGCGTCACTGTGGTGGTGCAGGGAGGTGTTGTCTCAGGGTGTCCACATAGTGGGAGTCGCCTGGGGGTCCTCGCTGCAGTGTTGGTTCTTCTGGACACGAGCCGTGGGCATGGGGTGCAGAGTGTTGGGGACTCACGCTTCCGGAGTGAGGCTGGAGTCCCTTTAAAGATGGTTTCTTTTTTGTAGATTAGACAGAGCCGCTGTCCACGGGAGTTTCTCAGTCCTTTGGTTGCAGGGCAGTCCTCTGAGTCAGCAGAGGTCGCTGGTCCCGCTGGATGCGTCGCTGTTGCAGGTTCTTTGAGTCTGGAGACAGGCCCGTAGGGCTGGGGCCAAGTCAGTTGTTGCCTCCGTTGTCTCTGAGGGGCTTTCAAATCAGCAGTCCTTCTTCTTCTTTAGATCGTCAGGAAATCTAAAATCCTGGATTCAGGGTCACCCCTAAATTCTGAATTTAGGGGTGTGTTGGGGTCACAGGGCAGTAGCCAATGGCTACTGTCCTTGAGGGTGGCTGCACCCCCCTTGTGCTCCCTCCCTTTGGGAAGGGGAGCACATCCCTCTCCCAATTGGGCTAAATCGTCCAAAGTAAGATGGAGGATTTTCCAAGGAGTGAGGCACTTCAGCTCTGGTCACCTTAGGGGTGGACCTGGCTGAGGGGGTGACTCCTCCTTGTTTTTCTCTTTATCTCCCCGGACTTGCCGCCAAAAGTGGGGGCTGTGTTCGGGGGTGGGCATCTCCACTAGCTGGAGTGCCCTGGGGCATTGTAACACAAAGCCTGAGCCTTTGAGGTTCACTGCAAGGTGTTAGGGTTCCTTCGTGGGGGGGAGGGCGGGTAGGTGTGAAGCACCTCCACCCAGTGCAGGCATTGCTTCTGGTCCCAGAGAGCACAAAGGCTCTCACCCCAGAGGGTCAGAAACTCATCTCTCGGTGGTAGGCTGGCACAGACCAGTCAGTCTTGCACTGAAGGATTGGGTAAAATAAAGGGGGCATCTCTAAGATGCCCTCTGTGTGCATTTTTTAATAAATCAAACACTGGCATCAGTGTTGGTTTATTATTCTGAGAAGCTTGATACCAAACTTCTCAGTGTAGCCGTTATGGAACTGGAGTTTGTTTTGACAAACTCCCAGACCATATACTTAATATAGCCACAATGTACTTACAAATTCTAAGAATGGACTTAGACACTGTAGGGGCATATTGCTCATGCAGCTATGCCCTCACCTGTGGTATAGTGCACCCTGCCTTGGGGCTTTAAGGCCTGCTAGAGGGGTGACTTACCTATGCCACAGGCAGTATTTTGTGTGCATGGCATTCTGAGGGGGATGCCATGTCGACTTTATCTTTTTCTCCCCACCAATACACACAATCTGCAATGGCAGTGTGCATGTGTTAGGTCCCTTAGGGTGGCACAACACATGCTGCAGCCCTTAGGGCCTTTCCTGGTTACAGGGCCCTTGGTACCACAGGTACCTTTACAAGGGACTTATCTAGGTGCCAGGTTTGTGCCAATTGTGGAAACAATGGTACATTGTTAGTGAAAGAACACTGGTGCTGGGGCCTGCTTAGCAGGGTCCCTGCATACTACTCAGTCAAGTCAGCATCAATATCAGGCAAAAAGTGGGGGGGTAACTGCAACGAGGAAACATTTTCCTACAATGGTGTTTTAGTTTAAAAAATGATACAATAATATACATATACAGTATATTCACTGACAAAACAAGGTTAAAGTGACATCATTATTAGGTGTGGAAATTAGGTAAACACCAATGTTTACAAAACAAAGCCCTCTGAAATTTACCTGTTACATTTTACTGAGATAAGTATAACCTGTGCCCCCGCCATGCACTGCTTATGTCCCTCAAGACATGTTAAATGAAATCATTCATGATCTCTCATGTGAAATCATTGATGATATCATACAGACATGGTGAAATCATTATATAGGGTTTGTGGACCTGAAGTAATTTAATAAGCTACATATATGGACCCATTGCTATTCACCTTAATGGGATTACCCTTTAAAAAACTGCATTATCCACTGTAAAGGCACCTACTGTGAGGCCCTATGGAAAATGCTGCATAGTTTAGTAAAATACATTGAACATTTTTCTAAAAAGTGCATAATGACATACAGCCTTAAAGCCATGCTTTTAACACCAGGAGGGGATAAACCAATCTAAGTGAGAAACCTCTACCTTCTACATTATTTAATGATTTGTTTAATAAATTTGGTTACTGGTTGAGGGGGAGAAACCCTACTCAAGTAGTAACCACAGTCCTTTTCAGGGTGAATTCACAAGCAAACCTGAAATAAACTTGTGCTCAATCCTCTGGTAGCTTGGTACAAAGTAGTCAGGGTTAACCCAGAGGCATTGTGTAAAATATTTATGCTACACTTCAAGCTGTAATAAAGTGAAAAAAAACACATAAGAACAATTCCACACAACTTACAAAATAGAGTAAATTCTATTAAAACAACCTAAAAATTACAAAAAAAATCTAACCAGTAGAACCGGTGATATGCAAGTTTAAAGATTTGAATGAAAATAGTGCCCAAAACAACAAAGCTCCAACTGTGGATATCTGGCCAAAATGGATTGGGACAAAGTCACAAGTTTAGGCCGGCCGCAGTGGAGCTCAAGCTGGCTACAATGATCCAGTTAGGCCAGCTAAATAAGAGTACCTTAAATTCTGGTTGCGGAGTCCCTGGGCGAAGATGGGTTGCACCGTGCCATGTCTGTTCTGAGGAGCTGCGCAGCAAGGACTGAAATCATCATTAAGAAGGCCGTAGACAAGGGGCTCGCAGTTGGAAACCCTGCGTCTAGTGTGCACCGGCTAGTTCAGACGAAGACGTGGGGCTTGCGACGCGGAGTCCTACATCGAGGATTTGTTGTGCACAGGCTGATTCAGGGGAAGCTGTGGGGCTTGCAGTACGAGGTCCTCTGTCATTGTGGTGACTGCCGTCGATGAGAGGCCTGCATCGAGGTTGCGTCACACAGCAGCTGTTCCAAATAGGTTGTCAATCAATCAATCAATCATTTCATTTATATAGCGCACTATGTACCCGTCAGGGTTTCGAGGTGCTGGGGGGGGGGGAGCTGTTAGCGGTCGAAAAGCCAGGTCTTGAGGAGTCTCCTGAAGGTGAGGAGGTCCTGGGTCTGGCGTAGTGAGGTGGGGAGAGAGTTCCAGGTTTTGGCGGCGAGGAAGGAGAAGGATCTGCCGCCGGAGGTCTTGCGCTGGATCCTGGGGACGATGGCGAGGGCGAGATTGGCAGAGCGGAGTTGACAAGTGGGGGCGTAAAAGTTGAGTCTGGAGTTGAGGTAGGTAGGTCCGGTGTTGTGTAGAGCCTTGTGAGCGTGGGTGAGGAGTTTAAAGGTGATCCTCTTGTCCACGGGGAGCCAGTGGAGGTCCTTTAGGTGAGGGGAGATGTGACATCGGCGGGGTATGTCGAGGATCAGGCGGGCGGATGCATTTTGGATACGCTGGAGTCGTTTGATGTCTTTTGTTGGGATGCCTGTGTAGAGTGCGTTGCCGTAGTCAAGTCTGCTACTGACGAGGGCTTGGGTCACCGTCTTTCTGGTTCCTGTTGGGATCCACTTGAAAATTCTGCGGAGCATTCGAAGGGTGTTGAAGCAGGAAGAGGAGACGGCGCTGACCTGTTTGGACATGGTGAGGGCGGAGTCCAGGATGAAGCCGAGGTTTCTTGCGTGGCTGGCTGGGGTGGGTGGGGGTCCGAAGTCAGTGGGCCACCAGGAGTCGTTCCAGGCCGAAGGGGTGCGCCCGAGGATGAGGACTTCCGTCTTGTCAGAGTTGAGCTTCAGGCGGCTGTCGTTCATCCACTCGGCGATGGCTTTTAGTCCCTCGTGGAGGTTGGTTTTGGCGATGAGTGGGTCTTTGGTCAGGGAGAGGACAAGCTGGGTGTCGTTGGCGTAGGAGATGATGCTGAGGTGATGTTGGCGGGCCAGTTTCGCGAGGGGGGCCATGTAGACGTTGAACAACGTAGGGCTGAGGGAGGAGCCTTGGGGACGCCGCAGATGAGGTTGGTGGCTTTGGAGCGGAAAGGGGAGAGTCGGACTCTCTGGGTTCTGTCGGAGAGGAAGGATGAGATCCAGTTGAGGGCTTTATCTTGGATGCTGGCTTCATGGAGGCGGGTCAGTAGGGTGCGGTGGCAGACTGTGTCAAAAGCGGCTGATAGGTCGAGGAGGATGAGGGCCGAGGTTTCGCCGTTGTCCATTTGAGTTCTGATGTCATCTGTGGCGGCGAGGAGTGCAGTCTCGGTGCTGTGGTTTCGTCTGAATCCGGATTGAGAGGGGTCTAGGATGGAGTTGTCTTCGAGGAAGTGGGCGAGCTGTGTGTTGACGATCTTCTCGATTACTTTTGCTGGAAAAGGGAGGAAAGAGATCGGTCGGAAGTTTTTGAGATCGTTGGGGTCAGCCTTGGGTTTCTTGAGGAGGGGTTGGATTTCTGCGTGTTTCAAGCTGTCTGGGAAGGTGGCGGAGTCGAAGGAGAGGTTGATGATCTTGCGGAGTTTGGGGGCGATGGTGGCGTTGGCTTTGTTGAACACGTGATGTGGGCATGGGTCCGTGGGGGAGCCTGAGTGGATGGTGTTCATGGTTGTTATTGTTTCGGTGTCGTCCACGTGGGTCCAGGCGGTGAGGCGGCAGGCGTCTGTGGAGATGTCAGGGGTGGGGTCTGGCGGCGGAGTGGCGTTGAAGCTGTCGTGGATGGTTGTGATTTTCTGGTGGAAGAAGGTGGAGAGGTCGTCGCAGAGTTTCTGGGAGGGCGGGATGTCGTTGGAGTTGGCGTTGGGGTTTGAGAGTTCCTTCACGATGCCAAAGAGTTCTTTGCAGTCGTGGGTGTTGTTGTTGATGCGTTCAGTGAAGTGGGCGCGCTTGGCGACTCGGATCCGTTGGTGGTGTTCACGGTTGGCGTCTTTGAGGGAGGCGAGGTTGTCGGGTGTGCGCTCTAAGATCCACTTCTTCTTGAGCTTCTGGCAGAGGCTTTTGGAGGCGGTCAGTTCGTCTGTGAACCAGGCTAGTTTTTTCTTTCCTTGGTTGGCGGTGGGTTTCTTGAGTGGGGCTAAGGTGTTGGCGCAGTCGAGGATCCATTGATGGAGGTTGATGGCGGCAGCGCTCGGGTCGGTTGAGTCGGGTGGTGGGTTTTCAACGAGGGTGCTGGTTAGTTGGTCTTGGGTGATTTTTCCCCAGCGGCGGTGAGGAGGTAGAGGGATGCGGTGGTGTTCGGTGATTTTCTTATAGGAAAAGTGGACGCAGTGATGGTCGGTCCAGTGGAGTTCGGAGGTGTGGCTGAAAGAGATGTGGTTGCTTGAGGTGAAGAGGGGGTCAAGAGTGTGTCCGGCGATGTGGGTGGGAATGTTGACCAGTTGACGGAGTCCGAGGTTGAGGAGGTTGGAGGTCAGTGATGCGGTGTTGACGTCGTTGTTATTTTCCAGATGGTAGTTTAGATCTCCCAGGAGGATGTAGTCTGGGGAAGCGAGGGCGTGGGTGCTCGCGAGGTCGGCGACAGTGTCGCTGAAGGGGGCTCTTGGTCCTGGAGGGCGGTATATGAGGGTTCCTCTGAGGGTCGTGTGGATCTGGAAGTGGAGGTGTTCGGCTGTCTTGAGGGTGTCGTCCGTGTGGGTGTGGATTTTGAGGGTAGATTTGTGGGCGATGGCTATTCCGCCGCCGATTCCGTTGGTTCGATCTCTTCTGGTGATTTTGTATCCCTCCGGTATGGCGATTGGATGTCCGGGGCCGAGGAGTCATTCCACCAGGTTTCGGTCAGGAAGGCCACGTCAGGGGCGGTGGTGTCGAGTAAGTCCCAGAGTTCGATGGCGTGTTTTCGTGCGGAGCGTGTGTTGATGAGGATGCAGTTCAGGTGGTTGGTGTTGGAAGTTCTTGTTGTTGGCTTCGCCGTTCTGTCGCAGGAGAAGTTGCAGGTGCGGCAGGAGAAAGGTCCATTTGTGTGCTTCGGGGTTGCAAGGAAGCACTCTGCGGAGGGGCCGGGGTTGAGTTCGCGGAGTTCGTTGGTTGAGTAACGGACGCAGAGGATGCAGGGGGCGCGAGGACCAGGGGGGTGGCGCTGGGCGCGGTCCAGGCGCGGACGGGCGCAGACGGGCTTGCCTCTGGCGCGGACGCGCAGCGCCAGCCATTAAGAAGGGAGGGGGGAGGGAGGAGCAGCTGGGAGGCGGGAGGCGGGAGGGAGCGGCGAAAGGGGGCGCGAGGGGGGCGGGGCCGCAGGGAGGCAGCGGCAGGGAGCGGAGAGCAAGGGGGAGCGCACAAGGGGCGAAAAACACAAAGGCACAAAAAATCGAGCAAAATTAAAGGCAGTCACAATATGAAAAACACACAATATGAAATACACTAATGGCACAGTAAACAATCTGGGAAACAGCAATCAGAGGGGCACAACGGGGGCAGAAGCGCCGGAGGCGAGGCGCTTGAAAACAGTAACACGCACTATAGGGCGGCGAAAAAGTGGCACAATCAGAAGGGGCACGGCGGGGGCAGAATCGCAAGGAGGCAAGGCGCAGAAAAATGAGAAAACAACTTACACGACGGCGAAAAGCGGCAGGCGGGTCAAGTGAAGCTTGTCAGAGCCCACTAGACACCAGGGATGAGGCGCAGGAGGATGCCTGCGGGTGGAGGAGGGCCTCGAACACGCAAACAGCAGCGTGGTCGGGGGACAGAGGCAGGAGGCAGCAGGTTGGTGCTGCGGTCGTGGGGGGCGAGCTCAGGACCTGAAACAGGTCAGAGGTCGCTCACTCGCGACGCGCAGCGCCAGCCATTAAGAAGAGAGGGGGGAGGGAGGAGCAGCTGGGAGGTGGGAGGGAGCGGCGAATGGGGGCGCGAGGGGGGCGGGGCCGCAGGGAGGCAGCAGCAGGGAGCGGAGAGCAAGGGGGAGCGCACAAGGGGCGAAAAACACGAAGGCACAAAAAATCAAGCAAAATTAAAGGCAGTCACAATATGAAAAACACACAATATGAAATACACTAATGGCACAGTAAACAATCGGGGAAACAGCAATCAGAGGGGCACAACGGGGGCAGAAGCGCCGGAGGCGAGGCGCTTGAAAACAGTAACACGCACTATAGGGCGGCGAAAAAGTGGCACAATCAGAAGGGGCACGGCGGGGGCAGAAGCGCAAGGAGGCAAGGCGCAGAAAAATGAGAAAACAACTTACACGACGGCGGAAAGCGGCACACGGGTCAAGTGAAGCTTGTCAGAGCCCACTAGACACCAGGGATGAGGCGCAGGAGGATGCCTGCGGGTGGAGGAGGGCCTCGAACACGCAAACAGCAGCGTGGTCGGGGGACAGAGGCAGGAGGCAGCAGGTTGGTGCTGCGGTCGTGGGGGGCGAGCTCAGGACCTGAAACAGGTCAGAGGTTGTGAGGGTGATGCAAAGTCCTTTTTGCTGATACAGTCCACGCAGCAGAAGCAATGCGTCGGTTCTGTTCGGGGTTTCGCTGCACAGCAGAGGAAATGTATTGGTTCTGCTGGATCCACAGATTGGCTGGCAGAAAACCTTCAGGCCCACTTCCAAGGGTCCAGGACTGGGGGCTCACAACTTGACCGGATTATTTTCACAGAGGCCAGAGTCCAGGTGTTAGGTTCCAGGTTGTTGGAAGCCCATTATGTCCATGAGGCTTCTGATCAGGACGCCAGGCAACTAGCTTTTGGAGACACTCTGGGGTCAGGGATGCAGGTCGGATCCTTCTCACCGATGCAGCAGTCCTTCAGAGCAGCAATCCAGCAGAGTGGCCGTCCTTACAGCAGCACAGCAGTCTTCCTTCCTGGAAAAGGCCACTGGTCCAGAAGTGTACTGAAGAGGTGGGGTCTGAGGTCCAACATTTATACCTGATGCCTACTTTGAGTGGAGGAAGCTTTAAGAGGTTTTTCACTCCCCTGAAGTGTCAGGCATCCCCTTCTCCCTGTCCTGGCCCCAGCTTGTCTGGGATCACAATAGACTAGTGACAAGCCCTTTGTGAGAGTGCTCAGGCAGAGACTTTGTGATGTGCAAGTGTGGTAGATGACTTCTCCGCCCTCCTCACTAACTCGGAGTGGCCCATCCTGCCAACACGTATTTTAACTTTGTATCACTGTCTGGGGGCACTACAGAAAGACCAACTGTCAGCTGCACTTAGTTATGTGACCCAGAAACAGCATACAGACGCCAAGTGGTTAGGACAAGAAAATGGCAACTTTCTATTTGTAGCATTTTCAGAATTGCAATTAAAAATCCAACTTAAAGAGGGTTTTTAAATATAATTCTTTAGATATCAAAATCAACCTGTCTGTCTATTTCCAATCAAAAGTTACAGCTTATTAAATGTAATATAAAAACCCAATGCTATCCTATGATAAAGAAGGTCTTGCATTAGTGAAAAACTAATTTAGGAGTCTTTCTCTACTGGGACCTGAAATTTTTTAACATACATGTCCAACTTTTAAAATCGCTGCACCCTGCCCCTGTGGGCTGTTCAGGGCCTACCCCAGAAGTGACTTGCATGTATTAAAAAGGAAAGTTTGGGCCTGGCAAAAGTTTGATTTTTCCAGGTTGGAATGGCAGTCTAAAAACTGCCCACACATACAGTAATGGCAGGCCTGAGACATGTTTAAATGGCTACTTAAGTGAGTAGCACAATTGGTGCTGCAGGCTTATTAGTAGCTTTTAATTTATATGCCCTAGGCCCAGGCAGTACCCCCTTACTCAAGACTTACAGGTAAATAAATGTGCCAATTCGGTGTAAGCCAATTGTCCATGTGAACACAAGCATGTTAGCACTGGTTAGCAGTGGTAAAGTGTGCAGAGCCCTAAAAGCTAACAAGAACGGGTTGAGAAAACAGAGGAGGATGAAGGCAAAAGTTTGGGGATGACCGTGCAGAAAGGGCCATGTCCAATAATCTTAAGTGTCTCAAAATCGTTAATGAAGTTCTAGAAAGAAACGTGCACATCTTATAGAACTTGTCTATAACACTGTATTACAAACAAGAGGACTTCAATATCCATTGATCATCTGCCCAGGAAGGGATGTCACTGGAATCCCCATCATCCATCGCACAGGAAGTGACATCACTGGTTTCAAGCCCACAGTACAAAGCACTCCTTCCTTCTCCGAGGACCTATTTAAGGTTAGCTGCATCACAGACGTGCCACTGGCACACCAAAGGCATGCCCTTTAATGCATCTCAGCGACTGGACCATGTCCAGCACCAGGAACCGTAATTCTCCCTCTAACCACTGATGCCCTGCCATGCTCCTCTGTTCTGTAACAGTCGCTGGTGATTGCCACACTGCTGCCACACTGCACCACAACATGGAGGGAGCGACTTGCACTTCCTGCTAGTTCTCATGCACTCTCCCACACCCTCCACCCACCACTCCTGCACTAGCAGCATGTCACTCACTTGCTTTCACACAATGAGCCACCCACTCATACAGCCCAAACAGCACCCTCACATGCACACTCCACAACACCTGTTCGCTTCTCCAACACACCACAGAGATATGGGGCTTAGCCCACACCATGCTCTGAACCTGCTCTATCTCTATGGAACATTGGATGAACCCTACTTCGGCACTGGACATCACCACAGAAATGTGGGACCTGCTGCAGAAAATGCCCGACCTACTTTTCCTCATGGAAACCTGGCTGAACATTGCATTGGTACCTGACATTGCCACAGCCACTCTCCCTGCCACAGGTTTGCTAGGTAAGACAGACTTCGGAAGCCCATAGGCGGAATCACCATCATCCTCAAGAACACCATCAGCTGCACCACATTCATGGACATGTCATCCTCCAACATGGAACACATGTCCTTCAAGCTCCATGTCATAGCCAGTTTCTCCCTACACTGCACAATCATCTTGAGACCACTAGAACTGTTCACCAACTTCACCGGCACATAACAGACTTTGCCACACCACTCACCCTCGATTCTAGCAATTACATATCACTTTGGAACCTGAAGTTCACCAGCAAGACCACACTAACCTCCACTCAGCACTTGGAATCCTAGGCCTCATCTAACAAGTAAACTACCCACATATCCTGGACCCAATTTTACCAACCTTGGCAACATCCAAGTTGAAGAGCTGGGTTCTCTTCCCGGTCCAAAGCACATCCACCACCACCAGACCAACCAAGCGAAACTGGAGAAGCATCACTGACAAGGACTGGAACATTGCCCTCAACACCCACTGACCGAAGCACAGCAACAGCCTCCCCAAAGACATCAAGAATTACAACGATTGGATCATCTACTGCGCCTACTCCCTGACTCCTCTCAAACTCAACAGTACGACAAAATCCAGACCCCGGGCCAGTTAGTACACAGAGGAACTCGGATTGATCAAATCTCACTGCAAACAACTGGAGCACAAATTGTGAACGAGGCAGCACAATGCAGACAGAAGCACACTCACATCCACCCAGAGGTGCTATCACCAAATGATGCGGACCACCCAACGCGTCGCGCTGGTGGACTGCATTGATACCAACACCAACAGAAACAAAGAAATCTTTGCTATTGTGGAATATTTCACCTCACCGTTGGCCAATTCCAGCTCATTCACTCCCTCACAGGACCTCTGCAATAATCTCTCTCAATTCTTCAACACCAAAATCACCACCACTTACAGAAACTTCAGCCCACAACCAGACCCAACAGATCTCAACAAATGCCTCTGGATCTTCTCCAAAGAACCAATGCTAACCACATTGCCTGTCATCACCAGGAAAGAAACTGCGGCCACCATAAAGGCCCTCCACTCAGGGGCCACATGCGACCCCTTTCCTCACCACGTTTAGTCCAGAGGACTACAACCAATCAGCACCATTCTCACGCCCATTCTAAATACCCTTATCACTGCCATAGAACACATCCGCATGACTCTGGATAGAGGAGACACGGCAACCTTCATGCTCCTGGACCTCTCTGCAGCATTTAATAGTTTCCCACCCCAGTCTCATCCAACACCTACACAACACTGGAATCCAAGAACACGCACTCCTGTCCATCTGCTCCTTCCTGACTGGAAGGACAAGTCAGTCAGCCTAGCACCATACACCTTGGACGCCTGCTTCTCCATCTGTGGAGTTACACATGGATCCTCCCTAAGCCCAACCCTCTTCAGTGCATACAAAATCCCTCTAGCCAGCATCATCCACTCTCATGATATCGACATCCTCTCCTATGCCAATGACAACCAACCCATTCTCCTTCTCTCAGAAAAGATGGCCAGTGCCCCTATCAAGTACAAGGCCTGCCTGGCTGAAATTGCATACTGGATGAAGAGCAGCTGTCTAAAGATGAACTCTGACAAGACTGAAATCATGATCTTCAGGAAGAGCACATCACTGTGGGACTCCACCCAGTGGCTAATAGAGCTAGGACTTACACCCAACTCCACAGCCCATGCCAAGAATCTCAGGATCATCATCAACAGCAAACTCAACATAACTGTCTAAGTCAATACCATCACTGCCTCATGCTTTCATACCCTGAAGATGCTATGGAAGAATTTTAAATGACTTCCAATTAGCACCCAGAGATCAGCCACACATGCCACGGTCACAAGCAAGCTGGACTATGGGAACACAGCCTATGTGGGATCAACAAAACACTCACCAAAAGGCTGCAGACCTTTCAGAACTTGGCTGCCACAATCACTGTCAACCTCCCACACATGCACTCACACCACCACACCACACCTGAAGGAGCTTCACTTTCTCCCCATTCGCAAATGAGCACAATTCGGACTCCTCACCTACACTTTCAAGGCACTACATAACACTGGCTCAGTATTCCTCAACAGTCTCATCTGCCTTCACAAACCTTCCAGATTCCTCCGCTCGTCCTGACTCCTACCTGCACAAATCCCACAGATAGGGAAAACCAGAACTGGCTGTCGAGCCATCTCCTATATTGCTCCTACAGCATGGAACGACCTGCTGCTACATGTAAGACTGTTATATCGTACATGTTCCTTTCCTTTAAAAAATGAAATGCAGGAATGTTAGTGTTAGAACTTGGGATGACGCAATTCCTACAACTGTTGTAAACAATGATGGATGGTCGTAGGTTATAAAAGAAGTACGTTTATTAGCTTAGTTGTAGGTTACAGTTAAAGCCCTACCAGGAGCAGCATCCTTCCACTCAGCCCTTCTGACTCCAACTGTCCACTCATCCAAGCACAAACACTGTCAACATTACAACCATACAATGACCTCACTCATTGGCTGAGCATTAGGGAACATTAAGGTAGTGGGGAGAATGCATAATATAGCAAGAGGCCACAGCACATCTCCCCCCTTATGAAAACAATTAAATATTCAACAGAACAAAAAAAGGGAAAAAAAAAAACACCCCCATCAACCATCCTTCACAATTATGAATCCACCCCATCGAAATAAACAGAACAGGTTAATAAGCACACTCTTTTTAACTTCCATTCTCCAATGGCATGTAAGATACTAAAACACAGTTCATCAATACATTCCACAAATTCAGAGGCCACAACACATGTCCCCCCTTATGAAAACAATGAAATATTCAACAGAATGGAAAACGGCAAAACACCCCCATCAACTGTCCTCCAAAATTGAGTACCACCCCATTGAAATTGGCATTTTATTGGCGATGATTCACCAGCGTGGGAGACGGCCTGCACTACAAGAACTCAGGCGTACATGTTAAATGTGAGTTTAGGACTCTGGAACATTTAATATTGACATGACGGAACGTTTTCACATCGGACTATGGGCACAATTAAGGATACAATACTTTTATTATTTGTCATCAACGCTTATCTGAGAAACAAGTTTTCTTTGAAACGCTCCTTTCTCTTGTGCCATGTGAAATGTACAACCATGACAACGTGCAGAACCGCGTTGAACTCTATGGCAACACGCGCTACTATTATGGTACTATTATGAGTGACCCTTGACCCTAGGGTAGGTCGCTCCCCCTGCCGCTGCAGCTCCACCAGCCCAGGCTCCTGACACCTCCCAGCAAGAACTACTAAAACCGTAAGTACTCCCCCGGCCCAGCCCCTCGCCCAGCCCTGCGCTACTCACCTCTTTCTCTGAACTTCTGTCTTCTGCCTTCCGCTCTCTCCTCCAACCTTTCTCCGCACCTCTGCTGTCCATTTCCCTTCTTTTCTCCTCTTCCTCACCGCGTTCTCTTCCTGCTTTGCTCTTCATCTGTGTTCTTCTTTTCTCCACTGCACCCCGTCCTGCGTGTTCTTTTCTTCATCTGTGTTCTTCTTTTCTCCTCTTCCTCACCGCGTTTTCTTCCTGCTTTGCTCTTCATCTGTGTTCTTCTTTTCTCCACTGCACCCCGTCCTGCGTGTTCTTTTCTTCATCTGTGTTCTTCTTTTCGCCTCTTCCTCACCGCGCTCTCTTCCTGCTTTGCTCTTCATCTGTGTTCTTCTTTTCTCCTCTGCACCCCGTCCTGCGTGTTCTTTCTTCTTTTTCTTCATCTGTGCTCTGTGTTCTTTCTTCTTCATCTGCGCTCTGTGTTCTGTGTTCTTTCTTCTTTTTCTTCATCTGTGCTCTGTGTTCTGTGTTCTTTCTTCTTCTTCATCGGTGCTCTGTGTTCTGTGTTCTTTCTTCTTTTTCTTCATCTGTGCTCTTCTGCTCTTCTCCTCCTCTGCACCCCGTCCTGCGTGTTCTTTCTTCTTTTTCTTCATCTGTGCTCTTCTGCTCTTCTCCTCCTCTGCACCCCGTCCTGCATGTTCTTTCTTCTTTTTCTTCATCTGTGCTCTTCTGCTCAGCTTCGGGACACCTCCCTCCTCTGCCTCTCTGGTCTCTCCTCTCCTTCCTGACTCCTCTCTCCTCTTCTTCTTGACTCTTCTTCTTGACTCTTCTTCTTGACTCCTCTCTCCTCTTCTTCTTGACTCTTCTTCTTGACTCCTCTCTCCTCTTCTTCGTGACTCTTCTTCTTGACTCTTCCTCGTGACTCTTCTTCTTGACTCTTCTCTCTTGACACTCTTCTCTCTTGACTCTCTTCTCTCTTGACTCTCTTCCTCTTGACTCTTCTCTCCTGACTCTTCTACCCCTCTCTTCGGTTCTTCCTGACTCCTCTCCTCCTCTGTAATCCCCCCTTCCCTATCTTTTTTCCCCTCCCCTCTACCTGTCCCCTCCGCTTTCCCGCCGCCACCTCCCGCTCGGCCCTGCCCCCCCTGCTCCCATTCGTCACCCCCCTCCCGCCCCCAGCTGACCCCTCCTCCCTCTTATGGCGGCCGCTGCGCAGCAGAGTCAGCGACCCTTGACCCTAGGGTAGGTCGCTCCCCCTGCTGCTGCAGCTCCACCAGCCCAGGCTCCTGACACCTCCCAGCAAGACCTACTAAAACCGTAAATACTCCCCCCGCACAGCCCCGCGCTACTCACCTCTCTTTCCCTGAACTTCTGACTTCTGCCTTCCGCTCTCTCCTCCAACCTTTCTCCGCACCTCTGCTGTCCATTTCCCTTCTTTTCTCCTCTTCCTCACCGCGTTCTCTTCCTGCTTTGCTCTTCATCTGTGTTCTTCTTTTCTCCACTGCACCCCGTCCTGCGTGTTCTTTTCTTCATCTGTGTTCTTCTTTTCTCCTCTTCCTCACCACGTTCTCTCCCTGCTTTGCTCTTCATCTGTGTTCTTCTTTTCTCCACTGCACCCCGTCCTGCGTGTTCTTTTCTTCATCTGTGTTCTTCTTTTCTCCTCTTCCTCACCGCGCTCTCTTCCTGCTTTGCTCTTCATCTGTGTTCTTCTTTTCTCCACTGCACCCCGTCCTGCGTGTTCTTTTCTTCATCTGTGTTCTTCTTTTCTCCTCTTCCTTACCGCGCTCTCTTCCTGCTTTGCTCTTCATCTTTGTTCTTCTTTTCTCCTCTGCACCGCGTCCTGCGTGTTCTTTCTTCTTTTTCTTCATCAGTACTGTGTTCTTTCTTCTTCTTCTTCATCTGTGCTCTGTGTTCTGTGTTCTTTCTTCTTTTTCTTCATCTGCGCTCTGTGTTCTGTGTTCTTTCTTCTTTTTCTTCATCTGTGCTCTTCTCCTCCTCTGCACCCCGTCCTGCGAGTTCTTTCTTCTTTTTCTTCATCTGTGCTCTTCTGCTCTTCTCCTCCTCTGCACCCCGTCCTGTGTGTTCTTTCTTCTTTTTCTTCATCTGTGCTCTTCTGCTCAGCTTCGGGACACCTCCCTCCTCTGTCTCTCTGGTCTCTCCTCTCCTTCCTGACTCCTCTCTCCTCTTCTTCTTGACTCCTCTCTCCTCTTCTTCTTGACTCCTCTCTCCTCTTCTTCGTGACTCTTCTTCTTGACTCTTCCTCGTGACTCTTCTCTCTTGACACTCTTCTCTCTTGACTCTTCTCTCTTGACTCTCTTCCTCTTGACTCTCTTCCTCTTGACTCTCTTCCTCTTGACTCTTCTCTCTTGACTCTCTTCCTCTTGACTCTTCTCTCTTGACTCTTCTACCCCTCTCTTCTGTTCTTCCTGACTCCTCTCCTCCTCTGTAATCCCCCCTTCCCTATCTTTTTTCCCCTCCCCCTCTACCTGTCCCCCCCCCCGCCCTCCGCTTTCCCGCCGCCACCTCCCGCTTGGCCCCAACCCCCCTGCTCCCATTTGTCGCCCCCTCTCCCGCCCCCAGCTGACCCCTCCCCCCACCCCTCCTCCCTCTTATGGCGGACGCGCGCAGCCTGGACCACACTCAGCGCCACGGCCCCTGGCCCCCAGCACTCCCCACCCCCGCAGCACCGCTACGACCCCACCTCCCTCCACGCTCTCAACCCGGGGCGCTCCAGAACCTGCTTCCAAGCCAACCCTAAACGCACCCATGGACCCTTCGCATGCCTCACCTGCAAACTCACCTTCCACTGCGACTGCACCCCGCCCGCCAGCCCACGCACCAATAACCACCTCAAATGCATCCTGATCAACGCATGCTCCGTCCACAAGCACGCCATTGAACTATGGGACCTCCTGGATGAACGCCTCCTCGGCCCCCGACATCGCCATAGCCATCCCCGACGGATACAAGATCACCAGGAGAGACCGCACCAACCAAGTCGGTGGAGGAATCGCCATTGTCTTCAAGGACTCCATCAACATCACCACCTCCACCAAAGACACCCCCCTCGCCGCCGAACACATGCACTTCCAGATCCACACCGACCCCAGGACCACCCTCAGAGGAACTCTCATCTACAGACCCCCTGGACCACGCGCCCTCTTCAGCGAATCCATCGCAGACTTCATCTCCCCGCACGCCCTTGCCTCGCCGGACTACATCCTCCTCGGCGACCTCAACTTCCACCTGGAGCAGAATAACGACCCCCAACACCACCACCCTGCTGGACAACCTCGGTCTCAAGCAACTGGTGAACACCCCCACCCACATCGCCGGACACACGCTCGACCCCATCTTCTCCGCCAGCAACCACGTATCCTTCAGCCACTCCTCCATAATACAGTGGACCGACCACAGATGTGTCCACTTCACCTTCAGTCGCAAAACTCTCCACCTCCGCATGCAACCCATCCCACACAGACATTGGAACAAACTCCCCACGGAACAGCTTCGCTCCACTCTCAGCGACAACCAACCCACCTTCTCCACTGACCCCAACGACGCAGCCCTCAGCCTCACTCATTGGATCACCAACTGCGCGGACAACCTCGCACCTCTCAGACGCCTCCCAAGACAGACCAGCACCAGGAAACCTCAATGGTTCACAGACACCCTCAAGGAATCCCAAAAAACCTGCCGTACCCTCGAGAAAGCCCGGCGCAAAGACCACACCGCAGAAAACATGTCTGCCCTCAAAAACGCCACATGCGAACACCATCAGCTGATCCGCGCCACCAAAAGATCTTCCTTCACAGACAGACTGGACAAGAACACACACAACAGCAAAGAATTCTTCAACATCATCAAAGAGCTCTCCAATCCTAACGCCAACTCCAACTCCATCACGCCATCACAAGACCTCTGCAACTCCCTTGCTACCTTCTTCCATCGTAAGATCACCGACCTACACGACAGCTTCGGACACCAGACCCAGCCAACCAGCACAGAACCTACCACCCCAGCCATCACCTTCAACGCCTGGACTCACATCAGCGCGGAGGAGACCAAAGCTACCATGAACTCCATCCACTCCGGTGCCCCCTCGGACCCCTGCCCACACTTCATCTTCAACAAAGCCGACGACATCATCGCCCCGCATCTCCAGACCATCATCAACAGCTCGTTTGCTTCTGCCGTTTTCCCCGAGAGCTGGAAACATGTGGAAGTCAACGCCCTCCTGAAGAAACCTACGGCGGACCCCAGCGACCTGAAGAACTTCCGCCCCATCTCGCTCCTCCCTTTCCCTGCCAAAGTCATAGAGAAGACCGTCAACAAGCAACTGACCAATTTCCTTGAAGACAACCACCTACTCGACCCCTCTCAGTCCGGATTCCGAGCCAATCACAGCACAGAAACCTCCCTCATCTCAGTCACAGACGACATCAGAACTCTGATGGACAACAGAGAAACAGTCGCCCTCATCCTCCTCGACCTCTCGGCTGCCTTCGACACCGCCTGCCACCGAACCCTAACATCTCGCCTGCGCTCCACCGGTATCCAAGGACTGGCCCTGGACTGGATCACCTCTTTCCTCTCTAACTGCTCCCAAAGAGTCTACCTCCCTCCGTTCCGCTCAGACCCCACCGAGATCATCTGCGGCATCCCACAAGGCTCCTCGCTCAGCCCAACGCTCTTCAATGTCTACATGAGCCCCCCTCGCCGACATCGTACGCAACCACAACATCAACATCACCTCCTACGCCGACGACACTCAGCTGATACTCTCCCTCACCAAAGAACCCACTGGCGCCAAGACCAACCTGCAAGATGGAATGAAAAACATCGCAGAATGGATTAAACTCAGCCGTCTGAAACTGAACTCAGAAAAAACTGAAGTCCTCATCCTCGGAAACACCCCGTCCGCCTGGGACGACTCTTGGTGGCCCACTGCCCTTGGCACCGCACCTACCCCCTCAGACCACGCACGCAACCTCGGATTCATCCTGGACCCGCTTCTCACCATGACCAAACAAGTCAACGCCGTATCATCTTCCTGCTTCCTCACTCTCCGCATGCTCCGAAAGATCTTCCGCTGGATCCCCGCCGACACCAGAAAAACTGTAACCCACGCCCTCGTCACAAGCTGCCTGGACTACGGAAACACCCTATACGCAGGAACCACCGCTAAACTCCAGAAACGTCTGCAGCGAATACAAAACGCCTCCGCCCGCCTCGTCCTCGACATACCTCGCAACAGCTACATCTCCGCCCACCTGAGACACCTGCACTGGCTTCCCGTCAGCAAAAGGATCACCTTCCGGCTCCTCACCCACGCACACAAAGCCCTCCACAACAAGGGACCCGAATACCTCAACCGTCGCCTCAGTTTCTACACGCCCACCCGTCAACTTCGCTACGCCAACCTCGCACTCGCTGCCATCCGCAGCACCACGGCAGGTGGGAAATCCTTCTCCTACATTGCGGCCAAGACTTGGAACTCCCTCCCTGCCAACCTCAGGACCACCCAGGACCACCCTGCATTCCGGAGGCAGCTCAAAACCTGGCTCTTCGAGCAGCAGTAACCCCCCTTCCCTTAGCGCCTTGAGACCCTCACGGGTGAGTAGCACGCTTTATAAATGTTTTTGATTTGATTTAATACTATTATGGTTCTAGGTTTCTCATTGTTACCTTAGAGAGATTTGTGTGGAATTGTGTGGTATCCTACTCGTTCTCCTACTCAAGCAGGTTGTGCCCGAGCAATCATCAAAGGAAAAGCTCTACCCGAGCAATCGAAAGAGGAAAAGGACTACAGTCCAGTGAATAGAAACTGTGAAAAGGCTTTACAAATATAATTTATTCACTCTAATCTACTGCACATTTATAAGGATAAATACAATTTGTTCTGCACATTTACAACGATAAATACAATTTGTTCTTTTCAATAAATATTTTTTTTTTAAATAATAATAAACAGCATGAATAGTTCAGCCGTCATTTCACCACCTGTGTTTTTACAAGATGTTGGTCCTCCAGACATTGAGTGGGAAGAGAGGATTGCCATATTTGAAAATTATCTGAAAAGCTCTAGATGGTCAAAGTTTCAGACCTACACGGAAAAGAGCAATTTTAATGAGTGTATTGGGCAAAGAGGGACAACATGTGTTCAAATATTTACCAGTTATTGCTAATGAGGATGGAACTCAAATTGAAGATGTGTACTTGGAAGCAAAACTAAGACTAAAAAAAAATGTTAGCAATAGATACTAGTGTAGTAATGTGCAGATACAAGTTTTAAACACAACCACAACAGATGGAAGAGTCTATTGATGATTTTGTTTTCAGATTGAGGCAATTATCCTCCAAATGTCAGTTTGGAGGTATGGTTGATGAAGGGACCAACCTATTGTCCAGTGCAAGAATAAAACAAATACAGGAAAGGTTATGGGCACTGAATAACCCATCACTTAAAGATGCCGTAGAAATTGCTGAGGTGATGGAGCAATCAGAATTTTACATGAAAGAAATGGGGAGAAAAGAAGTATGTAATAGTGATGTTACATTTGTTAAAAAAAAAAAAAAAAAGCCTTCTGAATGTGCACCTACCATTAATCGCAGTAAATCAATGTGCAATTTCAAGTCCAATGTGAAAGCATGTTTCAGATATGGCAGGAGTTCCAACAATGCGTATTTCAAGGGTTGCATGCCTTGGGAAAAGAATGCAGGAAATGTGGATACAAAGGACATTTTGCGAGAGTATGCAGAGCTCCATTTCAGTCGAAGGTCGCGATAATACAGGATCAACAGAGTATTGGAAGTCTTGAGCATTATGAAGAAGAATTAATTTTGTGCATGGAAGACTCACACACCGATACTGGAAGATTGGTCAGACCTAAGGCAAATTTTGTAATGAAAGACAATGTTGTGCAACTCATGGTGGATTCAGGATCCTTGTATATTATATTACCCAAGAATATGGTGAAACGTGAATGGCCTGAGGTTAACCTTTTGCCCAAGGACTTAAATCAAGGCGGTTACCAAGGGGAACAGATCAATATTATTGGATACATGGTGGCGAAAATAGAATTCCAAGACTGGTTTGTGGAAGGCAAAGTGTATGTAGTGGAATCTGGACCTCCAATCTTAGGGTGGCAGCACCAGTATGATATTCACATTATCAACCCTAGAACTCCTAACCAAATCATGATGGTGGAGGAAATCTCCATTGAAGACATCTTTGAAGGTGCAAAAGATGTTTTTTCCGAAAATATTGGAGAGTTGAAAGGTTACGTGCACAAAATCGTATTGAAGAAAGATGCTGTGCCTGTGCAACATGCTTTAAGGAAGATACCCTTAGCGGTTAGTGAGGAAGTGAAAAAAATATTTAGTGATATGATCTCCAAAGGGATTATTGAGCAGGTGGAAAGCTCTGAGTGGACTTCTCCAGTTGTTATCACGAAGAAGTCAGACAGAAATTTGAGATTTTGTGTAGACTTGCGCAGTGTGAATCACAATATGATAACTGACACCTTTCCGTTACCAAACATCAATGGGATGGTGTTATTACTTAAGAGGGGGGGGGCGTTTTTTCAGTAAACTGGATCTTATAAGCGCATATCATCAAATTAAATTACACCATGAAGCAAAGAAACCCGCAACTTTCATAACTTCGGAAGGTATGTTCCAGTTTAATAGAATGCCTTTCGGGTTATCGTCCTCTGCGAGTGTGTTTCAGAGGATGATGTCTAACATTTTCAAAAATGTGAACAATGTGATGTTTTTTCAAGATGACATTCTGGTGTTAAGAGTCATAATGTTACATTGAAACAGGTATTAGACAAACTTATTGCGGCAGGGTTAACTCTCAGAAAACACAAATTTACGTTTTTGGTTGAGGAGATTGAGTATCTAGGTTATACTCTCTCTAAGGAGGGCGAAAACCAAACAAAGATCTATTAAAAGCTATCAAAGATGCTCCTTCACCAAATAAGAAGGATCAATTGAGGTCATTTATGGGTCTATTAGAATATTACTCAAATTGAATCCCAAATAATTTTTGCGGATAAAACAAAGTTTGAGAAAATTGCTAAAAAAAGACAATGGTTTTGACGGGGTGAAGAACAGGTGTTGTGTTTCAATACTATCAAGGAGAAATTGTATAATGCCAGAGTTTTAGTTCCAATTGATGTGAAGTTCAAGACTATCATTACAGCAGATGTGAGTGCTATAGGTTTAGGCGCGGTTTTGTCACAATATCATACTGGAGGAGAGAGGACGGTTGCGTTTGCGTCAACGTCTCTCTCCCCTAGTGAACAGAATCTCTCTGTTATCGAGAGAGAGAGGGTGGGACTGCTGCCTGGGCGTTGTAATATTTTTGTTCATATATTTAGAGTATGACCATGGTGTTACGTAGAGATCACAAGCCCTTGGTTAAGGTTTTAGTACCAGATGGTGCAGGGAAAGGGTCCTCAAGGTTAGCTAGATTAGCTTCATGCTTACAAGAATATATGTATGTCTTAGAATATATTCCAGGGTGGCGCAATATTCAAGCGGAATGTTTGTCTCCTATGCCAGTTGAATGGCGAGAAATGGATGGAGCAAATTTGGAATGGTGGGAGAGAGAGGATGCAGTAGCGAGCATTGAAGATATTTATGATTGTGTGCAAGGTGCAATTTCCAGAGAAGAGTGGCATTTAAAAATGAAGGAATATGTCACTTTAATGGTAGTCACAAATTTAGTGACGTGTGGTGGAAAAAGGGAGAGTTGGGTGAGTGTGTCAGCACGTCCGTATTTAAAAGTGCTGGAGGAATTATCAATTGTTGGAAATGAAGTACTGATGAGAGGAGATAAATGTATTCCCCCACCATGTTTGCGCTTAACATTGTTCAAGTTGACACATGAAGGACATTTGGGACAAATGTTAACAAAAAGAAGGTCGAGGGAGGATTTTTGGTGGCCAGGCATGGATGGTGATGTAGAAGAATGGGTCGACAGATGTAGCATGTGTAAAAACAGTGAGAAAAGATTAAAGGTTGGGAACCAAAGGAATTATGGTGTCATTGAAGATCCTGGTAAGGTATGGCATAGTGTGTGTTTAGACTTTATTGGTCTACTAGCGCATTTGGGTGCTGAATTGAAGTTTGCCCTAGTTTTAATGGATGTTCATTCTAAATGCGTTGTACTGAGGTTCCTTAGAGAAATTACCACTGGATCTATGATAAAAGTCTTGGAAGAAATATTCAAGGAAGAGGGTTATCCTAATAGGTTTATAACAGATAATGGAACACAGTTAGTATCTGCAGAGATAATAATTTTTGGGGGGAGGAGACCGGCATCAAGCATTCTCGGACCAGCCCATACAACCCACAAGCCAATAGTATGGTTGAAAGGGACAATTGTTTAGTAAAAGGGATAATTCAGATGGCAGTGACAAATGGCAATAATATTAAATCTACAGTATCGGATCTTGTTTGGGCATACCATACAACTAGGAATGGTGTTGCAGAGAAGGTTCCTTTTGAATTGATGAGAGGAAGGAAAGCAGGAAGAAAAATGTTCCTGGCATGGATGAGGAATTTGTTAGATATTGGCTTGGATTCTTACAAGGAAATTCAAGACAGTGGTAGCGGTGGAACAACCATGGTTAGTAGCATGAACATTTTTTGCAATATTCAGAAAGGAGACTTGGTTAAGATTAAGGAAAAAAAATGGTACGGGAATTGGAGGAAATTTCAAGGTCCATTTAGAGTAAAGGAGACGCCTCGGTTTTTCGTCATATTGGGAAATGGTGAGAAGTGGAACTTGAGAAAAGTGGCATGGTATGGTGGTGCGAATCCGGTAGATGTTAAAGAAGAGAATGGGTGCAGCAGCTACATGTTAATGGATGACAAGTCGTTTCTTCATAAAAATGTTGGTAGAGAAAATACAAATGTGTGGGAAGGAGAGCGTGATTGAGGGTGAAAGGGCCGTAGTTGTGGAACGGAGAAGGGCTCAAAGGAACCACAAGATTCCAGAGTATTTGAGAGATTTTGTTAGGTAATCAAATGTGTTAGTGTGGGTGTGTGTATGTGTATATATGTATGTGTATATATATATATATATATATATATATATATATATATATATATATATATTTGTAAGTGCTTGTTTCTGTTAAGTTCACTCTGTTTTAATTATGTTTTACTTGTATTTTATTGGGTTTTTTTGTTTCAAAGGAGGAAGATGTGTTATATCGTACGTGTTCCTTTCCTTTAGAGAATGAATATTAGAACTTGGGATGACGTTCCAGGTGGAATTCCTACACGGAGTCAGTTGAAATGTCTTGCTGGTGAGGGAGGACTACGTGGAGCCGTTTCTCAATTAATAAACTCATATTTCACTTAACAAGTTGTACCGGTATCTTCGTTAAGTTACAACAAAGACCCACCCCCTCACTTCTTGAAATCCGCAAGAAGCTGAAAACTTGGTATTTCAAGTAGTTCCTCTAGGCCCTAAGTGTGGCTAGACTCGCATCTGATTAGCGCCAGAATACCCTCACAGGTGATAAGATGCTTTACAGATCTATATAACATACCAGATGTGAAATACCGCACCAGACCAACCAAGAGGCTCTCCTGATTGGGCAGAGATGATTGCTCTGAATGCCACAAAATATGCAAAGTGGAACTGTGGGCATCTTGTGACACTACACTGTCTGATCCTGCTTGACAGCCCTGTTGAGCCACATGTTACACTTAGGGTGCGTTTGAAAGGGACAGAATGGGATGCCAAGGCAATTCTTGCGTGTCTTCTGGTTGCTGAAGGGCACCTGTGTCTGTCCTACAAGAATTCTATCTGAGAGTTTGTTGTGGGTACAGTACTTGCTATATATATAGCTGGTCTTGGTGTTATGAAAGCAGGGTGGCTGTCTCTAAATCATTTATTATCTTGTTTCTCCGTTTTGTAATTGTTTAAACTGTGTACTCTATATCACAATTTTTACCCTGTAGCCATTGTTCATTTACAGCAGAAACTAATGAAAAAAAAATCACCCGAATAGGTTGCATAATATAAAATTAGCATGCAGCAAACTTCAAATTAAGCTTCACCTCCACCCATCTGCCTCAGCAGGTTGTAATTGGTTAGAACTTGTCAGCTATAGGCTTTCCCAGGAGTGTTTTTTTCACGTTCAAAAGATTTTTACATACTTTTTCATCAGCATGCAATAATTTTGTCTGCTAACAGCGGCAGAAACAAGGATCGTTTTTCAGTTCCCGCGGAAGGTAAATAATAGTTCTTAATTTGCTTGTTTTGCAGTCTTGGAATATTCTTTACCAACTTTGAAAAGGTCTCCGAGTCAGTGAGTTGTGCACGTAGCTTAATCGTTTAGGTACTGAGTAGTTTCATTATTATTTCAAGTTCGTTGGTGTACAGATTGGTAAACATTTCCGTGTGTTTGTGAAGCCTTGCCGGGAAATACGATTGAATAACTGTGAGTGCGATTTACAGATATAATAGTGTGCACATTCCAAGAAAGTACGATTTCCCCGGCACATTTAGTGTATTTTGCTCGAAACTTCCTTTGTAATATCCTACTGCATTTCGGTTCCTAAAAAGGGTGACTTGAAAAGTTATGAGTGCGTGTTTCTAGCAAAACACCAAAAGGCTGTGACGGAGACAGTGGTATCGGAAGTAAACAGTACCACATACCGAAGGTCGTCATAACTTGTAGAATTGCTGAATTTTCATTCATATGATAGGCTACAATGTATGATCAGCCGCTGGTAATTTCGTTGTTCTTGTTGTTCCTGCACTATTTTGCAGAGGACTGCGTCATGATTACATGGCGTAATGTCTTAATTTTTTTCCCCTTAACAAGCGAAACACAAAATTCTCTGCAGCGTCACGAATTACGCAGGCGTAATTTTTATTTCGCTGGTGCTAGCAACCTTCTTCAATTGATATTCCCGAACAGATTCTGATCTGAACTGCACATGCCTTATCAATCGGCTGGATTATAAACCTTCAGAATGGTGGCCTGTACACACGATAAACTAATGAAAAAATAACGTATTGGAGCATTACCTTATTTTAATTCAATAGTTTGTATGCCTTTCACTCTTTGCCATGTTTAGCCTTCACTGCTGTATAGCGAATGCATTCGCTGTACAGCATGGATAGTGCTATTTATCCTAAACGCTGTAATTTAACTATGATTATCTCACTGGCTGAACGACACAGATCATATTTTATGGACATGTTAATGTTCTGTAGCCTTCATTCTTCATCCACTGTATGTCAGCTTACATATTTTGGTTTATTTGGGAAAAGCTGTGCCAGGTTGGTGTGACTTTTCTAAAAATCATAGGAAGTGTCATCATAAAAGAGCCTCCATTGTAAACTGTTTTGGGGGCGGGGAGTAATCTAGTCATCAGAAGCTTACAGGGGCCTTGCTCAGGGTGTTAATTCCTCTACAAGGTGCTGATCCATGGCCGCATCATGACTATGGATGTGGAATAATGTGCGTGTATTGGCAGTTTTCACAAGCAGAAGGTGCAGGTGAATAATTAAGAAACAGCAATATTGGAACTTGTTTTTTTTTTTTAAAGTATTTCAGTTTGCGTCTCAACAATAAGACGCATGCATCTCAACGAGCAATGATAGGTTGCAACGCCTGCTTTTTAGGCTATCCCAAAGAGTTGACGCCTGTTGTATGTAACCCTAGTTATGTAGCCACAAATAGCCCTGAGCCCTTACTGTTCAAGTAGGCCGGCTAAATCACTTTAAAGCAACGTGCAAGACGTGCCATGCAGCAGAATACAGATCACCGTAGAGATCCCCCCCTTAAGTAATGTTCGTCACCTTTTGCTTAATGAGAGCATCTCACCCTCATGGAAGGAGCTCCATGGATATATAGATACGGGTGGAGAGGCAGTCTGACTTTGAGCATTCAGGTATGTATCACACCGGCATGGACAAGCCCACATTGTAATTCACACAAGTGAGAGACGAGAAGCAGGAGAATTTCTGCTAGCACCACAATATCTGAGAGCCCATTGGTGTGTTACCCTACACCACCGCTAATGGGAGGGTGCAAGACATAACTAATGTCAGGAACATATATTTGTTGCTCCCAGTGGAGACCAGGTGCCACATTAAGTACAGTGCCCTCGGGGTGCAACAGGCTTATGTATATTTATATTGTGCCCCTGGGGCCATAAGGTATTGGAGAATGAGCGGCAGGCACTTGTGCAGCACCTTCTGTAATAAAGATAGGACCAGCACACAAATTGCACTTGTCCCATCTTAAGAGAGCATTATCTAATTTGCATGGGGATGGCTACAATTCAAATGAGGGAAGCATTTGGCCTCTGGTCCTACGACATATTATGGTTGTGGGCACAGAGCAGAGAGGATGACAGGAGTCACACTGATTGTGGGCCACAGAAAGGTGGTGCACAGTCAATGGGCCTTCCTGAGGGGTAGCCTTCTGGGGGGTTAGGGCGTCCATCCCAAGACATCTACTTGTAGGGTGCAGTCAGTCATTCTGCGCCTGCCTTCAGGGTGATCTCTGTCCCCCTTCTGAAGTGTAGTCTGGATGCTGCCTGCATTGTCAAAGATGGAGTGACTGCATCAAGCCGTATCTCTGCCTTTTATTAATATGCTACCCCCAGGCAGCCGTGAGTTTGGATCTGCCCTAGAATTAGTACATTATCACTAATAGGGCACATTGACCCTGTTTGCGACTTGGGTACAGAATTGAAAGTGTGTAGCACTGCACATAGGACAGTATGCCCTATTAGTAATAAAGTACCAGAAAGACTCCTTGGTAACTGCCTCCAGGCTGAGGAGACAGATTATAAATCTGACATAATGTTGACTTGGTATGGTCTGCTGGAAATTGGTTGCTGGTCAGTTTGGTACACTTTCACAGAATCCCAAATTTGAGTATTGTAGCAATAAACAATGGTTTTGCTTTCTCAATCACTTGGTATTTATCATGTGTCTGCTGTTTTATCTCCAAACGTAATGGAGTGCTGCAAGGTTGGCTATGAGTGAGTGCAGTACAAAGATGTTTGGGATTAAAAAGTACGTTTTACATTTTTTCAACAGGTACATTTATTGTGCATGTTGTTGTATGAGGCCAAGTCCTTGCTCCAAACAAGAATTGGCCGAACTAGAAACTCTTGTGAAAAACAAAGCATGGTCTCACTTGCCAACAAACAGCACAACTTGTTAAATTTATCCTCGGCCCCATCGTTGTCTGTGAAGTTCCTCACTTTTTGATCTTTGTGAGTGTGTTTCTCGAGCCAGAAGATGAGATAATGTATTACTTCTCCTCACAAGTTCAGAAATGAAAGACTAAAATCACTAGATTGGACCAAATGCCCAACACACACACATACACACACACCTACACCTATCCCCCCCCTCCAAATTAGATGTGGAAATAAAATTCTTCGGATCCCTGTCACCCCTGTTGGCTCAGTCATTGCAGCAACTGACTTGTTCTCCCCTCCTCCAACACAAGACTGGCCTTGAGCATGACTGTGTATAGCAAGACAAATTGGGCATACAGTGCCTCTAATCCCAGAATATAGCAACACAGGTTTTGTCCGGGATTTTTATACCCACAGCCATTATTGGTAATCTAGGCTCCAAAGGAGCTTTGGTTACAATACGCCATTCCTGATGACGAATCTACTTTAGCATGCCATGTTCAGACCAGAGTGGAGTAATTTCAATTTGCATGTTATTAGCTATTCATAAAAGTCCCTTGCCCAATTTGTATATAAAAGAGAAGCAGTGTAAGAACCTCGCACATTCAAAAAATGACCTTAACGTGGCCAGGTGTAGCCCTAACATGACCGTTTCAAGTATTAACTACAATAACGAATGCCTTAAGATGAGCCATTACCTATGTCCGATGATAAGCACAAGAGTTCTCTACTCCAAGCATACCGTATGTTGTTAAATTACTTAATGTTTACCATATTCTGGAAAATCCTATGTTTGTGACCAAAGCAGTTTAGCAAGAGCCGTGATTGAGCCCTACTGACATCTAAAAAACACAGGAATTACTTTTCATCCTACCTCCTGCCAGCTGATGATTGCCAGCTATCTGAAGATGACCTCCACTGAAATGAAGATTGCTGTTAGATACTGTCACCCTTCCTGCCAACATTGGATACTTGGCACTGGAACCCTGTCCTGGTCCCACCACAGAGGTGAAGAAGATGTGATTCCTAATGGACTCTGACATCATGTGGCCCTTCTGGTTCCTAGTTTTCCCCTCTAGATAATGCAGTAAGTCTTAGACCACTCCGCCTCCTTTACAAATTCTGAACCAAAATGTTACTGGTACTTTCAAGACCAGATTACTAAAATTATGCTTTCCGGCCCCGTGCAGTGCATGATGCACCACATGCAACAGTTGCGCAGTACTGCAGCGCGTGTTCTGCTCAACAGCAGGCAGTGGGACTTCGTATTTCAATTGTTCAGACGACTACCCTGGTTGTATGTGCAAAAACAAGCTGAGGTGACGCCAGTCGCTGTTACCTCGCGATATTGGCAGCTGCGGGTATCCCATTCAGTTAATAGAAATGTTCACTGTAATGTCCCCCTAAAACTTCCTATTCTGCCTCTTTAGACTCCTTCCTTCCTTTCACCTCACTGAAAGCCATCTAACATGATCCTATTGCTGTGTGTATAAATCTAACTAAATAATAACCATCTTTTGATCAGCTGATTGTGCTTAACAGATAGTGTAAAATTGACCCTGGGAATTTATGATAAAAAACATTGCCTTATAAATTATCATCTTTTTTTACAGTACTGAAATACAGCTTAATTTTAAGACACGTTTTAGATAAGGCAAATGTACATTTAGCATTATCTACATATTGCACATTGATAAACTCTGGCACAATAGCGCTTCATAACACAGTGTGTGATCTTTTTGAAGTGTAAGATCTGACAAAACAACAAAATGCCACTAGACCTACAGATCTGCTAACGTGATGAAGTTATTATATCTTCTGCGTCTCCACACGATCCTTTTTCCTCAGATTAGGAATACATGGTTATTTTAGATACCTTTTTTAATTTGTCAAACAATTGTGTGATGGTGGGTCACTGTACTAATGCACACAGTGCAGGGATCTTTATTTGACAAGATGGTCACTGTTTTAATTCTATATGTTAATTCAGTGTTTCATCCTTCCGAAGTTGAGTAAATGAGCTGGGTAAGCATACATTTCAGTTGTCAGGTTAGTAGTGCTGAGAGACCTCTTGGCGTCGGTGTGCGCTCTACAGTTAAGTCTGTTATGTGCTTTTATGCCCCAACAGCGTTTGAGAGTCGGATATAGAAGTGTTTGTGAGATATGGCTGATACTGGTGTAGAAGGGACATTTATTAATTTAGACAATTTATTAAGTGCACAAATACCGAAGATGCCCTAGTGCTGATATAAGGCAATAAGGCATTATAGACCTAGAAGGGTTGACATGTTACTTAATCTACCAACACCCACACATCACTTGAGAGGTGACCGTGGTTTGTGACCATGCCCAGCTCTAATAATTAAGTGACATGGCTGAAGTCGATCCAACCTGTTAGAAGCAAATATGACTGATTCTTACCGACCTCAGCGACCCCTTGCAGGTTCTCTTGACATGTAGCTGTCTTCCCTCAGTTCTGCCAGTCTACCTGCTGATGTGCTCAGCTTTTAGAGATGACCTCAATAGGTAAGTACATTGCTGCCAGTTTGTGCCCTTGCCATTTGTGGAACCTTCAGACTGACCATGATTTAAAGCAAGCGCTATTTTCTGAGACTTTTAGGGTTTTTGCCCCATTTTACGTGCACGTTTTTACGTTTCTGCATGTGCAGTGCTGTTTTCATACACGCCTGAAATAGCTGCAGGTTTAGCACCTGGCATGGGGTCATTAGGCTAATGTGTAAGTGGGTGCTTCTTGGTATCAGTCTGAAAATGTGAGCTTTTACATTGTTTCAAACAGTGAAGTATTGTGTGTTAGAGATATAGGTCTACCTGTAGCTTGGTGACCAAAGCAAATCATTTCCTTATAAATTACTCGCATACTAATTTCTCTTAAGTGACTATCTTAAAAATCTGGCTTGGACCCAGATCTCCTGGGCGTATGCTAAACACCACTCCTTTATAGTATCAGATTGTAAAAGAGGCTTGCCAGTTTGAATGTTTTTGTGATCTTATGATCCCTCTCCTAATACTGCATGTTTTCCTTGCATAGCATCGTCTTGTCTCCTCGCTAATTGTGCCATGCATTACCCAGGTAATTGTGATTGGGTAAACTGTGAAGTGGTTATGACTGCTTTGACCTTTGGTGTTATTTATGGATTCAGTGTAATGGTAAAAATATTCAATTCATTTGTTACACTTAGGGGTGCAGCCTTTGAAAATATCATTTTATATATCACTTAGGTTACAATTTCTTCAAGAGGTGAGGCAGCGTGACTTTGTTTTCTTGATGGAGCAAGTTGCCTTCTTATAACATATGAACCTCGGTGACTCATTGCTGGGGAAGGCAGACCGGCCAACTCGCACTGTGCCACCGATGGTCACACCCTTCATACAGTCACCAGGTGAAGCGCCGATATCGCACAGTGGCAGGGAGGGTGAGCTGAAAACCCCTGCACTGAGTGAATTTCCAGCTCATATTTGGAGGCTTTAAGAAGCCGAAGTCCATTATGGGATTTGAAAACACCCCAGGACATCAGTAGGGGACCCAGCAAGGTTTTGTTGTTTGTGTTTGTTTTTTGTTTGGGGGGGGGAGGGGTTGTCGTGTGATAGGGTGAAGGAACAGAAATCCCTGTCAGGCAGTTCTCTGCTTAGAGCTCCGCACCTTCATGGGTCTTGTCTGGGGGGGGGGGGCTTTTCTCCGGTTCCCCTAGGAATTTCAGTTATTAACAAGCATTGGCAAAACCAGTAGGTTTTGCCTATGCCAATGTCTTTTAGCCATGTTGTTCACCCGGGTGGCTGCTGTTCAGCAGGCTAAATATTTGTGGCATAGAGGAGAGTAGGGTGGAATAGCGTAGAATGGAATGGCAAAGAGTGGAGTAGAGTGTTCTAGAGTGGAGTGGCTGAGTATTGTGTAATGGAGTGACATAGTGTGGAATTGCGTAGAGTTTCATACACAGGAGTGGCATAGTGTAGAGTGGACTGATATAGTCCTGGTATAGAGTCATTGAACTAAGCTGCATACAGTGTAGCAGTGTGGAAAGCAGTGGCATAGATTAGAGTGGTATATAGTAGAGTGGAGTGCAGTGGCGCAGGGTGAAGTGGCACAGAGTGAGATGACGTAGAGTAGTATAGAGTATGTGGCATAGTATTCAGTGTGGAGTAGTACAGAGTAGAGTTGTGTAGAGTTCAGTGGCAGAGAGTGCGAGTATAGTGTCAGTACAGTGGTGTAGAGTGACAGAGCAGTGGCATATAGTACAATTATGCAGAGTCAAGTGCATTGGCATAGTGCAGTGGTTAAGAGTGGTGTGGCATAGAGTAGAGTGGAGTAGAGTGGTGCAGAGTGCAGTGGCATAGAGTAGATTGTTTCAAAGTAGAGTGAAGTGGAGTAAAGTGGAGTGGTGCAGGGTAGAGTGCAGTTTCATAGAGTACAGTGGTGTAGAGTGCAGTGGTGCCGATTGAATTGGGATGACGTGCAGTGGATTGGCATAGAGTGCAGGGGCATAGAATTGAGTGTTGCAAAGTAAAGTGCATTGACGTAGAATGTGTTGGTGTTGAGTGCAGTGGTGTTGAGTGCAGAGTGGCGTAAAGTATAGTGGCGTAGAGTGGAGTTGTGCAGTGTATATTAGTGTGGCCTAGACTGGAGTGGTGTAGAGTGCAGTGACGAAGAGTTTAGTGGTGTAGAGTGGCAAAGAGTGCACTGGCATAGAGTAGCGTGGTGCAGGGTTGAATAAAGGGGCGTAGAGTGCAAAGTGGAGTGGTGGAGAGTAGAGTATTTATGGTGTGGTAGCAAACTGCCATTACAGACACACATTTTCAATTGAAATGACCATTACTTTTGCACAGACATACAGTTTTACTAATAAAACTATATAGTGCACAGACGAAAATGTGTGAAAATTGCATCACCTATCTTATAGATTCATTTTGATCATGTTAAAGTATTTGTTTCCAACACACTTCAGACAAAAAACAAAAAAATTGCTTTTATAGGTGCTTTTATAATTCTGATATATTCTGAAATATTTACACAGTTCATTTAAATGTTGTCCTGTGGTAGAAAAAACTATTATCCCCCCATTATCCAGCAATATTGTCACATAAATCCTCTCACTTTGAGATCAGAGAAAGAAAAGTAAACAAGTGTCCGGAAACCAGCACCTGACATTTGACCATTTTTTTCTTTGAGCGCACAGCACATGTGACTAAATGAGAACAAGATTTAAAGGTCTGTCAACAGCAACCGTTTGTGGAAAAATAGCGTAAACATGGTATAGGCAACCAGGGGGGGAGGGGTGAGGGGGGATGGGCGTCGAACTGAACCTCGAGAGTCTAAACTAAATAAATCCAGCAAATTTGAGACCACCAGGAGAACCCAGACAACACACCAGTTTAATGAAATCATTTTGACAAATTAATAAACCTGTAACCTAAAATATATATTTTACCCCTGCTAGTAAAAGACTGATGAGTATATGAACATCAATGAGCCACTTGGCCTGTAGGTCTAGTGGCATTTTGTTGATTTGTGAGGTTCTGGTGTTGAGTGATGCATCTGAAGTGAGGCAGAAGCAGCGTTCATAGACTTCCAGATAAAAATGTGAGTTCATTTGGAAATGACCAGCAGACAATTGCACATTGCGTATGATCTGGTTAGAATTTTAGAATTAGAAAGGGGGTACAACAATCCATGTGAAACCTTATAGGCACTCCATAATGACGCAAACAGGTTTCTCCATTGCAGAGGGATCCAACAGAGTTTGATGTACAGGAAAGATAAAGGTATGATACAGAAGACGGTACAGGGGCCATACTGCAACAGTCAGCAAGCTTTTATATACGAACATTGTGAGGGCCACTAAAAAGCAAAACTTGAGTGAACCCAAATGTATAACTAGATTGCTTAATTACTACATTTATTTAGCTTGTTTAGTTTTTACCATTTCGTTTCTTGGTAATTGATGGTGCACTTTTGCAATCCACTGTTAAGAAATAAAAGGTCCTGGCATAGCAAAAATACAAGGCTGTATTAATATCGGATTAAAATGCTTAAAATGCATGCATTTTTCTTGCTGGCTTGTTTTCTTGGTGTCAACGCATCTTATTCTTGGAGAATAAATAGAGAATAGAGAATCCAACTGGAATTCAATTCACTGACGCCACAAAGGTCTAGTACTCTGGGGAAAAATAGATAAACCTCAAAGATAGATCATTATAAAAGGCGAACAGATCCAGTGAAAAGCCACAATTGGGGACTTTTTATTTAATGTTTACTTAAGCACCCCTCCAGGGCTGTGGAATTCAAAAATGAAACTTCTGCGGGATTCAGGATTGGGATTCCTCATCAATGTAAAAGGCCGAAACGTCACATTTTGCAGCCTCTTGGTGGCTAACAGAGCCAAAAATGCAGCAAATTCACGTAATTGACGGCTGCGATTCTGTGGATTAGCATCAGGAAATCCACTTCACTGTTCCGACATGATCCCTGCTATCTATGACTGTCCGATAGAAGTGCAGGTTTTCACCATCTCAGAGTGTCTGTACTCTCCCATTACAAGTACTGCACCCCTGCTCAAAAACGCAAGTACTCTTAAATTAAAGAAATGCAGGTACTTAGCACCTTTTAGCACATGTCCATTTAAAGCACGGATCTACGGAGAATACGATAGCTGAATGTGATGAAATAGCGTCCAAATTATTTTCTTTGTTAGCAAGTTGGGAGCTGTTCGTAGTGCATCTGTGCAAAGATCATCCTTCCAGCGATGGGGGTGAAGCTCGCAGTATTGTTAGGGTTAAGCATCAAAAAGTTATGTCATTCGTCATCTGTCAGTAACTTTAAGCTAGGCCAAATGGAGGTGATGGCAGATCCAGTTCGAAAAATGTCATTGCTTATCGTTCGTTCCCTTTCCTCCTTGTACAGAATGATGTCTTTGGTAAGATGTTTCACCATTTCTCAAATATGTTAACCCTTCGTTTGTGAAGTACTTTGTCTCGCGATTTTCCCGTGTCCACCCAAAGTCCATATCTTACCCAAAGCATTTCATTTTCATGTATAAGGCTTACCAACATTTCCATCTGCAGTGGCTCTCAGAACTGCTTCCAGTGTTCAGGGGTTTGTGCAAGATAACACATTCTTCCATCCCAGCTGACCTGCTGTCGCTTCATTGTTTTGCTTCTTATACAAACTATGGTTAGTTTGTATTTGTTTGTTTGTGTATTAGAACATGTACATGTTTTTACTTTTGAAGACATGGGTTTATCTTAGAAATGGGTTTGCACAGTGAAAAGTCCACGTTGCGCTCTGTTGGGGGATTTACACGTAATTAAGAGGTGCCTTTAAAGTCTTTCCAAGTCGCAATGTATTCTGTGTTTTTATAAAATACTATGGAACAACTAAAAAGAACACTCTGGGTCTATTTCATGAATAAATGTGGACATTTAAGAATAATTACGGTGTGCCTAAAGCATCATTTATGAGAGTAAAATTCATTTCCGATTCCGAAATGGTTCTATTTTGCCCGCTATAAATTGCTTAACATTATGCCAGTGAGTCGTATTTGAAGTGTAATTTTATTGTGAATACATCCTGCATGAAGAGGTTAAGGGTATCCGATAAAGATAGATATTCACATCACTTTCTCCAGAAGTTCCCACCTTGGGAATAGTTACATATGTCCTCCTGTCATGGACAAGAGTACATTTTATTTCGAGGGTGGAGTAAGGTGTCGCATATATACCCTCAGATTTGTAGTGGTGTTGGGGAAGTGGTTTCTCCACAAGCAAAAAGGTTTTTCCAATGGAGAAGCAAAGAGAAGAAAAGGTTAAAAGGTGTAAAGACTAAATACTTTTGGCTATGCTTAAATAATTAAGCATCTAAGTGCTCCTGAAAATCTGGGCCATTCGTGTTCAGCAGTTCTGGAATTTATTGTGGATTCAAAGAAAATCTTAAATGTGCTCCAATCCTTGGAGTAACCCAATAAGGGCATGTTCTTGACTTTACAAGTAGCCCCTTTACAAATCAGACACTATACCATTCTACCCAGTAGTGTTCAGGTACTTCTCATGCTTTGAGATTGATGAAACCACGCAATTCTGCTTTTGTGACGAGTAAAATGAGTGATAAAACGTCCAGTATAATATAAACACCCATTGTTCTGCGTGCTTGTTTCTTCTCATTTGTACACTGCATAGTAGAACTCAAGGAGTCTGGTAGTACAGTGGCAAGCCCAAACATGTGGTGCTTGAGGCAAATTCTAACTTGTGCGTGACTGTCAGAATTTGGCCATCGTAGGTAATGACAACACCCAACTCCACATACACACACCAAAAGCGCACGTGGTTTGACATTTTTTAGGTGTCCAAGTGGTCAGGTGATTCTTGTGTAAATGTGGGCTGTTCTGCAAATTATGCTTCTTAATGTCCATATTCTGGTTCCCAAGCCACATGATGAGACTGGTACTGGAAGCAAAGGGTGTACTTGGCATGGCTGGGAAATATTGCAGTTTTAGGGGCTGCACTGGTTGTTGTAGCAGTGTGAATTAAATTCTCTGCCAGGTGATCACCATTATTTGCAACTGGCTGCACAGGAATAATGCGATTATCTGGCTTCTAAATGGATGCCCTGTTACCCAGATAACCTCAGCCGGTGTACATTTTTTTAGGTTGAATAATTTTATTAAATTTTTTAAATCATATCAAAAGAAAAAGTAACAATGAGATGAATAGAATGGTACGAAATCAGACCCCACTGTATTGCTTGATTCCGCCTATTTTATAAACCGCAGTCTCAACCAAGTTTTCACATCCCCGACTTATGGCAAAGGAGCTACCCTTGACCTGACTATGGCAAAAAAATACAAAGTGAAGTTGAACTCATTGTATCAGTTGACTGATCATTGCACTCTCGTCATCTCAATACTCAGTCATAACCGCTACTAGTGGCCAACCTACAAGACCGTTCACATGGTCGAGAGACTTTAGAAACTTGGAAAAAGATAGACTATCCCAAAAATTGAACTTGAATTTCAAGACTTCCCCTCCTCTAAGGATACCAATGACCTTGTCAATCAGTACTCCGCATCAATCAGTCTTAGCAGTAACACTAGCACCTAAAATCAAGAGAAGAAAAAAACAAAATCTCAGCGGCCTGGTTCTCAGAATAATTGAATGAAGAAAAGAGAGCACTTCAACACACTGAAAGAAGAAAGAAAATTGCAGCAAGCCTCATCACCCACTACTCTTTCTACATTGAGATGCGTGAGAAGAATCTATCAGCAACCCACTTTCGCAGCCAAATACCATGTCATCAGAAAAAACTAGACCTGAAATTGAAAATCTAGAACACTCACAGGAGAGCTCACCCAAATCAATCTACTGAGCCAAAACAATGTGGGAGTACCTTCCAAGAAATGGGCCTTCACAACATTATAAACATCAACAAAACCAGACTATCAACTCACTCCTGGGAACCATTCAATTCTCCTTTCCGAAAAAAATGAAAGGCTCAATAGATCCAGTATGGCTGAACATCATAAACTTGTTGCTGAGCCAAGAAACCATCCCTGACTCGCTTACAGTTGGGAAAGTATCTTCGATATTAAACAATCTGACCCTGAAGACCTAAACACCTTTCTCCCTGTAACAAACTTACTCTTCCTAGCAAAGGTGTTGGAATGCTTTTTTGAATCACAGCTTAAACATGTCATAATGGAACATGAGCTACCAGACTATCTTCAGCCACTCTCCAAATTGTAGATGAAGGAGGATCCAGCTTTTAATTCTATTCGATGTGTAGGCAGTCGCTGATACAGAACATCATAATAACTCCCTTCTGACTATCCTAGAGGACAGGATGGGGCTCAGCAGTATAGTTCTCAAATGGCGGCCATAATTTCTAAAGAATCAGACCCTGTAAACCAAGATCAGAAGGAGCTTCTCTGACAAATCAATCCTGCAAGCAGTTACCAAAAGCTGAGTACTGTCTCTAAGTATTTTCAACATTTAGTTGGAAAATTAGCTTACATTCTGAGCCTATTCAAGATCAACTGGGTCTTCAATGCAGATGATATACAGCTCTACCTAAAAAGAGCTGATCTGTTCTGGGGGTGGGGGGGGGTGCTTGGGCAAAAATTACTAGTCACAGACACCAGGGATCATTTTTTATTTTTATTCTTTTAGACGTGGGCAGCGATCCTTTAGGCAAGGGGGACAAATTTATTTTAGGACATTTCTCCCCCCCTTGAGGGCGGATTGGCCTATTTTAATTAGGCCGGTCTGCCCCCAAGGTGGGCAGAAACCACTAGACACCAGGGATTTTTTTTTTGCGCCAATTTCACGCAAGGGGAGCGACCCCTTAGGCAAAGGTCGCTCCCCTGGGATGTACATTTATTTTAGGCCATTTCTGCCTCCCTTGGGGTTGATCGGCCTATTTCTATTAAGCCGATCTGCCCCTGGGGGGGGGCAGAAACCACTTGGGCACCACGGATTGGTGTATGTGTTGTTTGGGGGGGCAGCCCTTTGGGCAAGGGTCGCTCCCCATGGGAGCACATTACTGTTGGCCATACCCCCACCCCAAATAAATGGGGGCAAAGTTGTTCTACCCACCGGTGGGCAGATGGGGCAATTACCCTCGAACCACTCTGCGGTGGGGCAGAAAGTCTACTAGATGCCAGGGAATTTAAAAAAATAATAATAATAGGGCGGTGTGGATACCAACCAGTATGGGCATGATTATGCCCACACCCCAACTGAAGGGGGTAACAGTCTTTCAGCTCTCCCCCCGCACACTAAAAGATCTTATCCCAACGGCAAGCAAGAGGGCATTTGATTATTTTGGGTTTTGGATTTACATTCGGGCCTTGAGAGCTTGGCTAACTCTCAAAATTGTCCCTCTTAGAATGGTGAGGGGTGCACTTTTTGGACTTTGGGACGCTGCCATGTAGAAAAATCTACGAGACCTAGACACATCTGAAAACTAAACATCTGGGTGAGTCCAGGGTTTGTGTGTGTCACATGAACCCCGCACCATTTTCTTACCCACAATGCCCTGCAAACCTCCAACTTTGCTTGAAATCACAAATTTCCCCACATTTTTGTGATGGAACTTTCCGGAATCTGCAGGAATTCACAAAATTCCTACCACCCAGCATTGTTGCATCTATACCGATAACAATTCTGCCCCACTTGTCAGCCTAAAAACTTTTTTTTTTTCAAGCTACATTTCAGCTTTGCTGAGGATTCTGGGTAAGAAAATACTGGGGGGTCCACGCAAGTCCACGTAGTGTTTTGTGGCATTTCCTGTCACGGGCACTAGGCCTACCCACTCAAGTGAGGTACCATTTTTATCGGGAGGCTTGGGGGAACATAGAATAAAAGAACAAGTGTTATTGCATTTTGTCTTTCTCTACATTTTTTCCTTCCAAATGTAAGACTGTTTAAAAAAAAATTCTATTTGAGAAATGCCCTGTAATTCACAAGCCCGTGTGGGGACCCCAAAATACAGAGATGTGCAAATAACCACTGCTTCTCAATATCTTACCCTGTGCCCATTTTGGAAATACAAAGTTTTCATAGATTACCTATTTTTCACTCTTTATATTTCACCAAATGAATTGCTGTATACCCAGTATACAAGAAATACCCATGGCAAGGTGCAGCTCCTTTATTGGCTCTGGAAACCAAGGGTTCTTGATGAATCTACAAGCCCTATATTTCCCTGCAACCAGAAGAGTCTGGGAGACGTAACGGAATATTGAAAAATCTGCCATAGCTGGAAAAAGTTATAGAAGAAAACATGGACAGAAATAGCTCTTTTTTCCGCCTCAATTTCAGTATTTTTTTTATTTTAGCTGTTACCTTCTGTAGGAAAACGTTGAAGAATGTACACAAATGACCCCTTGCTGAATTTAGTAATTTGTCTATTTTTCGGAAATGTTTAGCTGTCCGGGATACAGCATTGGTTTCACACCCATTTCTATCACTAACTGGAAGGAGGCTGAAATCAGAAAAAAAAATAGTAAAAATGGGGTCTGTCCCAGTAAAATGCCAAAATTGTGTTGAAAAATGTGGTTTTATGATTCACATCTGTCTGTTCCTGAAAGCTGGGAAGATGGTGATTTTAGCACAGCAAACCCTTTGTTGATGCTATTTTCAGGGGGGAAAACCACAAGCCTTCTTCTGCAGCCCTTTTTCCCCATTTTGTTTTTAAGAAAAACAAAATTTTAGCTGTATTTTGGCTAATTTCTTGGTCTCCTCCGGGGGAACCCACAAACTCTGGGTACCGCTACAATCCCTAGGATATTAGAAAAAAAAGGATGCAAATTTGGTATGGATAGCTTATGTGGACAAAAAATTATGAAGACCTAAGTGCAAACTGCCCCAAATAGCCAAAAAAAGGCTTGGCACAGCAAGGGAAAAAAGGCCTGGCAGGAAAGGGGTTAAACAAATCACATTAGCGGTAGTTCGTGGGACATAGTTATTAATAGTGTAGCAAATGCAGTGGCACCAGGGGCTTTCAGGACCCTTTGGACCTCAACTAGGACTATATTTTACTACTAAGCTGTTGCTAGAAGGGCACATTATCCTTGATTTCAAGCGGGCCCGCACCGCCCTTGCAATGCCAGTAGATCGTTCTCCGAAGATTGGACTGCAGGAACTCCATACTACTTGGAATTTCTAAAATCCACTTGGCTCCCATCAAAGCAGCTCTGCATCCTGCCGCTACACTGGTCTTCGCACCAGGAAGTGAGAACATATCTCACTAAATTGATTTCCAGTCAGCGCAAGATCCAATTTCAGACTGGCCTGCATCACTCACGGAGCAGTGAATGAGGGCGTTCCTAGCTATGGTGTAGAGAAATTACACACCCCAGGAGAGTAAACGCGGTAAAGGAGTCGAAATGCCTTCCTCCTTAAAATTCCGACGATAATAAAATATCTAAATCGATGAAAGATTCCCTCTCAAAGTGCCCCGAGGCTGTGGAGTTCCATTCACCCCCGAAAAACGAAAACTATAAACCCTTTGTTTGAACACCACCTTTCATCCTGAAGCATCTAACACCCCACTCTCCAAAAAAACAGGGTAAGCTGATTTATGAATTTTAAGGTGGACTGTTTATCATATTCGCAGTTTTATTTTACTTAAATCCAGAGCATATATGTTTACTTATTTTCGAACCTATATGTTATTCACCTGTTCATCTTACAGTTATAAAGTGCTCTGAAGCCTTAGGTCTTGTTTTACGTTATAAACAAAAACGAAATAAATATATAAATATTGGAGAAAAAGAAACAAAAAGTTCAATATGAGAAGCATAATAAATAACCTAATATACTATATGATCTATGACATGTAGTTTGCGATAGCAACCATGGGAGTAATCAGTTGTGATGTACATGGTAGGCGGTACAAATTAACATAGAGGAGCAAACAGGTGAAATGGAAAAAAAGAAAGGAGAAATCCGAGCATTAGTATAAGATCAGAAATATAAAACATTTATTATTATAATGGTCAAGACCCCCAAATATTAACAATTCAACCTTATGATTTTGACAGCGGCTGCATGTTTCTTTCGGTGTTTTTATGATGTACATCACCTTTTTTTTTTAAGTTTGCTTTTTCCTGCTAAAACACAAGTGAGTCAGATTGCCCTGCACAACAGAAACACAGAGGGAACAATCTTGTGGCATTGTAGCCGGGTGTGTATATTGGGTTAGTCTCTCTGTATATTCAGGCAGTGCTTAATTTGTACTTGTTGTTTTCGGTGCTGAGCACCGGCACTTTTTTTTTGAGGGCCGAGAATTATTCTTCGGCCTCAAGCATTTGCAGACACATATGGCAAAGTCGGATGAAGGGAAAAACGAAAAAGCGTCACGAAGGGAGAAAGTAGAAAGCTGCAGAAGGGGCAGAGAGTGGCTTTTGGGCCCGAGATGTGGCTTCAGGATTGCGCCGACTCAGTATTCTGTGCTCGCACATTTAAATGCAGCAGCTGCGTGTTTAAGAGGAGGGCTTTGGGCACCGGCACCTTTTTATTTACAAATTAAGCACTGTATTCAGGTAATTGTACCCCTGCTGAACACACTCCGTTCATTGCACGGATCTTCCACAATTGCTCTCATTGTTAGGACGCCCCGTGAAAAGAAGTTTCTCCAACAGAGGCATTGGTGTTCCGCTGCGGTTTCCTAGGATTCCGCTCTCTGTGGGACATGACAAAATAGCGCATGGCCGACGAGTCCGGGGTTGTTTCCAGGGTTGCTTTTTATTTTGGGACTATTCACCTCGCCCGAGCTAAAGGCTCGAACTGGAATTAGTTCAACATCTACTGTTATTTTTTCTGGCGGTGTTTGTGAATTTCTCAGCTTTCTGTGTGGAAATCCAGAAAAGGGCGAACATTTGAGTACCAAGGCTAACCGTGAAATGTGTTTGTCCACAGTTTGGCCCTGTTTTATGTTAAGCAGTTGGGGCTGTTTCTTAGCCTTTCTCTGTCGACTTCCATTATGGGATTACTCATATGTTGCAGAAATTAAATTCACTACGACCTCAATGGCTGTCTTAAAATAATATGTGTATGTACGTACATATGTTTTCATTGGCGGTTAAACTAAACGTGGCAAATAACACGTTATTTAGAGCACCTAAGTAAGTCACAGCCACTTGTTAGAGCGCAAACGTTTACCTGGACAGGTATCATGGCGCGATAAACCATTTGCCGGTTACAGGTTTACAGCCTTGTCGTTTTCACCATTACAGCCCCCCTGCAACAGGAGAGGAACGGGAAAAGTACTCGTACCCCCTATTTCGGAAAAAAGCCCAGTTTTTAGGCTTTTCCAAAAGGCTGGAACTGGCTCTGAGAGAAGCTGGAAGTGAATTCCATAGTTGTGCTGCCTTTATTCGAAAAGCTCTCCCTCCACATCTTACTTTCTTGGATACTGGGAGGCAGATCTTGGATGTCTGAGGTCTGTAGCGTTCAGAGTTTTTGCAATGCCGAAGGACCTGTATTTCTTAAGGCCTTTTAGACCATCACCATAGATTTGAACATTATCCTCTCTTTAACTGGGAGCCAATGAACCTCTTTCAGGGCTCCTGAGGATGAATCAAACCGGGATTTATTTAAAGCCAGTTTTTTCCGCTATCATTTGTACCAAAATAACCTTTTGATTAAATATTCCAGGGCTCCAAGGAGAAGAGCGTTACAATAATCAGTCGTACTTAAAATCGCACAGTGAACCACTATTTTCCTTGCAGGTTGTGGTAATAGCAGTACAATCTCCCTGAGACTCTTACAAGACCAAAACAGATACTAGCGGTTTTGTTGATGTGTGCTTCCATGGTGAGCTTGTTGTCCACATAGACCCCAAATTACACACAGCTTAGGCTACCTTCAAATTCTCAATGCTCATTCAAGGACAAAAATCCTGCCGGAGGCACTGGGGCATCTTGGGAGGGAAACAGCATAAACATTGGGTTTTGCCTTCATTGAACTTCAAAGATTTCAGTTTCAGCCAGTTTTCCATTTCCATGAGACAGCTATATGACCCTTCTACTGAGGCAAGATTTCCTGTGTCCACAGCAAGAATTAGCTGTGTATCATCAGCATAAATTAAAAATTTGAGCCCAAAATATCTTATCAGCAGCAGGGGACGTCAATAGATGTTAAATAGAATAGTGCTCAAAGCCGACACCTGGGGGACACCGTGCTCAATTCCCTTAAACTCTGAGCGGTAAGGTGGAAGTGAAATAGCTTGGGACCTATCTGCCAGATAGGAATCAATCCAGTTCAATAGTGTCCCCTCTATTCTGATCTCCCTCAGTCTCTAGGAAAGAATCTGGTAGTTGATTGTGTCACAAGGCAGCTGACAGATCTAATAAAATCAAAACTGCTGTTATCCACCATCATCCTCAGCTAATCCAGTGCCAGAATGAGTGCTGCTACAGTCCCCTGGGCCATTCTAAAGCCCATTTGTTCCACCTCCAGAATGTTAAACTTTTCTAGAAAGCACACAGCTTTCCACTAATATATTTCTCTAAAATCTTTATTGGCTAGGGGAGTTGTGAAATCGGTCTATATTTATCAAGGTCATTCTTTTCTGCAGATGGCTTCTTTAGTAATGGAGTGACTAAAGCTTTCTTCCATTCCCTAGGTACATTTCCTGTTCTCAAGGACTGGTTACACATTTTAGTAGGCTTGGAACTAACTTGCTCTTTCTTTCCAAATTAGCAGTGGTAAGGGGTCAATCGGGGACCCAGAGTAAGTTGTCAGGACCAGGGATTGGAAGTCCTCTTCCATTTCTTCCAGTCCTCCTAGTTTGTCTACCTTTGTATTGAGCCCTCCTCCTCTCGAGGTAGATCTCTATGCAACCCTCCTCCTCTGGCCCCCTCCTCTATTGGAGGTAAACCTTGCCCCTGTGTAGGCGTTTAGCCCTAAAGAATCAGAGTTCATATCAAGTAAGATACTTTTTTTTTTTTTTTTGTTTTTTAAATAAAAAAAATCTGAAGGATTACCACAGAGCGCCTGAGAAGGGATTATGTTTTGCTTTGTACAATGAGGATTAGCTAAATCCTTTACTACATCAAATATTTTCTTAGATTTGTTTGTTGCTCATTTAATGATCTCCAGAAAATATTTTTCCTTTGCTTTCCTGAGTCCAATGTTATAAAGTTTAAGTACATTTTTCAATTGCTCCTTACCCTGTGGTAGGTAAGACCTTCTCCAGTGCCTTTCTAGTTTTTTTGCATTTTGTTTTCCATTCTTTTAGAAGGTCAGTAAACCAGGATGCAGAAGGCTTTCCTCGCTGTACCCGTTGTTTTAACAGGATGAGTCCAGAGTTACTTTAATAGACTCTTGTAAGAACTCATAATTCTCCTCCACTGTGACAGCCTCTTGATAACAGTTCACGGTATCAGATATTTTCAGTTCCTCGAGCTTCCTTAGCTTGTACCAGGCCGTACCCCATGTTGCTATTTCATCTGCCTTTTCTTCTTTCAGTGGTCAAATCCCATGCAATTCATACCTGTACTAATAAGCATGAAGTTGCAAATTTACTACTACATTGCATTATGACATCGAGGTTTCGCTTCTTGTAAGTCATGGCCTCTCCCTACATTCAAGAAGGGTAATAGATTACACTCCACACATCTGCATATATACAGTAGGGAAGTGCAGACTTTAATAGCATTCTACACTGTGCAGGTCCATGGATGGTTTATGGGTTGTGTGACAAAACTATGCATACCATTACCAGGCATGCTTTTACAATGCGGCCTTTACAACAAAGGTACCATTACCAAGCATAATCTTTACCAGGCATAATTTTACAACGATTATGCCTTTACTATGCATTCCTTTACAACAAATTTCATTGTAAAAGCGTGACTGGTAAAGGCATATATGTAGTGAAGATTTTGCAAGTAAATGTAAGCATTTTACAGGTAAGTATAAACCTTTTTTATGTGTATATAGAAAGAGTTTATGTTTTCCTGTAAAATACATTGATGTGGTAAAGGCATGCATAGTAAATGCGTATGTTTGGTAAAAAATGTACAGGTAGGTGCAAACCCTTTGTGCGTGTGTGTATATATATATGTTCGGTGGCATGTGTAGCTGCAGATACACATGCTGTGCACATCCCGCCATCTGGTGTTGGGCTCGGAGTGTTACAAGTTGTTTTTCTTCGAAGAAGTCTTTTCGAGTCACGAGATCGAGGGACTCCTCCCATTTCGGATCCATTGCGCATGGGCGTCGACTCCATCTTAGATTGTTTTTTTTCCGCCATCGGGTTCGGACGTGTTCCTTTTCGCTCCGTGTTTCGGGTCGGAAAGTTAGTTAGAATCTCGGAAACATCGTCGGTATTGTTTGCGTTCGGTATCGGGTTAGTTATAACAGATCGACACCGACTTTTGAAGAGCTCCGGTGGCCCTTCGGGGTTTTTTCGATCCCCCCGTCGGGGCCTGGTCGGCCCGGCCACGTGTCTCTTCAAGGCTGATGGAACGGACCCCATTCCGCTTCTGCCCAAAATGCCATAACAAGTATCCATATACAGATCAGCATCTGGTCTGTAACTTGTGTCTGTCTCCAGAGCACATGGAGGATACCTGTGAAGCCTGTCGAGCGTTTCGGTCGAGGAAGACATTAAGAGACCGAAGAGCAAGAAGACAGGACAAGGGCGTTTCCAGGAGGAAGAAGAAAGCTTCTCCATCCATGAATCGGACTCGGACGAGCTCGATCCCGAAGAAGCGCCGAAAACCGTGAGTAAGACGTCGAAACATAAAACTCACGAGAAGACAACAAAAGCCCAGGGGACGCCACCGCCAACAGGCCATGGCTTAACCCTAAAAATAGGTGACCGATCATCGGCACCGAAAAAGGGCACGCTGGTGGCGAAGTCATCCGACTCCGGTCGAGATACCGCCACACAGCAATCTCGGGCTCGAGATAGTGGCTCCGAGCAGGTTCGGCACCGAGACAGCGGCACCGAAATGAGTCGGCACCGAGAGACCACGACACCGAAAACAAAAAAGGTTTCGTCGGAACCGAAAAAAGTAGCCGAAAAGGTTTCGATACAGAAACATCCGGCTTCGGAACCGAAATCAAGTTCCTACACAGAGGAACAAGGACTGTCCTCACAAATGAAAATACATAGATTTGGACAGGAATTAGAGACAATGGAGCCAGACTACACCCAAAGACGGCTCCACATCCAAAAAGAAACGGGAAAGATCAGCACTCTCCCTCCTATTAGGATGAAACGCAAACTTGCCTTCCAGGAGAAAGACAAGCAGCCACAGGCAAAGGTGGCTAAACAAGTAACCCCGCCACCATCTCCACAATGCTCTCTGCAACCATCACCGGTAGCCACTCCACCTATGATGCAATCCCCGACCCACACAGGGATGAGTCAAGATGACCCTGACGCATGGGACCTTTATGATGCACAAGTGTCAGATAATAGTCCTGACTGTTATCCAGCTAGACCGTCGCCACCAGAAGATAGTACAGCCTGCGCACAAGTGGTGTCGAGGGCAGCGGAATTTCATAATGTCAGCCTACATGCAGAGCCCATTGAAGACAACTTTCTATTTAATACACTGTCGTCCACACACAGCCAGTACCAGATTCTTCCCATGCTACCTGGAATGCTCAAACACTCCAAACAAGTGTTTCAGGAGCCTGTAAAAGGAAGGGCCATTACTCCAAGAGTGGAGAAAAAATATAAACCGCCACCAACAGACCCTGTGTACATCACACAACAGCTAACACCGGACTCAGTTGTAGTAGGGGCAGCTCGCAAGAGAGCAAACTCACATACTTCAGGAGATGCACCACCTCCAGATAAGGAAAGTCGCAAATTCGACGCAGCAGGCAAAAGGGTGGCGGCACAGACAGCAAACCAGTGGCGTATTGCAAATTCACAGGCTTTGTTGGCCAGATACGATAGGGCTCATTGGGACGAAATGCAACATTTTATAGAACATTTGCCCAAGGAGTTCCACAAAAGAGCGCAGCAAGTAGTTGAAGAAGGACAGAGTATCTCCAACAATCAGATACGGTCAGCTATGGATGCTGCAGACACAGCTGCTAGAACTGTCAACACAGCAGTGACAATAAGGAGACATGCATGGCTGCGTACATCAGGATTTAAACCAGAAATACAGCAAGCTGCGCTCAATATGCCATTTAGCGGACAGCAGTTGTTTGGGCCGGAGGTGGACACTGCTATCGAAAAACTTAAGAAGGACACTGACACGGCCAAAGCCATGGGCGCACTCTACTCCCCACAGAGCAGAGGCACATTTCGAAAAACATAGTTTCGAGGGCAAAGCACAGAACCCACGACCTCACAAACAAGGCCCACTTATCAGAGCCAATATCTGCGTGGAAGTTTTCGGGGACAATATAGAGGGGGACAGTTCCAAAAAAATAGAGGAAAGTTCCAAAGTCCCAAAACTCCTCAAAATAAGCAGTGACTTACAAGTCACACATCCCCAACACATAACACCTGTGGGGGGGGAGACTAAGCAAGTTTTACAAACATTGGGAGGAAATAACAACAGATACTTGGGTACTGGCAATTATCCAGCATGGTTATTGCATAGAATTTCTCAAATTCCCTCCAAACGTCCCACCGAAAACACACAATATGTCAAAACAACATATAGATCTTCTAGGACTAGAAGTTCAGGCGTTGCTACAGAAAGAAGCAATAGAATTAGTACCAAACCAACAGAAAGGAACAGGAGTTTACTCTCTGTACTTTCTCATACCCAAAAAAGACAAGAGTCTGAGACCTATATTAGATCTCAGAACATTAAATACCTACATCAAATCAGATCACTTTCACATGGTGACATTACAAGACGTAATCCCACTGCTCAAACAACAAGACTACATGACAACACTAGACCTAAAGGATGCATATTTCCATATACCGATACATCCTTCACACAGAAAGTACTTGAGGTTTGTATTCCAGGGGGTACACTACCAATTCAAGGTGTTGCCGTTCGGAATAACAACTGCGCCAAGAGTTTTTACAAAATGCCTAGCAGTCGTAGCTGCACATATCAGAAGGCAGCAAATACATGTGTTCCCGTACCTAGACGATTGGTTAATCAAAACAAACACGCTAGAACGGTGTTCACAACACACAAAGTATGTCATAGAAACCCTCCACAAACTAGGTTTCTCAATCAACTACACAAAGTCACACCTTCTGCCGTGTCAAACACAGCAATACTTAGGGGCGACAATCAACACAGCAAAAGGGATTGCCACGCCAAGCCCACAAAGGGTTCAGGCATTTCACAATGTAATACAGGCCATGTATCCAAATCAAAAAATACAAGTCAAAAAGGTGATGAAACTCCTAGGCATGTTGTCCTCATGCATAGCCATTGTCCCAAACGCAAGGTTGCACATGCGGCCCTTACAACAGTGCCTAGCATCACAGTGGTCACAGGCACAGGGTCAAATTCTAGATCTGGTGTTGGTAGACCGCCAAACATACACCTTGCTTCAATGGTGGAACAGTATAAATTTAAACCAAGGGCGGCCTTTCCAAGACCCAGTGCCACAATACGTAATAACAACAGATGCCTCCATGATAGGGTGGGGAGCACACTTCAATCAGTACAGCATCCAAGGACAATGGGACACCCACCAAAAACACTTTCACATTAATCACTTAGAACTATTGGCAGTATTTCTAGCGCTGAAAGCATTTCAACCCATAATAAGCTACAAACACATTCTTGTCAAAACAGACAACATGACAACGATGTATTACCTAAACAAACAGGGAGGCACACACTCAACACAGTTGTGTCTCCTGGCACAGAAAATATGGCATTGGGCGATTCACAACCACGTTCGCCTAATAGCACAATTTATTCCAGGAATTCAGAACCAGCTGGCGGACAATCTTTCTCGGGATCACCAACAGATCCACGAATGGGAGATTCACCCCCAAATACTGAATACTTACTTCCAAAGTTGGGGAACGCCACAAATAGATCTATTTGCAACAAAGGAAAACGCAGAATGCCAAAACTTCGCATCCAGGTACCCACAAGATCAGTCTCAGGGCAACGCGTTATGGATGAGTTGGTCAGGGATATTTGCTTACGCTTTTCCCCCTCTCCCTCTTCTTCCATATCTAGTAAACAAGCTGAGTCAAAACAAACTGAAACTCATACTAATAGCACCGACATGGGCAAGGCAACCTTGGTACACAACACTACTAGACCTCTCAGTAGTGCCTCATGTCAAACTACCAAACATACCAGATCTGTTAACGCAACACAAACAACAGATCAGACACCCAAATCCAGCATCTGGCTCCTGAAGTCCTAGAGTTCGGACATTTAGACCTTACACAGGAATGTATGGAGGTCATAAAACAAGCTAGGAAACCTACCACTAGACATTGCTATGCAAATAAGTGGAAAAGATTTTTCTATTACTGCCACAATAATCAAATTCAACCCTTACACCATCTGCCAAAGACATCGTAGGATACTTACTACATTTGCAAAAATCAAAGCTAGCTTTTTCTTCCATTAAAATACATCTTACAGCAATTTCAGCTTACCTGCAAATTACGCACTCAACTTCTCTATTTAGAATACCAGTCATAAAAGCATTTATGGAAGGTCTAAAGAGAATTATACCACCAAGAACACCACCAGTTCCTTCATGGAACCTCAACATTGTCTTAACACGACTCATGGGTCCACCTTTTGAGCCCATGCACTCTTGTGAAATGCAATACTTAACATGGAAAGTTGCATTTTTAATTGCCATCACATCTTTAAGAAGAGTAAGTGAGATTCAAGCATTTACCATACAAGAACCATTTATTCAGATACACAAGCATAAAGTAGTTCTACGAACAAATCCTAAATTTTTACCAAAAGTCATATCACCGTTCCACTTAAATCAAACAGTAGAATTACCAGTGTTCTTCCCACAGCCAGACTCTGTAGCTGAAAGAGCACTACATACATTGGACATCAAAAGAGCGTTAATGTACTACATTGACAGAACAAAACTAATTCGCAAAACAAAACAATTATTTATTGCTTTCCAAAAACCTCATACAGGAAATCCAATTTCTAAGCAAGGCATTGCTAGATGGATAGTTAAGTGCATTCAAACCTGTTATCTTAAAGCTAAAAGAGAACTGCCTATTACACCAAAGGCACACTCAACTAGAAAGAAAGGTGCTACCATGGCCTTTCTAGGAAATATTCCAATGACAGAAATATGTAAGGCAGCTACATAGTCTACGCCTCATACATTTACCAAACACTACTGTGTAGATGTGCTAACAACACAGCAAGCCACAGTAGGCCAAGCAGTACTACGAACATTGTTTCAGACAACTTCAACTCCTACAGGCTGAACCACCGCTTTTGGGGAGATAACTGCTTACTAGTCTATGCACAGCATGTGTATCTGCAGCTACACATGCCACAGAACGGAAAATGTCACTTTCCCAGTGTACATCTGTTCGTGGCATTAGTCGCTGTAGATTCACATGCGCCCAACCGCCTCCCCGGGAGCCTGTAACCGTTTAGAAGTTGATCTTGAACATCTGTATATTTGTAAATATATATATTACTTTAATCTACATTATGTACATACGTATTCACTCCATTGCATGGGCACTATTACTAGCATATACAACTCCTACCTCACCCTCTACGGGGGAAAACAATCTAAGATGGAGTCGACGCCCATGCGCAATGGAGCCGAAATGGGAGGAGTCCCTCGATCTCGTGACTCGAAAAGACTTCTTCGAAGAAAAACAACTTGTAACACTCCGAGCCCAACACCAGATGGCGGGATGTGCACAGCATGTGAATCTGCAGCGACTAATGCCACGAACAGATGTACACTGGGTAAGTGACATTTTCCATATATCTATATGTAAAAAAAATACAGAAAATGTTTATGTACATATATATGTATGTTTTTATATTTTTATATCATAGGGACACAAATAAGTGTGTGTATATATATATATATATATATATATATAAGTGCACACACACACACACACACACATATATATATATATATATATCCTTATAAACCCTTTCCCACTGTAAACCCTAAAATTACCCTTGCCACCCAGAAACCCAACCCACTGTAAACCCTAAAATTACACTTGCCACCCAAAAGCCCAACCCACCCTAAACCCTAACAAATCCCTTGCTGCCTAAAAAGCCATACCCACCTTAAAGCCCAAAAGTCCCATGCCAATCAAAAACCCATATCCACCCTAAACTCCAAAGTTAACCCTGACACTCAAAAACCCAAGCCACCCAAAGACCTATATCCACCCTAAATCCTAAAATTACCCTTGCTACCCAAAAACATAAACCCACCCTAAATAGTAAAAATTCCCTTGAAACCCAAAAACCCATACCCACCCTAAATCCTAAAAACTCCCTTGCCACCCAACAACCCTTATCCACCCTAGACCCTAAAAATTACCCTTGTCACCCAAAAGCCCTTACCCACCCTAAACAATAAAAATGCCCTTGCCACCTAAAAACCCTTACCCACCCTGAACCCTAAAATTACCCTTGTCAACCAAAAACCCTTACCCACCCGAATTAGTGTATGAGTGAATTTTTTGTTGTTGTTGCCAATATTTGCAAATTCTTCATAACGTTACATGGGGGATGCGCTGAGCTTTGCGGCGCATTTGCCAATATCAAGTGGCGTGAAAAAAACGATTGTTAAGGACATCATTTCGCCCTCACAAATCCCTATATCACAGCTCTGGGGACAGGGTACCTCCACCCTGAACCATTATGTCACTTTTCATTTAATTTTTGAGCCCCAGAGACCGTGTCCCGTTACCTAAAATGGCGACCGCTACTTTCTGTTCATATTGCGATCAGCCAGTCACAGCATTCCTGTCGGCATGCGTCTTCACAAATACGAAGAAATCATCACAAAAACATTGTGACGGATCTGCGACCCTAGATATACAAATTTATTTCCCCTTTTATTTCTCAAAAACTACTGAACAGGTTTAAACCAAATATGCAAAAGCATAATCTCTGAATCAGTGGTTTGGAGATATATATATATATATATGTTTGATGGCATGTGTAGCTGCAGATACACATGCTATGCATTATTCCGCCATCTAGTGTTGAGTTCGGAGTGTTATAACTTGTTTTTCTTCGAAGAAGTCTTTTCGGAGTCACAGGATCTAGTGACTCTTCTTCTTGGTCATACTCCACATGGTCATCTACTCCATTGTTAGATTGTTTTCTTTCCGCTGTTGGGTTCGGACGTGTTTCCTCTCGCTCTGAGATTTCGAATCGGAAACTTTAGAAAACTCCCTTAATCGTCGGTATTGTTTCGATCGCGTTTCCACCTAGCCTCGAACCAGTAGTACTGTCGGAAACTAAATTTCACCCTTCTGGTTGCGTGTACCCGACTCAGGTCTGTTTGGGCCTACCACGTCGAAGCCTGATGGATCGGACTCCATTTTGATTTTGTCCTCGATGCCACACAAAATTTCCCTACACAGACCAACACCTTGTTTGTAATCTGTGTCTTTCTCCTAATCACAAAGAAGAAGATTGTGAGGCCTGTCGATCGTTTAGATCCAAACAGACCCTGCATGATCAGAGAGCCAAAAGATTGGAAATGGCGTCGAAGATTACAGAACATCTTGACATCATGGAGGAAGAACAGGCGCAGACAGCGGATTCCATCAGAGGCTCCGACTCCAAACAAGAATCGGAAGAAGGTAGGCCTATCACTGCTGGTCAGCACGTGAGTACATCTGCCCCTACGCCCACTTATAAAAAATCATCAAAGGCCTTGGGTACACGACTGCCAGAGAGCCCTGGTTTGATCCGAAAAAAAGACTTTCGTCGACCGACCTTCGGGTTCGGTGTCGAAATAGGCCACTCCTCCGTCGGTATCGGGGTTAAGTAAATCCATTAAGAGTTCTACTTCAGACTTGAGCAAGCGTCCTCCCTCCTCTGAGTCGAAGCCTCAACACCCTACTTCGGAGCTGAAATAACAAGCTCAATTTTCAGGACTGAAAAAACAACCATCTTCGGAGCTGAAAAAATCTTCTTATTCAGAAGAGCAAGGACGTTCGAACTATCTTAAACAGAGCTCAAAATCACCATCACTGCCTGAACAGTCTTCTAGAACTTCTCATGAGGACACTGAGATTCAACCTATCTTTAAGGTTATGGATGAAAGACAGTCAAGGATTCACACCCATAAAGACTGGCAGAATAATTGCTGCACCTCCTCTACAAACCAAAAGGAAGCTGGCCTTTCAAGAACAATTAGACTGCTCCACCACCAGCAAACATTGATAAACAGAAGGAGAAGCCAGTACCCGTCCATACTTCTCCCCCTCATTCACCACAACTTTCCTTTTCTCCTTCACCCACTAGCCCCACCACCTTTGCCTTCACCAACTCATTTGCAGTATTCACATGGTGATACCATTGATCCTTGGGATCTATACGACCAAGATCCTATTCTTGATAATGGCCCTGATTTATATCCTTCTAAGCCTCCTCCACCAGAAAACACTACTGCATACACTCAGGTTATTTCCAGGGCAGCAGCATACCATGTGGTGCTTATGCACACTGAGCCCCTAGAAGAGGATTTTCTGTTTAACACTCTATCCTCCACACACTCAAAATAACAATGCCTTCCTATGCTACCTGGCATTGTTAAACATGCCGATCAAATATTTAGTGAGCCAGTCAAAGCTAGAGTAACAACTCCACGCATTGATAACAAGTATAAACCTGCTCCTACAGACCCTGAGCTTATTACCCACCAAGTTCCTCCAGAGTCAGTGGTAGTAAGTGCGGCTAGAAAAAGGGCTAATAGCCAGCCAGCTGGGAATGCTCCTCCCCCTGACAAGGAGAGTAGGAAATTTTATGCTGCTGGCAAGAAGGTAGCCACACAGGAGGCCAACCAATGGCGAATTGTGAACTCGCAAGCCTTGCTAGCAAGGGTAAGATAGAGCCCACTGGGATGAGATGCAAGAACTACTACAGGAACCTTCCAAAGGAACATCAAAAAAGGGCACAGCAAATTGTGGAAAGAGGGTCGGACCATAAGCAATAATCAAATACGGTCTGCCCTTGATGCTGCAAATACAGCAGCTAGAAGTATAAATACTGCCATCACTATACGCAGACATGCATGGCTACGTTCCTCCGATTTTAAACCAGAAATCCAGCAGGCAGTGCTCAACATGCCTTCTTAAAAAAAAAAACATTTGTTTGGCCCTGAGGTCGATACGGCCATAGAAAAACTGAGGAATGACTCAGACACTGCCAAAGCAATGGGACATTATACACAACACCCTATAGAGGCTCCTTTCGCAGACCACAATTCAGAGGAGGATTCAAGCCACAATCCACTGAGGCTTCTGCCTCCCAGGCAAAGCAAGGGCAACAACAGCAGTACCAGAGAGGGGCATTTAGAGGGTCTTCCAAAGGCCAATACGTTAGAACCAGAGGCAGGTTCCAAACTTCAAAACAAGCCACTACCCCATCTAAACAGTGACTTATTTGCCATCCCTCAACCCCACACATCTTCTGTGGCAGGAAGACTGCAGCAATTCCACTCCCATTGGCAAAACATCACCACAGACCATTGGGTATTGTCAATTATCCGAAATGGCTATTGCCTAGAATTGATTTCTACCCCTTCAAACAGTCCTCCACGTTACCACAAGCTGTCCCCAGAACACAATGTTCTATTACATCAAGAAGTACAATCGCTACTACTAAAACAAGCAATAGAATTGGTCCCACATTCTCAACAAGAAACAGGAGTACACACACTATATGTCCTCATTCCCAAAAAGTATGCCACTCTGAGGCCCATCCTGGACCTCAGATCCCTAAATCTATATATCCTATCAGATCACTTTTACACGGTAACTCTGCAGGACGTCATTCCACTACTACAAAAACAAGATTACATGTCTGCATTAGACCTCAAAGATGCGTTTTTCCAAATACCCACCCATCCATCTCACAGAAAATATCTAAGATTTATGATAACAGGAAAACATTATCAGTTCAAAGTTCTACCATTCGGCATAACAACAGCTCCAAGGGTATTCACAAAATGTCTAGCAGTAGTGGCAGCCTAACTAAGAAGGCAACACATACATGTCTGTCTATATCTAGATGATTGGCTAATAAAATCAAACCATTTTATACAATGCCAACAACACACTCAATACGTAATAGAGACCCCAAATACACTAGGGTTCACACTCAACTACCAAAAATCCCATCTTCAGCCAGCACAGGTGCAACCTTACCTAGGTGCTATTATAAATACACAAAGAGCCTTAGCCTGTCCAAATGCACAAAGGATACAAGCTTTCCAAAATCTCATACCACAAATGCAGATAAATCAACAATATACAGTAGGATTTATCATGAAACTATTAGGAATTATGGCATCCTGCATAGCAATAGTACTGCATGCAAGACTAAACATCGGGACACTACAACAGTGCCTCTCGCAGCAGTGGTCTCAAGCACAGGGCCAGTTGCAAGATCTAGTGTTGTTGGACAGCCAAACGCACAAGTCCCTTCAGTGGTGGAATCTCAGCAATTTAATGAAGGGGCGGTTATTTCAAGACCCTGTGCCTCAGACCACAATAACAACAGATGCATCAATGATAGGTTGGGGAGCTCATCTCAACAACATTACCATTCAAGGGGAATGGGATTCAAAACAGCTAAATTTTCACATAAACCATTTAGAATTATTAGCAGTGTTCCTTGCCCTAAAAGCGTTTCAACCCCTTCTCAAATTCAAGATTGTCCTGATAAAAACAGACAATATGAAGACCAGGTATTACCTGAAGAAACAAGGCGGGACACATTCATCTCAACTGTCCCTTCTATCCCAAACAATATGGAAATGGGCAATTCACAATCACATTCATCTATTATCAGAATATATTCCAGGAATACACAATCAGCTAGTGGATCTCCTAAGCAGGACGCACCAACAGACACTTCAACAGTACTTTCAAAAGTGGGAAACACCAGAAATAGACCTATTCGCAACAAGCGAAAACACAAAATGCCAAAACTTCGCATCCAAACACCCACATCCTCTCTCCAAGGGCAATGCTCTATGGATCAACTGGTCAGGAATATTTGTGAACGCTTTTCCCCCGTCCCACTACTTCCTTTTCTGGTCAACAAACTAAGTCAGACCTCTCTCACCATGATACTCATAGCCCCAACGTGGGCACGACAACATTAGTACATGACACTCCCTAGACCTGTCAGTAGTACCTCACTCCAAACTTCCAAATAGACCAGATTTGTTAACACAAAACAAGGTACAAATCAGACACCCAAATCCCAGTGCTCTCAACTTAGCGATTTAGCTCCTGAAGTCATAGAATTTGGATACTTAAAACTTCCATTAGAATTCTTGGAAGTTCTCAAACAAGCATGTAAACCTACAACTAGGCAGTTCTATGCTAACAAATGGAAAACATTTGTTTACTACTGTCAATCTGAAAATACTGATCCACTTACAGCAACAATACAAGATATTGTATGCTATATACTTCATTTGCAGAAATCAAATCTAGCTTTCTCATCCTTTAAAATCCATTTTACTGCAATATCAGCATACTTGCAGACTATTCACCATACCTCTTTCTTCCGAGTTCCAGTTATTAAAGCCTTCATGGAAGGATTAAAATTTATTATTCCCCCTAGAACACCACCTGTTCCTACTTGGAATCTAAATATTGTACTCATCAGAGTCATGGGCTCACCTTTTGAACCCATGCATTCTTTTGAGATTCCGTTCTTAACATGGAAAGTTGCCTTCCTAGTAGCTGTTACATTATTGCGAAGAGTTAGTGAAATACAAGCATTCACTCTTGAAGAACCTTTTTTCCAAGCACACAAACATAAAGTTGTACTTAGAACAAATCCCAAATTTCTGCCAAAAGTGGTATCACCCTTTCACATAAACCAAACAGTGGAATTGCCAGTCTTCTTTCCACAGCCAGACTCAATTGCAGAAAGAGCCCTTCATACTCTTGACCTTAAAAGAGCTCTAGTGTACTATGTAGACAGAACCAAAGATTTCATAAAAACAAAACAGCTTTTCGTTGCCTTTCAACAACCTCATAAAGGGAATCCTATCTCTAAGCAAGGGTTAGCAAGATGGATTGTTAAATGTATACAAACATGTTACTTTAAGGCAAAAAGACAACTTTTAATCACACCTAAAGCACATTCCACTAGAAAGAAAGGTGCTTCTATGGCATTCTTAGGAAACATACCAATGGCAGACAAATGTAAAGCTGCCACATGGTCTACTCATACATTTACAAAACATTATTGTGTGGATGTATTTTCAATGCAGCAGGCCAATGTTGGTCAAGCTGTCTTAAGAACATTATTTCAAACAACTCCAACTCCTACAGACTAGCTACTGCAATTTTGGGGAGAGTGACTGCTTTGTAGTCAATGCATAGCATGTGTATCTGCAGCTACACGTATCATCGAACGGAAAATGTCACTTACCCAGTGTACATCTGTTCGTGGCATGTAGTGCTGCAGATTCACATGCATGCTCCCTGGAAGCCTGTAGTCGTTGCAGTTTTTTCCTCTATTGTACATATGTAGATACATTTACATTTGCATGGACATCTATTCTTAGTTACTATTTCTATACAACATTTATATTATACTCTATCACTACTTCCTACATCCTTTTGCGGGAAACAATCTAACAATGGAGTCGATGACAATGCGCAGTATGACCGAGAGGAGGAGTCACTCGATCCTGTTACTCCGAAAAGACTTCTTCGAAGAAAAACAACTCGTAACACTCCGAGCCCAACACTAGATGGCAGAATAATGCATAGCATGTGAATCTGCAGCACTACATGCCACGAACAGATTTACACTGGATAAGTGACATTTTCCATATATATATATCTCCTTAATACTTATATTTATGAGTCAAAACTTTACCACGCATATGCCTTTACCATTCATGCCTTTACAATGAAATTTGTTGGAAAGGCATGTGTAGTAAAGCCATAATCATTGTAAAATCATGTGTAGTAAAGGTTATGCATGGTAATGGTACCTGCGTCGTAACAGCCGCGTTGTAAAGAAAACGATTGGAAACGGCCGCGTTGTAATGGCTGTTTCCAGGTTTATGCAACAGTATTTTTTCAAGTGCAGTAAGTAGATATAAATATACGAATTTCAGTGGAACCAGAGCACAATCTGATTCCATAGACACCTGATGTGACCAGTGTAGATCTTACACCATGATGATCCAGAATAGCCATCACCCAACAGTTTTTTACTGTGATGATGACATTGAATATGACCTTTGCACTGTAGCAATGTCTTAATCTGTGTTTATTACTACACTTACCCCATATAACATGTTTTTTGTCATGTCAGTGAATACAAATGTGGTCCAATAAGCCACTTTATTTGGAACAGGCATAGTAATAAACGCAGATTGGGAGATTCATTATTACAGTAAAATGTCAAGTCAAACCCTTTAGCTGTAATAGAGCTAGAACTTCTGGATCTGATACATTAACTCTTGATTTGCTGTGTTTCAGTGTATTGCTCTATGGAATAAAATGTTGACATGGTTCTACTTAAAAACTAATATTTATAACTGCTATGCAGATGATTAGAGAAATGCTTTATTACCATTGTTGAGGTAGTGTACTTGCAGCATGACCCAGTCAGGGCTTTTCCTCTTAAGAAATATGCCCCTGAAAAACAGTAGTTATAAACAACATATTACACTGACATTTTTGTATAGAAACTAATTATTGGCCCACATTTATTTCCTCTTGCATGACATCTATTTATAGCATGCCAGTGGAATTATATGCAAGAGGTGTGCTATTAAACTTACATTCACAGTTCCATTAATACAGCTCAAATGTCAAATTCCCGGTTATCACACTGCTGCTCAACTAACTTGATAAGACACTGTTTAATGTCAAAGGCCAAAGGAAACCAGTAAGGATCATACTCGGAAGCCCTAGTTTTAATGATTCTAGCTCAATGAATATATTTAACGCCCTGTGATCTGACCATGTTTTTTTATTTAACTACTGCACATGGAAAAAAACAGCATGGCACACACGTGTTCAGAAACCACAGGGGAGGTAACCACAAATTTTGACATATTAATGTAAGATGGAATTGTCTTCACAGTGGGCTGTAGAAATTTACTGAACTTGGATACTGCTTCCAGGATTGAATTAAAACCAGACAGGCGAGATCACCCTTTTCAAAGACTGATTCGGATTAATTTATACTATTTGATAGGTCTGTTGGTCATTCAAGAGACAGGGATTTTCTGTTCTGTAATCATCTCTATTCTGTGTAACAATAGCCCTGACTTAATCAGAAGGCTTTTTGACAAATTTGTCATCCAATCAGCAATCAGGGCCCTTGTTCTTCTCTGCCTACATTACAGAACTACTGGTTTTCGGAGACATCCATAGACTCGATGTCATTCACCACTGATTGTTCAAATGTTAGGATCTCCACTGGAACAGTATTTTTTGTTGGACTCAATGCAGATTTTCTCTTCAGAACAGAGTCCTGATCATTCTTTTCACACTCTCTCATTAAAAAGCTCTTAATCTCAGTTTTAAGAAAAACTCTGCAAATTCACACTGAGTATGAATTCGTCTACTGGTTGGGTAGGGACAAAGCCCTAACCCTTGCTGAGAATCCAAACTTGGCCAGCTGACAGGGGTTTGTCGGAAAGTCTAACCAATAGGTTGATGTGCTCGGACCTGGAGTTGGCTCCCATGTCATGCTCCTTTTATTCATTCATGCCGGTTGGTCTTCCAATTGGAATTCCTGCTCTGGTCTCCGTTTTCCTTTTCCGCCTCTCCCTATCATTATAAAAAAAGTAAATTTGTTTGGCGGTATGTTGTAGGGCTAATTAAGGTAGGTTGGGTAAAGATTTTGCCATCCCATGAAGGGGGGCTGCAATTAACGCCCGAAGGTCCATGATATGTTGTGGGGAATTGAGTGTAAGGATTTTTCCCATTTATATTTGCAGTTCCGTTTCACTTGTTCCTTCTTTGCCCTTTCCACTGGTCTTCATTGCTACTCTAGCCTCTAAATCCGGCGATGAACTTCCCTTTGAGAAACCATCATCCGTGCTTCCTGTGGTGTTTGCATTTGTTGTTTCAGTGTTCTGTGTGGGACTCGGAAGGTCCTGATGTCCGCGGGAATACCTTATGGCAAAAAAGACAGCTGAAACGTGTTGACCTGGGGTTGAGGAAGTAATTCAGCTCTCCCAGTCGCCCCATTTTATGTTTTTAGCAGTGCCAAGGCTGTTTTTTATATGAATAATTAAAACTATTTAAACATGCAAACTTGGGCTCTTTGAACCCCGTTTTTCCAGTAACCTTGTCAAAACCTGAAGGCAACAAAAAGTGATCCCCCCACCAGAGGGGATGAGTCCACCCGGTACCATAAAGATGTACTGAATGAGGATTTGACGATGAAGCATGCCTCATAGAAATATGTGGCTGAGTGTCTGCTAAAAACAAGAGTTCTGTCCTCTATTTAGCAAGCCTTTTCTGTCTGTATTTGAGGTTACTTCCCTTTGGGTTTTTAACTAGTCTGTGTATATATATATACACATTTTAGCACCAACCTGGGGAAAGCTGCAAAAATACCACAAAGAAAAGACATAAACCGATAATAAACCAATCACACATTTTCACTCACTGTAGTTAAAAACAGATAAGACAAGACCAATGTCTAGAAACATAGACCCCCTTCCCCGGCCCAAACTGTCCCGATTCCAAAGATCCCAACAAAATGCTTCCCGTGAATTTTCAACAGTTCCACTGAAATGGAAATCCCCAAGTTCTAGTGCATACACAGAAACATAAATTTATATATTGATAGTTCCATCTATCCACTACATGATCCTTGTTTTGTCATTATTGGAGTCAAGTATCCTAGAGTCATGGATCGACAATCCTTATATGTCAGAGTAAAGTCCAGGCCAAAGAGAGAGGTTCCTGTGGTTTTTCCCTGTTCCACTTCCTTCTTTCTTTTGTTGGGGAACCCTTTGATTGGTCAGTTGCCATACTAACATATATAGATGACGATTAAAATGAGGGAAGAGTGACCTTGCAATTAGTGAGAAAGTACATATAGAAAATCCCAGTGCTGCTCCTTATTTCCACCCGATCTACTATATCAATACGTTGCACTCCTCTGTGTCTTGTTTGGGCATTTCAACAACATGCATGCAGCAGGAAAAAAAAAAAGGAAGCAACAGATACTGATGGCCAGTTCCAAGATGCATCTGAAATACCTGATCATTTCAGCATTTTAATTGCATTTCTCCATGTCAATAACAGTTCTTTTTTTTTTATAAAATCTTTTTGTAGATGAAAACGACATATAAAGCAATTAATTGTCACTTAAAATCCTCTATGCATAAGTTCATAATCACCTACACATGTCAGTAACAGTTCTGTAGCTCATACCCTGCAATTAGCATGGCCTCATAGCAGTGTTAGTCATCCAGGTTTCCTTCCACAAGTTTCCATGGTTTTCACCAGACTGATATCTGAGTCTTCCTCTGATGTTATATTTGGATACTATGTTCTAGTCTATTTTGGACTAGGTATCATTGACTAATCCATTGTATTGCAGGTGTAATATTTTGGCATCAGACTTTGTCCATAGGGTTTTTCTGGTGCTGCTTAAGAATAGCACTGAGTGCTTATAAAGCACCAAAAGTATCAGAATCCTGGTGCTATAGTGCCACCAGGGTCAAACTATATTTATTATGTTGGATCTTGTTCATTTCTTATCTTTTAAATATAGTTTAAACATGATGTTGCTGGATATGCAGCATGTTTAAACTGTGTTGGGCACTTGTGGTTTCCAGTGAAATGCGGCTCTTGTAATGAGTGTGTGTTTATGATGCTATGTGAATAATTTTCTTGTGTCCACTGTGGTTGCCTCATCTGGTGTGTTTGTTATATTGTGAATGGATGCATGGTAGATATTCCTACTTAGTATGAGAATGTGTTTTGTGTAATGTCTCATATTGATTTTTTTGTGTGTGGTAAATATCCTTCAATAGCACTTGGTAGACCCATGATAGCTGACTGTACGACATGTGTCTCTTGTGAGTATGTGATATGGTCAGTCTAAGGTGTTGTACAATCTAAGGTGTCTTGTTAGATGTGGGACTGCCTTCTGAGGGAAATTCAAATGGTGCAGACTATATAATTTTACAAGATCAGTTGAATTGATCAAGTAATATATTTGCTTACTGCTGCACAGTATGAGGAGATTGTTGTGTTCATTTGGATGGTGGACATCTGTTCGTGGGAACCCAAATTGTGTTTCTTGGGATGGTAGGCATCTGTTAGCGGGAACCCAAACGGCACACCCACCCCACATGTTTTTCACAGTCAGTTGATGGTGTAAGTATACACTGTAGGAACTTGACTCAAATATGATGTACACCTGGTGTAAGGAGTTGTTCTGTTTACATGTTGGATCTGTAAGTGATAGTGTGGTGTAGAATGGGGTTTTAATTGAACCCAGTTGAAATCCATAGGTAGGATAGTTAGTGCAGCATCAGTGCAAGTGTGACATATGAAGACTTACTGTTGTCCCAAGATTGTAGTTGTATGTGAGTAGAAAACCCCTCCAAGTTGAACCCAGATGCAATTAATTTGAACACAGAATGTATTCAGGTCCCCGAACTAGAGGTACGTAAGAAAGAATGCTGAGTATTCTATATCTAGAAGTATTACTTCAACATTATTGGCATGAAAAGTACCAATGAGGTTAAGCCACATGCATTTTAGATGATATGTATTCTTTTTGCAATTAAGAAGTATTTAAATGTGATTTATGAGAATAGCTTAATTTAAATCCGCTCCTGTGTTTCAATACAAGTTGGTTTTTGGGGGGTGTCAGTTGCACGTTAGATTTATAGGGATGATATAGGGAGTGGAATCAGGACCTTGCAATCCAGCTGCAATATTGATTGCTATAATGTTCTTGTTTGGTTTAAGTAGATATGACATTTTGGAAAGAGGGCTATTCAAGCTATATAACTGTCTGCCTGAGAATACAGATTGAAGCCGCCTGCGGTTTGTTGACCTGGGGACACAGAGGTCATTAGAAGGTCTGTGAACATCCTGTTCTAGTTTTTGGTGTGCTAAGGGTGCTCTGTGGGTTTGGACTCTCACAGGGTGTCACCTGTGGGCATTTTTTACTTCCTTTTCCTGGTCCCTAGTTTGAGCTATCTGGCAACAACAGAGAGCTCCTTCAAAAAGAGTGGTTGAGCCCACCTGGTATTTACTACTACACTTTTTGATTTGGTTTAGCTCCTTTTGGGAAATGTGGTAATTTGTCACAATAATTTTCCTTACGCCCTCTCTTTATTTATTTATTTTCACCCATCCAGCTTGTTTGTGTCCCTCCCAAGGAGAATAGCCTATTTACAATCTCTCCAACTGGTTCCTTCTGTGCTTCCACCCATGTCTGCTTTCTGGGAATTATTTTCTCTTTTTCATGAAGCACTCCATGAGAGTGCCTGTGCTTCCTGTTTCCGTTGTGTGCTCCTTTACCCCCACTCACGCTCTAAAGTGATCTCTAATGCCCATGCCATTCGTCCATCTGCTGCCCTTTCTGTGTCCTTCTACCACCCTCCCCCCAGCCTGCCACCTCTCAGTCTCTTTCCCCGCCCTCCGCATAGCTAGTGCTGAACTTGTGTTGGCTAGAAATGTATCTGTTGAACCTCAAATTATAGTTATACCTTGAAATGTCTCTGTGCCCTATTACCCCCCCCCCCCAACTGCCTCTCTGTGTCCTTTGTCCTGCTGCATGCCCTCTCGCCATGTCCTTTGTCCCGGGAGACAGATAGTTTTCTTTGTCCCTTCCCTCCTCCCCACCCCCATTGAAGAAATATGTAAAATTAATTTGATATATGTATTTCCTTAGCTGGCTGACAGCTGAAAGCAGTGTATTTAAGTGCATTCGTTTGGTTGGCTGAGGGTGGTTGTTTCACAGTAGCACCAAATGGTAAGCACCTTTGGGTGATTTATTCTGTTCTGTGTGCTAGATAAACAGACATTGCTGATTTTACATCAAGGCTCTTGCTAGCTCATACATTTATTTTTCTCAGTCCCTAAAGCAGTAAAACACAAAAGAATCAGGATTGCTTTTGCTATTTGCTATAATATACTACTTATGATGGAAATGTTATCTTCCTATTTACCAAGGATAAATGAGGCTCAAATGAGCTTTATGCCTCTTGTCATTGATGTGATAGCATGACAACAACAAACGTTATTGCAAATGTCACTCACTGACTTGCATCTAGGCACTGATACTAGGTGTTACTGCTGTTCAATTCAGTGACATTTTGTTTACCCACTGGATTTCCAACACACAGATTTCTACTCGGGGTGCCTGCACCAGTTACTCTCATCATCTTAGTTATTAGCTTTGTTTCCACATGGCATGTCCCCAGATCTGTGCAATTTCGAGGCAATTGAATATGGAGCCATTAGCTATGGGCTCGCTGGATAGCCCAGTGAATCAGGAACTAATTTAACTTGCTACTGTGGGGGCTGTACATGCCACTACTCGTAAAGGTAGCCGAAATTCTAGCACAGGCTCTGCCTTTTAGCGCTGGTCATGTGTAGTCAGCTGAATGGTAATTGCTGCATACAGTGGAACTTCCTTCCATTCCATGTGGTCAGTTGTCATTGAACAAGTGTCCTCGAACATTAAACTATGCTTCCTGTTATAGCAAATAGATTACTTTAAGGCAGGAGTCTTCAGACTGGGGAGCGGGTTACCCCAGGGGGGAATCAAGTGATTACAGAGGGGCGCCAGGCTCTGGCCAAAAAGAAGCATTATGCAGATAACAGCGCTATGTTCTACACAGAAAAAATATAGAATTTTTAAAAAGGTAACAGAACTTAACTGCAACGTTTAAATAAGTCTACACTTGTTGAAACATTGCCAACTTAATAGACTAATTGTGAAAAAATCTGATAGGGACCCGATGACTTTTTTTCCACTGGTGGGGTGGGGGGGAGGAGGGGGAGCAGCATTAAAAAGTTTGAAAACCACTTCTTTAAGGGTAAAACAATTGTATACTTCACTGCAAGATACATGTGTATTTCAGAACATGTACATTTAGCTGCTTCGATATACATAAAGGTCTGTATTGTATGCCTGCTACTAAGTCTTTACTAAGTATCATAATTACATATGCATTTATAGGTTGAGTTATTTGTTAAAAAATCTACTCCCTTTAGCCCTTGTCCCATCCCTCCTCTTCACACCCATCCTAAACCTTTCTCACTGCTATGAACTTCCAAACATCCCTCTCAGACTTCTCCTTCCTTTTTAGCAGTTCACCCAGCTAACAGGCGCACATGTCCATTACTACGAATAACAGCTTACAATTGCCCTTTTTCTAATTCATTCCCATCATTCTATCCCTACTCAAGACACTACTAAACACAAAAGAACTTGAGCGCAAACATAGCACAACTAATCAACAAGAAAAACACAAATTACTAAAGTACTAACTATTTAACTCTAATCTTGGGTTACAGAGTAGCGTACTACTTGCTGCAAAACACTTCAGATCAGGGGTAGTTAGCGCTATAGAAATATAATTTACAATTACAGATTTTGTTACAGATTCAGTTATTACTACGTCAGAATGGTTTGCATAATAAATGTATGCTGCAGAACGGTGTGCCTATTAAATATAGAAGTGATAATATCAAGGGTACAAAATATCGACGACAAAATATTGGAAATGAATATTGACTTGTAAATAATTCTAGATTTTCTATAGAAACTTCACATATATGTGCCTGTGTGGTAAATGTATATTCAGGGTACATAGATGTGGAGTTAGAAATAGTAAATCTATACTTCCCTATAGACACGTACATTTTGATATTTTCTCCTTTGATATTCTTCATGTTGACATTCAGTAGTACAAACTGCATGACAGGATTTATGTTTTGCATCTATTATAAAGAGGTGGCAAAACAGGCCACTGAATAGGCCCCTTCAGATGAGGAAAGAACAGATGAAGGAGGTTGTTAAATGGTCTTGAACTTGGTAGTCATTCTGGAGTTTCGTGATAAAGGGTTTGCTGGTTTATAGGAAGATCAGGGGTTGTGGCTCACAGCCATCTGATCTAAACCATGACAACCTGAAAAGTCCCCACAGAAACTCCGGTGCTGGAAGTGGAAAGTAATAGTATTTAGCTTATGGGCTGAGGATTGCTTAAAAGTAACACAGGCTCAGTCAAAAGAAGGCATATCTAGATAGGGATTGAGATTTGTTAACATGCTGGGAAAGGAGGGGGGAAATAAAAACAAGTCAATCAAATTTAGTCAATCAATACATCTTATTTGATTATTAAAAAAAAAAGCATAAATGCACAACAGTATAAAAAAACCATGAAGACGTAAGATAAGATATTGTCACATAATGAATACTCTATGATAAATATCCAACATTTAAAACATAAGAGACTCTGTATGATGCAAGGCAAATTTAGGGAATGTACAATGCCAACACAGACCTCAAGGGAGCTAAGCAGCTGTAAAATATAATAAACCAGGTTTACATCTAGACATCAAAGTACTTCAGAGTAGCAGAATTAAAAACCTTGTAGTATAAATTCAGTAAAATAAAAAAATTAAAAAAAATTAACAGTTTACGAAGAATGTTCCTCACAAGTAAGTGAGAACAGCAGATGAATCATACTGGCCCAGAGGGAAACAGAGGTGGCATCTAATGATCCTTAGACTAAACCTTGTCTGGAGCATCCTGTCCCATGTGTTGGCCACTATTTCAATGCACGGCTCCAACCCATACACCGTTTTGATCAATAGATAATCAACGTTCAAAGTTTTCCGAAGTTCGTCCACTTACCTTTCCCTCTACCTGACATCTCTGAAATTGTCTTTTACCTAGGGCATATCCCTAACTGCTAGTTCATTTGCGTAGGAATCAAATAGAAGGCCTACCTAAGTTAGTACATCCTGCCTTAATATGACATAACCAGGGGATCCAAAGACCCATATCACAGGTTAGGCAGTTGGTTTAATGTCCTTTATTAAAAAATAACCTTAAAGTTACCCCATATAAAACAAAAAAAAATATTAAATGGGAGAAAATTAATATAATCTTTGACATGGGATAGCCCAAGTTCCTCATGAACCGCATAAGTTGGGAACCTTACAGTAAGACACACTGTTTTCTTCACCCTTTAGGCCACTAATAGCCTTATAAGCCTACAAGCCATAAACATAGATTAAACTCTGGAAGTATTTTCTTTTATATACTTCTTGCTTCTTTAAGATTTTGGAGGTCAGATTAAATAAAAAATCAAGAGTTTGAAAACTGTAGCCTCCTCTCGGCCAAGCAAGGCGCCTAACATCCCTGAGAATCAAAAGTAGGGTAGGGAGACTTATGGATTTTCGCTATTGGTTTGGATTCCAATTGGGTTCTCCCCATATAGTATGCCCAAATGTTATTCCTTTTTGATCACCCTATTTTGGACTTTTTACAGTGGGTGAGTCTCACCACTAGTTTCTCATCCACGTTAAACACATGGTAAATGGACTGTGTGTGTTGGTTATACATATGAACATGTGCTATACCTGGCTCAGAGGTGATACAGGTAGTCTCAGAAACCAAGGAATGGGAGTAAAGCTAACATTGGATATCGCTCATGTTTACATTCCTCCAAGCTAACAGCCATTATACACCATACAAACCTTGGTCACCCCACCTCAATTTCCCCGAATATGGCCACAGGCGATGGTTAGTGGGTTAGGGTCACAAAAAGTACTCTGGCAAACTGTCCCATCCACAATTCGACTCAAGAAAATCCTGGAAGCAAATGTATAATAAAATGTTGAATTGTGTCCTCCTTCAATATAAGTGGCCACAGAAAGATAAGAGGGAGCAACAAAACATTATGTGTTACAAAGATCAAGCTTAAGCAAATAAGAGTGCAGCTGGGTACCCCTGTGGTCACCTATACATGCAGGACCTGAAGAGGGGAAAGCATCAAAAAGTGTTCTACTGGGGTGCCTGTCAGGTTACGAAATTTGTTGGTAAAATTCCCTGCCAATATTAAATTTAAAACTGAACCTTAGTTATCAAAATTAAAGTCAAGTTCACCAATAAAATAAAAAAGGAGACCGATTGGGATTGTCTGTAGAAAATACATTATCATTATAAAAATTAATGATTATAATATAAAATCTTTGAGACCAGTTGACATGGAATGCTTTGAGTATCCCACTGAGGGTCTTAATGGGCAATATCTCACAATCTAAGGTAGTCTTATACCAAGTTAAAAGACCTACTCGGGCACACCCAAACACAGCCGGAGAGTCAGGAACACAAATGCAAGTAAATCCATCATAGGATGAGTCACTGGTGGGCCATGTTTCCTGTAAAAGAACAATGTTGAAGACAATGATGGATTTAATCGAGTCATCCAGACATGATTCGGCTGCCAGAGCAGCAATATTCCAATTTTGACAATTTAACCACATTTTGTGTTCAAGGTAGTGAAAGGGGTGGCAATGGAACTCAAGGATTACATTGCTATAGCTTTGTTTCTCAAACAGAGATTGGACTCATCTATAGATAAGGGTTTTTCGATGGCAACAATTCTGGTGGGCATGTTACGTATGGGGCTCCCCAGTCAGTCATTGCTGCACTGACTGGAAAAATGATTGGCATTAGATATGGGGAGGTGGGCGTGTTAACACGTCCCTTTATGATAAATTATTACACATTAGGACTCGTTTTAGGCCAATGAATCTTTTGACCCAGTTGAGAGACACTTTAGGACGAGATAGCTAATCAACATGTCAATCAATACGTCAATAATATCATCAATACTTATTACCACAATGCATTTTACTTTAGTCAATGACATTTAGTTAGACTCAGGACACCACCATGACCTTTCAGTCATGAATAACCACGCCAGTTTAGTATATTTTAGTGATTTTATTCCCTATTGGTTACAATACTACTAGAAAATTGATTAACCTCAAAACCAAGAAACACAATAGCATAGTCACAATATGGCAACTCTTATAAGATTTTATCAAAGCAAGAATCACAAACATCAGAATATAACATGGCGTAAACATAAACTATCCTTAGCAGAGTACTGTTAACAAAGCATTAATTCAGACATTTGTCCATTTGCATCAGTCTAGTGAACCCCTCTCAACTAACCTCTAATTAGCATTGGCATGTTGGGCTTCATGCAAAATAATTTATAACACCAATTTTGAAAACATCTAGCTATGGTCTCTATCAAAAGAGAAGCAGTTGGTACCTAGAAAGGAAAAGCAAACAGACAATCACAATTCCATTGTTATATAGTTACCCTCCAAGGTTTGAGTCAGCACTCAGGTTCAGTCTTCGTCTTCATGACATCAGTTTATTCGCCATCAGTCAGGAACTCAGTTCAGGCACAAAGGGCAAAGTGGCACTTCCCTCATAAGGAGGTAAAGTGTAAAATGGGCAATCTAAGGACAAGGATTATTCTAAGTAAAATCAGCAAGTCACCAAACAGTGTGACAAAGTTTCTGGATCATATCACCAGCATTTCCCTAACCATTCTAATCACTTCCGTGTGCCATAGGTTTTTATCCCTTTTTTGTTGTACATTCCCCTAAAATCTTATTGGTCAATGGGCTGCACCCCACTATCTTTACCCAGTTAAAATTGTATTATGTCATTAAATCTTTTACCCCGCATTAGTTCCCAGGAATTTTATTGGTCCATATGATTGACGTCTTTAAAGGTAGAATGTCCGGTATGATTTCATCCTTTTGTAATTCTTTGTGCATCTTCGGTCAGTAGCTCCATTGTCCCTACCGGTTTGGGCGACCTTGTATTTAACATTAGTCTACACTGTTGCATTTGGTTAATTCATTTTTTACAAGCGCGGTGAACTTCATGAGAACAGATCTACTATAGTTACATTCAGCTTCTAGTTTGAAGAAAACAAGAGTTCATGTCCTTTAGCGAGTCAGCACATTGCACGTTAGCAAAAATACATTTAATATGAGAGCCAGGCAGCTAGGCTACGGCTCATGCTAACTTAAGGCCTACTGATTTATTTGCAGCATTTTAATAACATAATCATTAATAATTAGTGTAAAACTATCCTCTAATATAAGAATTCATCAACATTAGTCATTTTTATTAGTCCCCTTATACATTAGTGGCCACTCCCCGTGGGCACATTTCAAGCGCACGTTATGATAAAATACATTAGCACATTTTCTAAGCAGCATTATCACACATTAGTTCATAAACATTTCATGTTAATATAGATTATATAAGCTACACTTTCTCAGGCGCATTGTTTAAAGGCTCTGATGATAGAGGGCAAGTAGGGGCCTGCGAGCTCCAAACTTAAATCCCTATGAAAACAGCCTACTGCAATATCTTTAGTAATATGTTGTCTAGTTAGACCCTATAAGAAGATTGAATCAGCTAATCTGCAACAAGCATGCACAATCTAATGGTTTGTTTCTTATCTGATTAAATTACAGAGATGTGGTACTGGGTGTTCCTGTGGGCGCTGTTCTCTTCTCTTTTTGTCCATGGAGCAGCAGGTGTGTTAATGTTTGTGATGCTACAGCGGCATAAGCATGGCAGATTAATATCTGTCATTTTGGTCAGTGTTGGATTTCTGGCATCAGTGACTGGCGCTATGATCACAAGTAAGTTTTTTGTTATGTATTTTATCAATGAATGTATATGTTATTTCTATAAAACAAACCTAGACACAAGTCAGCAGAGAGCTGTATAAGGTGAAAGACAAGCATAAAGTAACGAGTAACATGAGAGGTTGCTCGGTTGTGGACGGTTAATGCATTGTGATGTGATGTTCTTTAATGATGCACGGCCTTCTTCTCTTTCCTAAATTGGAGCGGCGTTGGGGCAGTCTTGATGGGTACAGGGATGTTATTCCAGGTCCTGGGTGTACAAATACTGTCTTGTTTTTAATTTGTTTGTGCTTCATAGTCTGCAGTCTGACTGTGTCCTGGCTGCGATGTGCCGAGAACCACCAGACATATTTTAAAAAATGTGATTAACTTTTAAAACCATTCTAGCAAAAGTTGTTGCCTGTATACACTTGAAGCTGTACTGTTCCTGTAGAAGGCTCTTTGAGCTTCAAGAGGTCAGTTGAAGGACGCACCAGCAGAACCAAACGTAGCACTGCAGGGCACACGAGATGGCCACAGAAATGCCACCAGCCTAGTACTCGGACAGATGTGGTTCTGGCTTTTGCTGCTGCTATTTCCCCAGGACACTTAATAGCATTGCTATGGCAATATCCTGCAGTCCAGCAACTGGGGATAAGGAAGTCTTAGACTCCTACCACTTTTGTGACAGCTCAGCTTCCTGGATCACCACAGGTTCGGTGCAAACAGCACAGCTCAACAAGTCCCTATCTTTTTCCTTTAGCAGCCATATCAAATATGTTCTGTTATGTGTTCTGTTCTGAGCAGTGTGTAGCGGCCTAATAACCAGTGTGTGGGGGCATTTTAAACTTTTGACCAAGCAGTCCCAGCACTAAGATACCATTTTGTGGTTGGCACTCTAGTGGCTGGACACTCACTTCAGTTAATTTTTGGGAGCACTTAAGGACAGACATGATGCAGATGTGCAGTGGGTGCACCGCTGGCGCACCAGATGCACACCAAAGGCAAGCTCTTCTGTGTCTATCCGCATCCAGAGCATGGCCAGCGCCAGCTATGTTGCCAGTGAGTCCTGTCAGTACATTCCACCATTCACTTTCTTCGAGGTTAGACTTAATTTTCGGCTTTCTAATTCAACATATTAATCGGACTGACAGAATGGGAGGAGCTATTGAGGGTGATTTATCAATCTTATTTTACCTGCTCTGCTCACAAGCTGGAGGATATTGGACCCATAGAAGATCTTTTCCTTTCGATCACTATACGCTCTGTGTTCATGGTTTCTAGTGCTTGAAATTATAGACCCCCTGATGGCTCAATTGACTCATTTGCTTGCCTTTCTAATCTGTTGGGTCAATTAGGTTCCAATTTTATGGTCCTTGACAACATTATTTTGCATATGAATAAAACTGATTTCCCAAATTCAGCACAGTTTTTGACCACTTTATAAGGTTTTAATCTAGGCTAGCTTGTGAAGGAACGAATGCACAAGGCAGGGCATACCCTAGATCGAATTTTTGCTGACCCTCTAAATCTTTCAGTTAGGCCTGCTCTACAACAAACATAAGCATATCACTTTCTTATTCTTTTTCGATCACCTCCCCCTGCCCTCCCCAGACTATGGAATCCGACAAATAGAGACCACAAAACCTTGAGATCTTGGCAAACAAATCTCTGAATCCTCTTTAACGGAGACACTTATACATATGCCTCTAGAATTGATAGTTACCCTGGATGGGGTATAAAAAAACTTTAATGTCTGGCTTACAGAAGCGTTTGATCATATCTCCCTTAAAACAACCTCGGATTGTTAAAAAATTACTATGTCTGCTCCCTGGATCACAGCGGATTTAAAAAAAAAGATTGGCCCTGTGTAAAAGACTTGACCTTATTTAGAGGAAATCTTATGATGCTGAGGCCTTATACAATAGCTCTGAAATTCTATTGCAGGGATATTATCAGAGCTTACAAGGAATACATCTCCACCTCTGTTGCAAAGGCAGTCAATAAACCTCAGGAGCTTTTAAAAATTGTGAATTCCTTCCTGTCCCCAAGTGCTCTTCAGAATAAGCCCAGTGCTTCCGTAAATATGTGTGAGCAGCTTTCAGAGTTTTTTCAAACAAGATTCGAGCTATCTATGACCAATTCCCTAAAATTCGGGATCCATTTCTGGCCTGGAGGTGTCAGCTGTTCCCCATGCCCATTCCTTGCAACTTTTAGTCCTATATCTCTCGAGGACTCTCTACTAGAACTGAGTGCAAGTTTTGTTCTCCTTGGACCAGTGTCCACCTGACATTCTTTAAAAGGTGTCTTCCACAGCGAACGCTATCTTGAATAAGCTGATGAATTCTTCCATTGACTCGGCCCTAGTTTATAAGTATTTGAAATAGGTTCTCCTGCTTCTTTTACTCAAAAAACTGACGCTGACCCAGGACCTTCAGCAACTGCAGAACAATTTCTCGTCTGCTGGCCATGACTAAAATTTTGGAAAAGCTTGTGAACAAACAACTCTCACATTGTTTTTTTTAGTCTAACTGCCTGTCACACAACTCTGTGTGGCTTTATTACTGGATATAGCACTGAGTCAGCCCTCCTGGAAGTCTTGGAATTTATAAAAGAGAACCTTGATCAAAACTAAGTGCCCATGGTTGTGCTCCTAGACTTACCTTCAGCTTTCGACAAGCTCTCACAAGAGATTCTTCTGGGTAGGCCTAGGGACATAGGGCCGCGCCCTCTTGTGATTTACGTGTTTCCTGGAAAACAGGACACAAGCTGTCCTGTTATCTCCGTTCTCCTCTATGGCAAAATCGCTTGAGTGTGGAGACCCGCAGGGCTCCGCCCCAAGTCCCACCCTTTTTAACATTTATCTGAAGCCCCTAGCCAGCCTAACTGAAACTTGGGGTGATTTCCTACGCCGACGACACCGGGCTGCTTTTATCCTTTTAAGAGAAGAACACGTCCACCCTTAAACCTTTTAAAGTGGGCCTAAAATCTGTTGGACATTGGATGAGCGATAATGTCCTCAGGTTTAACTCTTATAAAACAGCGCTCCTCTTTTTTGGTACTATGGTACTAGTTGCTATCCTGATGCATACAGTTGGTGGCTTTCGGAACTGGGTGCCCTGTCCTTTCTTACACCAACTACTTGGAATCTTGGGGTCATCTTTAATTCTGACCTTCCCTTTACGCCCCAAGTAAAAAGTGTATTGGCTAGCTGCTTTGCCTTTCTTAAATCTCTAAGAATGTTACATCTTGTGTTGAAGGACATGCGTAAGACTACTGTTCACTCCGTAGTGAAGTCCACATTAGACTATGCAAACAGTCTTTATTTGGGTTTGCTTGCTTACTTGCTGCGTTGTCTACAGAGCACGCAAAATACAGCTTTCAGACCGATCCTGAAAATTCTCTTTTCTCAAACAGTAACACCCCATCTCCGAAACCTTCATTGCCTGCCTATTGTTAAATGAGTCCCATTTAAGGTGCTCACCTTAGCCTTTAGAACACTGTACCTTAAAGGACCTGCATATCTAAGAGGGTGAATTAAATCCTATTCCCAATCCCGTTCTTTGAGATCCAGCAGTCAAAGCCCACTTCAAACTCCTCAGGTGCACAAAGCAAGAAGAGGAGGAAGATAGTTTGCTTTCCTGACTGCTGGACTCTGGAATGCGCTTCCTACTAGCCTCAAGCTTGCTTCCTCTGAAGCATTTTTTTAGAAAAATTTGAAAACTTTTCTTTTTAAATTGGCAGTCTAATTTTTGCTTTTCTGACCTAGACCACTGGTATTGGGACACCTCTTTGGAGGCAGCTGTGCGCTTTAGAAATTATTTTTGCATTGTATTGTATTTTATTGTATTGTATTTTATATTGTACCAAATGAAGATGCCACAGCAGGTTGTAGGGTTACATAGGGCCCCCTGGTAAATGTGCTTCTGGATTTCCAGGACCACGTTTCAGCATCAGCCTGCTATTGAGAGCGAAAGTTGTGAATGGACTTCTGTAACAACTTTTTGAAGGCAGTCTAAATTGAAAGACGATGTTGCTTCACAATGTTGGGGAGCGGTCATAAAATTTTCCTTTCGCAACCAAGAATAGGAACATAATGCTGTGTCTGTACTCCATGCTTTTTGATCCTCAGATAAACACAGAAATGCAATTATTGCTATGGGTAAACTGCAAGGCTCTGTTGACCCTTCAGCGACCAAGTGTAAGAAATCGTTAGCATTTGCACAGCGTCAATGCCAAAAGGATTGACTGAGATAATTCTAGGCTGATAGTCCTCAAAATGAATCAGTTCTGCCTGAGATATGAGTGAATGGCTTTGAAGAACATGTTGGGACAAGTTAGAGCCCTATAATCCTCAGGAGTCTACAAACTGTATGTGAAAGAAGCCTTTCTAGCAGTAACAGCGAAGGAAGAATACACTGCCAAAGTGAAACATAAGATCATGATACAGAAGGCTACACAAGAATGTTGGACAAAGGTCCACCTGCAGAAATTATCGTGGCAAGACAGCAAACTAGAAAGACTATCCCGTCCAAATGTGAATGTTCTCGGCAAGTATTAAACAAAATATCTTGTGAATGTGTGCTGATCCACTGACTAACATTTACTGTCAGGAAGATCAGGGTGTCAGGAGATCCTTTGGAGTATCTCCTGAGTGAGTTAGCTGATGAAGTATAAGTAACTTCCCTGACGTCTTGTGATACACTGAAAAAACAGACACAGCCAAAATGCTGAGCAACGATGCAATGAAGGGTGGTGATTGCCTTCTTGAAACTAGCTCCATTGTCAAGATTTTGGCAGCTGAACAATTCAGAGCCCTTTGAATTCAGCTGAAACGGAAAAAAACACTGAAGCAAAAGACAAAGAGTTTATTTTTTGAGCTGTCACACAGAGACAAAGCTGATCCAATATGGAGCCGGCATCAGTGCGTGTGCGGTGGAAGACATCCTGGCTGAATATCAGCCTCTGTTCGGTGAACAGTGTGACAAACAAGAAGGTTAATGCTTCACATCTCCCATTTGATAGAGACTGTGGCTCCCAAACCCTGGCTCATCCCCTGAAGGGTCCAACACTGTGGTCTTCAAATGGTGCAAGAGACGTCAAGATAAAAAATTAACTTTATCTGCTCCAAACCGCCCCCAACCTCCAGTGGGACTCTGCTGATATCTTTACTGCCATTTATTTTTATTTTTACAACACAAGCTAGTCGCTCAGTCGACCACTCAGGCTTTCTCATTGTGAGCAACAACATCCTGTGTTTTTATCGTTGATAAACGATTTATTTAAGTAATCGTCCGTAAAAATGACACAAATAAATACAGAGATTTTACAAATACATATTTTATTGTTTAAAAACATCAAAAGAAAATACATTTATAGCAGGTTAAAATATCTTTAAAGATGTTACAATAACTAAGCCACTCCAAGACTAACCCTAAACACACTTTGAGTGGGTTGTTTGTTATTTCATGATTATTGACTATACACTTAAAAATTGGTGGCCCACAAAATGGAAGCTTTGGTCCAGCAAACATCAAATAATCTAACAATAGATATTTAACATTAAAGTTAGCCCCCTAACAAGCCAGTACATCTAGCCGAAAGTCAGTGGCGCAGTATATGGGGTGAAAGGCAGAGATGCAATCAGCTAGTGGATCTAGCCTGGGAATTCAAAATTCTGAGAGGGGAAGCAGTGTAGTCTTCCTAAAAGTGGTGTTTCTTCTGCTTTGTACGAAATTGAAGATAAATATGTGCAGTCGAGGTGGATACAAATTGTGTGTGTACAGATGTAGAAAGCCTGCTGTCAATTGTTTTTTTTCTCTTGGTCATCTTTTTTTTACATTGTGATGGTGTGCTGGGTGCCACCGGTTATTAAAAGCTGGGTGCCACCGGTTATTATAAGCTTGTCAACCGGATAGTGGGCAGGGGATTCGTAGATGATACAGCTAGTGGTGAATGTGGCAAGGTTCGGTAAGTTGAGCCAGAGTTTTTAATATTTATAAATTCTTTCTTAATTCAGATGTGTTTAAGTTAGCATAACTAGGCCACAGTCGACAGACACCACAAGGTCACAGCCAGCTTGCATTGACAACTGTTCCGAAAGAAATGTGTACTTTCAGAAAGAAACTTACCTGGGCGAGCCTTTCCAGGTGTCTGTCTGTGTGCTTTTCTATTTCAGACAAAATAAGTCTCTCTATGGTGTCTGTTGTTGCTAAATTTGAATGATGTTAATGTGCCTTCCTCACAAGAAGGAAGTGTCCAGAATGTCCCTGTATGTTATAATATCTAAGGCCTTTTGCCGAAGCTCAAACTAAAGAGCCATTCAGCATCTGGACGTATTATTCTTGAAGATGCATAAATGAACTAATTAATATTAATTAACATTCATAAAACATATTAATATGCAACAAAGTAGAGGTTTCTTAGAGGCAATTTATTTGATGTGTCTTGTGCATTTGAGCAGTCATTGGTTAATTCGCATATATATTTGTTCATTCATCCCTAATTTGCCATTTCACACCATGCCGAGTGTGGGGCCTTTCCACCTACAATCTCAAAAATGATGTTTTTAGAAAATATGCCTGTCTTTTGGCTTAATTCTTAGGGAGGAGCAGACTCAATACTTGTCTGTTCATCTGACCTATTAGATTGTGCAGATTCTGTTCTAGTCTTTCATTTGATTTAGACCTAGGACCCGCACAGAGTCTGCCACAATCGAAAATCAGAGAGTCTATTTCTGAATTATACTTTGATTCTGGCTGTTGACTTGCTTTTGAGGTATACCTTATGTGGATCCTCTCACTTTTGCTTTATTTGTTTCACTTCTGATTTGCTGGAAGCACAGGATAGAAAACAGAAAATGGTACCCCATTGGAAGGGTGCAATTCTCTTTTTTTTAAACTTGACTCTTTAGGTGTAAAGCAAGATAGGATTATGTGTTGCTTGTTTTAATCAAACAAGTTGAGAGTTTTACACACACACTGTAGAAGGTCATGAAGGCAACAGATGAGCAGCATTTATTCATATACAAAATAGCGATCCAGGGTTTTTAGGACAGTACTGATAAACACCTTACATCTCACCCAAGGGTGGCCCTGCTGCAGGCTTTTTAATAGCTTAAGCTATTCCTAATCGCCCATCATGGGCACCCTAAGACATAAAGTCTGACCAAATGGCAGCCAGTCGTAGAAAGAATAATGACTGAATAAACTGTCTAGGAGGAGTCAAAATGTCCACAAAATTCTAGAAGGTAACCCGGGTGTGAAGTTATGAATGCCTTTTGAAGCTCGTCCTCTCATTGTGACTGAGATCAAGGGCACGACGGTACTAGCTACATGCGAGAACTTCCGCATCACAAGTAAAGGATGTTAACAATAATTCTGAAGAGAATGCAATAAAGAGCGAGGGAATGATTTTCCCCAAGATCTGTTTGACCTTTTATGATAGAGAAGGTAATGTTAGATACACAGACTGACCAGAACAGGCAAACAACGAGGCTTCCTCACTGGTTAAAGCTTTTACAGACCCGGGCATGTCGGCTCAGTGACCACGCAGGTCACAATACAGTTTATGATCTTTGCCAGAAGAGTAATTCGCACTGTAAAACTACCTTTGTTAATGGTTCACAATGTACAGCAGGGATGTAGGGTATGAGCTTGAAGCAGTTCAGCGCCTTTACAAAAGTTCGACAGCTCAGCCAGCCTCCTGAAGCACACAGTTATGGCACCAGACTTTGCTCCACAAGCGAAATAAGGAAGAGCTGTGTTGTGGCTGCCAACTCATGCTCTTGTGTGTGCCAAGAACTTATGCTAATGTTGCCATTGTATTCCTGCTTGAATGCTACTGACCTTGCACATGTGCTCTGCTATTTAAGATTGCATTCTTGCCTAATTTTCACAGGACTGTCAACGTTTTAGAACTGAATTCATATCCGAGCAGTGGGTCACATTTACCCAGTTATTTTGTTCCTTCTAGTAAGACGGGTCAAAGCTGAAAAATAAGGAAAGTTGTTGGGCAAACCACATGTCTTGGCTAATTCTTTAGCCCCATTATGTGACAACTTTGGAAACGGAGAGGAAACGACAGGCCCTGAGGATCTGGCAAAGAAACAAGAAAGGGCATAATATACAGGATCATGGCTAGCCAATCCCAAACAACCTAACTAAACAGAAGCCACTTCTTTTAGTACACAAGGACATTGAACTTTTGCACACTAACCACACATACTACTATTATGACTTGAACTGCACCTTCTAGTCCTAAACGGCAAGTGTAAGATGTGAGTCACTGAAGCAGTCACACTTCTCCAACTTCTATACACCTTGATGTGAAAATAGCATCCACAACACTTTTCCATTAACATTAGAGCACATTCCACCAAAGAAATGTTTAACAACATAAGTCAGCTGAGATAATGCTCCCCTGGTTGGGTGAATCCTAAGGAGATGTTGGCATATCTTTCATCATCGTTAAGGCTAGGCTACAGTAACAACCTCATTTTAGACGTCATGTAGTAGTTTAACATTCACCAGCATTAACATCTAATTGCTGCTGCTTTTCTAAGCCATAAAGCAAGTAAAGGACCGGTATGTCTTGCTGGTTCTAGCTTTGCACAACGGGATCCTTTGAGCCAGTAAGTTTACATACTTACATGCGATTCACATGATAAAGTGATTGATCTAACATTTTTTATCTGATAGAGACTTCTAGTTGCAGATTCCTTACCTCAGAATTTCCCCCAGGCGTCAGACTGGATCTGGAGATTTTTCTTCGAGCAGTACCCCTGCGCGCCGTCAGGGGGTGTTGGTCGACTACACGGGCATCGTTGTTATGGTGGTAGCCGTGATGACTTCGCGGTCGTATATAGGCACCACCCCAGCGCGCTGACATAAGTTGTTTTCTTTCCGCGCCAGCCTACGTGCAGATCCAGAGAAGAGCTACCCCCTAGTCATTTTTTTACTACAGCGATACGTTTGTCGTTATATTTTTGTCAAGTTTTGATGCGACAAGGGATGTCCCGTAAGACCGGATTCAAACCCTGTGACGCCTGTCACCAAATGATGTCCGTGAGGGATTCGCACCTTGTCTGCCTCTGATGTCTGAAGCTCAACCATGACCCAAAGTCAGGCTCTGAGTGCCGGACCATGAACGCAAAAGCTTTGAGGAGGCGGTCCCTGAAGTCATGGTGGCCCGGCGTCGCTCCCAGTCTCGTTCAAGAGGAAGGTCAGGAGACCAGTCATGGAGTCATCACCACTTCTACTTGTCCAAGTCATCTGGATGGTCGGGTCACAAGAAGAAGTCGTAGAAGCCCAAATATTCTCCGACTTCGCCCCGTTGCTCGAATGACGCAATGCGGTAAGAACGCCGACCCTATAAGCCTCCATCTTCGGAGCCTCCATCTGGGTCTGCTCCACACCTCCCCGACTTGCTGGGAGCCGGTGCCACCCCTGCCCAACTCAAAGAATTTTATGAGGCCATGCGCCTCATCTTTTGGCAGACCAACCAACCCTCGGCACCTCGGGCCCAGGAGAGTCGGTGAGGTCCCCCTTGGGTCCCAAGTCGTCAGCTTTGGCCCGACTCTAGAGGGCAACTTCGGATCCGTGCCGGCGCCGGTCGTGCCAGTGCGACCTTCCCCTGGCATCGGTTGGGCTGTCCTGCTTTACTTCAGAGTGAGAGGGAACAAAGTGAAAGGAATGCAAAGAATGCAGCACTCTTAGACTGAGTAATGAATTTATTAAGGCATTTGTCAAATTACACGAAGATAATAACTTGAGCAGCACACATGCAACTCTTAAAATAATCACAGCAGTAGAACAATAATGAACAAAGAAAATACATCAACAATAAATATAATATATATATATATATATATATATATATATATATATATATATATATATATATGTGTGTAGTGACTATGTATTCATGCATGCACACCCCAAAGCTAGATATAAGAATTAAACATGCATCACCATGTGGCTTGACTCCACCATCATCCTTTGTCTGCCAAATTCAAGTTGTGGAACCCTTTTCAACTTAGACAAAAGAGAACAACCCTGATGGGATTACTCTCTGAGCAATGCTTCCATTCCCAGAGATAAGTTACTTCTTTCTCAGTGGTCAAGCTTCCCCAGCTTATATACTTTAAGCAAACTTAAGAGGAAGGTTCTAGAAACCTCTTTCTTTGAGAAAGTTGTGCATCTCAAGTGCTGGCCTTACAAGGCCAGTTTTGAAAAAACATGATAGAGACTGGCCATATCTCACAGTGTATTTCCAAGACAGAGCTGTACTCTGACTCCCATAAACATTCTCAGCCTGGTACATCCTTATATGTAATCCTCCCCCATGTTATGTTCCCTTACCTGTTGAGAAAAAGTGAAACAAGCTATGCACGGAAAAATACCTGCGCCACCAATGTGATGACGTTTGAAGCTAAGCACAAAATGGAATCAGTGATCAAGATGGAGCCGGTGGTTAAATACAGATAGCATTACATGGGCCCACAATCAATGTTGATCTTATACGGTTCCTAGACGACCCGGAATTGGAACGGTGTCAGACGATGCCAATTCCATATCCCATGGACTCTCCTGGGCCCAGGGCGGATCCATACCCCTATTCCTATGGGTATGGATATGGGGATTGTGTAGAGGGGTCGCTGGGCCCTTTAGAATACCAGCTTTACTCTCACATGGACTCTGTTCATGATTTGGGCGATGCCAGTGGGTTAGATGCCTCCCCTGACGCTGGCATGCTTTTTCCCCCTACCGTGGCTACAGAGGAGGGAGCATCATACTCTATGTTGGTGAGAAGGGCTGCTGAGGTTTTGGACCTCGAGCTTCCTTCTGTGGAGGTAAGGACTAACCAACTGACTGAGGTGCTTCAGCCTGGGGCCTCCAATTCGGAACCCCTCCTTCCCTTCAATGAAGCCCTTACGGATGTCCTTCTGGGTATCTGGTCCAAACCTTGCAAAGGGGCTCCTGTGAATAGGATGGTTGCCTGACGTGGTCGACCTGCACCGACCAACCTAAAATTCCTGGCCCAATACCCTCCATCTGAGAACCATGTCATCCAAGCTTCGCCATCCTCTGGCGCATTCCCTAGCGCTCACCCGGACAGGGAATTTAAAAAACCTGGATTACTTGGGGATGAAAATGTTTTCTTCCACCAATCTAGCATTGTGGTCCGTGAACACCGCATGATTTTTGGGCCGATACTCCCATGCTCTTTGGGATACAGTCGCACATGTGCTGCTTTGAGTCCCGGACCGTTCCCTCCCAAGCCGTTACGGTTGGGAGAGATGCTGCAAAGTTCATGATTCGTTATGTACTGGACACGACTGACTCACTGGGCAGATCGGTTGCATCAACAGTGGCCTTGAGGCGCCACACCTGGTTGAGGGTGTCTGGCTTTTCAAGGGAATGTCCGGGAATCCTTGACGGACATGCCCGTTGATGGCACCCGTCTCTTCAGAGAAAAAGCGTACTCGGTGCTCGAGCAATTTAAGGATTTCTGTGCTACGGCTCGATCCCTTGGCCTCGTAGCTGCTCCTCCCCATACACAGTCCGCTTTTAACTCCTTTCGTGGCTACGGAAGGGGCTCCCAACCACGTGTCCGTGCTGTACAGCCTCTGTGCAGACGTGGGATCCCACAAGCTTGAGGATCAGTGAGCCAGCAGTCCACCCAGTCTACCCTCACTCCCTACTCTGCCTCCAAGCCTTCCTAGTCCTTTGGAACATCCGGAACCAGTTGGTGGCAGGATCAGCCATCACCGGCCCCACTGGGAATCCATTACCACAGACAGGTGGGTGTTACAAATTGTCCAAAGGGGGTACTCACTCCGTTCGAGGCTTCTCCATCCATGCCACCATCATACAATCATCTATTGGAGGATCATTTGGCACTTCTCCGTGAGGAGGTCACAGCTCTGTTGGCCATGGGAGCCATAGAGAGAGTCCCTGCACCAGAAGTAGGTCGTAGTTGTTATTCCCGCTACTTTCTGGTGCCCAAAAAGTACAATGGCCTTCTCCCTATCCCAGATCTCCGGTCCCTCAATCTCCTCCTCAAAAAGGAGAAGTTCAGAATGCTAACCCTAGCTCAGGTCCTCATGCCACGGACACTGGAGACTAGATGATAGCGTTGGACTTGCAGGACGCCTATTTTCACATTCCTGTCGGCCCACAGATGTTACTTACGATTTGTGGTAGGTCATCAACACTTTCAGTTCACCATGCTTACCTTTGGCCTTACCAGTGCCCCTCTGGTGTTCATGAAAGTGATCGTAGTGGTTGCAGATCATCTGTGCAGGTTAGGGTTTTCTGTCTTCCCCTACCTTGATGACTGGCTGTTGAAGGTGGACATGCCCCAGAAAGTCGTCTCCCACCTCCAGACTATGGCAAACCTCCCGCATTCACCAGGGTTCACTATAAATGTGCTGAAGTCACAACTGACCCCCTCTCATATGCTCCCTTTCATCAGAGCTGTTCTGGACACTGTGCAGTTTCGGGCTTATCCTCCCAAAAAGCGAGTCCAGGATATTCAGGCTATGATCCTGATGTTTCAGCCTTCATCCTGGATTTTGGTGAGAATGACTGTGAGGTTGCTGGGCCTCATGGCCTCCTGCATCCTGCTGGTCCAACATGGCAGATGGCATATGCAGGATCTGCAGTGGGACCTGAAGTTCCAGTGGGCACAGCATCAGGGGAATCTCTCCAACATGGTCCAGATCTCAAAGGGAACATCAAAAGACCTGCAGTGGTGGTTGTTGAATCAAGACTGGGTCAACAGCAAATCCCTTTTCCCATCCCCAACCAGATCTCACAGTAGTGACAGATGCGTCACTCCTGGGATGGGGTGGCCACATAGGAGAGGCTGAGATCAGAGGCCTCTGGTCTTCAGCGGAGTCCGAGCTTCACTTCAACCTTTTGGAGCTTCAGGCAATCCGACTTGCTTTGAAAGCATTCCTTCCCTCTTTCAAAGGGAAAATGGTGCAGGTGTTCACTGACAACACCACCGCCATGTGGTACTGCAAACAAGCAGGGCAGAGTGGGGTCATGGACCCTTTGTCAAGAGGCTGTTTGTCTCTGGACATGGCGGCAACGCCAGGGCATTTCATTGGTGGTTCAACATCTGGCGGGCTCTCTGAACACCAGGGCAGACGAACTCAGCTGTCGATGCATAGTCGTTCACAAATGGTGTCTCCATTCGGAGGTGGTGCAAGGTCTCTTTCAGCAGTGGGGAGAGCCCTGGTTAAATCTGTTCACCTCTGCAGAGAACGCACAATGTTAGCTGTTTTGCGCGTTGGAGTTTCCAAGGCGGCACTCGCTCGGCGACTCTTTTCATCACTAGTGGAGCTCAGGCCTTCTGTACGCCTTCCCGCCAATACCACTTCTGCCCAGAGTGGTGAAGAAGATCAGGCATGACCGGACCCAAGTAATTCTGGGGACTCCGGACTGGGCACGAAGAGTCTGGTATCCTGAGCTATGAGCATGGCCATCGATCTGCCAAACAGACTGCCCCTTCGGGAGGCTCTTCTGTCGCAGCAGTCGGGGCCAGTCATTTACCCGAACCTGTCCAGTCTCCGCCTCCTTGCATGGAGATTGATCAGCAGCAGTTGATAGAATTCCACCTTCCACCAGAAGTCTGTGATGTTATCTTGGCAGCCAGGCGTCCCTCCACCAAAACAGTATATATATGTTGTTGGAAGAAATTTGTGCCAAGGTGTATCAACAAGTCTGTTGATCCCCTTTCTTCGCCTCTCTCAGAGGTTCTCCTCTTTATTCTCTCTCTTGCCTGGCAGGGCTCTGCTCTGGGCACCCTCCAGGGCTATTTGTCTGACATGTCTGCCTTTTTAAGGCTACCAGACCAACTTTCTCTGTTCAAATCTCCCATTGTTAAAAGGTTTTTCAAAGGATTCACACATTTGTTTCCTCCTATCCCATTCACTACTGTCCTCTTGTGCTCTTGAACCTTAAACCTGCCTTCTTGATTGCCATCACATCTGCTCGCAGAGTGAGTGAGCTCCAGGCTTTCTCTTCAAAGCCACCATTCCTAGCAGTACATCCTGACAAAGTGGTGCTTCGTACAGGGATTTGGAAGGGGCGTGTTGAGGGCGTCCCTTCCGAATACCAAATCTGGATGATATGCACAAATGTTTTGCGACTCAAATGCAGTCACAAACATTCACAATTTACCACCCTTCGAAAACTGGTGGTAACCCATTCGCAGATTGGAACGAGGTACCCAAGGGACCACTTTCCCTTTGAGAATGGTGGGAAAAATAGATTTTAAGGGCAGGCAGTGGTCCCACAGACCTCTGTCTACGCTTTAAAAAATAATCAAACTTCAAAGTTTCATTGTTTCTATTTAAAGGCATCTCATTTCCTTGAAGTAACACTGGCTGCGTTTAAAAAAATAAATAAAAATAAATTGCATTATTTAAAAGCAGTCCCAGACCCCAGCAGGCCACCATCCCCATGATGGCTGCGATTCCTAATGGGTTATAAATTGCAACCTACCTCATCAATATTCATGAGGTAGCTTTATTTGCGAACCACTAGGAATCACAAATGGGACTCAAAAGAGTTTAATAGATTAGAAATATTGATTTCCTAGTTGCAATTTGCAGGAAATCGCAAATAAGAAATCTATTTAATTATTCCTACATGTAGCCTAAAATGTGTAATCACTTGGACATGAAAGGAGCATGTTGCAGTCTTGTAACAAGATTGCTGACTGAGGCGTTGCTGCTGGAAAAGTTGAACTGTGTCAGCAGTGGATGAGCTACTAGTCAAAAGGGACGTTTTCCATTGAAGCAAATAAAACAGTTTTGGAAAACTTAAAATTATGTTATGTTCTGGGGAAACCTCTTGTCTTTTGAAATTTTATGCAAACATTTTTTCACTCAATCGCAATCCAGATTTCATTGCTTCCTGGGCTTCAGCCTACTTGCATATCTGATGCTTGTCTTGTGACAGAGGCAGTGTTTATAGGGTTTAGTTATCTTAAATATAAGTATCTTGTAAATTAAACAAGTCAGACAGGGCAATCTTTTTACTAGCATACTGCAGAAGGAACTGTGTTGGTATAAGAGTTTCCTGCAGGCTGGAAGATTACAACTGCAGGAGCCACTTGGCCTCTTTGATTAGCTAAAATGCAGAGGCCAGATCCACAGGCCGTAGTCTACACACTAGTAAGCAAGAGATGCCGCAGCATGAGACATAGGAGTGCTTTTTAACAGGAGGGCAGACAAGATGCTAGAAACGATCAGAGTTTGGATGTAAGATAGTCTTAGGCTAGTTGAGAATCAAGTCACAGAATTTCAGGTGGGCGTGGAAACGATTTGTGATATTTCAGCACCTTTGAAGAGCCCATTAATGCAAATGGTTTGTACTCTGAAATAATTTATCATTGATGTCTCCAAGTATTGGCACCTATTATGTATATCTTTTTATAATGAAGTATAATACTGATCTGTACAATATACAGATAGGTATGATGCCTGCTTTGAAATCATTCCTTCCACTGAATTGCTGTAACAAGATAGATTTATTCCACCCCTTGTTGATTGGTGATGTGTGCTCTATCTAGCAGCATCTACTTGTTTCCAAGTTACCTATAATCTAAGAAAAGGGATGCTACTGTTTGTCTGTCCTGAGGAAAACCCCATGGAGAAGTCATTACAGGTCAAAATGTCAGTTGGTACTGTTCAAAGAAAAATATCCAGATCCAGGTAAGATATTAATTGTATACACTATGAGTTGGTACATGTAGTTTAGTCTGGCTCACTAAAGGACTTTGTTAAATCCAACCACAGTGTTATTTTTAAATGTGTTTGTTAGAAATGGAGTCCCTAGTTGGCAGTCAGTTTACACTCTGTACAAGTAGGGACCCTCACTCTAGTTAGGGTAAGGGAGTCACACACCTAGGATAACCTCTGCTAACCCTTTGGTAGCTTGTACACACACAGTAACACAGTGAAAACACAACAAAAGTACTCAACATCAGTTAAAAAAATAGCCAATTTTTATCTGAGTTGAACAAGACCAAAACGACAAAAATCCAACATACACAAGTATACTTTTTAAGGTTTAAAAGAATCTTAATCCTGAATATTTAAAGGTTGTATCCTTATACCACACAGTACCTAGGATGTGTAAAAAATAAAGACCATGCGGGGTGCAAAGGAGGTATGCGTCAGACTTCTTTAATTTACCGCCGGACGGGCGATGCGTCGATACTTTACCCACCGTACTGATGATGCGTCTAATCCTTCTTGTGATGCAGTGTCGCTGGAGAGAAATCCCGCTCTGAGGTGGTGTATGTAAATTTCAGAAGCACAGTGAAGATAAGCCTGTGCTTAGCAAAGGAATGTGTCAAATCTCACAGCTGCATGACAGGTGCTGCGCTGATTTGTTTTTCAGCCGCAGTACAGGCGCTGGGTCGACTTTTCTCCTGCAACAGCGCTATGCATCGATTTTCTCTTCAGGTCACCAGTTTCTTCCTCCAAGGGCCCAGGGACTTGATTTGGCACCACTTGGCAAGTCAAAACTCTCAGCAGAAGGGCCCAGGCACTGGCAGATGAAGTCATTGATGTGTCTGAGACTTCTTAACAGGAGACAAGCTCAGTTCGATTCCTTTGGGAACCTTGGAAAGCAGGATGTAGAAAGCAGAGTCAAGTCTTTTCACTTCCCGGGCAGAAGCAGCAAGCAGCAGGCCAGCACAGCAAAGCAACAGGCAGAGTAGCAGTTCCTCCTACAGCATTCAGCTCTTCTCCCTGGCAGAATGTCCTCAGTCCAGAGGTGTTCTGAAGTTGTGGGATCAGCAGTCCAATACGTATACTCATTCCTGTCTATTAAATGGGCAAGCTTCAAAGGGAAGTCTTTGTAGTGCACAAGACCCTTCCTCTCCCTGTCCTGGCCCCAGACACACACTGGGGGATTGAAGACTGCTTTGTGTGATGACAGGTGGAGGTGTCCACTTCTCCCACCACTCTAGCCCAGGAAGACCCATCAGGATATGCAGGGCACACCTAAGCTCCCTTTGTGTGACTGTGTAAAGTGAATTCACAAACAGCCCAACTGTCACTCTGACCTAGACGTGGATTCACCATCCAGGCAGAGACACAGGATGGTTATACAAGAAAATGTCCAATTTCTAAAAGTGGCATTTCCAAACTTACAATCTAAAACCCAACTTCACCAAAAGATGTATTTTTAAATTGTGAGCTCAGAGACCCAAACTCCAGATCTCTATCTGCTCCCAATGAAAAATTACACTTAAAAGATATGTCAAGGCGATCCCCATGTTAACTAATGAGAGAGATAGGCCTTGCAAAACTGAAAACCGAATTTAGCAATGTTTCACTATCAGGACATGTAAAACACTTCAGTACGTGTCCTACCTTTCAATTCACTGCACCCTGCCCATGGGGTTCCCTTGGGCCTACCTTAGGACTGACTTACATCTAGTAAAAGGGAAGGTTTAAGCCTGGCAAAAGGGTGCACTTGCCTGGTTAAAATGGCAGTTGAAAACTGTACACTCAGACACTGCAGTGGCAGGTTTGAGACATGTTTACAGGGCCACTCATGTGGGTGGCACAATCAGTGCTGCAGGCCCACTAATAGCACTTGATGTACAGGCCCTGGGCACACCTGGTGAAGTATACTAGGGACTTATTAGTAAATCAGATATGCCAATCATGGAGAAACCAATTGTCTTTACCAATTTAGACAGAGAGCACTTGCACTTTAGCACTGGTCAGCAGTGATAAAGTGCCCAGAGTCCTTAAGTCAGCAAAAACAAAATTCAGCAAAGGATCGAAACAGGAGGCCAGAAGCCAAAATAACAGGGGGAACCACGACAATAGCTGACAGGTGTAACAATGTTGCTGTGCACACAGTTTCTGCTCACTATTTCCTTGCACTGTGCTGTCACATGAAGTACCTACTGCAGATGAATGTCTCCAGTACTTCAGATTTAGTGTCTAATATTTAATGCATATTGTATATTGCATTTTTTTAATTACATGATTGTGTACTTTTTCATTTGTTGTATCATATACATTACACAATTTATTTCCCACTAATAGATATTTATAACCAAAGGGAATTTGAGAAAATACTAGTATGTATAAACCTAGTTAAGGCTCGAGTAATAACATTTCAGGTGGACGGATAAAAAAATTAGTTTTTTTAGTTTTCTAAATAGGAGGGTGAGAGATGATGGATCTCAAACAGATGTGAGTTTGAAAGAGTGAGACAACACTGGAGACATTATAACAGACTTTGGAGGGTTAAAACTTTGGCATTACCAAAGTCTATACAGGATGGAACGAACACCATTTCCATGAGGTCGCTCCTGTTTGCCTCGTCTCTTTTTCCTTTTTAAATCTGTTTTGTTGATTTTAACCTTGAAAACTACAACAACTACAGATTTTGGTATGGCGTTGCAGTACATACAGAATCATATTCAGGGGAAACTCTCACATGGCAATTATGTGCATACTTAAATCAGCCTTTACAATATAATTTGAGAGAGATTCCTGGAACATTCATGGTCCTAGTTCCTCATTTGGATCAATCAGACATATAATAACAGTTATCATTACAGATGTGTATGTTGCATGAACGGTTAGCGTGAGAGCCACACAGCTATAACTTCACGATCCGAACCCTAGTAATCCAGACTATTCACTTCTTGATTGCAGTGGATATCAGTCAAATCCTACATTGCAAATAAAAATCTATTCCAGTCATCGTTATACTTATATGAGTGCATGTAGTTAGGGGCATCTTTGGTGGGTATCCTAATAGCCCGGGAGGTGGGGTAAATGTATGTGCTCAATTATACTTGCGGGCTGTCAACCTCTTAACGGCGGGCGAGTATCACTTTCTCTCAAGTTTCATTACTATGTTATCCCATATGTCATATCCTGTGCACAACTGACCTCTGTCCTGAAGGGGTCTTAACACACGTACATCCATTTGTGCCCATTTCAGTGTCAGATGACGCCATCCGGAGATCTCTGGTGGCTTGGTTGCCTTCCATCTCATGGCAATTTGTCTGTTGTACATAATAAATGCCAGATCAGCAAACCTATGACAATATTTGTCTTGTGTGGGTCAGGTGCGAACCCCCAAGAGGCAAGACTCTGGGGAAGAGTTAAATGAGCAGTCTGCTATGTCAGATACGTCTGCTACAATTACCTGCCACACCGTCAATAACAAGGGACATTCCCACACCATGTGATTAAAAACTTGATTCATCAGTCACACAACATTGACACTTAGGGGTCGAGGTAGGAAACATGCGTTTGATACAGTACGGGGATAGGTATGTCTGATATATGAAGTTAAATTGTGTGTAACGGAATCAGGGGTTACGGGACACCTTCCTTATGTGTTGGAGACCTACAGCACAGGGTTTGGATGTCTTGGATTGCGGGAGAACTGCATTCCATCTGTTGAGTGCCGCCTCTGGTTGCATGACATCATTCATCAACAGTGCCCCATACAGGATGTGATTACTTTTTTTGAGCCAGAGTCTGAGAGCATTGTGTGAAGAATGAGAGTGTGTGGAGATTCCCTGTTGCCCAATCACCATGCCGCTTTGACAAGCTGACGGATAGCGTGATATGTCATGAAGTGTCCAGAGCCTAGGGAGGGGAGCTTCATAATGTCTTCAAGCGACAGTAGAGAGCCGTTTTTAAAGTAGACACCCATTGTCTCCATCCCCGCTTCTATCCAAGGAGTAAGGTCATGAGACTTGGTCAAATGTGTGCTGTTTGGTATCTGGCCAATCGTTATTAGGTGGGAGTATTAATGGGGGGTTGACTTACCCTGCACATATCGACGTCAGCAGGCATGAGCAGATCTCATTAATATATTGCCCTCGATTCGCACTTATGTGCTTTCTGAGAGCCAGCAATATATGGTGGTCCTTCCAGGTGCGCCCTCACCATTTCAGCCTCTGCATCTGCAGAGGTACTCAGCCAACGAAAGGGCCATTGCAGTTGTGCTGCAGCATAATCGAGTTTGAAATTTGGCGCGCCTAGGCCCTCTTCCAGAAGTGGGCGTTGCAGTCTCGAGAGTGAAGCTTGGTGTCTATCCTTGCCCCATATGAGCCCTAGTAATAATTCGTTCAGTTCTTGAAAGAAGCTGTTGGGTACAGTTATGAGCAATGCTGCAAAAAAATACAGCAGTCTCAGAAGGATCAACATTTTGGCTACTGCCACTCTGCCCGGGGGTGATAGCGGGAGGGAGTTCCAGAATTGAAGAGACCCTCTTATTGAGCGAAGCACGTGGCCCAGATTACCATCCCTAATGGCATCCTTCATATGATACACCTGGATGCCCAAGTATTTAAACCCTTCGCTGCCAGGCCTTTTCCCCCTCCTGTGCCAGGCCTTTTTTTGCCTATTTGGGGCAGTTCGCGCTTAGGCCCTCATAACTTTTTGTCCACATAAGCTAACCAAGCCATATTTGCGTCCTTTTTTTTCCAACATCCTAGGGATTCTAGAGGTACCCAGACTTTGTGGGTTCCCCTGAAGGAGGCCAAGAAATTAGCCAAAATACAGTGAAAATTTCGTTTTTTTCAAAAAAATGGGAAAAAGTGGCTGCAGAAGAAGGCTTGTGGTTTTTCCCCTGAAAATGGCATCAACAAAGGGTTTGCGGTGCTAAACTCAGCAGCTTCCCAGATTTCAGGAACAGGCAGACTTGAATCAAAAAACCAAATTTTTCAACACAATTTTGGCATTTTACTGGGACATACCCTATTTTTGCAATTTTTTGTGCTTTCAGCCTCCTTCCAGTCAGTGACAGACTTGGGCATGAAACCAATGCTGGATCCCAGACACCTCAACAGTTCTGAAAAGTAGACAAAATTCTGAATTCAGCAAGGGTTCATTTGTATAGATCCTACAAGGGTTTCCTACAGAAAATAACAACTGAAAAAGAAAAATATTGAAATTGAGGTGAAAAAAACATCAATTTTTCTCTACGTTTTACTCTGTAACTTTTCCCTGCAATGTCAGATTATCGAAAGCAATATACCGTTACGTCTGCTGGACTCCTCTGGTTGCGGGGATATATAGGGCTTGTAGGTTCATCAAGAACCATAGGTACCCAGAGCCAATAAATGAGCTGCACCCTGCAGTGCGTTTTCATTCTCTACCGGGTATACAGCAATTCATTTGCTGAAATATAAAGAGTAAAAAATAGCTATCAAGAAAACCTTTGTATTTCCAAAAAGGGCACAAGATAAGGTATTGAGGAGCAGTGGTTATTTGCACATCTCTGAATTCCGGGGTGACCATACCAGCATGTGAATTACAGGGCATTTCTCAAATAGATGTCTTTTTTACACACACTTCTATATTTGGAAGGAAAAAATGTAGAGAAAGACAAGGGGCAATAACACTTGCTTTGCTAATCTATGTTCCCCCAAGTCTCCCGATAAATATGATACCTCACTTGTGTGGGTAGGCCTAGCGCCCGCGACAGGAAACGCCCCAAAACGCAACGTGGACACATCCAATTTTTTGAAAGAAAACAGAGGTGTTTTTTGCAAAGTGCCTACCTGTAGATTTTGGCCTCTAGCTCAGCCGGCACCTAGGGAAACCTACCAAACCTGTGCATTTTTTAAAACTAAAGACCTAGGGGAATCCAAGATGGGGTGACTTGTGGGGCTCTGACCAGGTTCTGTTACCCAGAATCCTTTGCAAACCTCCAAATTTGGCTAAAAAAACACATGTTCCTCACATTTCTGTGGCAGAAAGTTCTGGAATCTGAGAGGAGCCACAAATTTCCTTCCACACAGCGTTCCCCCAAGTCTCCCGATAAAAATGATACCTCACTTGTGTGGGAGGACTAGCGCCCACGAAAGGAAGTGGCCCAAAACACAACGTGGACACATCACATTTTTTCATAGAAAACAGTGCCTACCTGTGGATTTTGGCCTCGAGCTCAGCCGGCACCTCGGGAAATCTAGCAAACCAGCGCATTTTTGAAAACTAGAAACCCAGGGGAATCCAAGATGGGGTGACTTGCGGGGCTCTGACCAGGTTATGTTACCCCGAATCCTTTGCAAACATCAAAATGTGGCCAAAAAAACACTTTTTCCTCTCATTTCGGTGACAGAAAGTTCTGGAATCTGAGAGGAGCCACAAATTTCCTTCCACCCAGCGTTCCCCTAAGTCTCTCGATAAAAATGGTACCTCACTTCGGTGGGTAATCCTAGCGCCCACAAAAGGAAATGGCCCAAAACACAATGTGGACACAACATATTTTTTCACAGAAAACAGAGGTGTTTTTTGCAAAGTGCCTACCTGTGGATTTTGGCCTCTAGCTCAGCCGGCCCAGGGGGGGGCAGAAATGTCCTATAACAAATTTGACCCCCGCCCGGCAGTGACCCTTGCCTACGGGGTCGCTCCCCCTGCGGGACATTGGCGGCAAAAAACAAGTCCCCGGTGCCTAGTGGTTTCTGCCCCCTTGGGGGCAGATAGACCTAAAATTGGCCAATCTTCCCCCAAGGGGGGCAGACATGGTCTAAATACAATTTGCCCCCCAGGGGAGCGACCCTTGCCTAAGGGGTCGTTCCCCTTGCGTGAAATTCACGCAAAGAAAAAAAACTCCCTGGTGGCTAGTGGTTTCTGCCCCCCTTGTGGGCAGATTGGCCTCATCAAAATAGGCCAATCTGCCCCCAAGGGGGACAGAAATGGGCTAAATATAATTCCCCCCCCCCCCCCCCCCCCCGGGGAGCGACCCTTGCCTAAGGGGTCGCTCCCCACCTAAAAAAAAAAAAAAAACAACATAACAAAAAAAAAATGATCCCTGGTGCCTAGAGGTGGGGGGCAGAAAAGGCCTTTCCGAAAAATGCCCCCCCTCCGGGAGCGACCCTTGCCCAAGGGGTCGCTCCCTTATGTAAATATCTGAAAGAAAAAAAAAATCCCTGGTGTCTAGTGGGGTTTGAAAAGCTGGATTGCAAGCAATCCGGCTTTTGAAACCCTGGGAGAGACTTCAAAGGGAAAGAAATACATTTCCTTCCCTTTGAAGCCCCTCCGGGCCTCCCCCAGTGATTGAAAGAGAAATCACAGGGGGGCTGACGTCACGGGGGGGAGGGGTAGGGGGTGGAAGGGGAAGGTCTTCCCCTTCCATCCCCACCTTGGGTGGGAGGGGGGCGACAAAGGGGGGCGCGCTAGCGCTCCCACAAGTTCCTGTGTGCCTTGGACGAGGTGACCTCGTCCAAGGCACACGGGAACTGTAGCCCTGGACGAGGTCACCTCGTCCAGGGCACAGAACCGGTTAAAGGAATCAAAGCACCATTGTAGCTGGCAGGCTGGGAGCGTGCCCCTAATTGGAGCAGGTAACTTGGTTAGGGGAAAGAGACAAGACTTGGACCAATTCTGTATGCCTTGTCTCTAATAAAAGCCACTGGTAGATTATGTCCACCTGTTGCTCTCCATAATTGAAAAGCACATTACTCCTCTAGTTAAACATTTCAGCCTATAACAATATGCTGTTGGGATGGTAACATGATTTCAACTGTTACTTGTAGTCAGTCAAAAGAATGTTTATTCTGTTAAAACAATAGATGACTATGATACAATTCATTATACACAGATTCAGTAATAAATACAATGTAAAATCTCAATGCAATAAAATCTCCATGCCATAGTGCCGTGGTCAGCAGCTCTGCATAGTAGAAGCAATTGGCTAATAAACCATGTGCAAAGTACGCAAAAAGCATCTGCCACTAGCAACATCAGACAGTCATATAAAAAAAATACAAAAAACAATAAACCACTTGCAAAATATGCCTAAAGCAGCTGCTACTAGGAGCATCAGATGGTCATATTTACAATGCGTAAGCTGGCTTGTGTTTAGTAAGTTATATAAACTCAGTGATTCCACTCACTCTGATCTTCTCAGAACAGAGATGATGGCCATCCCTTAGGCTGGTTGGATTTAGCAAAATAAAGTGCAGGGGATGGAGATTTAGAAGGCCAAATGTAATTATTGCATACAGCTTAATAACCTCCACAACAGGCACAGGGACCATAATGAAAAATTATCTCCTGGAAGGAAATGCCCTTTGTATCAGGCAACAGTTACTTGCCCACAGGTGGAGTAAAACTGGTGTATATGTTCTGATTTTGAGGTTTCTAAGTGAAGGAGTTAGGATGCACCTCCTTGGGGCCCTGTATAAGTCACAAAAGAAGAAATGCAACTGTGACTGGGTGGATTCTGAGTCGCGGGGGCAGGGCACATGGTCTTAGTTAGAGTAGGCCCCTGATAGATAGGATACCAATAAATGGGCCTTATTGAGGGGTGAATCGTACTAAATAGTACCTCTTATAGCTTGGAACATTATTTAAGCATGGCTTCATATGATTAGTCACAAGCATGAGGTGTAGGCCTCCACCATCCTCTTGCCACACTCAGTGGCTACTGTTTTCCTTGCCAGAAGAGCCAATAGATAAATTTGAATGTAAGCGCTAGCTGGCGTGTTAAGGTTCTGTGCTTCATGAAAAAGTTCCAGCCGCCCAGTTGAACACAACTGGTCCTTCACATAAGACAGCCACTTAATTGTGCAGGCTTGATCTAAGTTCATACAATCCGCAATCATTGTTGGGTTGACTGATGCTTCAGGTCTAGGCCAGATTGACAACCACAGCAGGGTGGTGCTATCTTTATGCAGTTCCCTAAGTATTATAAGCACAATTCATCATGACACACAGAGGTGGGTACACTCCTGAGGAGTCAAAGGAATCTGGGCAAAATATTATTTTTGCCAATCTGCAGCAATGCAGCGTCGAGGGGGGCCCAGATGTCTGCACCATCTGAGGCAACCGAGATGCATCTAGCCTTATAGATGCGATGAACCCAGTTTAGCAGCAAACTTAAATACTGGAACAATAGTCTGTTCAAATTGTAAACTCCTCACTCTTAACAGGTATTTCTAGGTGCTCTTATTGTCAGAAGGGATTTCCAGATACGCGAATGATGGGACACACTGTGATTTGGTGCCACTAATACAGAACGGGCTCAACTTAATTGACGGTCGGTCACAGACCATAGTAAAAGATCTTGTTGGCGGACAGCCACAATATATCCGTAAACACTACATATCTGTCTAGCAACTCAACTTTTAAAGATTCCCCCCCCCCGTAATTCTGGACTTTAAGACCCAATTGTCAGCGTACATAAGTAGTGGGAACACTTGGTTCCCACCATTGGTGGACCGACCCCTGTTTTCAGCAGAAATGTCTTGAGGTTGTTAGTATAAAGACTAAAGAAACAAGCATTTGCAATACAATGGTTTTCACGTTTACTCGAGTTAAAGCTATTAGCATTGTAAACTCCTAACGGGACTTTTCTTGCCACATAAACTGAAAAGTAAAACAGTTTCACATAAGCGAGCCGACAGCTGCCATGAGCGCAAAGCAAACACACAAAAGGAAACAGAAGTTTGCTCTGAGTGAAACGTATGGGCAAAAGTGCAATTATCCATGTAACCGGCAAAAGTACAAATATCCATGTAGCAGGGTCAATGTCATGCAAAGCACTCTTCTACTGCCCAGCAAGATCACGCTGCCTACAAAATAGAGAGAAAAAATAGTGCAGAAACCATACGAAAAACAAGGAGCCTCATATGTTTTCAGTAGTTAGCCGGTGCGCTCGAGGCGGGCTAAACACTGGAAAAGGCATGACGAATGCATGAATTTCACTAATTAAATCAAGCTAATTCTAAAAGGCAAGCCAACAACCCAACCAAACTGATGGGCTTGACATGGGTGTGGTTAAAAGCCCACGGAGAGATTACACCAGGGACAGAGTACTTTTTGCTCAACTCTAAAAAGCGTCAGACCACAACCTTGTATGACACCCTGCCTGAGCTTGTTGGGGGATGTGCAGTCACCTTTTGGCCCGTACCTGAAACATCCCTTTTAATCCTCATGGAGTTGGAAAAGCAAGAGCATAATCTCGGGATCAGCACCTATTGCCAACATCTTCATAGCTTACCTATGTCAATGTTGTCAAATGTCAGCTGAGGTCCATGAAGGCAAGGTGTAAACATCCTCCCTTGGCGAGTGTGTATTTGCAGATCAGGAGATAGAGGTTCAGCCACTGAGCTGTTGTTCCCAATCCCTGCCTAAACCCTTACTGTGGTGCCATAAAATGCTGCCTTCGGTACCCCAGGTCTCAAACAGATCTAAAAATATTCTGCTCATCACTTTGGCCATCGAGTTGATGAGGCCAGTCATTTTACTCTGTTCAGTTAGACACATTTTACAGATTTGGTTCAAGATATTGACCATGTTTAGTTAGAAAATATTTTTTTGTGGGCCAGATTGATTTACTTTAATTTGAAATAATTGTGGATTAATTAACTTTGTAGCCATGGAAGTAATGTAATGTCATTCTGCAGGTTCAGTGGCACATGTTAATGTTTGAATGTGCACTATTTAAAAGATGTCCATCATTAAAGCTGAAAACATCTATGTCTTTCGAAATGGGGCGCCTAAAATGGAAAAATGAGATGATACCCATCCTTCTATTGGCTTCTATGTTGCATTAAAAAACTGCAGGGTTTCACAATAATTACAGACAATTCCACAAAACAAAATATGCTGTTCGCCAGGAGTTTTTCTGAGGTTAAAACATTTCACCCACCCCTATAGGCAATTAATTTCTTATGTACTGTCATTTGTGTGTTAAGTATTGTTTACCATCCTAAGTGGTGAAGGGACATAGGTTGGGATCTGTAGAAACGCTGCTCATATATTTTACCCATGTTGAAATAAGCCTCTTTATGTTCTAAAATGTTTGCATTCGGCATGTGTAAAAACTTGAGCTTAGATTGGTAATGAAACATTGCTTTTTCATGTTGCCAACTCGAGTCTCTAAAGATCAATATTTCTTTGTGAGTGGTAGTTATCTTTATTGTGTCTTTATCCAGAGCAGACACAACATAAAAGCTTGCATAAAAGCCCATTCGTTTGAGCTGCATCAAAATCTTACATTCTGATTAATCTAAGCTAGATTTGGAACATTTTGTCCTTTCTAGTTCTGTGTGAATTTTTCTTTAATTTAAAATGCACTTCTAATCTACTTGCTGGAAACCATTTGCACCAAATTATTTTTGCAAGTGCTTTTCAGCATGCTGACTGGGATACTGGGCAAATCAGGCATCCTTTTCTGGACTATACAAACATAAGGTAATACTATATCCTTATAGCCTATTGCCGAGGGCTATACCAGTTGTGAAAGAGCCTGAACCCTGTGAGGGCCTATAATGAGAGAGATGGCTTTTAACTCCTATAGTCGAGGCAGAATGGCTATAAGGAAATTAGAACATTCTACCCATTAAGGGTAGAATGTTCTGGATTAAACCAAGAAAAACAGTATTATGTTTAAGCAGAAGGCTTATACCAGCCATTATAAGCCATGAGCCACTTAATTGTCTACAGTGGAACCACCAACATACCAGTGTTATCATGTGATGTAATAATCCTATGTAATCTGGTTCCTCAGTAGTGGCTGGATGAGCTAAGGCGATGTGCTGGATCACATGTAGCAGTTTATCGTGAGGCCTGCAATTAAAAATCGTTCTTGTGCTAACTCCTAGTTCAGCTACATGGTGTGATATTTCTGTACTTTAAAGGCTAGCTTGAAAAATGTGTGCTTAAAGTTCTTCGTGAAGTACTGAAGTATAGGATTCTTTAGGAGACTGTAGTGGTGCTTGAGGAGTCTTACAGATGGGGCTTTGTAGGGTCGAGCCTCCAAGAGCATGCGCTAGCACATGTGTCTCGCTAGTGAGACTGTTGTTATCTCAAATGTGTGTGGGTCCCACCCGTTGTTTACCATTTGTTGGCTTGCGTGGCACTCTACTTTACAGCCTCATAATTCTACACTGCAGGCATAGCATCATTTCCGTTCCTGTCAGTGGAGCAGGGAGGGACCAAGCACTGATTGATTTAACTTAATCAGTGCCGGTCCGTGACTCCTGACGTAATTCAAGTGATTTTTTTTAACTTATAGCAACCTGCAAATACAAGGCATACTGCTGGCAAATTTGCAAAGTTTTATTTTCTATAGTTAACTCATTTATTTTATTTACCAAATATTATTTTCTTACTTTGAACTTGTGTTTTGTTTTGGCTCATTGTTCTCAAAAGATAGCAATTATCGTGTTTTAAATATTACATTATTTCTTTCTTAATTGCCGAAATTATGCTTTAACACATAATCATGCAGTACACCCCAGTCCACCCGGCTCCACTCCAGTCTGCCCACTGTAATCTAAACAAATCCACCTTTTCAATCCAGTTGATCCCAGAGCAATCCACCCACTCCAAACCACTCACCCAAATCCACTCCAATCCTCCCAACCCAGCCACTCCAATCTGCCCCACTGCAATCTCAAATAATCTGAGCCACTCCAATAAAAAATAATCCGTCCAAGCTAATCCAAAACAATCTGCCCAACTCCATTCGAAAGCAATCTGCCCCACTCCAATCTAAAGCTACCCCAGTCAAGTCTACCTCAATCCAATCCAAAACCATCTACCCCACGCCAATACAAAACAGTCTGCCCTACTCCATTCTAAAACAATCTACCCCACTCCAGTCTGCCCACTCCAATCTGTCCCTCTCCATTCCAAAACGATCTGCCCCACTCCAGTCTGTTCTACTCCAATCCAAGACAATCTTCCCCATTCAAATCTACCCCACTCCAGTCTCAAACAATCTGTTCCATTGCAATCCAAAACAATCTGCCCCACTCCAATTGAAAACTATTTTCCTCATTCCAATTTGCCCCACTCAAGTCAAAAATCATTTGCCGCACTCCAATTCAAAAACATCTGGCCCACTCCAGTCCAGGACAATCTGCCCCAACTCCAATCCAAAACAATCTGCCCACTCCAGTTGTACCTCACCAATCCAAAACAATCTGCCCCACTCCAATCCTAAACAGTCCATCCCACTACAATCCAAAACAATCTGCTGCACTCCAATATGCCCCACTCCAATCCAAAAAATTCTGCCTCACTCCAGTCTGCCCCACTCCAAACCAAAACAGTGTGTCCCATTCCAATCCCAAATATGTCCCGCTCCAATCTGCCAAAACTAATCCAAAACAATCTGCCCCACTCCAATCTAAACAAAATCTGCCCCACTCCAATCCAACAGTCTGCTCCACTTCAATCTGCCCCACTCTAATCCAAAACAATTTGCCCCACTCCAATCCGAAGCAATCTGCCCCACTCCAATCTGTGTCACTCCAATCCGAAACAGTTCTGCTCCACTCCAACCTGCCCTACTCCAGTCCAAAGCATTCTGATGGATACAACTACCTGTGGATTCCTCACCTCATGAATACTCCCATGGCGCCAGCATTCGACGGAAATCTTCTTACTAGTCTCTGCACGTCGACGAGGACGTCACTGTCTCGCACGCGACGCCGTCTGACGTCATACAGGCAATAAGAAGTCCTCGACGACGTGCAGACGTCAGTTCCCTTTTTTCCGTGCATTCGAAACGGTTATCTTCGAGGGAGCAACTGTTACTCTTGCGGTTACAGTGTATATCTTGCTGCGTACTCTTTCTCTGTGGAAATAATGTCGCAGAGAAAGTCTGGATTTAAGCCTTGTCGTGAGTGTGGAGGCAAGATGTCGGTGACGGATCCTCATTCCGATTGCCTTTGGTGTTTGAGCTCCGACCACGACGTCTCGACTTGTGATTCATGTCAGCACATGAATCCGAAGGCCCTTAAAGAACGCGAGGCGAAGCTGTTTATGGCCAAGTCAAAGGAGAAGCATCACAAGAAAAAGTCTTCTCCAAGACATCGGCGTCATCGAGACTCCCGGCGCCGTAGAGAATCTCGGCGTCATTCAAGGGAGGCTCGTTCCAGGTCTCCGGATCGGCGCCGAAGGACATGGGAGGTCAGCCCCACGGTGACGCCGCATCCTTCGACGCCGTTGCCCTCTCCGGCGTCTCCAACTTCGCCTGGACAGGCGTCGGTGATTGAGGTATTGGAGCCTCAAGTGTTTTCTCCGGCGCAGACGCCGAGGCCGGCGTCGGGGTCGCCTCCGAGTCAGGCACCCCAGTATCCGGCTTTTCCCACCCCTGGAGCCGATAGTTCCGCATTCTTGACTGCGATGTATGCCATCTTCCAACAGATGGCTCCAGGGGGTGCTCTGGCTGGGCCTTTGGCCTTTTCTTTGGGTGATCCTGCGCCTCTTCGGCCGGCACCCTTTATGCCCTTTCTCCCGTTTGGGAACGTGGGCTCGGCGCCAGTGTCAGCGCCGGTGGCCGCTCCGGTGGCTTCGGAGGGATTTGCCCCAGGGATTTCCATCCCGTCGACGTCGAGATTTCGGCCTGTGACTCCGGTGGGTCCATCCGTTTCAACTGCTCTTCAGTCGGCGCCGAAGTTACCTGTGGCGCCGGATGCGGCGTCGGTGGCTTCGGAAGATCGGCGCCGATCTCCGACTTCGGCGGAGGTATTGTCGACTCCGCGGATTGAGCAACGACTGCATTCAAGGAGGCGTGCTCTCCGGGTACTAGAAGAGCAGGAGTACCAACGAGCCCTAGAGGAAGGAGAGCTAGAGGACTCGGGTGATGGGCTGCGTGGACTGGAGTCGGCCAGTGGGCTGGACACTTCCCCTGAGTGGGACCTTTCGTCCCCGGGGGAATATACCGAGGAAGCTGCTTCCTTTCATACAGTGGTACGGAAGGCAGCTAGTTTTTTGGACCTGCCTTTGCCGGTGGTGGAGGCGAAACAAAACCTTTTGACAGAGGTGTTGCATCCGGCCTCAGCCGCGGCGGAGCCTCTATTACCTTTTAATGACGCTCTGCTGGATCCGGTTTTAGAGGTGTGGAAGAAGCCGGCATCTTCCCCAGCAGTTCACAGAGCCGTGGCCAGGAGGTATCGGACGGCTCCAACTGATCCTGGTTTCCTATCTAGGCACCCTACGCCGGAGAGCTTGGTTGTGCAGGCCTCCTGTTCGTCCAAGTCAGCGCCTGGTTCTTTTCCGACGGTGCCTGGGGACAGAGATTCAAAAAAGCTGGAGGCGCAGTCGAAGAAGATTTTTTCGTCCTGCAGTCTGGCATTAAAAGCCACCAATGCAACCTGTATCCTGGGGAGGTATATTCATGCTCTGATGGATGACATCTCCTCTTCGTTTACAGAGCTTCCCCAGGGTCTTTTGGATCTTGTCTCTGATGCCCAGGCTGCTGCGACCCAAATTATCCAGACGGGACTGGATACCACCGACTCGGTAGCCAGAGCAATGGGCACAACTGTGGTGGAAAGGAGACAGGCCTGGCTCCGTAACTCGGGCTTTTCGGCAGATGTACAGTCCACATTGTTGGATCTCCCGTTTGATGGGGACAAACTGTTTGGGGCTAAGGCTGATTCGGCCTTGGAACGGTTTAAGGAGAGCAGGGCCACGGCTAAGTCGTTGGGACTCCAAGCTCCTTCTTCCACGGCCTCTTCCAGATTCTTCAGGAGGTTTCGTGGATTTGGGCGTGGCTCTTCCTCCTCTTCCTTTCGGGGAAGATATCAGCAACCTGCCTCTTCCCATCCCTATAGATCTTTTAGGGGAGGGGTAGGGTCCGCACCAGGGGAGCTTCTCAGCAGCACTCTGCCTCTTCCTCATCCTCTGGCGGGGTGCAGCAGGGGAAGCAGCCTTAGGCTTCCACCATTTCCCACTCACTCCTCTCCTGTAGGGGGAAGATTACAGCATTTTCTCACCAAATGGGAGACTGTTACGTCGGACACTTGGGTTCTCAGTGTTGTGGGAAAAGGCTACACCCTTCCCTTTCGGGAGTTTCCGCCCCTCATCCCGCCCCGCCCTTCGTATTGTTCACAAGAACACCTCCTGTTGCTAGAACAGGAGGTAGAAGTCCTCCTTTTAAAGGGCGCGGTGGAGTTGGTCCCGGAGCAGGAAAGGGGTCAAGGAGTTTACTCAAGGTATTTCCTGATTCCCAAGAAGGATGGTCGTTTGAGACCAATTCTGGACCTGAGGATCTTGAATTGGTTCCTCAAGCAGGAAAAGTTCAAGATGCTGACCCTAGCACAGGTGCTTTTGGCGTTGAACATGGAAGACTGGATGGTGTCTGTCGACTTGCAGGATGCTTACTTTCATATCCCGATACTCAAGTCACACAGGAAGTATCTCCGGTTTGTGGTGGGATCGCAACACTACCAGTTTGCGGTCCTTCCGTTTGGTCTTACTTCAGCACCTCGAGTCTTCACGAAGGTGATGTCGGTGGTTGCGGCAGAGCTCAGAAGGAAGGGGATAGCAGTATTCCCTTACTTGGACGATTGGTTGATCAAAGCCAAGTCCCCGGAGCTTGTGTTGCGTCATCTGCAGTCAACAACCCAGTTGTTGTTCGACCTGGGCTTTTCGGTGAACGAGCCCAAATCTCACCTAGAGCCCTCTCAGCGCCTCCTGTTCATAGGGGCAGTACTGGATACAACATTGGGTCGGGCCTTTCCTCCGCCTCAGCGGATTCAAGATATTCAGGATTTGGTTCCAATGTTTCGAAATGGAGCGGTAGTTCCAGTCCTCAAGGTCCTTCGTCTGCTCGGTCTTTTTGCCTCCTGCATTCTGTTGGTCACGCATGCTCGCTGGCACATGAGGGCTCTTCAGTGGTGCCTCCGAAGGCAGTGGTCTCAACACAGAGGGGATCTAGAGGGTACTGTCAAGATCTCCAGAGATGCTGCTGTGGATTTGAAGTGGTGGATTGCAAGCAACAATCTTTCACAAGGAAAGCCGTTCCAGCAGTCGCCACCAGTGGCCACAGTCATAACGGATGCTTCCACTCTAGGGTGGGGAGCTCATCTGGGGGATCTGGAGATCAAAGGTCTTTGGTCTCCAGAGGAACAGATTTTTCACATCAATCTGTTAGAGTTACGGGCTGTACGTCTGGCTCTCAAGGCCTTCCTCCCTTCCCTTCGTGGTCAGTCGGTACAGGTCCTAACAGACAATACTACCACGATGTGGTACATAAACAAGCAGGGAGGAGTGGGGTCGTACCTTCTCTGCAGAGAAGCTCTTCGACTATGGTCCTGGGCAAAGGACCATCGGATTTGCTTGATAGCAAACCATCTGGCCGGAGTTTTGAACGTGCGTGCGGACAGTCTCAGTCGCCACTTCTCGGCAGACCACGAGTGGCGTCTCCATCCAGATCAAGTCCGTTTAATCTTCCAGAAGTGGGGGTTTCCTCGGGTAGATCTGTTCGCCACTCGAGAGAACGCGCATTGTCCGTTGTTCTGCAGCCTTCAGTATCCGATGCAGGAAGCGTTGGGGGACGCGTTTCAAATGACCTGGTGCGGCCAGTTGCTTTACGCGTTTCCTCCCATACCCTTGATTCCTCGAGTATTGAGGAAGATTCGCCAAGACCGTGCTCTAGTAATCTTAATAGCTCCGGATTGTCCAAGGAGGGTTTGGTACTCCGACCTTCTCCAACTCTCAACGTGCCCGCCGCTCCGTCTCCCTTTCAGGGCAGACCTCCTCTCACAGTCGCAGGGGCAGGTTCTACACCCCAACCTCCAGAGTCTGCACCTACATGCCTGGAGATTGAACGGGGCAACCTGAGTTCCTTCTCTCTCCCGCCTGAGGTAGTGGATGTTATATTAGCGGCCAGGCGACACTCCACTAAATCTATCTACGCTAATAGGTGGTCTAAATTTGTTGCGTGGTGTGGAGAGAGGCAGATTGATCCTTTACATGCTCATCTATCGGACGTTTTGTCTTTTGCTCTATCTCTGGCGCAGAAAGGTTGTGCAGTGGCTACCATTAAAGGTTATTTATCGGCCTTGTCAGCCTTCATATGTCTTCCAGACCAACCATCTTTATTTAAATCCCCTATTGTTATCAGATTCTTGAAAGGTCTTCTAAATCAATATCCTCCAAAGCCATTCGTTATGCCGCAATGGGATTTGTCCTTAGTCCTGACTTTCCTTATGGGGTCCCCTTTTGAACCTATGCATTCTTGCCCCTTGAGGTATTTGGTTTTAAAAACAGTCTTCCTGATAGCTATAACATCAGCAAGGAGAGTGAGTGAGTTGCAGGCCTTATCAGTAAAACCCCCTTATACAACTTTTTATGGGGATAAGGTGGTGTTGAGGACCAAGGCTGCTTTCCTCCCGAAGGTTGTTTCACCCTTCCATTTGGCTCAGGCAATTACTTTGTCCACGTTCTATCCTCCGCCTCATCCTTCCAAAGAGGAAGAAAGACTTCACCGTCTGGACCCAAAGAGAGCGTTGAGCTTCTTTATCGATAGAACAAAGGATTTCAGGCTGGAGGATCAGCTGTTTCTTGGATACGTGGGCAAGAGGAGAGGAAAGGCAGTCCACAAGAGAACACTATCCAGGTGGGTTGTTCTTTGCATTAAAATATGTTACTCTTTGGCAAAGAAGGATCCTCCTGAGGGCATTAGAGCTCATTCCACCAGAGCTAAGTCGGCCACTTCGGCCTTAGCCAGAGGTGTTCCTGTGGTCGACATCTGCAAAGCCGCAACTTGGTCGTCCCTTTACACTTTTGCAAAACATTACTGTTTAGATTCTGAGGTTAGAAGGGACGGCCATTTTGCACGGTCAGTGCTGCAGGATTTCTTGGTTTGACCATTTAGGCACCCACCGCCGGGCGTGGTACTGCTTTGGGACTCTATTCATGAGGTGAGGAATCCACAGGTAGTTGTATCCATCAGAAGAACGAGTTACTTACCTTCGGTAACGACTTTTCTGGTGGATACATTAGCTACCTGTGGATTCCTCACGGTCCCACCCGCCTCCCCGTTGCCTTTATGGTCTTGCCAAGTAATCCTTGAGTGCGCTCCTCTTGGTCTTTGAGGGTGCAATAGATGTATATATAATATATTTATATATATATATATGTATATGTGTATATATCTTTATGTATATACTTGGTGTGTGTATATATTTTAAAAGAGAGAGTTTTATATATATATATATATATGTACATAAAAAGATTTACAGTTATTCATACAATGTGGTGTATTTTTACAATATAATGGATGTTGCCTTGCTCTTTCATTGCATTGCCTGGTTGTTCTCATGCACGTAAAAAATGATTGGTACTGACGTCTGCACGTCGTCGAGGACCTCTTATTGCCTGTATGACGTCAGACGGCGTCGCGTGCGAGACAGTGACGTCCTCGTCGACGTGCAGAGACTAGTAAGAAGATTTCCGTCGAATGCTGGCGCCATGGGAGTATTCATGAGGTGAGGAATCCACAGGTAGCTAATGTATCCACCAGAAAAGTCGTTACCGAAGGTAAGTAACTCGTTCATCTGGCCCATTCCAGTCTGCCCCCTTCAATCCAAAACAATGTGTCCACTCCAATCTGCCTCACTCCAATCCCAAACAATTTGCCCCACTACAAACTCAACCTGCCCCACTCCGTTCTGCCCCATGCCAATCCAAAACAATCTGCTCCACTACAATTCCCAAAAAATCCACCCCTCTCCAATCCACCCTTTTCCAATCTTCCCCCCACTTCAGTCGGCCATACTCCAGTCTCCCCACTCCACTGCAATACAGTCTGTCACACTCCAATCTCCCCCACTTCAAAACAATCTTCCCAAATCCACTCCAATCCAATCCAATCCAAAACACTGCCTCACCGCAGTCCGCCCCACTCCAATCCTATCTACCCTTATCCAATTTAATCCACGTCACCTCACCCCAGTCCAATCCTCCCCACTCCAATCCAAAACAATCTGCCCCACTCCAATCTGCTTTACTCCAATGCAAAAAAGCTGCCCCACTCCAATCCAAAACAGTCTGCCCAATTTCAATCCACTGTACTCCAATCTGACCCACTCAAATCCAAAACAATCTGCCCCACTCCAATCACTCCCAATCCAATCTACCCCTATCCAATTCAGTCCACCTCACCCTAATTCACCCCAAGCCACTCACCAAAGTGCACCTCATTCCAGTCCACCACAATCCATCCCACTCCAATCCAAAAAAATCTACCCCACTCCAATCTGCTCCAATCCAAAACAATCTGCCCTGCTCTATTCCAAAACAATCTTCCCAATTCCAGTCTGAAAAAATCTGCCCTCTTCAATCTAAAACAATGCACCCCACTCCAATCTGCTCCATTCCAAACCAAAACAGTCTGCACCACTCCAATCCAAAACAATCTACCCCACTCCATTGTGTCCCACTGCAATCCAAAGCAATCTCCGCCATTCAGTTCAAAACAATCTGCCCCCTCAAACCAAAACAATCTGCCTCACTCCAATCTGCCCACTCAATCCAAAACAATATGCCCACTCTAATGCAGTCCACTTCACCTCAACCCATTCCAATCCACTTACACCAATATACCTCACTCCACACCATTTCACTCAACTCCAATCCACACCACACCAATTCAGTATAACTCAATCCAATCTAACCCACTCCAACCCAATCCACCTCACACCAATCCAATCCAGTTCACAACAGTCCACAACACTTCAATCCACTCAACTCCAGTCCAATCCACCCCATTGTAGTCCAATCCACCCTACATCGATCCAACCCACTCCAATACAATCCACCTACTCAAATCGATTCCACGTCTCTTCAATCCAGTCCAATCCACCCCACTCTAATCAATCCCTCTCCAATCCACCACACTCCAACCACCCCACACCAATCCAGTTCAGTTCACCACAATCCTCACTACTCCAATCCAACCCTATTGTAGTCCAATCCACCCTTCATCAATCCAACCCAATCCATCTACTCAAATCAATTCCAGTCCTCTTCAGTCCAGTCCAATCCACCACACTCCAATCCATCCCACACCAATCCAGTACAACCTAATCCAATCTAAACCACACCAATCCAATCCAGTTCACCACAGTCCACCCCTCTCCAATCCATCCCACTCCAATCCAATTCACTTTAATCCAGCCCACTTCAATCTAATCCAGTCCACCTTAATCCACCTCACTCCAGTCCAAAACACCTTAATCTGCCCCCCTCTAGTCCAGTGCACCCCGCTCTAGTCCACCCACACAATCCACCCACTCCAAAATGTCCACCCACTCTATTCCAATCCACCCACACCAATACAATCCATTTCACACTATACCAGTTCACCCCACTCCAATCCACCCCTCCTCCAGTCCAATCTAATACACTCTGATCCAGCCACTCCACCCCTCTTCAGCCCCCCCACTTCAATCAACCACATTTCAATCCACACCACTCCTCCCACCCCACTCCAATCCACCCCACGTAATCCAATCCACCCCACGTAATCCAATCCACCCTACTCAATCCAACTCATACCATCCTAATCCAATCCACCACACTCAATTCAACCCCACTCCAATCCACCCACTCTAGTCCACTACAATCTGCCACTCAATCCAAAGCAATCTTCCCCACTCTAATCTACCTAAACTAATCCAAAACAATTTGCCGAACTCCAATAAAAAAAAATCAGCTCCACTCGAATTTTCCCCAATCCAAAATAGTCTGCCCCACTTCAATCTGCCCCACTCCAAATAAAACAATGTGCCCCACTCCAATCTTCCCCACTCCAATCTAAAACAACCTACCTCACTCCCATCTGTCCTACTCCAATCCAAAACAATATTCCCCACTCCAATCCAGTTCACCTCACCCCAATCCAATCCACCAATCCAAAACAGTCTGCCTCACTCCAAATAAAACAATTTGCCCCACTCCAATCTAAAACAACCTACCTCACTCCAATCTGCCCTACTCCAATCCAAAACAATACGCCCCACTCCAATCCAGTTCACCTCGCCTCACCCCAATCCAATCTACCTCACCCCACTCTACCTCACTCCATCCCATTTCACCCAACTCCAGTCCACCACAATCCACCCCACACCAATCCAATCCCCCCAATCCAGACTAGTTCATCACAATCCACCCACTCCAAACAAATTCACCACAACCCACCCTACTCCAATCTAATCCACACCACTCCAGTCCACCCCACATCAATCCTACCCAATCCACCTACTCTAATCGATTCCATCCCACTTCACTCCAATCCACAGCAACCTGATCCGCCCCACCACATCCCACACCAATCCACCCCACTCCAATCCAGTTCACCTTAAACCAGCCCACCCCACTCCAGTCCAATTCATCCCACTCTAAACCACCTTAATCCACCCCACTCTAGTCCAATCCACCCCACGCCAATCCATCCCACACTAATCTCATTCACCCCACTCCAATCCACCCCACTCCAAAAATCCACCCCACTCCAACCCAATCCACCCCACACCAATCCAATGCACTCCACACCATCCCTATTCACCCCAGTCCAGTCCACCCAACATCAGTCCAATCCACCCAAATCCAGCACACTCCACCCCACTTTAGTCCACCCCACCCCACTTAAGTCCACCCCACTTCAGTCTACTCCACTCCACCACACTGCAATCCACTCCACCCACTGCAGTCCATTCCACCGCACCCCACTCCTATCCACCCTATCCAATTTAACACACCCAGCCCACCCCAGTCCACCAAACTCCAATCCAGTCCACCACAATCCACCCAACCCATTTCAGTCCACCCCAATCCAGTTCACCCCACCCAGTCCACCCCTCTCCAAGTCACCCCTTTCCACTTTAATCCACCTAACTTCTCTCCAGTCCACCCCACTCCAATCCATCCCACTCTACTCCACGCCAGTTCAGCCTACCCCAATCAATCCATCCAGCCCATCCCTCTCCAATTCACTCAACTCTAGTCCAGTCCCCCCACTTGAATCCAATCCGACCCACTCCAATCGACCGACTACAGTCCAATCTAATCCACCCCACCCAGTCCAGTGTAATTCACCCCTCTCCATGCCAGTTCAATCCACCCCAGTCCAGTCCAACCCACCCTACTCAACTCCAATCTAATCCACATCAGTCTAGTATAGTCTAATCCACCCCACCCCAGTCCATCCCATCCCAATCCAATACATCTCATCCCAGTCCTATCACTGTAATTCAGTCCATCCACCACAATCCAATCTGATCTACCCCACTCCAGTCCACCCCAATCTACCTCAATTCACCTGACCCCATTTCAGTCCACCCCTTTCCAATCCACCCCAATCCACCACCCTATTCCACACCACTCCACACCTCTCCACACTACGATACTGGACTCTGACACACTCTGCCACTGAACTCTGCTCCCCTTCACTCAACTCTGCAACACTCTACTCCACTCTGCTCCAACAAATCCACTGTACAACACTACTCTCTCACTACACTGACACTCCACACCACTACCTTTTAGCCCTGCTGAGCAGCAGCTACTCTGGTATTCAACATGGCAAAAAACCATTGCCAAGCCCTGTATAGGCGAGATCTGTTGGCTTTGCCAATGCCTGTTTACATTAATGGGCACCCCTTAATATTTGATCTGGAAAAACTTGGGTTATGCAAAGAATCAAGAGTAAATGGAGCTCAGGATCTCGTGTGGTTGATACTAGACCGTTTTATACATGATCCAAAACAAATTGAATTTGATCCTGTGTGTGGATAGTAGCTGATTTAGAGACTGTATTACAGGAGGTATGTGGTGAAACTTCCTATGTTGTACACACAGTTTATCTGTCTGAGTCCCTGTTCACAAGAGTTTCTGTATTTCCTAGGGTGCATCCTGCAATGCATTTAGGAACACATAGTTTCTTGCCTTCACCAAGTTTCAATTTGTCTACTCAGCCACACCAGACAAAATGCAGTATTTTCACATGAAGGATCTTAAATGCTATATGTGTGTGACTGATACAATACCTAGCATGATAGACATCAATTTTCTCTGTACTGTGATATCGCTGGCCAGGTTTGGGACGTTTGGCCCGGCAGCTCCAGAGGGGCACAGCCCAGCCAGGAAAACAGATTTGAAGGAAAACAAAAGTTGTGTTTGGATCTTTTATGGTTATGAAAACAGATGAACTCATCTACATGGAATAAATGTAGCTTGGGCACTCTTAAAGAAGTATTTACTCAGTGTTAGGTGAAATTACATGCATGTTCCCTGTTTGTGTTCACCTGTCCTGGCACCTGTGCATTCTCTTTAGGTCAAGCTTGACAGAATAGGTGTCTGTCTGGCCTATTGTATGACCTACTGTTACCAGTACTTCATCGTGTACAGAGTTGGCTTTGGCTCTGCCCAGAGGAGTATCACTGTCTCACCTCATGCTATTGGCTGTTTGGTGCACCATTCCCTTTCTATGTAGTTGCTTGCTTTGTAATCCTTGAGGGATATTTTACATCGCAAAAGCATATCAAATTTATTTCATCAGTGCATTGTTATTGTATTTTTTCACAGCAGTAGGCTTTTTTATTGTGTTTGGCACGACTCTGAATGCAAGCTAAATGCTGATTTGTCCACTGCTTATTACGTTTAGAGTCAAAACTGTAGATGTTGATTTAGAAAGGTTTTTCGACAGATGATTGACATAATAAGTCAACCACAACAGAATTACTGTTATTACCGAAAACCAAACATAAACAATACAAACCTGTATCAATAACATGAATCTTGATGGCTTCAAACCCAAAATTTCACAGAATGCCAAGTCACTTGGATTTACCCTGGACACCAATATCGCCTGAAGGAAAACATTTCCATGGCCTCCCAGACTTAAGACTGGGACCTCTTAAAAGTATCTTATATGCCACAGCACATCTCATCAAGGGTCTGAAATACATGATCTCTTCCAGTGCCTAATTTGAGCAAGTGGTTGCAGGTAGGGCCCACCAGCACTCCTATTTAAGGAACAGCACTTATGTTTCTTCGTCAGACTGACCTAGAGCAAGAGTTAGAAAAACACACAAGTGGAAACGAATAAAGATGAGAAAGAGGGAAAACTGTGACTAAGGCAGAAAGCAGGAACCTGCAAGAATGAGAACGAGGCAGGGAGTATCTCAGGTGGTTGATGAAAGAAGCAAGAGGTGTAGTCAAAACTGCACATCCTTGGTTTTTGGGGACCCCAGCAAACCGGCCACAGCCTTTTGTACAAACCTTTGGGCACTGGCATGCCATGTATTCTTTGTACAAATGAAGCAATAATCACATCATCCCCTGTTGTGATGATACTCCGTTGCCTCCCCTTACTGGCCCGCTCCATTTTCAAAGCCAGCTGCATTATTTACAAAGCCATCAGATCCAGCAGTCTTGCTTATCTTGCAGATAAGCTTACATTATCTGGTATTTCTTGGTCTTTTCCTGTTTATTTTTTAAATTAAATACATGGTATTAACCATGCCTTAGGACAGGGAAGGGTAGGTAAGAACTAGCCCTGTGGGTTGGGCCATATGCCTAGATATTCGAGGTAAGATCATATAAAAGAAGGCCAGTGCTTGTGATTTGTAACTTTCTTATTTTTAATTTAAAAAAGTTTATATTTTAGTTTGCACAGAACAAACTACATCTGCATTTTGATGATATACTGTTCAGTGACATTTCGTTTAAAGTAGTGCATAGACCTATTTATGTATTAAAGTTACAAGAGAATAGGCCTTACAGACCCTCCCGCTCAGCCATTTATACCGTCTTGGTGTCTCAAGCACAACAATGTTAAGGACCCAGGCCCCCTGAAAGCCATCCCAACAGAGGCTTAAAAAAAATGTGTCTCGTCCCTTTTATCCCAAGCTGTCACAAGCTATTGTTCTCTCCATTTGCCCAATACTCCATCATACTTCTTTGGCCATCCGCTGCTGCCATAAACCACCCTCTCTGCCTCCACAGATGTATCCATGCCCACAAGCCCATGGTGTTTAGTTGTCAGCTGAAACCTACCGCAAAACATGGCAAGGTCTCTCTTTGCCAACATGAAACCCAGATGACAGAACAGAAGTTGAGCTCGTAGAATATCTACATCACACAGGATTCCCAAAGTATTAACTGTGGAATTACAGGGATGATGACCCGAAGAACAGCCTTGTATTCCTCCACAATGTCAGCCCAGTACCCAGCAATATTGGGGCAGTCCCATAATGTATGGAGATAAGTACCCTCGCCCTTCACACATTTTAGACAACACTAAGGGTCCCGAGCTCTACTCATTTTTAACAGCTGGCTTCTCTTGTAGTAAGTTCTGTGAAGGATTTTTAACTATATCATTCTCAGTTTCGATTTGATTGTTGCCTCCCTGGGGTGCATCAAGGCTGCTTCCCAGTCTACATCCTCCATGGGGCCCACGTCTCTCCTAGACAATCCCTGAGTTTCATGAGCGAGTCAGTTTGTTATTAATTATGGTGTGGTAACTTAGTGAGACTGCCTTATTAATCATCCCTTTATTCAGTAGCCTACTTTTCATCGGGCTGAAATTGAGGGCCCTTTTCCAGTTTATTTTTTCTGCTTGTAAGGCATATCGTAGAAACTTAAATTTCTGAGGAGGGTTCAAATCGTATTCAGGTGTAGGACTTCAAACAACTTCACTACTTCTGCATTTGCAACGTCTCCTACCATGGACATACCAATGTCATCCCATTAGCAAAACCCCGTTAGCTTCCCAGCCTCCATCCGCATTGCCCTTCCTATAATGGTGTCAGCTTGGTCACCTTTCCCTGGTAGCCTTATCCCATGCATTTAATGTCACTTATGTGGAGTGTGTTAGCGCGCCTGGTCCATAGTAAGTAAACTTACAAGAGGACGCGTATAGGTCGATTAACCTTTTGATTCGCATGGAGTATCCTAGCTATGTAGTAATCGATGACCATCAATAATCAATACACAAATCAATAATCATTAATCATCAGTGAATAGCGTCAAAATCTCATGAATAACCACAACTCAATTCTTAAGTTTTATCAATTTTATTTCCCTATTAGTTACAATACTAAGTCATAAGATTAATTCAAACTTTAATCATTTCATTCAAGATTAATTCATTAGTGTCCACCAATAACATAATCTAATCAGTACTTAGGATAACATGCGTTCTAATGTCTCAACATAAGCCAATAAAGAAGAATGTGTTAACATGAATAGCAGAGTTCAGCAAATCAGTCCATCAATCATTTGTCATCGTATACGTCAACGTCTCAATAGGAACCCTACCTAACCCAGATTAGCATTGGCATATGGGACTTCATGAGAAAACAGTCTAGAACATGAATTAAGAAAAACATCTATTTAGGAGAAAAACTATAAAACAGCGCAGTTGGTACCTAGAAAGAAAAGGCACAAAAGTCAATCAGTCACATTGTCATAGCTACCTATCCACAGTATAGATCAGCAACAAAGTCGGTCTTCGTCTTCAGGTGATCAGTCGATCAGCAACTCATCAGGCTCTCAAGAGCATGAGCCCAATGAAAGAATCTCGAATCTCTTCTCCCCAAATATCACATCAATTTCAGAATAAGTTCTGTCCCCGATCAGTTCTGCCTCTAGATCTGAAGTTTCTCCCTTTGTCATGACATTATATTAAAGTTATCCGGTCCATCCCCTAATTCTTAATTGGTAACTTAATCACCCTATATGATGTTAGCCAATGATTTTTTTTAAACTAATCTATGAATTCTAATAATTCGCCGTTTTCAGGGTGTCGATTGGTTCACTGTACAATGTCCTCATCATCCGGCTCATCAGGTATCGAAAATGTTGCATCTTCTTCTCCAGTTAGTGTCTCTATTTTTTTAGTCCTGGGAAAGTACATCTTGTCTGCTTTACACCAAGTTTGATACAAATTTGATTCCCTCATCTCCTGTCTGTCGGTTCATTGCAGAATATTCTAGCTAAGCAACTTTTATTAACACCAGTGATTCAGGGTCATTTCAACACATCAGCCTTCTACATTGCACGATTATTCATCTTCTACATGAGCCTTGCAAACTAGGTCACAACTTTGGCTATCTTAACTCTACAATATAATGCAAAACATACGTTATACAGCTCAAATTGACATATTACTACATTCTTATTTTGCGTTTTCATTATTCCACACATTTTTTATCATTTTAGTATAACTCATGTAAGTTGGTAGCCACTCTTCGTGGGCACATTTTCAATTGTGCACATTATTTTTCTACATTCATTTTCTCTACATTTTATTATTATTATTCAAAATACATAAACACTCAATATTAATTAACATATCTGCGTCAGAAAGTGTAATAGATGTTGCTTACTCTTCTTGCTTTATAGGTTGTGTATATAAGAGTGATCTTCTAGTCTCTTCCTCTTCAATCTTGTAGCTGGAATTGACCTCAGGACAAATCCCTATTAATTAACATTCTGTAGTTGCCTGGGTCACCAATACGCCCGGGCAACGCACTACTCAAACTATATACCTTTCGCTGCAGGGACTGCAGAGCTATGCAAGGTACTCCCCCATCCTAGAGGAGGCACCATGTAATAGTGTCAATTTTATCAAAATATGTTGCAGGAACAGTGAAGGGTGTGTTTTGCAGGACATAAAGCAGATTGGTAGATTTATAAATTTGAATATTGCTGCGTGTCCCCTAAGGGACAGCGGCCACTGTCTCCAGCGCTCTGTCTCACCCTGGTATTCCCATATAACCTTATCCTTATTTGTAGCTAGGAACCTCGTGTTATTCACGGTTACCTCAATCCCTTGGCATCGAAATTCGGCCCTCTCTACCTGAAGGCCCAGTGGATCCCAGAGCCTCCCACTTGCCTGGAATGAATAACTTTGACTTTTCCCAGTTTATCCTGTTCCCTGAGTATTTTTCAAAGGACCAAAAGACAAGAAAGCTGTTGGAATAGCTATCTCTTTCTCAGAATGTTTAGTAGGATGTTGTCTGGGAAATACAGTTATGTCTGCTTGCAGTCATATAGAGCGTGCCAGTGGTTTCATGTAGACGGTGAGAAGAAGGGGCGACAAGAGGCACCTCTGCATAGTGACATGCTCTAAGTGGAACCCTGCCAACACCACCGGACTGGGTGTCTCATACAGCAGCACCACCCATTTGCACCACGTCAAGCCAATTATGCAGACTTCTCCAGTTTTGTCTTGTTGCCCTTCGTGGCATGAAGTTTGTTTAGTCTTTGTTTATTAATGTGGTCTAGGTTCCCTCTGTGTGCATTTTACAATAAATCCAACATTGGCATCAGTGTGGGTTTATTGTGCTGAGAAGTGTGTTACCAAACTTCCCAGTCTTCAGTGAAGCCGTCATGTAGCCATGAAGTTCGTAATGACAAACTCCCAGCCCATGTACTTAATATGGCCACACTGCACTTACAATGTCTAAGAATGGACTTAGACACTGTAGGGGCATATTGCTCACCTGTGGTATTGTGCACCTTGCCTTGGGGCTGTAAGGCCTGCTAGAGGGGTGATTTACCTATGCCACAGGCAGTGGTTTGTGGGCATGGCACCCTGTGAGGCATGCCATGTTGACTTTACTTTTTTCTCTCCACCCGCACACACAATCTGCAATGGCAGTGTGCATGTGTTCGGTGAGGGGTCCCTTAGGGTGGTACAGTACATGCTGCAACCCTTAGGGATCCTCCCTGGCCACAGAGCCCTTGGTAACAATGGTACCTTTTACAAGGGACTTAGTTGTGTGCCAGGGGTGTGCCAATTGTAGAAACAATGGTACAGTTTAGGGAAAGAACACTGGTGCTGGGGCCTGGTTAGCAGGATCCCAGCACACACTCAGTCAAGTTAGCATCAATATTAGGCAAAAAGTGTGTGGGAGGATAACTGTGCAAAAAGGGGCACTTTCCTACAGTTTGGTTTTGCTGGACTTACAATATTGGATGGCAGTGTTTTAGTTACTGCACGCATTGAACACTCACTGGCACACAACGCTCACTAAGCTGACGAATGTCCAAGGTTAAACAGGTACCCATAGGTCATCACACAGAATCTGAGCTTTTAAGGCTGATCACTTGGAATGTCCAAGTCCTTAACTACAACCATAAAATCTGGATGGTGGTAGCCTACCTGCACAGACATAAAGTTCATGGTGGAATACTCCAGGGGTCACATTTAGCCCCAGATAGTAGCTACTTTATATAGTGTAAGATGCAAGGGCAGGTTTGTGCAGCTGGATTCACAACACATTCCAGGGGAGTGCTCATTTGGGTTCGGAAAGGCACGGGGATTAGACTGCAGGAGGTGTGCACAGACATAGTTGGTCGCTATGTAGTGGCAAAATGCTTAATAAAAAGCCTTGCAGTGTTATTAGTGGGCATTTATGGCCCAAATTATGATGACTCTGACTTTTATCATTCAGTCAACACTAGGCAATGGGATGACATCCCACAGATATGGGGTATAGAAGTTAACTGCATTCTTAATCCTGATCGGGACCTATTAAAAGGCCAATCATGAGGGGACCCGCTAGATGTCTGGTCCAATAAATACCCAGCAATTCCGGGCTATACCCGTTATTGGTTGGTACACGACACACACACTTATATTGATAATTGGCTGTGCTTTTGGCAGCTGGCCACTCAGATTCAAGACTGTGAGATTTTACCATGCGCATACTCAGATCACTTTCCAGTACTTATGGGTCTGGATTTAAATATGCTTCCCCCACCAGTGTTCTTGTGGCAGTTCGCACTGAACTTTCTTATGGATGAGGCCTTTAGGGTTGAATAGGGACAGGACGTAGAGAAATATTTCACATTGAATGTTGGTACAGTGGTGAATTTTGCCACTGTATGGGAGGCGTTTAAAGTCTACATTTGAAGCGTTACTGTAGTAAAGCACATGGGGATACTGCGGTCACTGCATACCTGCCTTCATAAACTAGAAACAGAAATTGCAGACTTAGAGCATAAGCTTGTGGGGGGGGGGGTGATGATGAGGCAGTTCTGAGTTAACTCTGGAGGAAACTGGTGGGATTTCAAGACACAGCCAAAAGTGAAGTGACACATATAGGAAAATATGCAGTTCTGCAGTTGCGCAGGTATACAGGGAGGTATACAGGGAGGGGGAGTGGCTGGGAACCACATTAGTAAAACTGCTGCGCCCAAGATGAGAGAATGACATGATCCTTCAAATTCAGGATGGTGCCGGCTGAGTGTGGAGCAGTGCTGCGTCTGTCATGGAGTGATTCTGTGATTATTACACAGGCTTACACAAATCTTGTCTGCAGTTTAGGGATGCAACTGTCACCGATTACCTCACCCACATAGCCATGCCCTGGTGCATGTCTGTGCACAGAGAAAGATTAATGGCCCCATTGTGGCCAGAAAAAATTAAGGCTGCATTAAAAGACATGCCGTCTAGCAAGGTGCCAGGTACTGATGGCCTAACTGTGGCCTTTTATAAGGCTTACAAGGACCTACTGATATGACACCTGGCCACACTTGTCGAGAGATGACCGCTGATGGGTGCATGCTACCCACTATGCGTGAGGCACTGTTGGTGGTCCTACTAAAGCCAGGTCAGACGGCTGTTCCTTGTTCAGGCCGTTGTCCCTTATGAATGTGAACGCAAGGTTGCATGCCAAAATCCTAGCGAACAGACTAGCTCCCCTACTGCGCCGGGTGATAGGTGTGGAACTGACAGGAGTTGTACTGGGACGTAATTTATCATGTAACCTTTGAAAACACTTTGGCACGGTATACCTCATAGACCCGGATGTTAAGGCGGTCACAGTCTTTCTTGACATAGAAAAGGCATTCAACTCCATGGAATGGGGCTTCATGCAGGCAGTTTTGTGTCATATCGGTGTTGGAGAAACATTCCTCCAATTAATTAGAGTGCTTTATGCGCAACCTGTGCCATGACTCCGGCTGAATGGTATTGTGACTCCTCCTATTTCTGTAGAGAGAGGAAACAGGCAAGGGTGCCTGTTTCTCCCCGGCTTTATGCTCTGGTTGCTGAACTGCTGGCGTGTGCGCTGCGGGAATATTGCTCACACAGGAGTTTGTGATTCCCATTGTACACTATTATAGTGTCCGTGTATGGGGGTGATGCCTCACTCTACAATAAGGACCCCGAGCGTAATCTGACGCCAGTGTTGAGGGAAGTGGTATTGTTTGGGAGTCATGCAGGACTCTGAGTAAACTGTGATAAGTCAGTGGTGTTACCCCTTACTGCTGTCAATAGGCAAGTACCAATGGAGTACCCTCTGCAATTGACGGAGGACTTTGTACGTTACTTGGGAATTCAGGTACACTCGGACCTGACAATAGTGTTACAAGACAATTACGGAAAGGTGGTACAGCATCTGTCTGAAGCAGTGGAGCACTAGATTAGGCAGACTCTCTCACTCACAAGGCGGGTGGCTATTATGAAGGTGGTGCTGCTGCGTTTATTGTTTCTGTTCTTGAATATGCTGATAATTCTTACTCTGTATTTGATAGGTTGAGGTCCTCCTGTGTCGGCTAATATGGGTGGGCAAGGAACCTAGATTGTATTGGCACACTCTGACCATCCCATGTGATATGGGAGGATTTAGTGCATGTGACTTGGAGGCGTATTATCAAGTCGCGCAATCTCAGTTTGCACATTATTCGGTACATGGCCCACAGGACTTACCACTTGTTTGTTTGTTTGGTTGGAATGTAAAATGTGCACTGTGCAAATTTCCTTGGTTCCTGCTTGGGCGCCCGGTCTAGTGGTATAGGGTATTGGACTCACTGAATGCAACGCTATTCGTCTGGATTCGGCTCTTGGAGAGGTAGGTGGGTTTATTGATATACTCTCCCGTAGTGCCCCTGGGTTGGTGCACATGGTTTCCACTGATGCAAGAAGTGGAGGGGATCTGGGGGATTTGATCACTGAAGGCTGCTTGTGTAGTTGTGAGGACGTACAAGAGTGCGGACTCCTAATACTCCATTAATGCAATTTTATTATTAAAGAGAGCGTACTGGGATGCGAGAACTCTTGGAGGAGAACCTGCCCAAGCCCCGACTGTGCCAGCTATGACTTTGATTTGCAGCTCTCCCCATCTCATCATATTATATCGAGGATTTAAACATTTGTGCAGGAATCGCAGAGACCGGGAGTGTTGAGGGCCCAGCTGGCATGGCAGAGCGACGTAGACACCCTAATAGATGACAGTGGGCATATTGTTGTTCCATAACTAAGGCAATCTCCCTCAATAGCAGACACACACTAATACACTTTAAATACCTTAATTGATTGTATTACACTCCAGCTGAATTACACTGTTATGGGCTCCAGGATAGTGTAGTGTGTCCCCGATGCACAGAGGAAGTGGCTTTTTTTTTTTTTTTACACTTGGCCTGAGGCTGCCCGGTATTTAAAATGTCTGGCAAGCAGTATCCAGGAAATTGAGTGTTATTGTTGATGAACCACTGGATCCTGACCCCTTGCTAGCACTGCTTTGTTATGATAAGCAACTATTGATTGCTGTTAGATGCCTGGCGGCAATAAGGCTGTTATTGGCGAAGAGAGGGGTGGCCATGTGCTGTGAACCGGATCCCCTACTGACGATAATGGAATGGATCAGAGTTATGACATTTTGCAGTGTGCAGTCAAACATGTAGCCACCCCAGGGACATCTGGGGATCTTTTCAGACTTACCTGGCAGAATTGGATCCTGGGACACGGGTGGGGGAATGGTCCTTCAACACAAAATGGGGACTGCTGATCAATGGAGCTCCCAGCCTTTTGGGTCTAAGATGAGAATGAAGCACACATGAGCAAAGTTAATAAGTTATCAATTCTATTAATGGATCCTTAAATTTAGAGACTTTATACAATCAAACATAAATAAAGCAAAATGTGGCATCTGTATTGCAAATGATAGTTACACAAACATTATATATGTGTGTTGTTTCATTAACAGAAATTTTAATATACAAAATACAAATATAACACAATTTAACGAAACAATATACAAATAGTTGTGATAAAACTAATATTATACAAAACTAGTGTTACACCTAATCTAAGCAGTGTTTACTCACACATTGTATGTCTAAATCAATGATAAAACATTTCATCTTTATCCTTTCCATCCAAACTAAATCATTGATCTTGAGAATCCAACCCAGTTCAGTTGGTAAGATATTTCATCTTTTGTCTCTCCATCCAAATGAGAAGTTTGATCTTGAAATTCAACCAAAATCAGCCGACACGTGTTTCGTCCTCTGAAGGACTTTATCAAGGCTGTGCTATATTAATCTTCAATGAAGTAAATAGTTCAGTTTTTGTTAGGTGTTTGTAGTCATGAAGGCAACCTGTATTGCCAAGAAGTAGTCAAAAATCCAGAGTGTGTATTATCTTTGTGACTAGTCCATTAGCGTTCCATCGTGCAAACGGGCTGTAGCGTACAGGTTTGATGCCGATATTAATATTATACAAAACTAGTGTTACACCTAATCTAAGCAGTGTTTACTCTCACATTGTATGTCTAAATCAATGATAAAACATTTCATCTTTATCCTTTCCATCCAAACTAAATCATTGATCTTGAGAATCCAACCCAGTTCAGTTGGTAAGATATTTCATCTTTTGTCTCTCCATCCAAATGAGAAGTTTGATCTTGAAATTCAACCAAATTCAGCCGACACGTGTTTCGTCCTCTGAAGGACTTTATCAAGGCTGTGCTATATTAATCTTCAATGAAGTAAATAGTTCAGTTTTTGTTAGGTGTTTGTAGTCATGGAGGCAACCTGTATTGCCAAGAAGTAGTCAAAAATCCAGAGTGTGTATTATCCTTGTGACTAGTCCATTAGCGTTCCATCGTGTAAATGGGCTCTCGCGTACCGGTTTGATGCTGGTACGCGAGAGCCTGTTTACACGATGGATTCTTTCTGTAGACCCATGCTGAATATGAATAAACCTCAGCTAACATGACTCGGAGAGAAGAGGGAACGTAACCTTGACAAGACTTTCACAATAAAGTGCGGGAAACTGTCTTGGCAAATATACAGAATGTCTCCAGAAGTGTGTGACTTAAATACACCCATTTCAGTTATCTACACATTACTTGTCTCCCAGACTATTGAATTTGATCCGAGGGACCGTTGTTATCCATTGTCGCAGATGCGCTTATCATTATGCATAATCTTTCACGTAGTGTGGATGTGTTTGAATGTTAAGACGTTCTGGAGAGATGTGATGGGATGACTTGAGTGTCTTCTCAATTGGGAAGGCTTTCATTCTCCTGAGGCCCACCCACTGGGCGAGTATACAAGACCTCAGCCTTAAAAAGCTGGGAATAAGTTTACCGGTCTGGCTCTAGCCCTTGCAAAAAAGTGGATAGCCATGATCTGGAGAAATTAGTTATCCCTTCCCCAACTGACAAATGCCACCACGAAGTGCACCAGTGGGCCAAATGTGAAAGTCTTGCGCTTCATGCTGTGGTGAGGAAGTACCTCCATAGACGACCAGTAGTATCTCTCTGGGATGAAATCCTTTATGCCTTTGTAAATCCTGGAATGGGACAGAGGGTAGAATCATCCTGCAAGAATAAACTATTGGATCAGTGGGTTCTTCCGTCTGATCTGCATGGTTTTATTGGATACAGAACTGCTCAGGTTGTCCTCTAAAATGCGTAACATATTTACTCTTTATACATGAAAACATTACGAGGTGTTTCAAGTGGCAGCTCCTCCATATTGGCGGATGACTTAGTAAATAGATTGAAAAGGTGGAACTAACACAATCATCTTTGCTCAGACAAAATGATGAAAGTTTTTTTTTCTTCTCTTGAGGACCCTTAGTTTGCAAAATTGTCAACAAATCCCTTAAGGCATTTTCCTTTAAATACACTGCGTCAAAGGAAGTGTTATCTTAATGAGAAAAATCTTTAAAAAAAATATTGTATTGATTTTTTTAAAATAAACCATGGATCCCAAATAGAAGCAAACAACATACATTGGGGGGTGAAGGGATGACATGAGCACAGCAGGTATTCAATCCTTCCTCCAGGGCCCCCCTGATCTTATCACTTCCTTGCTATTCACCACTTGCCCCCAACCCACTATCCCACCCTCCCCAAAACCATTTTGAGCATTCTATCAACTTACTAAGAGTGGGTCTGGACCCACCCGATGGTCTTTCTGAAGCCATACTTGTGGCACCATATCCTTTTACATTTCTGCAGTCACCAGTGTTCTTTGCATATTGTTTCCTCAGCATGTGTTCCCCAGTTCATGTTCCTGTCCTACTGATTGAGGGTTGAGACTGGACGTTCCCCCACAGCCTAGTCACAATCCTTCTGGCTACCACCAATGCTTTGTTACAGAATATCTGTAGGAATCTGCGCATTGTCAGTTTTTAGCCACATTTCCATTATTGCCAAGTGTGGGCGGAGATCTATCACTTCTGTGTGATTTGATGGCCCGCCTCTGATTGCAAAAGTGGGTTCCCCCAATGGGTGTGAATAATGTGTAGTAACCAGGTTGCAAAATCTTTAACTGGACTAATCTAAATCTGGCCCTAATTGCCAGCTCCCTGGGGTGCCTGCATGCCTCCTACCAGTCTGCCTCTTCTTTACTCCCCCAAAGCTTGCTCCCACTTAGCTTTGAGTGCATCGAGGGGCCCTTGTCTGTTAATGATGAGAGGCTGGTATATTTGTGAGATAGTGTCACTCTCTAGATGGAAGCCACCATAATCTTGTATTCTAGTGGAGATTTATCTTGTACTTACTGAATTATATTGCTTTACGTGGTCAGTGTGTGTTTCACTTGCAGATATTTGCTCCTTTGAGTATTGCTTACCTCATATTTTTGTTTGAGGTCCTAAAATTACTTAATAGTCTCTGATCCACACAGCCCTCAAGTTCGAGATTCTCAGGGAAACCCACTGTTTAAACCCCTCAAGTTTGACTAGGTGTGTTAGCAAACTGGTATCCCAGAGAGCAGCCCCTGGGTTCCATGGCTGCCCAGCCTACTTGAACCACTGGTTACTGTTGATCACTGAACAGCCAGTCATTAACTGCAATCAATTGGAAGGCCCAGTAGTATTTTATATTTTGTGAGAGAGCACAGGAGGGTAGGGTCTTGTCCTCCACAGTATGGAGAAAAGTGACTGTGGATTGGGTAGGGTGTATTCTGGATTCTATATGTGAATTTCGGTAGAGTGCTAATTTTGTATAATGTAGCCATCCCAAGCAGGGAGATTGGGAGTTCTCTCCAATGATACACATCTACTTTATATTCCTCCAGCAGTCACGGGAGGATTTGTGTAATAAATTAATTCTAATCCTTACATGTGTAGGTTCTCAAATATCTGAACCCTTCCGAAGTATATCTCTGCAGGCACTCCCCAAGGGTGGGCAGGTTGTCCAGGGGGAGCCCCATCCATTTTTACCGGATACGTTATCAATTTTTGCCAATTTATTGATAACCTTGCATATTCCCTTTATATATTTAACATGTTTAAGATTCTGAGTTTCGAGTGTTAAGGATCTACTAAGTATTAGGGGAAGATCGTCGGCATATAGGAAGGTGATGTCTTTTCAGTCGGGAGCCCACCTGGCCCCCTGATCTGTGCACCACTCCACACCCAGTTCATCAGCGGCTCTAAGGGCTAGAACAACGAACCGGAGAGAGAGTGGGCCAGCTGTCTTTTGCTCTTACCCAGAGAAAATAATTCTGACTATGTTCAATTTTCCCCCAGCCTGGCTATTGATTCAGTAAAAATAAGGGTCACCTGAGACTGAAATTCCGGACCAAATCCACTCTTTTGATGATTGAGTGCAGAAAATTCTATTTCAATTAATTTAAAGCCTCTTTAGCATTGAGTGCCAACAGGCACAGCCAGTTCTCGAAGTATGTGTATCCTGTAGAGGCATCTGTACAGAAGTCTAAGTTTGTGTCTAGTAAACCTGTATGACATAAACTGATGGGCCTCTGTAATTCAGTTTAATAATTGTCGTATCTAATGGGTTAGCAAGGACATTTGCCAGAATCTAAGTCTTCATGTTTACATGCTAAATGGGTCTGTACGAGGTGCAGCCCTTGCCTGTTTTTGTGTATATGTATAGACTATCTTTGCTATTCTCTTTTAGAATGTATCTAATTGGCTTCACCAGCATTTCTCCCTGGACCATAACGAATTTGGGTGAAAGGCCGTCGGAACCCAGAGTCTGTCCGCCTTTAAGTGATTGATTATTTCTGTGATTTCCTCCATTCTGAAATTCCCTGTGTATTCTGCCAGTTACTGAATCTCCCACTGCAACAGCTTTTGTTCCAGTTTCTGTGCTGCTCTCTCTCTCTCTCTCTCTCTCTCTTTCTCTTTCTCTTTCTCTGTGGCTACTGGCAGGCAACTGTGGATATGGCCTGCCCCTGAATTCTAATTTGTATGCATCCCACAGGCTGCCTTTGGACGTTACTGACCCTTTATTCTCTTTGAAGTAGAGGTCAGGGGCACATTGAAGACCTTGTATGGTTTCTCTATCCTTCAATTCCCAGGGATGAAGTCTCCACCCCACTGCTCATCTATAATCAGATTATTCTAATATATTGAATAGTATTTTTTGGTCTGATATAACTCTGATCAAGTATTTTGCATCCACTTATCTACCCTTTAAAATCGATAGAGCAGGAATATAATAGAGGCGGGAGAGCAATCCCATTACCTCTGAGGCACAGGAGTGTTGTACGTTGGGATGTGCCTGCCTTCAAATGTCCATTAACCCCATGGCTCTCACAAATGTTCATAATCACCTGGCGTTCCTACTCAAATCTTTCTCAGGTGTAATACTATCTAGGTCTTCATGCATGGTCAGTTTGAAGTATTCGCCTTCCCTCCATTATCAGGAGAAACTCAAAATTATTACCAACCAAGTGGGTCTTCTTAAGGAGCATCAGGTCTGGGTTGTCAGCCAGGAACGGTGTTACCATCCATCTCTTTTCAATTTGACTTGTCCAGAACTTTGTCATTCCAGGAGCATAAGGCCCTCTCGGAGACTGTCGCTTTCAACAGAACAGCCATTCTTGGTGGTATTAAAAACACCCCTGGGACCTTCTGTCGTGCCATCTTCCCCGTATGTCTCTGCCCTTTAGAAACTATTTAACTAACCATATCTCCTTTCTCAGCTACCCTACTGCTTCTTGGCATGGGCTCAAAATTACCGGCCTCTCCAGTGCCTGAAGCACCTGTCATCCCATGCTAGTAAACGTCAAAGTGTTCTCTACTCACAATCTTGACAACATTTTAGTGGTACCTCTCAACTGTGAACAGAAGAGTACTGGTACGATTTAGGGTTCATGTAACGCTTCTTTTGCTGGTGACTGCCCCACCCATCTTCATTGTGCTCCCTGTTTCAGATACTCCTCTGGTTAGAGCTTGCCACCTGTTCCACAGTGGTCAGAGTTTCTTCCATTCCTATAGTGATGTGCACCATAACTTTGGTTTCTGTTCTGACAGGTTTCTAAGCCTTCTTTTTAGTGATGATTAGTGCTTGTTACAGCTGATTCTTTGCCATATCCCCAGCTATTCCCATGTCGTTTCTGGGCTAGTGAAGAACCAGTGTGTGTGTGTGTGTGTGTGTGTGTGTGTGTGTGTGTGTGTGTGTTTGTGTGTGTTTGTGTGTGTGTGAATTTCAAGTTGATTCCAACCAAGGAGTTGAGTCACCTAAAACAGAGGACATGTGCGATAGTAGGCCTTGGTTTCACTACTGGCTTTGTAGTGTCTCCATAACTGTTATCAGAAAAGTGGGAGAAGAGAGGCCATGTGGTTTGACAGTGTCTCTAGCTAGGGTCTCTACGTATTTTTCTGTTGAGTCCTTTTCCGCTTTCTCTGGGATTCCCACTAGGTTCTACAACATACTCTTTGTGTATTCAACTCTGGCTCTGGTGCAGATGCTCAGGAATCGTCCTGAAGTGGTTAGTTTCTCTCTCCAAATCTTTAAGAGCTGTGGGGTGGCCACGGACTGAGTGCTCCACCTACTTCAGTTTTTCTGAAATTTGGTCAAAGTCTTCAAAATGTTGAAGTCTGTTACAACCGGATCGATCTTCATTTTACTGGCATCTCAGGACTTCTTGACTGCCGTTATCACCTCTCTTAGGGATGGTGTAAGACTGTTGCTTGCTTAGCTACATTCTAGATTCAGGATGGTGGGTGCCACCTTTTTCTCCAGAGAGCCATCCTGCCTCCAAAAGGAGTATTTCTCCAGTTTCTGCAATTGAGATGGTGTGCCTGCTTTATCACTCACCTTATTAATGTCCCCAACTAGTGGACTGAGATGCATAGTGTATTGGACACCTTTTTGTCACCCCAGCCACCACCCTTACTGCTGGCGTTTATCTCTTGGTGATCGGCCCAATAGGTATTCTAGATGTTCTAGACGTCTCTCATGGGTAGGTACCTTTTCATAGCATCTACTCCCATGGGTACCTGGTAGCTAGTCCAGCAGTCACTCTGTTTCGTGGGCTCTAAACCCCACCACTGTGCCTCTTTGGGACATCTGCTCAGTTCCAACTTTAGGTCTTGTTCCTTATATTGTCAGTGACAGCAGCTTGCCGTCTTGCTTTCTTCCTGAGCCACCGGTAGTCAGTTGTCTGACCCACTGTGTTATTGTGGTACTGTACAATCTGTCCTCTGTTTCCTCTGTTTCCCTACCTGAGTAGCACTGTTGAGGATTTGCCTGCCCCCAGATTCTGCTCCCTCTGTTTCTAATGAGCAGGAGCTATTTACGACTCTTTTCCATGTAGCAGCCAGGTTCTGGTGTATCTGCCTCTGCAACAGTCACTTCAGTCTGTCAAAGAAGGTCACAGGCTACTATCCAGCAACAGAGTGGCTTTGCTGGCATCTCGAAGTCACCAGGGCCCAGCCCAGACACACTGACTGGTTCTGGCAGCCCCTCACTGCAGATGTCTGCTTCGGCTCCAGTACTGAGCTTCCAGACCGACCACCGTCTCTATGCGCGGACTGCATCGCAAAGACCACTCGCCACAGCTCCTTGCATTTCTAGTACATTAGTTGTGATGGGGCCAGCCACCTTCTAAGTGTTGCTTTCCTTTCACTTTTTTCTGTTCTTTTAGATGTGTATCACAGGTCATCTATTTCAGCCTTCTCGACTGCCATCCAAGATCGGTGGACGAAGGGCTCTGTCTGTGCAATTGAAATACCATGGTTCACTCAAAGTATCTTTTTCATAGGTGTCATTGGCCCATATCTCCTCACCAGTCTTTTCCTTTGATTGAGAGCTTGGATTCATTCTATTTCACTGGATATTTGCCAGATTCAGTAAGATTTAGCAGTTGCTGTACTCTAAGATGCTCTATAAGAGTAAGCTGTACTCTAAGAAGCAGCTTGGCCACGCCTTCCCATCCTATTGAAACCTTCCTTTGTTGGCCAGAGTCACTGAGAAAATGGTTTCCTGTTGGTTTAAAAAATAAATACTGTCCCAGGACTGAATGTTCTATCACCTAGTTTCAAAACAAATATGTCACTATCTACTCTACAAAAAAAGTCAGTTGAGAATAGGAGAAAACTTGGCTGATGGTCTTGCTACTTCGTAACTGGTTTGCAGCTTTCGTGAGTGTGGTCCTTTTCATCATGGTGACAAGATTTGTGGATGTGTAAATGTCCTTTAAACAGGAAGACTGTACTCGGGAGGTCAATTCTGATTAGATTCTAATATGCACAGCATGGAGTACTACAAGGGTATCCCATATACTAATATGCGGATATAGATGTGACCACCAACTAAGACTGTTAAACTACAGCTGCCTGGCTACCAGTTGCAGTCCTTCCAAGCGCAGTGCATCTTGGGTTAAACTGATGGATTTCAGTGCCTGTCTCCACACCGAAATGAAGTATCAGGCAGTTAGAGACTGTCAGTCTCTGGCTTATTGTTCGAAGTATCCTCATCATTACAATATTACAAGATCAGCTTTTCAGTCTGTCAGTATCTACAGCATGGGGCCAAGGAACGATGGGGCTACCATGAATACAACACAGCCAGGACTTGATTGCCACTAGGCTTTCCAAGCACATACTAGGTTAGGCTGAGGGTGTTGAGGTGCACTGCAGTGAGTGCTGAGCCTTGCCGGGTTTGAACTACAATACTCACTGTCGCTAATGCCCACTGGTCTCTGAGATCGTCACTCACCATTGTGCTGCAGTCAGATGCCGGATGAGAGACCGAGGCTTGCAACACTCACTTCTTCCCCAGCTGAAGCTTCAGCTGCAGCTCGGTGTATCACTGCCTACTTTGGGTGCAGCACGTCGCAGAGACAGTTGTGACTCGTGATGTTTGTATTACCATGGAGCGCTTCAGAATCTGAGTGCGTCCACAGCTCTCTCAAAGCCCCTTCATCCGTGCAATAGTAAAATTAGTCCAACTCAGACTAAATAGAAGGAACATGGTGGCCATACTTCAGCATTGCATATTACAATATCAGTATGAATACAGTATTAATATAACCGCCATTCCTAAATCCTAAAAAGGCATTACTACCCTTTTCCCTTGCCACTTGCCTTTCTCTAAATCCTAAATCCCATGACTTCCCCTTACCTATTCCTGAGCCGTAAAACACCTTTACTATCCATTATCCGTACCCATCGATGAAAACTGATAACTCCTATTTTTATAAGTATTTTTTATATTTATACTTGTAAATATATATGTGTATATTTCTATATTATGCATACATAAATATATACATACACCTATATTTTCACTCATTAATATGGATGTATACAAGTGTGTATGTACACCTTAACACAACCTTATGTCATTAAAAAAATAAATATATATGCTTTCTGTATGGTAAAATTCTGTGTTTTAAGTTTCCTGAAAATAGACCAGCATGAAACTTCGCTGTGTTGAAAAGACTGCGTGGTAAAGGTACCTCTTGGTAAAGGATGCATAGTAAAGATAACATATACATCATGCACATTAAAAGGCTCACAGCCTCTATGAATACATTGATACTATTAGTACACCTTTGCAGTGCTCGTATAATTTGCGATTATTTGTTTTAGTGATACCCAAGCTTCATCACTGTGATTTGCTGAATTTGTTTAGACCTGATGTGTGCACTTTCATATCATACAATTTGAAAATCAATATAATTTGATTTTTGAAAAAAATTAGCTATCTTTGACCCGCCAATATATACACATTAAAGAGATTTTCCCAGGAAATGTCGCAAATATGTGCAGGCCCTGAAGTTCCCATCATGTAGTGTACTACCAGTTATTGGCAAATTTCAAAATAACAGTTTCCCTCTGATCATGAGCAATCCTGGCCACTAAGAATTCTAAGAAGTACAGATGTCTTATGAATTTAAGTATTACTGTTTTTGCAAACTATTATTATTTAACACCTTGAATGAGTTATTCATCTGAATAAACATTTAATTAGAATACTTTTCTCTCTCTAATTGTCCAATGTTTTTGATTGTAGGTGCAGCAGTTGCAGGAATATACAGAGTGGCAGGAAAGAACATGGCTCCCTTAGAGGCTCTGGTGTTTGGAGTTGGACAGACAGTGCTAACAATCATCATCTCATTTTCGAGGATCCTTGCCACGCTCTAGTCTTTGTGGACTGCTTTTTACTCACTTGGTGGGCCTGCTCTACACCAGTGTGGAACAGATTTTCAGTGGCCTTTGGATATGAAATTGTGCCACCGAGGAGAGCACAGCTGCAGGTTGCTCCTGTGTGCAATGTTTACAGGCTACGCCAAGGAGAGAAAGATTGTCCTGCGGATATCTGGTCTGCTCCTCATCTGTCCAAAGAAGGAGGCATGGTGTGAGCCTTCCTGTTGGAGATGCAAGATGGAACGCCTGAAAGATCTGCTGACCCAATTAAAACCTACAGTTCTGATGAAAAGGTCCTGATTTAGAGTTTGGTGGATGGTACCTCTTCATATACATGGAAGATACCCCTTCCCCTGTTACAAGTGCATTAGGTCCTAGTTCTCAAACGTCTGTGTGGACTAAAGGGACATTATTGAATGAGTATTATGCGTGCCAAACCTGACGGGTATTCATTTCTTTTTACATTTTTTGTTTAACCTACTGCTGTATTATGTAAGCGCCGTGACACTACATGCAGGGAATTAAGGTGAATTAGTAAATCGAATTTCCTTCCTGCTGTAGTGTTGAACAAACTTTCGGTGGTTGCAGGAGTGGACAGTAATGCAACATTCAGCATTTCACTGAAGGTACAACACCAGAATTCAAATGACTGTGAAAGTAAATGCAGGGAAAGCAGAGCTGATGTTAGCTCTGGATTTAGCTTATGAATGACTTTGTGTGTGCTCAGCTCTGGTGCGTTACATAAGCTATTCTGTGTATGGTTTCACGCGCTCCAAAGCAAAGATGTTGACCCCAGGAGAAAATATATGCAGGGTTCCCAGCTGTCCACCCTGCGTTGCATCACCCACTCAGCTGCATATGATGAACTAGCTGGGTTTTTAAATTTTTTTGTTTGTCCCGAAGGCAGGAGTTGTTCACTTTGAACATTGAACCTTATGTGATTTCCTCTTAATATTTTGAAAAGCAAACAGGGTGTGTGACTGAGATGGAACATGAATTGCATCGGTTAATGTAACTGCTATCAAAAATGAGACATAGTCTTACTTAAAAACATAGATGGACACAGTTTCTTTTCCATCCACAAAGAAGATGGTGCATTATTCAAAACTTTTACTTTTGATAACATTTATACACCCTGGGTTATGTGTGAACCTTTTTCACAAAATCCTAAATTCCGAAACAAATTTTGGAGAAAATCTGCATTGAAAAACTTTTCCAATAAATTAGTTCATACATTTATTTGCATACCCTATTTTAACATGTAATGATGAAAATAATGTGCCGTATGAGTACGTACATCCTTATTGGTCGCAATATTAGACAGTTCACCCAGTGTTTTTTTTTTTTTTTTTAGCAGTCTTGTTATACAGAGATTACACATGTATGGAAATCGTTACATATGGGTCTAAATTTATAAGCACCTCTTATTGAACGCAACAACAATAATATTCCTTGCACATGAATGTTTGCTAATTTGTTTCCAACAGTCATAAACAATTGCTAAACTTCCTGGAGTTGCAAATATTTCCTGCAATTTTTGGTGTCTTAAGCAAAGCAGAAACTATTCAACCATCAAAATGGTCATGCACAGTTCTTGCTTAGTTTAAAAAATCACATCCTTCCATGACTGTAAAATTGGCATACTTAGAATATTTATGATCATAGAATGCATGAACATTTATTAAAACGGTTTGATTCTTTTGGTGCCAGAAGACCAAACATCTTAAAAACTTTGCAGTTGAGCGATGATGTGTTATCACATTGACACCTTTTGGGATATGCAGTAGTTTTGCGGACAACACCATAGGGCTAGTGTATGCCCACTGTCCATCTTCTTGGCGACATAAAACAAAAGATGTACCCCTTTGTGACAGGATTGTTCCAATTAAAACCAGGAGAGACAGAAAAGTAACATTTAAGGTATTGTTCCCATCTATATGTGATCCTTGCAGCTAGCCCATCCAGAGTGAACAATTGAAATTAGAATAATTTCGTGGATATATTGTGTAATGTGAGTCTTGCTTGAAAATAAGATTTCTTCTATTGGATGGTCTTTTACATTACCCTGGACAGCAGCCCACGTGGACACCTATATCATGGCCAGAATCTATATTCTTTGGTAAGAGGCACGATTACTACAAAAACGTTCTTACATATTAAAAGTTTCCAGGTTAAACAGTATGTGTATTACAAATGTGTACTTAAGAAACAACTCCTTTGAATCCCCCCCCCCCCCCGTGGTAATTTAGTATTTCATGGCTGTCTCTCCCAGTAATATGGCTGAAGTAGCATCCTGTGCTAATGAGGTGAGTCATTTATTTACTCGCAGCTGTGTTAGGTTATCCTTCTCTTCATTAAAGTCTATTGCAGCCTGCATAACCAGTTCATTTTTTAATTATATTTTTATTTGCCATTTCGTATTCTAAATGCTAAACTGGTGGGGGTTTTAAAGGTGTACAAAGCAGATTTTTGTGGCACCATTACACCTTAAAAAAAAAGAAAAACGTAGTTAAAATTTTATGCTTGGAAATATTTTTATCAGGTGTTTTTACTCAAGGGAAATGCCCATGGAAAGAATCAAGCTGTCCTCACCCAGAGTCGCCCTCTCAGTAACAGTTAGACAGAGCAACGAAGAGGGCGCTCCTTTACAGAGAATGTCCTCTGAGCCTCTCTTTCATTGTAGCTGCTCCTGACACAACCAGATTCATCCTCTAAACAAGAGGACAGCACTCAAGGTGGAGGGCAATGGTGTGTTTGTCACAGAGTCTTGGGCCTCAAAGTGGAAAGGGGGTCAGAAGCATGCACGTGGAGATCTGGAGGAGTTTCATTATTTGTGGGCCTTCCAATGTAAGAATATCCACATTAGAAAACATTTTTCTAAAGGTATCTCATTCTTCATAAGGAGATAAAAAAATCGATTTATGGATTTTATAAAGGTGTGCATGTGTGCATGTGTTTTATGTTCTGGTAACCAAGCAGGCAAAAGGTTGAAGATAGGCATCCCACAAACCTTGTCATTTGTTTCCCAAAGGGTGTTCATAACATTTCTTAGTAACAATACAAGATCGATGCCACTCTCCACCATGGATTTTAAAGTTTCCAGCAACTCCCTCTGGTAGCTTCGAGACTTTGGATCATTATTTCTATATCTTGACTGACACTGGAATATTAGTATTTGCTTCAAATGTGTTTACATACATGAATTTCAGCACTGAAGCAAGCCATTTGTCATTGCATATTTTTGTGCTGGTCAATGGTGCACCTCCACAACATTGACATGTATTTACATGATATGGTTGTAGCCCCACATTTCTAGGACCATAGCAAGGATGGTAAATTATCCTGGGCAAGGTTGAGATCATGGCAGTCTCAGGTTTGGCCATGTTGATGCAAAGTTTTATTAATGTCACAGTATGGCGAGGCTAGGGTTGATGGATGGAGATATACATATTATCCATTAGTGCTACACATGCCATACTCTTTAAATGGGTCAGATGGCTTTAAAGGGGCACATGCGTATTTTTATTTATTTAGGATTAGGTTTGTACTGAACTTTTCTTTTGGCTGCTTAGTCAACTCCACTGGACTCATTTTTTAAAGATTGATTTAAATCATCATTCTGCTGACTGAAACTTATACCTCAGCTCACACTCCATTTGATGTAGTATATCTTGTCTATGTAAACTCTCATGCACACCTCTGCCACAAACCTCTGTACACAATCCAACAACAATTCACAACTAGCGAATGGAAATCCCAGAACAGTACAAAAAGAACATCTGAATTAGGAAAGCACTTTGCTGACATGTTAATGGTGGAAAGCACAATACAAATGCTGACAACATAACATGAGGAGGCCTCCCTACCACTATACAGAATTTGAACGCTCTTGCATGGGTATTGGAGTGCAGACAGTTATGCTGAGCTCTCCGCTTTTAAATTTGTCACTGTAGGCCAGTGACCCCATTGACCAATTTCAGTTGGCATACTGGACCCCCCCCCTTATAAGTCCCTAGTATATGGTACCTAGGTACCCAGGGTATTGGGGTTTCAGGCGATACATATCGGCTGCAGCATTTCTTTTGCCACCTATAGGGAGCTCAGACAAACCCTTGCACAGGCTGGCCAGTGCAGCTTGCGTGAAATAATGCACTCGTTATTTCACAGCCATTTTCACTGCACTTATTAGTCAGCTAAATGTCTAACCTTCAATTCTTGAAGGCTAGGTGCAAAGTTACTAAGTGTTAGGGCACCCTTGCACTAGCTAATGTGCCCCCACATAGTTCAGGGCCACGTCCCTGGAATTTGCATATATTTAGTATGCCTACCAAATTCCTAATAGATTTTGATCCAGAACAGGTTGTATGTCAGTGAATTCCAAGGTCATGTCTCAGACAGTAGGCCAAAGGCAAACACTTATTTGTCACTGTGGAGAAAATTGCTTTCAAGCTAGGAACTATCAATCTAGAGTGAATTACCTATGTCACAGGGCTGCTAGTTTCTAGTGAACACTGACTTTCCTCTAGTAAATCATCCAAGGTGCACTCATGCAACAGTCAAAAGTAGACCAGCTAATTGCTGGTAAACATCTATGCCCTGTGTGTACTTACATTGTTAGCCCTATAATATTATTTGAGCTCAGCAAGTGAACCTCACTTGCACAAGTTTTGTTCACGGAAATTGAGCCACTCCTGGCAAACTAGAGTGAAATGGAGTTTGATGTATACACAGGTCTCCCATATCTTAGTGTTGGGTTTCTTGAACATCAAATGTAGTTGTCTCCGCTTTGGAAACTGCGTAGACTCTCTGTTATTTTAGTTTATGGGTCCTGAGGTCACAGTTGCAGTACGTTCTTAATTGTTCACATTTAACAGACACATTTGATGCACCACTCACACATTGGCCATATGTCCACTATGTCTAGTTAACCACTAGAAAGGCTATTTGCACAACGGCCACATTTTTATAAATGTAGTATTTGGATTAAACTTAGTGATGTTACTATGGCTATTCCATTTTCATTTGATTGTGTGGGGCACTTCGCAAGGATCATCTGCATAGAATGGCCAGATCATCCCTTCAGAGTGTTTTACTTCATTGTTGTTGTTGTTGGTGTTTTTTGTTTTTTTTGCAAGGGAAAGGTACATCGTGCACGCTGCTGGACTTGCCCAATATAGAGCAACACGTTTTACATAATATACATTTCAAGAAAGGAACTTATAAACCAGCAGGACCCCTCTACCGATTTCTGCACTGGTTTGTCTCAGTTAACATACCATTGCTTACTCTCAAAGAAGGAATTTTATGTCTATGCGTGTGAATTAAGGTCTTTTATTGCACACTTGCCCACTTTTAACTGTGAACAATTTTCTTATAATAACCATTATTGGTTAGAATGCTGACAATGCTCTGCTTTAGTGTAGTGTAGACAAGAGTTTCACTAGTCAACTTTAGTGGGTAAAACCTGAAATAAAAGTAGAAAACTCTGTAGTCATTCGTCCATTAATTATGCAAACTTCCAGGCAAAACATAATTGTTTGATGGATGAGCAGAAAGGAATTGTCAAAACTAAAATAGGGTATGACATGCAGGGCAGAACAAGTTATGAGAGCAGTGTTCTTGTCGGTAAATATTAGAATTAGGATTTTCTTTGGTTGACATATTTCTTCAAGTAATACGGTATCTTACTTTGCAATTGATTTATTTTGCTGCTGGTCTAAAACTGGCATATCCATCAATTGAGCTCAGCATCACTCACTTATACATAGTGAGAAAGCACAAGATAAGGCTTCATCACTAATGTTTTCACAACTGAAATGCCATCGTAAATTCTCAAATCCTGATTGGCAGATGATAGTACTACTGTAAATCTTTGTATTCCATTCACAGGTAGGGAAAGTTGTTTTGAGGGGAGGGGAACTACTCAAAGTAATCTTTCAGACTGTTTCATCCACGAAAACACATAAAGCTAGTTCCTTAATTGGCAGGAGTAAGTGTCTTGCCAGGGTAGAATAATGAAGGGTGCACCCACCCCCACGTTACATGTGGATGTAGTGGAAAATACTTGCTTGTGGTGAAAATGTAACAGAAAATTGCAACTCTTAAGGTATATTGAAACAAAGTGCATGCTTTGTGGGCAAAATCCAGCAGTGTGCATTTAGAATTGTGAATGAATATGCCTGTAAATCTACAACTAGCAAAGCATTTATGTATATTCGTGGAATGTGTGTGAACCCTTGAAGTGTCAGAACTCTACAACCGTAGGAGGAATCTAGTATGCATTTCTTTTTTACGTTTCTGAAAAACGTCAGTGTATCGAGTCGTGCTATTTTATGAGCTGTTCAGGTTGAATAAATTGTCCTCCTAGAAAAGTATGGTTGTTATTTTGGCTCTGTGAATTTGCAGCTGGAAAACCTTATCCACAGAATGCACAACACAAAACCTTAGACGTCAACACTACGCAATGACAGACACTACGCAATGAGAGACTCTCAAATTGATCGTCAGTTTTTCTTATCTTTTGCAAAGTATTTTTTGGGTGTTAAAGTGTTTATTAAATTCAAAAATGGTATTTGGGCGTAAGGGTTAGTAAAATATTGTTGTAGTAACTTTAAACTAGCAATGCTATTTACGGTGAAATGAGTTTCAAATAGTATGGTAGCCAGGTCTATTTATAGGGCAGCATGTAATACGGTAGTCTGCAAAGACATATTTTCCATAGGCGGAAAAAAATTCTCAACCTTTCGTGAATATCTCAGGAAAGAAACTTTGACATGTGGCTGCACTATTAAACACTTCCCCTAAATATGGGGCAGCATAGACAGAAGTTTTTTAAAAACTTTATTAAAAGTATGTATAAGCAACACTTCTAATTCAAGTTGTAGTATTAACCGTACAAGAAGACCTCTAAAACTTAGTAAAACAGTTATTGAATAATGCTTATTAAAATCTTGAGTAGCAGATTGTAAAGTGATACAGACTTTGTCTATAATATCCACTACAGTGGCAAACAAATAGCTAATGTTTGCCACAAACGGTTAGCAGAGAATGGGAAGAGAAACTAATCATTAAACTGTGATAATTGGATGAATATATTTGAGATGCCATAAATCTAAGAAGTTTTTCATGCAAGGGTGACCAGCTCTATTTGCCTTCTCTAAATGTCAACTTTCCTTCTCGTGCTAACCTAGTCGTGCTTGAGCTATAGTTTGTTGTGCAGTTTGGTGAGTATTTTCCAAACCTTTATACAAGATAGAAACATTAACACAGACATTCTGAATATAATATACAGAGCTTTTTATAGTAGTACCAACTCACTCCTTCTCCCTTCCTTTGCAAATAATCCTCTCTTGAATTACTAGATCATGAATGGTCGAGCGAAGTAAAGATTCTAAATGAAGAATTGTGTATTAATAATTTTCAATTCGGCCAAACTTATTGGTTCTTTACCAGGAAGTTTTTCACAATGGCATCCATGGTAATCTGGACAGATACAATTATATAATTTGAGGAAGGTGAGAAAGCCCATTCATTTCAATCCATGCCAGTCAAACATTTACACTACTCACTCATTTATTTCAACACATGATTCTGTTGTTATGCTTCAGAATTCCAAGTAGTGATCTTCATTGCGAATGCTTTTTAGAACAAATCTGTGGCGGTGTTCTTTAAAGGTATAGGTAGAAAAAGCAGTGCTTGCACTTGCAGTCTGGTTTAGTGCAATTAATTCTGAATCCAAAGAGCAAAGATTTTTCTTTTTCTTTTTAATTTAATGACGATTTAATCATATTATTGTTTGTTTGTTGCATTTGCTATACTTTCAATGCTCTTAGCACACAATGGATGTAATTGGTTCAGTTCAGTTTTACAATGGTATTTATTGATGTTTGATTTGATGGCAGTCAAAGTAAACACATTGTTGAGTTTTGTACTATAACTGTGACTTATTGTAGCACGGGCCTTGGATCAAATTTTGTTAGCTAAAGATTGTTAATGTCCTGGATGCAGGATAGAAACGTAGAAATATGTCTGTGTCAGAATAATATTCCTTGTTTTATTTAAGGCTTGAGTGCCATTTATGTAGATACATAGCAGGAGTATTCGTACCCCCAGGGATTTTCTGGCACAAATAGCAGAGAACAAATATTACTTGATACCGAGCCAATGATTTACATTTTATCTACCTAGGGATGAGAAACATCTGAGTGGACCACTGCCACTCATACCTATGATTTTCAGGCACACACTAGTCTCTGCAGTGGAGGCAACACTTCTGTAAGACATATAGTTTATTAAACTAGTGTACTGAATTACTCATGGAGTGTTTTCAAAGCACTGTATACCATATAGTATATGATGGTCCGACGAGAAGGATGAGAGTACAATAGCCTCATTAAATGGCTCACGACACAAAAAATGTTTTTACCACATCTAGAAGTGCATTCAAACTCTGAATAATCCAGTATCAGCAACTATTTAGGTTCATTTTAGCAGTTTTGCTTTTTCTTATGACTTACATAAGCAGAGTGCCAGTGTCTACATCTAGATCTTCCTATCAGGATTGCACTATCTTAGAGGTTTCAGGCACTCTTAGAGATTTTGTATCAAACCTCTTGGGTTGAAATCAATATTCTGATAAATCAGCAACTTAAACCCCAGCGTATTTCGGTGTATTCACAGATTTTGCCCTGGACCATCCAAGATTTGCTCATGTGCAAATTAACTGCAAATATTTCATAAAGTGCTTCTTCACAGTGTTTCATTCATCATTCTTTTGGTTTCCGGTATATTTATCAATGTGACCCGGTGTGAATTCCCATGTTGTGTGTGTTTGTAGACAACATGAGGGTCATACTTAGGTGAGTAGAATTTGGTGCTTACGGTATAAAGAAGTGTTTTATCACTCATGTTTAGTAAAAGGCTTAAACAAGAATCTCTGGATTATTGAGAATCGTTCTGTAAATTGTGTAATAAGAGATTGATAACTGCAAATAGATTTTAATGCTTTCTCTGTGAAGTAGTATTTTGAGCACTTTGTGTGCAAGCCATCTTTGTTTGTTGCAAGCTAGTGCTATCTGCTACTTCGGATTACAAAGACAATATAACTCCAGCTCACATTGGATCAATACCTCGGAATAGGTGGCAGTTAGCAGTGGTTTTGTTCACATGTTTTTTTTCCATGTTATTTTGTGATGGTTCATTGTTATATGCTTTAAAGGCCCTCTCTTTGAAAAGACACCACTACGTTTATGTGTTAAGCTACTTCATCCAGGCTAGTTACAGTTGGCTCAGGAAAGTTTGCTCAGTCGGAAATAGATGGATCAATAGTCTGATTTTTGTGATTCAATATACAATTCAGAAATAGGTTTAGAACTATGTTACTAGTTCTTTCATGCCAAGTGATTTCCAATTTTCTCCTGTCATCCACTCCTTTATGTCACCACTACAAGTCATTTTAAGATGAATTACAGTGGTAAATACTTGATGCACTTGGCAACAAATAGAGTTTATCCCCAAATCTAAATGTAGATATGGGTTATGTTTTAATATTTTTCTGTTCCAAGTAAATATACTCAGACTAAAACGCAGCAAAGAAACCTTTTACCCAGTTCTTGCATAAGGTAAAAAACACAATTTGGGCAGCATTTGAGAAGCAATTTGAAGTCGGTAAAGCACATGGACAGAATGAAGCATTAATGGTTCTTTCAAACTGAAATAAAGTATTTCAGAGAAGATAAGAATGCATCAGTAAGGCAGAGTGTTTTTTTTTCAGATGGCAGACAAAGTCTTTACCTCTCTTGTCACACTTCATAGTTTTCTTCTGGATTTGAAGTTTAAGAGGTCAATCTTAATGCACGAATTCTTACTTTGAAATATGAACATCACTTCTCGAAACATGGAATTAAAAGATCATCAAATTTAAATCATAGAGAACCGATGCAGTGTCTGACCACAATAGCTTTGCTTGGAAGAGTTAGATGTGTTTCTTTAAAATAAATTATTTGTGAGGCAGTTAGAAAAAACGGAATTATGGCTTCTAAAGAGAATTTCAGATCTTCCTGACTGTATCTGGATATAGAAATGGATAAAGACTGAAAACCTTGTTGTATGAAAATAAATGTTGACTATATAGTAGAAATAAAACATTTGGCAGCTTTTTAATGCACATAGATAGGTCCAGTATGGAAACTGATATATGAACCTGCATCAAAAAAGTTTGACTTGTCACTCTATTTAGCGGCAACAAACCAGGTAGCAAAATATGAAAATATATCCTAAAGAGCGAATAAAGTTGGTCATTTTTGGCCTCATATTGGGAATGGGTCTAATTGTGTAGGGGAAACTTTTTTTTAAACTTTTTTTTTCTCCTTGAAAACGAGTTTTTTTTATTCTCTCATTTCCTTGTTTAAGTTTAGAGTAGAAGGAATGTTTGCACTATTATGATTTCAATGCTCGAAAAATATTGAGGTTATTGCTTGGTTTTCGTGTGTGAAGTGCGACTCGGCAGCAATTCCCCAATATTAAATCAAATGCTAACACAGATGAGTTGTAGAAACACACTTATAGCTAGCATGTACGAGATACCACTGTGCTATATGATTGAAAACATGATTAATGTTGTGTACTTTCCTGGTTTGAATTGTATTGCGGTGATATTTACTGTATTGCATGTGATAAATGGAATGTTTCCCACGTGAAACTGGGTGGGCTCACTGTCCTTTCATGTAACACTCTGTAAATATTGTAAAATATTTATTTTAAATTGTATAAAAGTTACTTTTTTATTTCTTTATTCATGTACAAAAGCTCGAGTTTGTAAATACGATGATCCTCTTGGACAATAAAGTATGTTTTGCAGTGAGTCGTTTTACTCCTTAGCAATCCTGCCAGGTTTCTTAGTGCTGGGATAAATGCTTCTAAACCTTTTCCAGCTGCTGCTGAGAATTACTCTGCGAAATATAAAACTGAGGCATTCATGCTGGTGTTATAGTTTGGGGGATTTGCGCTGTTTTCAGGGTTCTGTTCAATCACACGTAATACAACACAAGGTGAAATCTAGGTGACCAAAGTAATGTGCAAATTTTTTTAATGAATGATTCTTAAATCAGAAACAAACTCACTTGAAATGAAGCACATTATACCGATTCTGCATTGATCCTTATTTCCTGAATTGTGGAAAGCCTAATTTTGTAATTTTCCACATTATCTCAGCAACACCACTAACCCCATTCCCTAAACACACATCATCATACCCCAACTTTTAAACTCCACCCCCTTAATTCCAATAAGGCTTCCCAGAGGCGGATATCCCATCCTGTTCTATCATCTCCACAAAACATTCTGTTGTGTTTTGGTCAGGTATCCTCAACGCTATCTGTCTAGGGGAAATTGTGACTGTTACCTTTATTCTAGCCAGGTATGAGACTGGTGGCTCCCATACATCTAGGAACGTTCCCTTATCGCTGGACACGCCAGTGTGTCACAAAGTTTCAGATTCCAGATGTGGCGACGGTGGCTTTGGTTGAACACGGTTTTGAGTATACAATCTAGCATTATCTTGGATCTAATTTCTACCTTGAAGGTTTCTCAGTTGGGACAACATGTTAACATCAAGTAAACACCTAGTCTAAAAGCGAACATTCTTGGAGCACTTGCTTCAGGAAAAAATATAATTTTGTCTTCATAAATCCAGTAGTGTTCAATATTTAAACAATACAGGTTGCTGATAGAAATTGTTGATATCCCTTTTGAGACTCTTTCTCAGAGTCTAATGGTGTTTAGCTTTCAGAACTTAAATTACAGTAGGAAATGATACAGATAGGATTCAAATGTTTACGTCATGCAAAACCTATTTTCTGATACATGCGAGTAGGTATATTTTATTGCTAGAGCTGTGCATATAAACTGCTTGCTTTTTATCTGTCTGCCAAGAAGTTCTGTTCATAGCTGCTATGGTTTTGGATTGCTATATGACATTTTCACAATTTCAGTGTAATTATGAGGGACTTTTCAATGACTAAGAGTGACACTTTCTTGCAAGCAAAATCAAGCGATGAAGACGAGGGAACCATATAAATATTATATATTGAGAATTCTATGCCTCCTGTTGTTCACCAGCGCCACTTTGTGGCCTTTGATAAACACTACTCGGAGCTTACCTAGCAAAGTGAGAAACTGGAACAAGAAGGTTTTACCAACTTCAGGAATTGCGTGACAATCTCAAGCATTGTGGAAATGTGGGGAAATTACTAGAAATGCGTTATTCTAACGCAAGATGCATGACACTTGGCAAGGCTGTCTGTTCGACCATTGTAATGTGGAAAAATAGTTTCTCACCCTTCGTTCAACTTGCACTGTTCATTTGACATCAGGACAACCATATTGAATATGGCATCCATTTTGTGAGTGTTTTAAACACCCCGTCGCAGAGGAAGTAGGCAGAAAAAGATGCAGCTTGAAAGCAGCTGCATCGTGTAATATGCCTAAGGCCAAATACCAGATCAGCCACATACCTGCAGTTAAGCCAATTTTGAGAAAAACTAATTTCCACGGAATAACCTGCAATTGGAACAAGGTCATACCTGCCATTTACTACACACTATTATACGCTTCAGCTGTTTGCACATTTTTGTTTGTAAGCAATCTCCCACTCCTCTCCCCTGAGGCATACAAATGTTTTCATACCTAACTAGTGGAAAATGATTGAACCTCTGCCATTTGTTTGCATGTAGTAGAAAAATATATAAAAGCTCTATGTTGCGCGAAGTAAGACAGACTACTCCCTAACCCGCTTGGTGAAGGAGCTCTCCCTTAACTCGAGTTACTGAATAAATCCCGATTATTCTCTACGTCTCGGACCCCGTCTCTTTCCTTTTTTTATTTAACTTACAAGGCAAATTCAGAGGTATTTTAAAGTATTTACCACATTTTGGCGCCCGAACAGGGACTTTCCCTTCTCTACACGCGCCGGTTTTGCCGGTCGCTGGATTTCCCCCTACTCTCTCTCACGACGGACTTTAGGTACACCCGGTGGGGATTTCCCGCCGAACTCCCTCGGAGACCCAGGGGCGGACCAGCGCCCGGCATACACATGAGGCGGTGAGAGACGCGGAAAGTCCATACTCGAGTCCGACAACGAGGAGAAGAGGAGTCCGAGACGTCCGAGACCCCTCAAAACGTGCAGCGTCTGGATTCGATCGAAGAATAACGAGTTTGCTTTTTCGGTGAGTACTGCTGAAAAGTATCAAGACGTTTTCTGTTTAAACAGAAACGGTATAGATATACATTAAGAATGTCATTATTTACTAAATTCAAGTATCGGGCAAAAGAGAAAAAATTGTTAGAGAAGGCGATTGCACTCCCACCCAAGGATACTCCAGCCAGGTTCATGTATAACAAACATGGTATGCCCGCCATTGTATTCTTGGACCTATGGGTAGAATATACTAGTCAATTAGCGGAACGATTCAAATGGCCAAGTATGGGGATTTTTGATATAGAGAATGTCCTCAAAGTAGAGGAACAGTTGTTCAAGAGAAAAGTAAGACAGGGCCAGTTAGAGGCCATAGAATGGTGGAGGAAAGAAGCCCATCGGAGGCAAGAGAAAGCTCAAGGAAAAGTTGAGAAAGCGCAGAGAATGTCAGGAAAAAATAGACAAGAGGAACTACAAGAGAAAGGAAAGGAGGTAGTTCTCGAGCAGATGATAAGGGAAAGTCAAGGAAATGTTACAGGTTTATACCCCGTACTGCCAAGTTGTGAAAATTCCTGCCCCGATAAATCAAAAAAGAATCCTCTCCTTCCCAGTGCACCTATGCCCCCTGATGATTCGGCGCTTATAGACTTATTAGATGTGCCACCCCCATATTCTACCAATACACGACCACTCTTACCCGTACATAATCTACCACCATTGGTTTCTCCTGAAACTGTCGAGGATCTCTCCGAAGCCGTGAGATTTCTTACTATAGCAGAAAAGGATAAGAAGGACGAAGCGGGTGGGGGAGAACCAGAAGGACAGTGGCCACACGATCCCTTATCCACGATATACCCCGCCTTAGGAGACGAGGGAAAAAGACTAGTTGCCATTTGGAAACAAATAGAAAAGATCCCCGCTGTACAAAATAATATCAATGGTATGCTAGAATTCATGTTAAGAGGGGGCGACTCTACTCCCTACCAAGATGTCCTGAAAGGAAGAAACAGAAAACAACAAATGTATATATATACCTTCATGTTATATCTATTCGCCCGATACTTCCAATTTAAGAGATTAAGAAATCCCGCGAAATTAGAAGATTTAATGGAAGAGGAAGGGGGGGGAAAGGGAGAAGGGGTGGATTCCAAATTAAACAAATTATTAGATCTTATGAGGGAACATAGACATAAATTTAAAGAAGGAGCAGTAACACCAGAGAGGAAAATCAGCAAACAGCACCCTATACGATGTGTACCACCCTTAGGAGATAGGTTTGCTCCCCTACACGCGTCCCCAGAACCTCCCAGTAGCGAAGAATTATATGAGGAAACTGAGGAAGCTCTCGACTGGTTCTTTGAACAAGAACCGCCATTGACAGCCGAGGAACAAGAACTGGTCCGTACTGTTACCCTATGGACTTCACAATCGAAGATTTATAATTCAGACATTATAGCCCAGTTATATTCTAGTTTACCCCTCACCCAGCATAGGTTAGCAAGTCTGTACATGACACAGCATCTGATGACACTGAATAGAGTTTTCAGACCCCATCAATCTGCCCTTGAAGACTTGTTATCCAAATGTACCTCCTTGGCCTTCTTGCAAGATCCTGCACACTTCCTTAACATATTTTTAGATGCACAACAGGAATATCATGATGAAGTGGCTAGGACACTCCTTCGGGCCCGCCATACTGATTATAGGGAGAAAGAAATGTATTGACAATACCCTCTCAGAGAGGTCCATCCTAGAGTAAACGCCGCAAATGAATTGCAGAAAGTTTTTGTGTATACACCTCTTACTAAATTGGAAATAATGAAAATGAAAGAAATGGTACCACCGCATTCTAAGGATCCTGTTGGGTTTTTTAAGGAACTCACAGACGTCCTTACTATGGGAATATATACCTTAACAGATCTAACAATTATACAAAAAAATTTGCTGCCCCCAGGTATTTATGAGAAATTAAGGGGACAAGACTGGTTAGTGGATAACGCTAATTTGAATTGGGCCGCCCTAGAAACAAATGAGAACGCCAGGGCAGCTGGAGCCGACATACCAGATGATGTGAAATTAGCACCAACCCTCATTCTTAAAGTGTTGCCCCAACTTCTTACCACAAGGAAAGAGGATTGGGCCCTATCTCCGCCTGTAAACAAAAGCCAGGTGAAGATATAGGGGATTATTATACGAGATTAGAGAAATGTTTCACTGCCAATAGCGGTCTTAAATTAGAAAGTGATTCATATGCACACCTTTTTGTATCCAAGTTAGTGGAAAACAGCCTCCCGAAGTTAAGGGAAAGAGTTCAGAAGGTAGAGAGCTCCTGGCAAGCACAAAGTCCCTCCCAAGTCCTACGAATATTACAATACCACCAAAATAGGATAAGGGGGAAAGAAGAAAGCGAAAAGGTTAGGGTAAAGGAGACTAAGTTGAGAGCACTGGTAGCACAAACATTGATGCCCAAATCAGGCCCACAGTCTCAAGTACAAAAGAAGGTCAACAACACTAAAGGTGTTTGTAACTATTGCAAAAAGCCTGGACATTATGTTAAAGATTTACAAGGGAACGTTACGTGCCCAGTTCTAAAACATAATGTGGCCACTGGGAAAACTACACCCAGAATACATGTTCCTCGAGATCAGTACAGACCTCAAGAAGGAACGCCCCAAGAACAGAATCAGGGAATACCAAACACAACGCAAATGTACATATCTGATGAAAATACTGGATATGCCGATTTCCCCAGTTTTTTATGAGGCTGCCCAGGGAGGGTTGAGGATAAATTGCCCCTTATCCCTATACCTGTGGACCAAACTGGTCCATATGTAGACGTTCACCTCCTGGGACAAGACAAGAAATTCCTATTGGATACAGGGCAAGTAAGACAACGATAGATCATAATGAGCTCCCGCAAGCTCCACTCTCTGGAAATAAAAATATTTTGCTGGGTTTTTCTGGTCAACCCATTACAAGTAATACATCAGAGCCACTACCCTTACAAATTGGCCCCCTTACCACTACGACAGATCTTCTCTTGACTGATGCTTGCCCCGAGAATCTATTAGGAATAAAACAATTGAAAGAATTAGGAGCCATAATAGTGTTCTCCCCCCAGGATGTGCGTCTGTTCCTTCGAGACTTCAAGGGCCATTATACAGTCAGAGATTTAGATCCTCGATTGGCCCATCTCCCGGGCCGAGTTATGGGCCACCAGTCCCACATCGGTCAGGCGGATGGTCATTACGCCCCACAAGATCATTTTAAAGGAGGGAGCCATACTACCACGACTCCGTCAATATAAAATGCCTCCACAAGCTGAGAAAGACCTTACCTCCATTATAGAGGACCTCATCACTAGTGAGGTGGTGATTGAAGTACCATCAAATACCGTGAATTCACCCGTATTACCTGTGGCAAAGAGAGTACAACAAGGAGAAAATACCAACTATAGACTTGTGGTAGACTTACGGGAATTAAATAAATGTGTTGTGGCACAACATCCTGTCGTACCAGACATATCTACCCTTTTAACAACAATTGATTGTGAAGCCACACATTTTACCGTCATCGATCTCAAAAACGCGTTTTTCAGTGTACCAATACATGAAGACAGTCAATATTTGTTTGGGTTCTCATTATCCGGAAGGAGTTTCCGGTTTACCCGAGCTCCTCAAGGATTTACTGACAGCCCGAGCATCTATAGCCAAGCACTAAAAAGACAGCTAGACACCATACAAATGCCTGATCAAACAGCTCTTCTGCAGTATGTCGATGATATACTCATTACGGCCAGATCTGAACAGTCATGTGTCGAAGCTTCATTATTGGTATTAACATTTTTGGCTGAAAATGGCCACAAAGTGTCATCAAAGAAATTGCAATTCTGTCAACATCAAGTGACCTACTTAGGGCACTTGCTGTCAAAGGAGGGAAGACAGCTAACAAAGGAGAGAATACAATACAATTGATACTAAATATACCACAGCCAAAAACACAGAGACAGGTACGCGAATTCATAGGACTAACGTCCTACTGCAGACAATTGATACCCCAATTTGCACTAATATCAAAACCACTTGTAAAATTGACGACATCAGAAGCCAGCACGTCACCCCAGCTTCCCTGGACAGAGGAACACACGCTCGCTTTCAAAACATTGAAAGAGGAGATGTGTCAGGCCCCGGTGTTGGCCACCCCTGATTATCATAAAGATTTTACACTATTCGTCACTGAAAAGAATGGGACCGCTCTATCGGTCCTGACACAAGAGCAAGCTGGAAAACAAAGACCATATGGATATTTTTCATCCACCTTAGATCCTGTAGCAAAAGCTCTTCCCGCATGCCTGAAGGCTGTAGCAGCAACAGCTCAAGCTATTAGACAAAGCGATGCTATAGTATTGGGACACCCTTTGATAGTACGAGTTCCCCATGCAGTAGAACTATTACTTAACAGAACACAGACGCAACATCTAACAATAGCAAGACTGTCAGGGTATGAACTGACACTTTTTCAACCTCACATACAGATCTTAAGATGCAACACCCTGAACCCCGCCACACTCTTACCCATTCTTGAGAACATAGATAAGGTACATGATTGTATGGAGGTGATTGAACAAGTGACGAAACCACGATCAGATTTAAAAGACACTCCTTTACCAGATGCAGAAGAAAATATTTATGTGGATGGCTCCTGTAAAAGAACAGAAAAGGGGGAGCTAAGGGCCGCCTACGCTGTTACCACAAATACTCAAATCTTAGAAAACAAACAGATACCCATTCTCTCAGCACAAGCGGCCGAGTTGATAGCATTGAGCAGGGCCTGTCGATTGGGTAAAGGAAAAAAAAAAAATATTTATACTGATTCACAGTACGCCTTCGGAGTAGTACACAATTTTGGAACATTATGGAGAGAAAGAGGATTCATGACATTGCATGGATCAAAAATACAACATGCAGACTTGATAACACAATTGTTAGATGATATACATTTACCAGAACAAATAGCTATAATAAAATGTAAAGCACACACAAAGGGGACAGATCATGTTATATTAGGAAATGCATTAGCAGATCAAACAGCTCAAGACATGACACAGAAAGACGTAGAGAGTACGCTGCATCACGGTCCCGAATTTATGCATATGCAGGTCACACGAGATATAACTATGGACATCCAAGACATACAGAGTCACGCCACAAATGAGGAAAAAGAAAAATGGAAAGAGGAAGGAGGGATACTTACTGATCAAGGATGGATGACACCACATAAAGCAGTCTGGTATCTTCCCGATGCCATGGTGCAGATTATTATAGATACAATACATGGACCAGCCCACCTGGGGGAAAAAGCTATGCTAGACGCAATACAACATATATGGGACAATAAACATCTTAGGGCAGCAGCCAAACAAAGAGTCCAAACATGTATGATATGTTGTCAGTATAATATTGGAAAAGGCACAACAGTAGGGGCAGGAGGATTTCATCCTCCTGAACACCCTTTTGAAGTTATACAGATGGACTATATACAAATGGAAAGGTGCAGAGGACAGAAGTATGTACTCGTAGTAGTATGTACATTAACACAATGGGCCGAAGCTTATCCTGTACCTGACTATACTGCCAGCACTACAGCCAAACAATTGATTAAGGAGTATTTCCCTAGGTTCGGTCTGCCCCGAGTTATATACTCTGATAATGGTCAACCATTCTCGTCTGAATTAATGAAAAGGATATCGCTACTGTTGGGATACCAGTGGAAATTTCACTGTGTGCGTCCTCCACAGGCAGCAGGCCTGGTTGAGCGACATAACCAGACTTTAAAAAACAAAATGGCAAAGATATGTGCTGAAAAGGGAGTTGATTGGATTACTGCCTTACCAGTAGCTCTGTTTTACATGCGTATGATTCCTCATTCCAGAACGGGGCTCGCGCCCTACGAGATAGTTTTTGGTAGGCCTCCTAACATATGGGGAATACCACGTGCGAAAGCTATAACAGATATTGAAATGCCTGTACTGACCGATTATCTGGCTTCTTTGATGTCTGCACTCCAATCTTGTCGTTCACAGGTTGCTGCCGCATTTCCTGATAATACTGAGCCCAAAGAACATCAAATCAAGCCGAGCGATTGGGTCTATATCCGCAATTTTGATCGAGCAGCACCTCTTGAGCCTCGATGGAAGGAACCGAAGCTCGTTCTACTGGTTACCAGGACAGCTGTAAAAGTTGAAGGTCGTAAGGGATGGCTCCATGCCAGTCACTGTAAGAAACATTTTCCCAAAGAAAAAAGCGGACAGACATCGCCACTTAAGACACAACAGAATGCAGAACAATTGACATTACCCACAGAAGAAAGTCTCCAGCAGACTTATAGATCTAAACTCAGGTCATCTACTTGAGCCCAGGTCAGTTAAGTCCAAACAAGCTCTACTTGTTGGTGAAACGGCAGGGGCTCTGAGAAGTGTACCTGACAAAAAATGACGACGGAGACAGTGAAACAGAAGATGTTGAGAGACAAATACAGAAAGAAAATGTGTGTGGAAAGAAATTTTTGTATAATGGTGTTAATGTTGTCTCTGGCAGCAGCAATGTGTTTAGGTTGGGTTTTACATTTAATTTTTCCATCTAGTCATCTCCCTATATTCCCACCCAACAGTACACAAGAACATACCTATTATGATCTTACACCTCATGAACGGGCCCACAGATTAGCTATGCAAAATAACTCCTTTGTACGGATGTTGCACTACACTCACCAGGTTGCCAATACTACCGATTGCTGGATATGCGGACAGATTCCCCCTCATCAGAATGACGTAGGGATACCACTGGTACCTTTTCCATTTTCATATAATGGTACCTGTGAGGCTTGGTTTGCCTTAATAACAGCGTACAATACCTCTAATTCCGCATGCCCTGAAGGAGATGTCGGGATATGTAAGAATGGGTGGCCATGGGGAGATCTGAATACCGTCCTTAATCAAGTCTGTTATCCCGACGATAATGGAATACCACAGGCTAAGGGGACTATATTCGAAAGTGAAGAGTATAAACAGGAGTATTGGTCTTCCAAATTGGTAAATACCAAGCCTAAAAAGAAAGGCGGACCAACCTCCATATCTGTTTTCCAAAATGAAAGGACAGCTGTGTGTCCAGAAGACTGGTATAATCCAGGTAGGACACAGTGAATGTAATCTTACTGTGAGTTTCGAGGACAAAGGCCAATCAACGTTTCCAGCGTCTAGACATACATATTTTGTCTGTGGAGAGATAGCCTATATACGTCTTCCCCTCGGATGGGGAGATAGATGCTATATATCTTTCTTATTGCCTCCCGTTTTCCTTGCCCCGCCGATGTATCATAAGGATCGCCTACTCCCTAATGAGAGGCATAAGAGATCTATAGATACTTCGGGGATAGACCAAACAGAGACTACCCTGGAACAGTATACAGACTTCAATAGAGGTTTCTTCTTCTTTATTGGACCGATTCAGAATAGTAAGCTTATCCGTAGGCTTACTCGAACAGTAGAAGCAGTTGTAAATCAGACTATAGCCGCTCTGGGAAATTTGACATAGGAACAATCCGCTATCAGAATGGTAGCTCTTCAAAATCGTCTTGTTCTTGATGTCATACTAGCAGAGAATGGCGGAGCGTGTAAAATTATCGGGTCGAGCTGCTGTGTTTTCATACCCGATAATGCCCCCTCTGTCTATGAGGCTATCTCTAGATTGCACAAAATTGCATCCAGCTTACACCAGGATCCTGGCAACTGGACCTGGTCAGGATGGGTTTGGGGACTAGTCTCCACATGGGGCTGGAAATAGATTTCTGCTATTGGCATAGCATTGTTTACATTAATGGGATGCTGCCTGTGCATCCAGTGCGGCCCGCCACTCTGTGGATTGTGTGCTACCATGTGCATTCCTAAACCACACATCCAGAAAAAAGAAAATGTTAAGATTATGCTCCAAGACCATATTGATGATCTTATGGCCATTGAGATACAGGACAATGGTTGCACTCTGGTGCAAGGAGGGAATGTGGAAAAATAGTTTCTCACCCTTCGTGCAACCACTGTTCATTTGACATCAGGACAACCATATTGAATATGGCATCCATTTTGTGAGTGTTTTTAAACACCCCGTCGCAGAGGAAGTAGGCAGAAAAAGATGCAGCTTGAAAGCAGCTGCATCGTGTAATATGCCTAAGGCCGAATACCAGACCAGCCACATACCTGCAGTTAAGCCAATTTTGAGAAAAACTAATTTCCACGGAATAACCTGCAATTGGAACAAGGTCATACCTGCCATTTACTACACACTATTATACGCTTCAGCTGTTTGCACATTTTTGTTTGTAAGCAATCTCCCACTCCTCTCCCCTGAGGCATACAAATGTTTTCATACCTAACTAGTGGAAAATGATTGAACCTCTGCCATTTGTTTGCATGTAGTAGAAAAATATATAAAAGCTCTATGTTGCGCGAAGTAAGACAGACTACTCCTTAACCCGCTTGGTGAAGGAGCTCTCCCTTAACTCGAGTTACTGAATAAATCCCGATTATTCTCTACGTCTCGGACCCCGTCTCTTTCCTTTAACTTACAAGGCAAATTCAGAGGTATTTTAAAGTATTTACCACAGTAAGAAGAAAACCATCACCTTTTGGCGACACCGTGTAGTCGCTGATTCAATGCTTAACTCTTCTGTAAGTACACAGTGTGGTCGCTGATTCAATGCTTAACTGTTGCTGTAAGTAGCCTATTTTCCGTGAAGGAACTAGAAACTCACTTTAGCTGGATAAAAAAACAAAGAAAACACTATTTAAGGATCCCAATACAAGGAAAACTCAATTGGAGAAGAAACTATTTGTAGAAAATAGATGTAAATGGAAAATTAAAGGAAATTATTAAAAACATCAGGGCCGGACTAGGAACCCAAAGTAGCTTGGAACAAGTTTTTCAGACTGGCATAGTGAGTGAGCCTGATCACTACCAGTGTGGTGTGGGAAGACTACCCCCTCCCCCCAAGTAAATTTGTGCAAAAAGTGTCTATTCTACCATTGTCAGTTGTATTAGCATTCATATAATAGTAAAAGGTGACCTTACAGTGCATCAACATACCCAGTCATACACAGATTTTCTTATGGAGAATCAACCATGAAACATGAATTTAAATATAACATAGATGCACTCATTCACTATTAAGCACTAACAAGCAGTGGAGAACACAATGGAAGACCATTTTGAGGGATGTTAGCATCCTCCACCCCAATAAGCAGCATGGCAGGCCTGACTTCAACACTGGAGGTGCTGAGTCCAACAATATTTGTGGGTGCCCCCCTTCCCAGTGACCCCCTCCACAGATTCACTCACTATCACTTTCCAACAGTGCCCCTCATCTCTCCATTGCCCCTCACTCACATGTAGCTCATTTTTAATAACACATCCTATACCACCAATGTATGGTGTTGGAACACTTAACATCACACACCCATACAGAGACAGTGAATCATTTGTGTGTAAATCAGTAAATAGAAAATGTTACAAAAGACAAATGTGACTACAAGGTGTAGAATTCAAATGTTATCCATACTGGTAGGCATTTTTTAAGATTGTTCGGTCTGGAGAAGCACAAACTCAGAATTCAACACTTAACACTGGTTTGGCTTTGCTAATAATAATGTATTTCTACCCAAGCAAAGCCTCTTTAGCAACAATAGGGTAATGGAAAGCTGGGAAAAACATAATTTTCTAACGTGTATCATCCAGTTTGCATGCAGCTCTTTGTTGGCAGTTTATAGTTCACATTGCCATATTATGATTGTAGGATTTCTGTGACCAAATCAGTAACCCTCTGAGCTATGCACATAAAATACAGTTCTGTGATCTGAGTGGTACACATTGTTTGCAGCAGGCTTGTTAATCCCTTGTGCTACTTTAGATGAGTGAAAAGTGCCACTAGACAACCATTGCTAGGTAAAAAAGGAACTTTTTAAACCCATACCATTTTGCAAAACAAAATGCCCCCCAAGTCAGCGATAAAATGGCCCTTAGGAACAAAACCGGTCCCCACCCTCCCAGGAAACCACCCCATGCCCAGTAAAGCAAGTCTAGTCTTGAACACAATTATGTCGAAAAAGTTTAGGATTAGTGTTTAGGGTGTTGGATTATAGTAGGATCCGTAGCAGGGCTAGTTTGAAAAACAGAAGTTGGTGGGGGGGCTTTATCCCTTGAAAATAAATACATAAAGGATACCTAGGAATAAATATGCAAAACCTGTATAAAACCCAACAGTGAGAGCACAGCACATTTTCAAGACTAATGGCATTCATCTTGAAAGTTTATATTAAAAGGTTTAGGTGACATAGGGGGTCATTACAACCCTGGCGGATGGTGTTAAAGCGGCAGTAAGACCGCCAACAGGCTGGCGGTCTTTTTTTGAGTATTATGACCATGGTGGTTACCGCCATGGTCATCCGCCGCTTCTCCGTTCCGCCCACCAGGGCGGAGACGACCGCTGGGCTGGAGACCTGGGTCTCCAGCCCGGCGGGCGTCACAATACCGCCGCCGGTATTTTGACCCGGCGTACCGGCGTGGATTTCCAGCGGTAGGAACCGCCATGAAATCCATGGCGGTAAGCACTATCCGTGCCAGGGAATTCCTTCCCTGGCACTGATAGGGGTCTCCCCCACCCCCCACCCCGACTCCCTCCCCTACTCCCTCCACCACCCCTGCCACCCCCCAAAGGTGGCAGGGCCCCCCACCCCACCCCGACCCCCAACATCATAGCACTCACACACACACGACACGCACGCAGGCACAACCAACACACACACGCACACACACCGACATACATGCCTACATCCACACACTCAGTCAGACACGCACACCCATATACAGACATGCACGCACACATCCATACAGACATACATACAGACATACACGCACTCATTCTCAAAACACACAACACCCCCGCAAGCAAACAAGCACTCACACACCCCCTCTACATACACAGACGCACCTGTTCCGTCGATCCTCCGGGAGGGGACGGGAGCCATGGGGGCTGCTCCGCCGACACCACACCACCAACAGAACACCGCTGCGCCGAATCACAAGACGTGATTCGCTGGGCGGTGTTCTGTTGGCGTGGCGGTGGAGCAACCTCCACTCCCTCACCGCCCGCCAGTATGGCTGTTGGTGGCTCTCCGTCGGAAAAAGGACAGAGAGCAGCCAGCAGTCATAATACGCCGAGTGGAAAACCGCCACTACTGGTGATCTTCCACACGGCGGTCCCTCAGCGGTCTTGTTAAAAGACCGCTGAGGTTGTAATGAGCCCCATAGTTTCTCATTGATGGTATTTTGTAACAATCAATCAATCAATCATTTGCAAAGTGTGCTACTCACCCGCTAGGGTCTCAAGGCTCTGAAAAGGGGGTGGGGGGGAACTGCTACTTCTTGAATAACCAGGTCTTCAGGCATTTCCTGAAGGTCAGGAGGTCCTGGGTCTCTCGTAGGTGGGCGGTGAGGGTGTTCCAGGTCTTGGCGGTGAGGTGGGAGAAGGATCTGCTGCCGGCTGTAGTTCGATGGATGCGAGGCATGGCGGCGAGAGCAAGGTTGGGGGAATGGAGTTGGCGGGTGGGAGTGTGGAAGGTGAGTCGCTCGTTGAGGTAGGCAGGACCTATGTTGTGAAGAGCTTTGTGGGCGTGGATGAGTAGTTTGAAGGTGATCCTCTTGGTGACGGGAAGCCAGTGTAGGTCTCTGAGGTGGGCTGAGATGTGGTCACGCAGTGGGATGTTTTTTTTTTTTCTGAAATCAAATATATCCATGTCAGACAACAAGTTCAGAGCATATCATTATCAGAGGTGGCTTTCCTTGTTATTAATCAACTTACTCAGTATCCATGTCATGTTATGCATAGCTTTTTACAACCCATAGGAAAGTGGAGTCTACAAAATTGGTATTTAGTCTTTCTTCATAAGTGTGGGCATTTTCATGACTGGTTAACTCACCAAATGCTTTGAATCCAGGAACTGTCATTCTATGTTGCTGTAATAAGCTGCTTCATAGTTATACAGGCTGAGCCCTATCATGGTGAGACTCGAAGAAACATACTTTTCAGTTCGTGCCAGTCTTCAGATGAGCATACAGCCTTTTATCCCTTTTCTGTACATTTCGAAACCGCCTAACTTCTATATCGGAAGCTCCACCTGAATTCTCTTCGGTATGCCACTACTATTTGTAAGTAGGCATTCAGAAAATGTAGATTCTGTCTGTGAAGTTGTAAGAAGTTCCAGAATTAGCCATCTCTGTCTTGCTACAGTTTAATGGGCAGAAACAAATCCCGGCTGTGTAAATACCAAAGTGTTGCCAAACTTTAGCGTGCTGAACATATTTTACATAGCTTGAGTCCTGAAGGTTGGCAGTGATGGCTTGGTTCTCCGAGTTCTCCTGGAAAGGGGCCTTAAGCCTCGAATTTTGAAATTCTATGTAGGTGCAGGGCTTAGGACACAGATTTGAGTGGCCACTTCCTTGTAGTGAACACCAGCATAATGCTTGCCAGACTTGCTGTGCTGCAGGCTAGGATGTTGAGGGCCATAGGAGTCACCTCCCCATGCAGACTGCAGCATCTCTGTAGATTGTTTCTTACCACTTGTAACTTCCACTGTATCTGTGTAACTTTACACTGAGCAGAGCAAAATGAAGCAGACCAAGAGGCCATCTTGTGGTGTGACTGGGCAATGGGCCTTCTAAACCTCTGACAGTATTTGCAGCAGGTACCACTAGGGCAGACGTCGTTCATCTCAGCAAGGAGGGTACTGACAGGAGAGTACTGGTAAGCAGCCATCTTGCCTTAGCAGGAAAGTGGAGGCCTGGGGTCGGACAGTTTTTCTCTTAAATGTAAATTGGATGCATAACTGCATGATAAGCAGCATGTTCAACGGTGTCCCTGATCAGCGAAGACACTCTAATGAGCTTAAAAATCCTAATAATCCAAAGGAAATTCCTGGCAAGTCCCGACTTCTAATTTGAAGAACCTCCTACAGCTCTTTCTCCATCCAGATGTGAAACTATGGGATGTTGCAAAGATTTGAAAAAAATACTTGTAAAACTGAGGTTAATCTGGATAAAATAAATAAAACAGGACATATGTTTGAAGGTAAAATTTAGGCATTTGAAGATAGAGAGCTTGAAACATACAAAAGTGACTAAAGGCTTACACCAAGAATTGGTGGAAGAGCAATGCTTCCCATTGAGAGTGGAGGGCAGCGATTTGGTGGGATTTATTAGAAACTGTCTGTCCGGACCAATACCACAAAAAATACCACACAAAACTAAAATCACTGACTAAAGAATGGGCTCCTACGTTTATAACATGGTCATGGACACCATTAAAATGATGGTTGCCTCACAGATCAACTTTATTATGAGCATGTTCGATGCTCGAAAGGAAGATGAGTAGCTGTCGATAATTTCGTTTTAAATCGATTGATACTTATTTCTACTTCATTTGAAAAAGCAAAAACTGAAGATGTTCTTGAAAAACGTAACACATAAGTCACCAGGTTTGATCAGTTTACCCCATTTCCACATATACGAAATCTAATTTCTAGCGAGATCAGGTGGCTTCCAGGAGAAAAAATCATGCCTACCTCTCGGGCAAAAATAGAATATGACTTTATAAAATCCCTCTCTTCTATGGCTACCCCTATGTGATTGCTTATTAAGGATAATTTCTGACACTGTAAAGAAGCAAACAGGGATGCAGAAAACCTGTACTTAATTACAGATGTACACACGTGTTGTGGAAAAATATCGAACTGACTAGTCATTATATTTCCCAATTAATCTTCCCTCTAGCCGTAATCACTGCAGCTTTTGGTGCTTGTAGCTTTAATCCCATACTGAATTGAAGCACCCCCGGAGCTATCTCTCCTTGATCTACTCTTAAACCCAGAAAGCAATTTTATTGTGTGTGAATGGAAAAGCTCAAACACATATCTTTCCACACATGGTGGGCCTGGGTTTGCTTTATAAAGAGAGCAGACAACACAGTTTTCACTGAGGCCTGTGGTCGTAACTCACAGAAGAGCTTTGGTCTTACATTTTTAACTTACTAAAGGGAAAACCCCCGTAAATCTAATATTTCACTAAAGAGATTTGGCTACCCTGGCACAGTCCCCAAAATTAGAAATACCTCAAATGCATATTCCCTTTATAAAAGCTGCCTACAGTTTGGAAGGCATGGCTTTTGCAGCTTCCCATACTCCCTCCATATGCTTCTAACTTTTCTTCTTCACATCTCTCTCTTTCATTCTTCTCTACACTGGATCCACAGATTCTTCTATGACAATAACTCAAAACCTCATCTAAATAACAGCCGTGTTTACTGCGGCGGCCCAAGCTTCATAGCGTTTTGTATATTGATTACTTTACATTCCAGTTCTACCCTGTCATAACTGCCATGGCGAGATGAAATATGTATGTCGACCTTTGCTTTTTATTTGTTTATATACTTCACAAAAAACGTTTTTAACTTAAAAGGAAACGGACTGTCGGATACCTAACTGCCTGACCTGAAAGTGGCATGATTGAATATTTCGAAATATTTCCAGTTGCAGAATATGAAAGATGAGGGGAGTGCTGAAATTGCCCCACAGTGTTGATACGCATCTGGAATGCAGAGAAACAGGAATGTGTTATGATGGTACCAGGAGAAAACAGTACATTACTTTTCCAACACTCTGAGCCCTTTTTCCCCCATATTCCCAGTGGAACTAAGAGAGGTGGTTTGGTCAAGCACCTGATAGTTGATGAGGAGCTAGGTCACCAGAGGAAATAATTGCTATATCTTCTTGTAGCCAGGTGATGCAGAGGCCGAACTAGAATTTTGGGGAATTAGGAGAAAATTAGGTCTGAAAAGGGGGTTCATGAGTAGGAGACAGAAGAGATGGGATGAGAGACGCTGCTTTGGAGACACAATTATGATTTATGATGGGAATTCTACTGGTAGGCACAGACAATAAATATAAGGCACATATACAAGGGTCTGCCCGAGGGTCTTGGTTCTGTAGCTAGTGTCCTGATGGAATTAGCAAAAAAAGAATTCATTTGAGGGTGAAAGTAGTTACCAGCTTGATGGAAGATCTTTTAATGGTTTTGGAGCATCTTTTTTTGAGCGAATTGTGACACGCTTGCACCTCGCAAGGTGATACCTGCATGACACAAACTTTGAGTCATATTTTTGAAGCCACACAAAGCCAATTTTTGTGGCTGTGAGTGGCTCCAAAAATATGGAGTAAGGCAAAGCAGCGTAAATCGCTGTGTTGCCTTACTGTGCCCCAGGAAGGCGTTCCAAGAGTGTTCCTATGCAACTCCCATGGATTTTGACACATTCTCAGGTCTACAAGAACGTGTAAACCTGGGAAAGCGCCAAAACCTTATGCCTTCCAAGGGGACGCGTAGTGAGGACAAATCTCTTTATTTCCCGTAGTTTCTTACTCTTTCTATGTGTGCTGCGTTATGTAGCACACGCTGCATTATTCAGCACACGTAGAAAGAGGAATATGCCTCCCAGAGTTATTTTTGTGCATGAAGATGCACCTTTCTGCACAAAAATAATCCTGCATCCAATGCCTGTGTTGGCACTTAGGCAGGCCATTGTGCACCAGCGAAGGGGGAAAAGACAGGAATGCACTGTATGCCTTAAATACAGAGCATTCCTGCCTTTTTCCAGTGACACAGTTTAGCAAGATGACTTGCTGCGCTGAACTACTTTGCCATAAATATGATCATCCGAAGCACAGGAAGTAAATTTGAGGGTTCTGGAGAACGTTTTTCGGAGTTATTTAGGATTGCTGGTATGCGCCATGTTTGAACTGGATGACGGTTAAGAACAACTAAGGCACCCGAGTAATCGTATACAACAGTGCTACACCTTACATCAGCCTACCTCTGGGCATACACACAAATGTGATGGGTTGTCCTCACACACCACCATTATAGGACTCCCCACACTCTTCAAAAACCCAGTTTGATGAAGAGAGGGCCTACACTTGGAGATCAGGGAAACACTTCTAACACAGTATGGATCCGTGAAATAATATAATTGAAAAAAATCTGATGAATGGGACTACACCTGGAGAGCAGGGAGGCACTTCTAGCTAAGTATGGACCCGTGACATAATATAGTTAAAAAGCAATGTGATATGCTAAACTGACCTTTAAATGAAATGGAATGAATACCACTTTGTATTAAAAACCAATGTGGAGTTAAGGGGAACCAGTACCCCATCACCATTCAAACCGTTAACATGTTTCTGCCTGTGGTCTCATGCTGTTGTGTAGCCATTTTAGTTATAGCTCCATACATGTTATTTTAGGTCACTAGGCCTGCCGCTGTGCACTTTAACACAGAGCTATTTTTATTTCAGTTTCGTTTATTATTTTTACAATAGCCACATTTGTGGTCTTGTTTTATTTCTCTCTGTCTAGCTGTTCTTTGCCGGGGCCAGCACTGTGTTCTTAAACAAGACATTTATTTCACTCTGTGCTTCTCTCAAGGCTGTAGTAAGATAGGTTGCCGGTAAACGTGGTAACGCTTTGTCACTGGTAATCATAGAAGCATACACATCCTTAGTAGGGACATTTTCTTAGAACATTAGCAGTTTTATTATAAAAACACTTCACTGTCCCATACACATTAGAGGGCGAATCCATCCAGATGACCACAACTGTATGCTGATTGCTGAACGCTTCGCTACAGCTGCTTATGCAGACTCCAGGCCTCTTGCTCAGGTATGAGGGATGATGTCTTCCCAGGGGAACCTGAAGGGCAGAACTAGAGCTTAACATGCTGTGCTCTAATATAACCTAGGTAGGAATTAGTTTAATGATTCTAGTGACAATATGGTAGTGTTATTTTTATTCTTTACTCTCCTCGTCACTATTTTAATCCTGTCCTGCTTCATCATCCTGATTATTGCAGTTCATGCTTTATTATGTAAGATGCAGTTACTTCATTAAAACATTATGGCGTTTCCTTGTATATGTGAGACTAATGTAACTGAGAGAAACTGATGCGATCTGAGTGACCACAATTTCCCTGAGTAGTCAATTGTGTCATGCGCTCGGCTGCCCAATCATCCCTGCACTTGGGTGGAGATGAGGCACTGCTAGTTAGCCAGAGCAAAACCCGGATTAGGCCAACAGGTGTCACCTGCAGTGGGTCAGACTCAGTCCCCCCACACCGCAGGCACTTCTGCCGCTCAAATGCAGTAGTCTCATTAGAATAATGAGAGCCTACGCAACAATGCAAACCTGTCAGTGGCGGCTCCTCCACTGTGGTGGAGGAGCGTTGTCCCCGCCAACAGCAACCGATGCAAAGAAATGATAATAAACCCTCCCCTTTGCTTGTGAAAGGGAAGGGGCAATGGGGTGACGAACAGAGGGGAGTGCACTCCCCTTGGAGCACGTGTGTTTGCCCGGCAGTCTTGGCCAGCCAAACACACATGCACTTAGGGCTCTCTCCAGACCAGCAACACAGTTGCTGGGCTGGAAAGAGCCTGCACAGGCTCCCAGTCTGCCTGGGAATGCCCTGGCCACAGGGCAGGTTGGGAGCCTGTGCCTGCCTGCCGCCATCAGAGCAGAGGAGAGGAGTGGAACAGGGTGCGGCGGCGAAAAGCTAAGTGTTCATTTTTTTTTTATTATTACATTTTAGACCCCCCTCCCACCCACACGCACCACCCCGCCCCAGTAATCCCCGTGAGCCACGACTGAAATTCATGGCATTCTCTAGAATGGAAACATAGGATTTCTGCATAGCATGCCACTATCAATACAAGACTTACCTTTGTCGACTCTCTCAATCCTAAGATCCCTACAGACCTGTTATACAATAATGATACAATCGTGTTTTATGATTGAACATAGGCTGACCTGCAAGGGTAGGTGAACAAATCACACAGCACTTAAATGCAATGTGTTAGTGGCACTGCACTCTTGTATTGTATGTAGACAATAACGGGGTCATTACGAATGTGGCGGTTTATAGACTGCCTCAGTTGCGGTGGCAGTCTGGACCACCGTAATGCGACAGTCTGACTGCCACATTACAACCCTGGTGGTCAGACCGCCAGGGGCGGCCAGCTCCTCCAGGATCTTGGATACCGGTGGTTTGGAGGTGGTGGAGATCCTAATTCCCCAGGGTAGCGCTACCCTGCGGATTATGACCTTGTTCTCCACCAGCGGTAACACCACCATGAAACGGCTGGCGGAGAGCAGGTGCAGGGGTCCACAGAGTAGTCCCTGCACTGCCCATTTGGCATGGGTAGTGCAAAGGGCCCCCCTGCCCAGCACTGTCGCAATCTTCACTGTCTGCTTTGCTTGATTATGAGCCAGAGACAATGCTGTAGCCTGTTTCCTCTAGGCCAGAGGGCAAAATCCTAAGTAGGATTTCATGGCTCGGAAGCATTTTGCTATGTACAGAATTGGCACCTACAGAAACATTCTTTGAATTAGAAGGAGTGTGGTACCATCAGATACAGGGAACATCAATGGGGAGCACCTTTGCCCCAAGTATGGCCTGTCTCAACGGGCACCAATTTGAGGTGGACCACATTGTTACCCAGGGGAACCCATTCAGAGACAACATCAAGTTGTGGCACAGATACATTCACAATGTACTGATATGGCATGGCAATGAATAGCAGGCCACAGATTTCGACAATTAGGTTAACTCTAGAGATGGCCACCTGAGGTTCACACGTACGATATGTGAAAAAGAGGCGGCATGCCTGGACCTGATTGCTATTGCTCACAGTGGCACTAAGACAAGGATTCACAATAAAACCACAGACAAGCAGCTTGCTTTTATATGATAACTTCCACCCTAAGGCCTTGTGTGAGAACCTTCCAGTGGGACAGTTCCTGAGAGTAAGGCACAACTGCTCTTCCCTAGAAACCTTTGAGATGCAGGCTACCGTACTTGAAGAGAAACCTCTGGCACACCATTACCGTAGTAAAATAGTGAGGAAGGAACATAAAAGGACGAAGAACAAAAACAGAGTCACTGTTAGAGACCTGCCAGAAACCCAATACTGACACAATGTCTTGTTGACAACATATACTCCCATTTTAAATAAAGTCAAGGATATCATCAGATAACATTGGAGGATATTGAATTATGGAACCAAACAGTGGTCTCCCCCACTGTTTGCCTTCAAACTGAGCACAAACCTACGTGACTTACAGGTACATACCAAAGCTCAAGCACCTTCCAATCTAGTACAGACAACCCTCTAGAATAATCAACCCCCACTGGGACATTATTCCTGCAGCATCTGTGTAGTTTGTCAGTGCATGAAACCTACGAAGGAAATAGTCATTAAAACAGGGAGACCATGTGCCTTAAAGGCCTTGGCAAACTGTAATAGCAAGAATGTGCTGTACTTGATCACTTCTCCATGTGGCTTGTTCTCTGTCGGAATGACGACTCAAAAAATAAAGGTGTGCATGAATGAACACCGGAGCACAATCCATTGCAAGAAAAACAACACTAAGTTGAAATACCACTATCTGGAACCAAATCACAATGATAAGAGACATTGGCTAGGTGCTTCTTAAAAGAGTGGCTACGAACGTCCTTCACATTTCCAAGAAACTGCTCATACACAAACAGAGGTGGGTATACTGCCTAAAAACATGGATAAGGGGCTTCAGTGATGAGATACCATGGCTACAATTATAGACATACACTTATTTCATGAAGGCTAGTTGAATTTCAGCAGTGTTCCAAAAAGGTGGGGCTACCAACAGGCTACCATTTATTCAATAGTCATACGAGTCCGGGAACTCCATTTCCCATGATTCCTGATGTGGACTGCTCAGCCTACATGCTGTCCTGCCTTATCAGGAATTTCTGCCTTGGGCGGGGAGGTCTGACATTTCAGAATAGCGTAATCAGCGGTAATCAGCCTTAGTGCTGACCCAGGGAACTCCACTTCCCATGATTCCTGACGTGGGCTGCTCAGCCTACGTGCTGATGCACCGTACCAAGAAGTTCTGCCTCAGGCAGGGAGGCGTGACGTTTTAGAATAGCACGCACTGTGTTCATTGCACAACACCATGGGGGCGGTGATTGACCTCAGTGCTGACAGTCACATGGATGTTATGCATGCAGCTGTGCAGAGTTATAATGGAAAAAAGGGAAGAGTAGCCTGCCAATAGGAAGAGTGCACTCGGATATATAAAAAAAAAAAAACATCGGTACCAAGCCTTCCTTATTCATCGGGAGGAAGGAGCCAATATGAGTAGGCTTACAGAGAGGAATGCACCTTAACAAAGTAAGAGGGTAATGATGGGGGGCAGGATCATCATTTTGCATCCCCTGCTTGATGTAAGTGCCTGAGAATGGTGTCTAATATACATTTAATTGATGATTCTCTTATGTATAGACTGACAACTGGGGTTCCTCCATAGGGCTTAGATGACCCAGAGTTGGGGTAAAATGGTGTGACTGGTCTCACAGTACTCTTATTGTCTATATACAATACACAAGTGCAGTGCCACTGACATTGCATGCGAGTGCTGCATTATTATTGTTTGCCTATTGTGGCGGGTCGCCTATGTTCAATCATAAAACACAATTGTATCACTACTGTTTTTACAGGTACCTAAGATTGAGAAGGTCGACAAAGATCAGCCTTGTATTGATAGTGGCATGTGCTAGGGTATGTGCTATGCAGAGATCCCATGTTTCCATCGTGAAGAATGCCATGGACTCGCATGAGCCAACAGGCAGAAACATGTTGATGGTTTGAATGGTGATGGGGTACTAGTTCCCCTTATCTCCACATTGTGTTTTCATATAAAGGTCAGTTTTGCATATCACATTGGTTTTTACTTATATTTTGTCAAAGGTCCGTACTTAGTTAGAAGTGCCTCCATGATCTCCAGGTGTAAGACCGCTCTTCGTCAAACCTGTTTTCGAACAGTGTAGGGAGTCCTATGATGAAGCATGGCCCCGGGTGGTGTGTGAGGACAAGCCGTTACATTTGTGTGTATGCCAAGATGTAGGCTGATGTAAGGTGCAGCATTGTTGTATACAGTTGCTCGGGTGGCTTAGTTGTGCTTAACAGTTATGGTTGGAGGTCACCCTTGAGACTCCACGCCTCTAATACCTTACCCCACATAGGTGGTCATTATGACCGACCGCCAGGGTTAATGTGGCGGTATCACCGCCAACAGGCTGGCGGTGAAGACTGCCACATTATGAGTGTGGCGGGTTGGCAGCTGCCAACCAGCCACATCTCTACCCATACTGCCATGGTGGCATGGACCGCTGGGCTGGAGATGTTCATCTCTGACCTGGCGGTCCATAGAGGACCACCGGCAGTATTAGGAGCTGGCCTACCACCATGGTTTCCGCAGCGGTAACACTGCCACGAAAACCATGGTGGTAGGGCTACCGATGACAGGGAATTCCTTCCCTGTCACCAGTAGATGGCTCCCCCAACCCCCCCAGCAAGCACCTGATCCCTCCACCCCCTCAGGCACAGTGCCCCCACCCCCTACTCACATGACACCCCCACCCCCCTACTTCCATGACACCCCTGCCTACATGCACACACACAAGCACCACACATACGCCTATTCACCTACACTTCCAGACACACATTAACTCACACTGACCCATACAGGCATTCACTCACACATACTCACACGCATTCACTCACACATACTCACACACCTCCATACATGCATTCACTCACATATACTCACACGCACTCAGGCATGCATACACACAAACATCCAAACATGCATACATGCATACACACAAACATCCAAACACACATACTCACACGCTTATACACAGACATCCAAAAATGCATACTCATGCATACACACTGACATGCAGACACGCACTCACCTTAACATTTATACATTCACTCACATGCATACAACCACGCTTACACCAGAACACTCACAGTCGCATTCACACATGCACACCCACATTCATACACTCACATAGACACCATACACAACACCCCCCTCTCTCCCACCCTTCTCCCCTGTCGAATGCCCGACTTACCTTGTCTGGCGGGGAGGTCGTCCGGCAGGGAATGGGAAGGGGCACTGCCACCGCCAGCAGCCCCCTGCCAGCGGGACACCACCAGGCCGTATTAATGGTCCTAATACGGCTGGCAGCATCCTACTGGCGGGGCAGTGCAGGTGACAACAACGCAAGAGCTATACCACCCGCCAGCATGGCTACTGCCGGATATCCTCCCAAAGTGCGGCGGAAATCCAGCAGTACCCATTGTATGTCGGGCGGAAGACCATCAGCACGGGTGGGCTTCTGGCGCCCGTGGCTATGACGGTCTCGCTCAGAGACTGCCAAAGTTATAATGAGGGCCATAGTCAACTGGAGGACTCCCATGAAGTTAGGATATATATACATTTAGGTTTGTTCAGTCAGGAAGAAAATGTTGGCATTTTACACTTTTGCTTGTTTACGCAAACAATGAAGAGCACATTCTAAAAAGGTTGTCGCATATTAGTTTTGTGGAGAAGGGACTGTGCATAAATCCCATGAGGGGATGCTCCTTCTCCTTGTGTATGATGTAGTTAGATACACTCACGTTTGCATACTAATGTGAGTGTTATCCCTGGGCATACTATTTTGTGTATACTCCCTGGCCATACTACTGTGAGTGTACCCAATGGGAACAGCTGGTGAGTGTAGTACCATTAGCTGTAAAAGGAATTTTCAGCTATTATTTTACATTGTGTCTCTCTTTTCTTAGTACTGTGATCTTTTAAAGAGGGATATTTTTTTAATTGCTTCTTTGGCTTTTTATTTGGCTGCATGACTTGCTTTGTCTTTCCTGTTTTTACATTACCTTTGTTTTTTGTAGAAGGTTTGCATCAGGTTTGTCCCAACCACTAGCTTAGGCTACTGGGATATTGTTTATAAACAGTATTGTCTTAAGACTTGAGTTTCTGACAAACATAGGAAGAAAGAATTGCATGTGATGCACATCAAAGCAGCTATCATTTGTAGGCTGATATCTGGCACCATGAGGTGAAGCTGGCAGGCTTAATGGTGGTATTGCACATAAAACCCTTTATCCCAGAAGAACATTCCCGCAATAGACAAGTAATTTGTATTAGCTAATTAATAATTGTATGGTAGACTTCTGCCATCACATGGCCTAAAACTGTGTATAGTCCTGATTTTGGATACACCACTATCACCATAGTTTTACTTTTTGTGCTGATAAAGCTCACCCCTCCACTGCACTTATGATTGTATCCCTTGAGTCCCAATATCTGTGTCTTTGAAAACTGTCACTAAGGGAGGCAGGGATTGTATTTTCTCGAATAAAAGAGACATGATGTGGATTCAAGACACTGAATCCTTGGTATTCAGCACACTGAGATTTTATTGCACTGGCCATAGGCTTCTGAGCAGAGCTTCAGATACAGCACTCATTATTCTACAAATTAGGCACTTCCTAACATATATATATATATATAGGGATTGAATCTATGTGTTCAGGAATTCCGTTCTATTTTGGTTTATACTCTAGGTTAAGAACTCCATTGCCAGCCTTTCCCACACTTACCACATCACAGTTCTTTGGAACCATCTTCTTCTATTTTCTATTTTTTGGCAGCAAACATTTTGCCAACACTAGTCTCTCTCAGTGTGGATCATATAGACCCTGAGTGACAGGGACCGCTATTAGTACAACTCAAAGACCTTGAATATATAGGGGCATATTTAAAAGCCTGTGGTACAGGACAGTGGAGCAAGTGATCTTGTTGTGCTGCCATGCACCACATGGAAAGGGCAGAAATGCTCTGTATTAACAAAATACAGTGCATTTCTGTCCTTTTCCCTGTGGGACACCTTCCTGCACAAAAACTACCCTGAGAAGCATATTCCTCTTTTTATGTGTTGTGCAAAATGCAGCACACATAGAAAGAGGAAGTAACAAAAATACAAATATTACTCCTCATTGTGCATGTCCTAGGGAGGCCTACAGCTTCTTGTAAATCTGGGAACACCCACTGCAATGTCCATGGTACGCCTCCGTGCCGCAGTGTAAGGCTATGCAGTGACTTGTGCTGCATTGCCTTACATATTATCTACAAGGCCACGTTTTGTGATTCAATGACGCAATGCTGTGGACGGTGCTTGTGAACGAGAAGCTTGTGGGAGAGGAGTGGAGATTCTGGGGGGGGGGTGCACGGAGGTTCTGAAGCCTTGTGGCTTTGCGGCTGCTGCTACTGCAGTCCTGAAACCGAGGACACCAGAGCGGTGAAGCCAAGTAAGGGGAAAGAGCATAGGGATTATGGGAGAAGGGGTACAGTGCCAGCGTGCCCACACTGCAGTTGTGGTGCCGCTTAGAGCCCCTTTGCCCCTGCCTTACCTCAAGACTTTCATCGACCTCCTGCAGCTTTGCGGCTCCAAGGCGCCCGCCACTTCCCCTGCTCCACACCTTCTCTCCCACCCCTGCACAGTGCCCAAGTTGCCCCTGTTGCCACCTGCTCATCTTGGAAAATTGTTATTTACTCCCTCCTTGCAAGCGGCTACAGTTGTGGGGGGGCAGAGATGTTAGTTTCCTGCCGGTTGGTTGAGCCCTGAGTCACAGAAGCAGCCCTGCTAACTCCGGGTACGGTTTGCCACCGGGTGTGCTCCCACCCCTCCCCAGGTAGGTCTGTTGGACTCAGCCTCAGCAGGAACAGACCAGAAACAGGTGCCAACAGCATGCACCAGCCAGCCAGCCACCAGTACAACCACCAGCATGCTCGTGCCACCCTCTGCCTTGATACAAGCAGCAAGGAGTTTTGTGGCGGGGCTGAGGCAGCACTGGGAAGTTGGAGTAAAAGCCCCTGTGGTGAGGTACCTGAAACTGATCAAAACAGCAAATATGCATAGCAAACAAGGGCACATACACAGTAAGCTTCAGTGGACAAGCATAGCAGGACATAGCCATTAAAGCACCTGGGCCCAAGTGACCACATACCATAGGGCAGGGGTCTCCAACCTTTTCTATGACAGGAATTACTTTTGGTCAATGAATATCACCCTGAGCTACTCATGAATATTATCACTGTTACAATATGACTAGGCCAGGGTGAAATTTAAGTTACACCAGCGTAATTTTGTGGTACGCATGTTATAAAACTAAACGTTACAGCATTACGGCACGTCATGTAACTAACTCGCTCTGGTGTGCTGCATAAATGCAAACAGACAAATACAGGCACTCTTTGTTTGCGGCAGCTGTGTTTTTTGGCACTTTTTTTGTGAAAACTGTAACCTAGCATTAAAAATTAACTAGTGGACACATTTTGCGCTAAAATATTGCATGAAATTATGGATTTGCATTTCAGTCGTTATTTGTCCTTTTACGTACAAAAGCAAATTAGGCAGATTTGTCACACCTCTAAAGATTACCAGGTCAAAAAAGATTCCAGTACAGACCTTCCCCTATAAAATTACTAATGTGAATCACTCCTTGTAGCCCCCCACTAAAGCAAATATACTCTTGTTCCTTCTCCTATTCTTTCATGGCTGAGTGTTAATTTACACACTGCGATTAACATAATGAGGTATGCAACATGACCAATCTTTATTCAATATTGATGCTCTGCGAGACAAAGTATGTGGTCATGTTGAAGACCATCCGAGTGCAGCAGGCTGTCAGTGTGTGTTTGTGTGGGAACCTGACATTGTTTTTTTCTGGCTGGGATTTTAAGGGCCTGGAAATGAGGCTCACTATCTCTTTCAATGTGCCCAGACCCTCCCTTTGACACAATGGGATGGGCTTTCATTAGCTACTTCCAGGGAGCTAGCAAGCTACCAGTAGCTCCACAGCTTACAGGAACTTTCACAACTGGCAGTGAGCCTCAAAGGCTCAAGCCCTGGATTACAGTGCCTCAGGGCACTCCAGCTAGTGGAGCTGCGCGCCTCCCGGACAAAGCCCCAATTTTGGCAGCAAGTCTGGTGGGAGCATTAGGGAAAACAGGGAGGAGTGACCACCCTAGCCAGGACCACCCCTAAGGTGTCCCGAGCTGATGTGACCCCCTCCCAGCAGAATCCTCCATCTTAGTTTGGAGAACAGGGATCAATAGGATTAGATTTGTGCCCCTCCCCAAAGGGAATGGGCACAAAGAGGGAATAGCCACCCTCAGGGACAGTAGCCATTGGCTCATGCCCTTTGACCCCTAAAACACCTCTAAATCTAGGATTTAAGGGCCTCACTGAACCCAAGTCTTCGGATTCCTGGTGACCTGACAAGAAGAAAAAGGACTGCGTAGCTGAAACCCCCAGTCAAAAGAGGGAAGACGACAACTGATTTGGCCCTAGCGCTACTGGCCTGTCGCCTGCTTCAAAGAACCTGCGAAAGACCAGAGATGCACCCAGCGGGACCAGCGACCTCTGCCAAGCTCCAGAGGACTGCCCTGCACCCAAAAGGACCAAGAACTCCCGTGGACAATGGCCCTGTCGAAGAAGAAACCAACAACTAAGGACTCCCACCTCACTCCAAATGCGTGAGTCCTAACCACTCTGCACCCGACGCCCATGGCCCTTGTCCAGATGGCCGAACCAGCGAGAGAGGATCCCCAGCTGATTCTGAGCAAATCCTAAACCTGGGTAGACCTCTCCACTCCTCCACGATGACGCCTGCTAATGGAATCCCGAGAACCCCCCTGACTGCGAAAGCTCTGGACGAAGATATCCGACTTCTAAGGACCCAATGCACCCGCAGCTCCCAGGCCTTGGAGAAACCGACATCCGGTGCAGCAACGTTCAGCAGGTGACCCTCCTCCAAGTCCAGCTGGTGAATTGCCCAAGGTGACCCCCTGGACCTTGCCTGCAGCCTCTGAGTGACCCCCAGGGACCCCTCGTAGGGAATCATTGGAGACCCAACATCTTGTTTGCACCCTGCACCCGGCCGCCCCAGTGCCGCTGAGGGTGTATGTTTGGTGCCTACTTGTGGCCCCCCCTGTGCTCCTCTAAACCCACCAGGTCTGCCCTCTGAAGTCACAGGTACTTACCTGCCTGCAGATTTGAAACCGAGTGCCCCCAGTCTCCATAGGAGCCCATGTTTATTTTGCCTACACTTTGACCTCTGCACCCAGTCGGCCCGTGTTGCTGGTGGTGGGTGTTTGGGGTTAACTTAAACTCTGGACTACCTAACCCGCGGAGACTGGAACTGTAAGTGTTGTACTTATCTGTAAAACAATCTAACTGTTTCTGAAAATTGCAATGTCCATTTTTAAAAGATTGTTTCCCATATTTCAAAAACTGTATAACTTATCGATTTCAAATGAAGTACTGTTGATATATGTGTGAAATACAAACCTATTGAAGTACTTATCTGCAACTTGAATCTTATGGTTCTAAAAATAAATTAAGAAAAAATATTTTTGCTATATGAAAAACATTGGTCTGGAGTTGTCCTTGAGTGTGTGCTTCTTCTATTGTCTGTGTGTACAACAAATGCTTTGCACTACCCTCTGATAAGCCTAACTGCTCGACTACACTACCACAAAAGAAAGCATTAGTATTTTCTACTTTATCCTTTGATAAGCCTCTGGGGAACCCCTGACTCTGTGCACACTATATCTCATTTTGATCTAGTATATACGGATCCAGCTTCCTACAACGTACATAATTTTACCAGTGGAGACTTCATTGTTCCATTAATCTGCTCTACCAATCCTGAAGCTGGTAGTCTGTAACTGCGTACAATCTTTGCTCAACTTGTATTGCTGCACACAATAATTTAAGAATCTCACATTTGAAATAAGTTCCTCAGTCTGATTCTAGAGAGGTCAGAAAGCAGAATCGAGGTATCATCTCCTTCAATAGTAGCTTTGCAAGTTTAAAGCTATCATTCCTTCAAGTTGGGTAAGCTTCTACCCAATGGGAGAATACAAACACCACAACCAAAATGTAGCTCAGCCCATTGCACATTAGCAGTTCAATGAAATCAAGCTACATTCTGTTGAATGGTCCTCCTGATCTGTCTGTGTGCCTCAGGATAACAACAGTGTGTTCCCTACATTAATCTGCTAACACGTTACACATCTGTGACACACTGCATCCACAAATAATCTAAATCTTGGGTTGTATCATGTTTGACTGAATGTTATGATCATCGCATCTCTACCTATGTGTGCCTGTTCATGGTGATAGCTTTCCATCAGGGACAATAAGCTATTTGGCAATACTCACCACCCAAACTTCATCCTCATTCCTCTGGACACATTCTGATCTAATCCAACCCTGTTTTTCTTCTTCTGGCACTTCTTCCTGCAATATTTTAAGTCCTTCCCAAGTATCAACGGCTGTCATAAAGAAATTTTGACTTGTCTCATTGTCATTTCTTATGCTTCATTCCTCATTAAAGAAAGTGCAATGCAGGGCACAATACTTAGCTACTTCATCTGCATAGGTATTAACCAAAGATACATAATCATTTGACTTTTGGTGAGGTGCACATTTAATATTTTGCTGTTTTCACAGGTAACTGTAATGCTTTAAACAACTGCTAAACGTTGTCATCGTTTTGGATAGGTGATACAGAAGAGGTCATGAAACCTCTCTGTATTCACAACTGTGCAAGGTCGTGAACAACACCAAAACCATACTAGCTGTCAGTAAAAGTGGCCACTTTGAGCTGTTCAGAAACACATCATGCTCTGGTAAAAGCAATCAATTCGGCTACTTGGGCTGAAAAGACTCCTCGAAGCCAGGAGGCTTCTATCACACCTGAGACTTTGCAAACTACATAAGCTCCTCTCAGGGTACCATCAGGGTCTCTTAAACAGGAGCCATCAACGAACATGACATAGTCATTGTCACCTAAGGGGCCATCTTGAATATCAGGTCTTGGATTGGTGCATAATTTAATCACATTGAGACAGTCATGCTCAACCTCATCTTCACTGTCACTCACATTTGCAACTGGTTGTTGCAAAAGAGAGGCTAAATTCAATGTTTTTGCACCTTTTCATATTGACATTTCGGGAACTCAATATAACTTGCTCATAACAGGTCAAACATGCATTGGTAAGTTATTGAGTCTTGGTGCAGGTTAACAAAATCTCCACTGAGTCGGGGATAAAAACGTTCAGTGGATGGTCCATAACAATGCCTTCGTACTGTTCAATGCTGATACTAAAGGCAGCCATGGCTCTTATTAACCAGGCAATGCTGCAGCTACATGATCAAGTGTGGCTGAAAAATAAACCCCAGGCCTGTTTGCATGTCCATGCAACTGTGTCAAAACCGAAAGAACACATCCGTCCCTCTCACAGCAAAACAAAGAAAAACATTTGTTGTAATCAGGCATTCCCAGAGCTTAGGCTCGGCACAAGCTTCCTCTCAGCTCGGTGAAGGCAGGCATGCATTCATCATCAAATGGTACTGGATCAGAAACGTATTTGTATGTCAGCGTCTGTAAGGGCTTGGGCAAAAGGGAAAAATTTGAAATCCATTGGCGGCAGTAGCCAACCATTCCCAGAAATAGTCTGACTTCCCTCTGTGTAACTGGGGATTCATCTGCATGATTCTTAAAATTCTGACTTGGAACACATTCCTTGCACCTTTCTCTGTGTGATGAGCTATATATCAGACTTTCTTTCTACGGTGCTGCAATTTTGCTGGGGAAACTTTGTCGATTTTCTCCTAAATGATTCAAGAGAGCTATGGTATCTCTCCTGCACGCTTCAAGAGTATATATATTTTTACATTTATTTTTGCATTTAGAAAACAAACAACACAAAGCAGCGTTCACATACAGGGTATATAGAACAGATTCTGCTGGGTGATCCCACAGTAGACGCAAGCTTGTCCAAGTTATCAAAATAATCACCAGGAGAGACCTATCCCATACATGGGCACCTCAATTCAGTATTGTAGGTGAACGTTAGAAACAGAAAACAGCAGAGGGAGGAAAAGAGAAAGGTATAGTGAAGGAAGGGGAGAGAGCAGCGCTGCCATCATAGCACCCACAGAGGAGGGGGCCACGCACTATAGCATATAAAGCAGAACCATCACAGCTGGAGACCTAAGGGGAGGCACAGAAGGCTAGTCTTCTCCCTGTGCTCGAGCTGCCAGAAAAGCTGTTAAGAGGGCCCATATATCTCTTGGACGGGAACCCTCCGGCAGCAGCTCCCAACATACCGCCAGCTGCTCCTGACAGTACGCAGCATCTTTCAGCCAATCATCACAGCGAGGTATCTGCTTCCGCCCCCAACACATCGCCACCCTGCCCTTAGCCAATAGCAGCAGCAATCCCACCAGCCGCCTGGACGTGGACAGGATCACCCCCCACATAACCCAGAAGCGCCATCACAGGAGTGAGTGGCAGCACAAGCCCAGTCATCTCATCAATAGCCTGGAACACCTCAGACCAGTAACCACGCAGCGCCCTGAAGCCCCATGCCAAATGCATAAAATCCGCCTCCATGGCCGAGCAACTCTGAGTCCCATTCTCTTCAGTTGACTGGGCTTGCAGTACAGCTGGTGCAGAAAGTTCAAATGGATTAGGCGCAATCTATAATTAGGGCAGAGCTCCCGCATCTGAGCATAACAATAGCTCCACTACTTCTCCAAGATCGGCGTGCCCAATTCCGCCTCCCAGAGTACCCTGGCCTTAGAATCAGCCAGGGACTCCGCGGTCTGCAAGCAAGCATTCAGGCTCGTGATAAGACAGCGAACAGCACAAAGGAGGCTCTGCTGGAAAGCAGAAGTATTGCGCCCGCAGTAAGGCCAGAATGCTAAAAAAGAGCAAGCAATATAATGCGGTGTCACTGCATGGTCCCAGTGCATCCTCCAAGGAGATAAACATTCCTGCAGAGAACCAGGACCCCAAAGCAACCATATCTAACTCCTGGAGGTTCTCCAATGTCTAGCCATCCTCCAGCGGGGAGGGCCACCGCAACACGCACCGGCATCCAGGGCGCACCGCTTAAACACTTCCAAGCCCACGCCGAGCACCCCACAGTGTCCACACCCTGCCGACGGGGTCCAGTCAGTCCTCCAAGTACCTCTTCCAGTCTGTCCGGCTAAACTGAGTCATGCTCAGCCGTCAAGTGCGGCAAATAACGTATAGGATGCAGCCTGAAATTTATAAAATGGGCATGCATGCAGTAATAGTGAAGTTCCAGATCCGGGCCGCAAGCCCTACCTGCTCGGGAGTCAAAGTCTCCCATGCAATTCAAGGCTGGCCCCCCGTCCACACAAGGGTCACAAGCAAGGATCGCAGCCGCCTCAAGAAGCCCATCATAAGCATCAGAGTCAGATTGACAAAAAGATACAAGAATTTCGGAAAAACCACCATCTTTGCTATCACGATACGCCCGGTCAGCGACAATGGCATCGAGTGCCAGACTGCCACCTTATCCTCCAGCCACACAACAGCTGCGCCGTAGTTAGCCACAGCTCATCCATCTTCCGTCTCAGCCAAACACCCAGGTAGCGCACTGGCCCATCCGCCCAGCTCAAGGGATAACTAGATCAGCACTGCACAGTGGCATCAGAAAGAGGTAGCACCACCGACTTGGACCAGTTAATCATTATCCCAGAGAGCCGGCCAAACTGAACAACCTTATCTAGCAGAACATCCAGATGCAACTGCAGGTCACGGACATACAGCGCAACGTCATCTGCATACAGAGAGATGAGAATAGGACGCTGCCGAAACACCAGCCCCCTATTATTATGGTGCTGTTGCAGCTGCACAGTGAGGGACTCCATCGCCACCACAAAGAGCAGCGACGAAAGGAGGCAACACTGACAAGTGCCCCTACCAATCAAAAAAGGAGCCGACAGCATCACGTTGATTCTCAAGCGAGCAGTCGGCCGAGAATACAATAAGCATATCATTTGACTAAATCTAGCGCTAAGACCCACTCTGGCCAGCAGGGCAAACATATACGATGAATCAAATGCCTTTGCGGCGTCCAGGAAGACTGTCGCCGCTCAATTGTCATGCTCGATCCCACTAGAAATTGCAAAAAAGGTACGCAAGTTATACAGTGTCGAACGCCCAGGCACAAAGCCAGACTGGTCTGGTAAGACCAAGGATGTAAGTAAAAGCTGAAGACGCGTCGCAATGAGCTTGGCCAAGATCTTGTTATGAATATTTATTATTGTTATAATTAGCGAGAGTGGCCGATACGAATCGCAGCTACTAGGGTCCTTCCCAGGTTTCAGAATCGTCACTATAAGAGCATCCCGTAGTGGAGCTTGAAGGACACCCCTCTCAAGTGCTTCTGCATAGACCTCGAGAAGATGTGGCGCCAGAACATCTGCGGATTCCTTATGGAAGGCTAGTGTTATGTTATGTTATGTTATTTTTATTTGTACCGCGCACAGCTGCCCCAGCAAAGGGGCGTCCCGGCGCTTTGAGAAGGAAAACACAACACAGCACTAAAAGCGGGCAAAAGAAGACAAAACACAACAAATAAACTTAGACAAATAAAAAGGTCTTAATAGCCCGCCTAAACTAAAGAAGCTCATCAATGGCCCGGATTTGTGGAGGAAGAGAATTCCACCAACACGCTGCCAGGACTCGAAAGGAGCGACCCCCAATTCTGCTCAGCTTAAAGCGCGGAACCACTGCTAAGTTCTGGCCTAACGATCTAAGAGTGCGAGAGGGAACATAAGGAATCAGCAATTTCTCCATGATTTGCGGGGAAGTACCCTTTAAGATTTTAAATGCAAAACAGAGAACCTTAAATCTAATCCTCTGTTGCACAGGGAGCCAGTGGAGAGAGCGCAGAGTATTGGACACTGAACATCGCCTGGGGAGACCAGTCACCAGTCGGGCCGCAGCGTTTTGAACCCGCTGGAGCCGCCGAAATTCTGACTGGTTTATCCCCGCCAATAGGGAGTTGGCATAGTCCAACCTAGACAGCACTGATGCTTGAACCACCAGCTGTCTTGTAGGTGCATCAAAGAATTTGAGGATAGGTCGAAGTCCTCTGATAATGCCATAGCAGGAAGCCGCCACCTTCTTGGTATGACAGATGAAACTCAGAGAAGAATCAAACCATACCCCCAAGTTTTTTATCTCTACCGCTGGGAGGGGAGTCACACCCAACTCCGAAGGCCACCATTTATCATCCCACAAAACCACCTGTTTACCAACCATCATAATCTCAGTTTTTTTGGTGTTTAACTGGAGACAGTTGGATTTCATCCAGTTAGCCACTTCCCGCAGACCCTCACAAAACCTGGATGCCTCCAGGTCTGAGTCCCCACTCAGTGTGACCGCCAGCTGCGTATCATCTGCGTAGGACACCATAGTTAGGCCCCACCGCTTGACGACCGCAGCCAACGGTCTCACATACAGATTGAAAAGGGTGGGACTCAGTGAAGACCCCTGTGGGACTCCCTGGTCTAACGGGTAGAATGACGACTTACCAGGCGGGATCGCCACCTGGAATGACCTATCCGTAAGGAAGGAACGTAACCAGTGCAAGGCGGAGCCAGAAACGCCCACCTCCTCAAGACGCCGAACCAGAATTCCGTGCGAGACCGTGTCGAAGGCGGCACTAAGATCTAATAACAACAGTGCCGCCGTCCGACCGGAATCCATCACGGAGCGCAGATGCTCGACCATCGAGAGGAGGGCCGTCTCCGTACTATGACCCGCGCGGAACCCGTTCTGGGTAGGATCAAGAATGTTAAACCTACCAAGGTGGTCTGTAAGAGTGGCATTCACATGGGCCTCTGCTATTTTCGTGGCCCAAGGAAGAAGGGAGATAGGGCGGTAGCTTTCAGGTTTAAGGGGGTCAAGGGTCGCCTTCTTCAGAATTGGCGTAACTACTGCCTGCTTCCATCTAGCGGGAACCACTCCAGAAGAAAGAGACAGGTTGATCAAGGACAGTACCGGGGAGCGGCAAACCGGTGCCAGAGTCTTAAGTTGGGCCGGTTTCAACGGGTCAGCCGGAGAGCCAGACTTAATTTTGGCGCTGAGATAGTCAAACATCTCCAGAGATAAGGGGGGTAAGATGGAAAGACATTCCCCCTCACCTAAGGTGCGACCAACCTGCTCTAGCATCAGGGAACCCGTTGGGAAAGTGCGATAGATGGCTTGCACTTTTTCATAAAAGAAAGAGGCCAAACCCTCACAATGTGAATCCGAGCATAATTCCCCTGCAATTACTCTCTTCGCCATCAGGTCCTTTAATACTTTAAAAATAAGTTTCGATGGATTGGTAGAATTCTGAAACTGTTGAGCATAAAAGGAGGCACGAGTTTGACACACTGCCCTGTGATAAATCTTGATTTTAGCAAGATAACATATTTTCAGATCAGAGTCATATGACTTCCTCCATAATCTTTCGGCCTGTCTACAGACCCTCTTAAGAGATGCCAAGGAAGTGTCATACCAAGGGCTCGGCTCCTTCCGGTGACACTTGGACCAACACATAGGAATCAGAGAATCGAGGGCACCAGAAATCCACTCACAGAAGGAGTCGTATCCACAATCGACCTCGGTGAGCGGACCTAAAGGAGCCTTCTCGAGCTGATGATAAAAATCCTCCAGACTTAATTTGTTCCAATGTCGTTTAAGAACAAATCTATCCTGAGATACAAAAGGAGAGTCAGACAGAGAGCATGCCATTTTCACCAGCATGTGGTCTGTCCAGACCAACTGAGAGGACCCAAGAACTCTGAGACCTTCTAAATTTGTGAAGAACGGGTCAAGAATATGACCACCTTTATGTGTGGGGAAGGAAATCATCTGCGAGAGCTGTAAAGCCTCAAGATCCGCCAAAAAGCTCCTAATAGTAGGTAAGGAAGGACAGTCCAAATGGAGATTAAGATCTCCCACAACATTAAAATTTGCGCATTCTAGTGCCTCTATGCTAATATACTCAGAAAGAGCAGCCCTAAAAACAGAATCACAGCCCGGAGGCCGGTAAATTAATAACCCAGAGAGGGTAAACTGATGACTAAACGCTATTTTAAATAGGGCACCCTCACACCCCAGAAGTTCAGCGGCTTTCCACTGACAGGGATAGCACCGTTTGGTGACCATCGCAATACCTCCACCTCTAGTCGTACGATTTAAAGTAAAAATAGCATATTCTGGGGGAAAAGCTAAGTTAGTTATCGAGGAGTCAGAGTCCTGGAGCCACGTTTCCGTCAGAAAAAGCACATCCGGCGAACCATCAGCAAGAAGGTCGTAAATCTCCTGATAGTGCTTTACCACAGATCTGACGTTTAAGCTCCAGATACTCAAGTCCCATTGTCCTATCCTCTTTACAGCAGGCCCTAAGGAGCGTATAAGGGAAGGGGGTTCCAATGACCATACACCGCACCTACAGTGATATGGGCCACACAACGGGCCTACAGGCGAACACTCGCAACGTGTACATTGACCCCGAAGGGCCAGTAAATCGGACCTACTATAGGTTCTCAAACGAACAGTCATGATTACCAGGTCCAGAGTTCTGCCACGAGCCGTGCTTCCTTAGCGCGGACGGGCGCAGACGGGCAGGACTCTGGCACGACTCCGGCACAGCGAAGGCACGCCCGCTGCGCGTATCCGCTGCGCGGTGGGGGGAGCTTTAAATAGGCGTCCCTCCACTCAGCCGGAGCGCTAGACCGCTCGTCAGCAACCCCACCCAGAGTGATCACCACTCCAAGATGGCGCCCAAAATCAATACCCCAGAGACCGGACCCGCCAAACAGCGGTGGGAGAACCGATTAGAGTGCAGGTAAGGGGTTACAATAAGTCCTATAAAATCAGGACAATAAACTATTTGTGTTCTTTTTTTAGTTGTTTATTGTCCTGATTTTATAGGACTTAGTGTCAGGCCATCCTGTCCCGGAGCCGAATCAGCTAGTTCCACAGTGTAGGTCCCAGCCCACGGCCTGCGAAGCATATTTGGCAGCATTTTCCCAGCACGCTCACCCTCACCATATCGTCATGCCCTTGCCTCCTTGCCCAGGAAGCACACCTCGCGGAGCGCCACCTCCTCATAGCAGGATATCGTCTCCTGGATCTCAGCTAGAAGATCCATTGACCAGTTGGAGGCCAGCCGCTTCTCCAAGTTGACAAGGCGCACCTCCAGCGCCGACAGCTCCTGATGAATTGCCTTCAGCACTCCATGCTGCTTGACCAAACAGATACCATGGGTCACAAACTTAAAGGCTTCCCAGAGAGTACCAGTAGATGTCACCGAGCCCTGAATAATACGAAAATAGTCCACAATAGCAGTACGGATCTCCTCCCAGAGGATCCGGTCTCTCAACGCCACACTAGGCAACCGCCACATATACGCGCGGCCGGGTCCATCAGGCACCTGCAGCTCCAGCAACACCGGGGAGTGATCCGAAAGAGTGAGAGGCATATGCTCAATAGACTTCCTCCATAATTCCACATCTCTGGTACCCAACCACCTATCTAATCTAGACCAGCTGCCATGTACATAATTAACACACATGCCCTGCCTGTCTCCACCTTGCTTGGCCCTCCTTAAATCCACCAAAGCGCCCTCAGCCATGACATGCGCCAGCGCCCCCGCAGCTGCTGTATGTTGAGGTCTGGTCTGGCTCTCGTGATCCGCCACCGGGTCCAAGACCACATTAAAATCATAAGTTCTAACACCCGCTCCATCCGCAGTAGCTTCTCTCCATCCTCATGGCGGCCATCCTCTAGATCCTATGTGTGAGACTCCACCTGCTCAAGATGGGTGGTGTGACCATCCACCCGCTCCTTCAAGCAATCCATCTGTTCAGCCAGATGGTCCAGTTTACTGTCAATACTAGCCAGGCTGTGTTTAAGGTCAACAAACATAGCTTTCACAGAAGACATCTACATGTCCTCCTCTTGGGGTAGGTTGTCCGATGACCGCCCAGCTTGGCCACTTTTCTTTTTGCCCTCAAACGTGAGTTTGGGCTGCTTCTGATCTGCCTTCCCCATGGCAGACAGCACTGTCCATGCCGCTCAGGCGCACACCCCAGAACACGCCAACGGGGAGAGCCACCCAGACAGAAGGGAGGACAAGAGGCATTGACGATCACCCAGCATGCCTGGGGCCAAGCGCCCTAGCCTGTAGTCTCAAGGCGGCTCCAGCTTGCTAGTCCAGGATGAGGATAAGCGGACCCCGGCCCGCAGCGTCCTCCAAAAAATACACCTTCACCGGGTCCCAACCATGGCTATCTCTGCTGCAGCCACGCGGCACAGATCGCCGCCCAAGGCCCCTACCCAAAACGCCAGGCAGGGCCACCAAATGCCTCTTCTAAAAATAGGGGTGGGGCCGCCACCCAACTGCGACCACCCCACAACAGGCCTTTGCACCTCCTCAGGCCACCAATGTGCGATCCCCCGTCAAGTGGATCGCCGCAGCACACTATTTAGGCCCAGCGGCAGAGCGGAGCACAAGTGTAGCCCTGCTTGCCCGCCTGCCCAGGCCACCAGCACCTCTCACTACAGCACCCGGGGGCCCGTGGGCTGAAGTACCAGCCAATCGGGCCCCCCTGGTCGTCACCAGCAATGGCCTCCGTGGAGCAGCCAAGAAGCCGCGGGGCCACAATCAGGCAGGAAAGGGTGGGGAGGGGGATACCGCACCACACCTCTGACCGAGGGAGCACCTCCATCCTAGGCCGCACCTGCGCAATTCCAAGGGAGATGGCACCAGGCCCAGCGCCACCTCCGTGCTCCGCGCACCGGCCACCGCTTGTCAAAGGGAATCTCCTTCACCTGCGTCACTGCCGCGGCCCGTCTCCCCTCCGCACCAGGAGACAAGCCCGGCCAACACCAGCGGCCGGTCCCGGCAGGAGAAATGCCAGATTATCGCTCCAGCCTGGCAGAGCCTCACAGAGTGGTGGCCATTTGCTGGATTGCCAAGCCACGCCCCCTCATTTCAAGAGTATTTAATGCAAACCAAAAGGTCATCAATATACTGCACTAGAACTGAATGATAAGGCATTGTAAGGGTTTCTAAATTCTTCTTCAAAATCTGATTATAAATTTATGGTGACGCCGTATACCCTTGTGGAGTATGACACCATGTTAAAATATAAATGGCAAATTTAAATGCATATAGGAACTCTCCATGAAGGGGAATGAAATATAAAGCCTGACACAAGTCAATGACCATATACCACTCTGCTTCACACGGGATCTGAAACAAAATCACTGCTGGATTCGGTACCACTGGACAACACAGAACAACAATCTTGTTCACTTTTCTCAAATCCTGAACTATGCAGTATTTTCGCCTGGGCTTCCGCAATTCTAAAATAGGGGAATTACAAGGGCTTCCTAAAATTTTCTTCAGAACGTCTTGCTCAATCAAACTATCAACCAAGGGAGTTATTCCTGCAATTGTCTCAGGTGTCACATTGTAAGGTGGCATCCTCGAATATACTGCATCTGACTTCACTGTTATTTTGACTAGTTCATCTCCTTTTGTGAGTCCTATATCCTTTCCTGAAAAATCCCAAACCTCAGGAAAAACTGTCTTCTGCAATTCTTCAGGCAAATCATTACATGTCATCACTGGATACAGTGAAGCAAGTGGGTACTGTTGTACAATTTTAGAGGGAACATTTTCTTCCACAATTGTTTGTATTTCTGTTCCTCGAGGTGTGCAGCTTATGGAACAGTTTAGCTTACACAACAGGTTGCATCCTAATAGGCTTACTGGGCTTGAATTGCAGAACACAAATTGGTGCTTATCTTCAAATGAACCTATTTTTACTGGGATATGTTCTGTAACAGGATTTGTCAACTGCTTTTTTGATACTCTTACACCCTGATTTCTCCTTCCTGATAGGGGCAAGTTTGGCCCTTTTGCAGTTCTGACAGTGCAAGACATAACTCCAATATCAACCAAAAATGACACATTGTGTCCCATAATGTTGGTATTTACATAGGGACCAGCTGATCTACCGCTAAGGATGCAGCTAACATGCACTCATCATCATCAGAATTATTCTGTGAAAGGATTTCTGATAATTCAACTTCACTCAAACCTATAAGGGGGATTGAGATGCTACTGGATTCAGGTTTGCATATGTAACCTGATTCAACTGTTTCTGAGGAGGAACAGTTGCCTGCTTTTGCTGTACCCTAGGTGCTTGTGGCACTTGCATCAATTGTCCAGGGGATGCATGTACTTTCTGAATTTGTGGTTTTTGAACTCTTTGAATTTGAACCTTGATTAATACTGTGAGTCTGAGCAACATCACTATCTTTTACCAAGCCTAAACACAAAATCACCCCTATCCTTTAGCTCAATGTTCTCTGTACTGCTATTCTGCTTGAAAGCTTACAGCAATTTCTCATAAAGAGCATGAATAGACACTTTGGTTTCATGTGATGTCCATCAATTTCCTGCCTGTCAATATCTTTTAGAGACACTTTGTTCTTCAGGAATTCAATTGCCTTATAATACTTTTTTATCACCTCGTCAGACACCGCATGTGCTACTGGATCTCATGGAGGTTCACGATCCGGCCAATCAACACTTCTTTTGCACTCAGGCCACAAGTCAGCCAGAACCACAATGTCAAACAAAATATTCAGATCTTCCTACAGGCATTTTGAAAGTTTCACAAACCTTATTGTCTGCTTGTGCCTTTCCACTATCTTCTCTCTTAATCGTGGGTAATTATTAGTGAATGACAATATATCACTCCTACTCCAGGATACATGCACATAACCTCCACCTGGTATTTCTCTCAAATGCATAATTTTTACATTGTCATCAGCTCGATCTTCTGCTTCCAAAGACAAATTCTGCTTAGCTTTCTCTTGTTCTCTCCTCTTTGCCCATCTGTCTTCCGTTTATCTAATGCTCCCCATTTTTTAATGTATGTAATTAATTTTTTAATGTGCATTCTCATTCTGGGTGATCTCATGTTAATGTCTTTGGTGTTGAACTATAATCTGTAACTTCTCTTTAGGTGTTTAGGTTTTTCTGAGTCCACTTCATATTTCACAGCCAATTCTGCTACCTTTTCATAAACCTGTCCCGCTCGTTGAGTAACGTTCTTCCACATGAATCTCAGTTCACCTTCTATGTACGATTCCAATTGAGCCATGTCTTATGTTCTCGAAATTAACTTGTTTAACTCTAATTTCCATCTGGGGACATTTACAGTCCTGTCTCTCTCTCTGGTGTCTCTTCAGATCTAACGTTGCCATTTGTTGCTCCTGTTGCACTTTGCAGGCTCAGATTATTTAACCAATTCACAAACTGGTGTGCTGAAAGACCTTGCAAACTTATAGTATTTTTCTGAGGCACATCTGCTTGAGGGTTACTGCAATGTACGTTCGTAACCTGATCAGGTGTGGGCATGTAAGGAAGTGGGGTTCGCTGGGAAATCTTTCATCAAGAACTGGTCCTGCCTGATTTAACATCGGTTAGGTTCTGCAATTTGTATAAAAGTCAAAGGTGGAACAAGAGAAACTGATCTCTCCATCGCTGAGTTGTTTGCATGAACTGATCTCTACATACCAATTCTGAGATATTCTGAGATATTCCAGCAGATGCAGCTGGAGGTTCAAAAACTGTCAAAACATTATTGAATGGGTATTACTTCCAGAATTGCTTGAAACATACAAGGTAACAACTGGACTTATAGTCACAGGAGCTGTTAGGGCATGGGGCCTATAGGATTTATCTGATTCTGTTGAATTGTTATTCTGGCACTTTGACCTGTTAAAACAGCACTGAAACTTTGTCCTGTTTGATTTGGGGTAGCATTTGACATTGTCTGCACTGGCATAAACATAGCCATAGGCTGATTATGATTAAAATAATGAACAGGCGTAGTCACACTAGGTGTCTGCACTGTCTGATTCACATTAGTACTTGACATTACCTGATTCATAACTGGGCTTGATATTGCTTGATTTACAACTGAACTTAAAAAGGACTGTGCTGTATTAACAGTCAGAACTGGTGAATAAACCACCAGCACTTGTGTCACTAAATTAGGAGGTGTACTTGGAACTATCTGATTCTGGGTTTGCTCAACTGGAGCAGCTGGCACATTCAGGACTACATTCTGTACTGGTTCACTTCTCGTTCCTGTCTCAACCAAAATTATATCACACTCTGCAGCTGCAGTCACTTTGCGACTGTCTTTTCACATACAACCAATCACTCATACACTAAATGCAAAATACTGAAAGCAAAAGCCAACAACCTCTCTGAACTATGCGGGTAGAAATTCAAACACTTCAAAAGGAGCACAGGCTACACTTGCGACTGTAGCTTTCACAATTACACAATGTGTTAAACTTGACCAACAATTCTCACTCCGGTTGATATACATTGTCCATGTGCCTTTAAGATTCACTAAATACCAACCAACAACTCACACTCACTCAAGGAAAGACTAATGGCACCATCAATGATGCCTCATGACAAGTACCTCACTGCAGACAATAAATTAACCAAGTGTTTTCTACACTTGTGCATTATCCCCGGATGGTAGGCCACTACGGACATGTCAACAACAACAACTGCAGACATTTTGGAGCAAAATGCGCTGCAATCACTTCAAGTAGGACGACTCTGCAAAACACTTCACAACATCATCCTTCACTGCAATCTTCAAGCATAAAGCATTGCAAGCGTATAATCCTATTAATACTCATACAACACGTCAATTGTAGGCTGGGACGCACCATGGGACGAATTACAGGATGGACAATTTTTGGATTGGGCAATAACATGGGGACAATCCCTAACTCCCTACTCTAAACAAACATAGGGTTCCCCTTCTTATTGGACGAAATCATTCTCTGCTATCAAATCTGCTGTAACATTTTTCATCCTTTGCAAGCTCAAATGCTCAGTGAGATCGATTAATCTTTGGATCCACTAAGTAGTGTGGTAAAACCATCAACAAATTTCAATACCAACTCAAACAATTTAAACACTATGAGCAATGTGGTTGCAGAAAGGAAAGCTCCAATCCGGAAATAATGTTTAGGATCTATTACAAACACAGGCTCAAAGTCATGTACACAACATCAAATTATATATTCACCAAGGGTTGCCCACGATGTCGAAATAGGTTCAGGTGAACTAACATTAACAAAAGTAGGCCTTCAAGAAGATTAACGCATAACTTCAATATGAATATCTGAGACACTGAGATAATCTGTTGCTCAGAGTTAACACTCGCTGATCAGCTCAAATTAGCAGTGCCAATAATCTTTGGCTGGGCACAGGTCAACCATATAACTTACCATATCAGGGAAATACATGTGTGGGGAGAACCACATGCAGACAAAAGTTAAAAAGCATAATAAGGGCAAAAAATAATTTGGAAAAAGATAATCTCAGACTCCAGGTCTCTAACCAAGTTTAACAAAAATAAGTAAAAAGGGAAAGCGTCAGCATCTCAGAAGTTCGATCAAGAGTCTTCTGAAGGGAAAAATAAAGATTCCTAAGTCTAAAAGAGCATTTCAGTGGGACAATGATTGAGAAGGATATACCTCTCCAAGTGTACAGCATTCAGGGAATCCTAACCAGCAAAGCATCAAGATCAGCAAGCATCTGGACAGCATCTGGGACTGCTCAGCACTGACTCAAAGTTCAAATGTCCATCAGTATTATAGAATTCACAAACCATTCTGATTCGTCAAAGGTATCAGTTCATGTCTTGTTGAATTGGCATTATCCAATGGAAATTAATCGTATGATTCCAAATTGAAACAGTCCAATTTCTTCCCAGGTCTGTCATGGGAACATCTTTTATTGTGTGACTCCACATATGTTTGAAACAATTGTACCTGAAAGCAGTCCATGTTGGACACTGTTCTTCTGTTAAGGACACTAAGCTACATTTTCTTTGCACTTAAACAATAGAATATTTTACTAATTAGCTAAGCTTCTCATGAAAAAATAACCTAAAAGAATGTTCACGCCTGGAAATGAATCAACATTTATAACACAATCAGAAATTACAAGCTACAACAGGCCTCACTCATGCTAACGCAAGAGACAATATCAAATGCTTTTAATTAATACGTTTTAGCAAAACACATATTCTATGCAAATTATAAATTCACTATTAATATTTCATCAATAGGAATAAGATATTTCATATAAATGGAAAAGCTCTGTTACTGCTTTTCATTAAGTACAACATAGAACTGCATTTCTCTCACATATTTTTGAACTCATTAATCATTGTGATCACAGTGATTTAGTGATTGAGGTGTGATTGAGTTGTTTCATGGCCACGGTCTGATTCTTGTGATCCTCACAATCTCTGAAATATTCTTCCCATCGTCTACATCACATCATAGGGCATGTGACTTGGGATCTGTTATAATCTTGAATTCCATAATATCTAGAAGCTACTGAATTCTGCTTCTCCCTGTTGCTCTCGAGGACACACCTTGGACCCTCTCCCTATGCATTAAGAGAAAAAGTTGATATTTTCACATTCCTGAACAGAGGGATGTTATGGCTCACAATAGCATGGCAGCACTGGCTGTCTACCATATTCGAACAGACTGAGAATCTGGTGCTTCATTAAATCTCAATGTGGAAGAGCCAAATCCAGAGTGGATTCCAGGGCCCAGCTTTTGTTGGTGGCTTTTTGTTTTTCAAGCATCTGTTGATCTTGTACGAACTTGAATTCCATTGGATTTCTACATCCTATATGAGGAAATGCTGCTTTATCACTTCAGCTTACTTAGACTACAATGGTGACAAGCTCTTATTAATTCTTACGTACTCCAGCAAAGTGAGGCACAATCAATTCAAGACAAATGTATGTCGAAATACTTGTTATCTGGAAGAGCACAATCTATAGTACTACCATTGTCAGACTAAACACCACTAACAGGCAAAGCCCTTGGTGGAACTCCCCTTCAGAATGTTGACAGATGTATAGGCCTTGTGCAGGCTAAACATAGGAATAGTTCCATGATGATGAATAAGCTGCAAGGCAGTACAAGTTGTGGCTGTCCTGGTTTAAGTGCCTTGAAGGTATGTGTATAATGCACATATATTATGTAAACTGCTTACTGTTTTACATATCCATTGTCAGGAGAATGGTATGCACTAATGCTCCCCACAGGGAAGCAAAGAGACAGAACCCGTGGAAAAGTACGTGTGGCTTGACAACAGCCATTTTGAACAAATGGCCTAAAGAAATTCTCATAATCGTTCAAGTCAATGACCAACATTTTGACCAGCTTCTCATACTTTACTGAAGACATCGAATACGATTGTAATTACTTTGTGTTCTTGGTGAAAAGAGCCTAATTTCAAGCCTGTTTTTTTGTTTTTGTCTTCAACAGAGATCACAAATGTGTTGTTGATGTATGGATGAACAGATTACAAGTATTACTAGAGGGCCATGAAAGAGCAAAGGCCACATATGTGTGTACTTCCAGGTTGCATATTTCCATTTTCTGAGGCTCGAAAAAGATCCAAATTGGGTTACCAGTATCAATTACCATTAATATATGAGATTTTGAAAAATGGCTGCCCTTTTTTAATTTCAATTTCAGCATGAGAGCTCTATTGTAATGTTGGTTACAGTTGTGTTCTTTCTAAACAGTTTCATGCAACTGTCCCACAGAACCTCGAGCAAGAAGTGGTTTTTTTCTCATATTTGGATGGTGCCTGAAGTCCAGACATTGCTATGTCTACTACTATTGTACAAGGATCACAATTCTCAGTGGTAACATGCACATGAGTGTTTGGGTGGGGCACCACCAGAGGTTCTGCTGGTAATCTACGGGTTAGAAGCGTGTCCTAGGTTCCTGGAATATTGTGTTATAATTAAAGGTGACAATGGAGACTGACACAATGAGCAGGGTGCTACGCTCATCTTTATTCACCTGGATTCCCTGAAAAGTAGGGCGGGGTGGGGAAACCTGCGGGCTAAGGGTGGGTTAACGTATGTTCTAAAATGTTTGGGCTTGTTACTTTTCTTTTACTCACTATAACTGACTCCTTCCATGAAAGTAGAACAGTTCAGTGCACAGTAAAGTTCCGGTCACTGCTGAATGTCATTGTTAATGGGCATTTTCACACCTGCACTGATAATGATCGTATTCAAACTGAAAGCAGACTGGTCTGTGATGAAATCCTCAAGATATAGGCAGGAAGATAATAGTGATGCAAAGCCTTTCTAATGGCAAAAAAGCAATATATACATTTCTTAACATAATGAAGCACCGAACTCATCTAAATGAGTTACACAATTAAGGCATCAAGCACAAGTGTGGGACATCTCTGTACTAACAAACAATGATGAATTCAAATATCCAGAAAGTAGAGCAACATGGGCGCAGGCGTCGAACATCTTACTTCACCAGCTTTGCTGTTATTTTGTTTGAATTGAGTTATACCACAAAAGCCTCTCACGGTGCCTAATTTATTTACATAAAACAATAGTAAAAACACAAGAGCCAAAACACAATTTTTACGGAGCGAGACCTGAAGTATCTTGAATGTGGTCTCGTTACACATCAAATATACACAAGTTTATGTTTAGACTACTATGCTACGTAACTTGTAAGTGTGCTTTTATTCTCCCATAACATGATTTAAGGGCGATGATTCTGGTGGCCACATAAAATGTGTGTAGATATGTTTCATGAAAAATATTCCTCCAGGGGCGGCTGGTACCCTTTCAAAGTGGTGGGGCGAGTGCCCCACCACTTCCCAAAAAAACGAACTAAAACAACCCCTCCCTCCAAAACCCCAAAGTAAACCACCCCTCCCTTCAAAAGCCCCAAATAAAATACCTCTGACCTCCAAAAGCCCAAATAAAAACATAACACTAACTACAAAATAAAACACAACCACTACACTTACGTGCATTACACATACCAAATAAAATAAAATGGCACTTCCCCACTGGCTCCACGACCTCCTCGGTGTTCTTCTCCTTCTCTGATGCATGAAGGGCTTTACTAACCAATCCAGGCGCTGCTTTTGTGCTGTTAACCTGCATGAGAGAAGAGCCTGGATTGGGTGGAGCAGGCTTGCTGGATGCTTCTTCAGGCCCTGGAGGCCTGTGCTTGGTCTCCACCCAGCTGTCTTGAGAGCTTCAAAGTGTGCATGTCACTTTGGCTGGTGCAAAACAGCTGACCAAAGTGAAATGCGCCCTGCTTCAGTCCTCCTCTGCCAATTGCAGTGGCAGCAGAGGACATGCCCAGCATGTCTTGGGGCTGGCGCTGCTGCAGTGCGCACTGCACCGCTAAAATCAAATGGCAAAAAAATATTTTCAATGCATTTGATTTTTTCCTTTGTGGCTTGCAGTGGGCGGCGGGGGGGGGGGGGCGATGCTTCCCCACACTCGAAAAGAAACTGCCACTGCATTCATCCCTTTAGAACTGGTCAAACGCCTGTGTCTGTGTAGTAAATAAGAGGCATATTTATGGACCTATTGTGTCGCTATTGCACCACGCAACGTGGTGCAAGAGCGACGTAACCCCAATCAAAAACATGCCTCTTAATATCAAGGAACATTTTCGGTGAAACCCCTGACCAGCTGAAACTAAGATCAGGATGTGAAGTTCATTGGATACCCTTGGGTACAATTCTGAGATGTGGCAAAACAAATTAAACTGAGTGAATCGGCTACCCCACCTCCTCATAGTGAATTATTAACCTGTAACAGAAACCTATTGCAGCCTTAGGGACATATGTATGACTAGGGTTGCATCGCTCCTGCACCACGCAACGTGGTGCATTTACAACACTAGCCCAAAATGCCATTTATCAAGCCACGCAAGGCCACCCTGCGTGGCCCTGAGTGGCTTCATAAATATGGAGTAAGGCAACGCAGAATTAGTGCACCTGGCAATGCACCAAAATGCTACTCCTTTCCAGGTGAGGTGTAACAAGGAGAAATATCTTAATTTCTCCTTGTTTTTTCTCTTTCTATGTGTGCTGCATTCCGCCTTACACAGAGAAAGAGGACAATGCCTCAGAGGATTGTTTTTGTGCAGGAAGGTGCCCCTTCCTACACAAAACAATCCTCCCTACAACACAGGCACCCTTGCATCATGGTGCAAGAGTGCCTGTGTTGAGAAATGGGTTATTTGTAAGGGCAGATAAGTACCTTCACCTAGCAATAGGCCACTAACCCCCACTAGGTTCAGTTAGGTCTCAATAAATTAACCCCAGCTCAACCCTTGGTAGCTTGGCAATGTGCAACAAGGCTTAACTTAGTTGACAAAGTGTAAAGCATTCAAGTATCACCAAACAGTAATTTTAAAAAAACACAGGAAACAGTTTAAAAATCCAAAACCAATTTATAAAAATAGGAAATATGTTTAGCTTTAAAATGACACGAAAACGAATAAAATCAGATAAAGCGAACCGGAAATAAGATTTTTTAAAAGAATTAATGCTTTTTAGCGCGCAGCAACAAATAGCGCCAAACTAGTCATCTGGTTGCACCTTGACAGGCTGACCGCGATGGAGCCCTGCTCGGCTAAAGCAAGCAGGAGGCCTCGTCCAAAAGTTTACCTTTGGACTTAGTTGTTTTCTTGAAGATTTTTTTCAGCTGGACCAAGTCACCAGTCCTGTCTGACCTCCAGGAACCCTTCCTTGGATACGCGTCACGGGAGCCGTCGTGGGACATTTCTACATTTGGACTTAGATGATTTTTCGATATGAAAATCCTTTGACCAAGGCAAACCTGAATCTTGATCCGACGTCCCTGGAGTTCTCTTTGGATACACTGCCTGGGAGGTCCCTTTATGGAGCTTTGTTTCCAAAAGTTCTCCAAACTTCTTTAAACTTCTGGATCTTCGTCCAGATGCTCTTTTAAGGTTTTTTGGTGTCCACAGCTCACCCCAAGGTTCCAGAAGCTCTTAGTTACTCCTTGAGGGTGCGGAGTACAATTCCCAGAATGCACCTGGTGCAGTTTCAACATTGGCCACTGGACAGTGGTCAGCTGGTCAGTTTCTTCAGGAGTTGGTGCAGGGGACTCTGGTTAGCAGTTTTTCACCTGTAGTAAACAGGGAGTCCCTCCTTGAACCAGTTTAAGACAGGCAAAGTCTTTCTTGTGGTAAAGCCCAAGTGTGCAGCTGGTGCAGCCCTCCATAGTGCAGTGTCCAGGTGCAGGTCAGGGTCCAGCAGGGCAGTCTTTCTTCTCCTGTAGTTCTTCTTCGTAGGGATCTGAGGTGTGGATGCATCTATGCCAGTTTTATCTTTGCTCCTGCGTGACAAACAGTGGGGTCCTGGTTCTCCAATCAGGTGCAGGGTCCTTCCCCCTGTGATGACTACTTCCTGGGAAGTGTGGCAAAAATCTATCGCTGGGAGCAACATTCCTCAAAAATCCATTATGGCTGAAACTGATTTTTGGAGGTTACCTAAGGCTAAGCCCACCCACTGGTATGTCTAAAAATCTTAAAACACCCCCTCCTGCCCTCTCCTTACCTAATCAAGCGGGAACCTAATTGTCTGGGTTTGCAGGATGTGAGGGAGGTGCTGGGTTGCTCCAAATGTCCTTCCCTGCATTTGAAGACCAGTTTGGCTGCCTTCCCCCCTTCCTGCTTCTCCATTTGTGAGGGAAGTTCTCCTCCTCTAGGCACATCTCTTAGTGTTCGGCCGAGGCCTCTTCACACCTCATCAACGCAGCCTGGCCAGGCTGCCAGATGCTGGCCAATCAGAGAAGGGCACTACAGGGCTGTAGTTGGTAACTTTTTAGGTAGAGTTTAAAATTCTTTACCTGAACAAGTTATGATAAATCCAACAATTGTAAGTTATGGGATATATTCTAACAATTAATTTGATACTAAACGTGTGGTATCTGACACTTAAGGGGACTTTATAAATTAAAATAAAGACTTCCCATTCTAGCCAATGGAGGCCATTCACTACAATGAGGGAAAAACAAATTTGGTTGTTTTACCTCACCAGGGCTTATAAAACTGTTTTTATAAGGTCCCGGCTTATAGTTACATGGCACCCAATCCTAGGGGCACATAGGGCACAACTTAGGGGTGACATATGTCAAAATAAGGTAGTTTAAGGCTTTGGAAGTACTTTTAATTCCAAAGTCGAATTTGCATATAACTTTAATTTCAAAGCAGGCAGAAAGGCAGGCTTGCCTTTAAAATGACACTGGGCACCTCAGAAGTGCACCTTTGGGTGAACTGTCTATGCTCGGGTCCCTTAACCTTCATGTCCTACCATATACTACGGATTTATAGGTAGGGTAAAATTACCAATTATACTTAGCTTAATTTGCATATCCACTTTACAAAGAGCACTGGCCCTGGGACTAGTAAGCAGTACCCAGGGCACAGCCAAGAGTCAGTAACCACCAATATCTGTCCAAAAGGTTTAGGGATGACCAGGGCAAAAAAGGAAGACTTTTCTACAGGGTGCATTGGTGCTAGGCAGCCAGAGTGGCACCAGCGCAAGGATAAAGGCAGGAATGTGACGTATTCTTTTAATTAAAAAAAAAATATATATATATAGGTGTAACAAGGCTGTATACACATACGCAGTATAAGCTGCTGTGGATCAATACATATAAAAAAAGTGAACAGAGCACAACTGACCATCATATGGTGCATAAACAGTAAAGTCGGGGTACAGTTGTACGAAAAGTCTCCTTTGCAGGGGAGCTTCCATCTGGCAGGTGACAGACCGCTGCTGGGCCACGAGGATGCTGGTTCCAGCCAAGTGCATGTTGGCCTAAGTGTCGAAGGGACCCACACCATGGCCCAGACCCAGGATTATGTTCAGCAGTTAGGGAGCGCTGAGGGACGTGGGTAGAGCTGACCATCAGGTGTTACGAGCTTCCTGCTGCAGAGGGGCTGGGGATGGGAAGGGAGCGTTCGGTAGTGAGGCATAAAGAGGAATAGGGACAGAAGAGTGCTTCAACCGGAAGGTCAAAGACTATGGGCAACTGTGTTTGATGTCAGGGCCAGGAGTCCCTGCCATGGGATGGTGAAGGGGATTGTGGGGACAGCCTGTGCGAGGATGTAATGTTGTGAGCTGTGAGAGAGGACGAAGTGCCGAAGTGTGCTTGGATTTGGTTGGATGGGTCAGAGAGGGGCAAGGTCAAATTGAGGGGGGCAAGAACGACAACAAACAGGATTCAGCTTAACAGAGTAAAACAAAATAAAGAAGGGGGATATGGAGGGGAGGAGATATAGCGGCGTAAGGCGACAAGGACGAAGTATGTAGAAGATTTAACACAAAAAGAGGAGGGGGAAGGGCAAGTGGGGGGGAGAGAGGGGTGGGAGGGTGCCCGGCATCCATTGTATTTCAAAGGGGCCTGGGGGGGAGGGTTGTAAGCAGGGGAAAAGGAGAGTTGGTGAATGGGTGGGAGGGGGCAATGGAGGAGAGGGCGGTACGCAGAGAGAGGAGGGGCTATGAGGGCAGTCATCTAGGAGGAGGAGGGGAGAAGGCATTGTCAGTCATGGTTGTTCTGGGTGTGCGGATTACCTGTGATAAAGGGTGCCCATGTTTGCTCATACTAGGTGGATTGGTTTGCATCATGTATATAACACGTTCATGTGAGACGGTTCGGATCATTGCCACAATCCATTCTTCCAACTTGGGAGGTGTAGAGGATCTCCAATGGCGGATGATACAGATCTTGGCCGTCGCTATTGCCGTATGTAGTGGGCACTTCTGCAGCCGGGTTAGCTCATGGGTATCTCTCATGTTGTGTAAGAGTATGAAGGAGAAGAGTGGTGTCCATAGTATCATGGAAGCGCTAAGGGTAGAGGCCGCAGCCTCCCTGAAGGGCCAGTTCGATGGGCATTCACACAAGATGTGGCGCAGATCGCAGCGAGTTTCTGGGCAGCACCAGCAGTCGGCATGGGATAGGAGGCTCATTCTATGCAGTTTTTCAGGAGTCCAGTACCAGTCGTGAATCACTTTAAAAAGACAAAACTTCAAGCGTGCTTCTCTGACTCCTCTGTCCAGGGCCTCCAGCATATACATCCAGTCCTCCACCTCGATCTCCGCCCACAGGCGTACATGCCATTTAGAGCATAGGTTGTCTAAGAGGGGCTAGGAATAAAGGTGACATGTAAGAACTCCATATAAGCCCACCATTATGCCCCTGAGGCTGCCCCACGACTTAAGGTTAAACAGGATAGAGGAGACCTGCAATGTCCTGGGTCTGGTTACCATACTACTTTGGATGCAGTGTGCGAGTTGCATATAATGCCATGCCTGACAGGGGTGGAGGCCGTATCTCTCCCTTAGGCTCTCAAATGGTTCAATTTCACAGTTTTCGAACAACTGATCTAGGTATTCAATACCTACCGCGCTCCAGGGCTCCCAGTGAAAAGAGATCCCTCCTATCTTTAGATCGTTATTATCCCATATAGGGGCCCGCGAGTGGAGGAAAGGATGGGTCGCTAAAAGGTGATGTGCCCTACACCAGGCCTCATCATTGCCATCAGCATCGGGTTACCAGAACCTGGCAGAGTGCTGTACAAGACGTTAAGTCCACCTCCGCAATCCAACAGTGTACGTTCTGTGACAACCCACTATGGCGGGTCCGTTACTTCGGGTAGTAGTAGATATGCTATCGGAGAGACATGGAGGGCTAAGGCATAATGTTCTATCGACGGAAGCCCCATACCTCTGTGGGGGTGGCGCACCATTGGTTTGGCTGATGACAAGCGGGGGGGAGGTATCCCACATGAAACCTCTGATTGCCTTGTCGATCAGTCTAAGGGTTGAGAGAGGCACCTGTAAAAGGAACAAGCCTAACACATACGTATAGTGTGGCAACATAACCACAATTACTGCCTGCACTCTTCCCCACACAGAGAAACCTACTTGAGACCATTTTTCGAAGTCCCCAGCCATGCGAGTGATGAGGGGGTCTAGGTTGTCTGCTATCATGTGGTTCAGACCTCGGTTGACGAGGATCCCCAGGTATTTAAGGTGTAGCAGCGTCCAACAGAAGGGGAGGCAGTGCTTCGCTCTTATCCCAATTTACCCAGTACTCCGAACGGATTGCAAAGCCATCAATAATCTCCAATAGGGTGAGAGGGAGCGTCCAAGGTCCATCAGGGTGAGCAGTATGTCCTCTGTGTAGAGGTAGAGTTTTGACACGTCCCCCCCTCAAAGGGATACCGGTTAGTTGAGAAGATTGTTGAATTGTAGCTGCCAATGGTTCCCTGGCCAATAAAATATAAGGGGCAAGAGGGGACAGCCTTGTCTCGTACCTCTGCGTATTGGGAAAGGGTCTGCTATAAAACCACCGCAGTTGACCTGTGCTGTGGGGTTATCATGCAGCAGCCGCACTTTTGCAATAAATTGGTCACCCAGGCCGAATTTCCTCATGGTCGCGAATAGGTAACCCCATTCGATACGGTACAGCTTTTTCAGCGTTGAGAGAGAGTGCTAGGGCTTCGTCTGGTATGTTCCTGGCCTTCCATATGGCATGTGAACGGGTGAGGAGGTGGTTTCCAGAGGAGTGGCCGGGGACGAACCCCTCCTGAGTATGGTTTATTAGGGATGGGATGACCTTGCGCAGTCAGGCTGCCAAAACACTGGCGAGTATTTTGATATCCCCATTCAGAAGAGAGATAGGGCGATAGCTACGACAGTGAAGGGGTTCACACCCGGGTTTGGGCAAGACCGCGATAGAATGTCTCAAACTCGTTGACAATGTCTAGCGGTTGAGTCAGCAGCTGGTCGCTGGAGGACAAGATGGCAGGGGTGGCCTGCGCTGCTTTTCTCTGCCTAAGCTGAGCTGCTAAGAGCCTACTGGCCCCCCCGTTCAGTCGTTGCAGCGCATATTCGGCCCGCAACGTGAATAGCTCATTAAGGGCCACCGGGCTCGTTCAAGGCTCTGGCACGTGGTTAATGAGGGTTGAGCTTTATATTGTTGGGTGAGGCACACAATGTCACCCTCCAATTCTGTATGGTGAGCCGCCCTTTGTTTATTGGCCTGCAAATCTTGCATCATTTACCCGCCAAAGGTTGCTTTCACGGCCGCCCATAGCACTCTTTGGGATGAAACTGTACCCTTATTATCATGCATGTAGGTGGAAACATGTGACCGCAATTGTACTTTACCCTGAGGTGTGCAGTATTGATATACAGCTAGTCACCATGGTTTACGGCCTGGAGAGACCAACCCTGTATCAACAGTCTGCGGTGTCAGGGAGTAGTCCGAAAGGGCACACTCCAGGATACAGGAGTCCCAGGTCGGGCCACTATGTTTTGTGTCACCAGGAAGTAGTCCAGTCGTGACTGTGTCCTGTGGGCCGGCTATATGAATGTGTATTCTCTATCCACTGGGTGTGTGAGCCTCAAATGATCCACAAGCCCATGATCCACGGACACATCCATTAGTATGTCCATATCCTGATGGTTACCAACATCTATGGGGCCAGTCCTGTTGAGTATTGCATTGCGGGCTAGGTTCCAATCCCCTCCTATGATGTAGTGGGATGCTCTAATCTCAGTGAGTAGCCGATTGATTTGGAAACAGAACGAGCGTTTGGGACCGATAGGCATGTAAATCAAACTGACACACAGCACAAAGCCCCCACTCTTTAGTTTGGTAAACACATATTTGCCCTCCGGGTCCGACCACGTCTTCACCACGTGACGGGTAGTGCCTTGCAGATCAGGACTGCCACTCCAAATCTCCTGGGTGTCCTGCTACCCTCCTTTTGTGGATTAGGGCAGCAACTGAAGAAAGATTTCCCTACCCAATCGCACTGTAATTTACTTGACTCAGCTGCATCGAGATGTGTTTCCTGGAGGAGAGCCACATCTGCCATTTGGACTGGAGGTACGAGAGGACTTTCTTACGTTTTATATATTGGGTCAGGCCGTTGACATTTCCTCTCGTCCTCGCCCCCCCACTAGTCAGCCCCATATTCGCGCCACTTCCATGGCCGCCCCAAGCCCATTCTTCCCCCATCCACTCAAGGTCCTATCTTGGAATGTCAACGTATATAACCATAAGAGGGACAGGGAGATTATATGGTTCAGTGTACAGCCTCCCTACCAGTAATACAAATAAAAAAATAGACTGTTCCACAAGAAAAGACAGTCCACAAGGCACTTCTAAAAATAGAAGCAGGAGCCCTTACACATCCATTGGATTTCATGCTTCATCATAGGGCTTGCTCCTCATCATACTGGCACTGCAATGTCTGATGGGCCCACAAGGGAGTTCGTTGTCAGAGATCTTAATTGGTAGTGCGTGCCGTGGTTAGAGTATGTGGGATAAATTTAAACCTACAGGCAAAAAGGAGCTGGACAGAGAAATGATAAAATTGGTTAGAGAACCTCAAAAACCTATATTTTATTGATCGTTAAGGGTCTCGGTCAAGGTTAAAAACACTAGGGAGTGGAATGGAGATAATGTTCCACCACTCTACCAAAACACAGAACAAAGGGGGTGAAAGAAAATTCTTCCTTCAACCACTAATAAAGGTCAACATGTTTCGCACCTAAAAAGTTCCAAAGGATCTAATGGCGCTTCATCAGGATCAATGTAATCAATTTCTCCTAAGCTACACTTGTCATGGGTTGTGGGAAAGGAATTCTGAGTTGACTTACTCAAAATGCTCTGCATCTAACAGCCTAGATAGGTGAGGACCCTCCTCCATTAGGGACGGGGCGCAATGAGAACATGCGTGCCAAAGGACTATCAACGCTTTATTATTCGCGAACACCGTCAGGACTTTCGGGAACGCGGCTGCGGGGTAGGTCTCCATACACGGACCTTCGCGAATAATAAAGCAAGAATAGTTCTTTCACATGCCACCCTGCCACCTGTGGCTGCAGTCCCATGTTCAGGCGTCCTGCAATGCCCCACCCACACAATCACACATCTTGCCTACTCAGATTTCACACTTCAGCATGGACGTCATTTAATGGTCGCCAGGGGTCTCAGCTGGGACCCCTGGCTTGCCCTAGTGACCCCTGGCCTCATCTCATATTTCCAGCTCATTTTTATTACACTGATGGTGAATAAAAGTCTATTATTCACTATTAGTGTAGTAAAAGGTGTAGAAGCAGGATCTGGAACAGACATTCACTGCCGTGTAAGGTAAGAAAAAAATGCTTAAAATGTATATTGTATGTGTGCTTGTGGGTGAGAGTGAATTTGTCTGAGAGAGTGTTCATATGTGTGAGCATTTATGTTTGCATGTGGGATCGTGTACGTGTGTGTGAGTGAATAAACATAAGTGAGTAAGAGTGAATGAGAGAATGTGAATGAGTGAGTCAGCGTAAGAGTCAGTGGAAATTAAGGAGAGCAAGTGAGCGCTAATGAGTGAGCAAGACAGTCTGAGTGAATGAGTGTAAGTGAATGTAAGTAAGCATCAGTGAGAATGTATTATTGCAGAAAGCTGGATCTGTATATACTATATCAAAGTGAGATATAGTGTGCACAGAGTCCAGGGGTTCCCCAGAGGCTTGACAGAGGCAAAAATAGATAATACTAATGCTCTATTTGTGGTAGTGTGGTCAAGAAGTTAGGCTTATCAGAGAGTAGTGCAAAGCATTTTTTGTACACACACAGGCAATAGAAGAAGCACACACTCAATGACAACGTCAGACCAATGGTTTTTATATTGTAAAAATGTATTTTCCTAATTTATTTTTATAACCACAAGATTCAAGTTGCAGGTAAGTACCTTAAAAGTTTTGTATTTCATCTAGGTATCAACAGTACTTTGTTTGAATTAGGTAAGTAATACAGTTTTTGAATTATTGGCAAAAAGCTATTTTAAAAATCGACATTGCAATTTTCAAACAGTTCCTGGGGGGGAAGAAAAGTTAGATCTGTTCACAGGTAAGTAGCACACTTACAGTCTCAGTCTCCAGGTTTTAGGAAGTCCTCCCATTGGGGTTCAAGTTAACCCCAAACACCTACCACCAGCAACACAGGGCGGTCAGGTGCAGAGGTCAAAGTTGAGCAAAATTAACGTGGGCTCCTATGGAGACAGGGGGTAATTGGAATCTGGTCAGCCAGCAGGTAAGTACCAGTGACTCGGAGGGCAGACCAGGGGGGATTAGAAGAGCACTGGAGGGGCCACACATAGTCACCAAACACACACCCTCAGCAGCATAGGGGTGGCCAGGTGCAGGGTGCAAACAAGACTTCGGGTTTCCAATGCTGGTCAATGAGGAGACCCTGGGGGTCACTCAGAGGCTGCAGGCGAGGTCCAGGGGGTGGGGGTGAGGGGTGTCTCGGGCATACCACTGGTCAGACAGAGAGGAGGGCCTCCTGCTGAAAGATGAGGCACTCGGGGTCGGTTTCTCCAAGGCCTGGGAGCTGAGGGTGCAGGGTGTTCTTTAGGCATCAGATACCTTTGTCCAGGGCTCGCGGTCAGGGGGGTCCTCGGAATTCCCTCTGCAGGTGTTGTTGTGGAGGGGTGGAGAGGTCAACCTAGGGTGGGCACTTGCTCACAATCGCCTGGGGACCCTCTTTGGTTGGGTGGACCACCTAGACACGGACTGTGGGCATCAGGTGTACAGGGGTCAAGAGTCATGCATTCGGAGTGAGGTGTGAGTCCTTCTTTGTAGGTTTCTTCAGACAGAACCTCTGTCCTCATGAGTGCTTGGTCCTTTTAGGTGCAGGGCAGTACTCTGGAGTTGGCAGAGGTCGCTGGGCCTGCTGGAAGCATCGTTGGTCTTTGTGCAGGTTCTTTGAAGCAGGAGACAGGCTGGTAGGGCTGGGACAAAGAAGTTGTCGTCTTCCTTCTTCCCTGCTGGGGGTTTTAGCTTAGCAGTCCTTCTTCTTCTTGTAGGCTGCCAGGAATCTGGTGAGTTGGAATCAGGGGAGCCCTTAAATACAGGATTTAGGGGCATTACAGGGGTCAGAGGGCATTAGCTAATGGCTACTGTCCCTGAGGGTGGCTACACCCTCCTTGTGTCCACTCCCTTTGGGGAGGGGGGTACATTCCTTTTCCCTATTGGTCCCTGTCCTCCAAACCAAGATGGAGGATTCTGCAGGGAGGGGGTCATTTCAGCTCTGGACACCTTAGGGGTGGTCACTCCTCCTTGTTTTTCATAAGTTTCCCGCTGAACTTGCTGCCAAAATTGGGGGCTTGTCTGAGGGGCGAGCAGCTCCACTAGCTTGAGTGCCCTGGGGCACTGTAGCAGGAGGCCTGAGCCATTGAGGCTCACTGCCAGGTGTTACAGTTCCTGCAGGGGGGAGTTGTGAAGCACCTCACCTCCACCCAGAGCAGGCTTTGTTTCTAGCCTCAGAGGGTACAAAGGCCCTCACCCCATGGGGTCAGAAACCCGTCTGCTAGTGGGTAGCAGTATTCAGTGTAGCCGTTATGGAACTGTGGAGTTTGTTTTGACATACCCCAGACCATATACTTAGTATGGCCACACTGCACTTACAATGTCTAAGAATGGACTTAGACACTGTAGGGGCATGTTGCTCATGCAGCTATACCCTCACCTGTGATAAAGTGCACCCTGCCTTAGGGCTGTAAGACCTGCTAGAGGGGTGACTTACCTATGCCACAGGTAGTGTTTTGTGGGCATGGCACCCTGAGGGGGATGCCATGTCGACTTTGCCTTTTTCTCCCCACCAGCACACACACTTTGCAATGGAAGTGTGCATTTGTAGGTGAGGGGTCCCTTAGGGTGGCACAACACATCCTGCAGCCCTTAGGGACCCTCCCTGGTTACAGGGCCCTTGGTACCACTGGTACCTTTTACAAGGGATTTATGTGTGTGACAGAGGTGTGCCAATTGTGGAAATAATTGTACATTTTTGGGGGAAAAACACTGGTGCTGGGGCCTGGTTAGAAGGGTCCCAGCACACTCTCAGTCAAGTCAGTATGAGTATCACGCAAAAAAGTGTGTGGGGGGGAATAACTGCAATGAGTGCCAGTTTCCTACAGTCATGCTTTCAAGTCTGATGTTGGACCTGGCACGTTTCTTGGCAAAATGATGGCATTGGCACACTGGAGGCAATACTTGCATATGGGATACCCACTGCAAAATGCTAGAGGTGGCCGCTCTATAGGTCTATTTTGTCATGGGGCACCCAAAGAGAAATGCCAGTGTTGATATACTGGAGAAAATTCTTGGCATAGGTGACATCTGTGGCAAATTGATGCTGGCACAATGGAGGACATTTGTGGCATATGGGAGGACATTGTGCATATGTCAAAGGGCCCTCCTTGACAAAATGTGGTCCTCAACATACTAGACATAACTTTTTACATAAGGGCCCCCCATAGTACATGGACAGTAGTATTAGCAAAATTCTGCCACTGGTAAACTGTATGTAATGCTTCGGCAAAAGAGGCGCCCATAGCGAAATGCTAGCCCCAGCAATGAAGGTACTTTTTGACATGTGGGGCACATATAGGACAGTTTAAAAACAATTGGTTCAACTCATAGGGAGTGTCAGAATTCAATAGCTTGGAACAACATAAAAGGTTTTGAAATGGACTATTAGGGCCATTTTTTTCAAATTTCTCTCAAGGGAGAGAAAACCCCCCCCTCCAGTATCCAGTAGAAGATATCAAACTCACTTTGCTTGCTTACTACAATTCAAGTAACTGTTCCCTTAACATACTATATCTGCACCTTTAACATAGATGATGTCCAAAGATAGACATTTGTTTATTATATTAATCATGCAATTATTATGGAACTTCACCAGTGTTAATTATTGAGATGTCAGTGGAATTAAGGTAATGTGACATCACTGCCTAGAAAGACTTCAAGTCAAAGGTCATATGGTGTCCCTTCCTGTGACATCATTAAGGTCAAGGGGTATATGATGTTACTTCTGCTACCCCTCGCATTTTGGTGAATCGACTTCCATGCATTCCAGTCTCTGAGTCCCTCAGGCCTCACTACTTACCTGTACTATTAATCCATCCTGGCCGGCAGCTCCCTGACCTTTACAAATATCAGTGGCTCTGACAACTTTTTGTTAGTCTCTGGACTGACATAGATGGAAGAGAGCAGGGAAGGGTGTGCAGAACCAAGCTGGACTGTGGTGAAAGGCCTACCTGGCCTCGGGGGTGGGGGGATAGCAGCCCCTGCAAGTAGCAGCGGCTTAACAAGGGTGCTTTGGGCCTCAGTGCAGGTCTATCTATCTATTGCGGACATTACCGCTTTCACTTTACAGGAGAAATATCTCGTTTCATGGGAGTTACAGATGGTTTCAGATATACTATGCAGCTTTAAGTAATTAAAAATGTTGGCAACGGATAGCTCTGCTCTTGGATTAGCTAAGAAAAGCAAGCCATTAATGTGCCACAGTGTGCCCTTCTTGCCCCCGAGCCTTGGTGCAACTGTACCTGCTGCATGAGAAATAGGTACTCCACTCTTGCATAACAGCGAACAACACAACGCTAAGGAACAATATACGAGAGACAAGAAGAGGCAACAAGTATGGACAGCTGATATGTCAAAATATTACCCACGGAAGGACATAACCAATGTATGCATCCATTGAAGATTGAAACCACCAACCACCAGGCTTCAGTAGATCAAGCACCCATTCTGTTTTCCTTTCTTCTTGAAGCATGGCATGCCTTTCTGAGAGCTGCATCACATACTATACAGACATGCACTTCTGTAGTGGAGCACTAGTATTTCTCATTCAGTCTATGGTTGGTTGGGACACCGTAATGAAATCTTGCAGCTCTGTAACAAGATGGTGTCTCCGCAAGGCGGGTACAATTGTGACATGCTGGGGCAGTGTATATTTTGCTGACAGCAACGCTGAGAAGTACCAGCCGGTGATTGCCTCTTTGTGTTTCCAAACTCTACTGTTGGCAAAACATGCTAACTCAGAGGTATTGAAAATTAACATATACGCTCCAGGCGCCCAAAAAAATAAAGGCACCGACCACTTGTGCCCCGGTGCCGCACAGAGCTGCTCCCTTAAGTATGGTGCACCCCGGAATTGCAACAGTACTTTACAAGTGGTCGAGACATTTTTAAGTGAGTGGCTCATAAACAGACGAAGATACACTCCAACACCAGTTTCAGTCTTCTTCCTCTTGTCCATTGTTAGATGTATCTGTGCACGACTGCACTCAGCCGGGTTCCTACACCCTCTCTTCGTTTCATTTCCATTATCCCCTGCAGCTAATATTGCTCTACAGAGCAGGATGACTTGGGGCAGATTTACGACCTTTTGGCGCATGGCAGCACAGCACGTCACCCTGCAGCTCTGCGTCAAAGGGACAGCGCAGGAATGGCCATCCCTGTTCTCTCCCACAGCACTGGCGCCCTTTTGGCTTCAAAGCAAAGCACCATGGTATAAGGATGTCTGTGTTGTGGCCAGGATTGTTCTGTGTAGGAAATGTCACCTTCCTGTACACAAACAATGCTGGGAGGCTTTTCCATCTTTCTGTGTGTGCTGAGCATTAAGTGAAAAATCAAAGTGACTGAACTGTCTGCTAGGCAACCATGAGTCAGTGGTTTTCAAACTTGTTGATGCCGCTCCACCCCCCAGTGGGAAAAAATAATTCATCACCCCCCTCACAATTTTTGATAATTGTCCTAATAGGTTGGAAATGTTAAATAAGTCTAGACTTATTTAAACATTGCAGTTAAGTTCCGTTACCTTTCTACACATACAATAAACATGTGTCTGCTTAAAACAAAGCACTAATATCTGCATAATCCTTTTTGTGGCCAGAGCCTGGCGCCCCCCGTGGAATCACTTGGAGCCTCCCTAGAGGCCCCCCCCCCAGTTTGAAAACCCCTGCACTAGATCACGTGCAAGGTTCAGTAGGAGTCTTCAGTGGCAGCAACTGTCTTGCTGGTTACAGGTATTGTTTTGGCCCTTATGCTGTGGCTAGGAATTATTTTCATCACATAAGAGAGTGCATCAGTGAACAGAGATTTCCGTGTTTTCATCACTTTGCTGGTAAAACACAAATAGAGGTTTTAATTGTTATTGGTAGTTCAGATTTTTGTGGAGGTATTTTCTGTGTGTTCACGCCTCTTGTTTATGACCAACAGGGCTTTATTAGTTCAAAATTATTCTGGGAATAGGAGTTTCAAAATGAAAGTCTCCTACTGATAACTAGATTTTTTATCAGTATATAGTGCCAGAAATCAAAAGTTATGATGTTCTTTACACAGAAAAACACAAAGGGATTATAGAAATCTAGGATCCACTAATGTTGCTTTCTTGAGACCCATACATCTGGACGTATGAGGCCTTCCCTATGAAAGCAGAAGATATTCTTACATACAATCATAAACCATGGTCTCCTGGCATTCTTCATGTGCTTAGGTCCAGAAATATGGAACATTTAAAAATGTATTTATTCACATTATAGAGAACATGGCTTGATTCGATTTCAAGAGTCAATGACCATTGTGACATATTAAGACATTATGTATATGATCGAAGTGCCAAAACTGATCATTTTAACAATCTCCTGGAACCTTTGTGTAGCTATACAATGGCATAGGTTTGGCTGAATTAAGTACAGCAATGGTGAAGGTAGCCGGAGATTGTGAAACTGGGGGCAACAAGAGTGCAATAGTTTTAGGGATGCTTGGAGAATGACACTTCAGGGTGAAGAATAATTATTGCCCTTGGTGGCCTTCCTCACTGGGGCACATATGTAGGATGTGGCTGTCTCTGCTCTTAGTGGTAAGACTAGACAGCAGAACCAACTCAGGGGACGAGTGTGGTATGAACAGGTAGTGCTCTGCAACTTTATTTTGTAAGGGGCTTGAACTGAGCCGCTTTGTAATTGGATCAGTGGTATTCGAGTCCTCTAATTACATAGCAACTCATGAATCGCAGGGGCTTCTCAGTGGCAGCTCCTTCACTGTAGCAGCTCTGATACGGGTGGGTGCACCAGTTAATGCCTGCAACCTGCCTTGCTTTCAATGATCTTCACCATTAAACGCAGAGCAAGACCCAAAAACCCAACCAGCAAAAAACCCTGAGCAGACAAATTAAAAAAAAGAGCTAATGGGTGCAGGGTACACTGGGTTCCCCACACCTCTGAGCACTTGCACCATTGTGCTGTCTGTACCATTGATAGCTACACTCCTGGCAAGGAATGGTCCTTGATTGAAAAAGAAGGTGAGGGCTCAAGGACAGGGGACCAGTCCTGCAGAGGGACAGACCAGGCAGCACTGGCAGCAAGTCATAGAATCAGGTACTGGTGAGAGCAAGCTTTGCACATTTTCTTGACAAGTTCTTGCCTCCTGTGGCAGCTGCCACAAATATCAAGGTGGGGTGTGGTGGGAACGACGGGGATGGGGGAAGCAAGTAAAAAAAAAACAATTACCATTCTCACCGCCTCACATAGCATGAAAGCAACATCAGGATTGGTCTTTGCGGCCTGGACTGTCACTTAGACACTGCCCTGAGGTCTCTGCAGTATCTCCTGTCCAGTTGTTCAACACAGCCAGGTTGGATAAACCTAAGTGCCCATGTGTGTTTGGCTGGCCTGAGACAACTGGCCAAACACACATGTACACTTAGATGCACTCTCTCCTGTCCCCTCTCCCACTACTGCGGCCCAGTCCCACCCCCTCCCTGCATCTCCTGGCTCTTACCCAGTGGGGCAATGCTCCTTCTCCATCACAAAGGAGCTGCCCCTGCCTGCCTCCTTCTCTCACTAGCATGCTGTTGTAAATATCGTCCAATTAGAAGCACAATCTAAAATCCTGGGGACAGGACATACAACGACTCAGGGGTAGTTCCCCCTGCCCACACCACTGCCTCATAGATACACACTGTGAATATGCGGTTGAATAACATTTGAGGTTTCCTGCCCTGGCATGCTCGCTGTTGTTTACTGCTTTGTTTAGAGCCTGGCAGTAGAAGCCTGTCAATCCCCTCCATTACGAGTGACACACAATCAATGCACCATCTGATGGCCTCTTCGCTTCTGCACCCATGTCCTGTATATGGCACAAGGACAGAGGGCTACAGCCATATTTATGGGATTTTGGCATAGGGCAGCACAGCAAGTCACCTTGCTGTGCTGCCCTACGCCAAAGTGAAAGGGCAGGAATGCATGGTGTTTGATGCATTCCTGTCGTTTCTCCCTGCACTGGTGCCATTTCTGCAGCCTAGCAAAAAAGCCGGCACCCTTGCAATGTGGTGCAAGGGTGCATGTGTCGTCAGCAGGATTATATTTGTGCAGGAAGGGGCACCTTCCTGCACAGAAACAATCCATAGAGGCAATGTTTCTCATTCTATGTGTGCTGCAGAATGCAGCACACATGGAACGTGGAAAAAACAAGAAGAAATTAAAATATATTTCCTTGTTACACCTGCCCTTGGGAGGGTAAAGTTTTCATGGATTGCCAGGTTTACAAGTCCTGTAAATCTGGGAAAGAGTCAAAATCTATGCGAGCTGTGTGGGACTGCAGCACACATAAAAAGAGGAAAAAGCTTCCCGGGATTGTCTTTGTGCAGGAAGAAGCACCTGCACAAAAACAATCCTGCCAACAACTCAGACACCCTTGCACCAGGCAGGGGTGCCTGTTTTGACACTAGGTAGCCATAATGGTGGCAGCACAGTTAGAAGATCTAAGAATGCACCCTTATCTCATGTATACAGTGCATTCCTGCCCTTTCCTTTTGACATAGAGCAGCAAGATGACTTGCTGTGCTGCGCTGCCCTCTGCCAAAATTTTATAAATTTGGCCTTAAGTGTAGTGACTGCTCAGTAACATGCTATCAAGGTTCTGTTTGTATGAAAGGTCTTTATTTTTCATAGATGTAAAGAGCCCACCACAGCAAATCCTCCCTTACCGGGAATCCAATTTCCAACTGCCCCATAATTGAAAGCACAATTCCAGAACTGGAATACTTTCAACCCATGCAACAATGACTGGTGACTCACGCAGGATTCCACTTGCCTTTACTCAGAAATCCAATTGCCAGCCCTTTTACATAGTCCCACAACACTGAGCAAACAAATGAGTACTGGAGCAGATTTTTAGAAAAACTATGACAGTTTATAACAAAAGTTCAAGGGTAAGATACAGAAATAGTGACGTGCAGATGCGGCTATAGTCTCATTTAAATGCATATAGTCTTTGGCATAAATACTGTCAGTAATAGGATCAATGCAGAATAATAGGCAAAATCAGAAACTAAGGGGCATATTTACTTAAATAGTGATGCAGGATAGTGCAGCAAGTGACCTTGCTGCACTGCCCTGCACCATAGGGAAGGGCAGAAATGCACTGTATTTACGCAATACAGTGCATTCTGTCATTTCCCATGTGCTTGCGTACTGTTGGCTGCAAAGTGCCAAAGAAGGCACCCTTACACTGTGGCACAAGGGTGCCTGCATTGCATGCTGGATTGCTTTGTGCAGGAAGGCACACATTTCTGCACAAAAACAATCCAGGGAGGCACTTTCATCTTTCTGTGTGTGCTGCAGAATGCAGCGCCCCGAGGAAAAATATAGGAGAAATAAAGATATTTCTCATTACGCCTCACTGGGGCATAACGACACGTCCTTGTAAATCTGGGAATGTGTCAAAACCCATGAGTGTTGCTTGGGAAAACCCACTGCAATGCATATGGAAAGCCTCACAGACGAAGCGTAAGGCAACGCAGCTACTTTCACTGCTTTGCCTTACTCCACATCTATGAGGCTCTTAAAGGCCAGGTAAAGTGGCTTTGCTTGGCCTCATAGATATGGGTCTGTAGTCTGCGCCACCGGAGCATCAACAAAGTGACACTCCAGTGGTGCACATGGCTTGTGCCTCTAAGTCTCAAATGTGCAGCAAAATCAGTAAGAAAATTGGACAGCAACCCTAGTAGAAGGCAAAGTGTCTCTGGCAACTCTCCAAAATTCAAGGGTATATATATATATATTTACATGTATATATATATATATACATTTTCTCCAAAGGAAAGCATTGAAACTACAAATTCAGCATGGTGTGAGCAAAGAATTACATTTCAACAAATCTTATTACAGTACTATGAATAGTCATATAAACTATCACTTAACAACTAACCCACTGACCTAATATCAAAGGGAGGTGTCAGCACAAACAAGTTACAAAAATGACAGTTAATCATCATGAACGAACGGAGTACAGCGTGCAAGCAGAAGTTCCTTGAGAACGTTACAGAAAGCTTCCTCTGGCAGGTAGTGCCAGGTGATGAATGTAAACAGAGAATAAACATAATACAGCTTCCATTTCGGCCAAGATGGTGTTGAGGCCTAACTGTTTCCTAGTTAGCCAAGGTCTGAAAATGCACTTTATGTATTGTAACAAATTTGTTTCAGTTGTAATAGTTCAGTGTCAACACACACACGTGAAATCAAGTGTAAATGAATTGCTCTGGATGCTATTTTTAATCTACATTTTGATTTAAAAGCACAAAAGCTCCAACAATGACAAGCCTTTTACCTGCTCCCATTCACTCCTGTCTCTGCCGCACTATAGCTATCTACAGTCACTTCCACTCTAAATCCTTTTTGTGTAGCATTTTGGAACCTGCCCTCTTTATCTGCCACCTTTGTCTTTTTGCTATCTATAGAAAAGTGTCCTTTTGGTATGGTCATCCCATAACTTTTTCTCCATTACTGATGGTTATGACTCTGAATGTGCACTGGAGCCTGCTAACCAGCTACAGTGACAGTGCTCTCTCCCCAAAATATGATGCGTGCGAATTGGTAACCTCAATTGGCAAGCACTGTAACCCCTTTATAATTCCCTGGCAAGTGGTAACAGTAGTACCCAGGGCATGGGGATTAAGGGGGTCACCAGGGCCTGCAGCACTGATTGTGCCACCCTGAATGACCAAAGTAAAGAGATGACAACAGTCCTGCCATAGCAGGCTGCATGAGAAAAGCAAACTGCTCAAACTCAACTTTGCCCTCTCCATCAGTGGCAAGTCATAACACAATTTGTAATATATTCCAGTCACCCCTAACATAGGCCTCCTGAGCCCAGGAGGCAGGGTGCATTATATTAAAGGTGTGGACATATAAGTGCAAGCTTATATGTCCGTATAGTAGCCCTTTCCATTAGGGCCCACTATAAGTGTTCACGGGGCCATTGGAAAGCATGGGATGGCACCTGGACATCCCTAGGTTGCATGCTCCATTATGGTCCCACTGAAAGATGTCATGTTGGATCAAACAACTTTTCTCATTAAACCTGACTTGTTCCCCAAGTCGGATTTAATGTGGTATGCGCCCAGGTGGGTACCTTAGAGGTTGCCCACTTTGTTGACCCAGCCTTTACAGTGCCCTGGCTGACAGTCTGAAGCTGCTGCAGCTGAGGCAGGAATCTGACCCCCTACCTGGAAGTGTGAACTCTTCCAGGAGTCAGAAACAAAGGCATGCCTGGGCGGGAGGTGTCACCTCCCTCCCTGACAGGATGGCTGTGAAGTGGCATACCAAAGCTGTGAGCTTCAAAGCTTCCACTGCCTCTTATATGCAAGTTGGCTTCCTCCAAGAGGAGGAAATGCCAGTCCCCTGGCACATTTGCAACCCAGGCAGGTGGGAAAATTAGGTAGTCAGGAGGCGTATACCCACAGGCTAGCCAAACTCCTAAGGTGGGCTGCCTGGTCTGTACAGCTGAAGAAGATTTTTGCCATTTTTAAAAGTGACAGAATAGAGAGTTCTGGGTAGGAAAAGTGGCACACACCCCTAGATGTAGTCACCTAAGGGACAATTAGCCTCTGGGGCTAGTAGCCCACTGGCTAGTCAGACCCACACTTCTAACACTCCTAAGACTAGGATTTAAGGGCCCCCCCTCTGGCACCAGAACCTCAGATCTGATTGACTTGCAACAAAGGAGAAAGAAGAGACCCAAGTCTGTGACTTAAGGACCTGCACAAAGGTGTGATAAACTGCAATTGTGGCAACCACCCTGTAACTGTAAGACTGCGACTCATCATGGACCAGAGACTGGTTTCAAAGCAGAGAGGGACTCCTCTGCAAACAAAAATCAACTCCATAACTCCTTTGGACTAGAGGTACTAGTTCTCTGTAGCATGCAGGCAAATCTCACTCCTGGAACCAAATAATCACTGGCCATCAGGCCCACCGTCGGATCATCCAAATGTAAATGGTCTAGTGCATTGTGGGAAATGTAGTCCTGATCTCAAGTAAGTTTACGGTGGCTACTATTTTCCCCCAGACTCCAGGACATCAAAGTAGACAAAGACTGAACGTGCTGCTACCAAGGCTTGCTGGTGGCCAGCTGGGCTACCACTATCTTTATTCAACACTGTGCCTCAATGGAATACTGCAGCATCTTCAAACTGATGCCTCAGTGGCCTGTTGTTTAGCTTTTGCACCCCCTTTGTCATCAGCACTGTCTTACGTGGCAAACTCAGCACACGTGGTTGCTGCACAGCCAGGACAACACTGCACCAGGGCTCTGAGAGCCAGGTAAAATTCAACTGACTATCGGAGCCTGGTCCTGGGACCCACCTCACCTCTACACCCAGTGGTTTCCACTGAACTCGATCTGCAAGTGTATTTTCCCATCAACTGCAACGTTATTGTTTTACAAGAGTGAAGTGCACTGATTTATTTTTCCTTTAAAAAACTATAACTCCATTTATAATCATCCAATTGTCTTTGTTTTGGTGTCTAAAAGTATATAAAAATCTGTGTTATTGTTATGAATTGGTATTGGATTTCTTTGAGTCATGTCAATAACTTATCGTCCATGTTGGTACCCTGAAATGCTTAACACATGTTCCTCAACTCCTTTGTGCCACACTACCAGGACTGAGCTAGGGATTTATTAGTGTGAATCCAAAGGTTTGGGGTAACGTGAAGGTATTGCATAGTGAAACGTAAACAGCACCACTGCACAATACCCCACTTTCCTACACTACCTTACTTTCTACACCTTAACGGCAAGCCACTATGTCCCAGGGCCCATTCAGCTAGGTTGTGGTTAGTCTGCCATCCCTTGTGGTGTGTCTCAGGTAGCTTCCCTCTACCACCGCTCATTAAATCATGCCTGTCTCCCAATTGCTCAATAGCAGTTCCTTAGCTGTAATCTAGTGTATTAATGAATCCCTTTTGGTTAGATTTGTTGCAAGTATTGCAAACCCATGCAGCAGTTTAGCCCACTTTGTCCTAGAAGCAATCATACGTAAACACGGTCTTGGGTCTCTGTCAGGGATCCCGTTCATTATATGGTGCAGTTTGGGCAGCACCTCTGTCTAAAAGCTTTGAATAAATGGGCAATACCATGTCATGTGAAAATTCAGCACTGCTTTCTTATCAGTTTGGACAACTTGAAAGGAGCTCTGGGTACATTTTGTGCAATTTAGGAGTCAGATACGTTTAGAGCAAGCAGTTAAATTGAACCACTTTAATAATTAATTGAATTGAAGTTTTGTACATCAGCATTAAAATTATAGCGTTTTCAGGATTTTTTTTGTTTTTGAGATGACAATTGTATGATAGTATTTCAATGCCCTTTCACTAAAAATGGCCAAGGTGCCAAGAGCCTGAAAATATGCCCATGTTTCCTCTATTTAAAAAAACAAACAAAAAAACACAACTGACCCTGCCAACCTCTCCACCTATTCCCCAGTCTCGCTTGGCATGTCCCCATCAAATTATGAAGAAAATTATCATCATGCAATTGAATCATCAGTCAAAGACGAACCACATATTAGACTCTTCGCAGTCAGGTTTTAGGGCAGCCAACAGCACAGAAAACACTCTTTTGGCAGTCACTGATGTTATCTACACCATCCTGGAGGAAGGAAATTCTGCGGCATTTATATTATTATATCTTTCCGCTGCATGTGATACGGTCTCACGTGTAGTTCTGATTGAAAGGCTTTTCAACCATGGGGATCACACACAGATACTGGCCTGGCTGAGGGACTTCCTAGGGGGTAGATCTCAAGGAGGTTTCATCCCCCTTTTAAATTTAGGCTGCCCAATAACATGTGGAGTGCCACAGTGATCCCCTCTGGTTTTCTTCCTCATTCATATCCATTTGGCTCCCTCAGGCACAGTTTGTCAGGTCTTGCTGCCTGGAGATTTTGTCATATTCTGATGACACCTAATTGGTGATACTGATTGACCAAAACCTGGAAGTAATAAGAGCCAGGCTTGTGACTGACAATGTGCAGATCTGTCTTCAACTTAATGAGGGGAAAACTGAAATCTTACTGGTTGGTAAAAATGTAAAAGTTGTAAAGAATCTTGGTATTCTGCTGGATGACAAAATCAACATGGCAATTCAAGGTACTACCATTTGTAGTACTTGTTTCAGAATCTTTTGCTTGCTTACAAAGGTTTTCTCCTGGTCCCTTTGGTTGTGGCAAATAAGCCCCTTATGTTACACCTGCAAGTGGTCAAGAACACAGCTACCCGTTTGGTCTGCTATCTTTCATCTGGCACCTCGACACGTCTGATCCTGAGTTACCTTCATTGGCTTCTTGTCAGGAATCATTGCATTTTTAAGCTTCTTTAGCTCACCCATAAAGCTCACCCATAAAGCCTTGTATGGTGTGACTCAAGTCTACCTTCCGAAAACAACCAAGTTTTTCCATCCAATTAGGACATTTTGATCATCTGACACTGTACTAGCTACTCCTCCATCGCATAAGGACCAAGCAAAATGAAGGACGTTCTGTTTCTCACATTGTATCTTACCACTGGAATAATTTGCCCTTTCATATTTGTTCATGTAGCGGTTTTACTGTCTTCCAAAAGTTGTTAAAAGCTTGGCTGTTGTAGCATTTATTCCCTTTTCTTCTTTGTCTGCTACCCACCTCTCTCTATTTAAGGAAGTAACGCCGGCTACTCCTGTTGGAGTTAGCTGTTTGTGCTATGTCAAATGTTGATAACATGGCGTTGACATTGGTAAGGTAGCAAGAGCACAACTAAAAAACACATGCTATCTCGATATATATTTAACAACCGAATGACAAAGACAACTCATACGAGTGTAGCTGTACAAGTACTACTAAACGTTAAATTGTGAGTTTTGTGATTTTACAAAACATTGCCAGTAGTACACCAGTGAACCTATGCCTATTTTAGAGTTCCAGGCATGGTGGTGGTACTGTCATCTGGCATTTTCCAGAGTTGCTTTTCTCCCATTGTGTATTGCACATATACTACTCTGTACTGGGGAAAAGGGAACTCAGCTGTGGGAATGCACATTTTGTCTCCATGTCGAAAACAATTACTTCTGCTGCATTGTCTCAAATTAAGGCGTACAATTATGCATAAATAAAACACTTGACACCTGCTAGTTATCTTTTTTATAAATACATGGAAACCCTAAATTGAGCTATTTTTGAGTGTAATATTTTAAATGCCAAACTAATTTAATTAACATTAGTTCATATGGGGTCTTATTTTCATTCCCTGTCTCCACTGTTTGTATGGGAGTATATTGCAAACCAATGGTTGGCTGCACGTAGAGCTGGACTTACTCCAAAGCTGGGTTGGAGTACATTCAAGCCTGTTTTATACCTTTAGGACAGTAGGAACTTTAGAAGTATATTTTGTAATTTGCAATTGCCTTACTTGTTGTGGGCATGTGTTTGTATTAGCATGCCCCTCCCAGACCCCTCTTTAAATTTCTCTACCCCCCATTTTGTAATTATTATGGCCTATTTCCACACTACCCCCCAGTCTCCCCTACATTTCTTCTGATCTGCATACCTATGTGTCCTGAGTACTTTGCCGCCACTGCGGAGATCTCTGCACAGAGAAGACAGGAGAGATGGAGTCCTCCGGTTGAAGGTTTGTGAATTGCATGTTGTTGTACGCCAGTGGTACTACTGTTCCTAATACAAACTGTAGTTTGTGAATTGGACTGTAATACGTTATGTGGGCTGTTGTCACTGAAGGAAGGGATTCTATCCCCAACTTCACGTAGACCAGTAGAGCCAAACTTATCAAGGTGGTCACACTAGAAAAACAGTGGACTCGCCCAAATGTACCACGTGTCAGTTAGGTGTGTAATTGCTCAATACCATGTATTTGGTAGCAGTGAACTCTTACATCCTGTACTTATATCCTTTAACCCAGTAGTTCATGATCTATTGTGCTTGAAAAATCTGAAGAGTAGTTCACTTAAGTTGGATAATCCCACTGAGGAGCAGCATCTGGCCTGGTGGCCCTCAACAGTAGATGTGCTGAAACAGAGCTTGGATTGATCAAAACTGCAAGTAAACTAGGACTGCAGGTGAGAAGATATTGGTGAAGAAGAGGACCTCTCCATAAAGGAGTCAGAGGCAACCTGAATCAATACTTAATGCTCATTTTCAACATGGCGATTATCAACACAGTCTATAACATAACTTGGCTGCTACATCAAGGTGAGATCATGGTTTGGAGAATTTGCACTTCGTGGATATTCATTTTTTATTCAGCAGCTGCCAAACTAAACGGCCTCGGAAAAAAACTATATAGACAAAATGTAATTTGAATGGCACTTAAGAAGTTCTAAACCTGATGCCAAGAGGTGCACAAAACAAAAAGAAAACGGAAGGCAATACAAAAGCCTCGTCAACGTTTTTGTGCATCTAATCAAAGTTTAGGAGAGGAAATAATGACCAATTCATTGGCACAATCCTGTTGCTCAATTATTGATCATAAAGGATGTGAATTTGCATTTATAGTTGGTATTTTCATAAAATAAAATTCTCACTAGGGGTGAGGCCGACCCCCTGGCTCATACCAGTTCTGTCCTAGGACCCAATCCTACAAGGGAATGCTTAGCGGCTAGCTCTCAGGGGAATAAAGAAGTAGTACAGATAATGTTGAGTTTTAGGCCTGATGAGAAAACAAGCCTCTCACATGAAACAGCCTGTACGCTGTTATAGCCTGAATATATATCCAGGTGCCCGTGCAACATTTTAATTAGGAACAATAATCTGAAGTTCATTTGCTCCCTGGACTCGCTCGGAGAGGTCACCTCAAAAAAGACTATCTCAATTGAATTTATCAATCCAGCTGGGGACAGCAAAACAAGTCTACTAAGGTTACGTGGGGCTCAGCCGAGCCTGCTCAGAAGGTACTGAAACAGGTTGAACCACTTAGAAACTGGAGGATTATAATCACCCTGCTGAGGACTACAGAATATGGAACACATTCTGGAAGGCCGTGAGAAGGGCCAATATAATACTGACCCAGAAATGTCTATTCAGTATTAAAGAGTGTTCTGCATAAATCTCAAGGTCCTGTGACACAGTTGGTTCAAAAATATCCCAGAATTGCTGACACAGACTATAGGGATGTAGCAGACTGGGTCTGGCTGTTGGGGTCCCTGAATATAACCAGATTACTGCAATTACAAAACACCAATCTAGGCACTGCTACACATGTGGGGCTCAGAACATGTTCCTGGAATATCAACGGACTGGCTCACAAGCTGAGTAATAGAGCTGTGGTTGAAAAAAACATTTCCATGAACCTCTTGCAAACCTGGAGGGGTCTGTAATCATTAGTGGCCTGGGGGGGTGACAATAATATGCTTTCGAAGCAAGCTACCCAGAGTAATGGCTTAACCTTTATCTCCGGTAATTTGGCTGGGGTAAAGGCTGGGGTAAGGCTAACTTTAGAGACCAAGAATGGCTATCTTTCATAGGTCAATGCAATGCTTTTCTTTTTCAGAAAACGTGGGCAACTGACAGTTTTTATTAATGGGTTCATCAGGGCGGGCAATCAGTGAGTTGTTGATCTTAGTTAAATGTGATATTGCAGGTTTACACAAGCTACTGATTATTGATTGTCTTTATTTAATGGGCCTCCAACTTAAATTCCCGACCGGGTTGATTATGGTAATATTTAATGTTTACATCAGGACCATGCCCCCAGGTAGGGAGTCACCTGTTTTATCCAATTTGGATGGTTTGATTGAGTCATATCAATGTAATGCTAGAGTAATTATAGCAGGTGACTTTACTGTTACATTTAAGCCTTCTCTAGCCATTAATTTAGTAACTGAGCAGGAGGATGAACACTGGGGCATTCCTGGTCTTACGGGTGCATCACCACTCCGTTTTCCCAAAGGTGCCACGCAGATTCCATCTATAATAGTTGGCAGGAGTATGAGAGCTAGCAATGGGTGAACTCGTTCGGCTCAGAATAGAGCTGCCACGTTTTAGATGGGTAGCTAATATAGCGTCATTGATTTAGCTTTTTGGGCCCTTTGGCCACAGCTTCAAGATATGGAGGTCATCTATTGTGGTGACAGCGACCATAATCCTCTGATCACCATACTCACTGGGGACAACTTTAAGAAGCTAATGTTTTCTAGTTTTAACACTTGTCCTAAACCTTTTGTAACAAACAACTTTAGAAAAGTATAGTGGCCTAAAGTAATGACGAATCTGGTATTGCATGCAGAGATCTATAAATGGTTCGTGCGTTATTTGTTTGGATATGAGAATTTCCTTCAACCTACTATTTAAAATTTAGAGATTCATGCACATTTTTTAGCACATTGCAGAGCATCTTCTACAAAAAGACCTATTGCAAGTCCAAAATCCCTTTGAAAGACCCCAAGTGGTTGTCATACGACTGTGAACAGGCCAAGCAGGAGCTTAAAAGAGCTGTTAGAGGTTGTAAACACTTAGAAATAATTGAAGCACGTTCCAGATACAAGGTAGCACTCAATCAGGCAAAACGACACTGGGAGAATAAAAACTGGCAAGACATGCTGCAAGACCTGTAAGTTAAGGACAGTCATACTTTTTGGCCTATAGTTACTCATGGGAGCCTTTAGAGTACAAACTCTAGCCATTGTCATATCCAACCAAAGATATGCGAAGCACACTTTGTAGAACTGTACGTTCTAGATAGCTCCAACAAAGAACCGCCCTATTAGGCTAATGGGATACCATAAGGAGATACATTTAATATGGTTAGTAGGCAAATAGACAAAATCTTCTTTAGTCTTGAAGACATTCTTTCTGCTATTGACAGATTAAAACCATCTAAGGCACCGGGCCCGTTCGTATGCCAGGAGAAATATATGAGTCTGAACCCCAGCTCTGGGATCCTTACTGAATCTCCTGTCAAATGCAATAGCGGTGGGGGAGATCCTTGACACCTGGAGGGAGGGGCTGACAAAAATACCTGTGTATAAGAAGGGCGTCTCGGTTTGCCCTGCAAATTACAGGCCCATTATCCCTATAGATAATCTGCAGAAAATATTTTCCAGACAATTAACCCCTTCGCTGCCAGGCCTTTTCCCCCTCAGGTCCGAAGCCTTTTTTGGGCTATTTGGGGCAGTTTGCGCTTAGGCCCTTATAACTTTTTGTCCACATAAGCTACCCACGCCAAATTTGCATCCTTTTTTTTCAACATCCTAGGGATTCTAGAGGTACCCAGACTTTATGGGTTCCCCTGAATGAGACCAAGAAATTAGCCAAAATACAGCAAAAATTTCGTTTTTTTCAAACAAATTGGAAAAAAGAGCTGCAGAAGAAGGCTTGTGGTTTTTCTCTCTGAAAATGACATCAACAAAGGGTTTGTGGTGCTAAAATTCCCATTGTCCCAGCTTTCAGGAACAGGGAGACTTGAATCAGAAAACCCAATTTTTCAATACAATTTTGGCATTTTACTGGCTCATACCCCATTTTTACAATTTTTTTTGTGCTTTCAGCCTCCTTCCAATTAGTGACAGAAATGGGTGTGAAACCAGTGGTGGATCCCAGAAAGCCAAACATTTCTGAAAAGTAGATACATTTTTAATTCAGTAAGGGGTAATTTTTGTAGATCCTACAAGTGTTTCCTACAGAAAATAATAGCTGAAATAAAAAAATATTGAAATTAAGGTGAAAAAAACAGCAATTTTTCTCCACGTTTTACTCTATAACTTTTTCCTGCGACGTCAGATTTTTGGAAGCAATATACCGTTACGCATGTTGGACTCTTCTGGTTGTGGGGATATATAAGGCTTGTAGGTTTATCAAGAACCCTAGGTCCCCAGAGCCAATAAATGAGCTGCACCTTGCAATGGGTTTTCATTCCATACCGGGTATGCAGCAATTCATTTGCTGAAATATAAAAAGTGAGAAATAGGTGTCAAGGAAACCTTTGTATTTCCAAAATGGCACAAGATAAGGTGATGAGAAGCAGTGGTTATTTGCACATCTCTGAATTCCGGGGTGCCCATACTAGCATGTGAATTACAGGGCATATCTCAAATAGTCATCCTTTTTACACACTTTCTTACATTTGGAAAGAAAAAATGTAGAGAAAGACAAGGGGCAATAACACTTGTTTTGCTATTCTGTGTTTCCCCAAGCCTCCAGATAAAAATGGTACCTCAGTTGCGTGGGTAGGCCTAATGCTCGCTACAGGAAATGCAACATGGACACATCACATTTTTACATTGAAATCTGACATGTTTTTTGCAAAGTGCCTAGATGTAGATTTTGCCCTCTAGCTCCGCCGTCACCTAGGGAAACCTACCAAACCTGTGCATTTTTTAAAACTAGACACCGAGGGGAATCTAAGATGGGGTGACTTGTGGGGCTTTGACCAGGTTCTGTTACCCAGAATCCTTTGCAAACCTCAAAATATGGCCAAAAAAAACACTTTTTCCTCTCATTTCAGTGACAGAAAGTTCTGGAATCTGAGAGGAGTCACACATTTCCTTCCACCCAGCATTTCCCCAAGTCTCCCTATAAAAATGATACCTCACTTGTGTGGGTAGACCTAGTGCCAGTGACAGGAAATGCCCCAAAACACAACGTGAACACATCACGTGTTCCTAAAGAAAACAGAGCTGTTTGTTGCAAAGTGCCTAGCTGTGGATTTTGGCCTCTAGCTCAGCTGGCACCTAGGAAAACCTAGCAAACCTGCGCATTTTTTAAAACTAGACACCTAGGGGAATCCAAGATGGGGTAACTTGTGGGGCTCAGACCAGGTTCTGTTACCCAGAATCCTTTGCAAACCTCACAATTGGGCCAAAAACAAGTTTTCCTCTCATTTTGGTGACAGAAAGTTCTGGAATCTGAGAGGAGCCACAAATTTCCTTCCACCCAGCGTTTCCCCAAGTCTCCCGATAAAAATGGTACCTCACTTGTGTTGGTAGGCCTAGCACTTGCGACAGGAAATGCCCCACAACACAACGTGGACACATCACATTTCCCCAAAGAAAACAGAGCTGTTTTTTGCAAAGTGCCTAGTTATGGATTTTGGCCTCTAGCTCAGCCAGCACCTAAGGAAACCTAGCAAACCTGCGCATTCTTGAAAACTAGACACCTAGGGAAATCCAAGATGGGGTGAATTGTGGGGCTCTGACCAGGTTCTGTTACCCAGAATCCTTTGCAAACCTCAACATTTGGACAAAAAAAACTTTTTCCTCTTATTTCGGTGATAGAAAGTTCTGGAATCTGAGAGGATCCACAAATTTCCTTCCACCCAGCGCTCCCCCAAGTCTCCTGGAGGGGTCCCCCGAGGGCTGGTAAACGGACGTAATGGTTACGTCCATGGTGCCTGAGAGGCGCAGCCATGGACTTAACCATTACGTCCATGGCCCTCAAGGGGTTAGGAGATAAACTGCACTTCTGGCTTGAGGATAAACAGACACTGTCCACTCTGCAGCCAGGGTTTCGTGCCTAGACCAGTACTATAGATCAAGTTTTAACATTTTCCCTCATATACTAGATATACGTTTTGCTGAGCAAACAGAAATTATACGCGGCATTTGTTGATCTTCAAGCTATGCAGTGGCGTAATAATCCTGGAGGGGGCCTCCTGCAAAGAACATGAAGGTGACCCACCTCCGGACTCACTCAGGCCAGGTGCTGTGCTGAGGGGGCCGCCCTGGATCTTGGGGACCCCCCTGCACTGCAGGGGGCGCAGGGGCCTTTGTTATGCCACTGTAGCTGTGTTTGACCTTGTACCCCGCAAGAAGCTATGGCAGGTGCTTGAAAAGATGTAGGCACCTAGTTCTCTAATTAATCTTATCAGACTTCATGATAGAAACTACACACAGGTCGGATGGGGGAACAAAGGTGAGCTAACCAAATATATTCTGATACTCCACGGAATCAGATAGGGTGCATACTCACATCTATTCTGTTTACTTTGTACATCAATGACATAGTAGTGGAGCTATGAAAGTGTGTCAACGATTCCCCTACCCTCAATGGGACAAAACTTCCAATATTGTTTTTTTTAAGATGACTTGTTAATTTTAAAGTCTCCTATGGGCCTCCAAAACCTGTTGGACAGATCTTTATAGTTTTGCAGGACTAGGGGACTGGAGATGAATGTAGCAAAGACCAAGTTTATGATTTTTGGAAAAAGTATAACCAAGGTTGGCCCTGCTATGTTAGAAAGGGTGTATAATTTTGATTACCTGGGTATGACATTAACTGAGAAATATGACTGAGGGCCGCTGATTCATAAAGGTGCTCTCTAATTGTCCACAGATCCAATGCCAGCCTGTGATTTTTCAAGCAGACACATTCACGGTCTATCTCACTTGCTCTAGAAGCTGACCGCGTTAAGGCCCAGATTGCTGCTCTGGATAGAGCTGAGATTTGGGGACATTCCAACACTTACAAGTTGACTGTAAAAGAGAATACCTTTGATTTATCTAAACTCTAGACTACCTCTGACCAGATTTGTCAGCCAGACTGATTGAATCAAAAAAGGGTTTACTAGTCTCATGTGCCTGAACAAACCTCTCAGGGTACACTTGACCGAGCAGTTTTTGGAATTTAAACCAACTCCGTCTTTTGAACCTTTTTTAAATACTATAACTTTGTCTTTGGCCAAAAGCCTATAAGTAAGATACCTTTTTGGTGGCCCACCCTTAAGAACTTTTAGTCAAAACTGGAGAAAAGATCAGGCATTAGACACCTGTCCAGCTTGTGGGACTGATCCAAAAACAGTGAAACATGTTATGTTTGTCTGTGATGGGTACTGTGACACATGACGGACCGGATTCCTTGCTTCACAGCATATCTTGAGATGCAATATATCTGGACTGGTTGTATTTAAAGTGAGTCGCTTTTTGTTTAACATGTGGCTCAAACATGAGAAACTTTTAAAACAAATTTCAACTATGACAATCTGATTCTAAGCAAGAAGGTTCTTTTAATTGTCTAGCACTGTGAGATTTTGTTTCATATTTACTTTGCATGCTCTGGTTTTTAATTTTTTGTGACTGCCGCTCTAGTAAGATTATTGTTACCATGCTAGAACTTTATCTAGATTTGCAATATTTAAAATCCAGGCGCTCAATGCCCTCAGAAGCAAGCTGCTGTTAGAATTCTCAGACTCATAGCATGAGGTTTAATGGCGGCTGAAAGAAATCGCTTGCCTTTTAGAATCCCATGTCTGTGTTCTTTTTTATGTTGTATTATTTTTTTAACATGGTCTTGATATGCACTGAGACCACAGTGATCAAGTTCAGTTGCGAACCTAGTTGTTAATACTGCTTAATATTTATGCATCACTACCGCAGATATTAATCATCTGTGAAGTTTTATGTAAGCTATGCCTCTACGGCCATTTTTACGATTTTGTGATTTTATTACTCGCCACGATTTTTATGTTGGATTATTATTACGGGCCTGATTTACTCCATCACAAATGTGACGGATAGCCCATCTGCCATATTATGACCCCATTATATTCTATGGAGATCGTAATACGGCACCCCTCCATCAAGATCATAATCAGGCCCTCTGTGTTTGCGTTTGTTATTGTTCACTTTGATGGCATAGAGCCGAATAAAGTAAATTTGATGATGATGATGAACTTGTATATGATCATATCTGCTCACATGCCTTAAGTAGCTCCTCCCAAGGAATCCTTGGGCATGGCAGACACAGAGACCTCAAACTTGCTAGTCCAACTCCAGTCCTAAAATATCTGGGGAATTTGTAACTTTTCACAAAATAGTCAAGGAGTCTTATTTACTTTTGTAAATCTGGTCGTGGAATATTTTGGTGAATGTTAAAAATGATCCTGGCATTTAAAGAAAGGGTTAAAAAGTCTTAATGTTGCATTGTCCAAAGTGCGGCCCTGAGGGTGCACTAAAAAAACTAGGAATACCCTATGCACTAGGGTGGGTGTAGGCAGTGCCAGGATGGTCTACCTCAAATGTTGATGAACATCCTCAAACTCACAAGTTTGCAGATATTAACAAATGAATTGCTGGCATTTACCACTAATAAACTGTTCAGATATGTAGTCCTCTTATGTGCAATGGAAAGGTTTCCTGGCCTGCGGAGACTGTTTGGCTGTCTTGATGGGGTGGGACTTCATCCCCCAGCTGTCCTGTGTGTAAGGAGGGGCGAGGAGGGGCCAGAGATGTGCTAAAAGCATGTTATTACCCGCAACCCTGGCCAAGACTGTGCTCGTCTTTGCCTGTTATCGCCTGGAGGAGGCTGAGTTGGGCCATCCCTCTTTCTTCTCCTTTTTAAAAGGAACTGAACTTTTGTACTTACTTACTGGGCTGAGACAACCCCTTAGTCTTGGCTGTGGGGGTGAGTGTTTTCCTTGTAAGACGCCCCCTGCGAGGTGAATAGGTTATTAGTTGTTTTGTTTGTTGCTCCCTGAAGACCGATTTAGGATGGGGAAGAGAAAGGGGAATTTGACAAATACTACAGATAAAAGTCCTAGAACTCAGAACAATATCCTGACATTTTGAAATACGGCTGTGGGGGCCCTCTCAGAGGCGATATCACATGTGGAAGCTCAACTGGCCTCTCTCTTTGCCACTATTCATAATGAGTCCCCAGGCACGGAGACCCTGCCACAGAGCAGTAAAGCCGAGGCGCAGGCCAGCTTAAGTCGATCCAAGGATGCATTGACTTCGACTGAGCATAATTCACAACCTAGCACTTTACCTGGTGTGTTGCTCTGCTTTAAACTAAGATGAAACGATGCCAAAGAATGCAGCACTCAGTCTGAGTAATGAATTTAAGGCACTTCCCAGATATCAAATAAAAGCACACAAATATATATGAATATAAGCATTTAACTTGAATGCAGTGAAACATGTGCATTTGCCAAAATACTCACGGCAGTTAAAACAATGATAGGCAAAATGTGCAATACATCAGCAGTAAATATTCACAGTGAATATATATATATGTAGTCAAGCTAAATAGTTAAGAATTGAAATGCATCATCATGGGGGTTGAATTCCTCATCCTTGCCAGCACCAAGCCCAGGAACCCTGAACGGCTGAGGTAGGAGACCGTCCCCAAAATGGAATGCTGAACAGGGGAGCTCCTCTATCTCAGGGCCAAGTTTTTTCATCTTACATCCCTGAAAAAACTCAAGAGGAAAATTCTAGTAACCCCCCTCCCTTCGGTTATGAAATTCACACGCTGGCAGTACTTGTGTAGTTGGTCTGTGTTGAAAACACGCAAAAGAACTGGCCAGGCCCCAAAGCGCATTCTTGAGACATAGTGGTACCTTTCCTTGATGAAAACATTCTCATCCTGGTATACTCTTTTCGTAGCTGCATCCTTCAGCATATGTTCTATCACATTATGACCCTGCTCTGGTGAGAAGAGCGAAAACATGTTCAGTGTGGAAAACAAGCTCTGTGTGGAAAAATCCTCGCACCACCGCTGTGACGGCACCTGAAGCTACGCACAAAATAGAGTCAGTGGTCAAGATGGAGTCAGTGGTCAAATACACATTTCATTACACCTGGTAACATTTGGCTGCGACTGATGGACCTAAGTCCTCTACATCAAGTTCTGCAACCCAATTACCATCTGCAAAACAATAGGGAGATGTAAAAAAAAAAAAAGGCTGTGGATGCTGTCTCAGGGAACCCAGATGGCCCAATGCAGGACATTGTTTTGAAACCTTTGGGAGCTGTTGATTCTCTTGAGGCTCGAGTGATTGAACTGGATGGTAGGCCGCAGAAAGTAGAGGAAGGGCTGGGTAATGTTGTCAATGTGCTAGAAAACTTGGAGTTTAGAGAGAACTCCTCAAATGTATCCTCCTGCACTCTTAAGTCCTTAACCTTAGGACACTTCCCCATTCAGCCACGTTGGGTCAGAGTATTGGTCTTACAACTCTCTTACAGAACTTAGAACAGCGGGTCGGCTCCAATACTATTTCAACAGCAACAGAGATCACAAATTAGCCAGCCTACAGACCCCCAGTTGCCTCTAGTGATCATTCTGAGAGCAGGGTGGGGATTTAGATAGTGATTATTGCACCCCAGCTCAGACCTATCCTACTAATATGTACAGGCTGTCTCCCTCAAAGGTTGTGATGCAATTAACCCCAGCCTCATCACCCTACGTCCTTGTACTGGCTAATGTACTGCCTGAAAGAGAGGATCAGACAGAAAGTTACAGCCAGATTAAAAATAAGGTGATTCACTGGCACTTGAATAGGTTGAGTCTTTCTGCTTCCTCGTTGTACTACGAAATTGTTATGATACAAAGGGTGGGCTGGATTGGGAACACTCATAAATCATGCACAGGAGGCTATTTTATGGTTGAGTTTAGAAATCATAGGGTAGCGGAATATATTTTGTTTTCCTCCAATTCAACTCCAATTACGAGGTCTGAGATCACATTATATCCCTTTGGTTTCTTTTATTCTCTGCAGCGCACCAGGTTTTTCCCTGGGGGGTCAACCAGTAAGCCTCTTGAGGCCTGGCGTCCTACTGTGTCATTTGCAGGCCCCCCTTTCAATCTCCAGCTAAGTAATAGGTTTGCACCTCTAGCACAGTTAGATGATCAAGTTTGACAGATAGCTAGTTCAGAACTTTCCAGGGGGGATGGGAAAGATAAATCCTTTACCCAGGGGTTCACTTGCAATCTTGGGCTGGAATGTTGCTGGTGCTAGTCATATTCTGAGTGAGGACAGAGGGCGGACCCAGCTGCAATCATATGGAATTATTTGTCTACAAGAGACCTGGGATGTTGCAGGAGTCTTAAGCATTGATGTTTACACTGCTTTTTCCGTCAGTGCTGTGCCTTCACCACATGGGAGCCCATAGGGGGGGTCTTGCGGCCTTTATTAAACTGGCACTAGGATGTGAAATGGAGAATGTCCCTGTTGAGTCCCCTAACATTTTAAGTGTGCTTGTAAGTATTGGTACGGCCACTAAGTTGCTAGCTATAAATGTCTATAATTCTGTTAGACTCTTACTCTTTGTCTCTGTGGAAACCTGTTGCGATGATAATTTTAGGAGATTTTAACCTGCTGCTGACCAGGGGAAGTTTTTAAATAATGTGCTGTCTGAATGCAACCTTATAAATTTCTTATCTAGGGAGGAGTTTATTTCTGACAATTTAGTGCCTACCTTCAAGAGCAGAGGACGTGGCACCACGGTTAGCTATATTATGTGTCAGCTAGTTTATCTGGGTGCCTTACTGATTTCAGAACAATCCGTAGAATATATAGTGACCACAACCCATTATGTGTTGAGTTCAAAGTGGAAATGATGGATGATAAGATGTTTTTATCACGCAAGTTGGCCAAGGTAATTCCAGGCAACTTCTTAAAGAACATGGTAACGTCCTGTTATACAAACTTTGACATTTGTTTACAGTAAGAGAGCTCTGGTCTAGATATTTTGGATTCATTTCAACATGTTAGCTTAGAAATTCAGAGGGCTCTAACTAGGAAGGGTCGAGTGACCATCAATTCAGGATCCAAGTGGGTTGATAAGAAATTTTCTAAAGCCCATAAGGCTTAAGAGCTGCATGCTCACTCAGGGACAGTACACTGTTCTGGAGGGTGATGAACCGGCCTTCTTTTCACTCTGATATTCAGCCCAAATTTAAAGAAGCTACTCAGGCTTTGGCACTTAGAAACCCTCCTGGCCCAGTTGGAGTTCCAGGTGATATTTATATAGCCCATGAGGAGCTCTGGGTGCCCATCATCACTCATCATCTGAATGCCGCAGCTTGTAGTCACATTCCCTTCCTCCTGGAGAAGATCGGTAATCGTCCCAGACTTTAAAAATGGGAACAGAGCTGACCCTGCCTGTTATAGGCCAATTTCATTAGTAGATGCAGTAGTTAAAATCCTTGGCTGCACCTTGCTGTACCAGCTTACAGAGTGGGTAGAGTGTAAGAAAGTACCATCTTGCCTGGCATGTTACCCCCATTTTCACTTGTGTGTCAGTTTGTTTTTGCCTGTCTCACTGGGATCCTGCTAGCCAGGACCCCAGTGCTCATAGTTTGTGACCTGAATGTGTTCCTTGTGTGGTGCCTAACTGTGTCACTGAGGCTCTGCTAATCAGAACCTCCGTGCTTATGCTCTCTCTGTCTTTAAAATTGTCACTGCAGGCTAGTGACCATTTTCACCAATTCTGATTGGCACACTGGAACACCCTTATAATTCCCTAGTTTGTGGTACCTAGGTACCCAGGGTATTGGGGTTCCAGGATATCCGTATGGGCTGCAGCATTTCTTTTGCCACCCATAGGGAGCTCAGACAAACCTTACACAGGACTGCCACTGCAGCCTGAGTGAAATAACGTCCACGTTATTTCACAGCCATTTTACACTGCACTTAAGTAACTTATAAGTCACCTATATATCTAACCCTCACTTGGTGATGGTTAGGTGCAAAGTTACTAAGTGTGAGGGCACCCTGGCACTAGCCAAGGTGCCCCCACATAGTTTAGGGCAATTTCCCCGGACTTTGTGAGCGCGGGACACTATTACATGTGTGCACTACTTATAGGTCAATACCTATATGTAGCTTCACAATGGTAACTCTGAATATGGCCATGTAACATGTCTAAGATCATAGAATTGTCCCCCCATGCCAAATCTGGTATTGGGGTGCCAATCCCATGCATCCCCTCAGCTCCAGCATAGACCCCGGGTACTGCCAAACCAGCTCTCTAGGGTTTTCACAGCAGCTACTGCTGCTGCCACCCCACAGATAGGCTTCTGCCGTCCTGGGGTCTGGGCAGCCCAGTCCCAGGGAGGCAGAACAAATGATTTCTTCTGAGAGAGGGTGTTATACCCTCTCCCTTTGGAAATAGGTGTTAAGGGCTGGGGAGGAGTATCCTCCCCCACTCTCTGGAAATGCTTTGAAGGGCACAGATGGTGCCCTCTTTGCATATGCCAGTCTACACCAGTTCAGGGATCCCCCAACCCCTGCTCTGGCGTGAAACTGGACAAAGGAAAGGGGAGTGACCACTCCCCTGTCCATCACCACCCCAGGGGTGGTGCCCAGAGCTCCTCCAGTGTGCCCCAGACCTCTTCCATCTTGAATGTAGAGGTGTGAGGGCACAATGGAGGCCTCTGAGTGGCAAGTGCCAGCAGGTGATGTCAGAGACCCCTCCTGATAGGTGCTTACCTGACTAGGTGGCCAATCCTCCTCTGAGGGCTAATTAGGGTCTCTCCTGTGGGCTTCTAATCGGATAACGAATGCAAGAACTCACCAGAGTTCCTCTGCATCTCCCTCTTCGACTTCTGCCAAGGATCGACCGCAGACTGCTCCAGGACACCTGCAAAACTGCAACAAAGTAGGAAGAAGACTATCAGCGACATTGTAGCGCCTAATCCTGCTGGCTTTCTCGACTGTTTCCTGGTGGTGCATGCTCTGGGGACTGTCTGCATTCACCCTGCACTGGAAGCCACGAAGAAATCTCCTGTGGGTCGACAGAATCTTCCCCCTGCTACTGCAGGCACCAAACTCCTGCTTCACCGGTCCTCTGGGTCCCCCTCTCATCTTGACGAGCGTGGTCCCTGGAACACAGGAGCTGGATCCAAGTGACCCCGACAGTCCAGTGGTCCATCTTTCCAAATTTGGTGGAGGTAAGTCCTTGCGTCCCCACGCCAGACAGTAATCCTGTGTACTGCATGAACTGCAGCTGCTGGGGCTTCTGTGCACTTTTGCAAGGAATCCTTCGTACACAGTATAGCCCAGGTCCCCAGCACTCCGTCCTGCATAGCTCAACTCGCTGAGTTGATCACTGGCTTCGTGGGACCTTCCTTTGTATTGTTGAGATGACTGCCGTGCTCAGTTCTCTTGAACCCGTGTTCAAGTGCTTCTGTGGATGCTGCCTGCTTCTGCATAGGCTCTTTGTGTTGCTGAGTGCCCCCTCTGTCTCCTCCTCCAAGGGGCGACCTCCTGGTCTTTCCTGGGCCTGGGCAGTACCCATTTTCTTCAACTGTGACCTTTGCAGCCAGCAAGGCTTGTTTGCAGTCTTTCTGCGTGGAAACAACTCTGCATCCTCCAGCACGCCATGGGACATCTTCCGTGCAAAGGAGAAGTTCCTTGCATCTTCTGTTGTTGCAGAATCTTCAGCTTCTTCCACCCATAGGCAGCCATTTTGCCCCTTCATCCGGGGTTTAGTGGGCTCCTGCCCCCTGGACACTTTCGTGACTCTTGGACTTGGTCCCCTTCCTTTGCGGGTCCTCAGATCCAGGAATCCGTCTTCAGTGCTTTGGAGTCAGTTGTGGTCTTTGCAGAATCTCCTATCAGGACTTTAGTCTGTTTCTTGGGAAGTAGGGTAACCTTACTCCTACTTTTCAGGGTCTTGGGGTGGGGTATCTTGGACACCCTTAGTGTTTTCTTACATTCCCAGAGTCCCTCTACACACTACACTAGGCCTGGGGTCCCTAAGTGGTTCGCATTCTACTTTCTTAGTATATGGTTTGTGTTGCCCCTAGGCCTAGTGCATCCTATCGTACTCTACCGTGTTTGCACTATTTTTCTAACTGTTTACTTACCTGATTTTGGTTTGTGTGTATATTTTGTGTATTTTACTTACCTCCTAAGGGAGTATATCCTCTGAGATATTTTTGGCACACTGTCACTGAAATAAAGTACCTTCATTTTTAGTAACTCTGAGTATTGTGATTCTTATGATATAGTGTATATGATATAAGTGGTATAGTAGGAGCTTTGCATGTCTCCTAGTTCAGCCTAAGCTACTCTGCTATAGCTACCTCTATCAGCCTAACTGGACCTGGCACAAGGTGTAAGTACCATCAGGTACCCACTATAAGCCAGGCCAGCCTCCTACATAGAGGAACACAGCTATACTGACAGATATCTAATATGGTTTTAGATCTGGTCGGGGAATGTTAGAACAAAATCTTATTCTTCATTTACTGATTAACAAGTACACCACAGTTAACAAAGACTCCATTCATCTGGCCTTCATGGACCTCAGAACGGTTTTCAGATTAGTCAATAGATTGAAGCTCTGGGCCGTGCTGGAGTCTATAGGAATTGATAGTGCACTAGTCACCTTTTTGCATGATTTGCACACAGGGTTAGAGGCCCTGGTAAGAAATAGGCCCAATGGGGAGTGCACTCTGTATTTTAAATTGGCAAGGGAAGTGCATCAGGGGTGTATTTTAGCACCTATGTTGTTCATTTCATATATTAATCTGCTTGAGTCATTTCTAGTGGATCAGTGTAAGGACGCTTCCAAGGAGAGGGAGAGATATGTACCGGCATTGTGATATGTGGACAATATGGTCCTTATAGCAAGAACGGCCTTTGACACAATTTTCTTGAGAACCATATAAATAAAACCTTTTGGATCAGTGATTATCAAATCTGCAGCGTAGACAAATTCTGTTACTTTGGATTACTACTGGATACTAAATTGAAACAGATTGCCATACAGTATAGAGGTGTTCTCTGGGGGCATTGGCGGGCCTCATATTAGATCAATCATTGATCTGTAGAAAGCTACGGGCATATTTACAAGCCCTTAGTGCCAACTTGTGCACCCCTAGTGTCATTTTTTTATGCTAAGACGGCGTTAAGGATACCTTTCTCCTGTGCCGTATTTACAAAATGGTGCAGTGCTTGCACTGTGCCATGTTCTAAACCCTTGCGCCCCGATATGCCTGCGCCAGGTAAAGTGTATGCAAAGGGTGGCGTTCCGACAGAGGGAGGCCTGAAAAAATGGCGTGGTTCAAACTTTGGATAAAGGAGGAATTGGAATTTAACAGAGGGTTTCTAAGGGATTGCCTTGACATGGACCATGGACTTGGTATCTCCTGTTTAAAATATACCAAATGCACTTTAAGTAGCCTGGGTAAACCTGAGTTATTTTCGGACCCTACTACCATTACAAAGGCATACATTTTGTGGGTTAAGTAAGCTTAAACAGTCAAAGCTCAAGAGAAAAGGATAATAAGTGCGTTGTCTAAATGATCACTTGTGCATTATTCCATGGTCAAATCTGTGAACCTTATTGAAACGTATCTTTTGCTTGATATCCCTGCTCATCACAGATGCCTTCTCACTTATTTCCTTCTGAATTTGTTTACTCAGCTGTTAATGGGCTGGCCGAAGTCCTTCGACCACTCGTAATGTACTTGTGACCCTGCTACTAGACTTGATACATTGCACATTGTTTTTATATATCCTAAATTTTCTACTCTGCTTTTTAGGTATATTTGTCCGCTGTTTTTAGCATTGGATTTTATGCAAGCTAGAACTGTTTTATTATATTTACAATTTGTAGATTCACCCAAGGTCTGCTTTTATGTTTCCTGTTTTTTAGCAGGGGACTTTCATTCTTGGGCATGAGATGAGAGGAGTTATTATTTGCATACCGGACAAGATGTTTTTTAAATGTTTTTATACGTCTTACTACGTACTTGTATGATTTTTTAATTCAAATAAAAGTGATAAAGTGATTTTTGACTCGTGCAATATTAATTCTGTTTTTCCTTAAAATCCCTTTCTTCTGTGTCTATTCTGTTTCAGGCTGTACTAAGGACTAGATGTCCTGAACTAAAAAAATTAGCACCTTTTGCCTTTATAACATAAAATAACAAACAAGATCTTTTCATAAATAGAGGTGAGTGGCCCAACAATTTTAAAGAGTGAGCTGAGTTAATGTCTGGCTTGGCTCTTACAGCTCATGCACGAGCCGAAGCCTGAAAATGTTTGCCAAGTAAATCATACTCCAGACATCACATAAAATATAATAGAGGCACTTCAAATTTAAAAAGTGCTTTTCTTTCACAAGTAGAAGATTTGACATTCATGTGTCACGTTATAACACTCCACTGAGAAGTACCTTTTAAAAGTGACACATTTTAAACATGAATGTAGAACCATTCCTGCCCCCTTCCTGGTGAAAGTGTCATTAGTGAACAAAGAGGCAAGACAGTTGTCATGTGGACCCTGTATGTGGCCAAGATTCTTATATACAGAGCACTGCTATGGTCTATTGAACACAACAGGTTTTTGTACAGCTGGAATTCTGAACTAATATATTTCAAGGTGCCTAAGATCACACAATTTGGTTAGGTGGGAATGTGGCCTTTAATCCTGGTTTTTGATTTCACTGTGTGCAAATCATCCAATAAAAGGGTATGTAGGTATTCTTTTTACCTGAAAGGTTAATATGTATACCACTTTTTTATTTGCAGTTTTTGGTAGGGGCAGGAATATTAAGTGATTTGCTCAGAATCACAAGATGTTGAACCATCGTCCAGACTCGAACCTTACACCCCCAACTGCAAGGTAGGCATCTCTGGTCCTTCCGCCACATCCTCTCCACTTCGTGTTTGAGGTAACAGCGAGGGTGGCAGACAGAACCCACATTAACTCTCGACTCCTCCTTGGAACCTCTAGCTGAGCCAGATTCAAGCTTTCAGAGGCTCGCCCACCTCTATTCAGAGATCACAGTTTCAGTCACAGTTGTTTTCCTCCAGTTAAATCATTATGCAGGTCATCCTCACGCTCTGTACATATTGAAATGAGAGAGCTTCTTTCTTCGCTTCCCCGCTCAATAATGTTTTTGTAGTCATTTAGAAGTTTGGCCACTAGATGGCAATGCCGCCCAATTGTATCTTTGGTGTGTGGCAATCGTTGTGCTCATTCGAAATACCTCAACAAGTAACAGCGGGTGTCTTCGACTCCTATATAGGTCCGAGAGTTCGTCGTTAATCCCTTTGAGTACTAACCTGTCGTGCTTTTAAATTTGCTAAGAATATTATTTTTTGCTGGGAACGCCGCAGTCGTGATTGTCTGTCTCGAGATTCGTGTTCTTTCAGTATGTAAGGACTGTGAAGTAGAAGGCAGGCGGGGGAGTAATGTGTTTTTTCAGGTTTTGTTTTTTAACATCCTTCTCGTAAAGTCTTTTTTTGTATTAACATAAAGCAGATATTGAGGTTTATATCAATATTCAAACAATAATGTGCACAGATATTTTTGCTGGCTAACTTTGTTAACATATCTAGTAAAATCACTTGATTAATTTAAACTCGAGTTAAAAGCATAAAAGGAAAGAAAAAATCCCTGCTTACCAAATAAATCTAGGCAGCTAAAAAATACTCCTACGTCCAAAAGCGAACAATCGAGCTAGTAGAAAGACATCCTGACAATACACGAAAATGGGCAGCAAGTCTTCCACTTTATTTTGAAAGTTTGAGGACCGAAGAAAGGGGGTTGCAGGCAGCACATCGTTTTTTAGTATGGGAAGCCAAGCCTTAATGCAAAAATGTTTGTGAAAACAGCACAGTTGTCAAACAGTAGGTTTCAACATCAGTCACCAGGTTACATACATTACCATAGGTGCTGCGAATATGTCTTTGAGCACTTAGTGAAATCTATTAAGGCCCATTATTTATGCTTTTTGCCGCAAAACTGCGCTAATGCAATTTTGCGGCAAAAAGTTTAGCACCGGCTTGCGCCATTTAACAACACCAGCTGGGCGCCGTATTTATTGAATGGCACAAGCCGATGCTAAACTTGGGCTAGCGTCTTAGAAGAAGACGCTAGCTGGGTGGGGGTGGCAGTAGGGAGAGAAGGGGTTGTGTGTCAGAAAATGACGCCAGCCTGGTTAGAGGCAAAAAAAAAATGGCTCTAACCAGATAAGCGCCATTTCTGTCGTACAACAGCCACAAACATGACTCTGTCTTAGGAAAGACAGGAGTCATGCCCACCACCCCAGTGGTCACCACATGGGACAAGTGTTCCCTGGGCATGGCCAGAGCACCCTGTGCCATGCAGGGTTCCCCAAGTCAGGGCCCCTGATGGCACTTAAAAAAAAAAAAAAAACATACTTACCCTACTTACCTGGGATGGAGTCCCTCATCCTCTGCTGTCCCTCTGGTGTGGGTGGGTGGTGCTGGGGCTTGGGGAGAGCACCTGTGGACTCGTTCCATGGTGTTTAACCATGGAAATGGGTCCACTGGTCCCGTAAAACCTGGTTTGACCCAGGCACTAAATAATGGTGCAAAGCAAGCTTTGCACCATTACTTAGCCCCTCCTCCCACCAGTGGGTCATTTTAGCACGGGGGTAAATATGGGGCTAGCGCTATTTTTAGAAGGGAACGCCTACCTTGCATCTCATTGGCGCAAGGTAGGTACATGCATCCAAAAAATGGTGCAAACTCCTATATTTTGAGGGTAGTAGTGTCTATCGTCAAAATATAAATATGGAGTTAGGTTTGCGCCGAATTTGTGTAAAAAAAGGACCCAAATTCGGAGCAAACAGGGTTTAAATATGCCCCTTAATGTATTATGAAATGCGCAAAGTTTGCAAATTATGCCAAAGTGAGACATTTTAACATGAAACATGAAATTTATGAAAATATTATTTGTATACCCTACGTCCAACTGTTTTGCTTGCACTCAATAAAAATTTATTAAACTGAAAAATAAAACACAAAAGATGTTAACTTTATGTTGTTTAACAATCATACAGCACAAGATGAAACAGTTCCTTCCAAAAAAAAGTTAATGCTACGAAGAAGAATTTATGTATTCTGCCCATTGGTGTAAAAATGGTTCCTTTTCCGGGCTGTATCAGGTACACCATTTTGCGTTGATGGTATTTGAATTTCCCAGTGCTGTTGACCATATCACATGACTAGTTATTGCCTACATTTGAATTTGAGGATAGTACATTTTTGGCAGTATTTTAATTTGTTGTGAACACGTTATTTCTTGAAACCCGACATCAAGAATGAAAAATACTTAATATGGTGTAATATGGTGCTGATATTAAGCACTGTTATACTGAAGGGATCGCGGGCAACCCAAACATTAGGTAAGCTTATCTTAGAAGTTACAAACCAAAGAAATAAAGTTTGCGCCTTGACTCTGCGAACCACAGGTCTGAGAGTGGCCAACTGAAAAAGAAGAGTTGGTAGTCCAATCACCAAGGAGGGCACACACTCAGGTGCAGCTCCTCCATTAGGGCGGAGGAGCGTTGCCCCACTCCCCTGCCAGCAGCGGCAGCTGCAAACGTTACACAAAACAACAACAATAAACTGTGTTTATCATTGTTTAGTAAAAGGGCGGGGCCACGGGTGATGAACAGTGAGGGGGGTGCTCAGCACTCCGCCTCAGAGCGCGTGTGTGTTTGGATGGCCGTCTGGGGCCGGCCAAACACATATGTGCAGTAGGCTCTCTTCAGACCGCAACACAGTTTGGGACTTGTGAGAGCCTGCACAGGCTCCCAGTCTGCCTTGGAGCGCCCTGGCTGGGCGATCCCAGCCAATCCTGACGCTGATCTGAGCAGCATCAGGATTGGCCGCAGGGCAGGCTGGGAGCCCGTGCCTGCAGCGAGGAGAAGCAGCAGCAGAGCGGTGCATGGTGTTAAGATAAGTGTTATTTTTTAAATTAGTTTTGATTTAATTTTAATTCCCCCTCCCCTGCGCCCCGCCCCACTCCATCTGCTTGCTGCGAGCTGCTCCTGCATGCACTACAGCTGCAAATGATGCATTATATAATCCACATTCTATCAAGTGAAGCATACATCTGCAAAGCACTATGGACAAAAATGAAATGAGTCCAGTGCAACATGTCTTCTCCTTTTTAAATGAAACACACCCAAAATATGGAGAAGAAAGAATTTCCTAACTTGTTCATACAAAACATAAGCCCTACATTTCCCTGAAAGTCTGGGTGATGGGAGACCCTGTCTGGGGACACTTCAGAAGAGCTTGTACAGGAGTCCTCCAACACAGCATCCTCGGACAGCACAGGAACCGTAGTCGAATCCTCCCTCATATAGTCTTTGGACTGCATAGAACCTACTACAGCAGGCTCCACTGTAGATGTTACATCCCCAACACCAACAAAACACAAGGAAGATTCTACAAACAATCTGGTGAACTGTCTCCAGATGAACTGTGAGATCCCAGGTCCAAGCTGACCACGCTTTTCACCATCCCCTACACTGTAGCTCTCAAAGCTCAATCCCTCATTGTCATTTTGCGAGCCCAATAAGACTTTTGTCTGTCTCTTTCATCACCAAGTCACATTCCTCCTATTCCACCACTCTCTACTCTGGAGCAGGAGAGAATTCTTGGTGACTTATTTCACCCTTAGTGGTACAGAAAGTTTATACTCACCTTTACTCACCCTCTTGGCCATCCCAATGAGAACCCAATCAACCATCGTAAATGTAACTTCCTTTTCCCTTTTGCAAAGAACATGTTAGCCTCTACTAATATGTGTTTTCTGCAACTCCCAAGTTTATGTCTTCCACAAATTCAGAAGGCACCACCTTGCAAGCTATAGTCAATCCAACCAATCAGGTGCGGGCCCGGTGCAAGCTTCTCTGTGCCTTAAGAATGAAAATTAGATTACAGCAGTCTTGTTATCTGGTGCATTGGGATGACACCATACTTTTTTTCACACAAATTAGCTTTAATGTTCGATGTGGTGGCTAACGTTTTCTGCACACATTTTGCCAGAAACGGTTTGTCCTTTTTACAAGTCCATTGGAAGACGGACTGGTGAATCGCAACATTGAGCAGTTTAACACCATGAACTTATAAATATATCACATTTTTCAGGAAAAAATTGTGTACCAATAGCTGACTACAAAAACTTAGGGACGCGCTTCATGTAAAATAAAGCACTGAGAGAATGTATCTCGACATCAGTGGTAGCAGCACTCACAAATAGTAAACCATTTTGAGAAATAATCCATTTCAACCACCAAATATTTAACTTATAGGAGAAGCAAAGTGAATGGTCCAAAACCAACTTCTGCTAACTATTCCTTAGGGATAGAGGTCAAAGGCACCAGACAAAGTGCTCTCTACACAATTTTCCATTGTTCATGTGATATTAGACACTCACAACAAATATTGATAAAATATTGGACATGTGTAACCATTGATTGCCATCAATAGCACTTTTCTTACAGTTTATTCATCTGTGACTCCTGAAGGACCACTTTGCTCTGTTTTGATTAATGTGTTTCTGATCCCCTCAGATGTAGCAAATTCCTGCCTTAGGAACATATATTGAACCAATGTGAGTGCTAAGACCACATATGCATACCCACATAGAGGTTTGCTAACACACCTACATTGCGGCAAGCCATTAGCAATATACCACTTCACCTGGCTCACCACAGAATCCCTCTAGCAAGTTTTCGCCAGTCATCTTCTAACCAAACCCCTGTACCATTCAGCACTGCCTCCAGAACAGCACTCCCACTCTGATGGTCTCCATCCACTTCTCCACGCATCGCTGTTGCGGACAAAGGCAGCCTTGATAGGAAGTCTGCTCTAACCATTATCACTTATATGATAACCTGATAGCTTATGGTCAGTAAAGTGTTGGAAGTGTGAATGCCATAGAAATGTTTTAAGTTTCTCCACCGCCCATGAGCACGCCAAAGCTTCCTGCTCAGTAGCAGCATAATGGCCTAAGAGTCAGAAATAAATGCTTGCTATGTTCCTTTTTGTCAACGTATTAACTTCAAATACTACTACTTATTAACTTATACCTTAAAATAATATTATACCTTAAAATAATACCACTGACCTAATGTCAACCATAACGATCAATTTCTCGCTAGATGCAAAGGGTTTTAAAGGAGGAGCAAGGATGATCAAATCTTAGGCTTGTTCAAATGCTTCCTCTTGAACCGGGGCCCACCCATAACGAACCCTTTTTTCAAGCTCTCCCTCATATAGATGCAACATCGTAGCAGGACTTTGAACATAGAAAAGCTTAGATTTTACTCTAATTAACTTCACTCACATGTACCAGATGTGCCTATATCTATATGGTAATGTAGACATAATATGTTATTTTAATTTCACAATATTTTGGCCCTCGATATTTAAGCTACAAAATATTGGCACATATATAGAGATTATCAAGGCACATATAAGTGGAGCTGAGAATAGTAAATCTATACTTATATGCACTTCCCTTCTCGCTATTGTGGATCATAATATTCAGGCCATGATATTTTGGTGCAATAATATTTCTCACACAATATTCGGACATACAACCACTGAATGCTAATTCTTATTCTGATACCCAGCAGCCACCAGCCACAAACCGATGTTCACAGACGCCAGACTAATGAAACCTGTCAGACTACATTCTTTAAGGGCACACAGTCGCAGGAGCCACAGAACTCTCTGGTATGGAAAAAACTGAAGGTTCCTGGTAAGTAGGACTGAAGTGATGATGAGGATCATTTAGGTCAGGGCTAGACTGGGAACCCAAAGCAGCCCTGGTAATTTTGTCAGACCAACCCCCACAGGGAGGCTAGAAGCGAGAGTGAGTGGATTATGCTGGATTGCTGCTTTTGTTATTGTAGCACCATTGCAAAACTGCCCCCGTAACAAAACGTCGCCCATCCCTCCAGCCTCCCGGGAAAATGCCCGATGCTTCTATGGCCAATCGGGCCCTGATTTAGGGTCTGTTACAGTATACGATCCTTCACAAATTTGCGAGGATGCCCCCCCTACACCTAACCACAGCTTCCACACCCCATTTAGAGGTAACGGTATAGTGGGCGTTCTGGCGGTAGAACCTCAGCTAGGTGATCACACTTGACATGGTGTCCAGAATCCACATGTCACAGTGGCAGACCTATCAACTAATTTACAGCAGAGCTTGAGCCCATGATTTTTGGTTCCCAGGGCTGCTATTAATAAAAGAACAATAACAACAGAAAGCAGAAAAACAGATTAATGTCCCACAAAGAAGGATGTCACTGCACGCTAGAGGCATTGATTTCAGCAAAAGGACGCCACCATGCAGAAATCTCTAAACAGAGTTAATGCTGACCCGGCAGGCTGGCAGGCCACTCGCTAACCTTTAAATAAGGTCTGAAGTCTGCAAAAGAAAATTACTCTCACCTAAGCCTTCTTGACTCTCTTGGTTGATCAGAGCAGCCAAGACCTAACTTATGGGGTATGTGATTGGGTAACTAAGTACAGCACAACACCGTTATCACAGCTGAAATAAAGAATGCATGTCCAGCCAAGGTTGTGCGTTTCACAAAATGTTCTATAATATTTGATATATTTTATATTTATCATCTAAACAGTAATGAAAAAGAAAAATCATGCCAAATCAAATACTAAAAAAAAATACAACCCAAAAAATAAAACTAAAACAATTCAACACAGTACTGATTAAATTAGATGATAATCTTACAGTGAGCGGTATTCTCATGTGGAAACTAGTAACCAATTAAGGCAGGAGGTAATACACCGTAGAGCAATGAAACCAGGCCCCTCACATAGCAGTCTATATAATGTTTGATGTAATCTTTGGCAGAATTTTCACAAAGGTATATTTTTTGGGAAAGTCTAATGTTCACCGTGCTTTGACTACAGTTACACAGCATAAGGAAACACAAGATTCACAAACAGGTAATGTTCGCAAGCACCAACAGACATTACCAAAATGGTGGATCAAAATGTTACCTCCAAAATAGGTCACATTGTACCTTTTTGGACTTGTTTGTTATATATACGAAACTATATCATTTTTCGAGGTCTAAACAGCACAAAGCACAGTGGCAATTGCAGTGTTCTCCTTTACCAATGAATGCGTTGAGGTACTTAGGCCCATATTTATACTTTTTTAGTGCCGCATTTGCATAATTTTTTACGCAAAAGCGGTGCAAACTTGTAAAATACAATTATATTTTGTACGTTTGGGCCGTTTTTGCATCAAAAAACGGTGCAAATGCGGTGCTAAAAAAGTATAAATATGGGCATTAGAATTTGTCCACGAACATGAGTTGGTGTCAAGGTCAACTCTTGAGCAACACACCTCTGGTTTCAATGTGAGGGGTCGAGAGGGCAACAAGGCACCTTCTGCACCAAAATCTCTCCCCACACATTGTTACAAAATTGACCTTCAAGGAGGGAATCAGACATCCTGACTAGTGTTTTCATTGACTCCATCAACCTGAAGTAACCTCCTCCTGGGGGCTACATGCACTCCACACTCGAGGCTCTTGGAGTTCTGTGGGGAATACTAACAGAAGCTTTGGAGGCCCATATCTTATGACCACACACAGACAGTAGTGCAACATTGCACAGATGGTCACAGCAGTCTTATTGGGACACACATAACTATATGATAATTTCAAAGCACTGAATGCACTGTTGTGAAATGCATGTGTGGTGGAGCTAATAGCTCTGCTTATTACTGCTTGGATGAAATGTGACAGAGTGCAGATCCATGTGTTTTTGACACCGGGGGCATGTTTATGAGCCCCTTTGCTTTGCTCTTGCGCCACACAATGTGGTGCAAGAGCAACACAAATGAAAAATTAGATGTACAGTATGAACTCACGCAAGGCCACCTTGGCTTCATAAATCTCTTGAAACGTAACACAGCGCAAATCACTGTGTTGCATTACTCTGCACCAGGGAGACATTTCCATCGGTGTGGCATGGGTGTTCCCACGCAATATCCAAGGATTTTGATGCATTCCCAGATTTCCCATAATAGGTTAACCTAGGAATGCGTCAAAAAGATACGCCACCCTTGGTGAAGCGTAACAAGGAGAAATACCGTTACTCCTCCTTGTCTTTTCCTTTATCTGTGTGTGCTGCATTTTGCAGCACACATAGAAAGATGCAGAAAATATTAGAGGATTGTTTTGTGCAGGGAGGGGCACCTTCCTGCACAAAAACAATTGTGCATGCAACGCCGTAACCCTTGCAATATGGTGCAAGTGTGCCTGCATTGGTGCTATGTAGCCCATTATACTCCAGTGCAGAGGCAAAAAGAGGAATGCACTGTATTCTTTCAAATACGCACATTCCTGCCCTTTGTCTGTCACACAGTGCAACACAGCAAGGTAACTTGCTGCTCTGCCCTGCATAACTTGGCCATAAATATGGCCCTTAGGGTATCCCACCTGCAAGCAGGTTGTTCTTGCGCTTACTGCGTCTGGGGAGTTTGTCTACTGACAAGAAAGGTCAGGAGCTGTCTCGTCTGGACATCTACATTGTTCTTATCCTTTGCACAATGGAAGACAACAAGCTAAATTCCTTGATTTATTGTTTTCCACCAGCTTGTATGCTCCACAGATAACTTAGGTAGTTTCATTCTTAGCAGTTGAGAAGGGAGAATGTGAGGGAGAATACCAATCCTTACTTATTCTCTGTTACTTTCTTCACAATTCAATATACACAATAAGATCCATGTTTCTACTTGTGTGTTGTGGAGTGTTGTGCTGTAGGCAGTTATTTGGTACTTGTGACGCTTGACTTGACAGCCAACCCTTTAGGATTCTGAGAGGAACAGTATGAAAATCATAGGAGACAAGCCATCGTTGGGAAGATTGATGAAGGGAGATGAAGGATAAATAACACCATTACTGTACCTAGTGTATCTGCAGAGGCTGATTACATGTACCCTGTTGCCAAAACCGAGGCCAGCTCAGGACTCCCAGCTCCCACAGTACAATGCAATGTTTCTTGCTTGGCAAGGTGAGAATCATACTTAGAAGAGGCACAAAACCTCCATAGTGAACTTAGATGGCAGCCTGCTCTTTCGAATATATATATTTGATGCATACATCCATACAGACCATTGATTATTGCCCACCAGCTGAAACAGTTGTGATTCAACATCTTATCAAATCTATAAGGACCACTCTTGCTTTCTGTTTACACGTTTACATGGTTTTTGATTGGCAGGGGTGCTGAGTGGGTGACACATTTACACTCTGCGTGATGCAGATGTATGAAGAATGGATCATTCAATTAATGTGATTGGTAATTTACATACAGCGAGAGAGGGGACTAGTGTCTAAGTTTGAGTCAGTGGGGGGTGAATCAAGGCAAGTGGAGGCAGCACAGTAGCTCGACTCGGGCTATGTGGAGGGTGCAGATGAGAAGTGTGGAGGGTGCAGATGAGAAGTGTGGAGGATGCAGATTTGAAGATTTGCCTTAAGGTATCCTGTGGCTTGTTAGAGAAAGTAGGAGTGAATTGTGATGAAGGTGCTCTTCCTGGTACTTTCTAACAGGTCAAAGACTGACCACCTTACCCTACAGGATAAAAGTAAGGACTGACGTGAAATGGTCACCTGAAGAGCACAAAGGCATCAACAGCGTAGAGCAGAAGACTGGAGGGTGCACGCATCACTGCTAAAGAGGTAGAATGGAGCAACTTGCAAATCATAGGGCTAAGTGGGGGAATTATAGTGAGGAGTGAGAAGCATGCCCTGGATTCCGCTGTGCGCAATACCGAGTTGCATACTGCAAAGTGGATTACCTCTGCTGGAGACTCCCAGAGGATGAAAGCATACATTTCCTTCTTTATGTCTCCTCGCACCCCAAGTGTTAAACACACTCTTGAAAAACAAGCAGAAGTGACTTCTGCTTGCATCTGCTGAGCGAAACCACAGCAGTGCTAAACCCTGAATCAGCGACAGCAGAGTAGGGAACCGGATTAGTAAATGGACTAGAAGCTTACCAGAGCGTCAGTGTTGGATGGGTTGGGATGCAATAAGGGACACGGTCAGTCTGGAAGCGATTAACAAGCAGAACAAGAATCACCATCTTCTCTCAAAACAAAAGATGCAAAACTAGAAGAAAGTAGTGATGGAAGCATGATCCGTGACCCAGACTGCGACCAGTTGACTGAGTTAGTTAAATCTGTGCAACAGCGCAAACATCTACTGTGCAAAAAAGCAGGGGCTCGGCTTTGCACAGAGCCACCATGCACCATGCGCCAATGTTTGATCTCCAACCCCCCACCCCGCATCTATGATAACGCCAGTGCTTATTTGATGCTGGTGGTTGCAGGTAGTCGGCACCACCGCTCAATTTTTAGGACCGGGGCTTATTTTTCATCTTCACACTTTGATCCAGAGCTAGAGAAAAGCAAAAAGGGGAAAAATTAAAGCGGAAGAGAAAGTTGGGAAACAGTAAAAGAGGGAGAAAGCAGGGGTAAAAAAAAAAAACACCTGCAACAATGAGACTAAGAGCTAAGAGAGTCATGGGATGGACTCCAGCCTGGGTATCCGGCACCCTTGGCGTTCATCACTGGGACGAGGTCCTAAGAAAACGTTCTCCCCTGCACTTCCTGTTTATTTACAACTTACGTTATGCTTAACAGGTCTCCTGCACCTCTTGTTAGAGCTCGAGGCACCGTAGTTAAGTACTATCCACATACATTACTGCTTTTCCATAGTTTACTGGGAAGATACTCAGTCTCTCCAAGGGAGCTGTATCCCCTTATTAAGCAACGTGAAGATTAAACACAATGAATGCCGATTCAGAAATGTGAGCAGCAGGACCCTCTACATAACCCTGTCATTTAACACTTCAACACTTCACGTGGCCCGTCCACCGAGCTCTTTCAGTCTACAAACAATGGTAAGTGTTTCTGTTAAAAAATCTGCAGCTGATAACAATTTTATGCGAAACCTTTTTTATTCCAGCGGGCGGGCTCAGTTCCACTTACCTTCTAGAATGGATCGTAGATGCCAGGACAGGGCCTGCCTGTCAACACATGAAAGGGAAAAAGGCGGGAGTCTCCCCGACTGTATTTGGAAATGCGCCATTTAATGTTCACATGCATCGGTTTCGAGCTTTTTGCCAACAATCACACCGCAGGTTTGAGACATGGGAAAAAGAATAGAGGAGGAACATCTGGCTTCACACCTGCATGAATGTGGTAGGTTGAAACATTATCTCACCAATTACTTCCTCTGACTAGCAGGGAGGTTATGACCAGGTTAAATCACTTGAGCCCATCAGGTCAGTTATAGACGAGGAGCTGAAAAGCCGCAACCCCAATTACTGTCTCAGTCTTGCTAAACATTGTAATTTAACGGGAACTAAAGCAGTTTAAATCACCGCACTTCTCAGCAAAATGACCGGTGACTTCATGCAAACTGCAAGAGCAAACATCCTACAGACATTCCAGTGTCTCGTGTCAGAGGGGTCAGCGTCCATGACTTAATTATGTGGAAATATCTTGAGTATTCCCCTGCAGCCAGTGTCTATGACGTCGCCTTACGCCTTTTTTTACAGCACTTTTGAGTCTTCTCAAGAGCAGGCGTTAAAAGGGGGCTGCCATTCTTTAGAATGGGGCCCAATGTACTCTGCAGGAGTAGCAGCAATATTTTGGCGCTACTCCTGCAGAGTATATCACTAGCGTCATACAAAATGACACTATTGCCCCCCACCCTGCGCCATGGTGCGTCGTATTTTAAATACGGCGCACACATGGTGTGGGTAGGGGGCTGTTAAGGGGCGCAGGGAAAGTGGCGCGGCACTTCCCATAAATCTCCCCCTTAACATCCCCATGCCTTTAAAAAATGAATGTGACCTGGTGTAATATAACTGGTGCCCACATAAAGCGTTCCAATAATTTGTGTCGAGTTCACAATATATAAAAGGTGCCAAAAATGCACAGTTAAAAACAAAGCGCTTACATAAAACATACAAATAGATACCCATTTAGTGGCTGATTTGTTCAAAGTGAAAGCAGAAAACATGGCTAAATCATGTGTCACTACATATATTGTGTGATCTTACTCGACTAGTTTATTTCACCCGAACTCCTTTTCCTTCATTATCACTTAATAAAACACTTTCAAATATGTGGCTTTGAAATACCAGTTGTACAAACTCTATTGTGTTTGATTTAGCAAACTGTAATTTTGTTCTATGCTAATCTGGGCCATGAACAGGGTTTACGTGACAACTGTCTTGCCTCTTAGTTCACTGAAGGTTCATGCTTAAAGGCACTGCCAAATTTTACGTGATGTTTGTATTATGGCTTACATAGCAAACATGCTCGGCTTGAGCCAGAACCTTGGTTCTGGCTCGGCTCTCCCTGTTAATTTGTAAGCTTGCGCACATCTACTAAAAATAGTGTCCACTTTCTAACAGCCAAACCCTCAGGCTCCACCCCAGCTCAACTCCCGCTCATATTACCCCTAATGCTCCTCAGTCCCAGCCTCGTGACTCTTTACTGGGCGCTCGGTGGCATTAACCCTCTGTTCCTGCTTCTACCGCTAGGCCTCTCTTTAAAGTTGTAGGCTAGTTAAACCTACCCCCTGTTGTTCATTCCTTCTCCCACTGCGCCCCTCTTCACATCTCATGCACCAGCTGTACCATACAGTCACCCACTGCCATACTTTTCACCTGCTAGGGGTCGGGAGCTACTAACTCTCTCCCACAGCCCAAGGTGCCTGCTGTCTCAATGCATTTCATTGGCCCCAGTGAGAAGGTTTGTAGACTCAGGCCAGCTATAGGATATGTATACCAGACAGCTTGATGACCCCCCGCCCCTCCCAATTTGCTTACTGCCACTATAGTTTAAACTCTTGATTCAAAAAATGTTATTTCAGTTTCTGCTTTATTTATATATTCTATTTGTGTCCATTTATGAAAGGTGCATCTCAAAGGCAAACTTATCATTAGTCAAGATCTTCCGTATTATTCATCCTACATTGAACTTGAAACATATCTATCCATATTTAACTGATTTGTTTTACCTACAAATTGTCATCATTTTCAATTCATTTTCCACAAATGCTGCGCTTCATCAGGGGAGTTTTTCCAAATAATCAAACTTTAATGAGTAAATCACCCCAGTGCTGGATTTTTACAAAAAGTAACGCCCAGCGCTGAATAAAGGCCTTTAAAATTCACCCATATAAATTTCACTACTCTGCAACCGTATCATATTGTCTAATATGACACACTAGACAGACATGTTTGTAAATATCACAATGCAAGTCCTCATACCTACTTTAAAGACCGTTAAATACAACCTTGAGCCTCTAATAACCAGATATTGGTCATAATTACGTTACTAGAAATGACAATAATATTCGTTAGTCATACATAGATATATTCAGTTCACATAGTGATAAGATGGTAGCAAACTTATGAATATTTACGTAAAAGAATTCTGCCATGGTTATTGTGATTCTTTCTACAATATAAGGCACAGTCGCAACACAATGAAGTATACAATCATAATGAAAACAGTCAACAGTGAGGCGACATGCATTCTCATTTCTTCCCAATAATCATGCAAATGAAGATCTCTGAAAATATAATGCACTTTTACATGTACAACTGTGGAACTCTGTCAAACTACATTTGCAATGTAATAGGTCTTGCATTTGTGAGAGTTAGAGTTATTGGCATTGTAAGTGAAAATTGGCTAAATGTATCAAAGGATTTTGCATTCGCAAACGGTGCGAATGTCCGTTTGCAAATGAAAAAATGCATTTCATGATGTATGAAACGCATTCGCAGTGTGAATTTTAGAAATTGCAAAAACTGTGAATTTTTGCGAATGAGTGACGAATTTGCGTGTCGCAAGCAGCGTATCGCAAATAGCGACATGATTTACCGAATTGCTGTTAGCGAAGCGCTAATTGCGATACAGATTAAAAAATCACAGATAGCGATTTCCAAAATTGTGCCGCTATTTGCGAGATGCAGATTGCGACACGCAAAAATGGATTCGCAATGAGATGTAGCAAAAAATCGCAATTTGCGATTATTCGCAGAATGGCCGTTTGCACATGCAAATTACCAAAAACTGAAACCAGGTGGTAACCAGGTGCAACCTATATAAAGAGACCCAGAATGCCTCAGCCCCTCTTCCACAATGGCTGCACTTTACGTCATGGCGAGGAGAATGAGAATCTTGGCAGGTTTGAGGAGAGAGAGGAGGAGACAGGAGCACATTTTCAGAGTGCGCATAACCCTTTTTGACCAGACTGAGGAGGAAATTTTTGATAAGTACAGGTTAAGCTCAGCCATGATACTTGACCTGATAGCTGAGCTACAACCCATGCTGCAGCGCACAACACACAGGACCAATAGCATACCCACCCATGTGCAGGTATTATGCTCCCTGCACCTACTGGCCTCAGGGAGCTATCAATGGGTCATAGCAGCAGCTGGAGGGGTATCACGGAGTGCCCGCTCTAGATTTTTCAATGCATTTCTCAATGCCATGCTGAGCAGAATACAACTGTACATCAGATTCCACAACACCCCACAGGCAGTACAACAAACGAAAGTTAATTTTTACCAGATAGCACTCTTCCCACATGTGCTAGGTGCCATTGATGGGACACATGTAGCAATCTGTCCACTATCGGCCAGCGAGTATGTGTATCGCAACCGTAAAAACCATCATTCCATGAACATACAGGTGATATGCAATGCCTCCTACGTCATTACCGATCTCGTGGCCAGATACCCAGGGAGCACCCATGACTCTTACATCTTTCGCCACAGCAGGATACACACAAGACTGCTAGCTGGAGAGTTTGGGGAAGGATATCTACTAGGTAATTTGATAGTTCACAATAATGCATTGATGTAAGCATAACGTCAGACAGCAAATGTACTCATTGTACTCTCTGTGCATTCAGGAGACGGTGCCTACGCAGTGCGCACATATATGCTAATGCCCTACCTGAGCCCTGCCACCCCAGAAGAGAGGAGGTACAATGCTGCACATAGAGCTACCCGCAACGTGGTGGAGTACACTTTTGGGCTGCTGAAGAGCCGTTTCAGGTGCATCCATAGGAGTGGAGGTGCACTACAGTACCACCCTGAGACAACATGCAAAATTGTGGCCACATGTGCTATCCTGCACAACATAGCAACCACCAGGGGCATACCAGTGGAACTCACAGAGCCAGACTAAGATGAGGATGATGATCCCTTACCAACCCTTCTACCAGCCGACAGGACCAGTGCAACAGAAGGCAGGCAAAGATGTGCTGACATCACACGCAACCATTTATGACGTAAGTTATGACAAATCCACTTCAATAATATGTTTTTCAGTAGTTAGCATCTTTATTACCTTGACTTCAGGTAAACATTGTGCCAATAGGACATAGCTATTCACAATGGGCAGACATGATCTATTAACAGTGTCACACTATTAGCATCATAGCATGACTTAATTACACATGTTGAGGTGGTCCCCTGTAGCCCTCAACATCACTTCTTTCGTCCACGCCCTCCACTTGAGTGCCCAGTGGCCTCGCTGGCACCTCTAGTAGCAAGTTCCCCTGCAGTACTGTGTCTGGCACTGCGACGCCTCGGATCAGTCACAGGGACTGTCAGACTGCGGAGGCTAGAGGACTCCTCACTGTCACCAACACCCAGTTCTCTGGTTGTGGCACTGTGTGCTGTTTGCATGGCATCCACTACGTTGGTAATTTGCACCAGTCCCTGTGCAATGTCCCTACTGCAATGTGCCATCTCCACCTGTCTGGCAACGGCATGCCGTGATATCAGGGCTGTTGAACTTGCAAGCCGATTGACTGATCCACAGAAGCTGTCAAACTTAGCTCAACATTGGTGATGACGCCTGCGCTGGCTGACACACTACTGCCGTATCTCTGTGCATAGTTCCCCAGTGGCCTGTGTCAACTCCTTGGTGTTCTCAGCAACTCTTTGCTGTCCTTCAATCAGGGTCTCCAAGTGCTTGTTTTGTAACCCCATATTGTTATTGTGAGACACAAACTGTCTGTGCAGTGACTTCAAATCTTTGTATTGCAGGCGCTGCAACTTCAGCATGGAAGCTTCCAGGCCGCCAAAGATTGATGGGTCCACTCCTTCTTCTCTGCCCTGTCTGCCTGCATTGTGGCACCTCCTGAGGGGAGTAGACTGGCGCTGGTGCATGGACTGCTGTGTTCCTGTGGGACTCGGCTCTGGTGGTGTTATGGGTTCATGTTCTGGCATCTCATCTGGGTCCAGGTTGTATTCTGGCAGTGGTAACACCCTAGCCGTGCGTCTAGTCGGAAAAATACTGTAGGACTCACTTGTATTTGAGTCGGACTGTGGCTGTGTTTCTGCTTCTCCCACTTTTTCTGATCCAGCAGGGACCGAGTCATCTGCAAGGATAATGTGCAGCATGTCTGTTCCAGCATTCATCACAGATTTCCACAGTGTTGCTTTATATGTACAAATAAATTGTGTCACCCTGAGTCATTTGTGGGGTTTCTCTATGTCTGCCCACTATCTTGCTATTTATGTTGTGTATTCACCTTAGGGTTGTGTACTACCACTCCCAGAAGGCACTGTTGTGTTGCATGTAAGATGTGACATGGACTACTTTTCATTGTGCATCAAGCTAGGTTCTATTTCCTAAGGGGCATGTGTACATGCAGATGTGGGGATACACCTGGCCTAAGTCATTGGCCTTACCTTTGCTGGTGCTGGGTGTCCCTGACGTGTCGATGTCAGTTACACCACTGACAGCTTCTGGCAGCAATGTGGACTCCACCAGGTCTTCCATAGGGGTGGAGGGTGTGTGGGTGGATGGTCCGCCTCCGGTGCTCCTTGCCTCCCTAAGCCTGCTGGCCACCCTCTCCTTGGCACGGGACTGCAAGTCGTACCATCGCTTGCGTATCTCCTCCACAGAGCACTGCGCAACATCCACTGCGCATGTTTTTGCCTGTATGTCAGACCAGAGTTTCTGCTTCTCACTCTCAGGTACTTGGAGTGAGCTCTTGCCAAAGAGTCTGTCATGGTTCCCAACAACTTCCTCAGTGAGCACCTCCAATTCTTTCTCACTGAATTTCAGCTTCCTCTTCCTGTCTACCTTCTCCTTCCCATTGCCAGCATTGGCCATGTTGCAGTTTGATTCTGGCTTCCTCACAATGCTGACTCCCTGGTGCTGGGCTGTCTCTCTCTCACTGCTCCTTTGGGTGTGGCTCCTGGAAACAGCATGGGCTGGCTCACTTCCTGGTTATGATGTAATCAGGCTGTTCCGGTTTGCCGTTTTTGCTATTTGCGAATTTCATTTACCGAATCGCAGATTTTTTTGCGATTCAGTATTTGCATCTCGCAAAATGCGTTTGCGAATTTTAAGAAATTGCTATTTGCGATTTTCAAATTTGATACATCGCTTTTTGCATTTCTAAAATTGCGATTTCTTAAAAATCACAATTTGGAAATCGCTAACCGAAATCTTGATACATCTAGCCAAATGTCTTTTATCTATCTCTTTTTGTTTGGAGTGTAGTTGATGTATGCCAGGAGCCATAGCAATCCTCCCAGGTCTGTCAATGCAGGAGAGAGGACACAACAAGGCCACCATCTTGGGAGTGTTTTTGCCTCATTCCTATGAGCTGGCTGTGATACCCTAGAGATGCAACTCTTTCTAGTGTGTTTACCTAAACTTTCATAGCACCAAACAAGCCACAAAGAGGCACTTTTGTAGCATTTAATACGGAGAATGAAGGGTTCAAAAGAGGAGCAAAGAAAAGGGGGCAGCCATACATTTCTCTGTGTTAAACATTTAAAGGAATTACTCCTCTACATTGGCAATACCAGCCTAACTTTTAAAAAGATTGACTGTGCACAAAGAGAATAACAGAAGAGGCAGCTTAACTGAACAGGAGGCTTGTTGTGTGCAGAGTGGTGTAACAGAGCTTCAGAGTTAGATGAGCCAACAGGGTGAGTTCCAGAGGTGCAACATCTGTGACCTTGGGTCAGTGTTTTAAATGCAAAAATGCAAATACAGAAGGGCTGATACTCTGTATTCATTTAAATCAATGCCTTGGGTTAATAGTCTTTTGACAGCCCTCAGCTCAGAACTGGACACCGTAGAACAGATATGTGTACCTGAATCTCCTGGGCCTTGACAGTGCCTTTTTGGTACATGCATTTGTACACTGACTGATGGCTTTGAAGTCAAAATTATCTCTGTCACAGTGGCTACTCAAAATTTGAAGTCTTGGCATTACCATCTGCACTGCTCAGAGTAGAGCTGGAAGCCTGGGTTTGGACAATAGAACGTTTTTTTCTCCTAGAACCATGGTGCCCAGTGATGCTCCTACAGGGCTGATTCATTGGCATTTTTTCAGGCTATGAAAAGGATTCAAATGTATGTTTTTTTTTAATACAAGGTAGGTCCAGAACCATGTCAGAGGTTTCTGATACCCACATAAGATAAATTACATACAAATAATTTATATGGAACTTATTTACACAGTGGTTAGCCTTTAAACCTGGCATGGATCCTGCCTGTTTGTTGTCTTTTACAAAAAAAACATTTGGGTTACATAAGCTGGTCCTTGTCTGGTGGCCACTGTTAGTGAAACAATAGTTCTCCTGTTTAAAAAATCTCCTGTCCATGGAGTCTTTACTATTACTGTCCAGGATTGACTTTGAGATGTAGTCCTTGGGGTGTGTACCCATATAAACAAACCCACATATATTCCTATAGACACCAGTAGAAGCAAGAGTGAGAAAAGGGACACTTGATAGGGTCAAAAAGATATTTTCTTGAAAATTGTTTTTCCATACATTTGCTAATCATAGCAATCAGAAATAATGCATAGAGTTTATGTCAAATTATGCATGGGGACTTATTGGAGTGGCTACATGAAGCCTGGGGTGGGAAGAGAGGAGAGCAGGTTAAACATTACTGGACTGTGATAGATGATGTGTGGATCATTGTACCCAGGAGTCCAGTGCGTGATGGGGAAGCGCTCTGCGCCTGTGACAGTGGCTTTGGAGGGTATTCGAGGTGGGACCTCTTCAAACAGGAAGCAGCGCTATTCGAGCGCTTCTTTTAGACAGCTTTTTGCAGAAGTGGCATCTGCAAGGTCGTAGTAACTGTGAGGGGACTGTCAAAGCATTGACACCAGTGAATTCTGAGAGGAGGAAGTGATGGAGTTTGCTCCACTTTTGTGCCCTATCATACGCTGCTCCTGTCACTGTGGCACCCTTGTGTTAGCTTCTTTGCACTACAGGGTTAGGAAAAGGGCTGCCTCTACTAACTGAACTTTATTTGAAGAGGCTCAATTTACATCCAAAGGCTAGATGCTTTTTGCTGTCAGGTTTGAGTCCGTTAAGTGTTTGGGTCTAGAGTAACAACTCCTTTTCCACTGTTTTCGAAACAACACCTTTTGCCATCTTCTTGCCTAGAACTAACCTATTTTCTTGGTTGGCGACCCTCCGGAGGCTATCATGAGCACAAACTATCACCTAGTGTTAAGCTCTACTCAAGTCAGTTGGTTAATGAACCCACTGCAGAGGTCTTGACAGAACGAGAATGTCATAGATTACAATCCTGACATAGCTTTTTCACCTTTTCATCTCTGCAAGGTCGATGCAAATGAATTATAGTGATTTTGTTAAGAATGGCACCCGCTTTCCAGTGCTACGAGTTTGCAGAATCTCTCTTACCAAGCACTATATATATAAAAAAAAAGAGTTATTCCCAGACTGCCTCAACACGCACCAGACAAAGGGCCTGATTACAACTTTGGAGGAGGTGTTAATCCGTCCCAAATGTGACGGATATACCACCAGCCGTATTACGAGTTCCATAGGATATAATGGACTCGTAATACGGCTGGTGGTATATCCGTCACTTTACCGTCAGTTTTGGGACGGATTAACACCTCCTCCAAAGTTGTAATCAGGCCCATAGACTCTTGGGGAAAGGATGTGGTGTAAGGGCCAGAGAGACGACTTCGGAGTTGGGGAACACAATTTGAGTCTTGGCCCCGGCTCACCACCCTGTGATTCTGCTAAAACCACAAAATTAATGTGTTTGTGTGTAATGTAACCGGTGGTCACATAAAATGCTGTAATACCTTTGCATCGAGTTTGCACTATATAAAACTGAAACAAAAAATACAAAAAATGCTCCAAAACCTTCGTTTTGAGTATGTGCTACATAAAAGTGTAAAAAAAAAAAAGTCCCCTGAGACATCGCAAAGAAACAGCAAGATGCCCGAAAACATGGAAGAGGAAGAAACATACTACTATGAGGGCGAAACAGCGAGGCAAAACAAAACAATGGTGTATAGGGCAAGCTGTCACGGTGACACAGGAGTTAACAAACGACAGCAGGAAGAGGGTGATTGGGTTGCGAGACAAACAAGAATACAGCGTGGGGGAGTGCGATTTAAGTGCTATAGACAAAGCAATAGGGTGCATGCACAGTGCCCCCGAGCACAGCATTGTAAGCACATTGATTCACAGGAGCAGGAAACCAAGAAGATAAACATGATAAATCATAATTATACAGAAGTTAGTCCCTGCTCCCAAAGAGAAAAATAATTTTTAAATGACACTGAAATGAACAATTGAAATAGCTGTAGGCCCACAGACGTAAGTATGCTAAAAGAATACAAGAGACCGTACGCTTACGCTCAATCTAAATATCAGCATTCTAGGACCAAATGTACTAACTCACCCACATTAGTAAATTCAATATTGGGAATTAACCTGCTTTATTTCTAGTCCCACTAATCCACTCAGGCAGGCAATAGAAGCCTGTAGCACATGCAGCCCTCAACAAGAAGCTCAAAAGGCTTTAGAAACATGGTACGCTCAACACAGATTTGAAGAACTCTGACAAGGTGTTGGCTGGGAAGGATAATCTTTATTAACACTGGTAAGGGTAAGCCCTTTCTCAGACATGTGTAATTGATTGCCTACAGGTTTTCTTACCGTGCCTAGGAATGGCCTGTCAGAAAGCCTGCCCTCCTGGGGTTTACATCGTTAAGCCATTACAAAACAATGCTTTAAACAGTATTTTAAACAACAGTGAAAAGCCAATAGGTCCTACCTTTGGGATCTATTGGCTTTACCACTGTTTTTTAAAGTGATGCTTCACAGCATAGTCCAGCATGGCTAAAGAGGAAACAAACCAAAAAAGGTAGTATGACAGAACTGGGTCATTTTGTAGATGCCCACGGGTGAGAGACAGAAACATGGAAGGCGGTGGGGGAGAGAAAATAAATACAGGAGGTGCACAGCTGAAAAACACACCCACTGCCATAAAGTGCTTAAAAGTTATGTAGTGGAGGGATAGAATTAATGAGGTCATGCTCCAAAAGAGGGACACAAGCTGACGAATAAAAAGGAAGCAAATGAGGGAATAAAACCAACCAGTGGTAAACTATGGGCAGGACCGAATCTCACTATAGGCTGACAACCAGTCGTGGCTTGCGGGGCACGGAAGAGACAGGGTGGGGCGCGGGTTGGGTAATAAACATTAATTTAATTTTTAAAAACGTACCTTCACTTGCTGGTGTGCCACTCCTCTCCTCTGTTGCTGGCTACAGGCACAGGCTCACAGGCTGCCATGCGGCCAATCCTGACGCTGCTCAAAGCAGCATCAGGATTGTCTGGGATAGCCCAGCCAGGGCACTCCCAGGCAGACTTGGAGCATGTGCCTGCTGTCTCCAGCTAGGCAACACAGTGCCATCAATTAGTTTGCCCGGACGCTCTTGTTTGAGACCACAATATTTATGAAACACAAGCTTTTCATCTGTTTCATTGATATAAAGGAGGCCATTGACACAGTTCCCAGAAAATTGTTATGGCAAAAGTTAGCCACATGGGGCGCACCACCAAACTTTCTGGACTTCATAATACACTTTTATGCAAATACCTGGGTCCAGATCAAGTTAGGGGTTGGGACGACTCTTGCCAAGAGAACTGAGACATCAATCAGCCTAAAACAGGGGTGCATTGTAGCCCCTTGTTTACTTAATCTCTTTATGGCGTACCTTAATCAACTTGTGGAAGCATCAAATTCTCAAACCCCCCCTTAGCTGCCCAACATTCATTTAAAATATCTTCAATATGCCGATTATAGAGTTTTACTTAGTCAAACAGCTATAGGCTTGCCGCATCTAATCAAGTCCATCTTCAGCTTAACATTTAAAAGCTAGGATTATGTCATCTGGAGCATCTCTTTTCAGATCACGGTCTTGGTACTCAAGAGGAAAAACAACTGAAACAATTAAAAGCCATGAGTATCTTGACATCTTTTTTTAAAAGGTTTCCTTCAGAAGCCACTTTAAATTACTTAGGGCTAAAGCTGTCACTAACATCATTGCCTTAAAGGTCCTTCATGATAATTTGTCACTTCCTGCATATGCCCACCTCCTGAATGTAATGATACCTAAATTAATTCCAGCCCTAATTTATGTCTCATTTATTTTTCTAGGGAAAGACACCAAACTGTTGGACCTATTACAGGTCAAAGTGGTAAAATCAGTCTGTCAGATTTCGACGTACATTGACCAGGCACAGAGACGATTAGAGTTTGGCCTTCAGAGGCAGGATGTAGCGTGCCAAGCAGCCTACCTGAAATACTGATATTCCCAGGCTTTATCGGAAACTGGAACTTTTGCCGACATGTGCTGGTTAGCAATCACCAACTCTGCCCATACTAACCCATGGCCTGCATATATGCCGGATTCTCTCCAAGCCTTATGCTTAAAAGATAAACGGTCTGCTCAAATGACTTTAGCATGCTTTAAGAGATTTGTGAATCGACTAATGAAATTATTTTCGATCCAATTGAACAAAGATGCCTTTACAGTAAAAAAGCATGCCTGGACGGTTATTAAGTCTTATGAAACTGTGGGCATTCAACCATACCTTATTTCACATTTCCATTCTTATATGCAAGATGCCTTTCTCAGGCTAAGAACTGATGTTTTTCCAACTGAGAAGGGGACGCCACTATTGTGAAAAGATAGGCAAAATAGCAAATGTAGGCTATGTGGATATTTGTAGGAAACCCTACTATATATAGTGTACATGGGTCCATATCTACTAACCCTTCTGCAAATTATGTTGAGACCCCCTTTTTTAGAAGCTGGAGTAAAAGCGTCCCGTCAAGCTGTGATTTTATGTTTATCTTGCAATTCTATTCTGCTTATTTGCTGGCTTACATTTTTGAAAGAGGCTGAGAAAAAGTTGTCTGCTTCAGAGCCACGGCTGTAAGTGCTTTGTTTTACACTTCGAACAGCTTCCTATTTGAGGACAATGTAGTTTTCTTGTTTATAGCCAAGTTGTGAATCCATTATCTTACATGTCTTATAGGTCAATGCATTTCCAGCTGTATTTTGATGCCATTCTAAGGTTGATTTGGGCAAATTACTAAACAGTATGAACTTTAGCGCATTTGCAGAGGTTTTGTTATTGTTTTGCACATGTTTCTGCTGCTAAGTAAAGCATGGTTAAAAAGTCGGTGGCCTCAGAATTTTGGACTTACAGACTTATTTGTTTATATGAATTGCAGCAAAATTGTATAATTCATTAAGTTCCTAATATTTATCTTGCTGCTCAGCAATGTCTAGTTTTATCTGTTTTTTTACATTTATAGATCTGTTCTGCCCACTAGTTGGGTGAAACATTGGGAAATGCATTCTGGCCCGTATTTATACTTTTTGACGCTAAACTGCGATAACGCAGTTTAGCGTCAAAAAGTTTTGTGCCGGCTAACGCCATTCTGAAGCGCCATGCGGGGGCCGTATTTATTGAATGGCGTTAGCCGGCGCTAGCAGACCGGCGCTGCCTGGTGTGCGTGGAAAAAAACCACGTACACCAGGCAGCGCCGGCGTTGGGGAAAATGGCGTTAGGGCGTCTTAAAATGGTGCAAGTCAGGTTGACGCCAAAAAATCGCCTCCACCCGATTTGCGCCATTTTTAACGACGCCCAGACGCCATTTACATGACTCCTGTCTTAGTAAAGACAGGAGTCATGCCCCCTTGCCCAATGGCCATGCCCAGGGGACTTATGTCCCCTGGGCATGGTCATTGGGCATTGAGGCATGTAGGGGGGCACAAATCAGGCCCCCTTTGCTAAAAAAAAATATAAAAAAAATAAAAAATTATACTAACCTGAACTTACCTGAATGTCCCTGGGATGGGTCCCTCCATCCTTGGGTGTCCTCCTGGGGTGGGCAAGGGTGGCAGGGGGGGTCCCTGGGGGCATGGGGGGGCAGCTGTGGGCTCATTTTGAGCCCACAGGTCCCTTAACGCCTGCCCTGACCCAGGCGCTAAAACCCGGCGCAAATGCGGGTTTTTTTGCCCCGCCCACTCCCGGGCGTGATTTTTGCCCGGGAGTATAAATACGACGCATTTGCGTCACAGTCATTTTTTTAGACGGGAACGCCTACCTTGCATCTCATTAACGCAAGGAAGGCGTTCACGCAAAAAAATGACGCTCTTTCCTCATACTTTGGCGCTAGACGCGTCTAACACCAAAGTATAAATATGGTGTTAGTTTTGCGCCGAATTTGCGTCGAAAAAAACGACGCAAATTCGGCGCAAACGGAGTATAAATATGCCCCTCTGTTTTTTAAAACTGCTTATTGTAATGTTGCACATATGGACAAATCAGTTTTTGACGGACTTTGTATTTTTTAAACCATATTTGAAATGATATTGTCTTATGTGATTGTAATTATTTTAATTAATCAAACAATAAAATAACATACACAAAATAAACTAAATCAGGTAAGTAAAACCACATTTCCTTTTTACCATCTTTCCTATGAGGTTACATGGCTCACTTCCTGGTTATGATGTCATCAGGCTGTTCCGGTTTGCCGTTTTCGCTATTTGCGAATTTCATTTACCGAATCGCAGATTTTTTTGTGATTCAGTATTTGCATCTCGCAAATTGCGTTTGCGAATTTTAAGAAATCTTTTTTTGCGATTTTCAAATTTGATACATCGCTTTTTGCATTTCTACAATTGCTATTTCTTAAAAATCACAATTTGGAAATCGCTAACCGAAATCTTGATACATCTAGCCCAATGTCTCTTATCTATCTCTTTTTGTTTGGAGTGTAGTTGATGTATGCCAGGAGCCATAGCAACCCTCCCAGGTCTGTCGATGCAGGAGAGAGGACACAACAAGGCCGCCATCTTGGGTGTGTTTTTCCCTCATTCCTACGAGCTGGCTGTGATACCCTAGAAATGCAACTCTTTCTAGTGTGTTTACCGAAACTTTTATGGCACCAAACCAGCCACAAAGAGGCACTTTTGTGGCATTTAATACGGAGAATAAAGGGTTCAAAAGAGGAGCAAAGAAAAGGGTGCAGCCTTACATTTCTCTGTGTTACACATTTAAAGGAATTACTCCTCTACATTGGCAATACCAGCCTAACTTTTAAAAAGATTGACTGTGCACAAAGAGAATAACAGAAGAGGCAGCTTAACTGAACAGGAGGCTTGTTGTGTGCAGAGTGGTGCAACAGAGCTTCAGAGTTAGATGAGCCAACAGGGTGAGTTCCAGAGGTGCAACATCTGTGACCTCGGGTCAGTGTTTTAAATGCAAAAATGCAAATACAGAAGGGCTGATTCATTTAAATCCTTGCCTTGGGTTAATAGTCTTTTGACAGCCCTCTGCTCAGAACTGGACTCCGTAGAACAGATATGTGTACCTGAATCTCCTGGGCCTTGACAGTGCCATTTCGGGACATACATTTGTACACTGACTGATGGCTTTGAATTCAAAATTATCTCTGTCACAATGGCTACTCAAAATTTGAAAGCTTGGCATTACCATCTGTACCGCTCAGAGTAGAGCTGGAAGGCTGGGTTTGGACAAAATAACATTTTTTTCTCCTAGACCCATGGTGCCCAGTGATGCTCCTACAGGGCTGATTCATTGGCATTTTTTCAGGCTATAAAAAGGATTCAAATGTATGGTTTTTTTAAAAATCCAAGGTAGGTCCAGAACCATGTCAGAGGTTTGTGATACCCACATAAGATAAATTACATACAGATAATTTGTATGTAACTTATTTACACAGTGGTTAGCCTTTAAACCTGGCATGGATCCTGCCTGTTTGTTGTCTTTTACAAAAAAAACATTTGGGTTACATAAGCTGGTCCTTGTCTGGTGGCCACTGTTAGTGAAACAATAGTTCTCCTGTTTAAAAAATCTCTTGTCCACGGAGTCTTTACTATTACTGTCCAGGACTGACTTTGATATGTAGTCCTTGGGGTGTGTACCAATATAAACAAACCCACATATATTCCTATAGACACCAGTAGAAGCAAGAGTGAGAAAAGGGAAACTTGATAGGGTCAAAAAGATACTTTCTTGACATTGTTTTTCCATACACTTGGTAATCATAGCAATCAAAAATAATGCATAGAGTTTATGTCAAATTATGCATGGGAACTTATTGAAGTGGCTACATGAAGCCTGGGGTGGGAAGAGAGGAGAGCAGGTTAAACATTACTGGACTGTGATAGATGATGTGTGGATCATTGTACCCAGGAGTCCAGTGGGTGATGGGGAAGCGCTCTGCGCCTGTGACAGTGGCTTTGGAGGGTATTCGAGGTGGGACCTCTTCAAACAGGAAGCAGTGCTATTCGAGCGCTGTTTTAGACAGATTTTCCAGAAGTGGCATCTGCAAGGTCGTAGTAACTGTGAGGGGACTGTCAAAGCATTGACACCAGTGAATTCTGAGAGGAGGAAGTGATGGAGTTTGCTCCACTTTTGTGCCCTATCATACGCTGCTCCTGTCACTGTGGCACCCTTGTGTTAGCTTCTTTGCACTACAGGGTTAGGAAAAGGGCTGCCTCTACTAACTGAACTTTATTTGAAGAGGCTCAATTTACATCCAAAGGTTAGATGCTTTTTGCTGTCAGGTTTGAGTCCGTTAAGTGTTTGGGTCTAGAGTAACAACTCCTTTTCCACTGTTTTGGAAACAACACCTTTTGCCATCTTCTTGCCTAGAACTAACCTATTTTCTTGGTTGGCGACCCTCCGGAGGCTATCATGAGCACAAGCTATCACCTAGTGTTAAGCTCTGCTCAAGTCAGTTGGTTAATGAACCCACTGCAGAGGTCTTGACAGAACGAGAATGTCATAGATTACAATCCTGACATAGCTTTTCACCTTTTCATCTCTGCAAGGTCGATGCAAATGAATTATAGTGATTTTGTTCAGAATGGCACCCGCTTTCCAGTGCTACGAGTTGGCAGAATCTCTCTTACCAAGCGCTATATATATAAAAAAAAAGTTATTCCCAGACTACCTCAACACGCACCAGACAAAGACTCTAGGGGAAAGGATGTGGTGTAAGGGCCAGAGAGACGACTTCGGAGTTGGGGAACACAATTTGAGTCTTGGCACCGGCTCACCACCCTGTGATTCTGGTAAAACCACAAAATTGATGTGTTTGTGTGTAATGTAACCAGTGGTCACATAAAATGCTGTAATACCTTTGCATCGAGTTTGCACTACATAAAACTAAAAAAAAAATACAAAAAATGCTCCAAAACCTTCGTTTTGAGTATGTGCTACATAAAAGTGTAAAAAAAAAAAGTCCCCTGAGACATCGCAAAGAAACAGCAAGATGCCCGAAAACATGGAATAGGAAGAAACATACTACTATGAGGGCGAGACAGTGAGGCAAAACAAAACAATGGTGTATAGGGCAAGCTGCCACAGTGACACAGGAGTTAACAAACGACAGCAGGAAGAGGGTGATTGGGTGGCGAGACAAACAAGAATACGGCGTGGGGGAGTGCGATTTAAGTGCTATAGACGAAGCAATAGGGTGCATGCACAGTGCCCCCGAGCTCAGCATTGTAAGCACATTGATTCACAGGAGCAGGAAACCAAGAAGATAAACATGATAAATCATAATTATACAGAAGTTAGTCCCTGCTCCCAAAGAGAAAAAGGATTTTTAAATGACACTGAAATGAACAAATGAAATAGCTTTAGGCCCACAGACGTAAGTATGGTAAAAGAATACAAGAGACCGTACGCTTACGCTCAATCTAAATATCAGCATTCTAGGACCAAATGTACTAACTCACCCACATTAGTAAATTCAATATTGGGAATGAACCTGCTTTATTTCTAGTCCCACTAATCCACTCAGGCAGGCAATAGAAGCCTGTAGCACATGCAGCCCTCAACAAGAAGCTCAAAATGCTTTAGAAACATGGTACGCTCAACACAGATTTGAAGAACTCTGACAAGGTGTTTGCTGGGAAGGATAATCTTTATTAACACTGGTAAGGGTAAGCCCTTTCTCAGACATGTGTAATTGATTGCCTACAGGTTTTCTTACCGTGCCTAGGAATGGCCTGTCAGAAAGCCTGCCCTCCTGGAGTTTACATCGTTAAGCCATTACAAAACAATGCTTTAAACAGTATTTTAAACAACAGTGAAAAGCCAATAGGTCTTACCTTTGGGATCTATTGGCTTTACCACTGTTTTTTAAAGTGATGCTTCACAGCATAGTCCAGCATTGCTAAAGAGGAAACAAACCAAAAAAGGTAGTATGACAGAACTGGGTCATTTTGTAGATGCCCACGGGTGAGAGACAGAAACATAGAACGCGGTGGTTGAGAGAAAATAAATACATGAGGTGCACAGCTGAAAAACACACCCACTGCCATAATGTGCTTAAAAGTTATGTAGTGGAAGGATAGAATTAATGAGGCCATGCTCCAAAAGAGGGACACAAGCTGACGAATAAAAAGGAAGCAAATGAGGGAATAAAACCAACCAGTGGTAAACAATGGGCAGGACCGAATCTCAATATAGGCTGACAACCAGTCGTGGCTTGCGGGGCACGGAAGAGACAGGGTGGTGCGCGGGTTGGGTAATAAACATTAATTTAATTTTTTTAAACGTAGCTTCACTTGCTGGTGTGCCACTCCTCTCCTCTGTTGCTGGCTACAGGCACAGGCTCACAGGCTGCCATGCGGCCAATCCTGACGCTGCTCTGAGCAGCATCAGGATTGTCTGGGATAGCCCAGCCAGGGCACTCCCAGGCAGACTTGGAGCAAGTGCCTGCTGTCTCCAGCTCGGCAACACAGTGCCATCAATTAGTTTGCCCGGACGCTCTTGTTTGAGACCACAATATTTATGAAACACAAGCTTTTCATCTGTTTCATTGATATAAAGGAGGCCATTGACACAGTTCCTAGAAAATTGTTATGGCAAAAGTTAGCTACATGGGGCGCACCACCAAACTTTCTGGACTTCATAATACACTTTTATGCAAATACCTGGGTCCAGATCAAGTTAGGGGTTGGAACGACTCTTACCAAGAGAACTGAGACATCAATCAGCCTAAAACAGGGGTGCATTGTAGCCCCTTGTTTACTTAATCTCTTTATGGCGTACCTTAATCAACTTGTGGAAGCATCAAATTCTCAAACCCCCCCCTTAGTTGCCCAACATTCATTTAAAATATCTTCAATATGCCGATTATAGAGTTTTACTTAGTCAAACAGCTATAAGCTTGCCGCATCTAATCAAGTCCATCTTCAGCTTAACATTTAAAAGCTAGGATTATGTCATCTGGAGCATCTCTTTTCAGATCACGGTCTTGGTACTCAAGAGGAAAAACAACTGAAACAATTAAAAGCCATGAGTATCTTGACATCTTTTTTTAAAAGGTTTCCTTCAGAAGCCACTTTAAATTACTTAGGGCTAAAGCTGTCACTAACATCATTGCCTTAAAGGTCCTTCATGATAATTTGTCACTTCCTGCATATGCCCACCTCCTGAATATAATGATACCTAAATTAATTCCGGCCCTAATTTATGTCTCATTTATTTTTCTAGGGAAAGACACCAAACTGTTGGACCTATTAAAGGTCAAAGTGGTCAAATCAGTCTGTCAGATTTCAACGTACATTGACCAGGCACAGAGACGATTAGAGTTTGGCCTTCAGAGGCAGGATGTAGCGTGCCAAGCAGCCTACCTGAAATACTGATATTCCCAGGCTTTATCGGAAACTGGAACAGTTGCCGACATGTGCTGGTTAGCAATCACCAACTCTGCCCATACTAACCCATGGCCTGCATATATGCAGGATTCTCTCCAAGCCTTATGCTTAAAAGATAAGTGGTCTGCTCAAATGACTTTAGCATGCTTTAAGAGATTTGTGAATCGACTAATGAAATTATTTTCGATCCAATTGAACAAAGATGCCTTTACAGTAAAAAAGCATGCCTGGACGGTTATTAAGTCTTATGAAACTGTGGGCATTCAACCATACCTTATTTCACATTTCCATTCTTATATGCAAGATGCCTTTCTCAGGCTAAGAATTGATGTTTTTCCAACTGAGAAGGGGACCCCACTATTGTGAAAAGATAGGCAAAATAGCAAATGTAGGCTATGTGGATATTTGTAGGAAACCCTACTATATATAGTGTACATGGGTCCATATCTACTAACCCTTCTGCAAATTATGTTGAGACTCCCTTTTTTAGAAGCTGGAGTAAAAGCGTCCCGTCAAGCTGTGTTTTTATGTTTATCTTGCAATTCTATTCTGCTTATTTGCTGGTTTACATTTTTGAAAGAGGCTGCGAAAAAGTTGTCCGCTTCAGAGCCACGGCTGTAAGTGCTTTGGTTTACACTTCGAACAGCTTCCTATTTGAGGACAATGTAGTTTCCTTGTTTATAGCCAAGTTGTGAATCCATTATCTTACATGTCTTATAGGTCAATGCATTTCCAGCTGTATTTTGATGCCATTCTAGGGTTGATTTGGGCAAATTACTAAACAGTATGCACTTTAGCGCACTTGCACAGGTTTTGTTAATGTTTTGCACATGTTTCTGCTGCTAAGTAAAGCCTGGTTAAAAAGTCGGTGGCCTCAGAATTTTGGACTTACAAACTTATTTGTTTATATGAATTGCAGGAAAATTGTATAATTCATTAAGCTCCTAATATTTATCTTGCTGCTCAGCAATGTGTAGTTTTATCTGTTTTTTTACATTTATAGATCTGTTCTACCCACTAGTTGGGTGAAACATTGGGAAATGCATTCTGTTTTTTAAAACTGCTTATTGTAATGTTGCACTTATAGACAAATCAGTTTTTGACGGACTTTGTTATCTTTAAACCATGTTTGAAATGATATTGTCTTATGTGATTGTAATAATTTTAATTAATCAAACAATAAAAGAACATACACAAAATATACACAACTAACTAAATCAGGTAAGTAAAACCACATTTCCTTTTTAACATCTTTCCTATGAGGTTACGTGGCTCACTTCCTGGTTATGATGTCATCAGGCTGTTCCGGTTTGCCATTTTCGCTATTTGCGAATTTCATTTACCGAATCTCAGATTTTTTTGTGATTCAGTATTTGCATCTCGCAAATTGCGTTTGCGAATTTTAAGAAATCGTTTTTTGCGATTTTCAAATTTGATACATCGCTTTTTGCATTTCTAAAATTGCGATTTCTTAAAAATCACAATTTGGAAATCGCTAACCGAAATATTGATACATCTAGCCCAATGTCTCTTATCTATCTCTTTTTGTTTGGAGTGTAGTTGATGTATGCCAGGAGCCATAGCAACCCTCCCAGGTCTGTCGATGCAGGAGAGAGGACACAACAAGGCCGCCATCTTGGGTGTGTTTTTCCCTCATTCCTACGAGCTGGCTGTGATACCCTAGAGATGCAACTCTTTCTAGTGTGTTTACCTAAACTTTTATGGCACCAATCAAGCCAGAAAGAGGCACTTCTGTGGCATTTAATACGGAGGATAAAGGGTTCAAAAGAGGAGCAAAGAAAAGGGGACAGCCATACATTTCTCTGTGTTAAACATTTAAAGGAATTACTCCTCTACATTGGCAATACCAGCCTAACTTTTAAAAAGATTGACTGTGCACAAAGAGAATAACAGAAGAGGCAGCTTAACTGAACAGGAGGCTTGTTGTGTGCAGAGTGGTGTAACAGAGCTTCAGAGTTAGATGAGCCAACAGGGTGAGTTCCAGTGGTGCAACATCTGTGACCTTGGGTCAGTGTTTTAAATGCAAAAATGCAAATACAGAAGGGCTGATACTCTGTATTCATTTAAATCCTTGCCTTGGGTTAATAGTCTTTTGACAGCCCTCAGCTCAGAACTGGACTCCGTAGAACAGATATGTGTACCTGAATCTCCTGGGCCTTGACAGTGCCATTTCAGGACCTACATTTGTACACTGACTGATGGCTTTGAATTCAAAATTATCTCTGTCACAGTGGCTACGCAAAATTTGAAAGCTTGGAATTACCATCTGTACCACTTAGAGCAGAGCTGGAAGCCTGGGTTTGGACATAATAACATTTTTTTCTCCTAGACCCATGGTGCCCAGTGATGCTCCTACAGGGCTGATTCATTGGCATTTTTTCAGGCTATAAAAAGGATTCAAATGTATGTTTTAAAAAAAAATCCAAGGTAGGTCCAGAACCATGTCAGAGGTTTGTGATTCCCACATAAGATAAATTACATGCAAATAATGTATATGTAACTTATTTACACAGTGGTTAGCCTTTAAACCTGGCATGGATCCTGCCTGTTTGTTGTCTTTTACAAAAAAGACTTCAGTCACAACAACACATTTGGGTTACATAAGCTGGTCCTGGTCTGGTGGCCACTGTTAGTGAAAACAATAGTTCTCCTGTTTAAAAAATCTCCTGTCCATGGAGTCTTTACTATTACTGTCCAGGACTGACTTTGAGATGTAGTCCTTGGGGTGTGTACCAATATAAACAAACCCACATATATTCCTATAGACACCAGTAGAAGCAAGAGTGAGAAAAGGGACACTTGATAGGGTCAAAAAGATACTTTCTTGACATTTTTTTCCCATACATTTGGTAATCATAGCAATCAAAAATAATGCATAGAGTTTATGTCAAATTATGCATGGGAACTTATTGGAGTGGCTACATGAAGCCTAGGGTGGGAAGAGAGGAGAGCAGGTTAAACATTACTGGACTGTGATAGATGATGTGTGGATCATTGTACCCAGGAGTCCAGTGGGTGATGGGGAAGCGCTCTGCGCCTGTGACAGTGGCTTTGGAGGGTATTCGAAGTGGGACCTCTTCAAACCAGAAGCAGTGCTATTCAAGCGCTGTTTTAGACAGCTTTTCCAGAAGTGGCATCTGCAAGGTCGTAGTAACTGTGAGGGGACTGTCAAAGCATTGACACCAGTGAATTCTGAGAGGAGGAAGTGATAGAGTTTGCTCCACTTTTGTGCCCTATCATACGCTGCTCCTGTCACTGTGGCACCCTTGTGTTAGCTTCTTTGCACTACAGGGTTAGGAAAAGGGCTGCCTCTACTAACTGAACTCTATTTGAAGAGGCTCAATTTACATCTAAGGGCTAGATGCTTTTTGCTATCAGGTTTGAGTCCGTTAAGTGTTTTGGTCTAGAGTAACAACTCCTTTTCCACTGTTTTTGAAACAACACCTTTTGCCATCTTCTTGCCTAGAACTAACCTATTTGCTTGGTTGACGACCCTCCGGAGGTTATCATGAGCACAAGTGTTAAGCTCTACTCAAGTCAGTTGGTTAATGAACCCACTGCAGAGGTCTTGACAGAACCAGAATGTCATAGATTACAATCCTGACATAGACTTTTCACCTTTTCATCTCTGCAAGGTCGATGCAAATGAATTATAGTGATTTTGTTAAGAATGGCACCCGCTTTCCAGTGCTACGAGTTGGCAGAATCTCTCTTACCAAGCGCTATATATATAAAAAAAAAGAGTTATTCCCAGACTGCCTCAACACGCACCAGACAAAGACTCCAGGGGAAAGGATGTGGTGTAAGGGCCAGAGAGACGACTTCGGAGTTGGGGAACACAATTTGAGTCTTGGCACCGGCTCACCACCCTGTGATTCTGATAAAACCACAAAATTAATGTGTTTGTGTGTAATGTAACCGGTGGTCACATAAAATGCTGTAATACCTTTGCATCGAGTTTGCACTATATAAAACTGAAACAAAAAATACAAAAAATGCTCCAAAACCTTCGTTTTGAGTATGTGCTACATAAAAGTGTAAAAAAATAAAATAAAAATAAAAGTCCCCTGAGACATCGCAAAGAAACAGCAAGATGCCCGAAAACATGGAAGAGGAAGAAACATACTACTATGAGGGCGAAACAGTGAGGCAAAACAAAACAATGGTGTATAGGGCAAGCTGCCACAGTGACATAGGAGTTAACAAACGACAGCAGGAAGAGGGTGATTGGGTGGTGAGACAAACAAGAATACAGCGTGGGGGAGTGCGATTTAAGTGCTATAGACAAAGCAATAGGGTGCATGCACAGTGCCCCCGAGCTCAGCATTGTAAGCACATTGATTCACAGGAGCAGGAAACCAAGAAGATAAACATGATAAATCATAATTATACAGAAGTTAGTCCCTGCTCCCAAAGAGAAAAATAATTTTTAAATGACACTGAAATGAACATTTTAAATAGCTTTAGGCCCACAGACGTAAGTATGCAAAAAGAATACAAGAGACCGTACGCTTACGCTCAATCTAAGTATCAGCATTCTAGGACCAAATGTACTAACTCACCCACATCAGTAAATTCAATATTGGGAATTAACCTGCTTTATTTCTAGTCCCACTAATCCACTCAGGCAGGCAATAGAAGCCTGTAGCACATGCAGCCCTCAACAAGAAGCTCAAAAGGCTTTAGAAACATGGTACGCTCAACACAGATTTGAAGAACTCTGACAAGGTGTTGGCTGGGAAGGATAATCTTTGTTAACACTGGTAAGGGTAAGCCCTTTCTCAGACATGTGTAATTGATTGCCTACAGGTTTTCTTACCGTGCCTAGGAATGGCCTGTCAGAAAGCCTGCCCTCCTGGGGTTTACATCGTTAAGCCATTACAAAACAATGCTTTAAACAGTATTTTAAACAACAGTGAAAAGCCAATAGGTCTTACCTTTGGGATCTATTGGCTTTACCACTGTTTTTTAAAGTGATGCTTCACAGCATAGTCCAGCATGGCTAAAGAGGAAACAAACCAAAAAAGGTAGTATGACAGAACTGGGTCATTTTGTAGATGCCCACGGGTGAGAGACAGAAACATGGAAGGCGGTGGGGGAGAGAAAATAAATACACGAGGTGCACAGCTGAAAAACACACCCACTGCCATAAAGTGCTTAAAAGTTATGTAGTGGAAGGATAGAATTAATGAGGTCATGCTCCAAAAGAGGGACACAAGCTGACGAATAAAAAGGAAGCAAATGAGGGAATAAAACCAACCAGTGGTAAACAATGGGCAGGACCGAATCTCACTATAGGCTGACAACCAGTCGTGGCTTGCAGGGCACAGAAGAGACAGGGTGGTGCGCGGGTTGGGTAATAAACATTAATTTAATTTTGAAAAACGTACCTTCACTTGCTGGTGTGCCACTCCTCTCCTCTGTTGCTGGCTACAGGCACAGGCTCACAGGCTGCCATGCGGCCAATCCTGACGCTGCTCAGAGCAGCATCAGGATTGTCTGGGATAGCCCAGCCAGGGCACTCCCAGGCAGACTTGGAGCATGTGCCTGCTGTCTCCAGCTAGGCAACACAGTGCCATCAATTAGTTTGCCTGGACGCTCTTGTTTGAGACCACAATATTTATGAAACACAAGCTTTTCATCTGTTTCATTGATATAAAGGAGGCCATTGACACAGTTCCCAGAAAATTGTTATGGCAAAAGTTAGCCACATGGGGCGCACCACCAAACTTTCTGGACTTCATATTACACTTTTATGCAAATACCTGGGTCCAGATCAAGTTAGGGGTTGGGACGACTCTTGCCAAGAGAACTGAGACATCAATCAGCCTAAAACAGGGGTGCATTGTAGCCCCTTGTTTACTTAATCTCTTTATGGCGTACCTTAATCAACTTGTGGAAGCATCAAATTCTCAAACCCCCCCCTTAGCTGCCCAACATTCATTTAAAATATCTTCAATATGCCGATTATAGAGTTTAACTTAGTCAAACAGCTATAGGCTTGCCGCATCTAATCAAGTCCATCTTCAGCTTAACATTTAAAAGCTAGGATTATGTCATCTAGAGCATCTCTTTTCAGATCACGGTCTTGGTACTCAAGAGGAAAAACAACTGAAACAATTAAAAGCCATGAGTATCTTGACATCTTTTTTTAAAAGGTTTCCTTCAGAAGCCACTTTAAATTACTTAGGGCTAAAGCTGTCACTAACATCATTGCCTTAAAGGTCCTTCATGATAATTTGTCACTTCCTGCATATGCCCACCTCCTGAATGTAATGATACCTAAATTAATTCCAGCCCAAATTTATGTCTCATTTATTTTTCTAGGGAAAGACACCAAACTGTTGGACCTATTACAGGTCAAAGTGGTAAAATCAGTCTGTCAGATTTCAACGTACATTGACCAGGCACAGAGACGATTAGAGTTTGGCCTTCAGAGGCAGGATGCAGCGTGCCAAGCAGCCTACCTGAAATACTGATATTCCCAGGCTTTATTGGAAACTGGAACAGTTGCCGACATGTGCTGGTTAGCAATCACCAACTCTGCCCATACTAACCCATGGCCTGCATATATGCAGGATTCTCTCCAAGCCTTATGCTTAAAAGATAAACGGTCTGCTCAAATGACTTTAGCATGCTTTAAGAGATTTGTGAATCGACTAATGAAATTATTTTCGATCCAATTGAACAAAGATGCCTTTACAGTAAAAAAGCATGCCTGGACGGTTATTAAGTCTTATGAAACTGTGGGCATTCAACCATACCTTATTTCACATTTCCATTCTTATATGCAAGATGCCTTTCTCAGGCTAAGAATTGATGTTTTTCCAACTGAGAAGGGGACCCCACTATTGTGAAAAGATAGGCAAAATAGCAAATGTAGGCTATGTGGATATTTGTAGGAAACCCTACTATATATAGTGTACATGGGTCTATATCTACTAACCCTTCTGCAAATTATGTTGAGACCCCCTTTTTTAGAAGCTGGAGTAAAAGCGTCCCGTCAAGCTGTGATTTTATGTTTATCTTGCAATTCTATTCTGCTTATTTGCTGGTTTACATTTTTGAAAGAGGCTGCAAAAAAGTTGTCCGCTTCAGAGCCATGACTGTAAGTGCTTTGTTTTACACTTCGAACAGGTTCCTATTTGAGGACCATGTAGTTTTCTTGTTTATAGCCAAGTTGTGAATCCATTATCTTACATGTCTTACAGGTCAATGCATTTCCAGCTGTATTTTGTTGCCATTCTAGGGTTGATTTGGGCAAATTACTAAACAGTATGCACTTTAGCGCACTTGCACAGGTTTTGTTAATGTTTTGCACATGTTTCTGCTGCTAAGTAAAGCCTGGTTAAAAAGTCGGTGGCTTCAGAATTTTGGACTTACGAACTTATTTGTTTATATGAATTGCAGCAAAATTGTATAATTCATTAAGTTCCTAACATTTATCTTGCTGCTTTGCAATGTCTAGTTTTATCTGTTTTTTTACATTTATAGATCTGTTCTACCCACTAGTTGGGTGAAACATTGGGAAATGCATTCAGTTTTTTTAAATTGCTTATTTTAATGTTGCACAAATGGACAAATCAGTTTTTGACGGACTTTTCTATTTTTAAACCATGTTTAAAATGATATTGTCTTATGTGATTGTAATAAGTTTAATTAATCAAACAATAAAATAATAATCATTCACATTAAAGAATAGCACCAACTGATGCAGCTGTATTCATAGAGCAGAGATTAAGGAGGATTTTCCTCCACTCAGCTGTATCCCAGCCCAGCTTTTTAGGTCAGTTGCCTCTACTGCATGTCATATGCGGGGGTGGGGGCGGGTTATTAGTAATCAATATCAGTAGCAGACGGGAAAAGTGTATTGTGCAATGTTCATCATAAAATCATCCCGACCCATTTGCTTGGATTGATGTTTCTGGATAATATGGGATATATAAGCTTTTTCATTTCAGGAAGAACTAAAAATATAATTTCGATCATCAGCATATAACAAACAAATAGGTTTTGAGTGCTGACCATAGGAGGGTCTGCTGTAGACTTCGATAATGACATTGGTAAAATTTAGCTATATATGGAAAATAGGACCAGATGTACAAAAATGCAATTTTGCATTTCTTAAATAGCGACTTCATAGAAATTGCTATTTAAGAAATGCAAAATGCTATGGTCAAAGATACCGGTTTCCTAGTAGCGATTCCTACAAAGTAGGAATCGCTACTAGGAAATAGATATTAAAAAATTCCATTGCATTTGAGTCAATGGACCGGTTTTGCATTTCCTAAATAGCGATTTCTTATTAAGAAATCACCAATTAGGAAATGCAAAACCAGGGATGGCAATGGGAAAAAGGCCCCCCTTGGTGCATCCCAAAAATAGTGGTGCACCTGTAGAGCACACACATGCCTAAGGACACTGTGCACTGTGGTACCTACACATCACCCACCCCTGCAGAATGAGTTTCTATGTCGGCACAACATCCTGTTATCATGGCTAAATCACGTAATCTCCCTGTTTCTACAAAAATTTGCATTCTGTTCCACCAAAACAAATGTTATTGAAGGAATGCTACTGCATGACTTCTTATGCATAAAGGGGGAAGAGACTAACTAAAAGTAAAAGTATCAGAAATAGGAGACGGAGAACAGAGCGAGCAAACTGATAATACGAGCACTCGTTTGGAGTGCTCCAAGACAAATGAAAAAGGAGTTCTCAAAATGGGAGTGGTGAATGTTTACAACTACTTGGTCCATGCTCTGGGAGAGGGACAAACACAAGAGAGGTAAGACACATTCGTGCCATAGGCTATTGGGGTCAAAGGATTTCAGAGCGACGATATAACAAGCAAATTGAAAGCCTGTGGGTGGGCTGAAGCCGATAGATAGAACACTACACGTCTCTTAAAAATATCTCATGCGCCCTGTCTAGCCAAGCCCTAAAAATGATAAAACCTTATGGTCACCCATAGAATTATCAGTAACCTCTTGTTCAGCGAAAAGACCAAATATATTAAAAGGTTAGGTTCCATCATCAAGAACTGATGGGCCAAAGATGTAACTATATGTGTACTGAGCATGGATTTCATTACTTAGGGCCTGACTTAGATCTCGTGGAGGGGTTACTCCATTACAACGGTGCTGGATATCCCACGCGCCAAATCTAAATATCATTGGCTTCTAGGGTATTTAGATTTCGGCAAATGGGATATCTGTCACCGTTGTGACGGAGTAACCCCTCCGCCAAAATCTAAATCAGACCCTTAGTCTTCCATTTCCTATTGTACACACCATTTCTCTTACTGGAGAAGCTGAACTCGGATATTATATCCATCTTCTTTTTCTAGGTCAGCATGATTACTGCATGATTTGAGATCTTTGCATTAAAATCTCCTACTATTATTTCAAGGGGCTATCATCAGCTTCAATAATCTGGGACACAAAGCAGAACAATGATTATGCCTGGAGACATAAATAGATTATCAAAAGGGGCTTACTAGTCAAATAAAATGGTCTATTCATTGATATCTTAATACATTGTGCTAAATTAGAGGCATGAGTGAAACAGTGAAAAGACCAAATTTTAATCTTATTCAACAACATAGAAATGCCCTGCTTACACGACTCCACTTGGAAGTTCTCGCAGGGCAACTAAAAGTATAATACTTCTAAAGAAGAATATCATTTAGACTTCAAGGGCCTGATGTACGAAGCCTGTTTTGCATTTCTTAATGGCTATTTCAGGCTGTTAAGAAATGTAAACTGCGCTTTTCGTATGTACAAAGCCATATTGAAATCGCAATTTGCGATTCCCAGACTAGGAAATCGCAAATAGGGATTTCATATTTATAATTCCTAATTTGATGTACCATGCATTTCCTAAATGCGACTGGGTATTTTGGAGATGCAATTACCATCGACTTAAAGTCAATGGTAACCAGGTGCAATTTCAAAAAGCACCCCAAAGTGCTTATTTTAATTGCAATAGCGCAGACACATGGCCCTTAAGCATATGTGTGCTTTACAGGTGCAAGCCTATTTTTGGGGTGCAGAAAGGGGGGCTTTTGCCCATTGGCATCCTTGGTTTTGCATTTCCTAAATAGCGATTTCCTAATAAGAAATCGCTATTTAGAAAATGCAAAACCGGCCCATTGACTCAAATGCAATGGGATTTCTTAATAGCGATTTCCTAATAGCGATTCCTACTTTGTAGGAATTGCTATTAGGAAATCGGTATATTGGTACACAGAATTTTGCATTTCCTAAGTAGCGAGTTCTATGAAGTCACTATTTAGGAAATGCTAAATTTCATTTTATTACATCTGGCCCAAGGACCCTTATAAGTGGTTTTGGTTGGTACACACCTTAAACTGCATTTTGTATTTCTTAAATAGCTATTTAAGAAATGCAAAATTGCATTTTCGTGTATCTGGCCCAAAGTCTGCTGAATGCATATTATATTGGCTCCCAATTTTGAGAGGTAGATCAGTTTTTGTTTATCCATCATATTTCCCTCCATATTCCAGGAGATAAACTTTAATCCAGTGTTAAAGATGGTGCTGCTTCGTATGAGTAAAAGAATAGTTAGAGTTTAAGGTCAGTACCAACCAGGACCACTTACAATTTTTTTTAAATTGCACATGGTTACCATTGATTTGAAGTTGATGGTAATTGCATCTCCTAAATGCCCAATTCGCATTTTGGAAATGCTTTATATATCTGAATAAGAATTGCAAATAGGTAATCCTTATCTGCGATTTCCTACTCAGAGGATCACAAATTGTGATTTCTACTTTGTAGAAATCTCAGTTTGTTTCCTTTAAAGAAACAGAGGACCAGATATCCTGTGGTAGCACTAAAACCAGTGAACCAGATGAACCTAAGATCACTATGGTTTATTAAGCATTATATAATACCTCCTCTTTATTCAAATATAATCCTGAGGATGAATCAGGTTGGGTAAGGTCTATTTCTGGCCATTTCATCCTGTGATTGCCTTACGTGGATAAAATGGAATAACATCATTGCCTCTGAAAAGAAAGTAGTCACAGTTTGCCAGTACAAGATCAGCCACTAGTGAAGACTGCGGAGAACGTGTACAACACCCACCACCATCATCTTTTGAAATCACAACTGACATAATATCATTACATTTCAACAAACTGAGGCACATATTTATACTTTTTGATGCAAACCTGCGTTAGCGCAGGTTTGCATCAAAAAGTATAGCGCTGGCTAGCGCCATTCCATGACGCCAGCTGGGTGCCATATTTATGGAATGGCGCTAGCCGGTGCTAAGGCCCTGTTAGTGTCCTTTGAAAGGACACTAACAGAGCCAGGAAGGCGTAAGGGGAACCAGGGCTTGTGCGCCAAATTATGGTGCTACACTGTTTAGAGGCAAATAAATTGCCTCTAAGCAGTGTAGCGCCATTTTCTGGCGCACAAGCCCCATGGACATGGCTCCCGTCTTAGTAAAGACAGGTGCCATGCCCACCACCCCAATGGCCATGCCCAGGGGACAAATGTCCCCTGGGCATGGCCATTGGGGCCAGCACCATGCAGGGGGCCCCAAGTCAGGGCACCTGAGCGGTGTTTGGGAAAAACAAAATACTCACCCGGACTTACCTGGGATGGGTCCCCCATCCTTAGGTGTCCTTCTGGTGTGGGTGGGGTTTGGTGGGGGTGTCCCCGGGGGCCAGGGAAGGGCACCTGTGGGCAATTTCCATGGTCTCCGACCATGGAAATCTGCCTACAGGTCTCCTTATGCCTGCCCAGACCCAGGGATTAAATAATGCCACTAGGCAAGCTTAGCGTCATTGTTTAAGGCTCCCACCCCCGTGCTGGATTTTAGCGTGGGGGATAGATATGGCGCAAAGGCCACATCGTCCTTTTCTGGACGGGAGGCCTACCTTGCATCTCATTGACGCAAGGTAGGATTTCCCCTCCAGAAAACAACGTAAACTCCATTAGTTTGTCGCTAGGTGTGTCTAGCGCCAAAGTATAAATATGGAGTTAAGTTTGTGCTGAATTAGAGTAAAAAAAATATTATGCTAATTCAGCGCAAACTGAGTATAAATATGGGCCTGACTGTTTCCATTTCAGAAAAGCAATTAAATAAAAATGATCTATTAATCGGTCCTTTGTAGTTGTCGAAAAACGTAATAAATTCCAAACTAGAGGGTATATTAACAGAGTTATAAACTCTTACATCCTTTATACAGACTCCCACTCTCAGTATTCACTCTCCCAGGTTTGCTATGTCTATTTTCCATGTTGTCTGAGCATGTTGCAATGTTGTCCCAGCATGCTGGAATAAAAGGTTTTATATAAGGATTTAATCCAGGTGTAGCGTTGGTAATGTTTTCCTCCGAATGCCATCCCATAGGAGTGGTTGCCGTCACGTCTTGTGAATTTGATGAAATAGATACACCTCTGCAACTCTGCTCTCTCGTGGTGATAAAAAAGGCGAAGGAAGTACATTTGAAATGTAGGAGAACTCCTGTTGCTTTCGCTAGACTTTGCAAAGATTCTGCTACTGTACAGCACTATGTGCAGTGCTTTTTCAGAAACCTTTGGTCCGTTTAATCTAAAAACATTTTTTTTGTGAAATTGAAAAAGTGCGTAGCAGATGTTGAATTATGTGAAAAGTGAAAAAAATCCATAATTATGTGGAAAACATAGCAGCCACAGAATCACATGAATCCAGTGGCCTTGAATCAGCCTTACCACAGCTGCTAAGTTTTCTCTATGCCTATATGAGACATTTCAATATTTGCTTTGTACCTATGTGATATGCATGTGTTGTTTGTGATACTTTTTCACATCCAGCACTTACCTTGTGATGGAGGGTGGTGAGCTAGAATTCCTATTGTGATGTGTAGTAAGTCTAGGGCCCATATTTATACTTTTTGACGCAAAACTGCGCCAACGCAGTTTTGCGTCAAAAAAATTAGCGCCGGCTAACGCCATTCTGAAGCACCATGCGGGCGCCGTATTTATTGAATGACATTAGCCGGCGTTAGCCGCCGGCGCCGTCTGGTGTGCGTTAAAAAAAACGACGTACACCAGGCAGCGCCGGCGTAGGGGGATATGGGGCTTGGGCGTCAAGAAATGGGGCAAGTCAGGTTGAGGCAATTTTTTCGCCTCAACCCGATTTGCGCCATTTTTTTTCACTCCCAACCCCCATAGAAATGACTCCTGTCTTAGCAAAGACAGGAGTCATGCCCCCTTGCCCAATGGCCATGCCCAGGGGACTTGTGTCCCCTGGGCATGGTCATTGGGCATAGTGGCATGTAGGGGGCACAAATCAGGCCCCCCTATGCCACAAAAAAAAAAAAAAAAAACACTTACCTGAACTTACCTAAATGTCCCTGGGATGGGTCCCTCCAGCCTTGGGTGTCCTCCTGGGGTGGGCAAGGGTGACAGGGGGTGTCTCTGGGGGCATGGGAGGGCACCTCTGGGCTCCTTCAGAGCCCCCAGGTCCCTTAACGCCTGCCTTTTGCAGGCGCTAAAAAACGGCGCAAAAACGGCCGTACGTCATTTTTTTTGACCCGCCCACTCCCGGGCGTGATTTTTTCCCGGGTGTATAAATCCGACGCACATGCCTCGGAGTCGATTTTATAGACGGGAACGCCTACCTTGCATATAATTAACGCAAAGTAGGTGTCCACGCTAAAAAATGACGCTAACTCCATGGACTTTGGCGCTAGACGCGTCTAACGCCAAAGTATAAATATGGAGTTAGTTTTGCGTAAAAAAAAACGACGCAATTCCGGCGCAAACGGAGTATAAATATGCCCCTAAGTTTTAAGGGATTTGGAATTCCTTATACAGGGCTCATGATACTCCATGCAGGATGGACAGCACTGTCCGTCAGTACTGGACAAATACATTTTAAGAATTTGGAGCAATACATATATACTGCTTATTGGATATTAGCCCTGATGTGGTCTGCTGGTGTACTTACAGCATAGACAAAACCTGTGTTGACTAGAGAACGGATGAATGATGGAACAACGCATGCAAGAACCATGCATGCCTGAACAATGCGGTCCAAACAATGACCGCGTTGCTACCACAAATGCCTTTACCCCGCATGCCTTTACAAAGATTTTTCGTTGTAAAAGCATGCCTAGTAAAGGTATGTGTGGGAACGGCATGCGTGGTTCTAGCATACCATCCCCCACCCGCTGTAAGGCCCAAAAGTACCCCAACACTAACAAGAAAACTACCCCGACCCCCATCCCCACCCCTAAAAAGAAAAGTACCCCAACACACCCCACCCACCCTGAGCCCTAAAACCTTCCCCGACCACCCCACCGGCCCTAAAAACCACCCCCCCACCCGCCCCTAAAAACAAAACTAACCCGACCCCCCACCTCCAACCCTAAAATCAAAACTACCCCACCCCCACCCCTAAAAAAAACTAACCCAACATATCACCCCACCCCTAAAAACAAAACTACCCTGATCCCCTCACCCCCTAAAAACAAAACTACCCCAACCCCCACCCCTAAAAACAAAACTACCCGAACCAACCACCCCCACCCCACCCCTAAAAACAAAATACCCTGACATCCTCCACCCACCCTGAGCCCTAATACCTTCCCCGACCCCCCACCTGCCCTAAAAACAACTGACACCCCACCCAGCGTCGTAAAAACCAAACTACACCGAACATGCCCCTAAAAACCAAATTACCCGATCCCCCCACCCCATCCAATAAGGCTACTGGGAAAAGAATGAATGAGTAAGTTCAATCACTTTTATTTTATCGTGTTAAATGTAATTGTTAATCTCAACAGCATCTACTCCACTATGGCGGAGGAGTGTCACCCCCGCCAGAAGCAGCAGCTACAAAACTTTAAAAATAAAACAATAATAAACATTGTTTATGATCGTTTTAATTTTGAAGGGGTGGGGCTATGGGGGATGACAGGTACGGAGGGAGAGTGGTGTGCACTCCTCTCAGTACATGTGTATGTTTGGCTGGCCGTCCCAGGACGGCCACACACACATGCGCACTGAGCTCTCTCCAACCCGGCACTGTGTTGCTGGGTTGGAGACAGCAGGCAGCGGCTCCTAGTCTGCTTGGGAGCGCAAAGTCAGGGCACTCAGGCAAATCCAGACACTGCTCAGTGCAGCCTGAAGACTGGCGATTTGGCAGGGAGTCAGGTAAGTGTTTTTTTGTCTTTTTTATTTAATTTCTTTTGTTTGTTTTGTCATAGCGCCCCCGACTACGAACTGCCCCGCCACTTTACAGCACCGCGACTGGTCAATCTGCCTTTGCATTGGTAGATCGTTTTTAGGTCTCGCCAATAGAAAGCTTTAGGGCTATTGCTTTAGGACTATTGCCACCACACAACACATTGTACACCTGTACCTTTACCATTTACCTGGCTGGTCACCTCTGTTGACTCTCACTAGCGCATTTTAAAGCTTCTGGCACTGGCAAAGCCATCTGCGGGGACCACAAACAATTGCCAGTGCTTATTGTGCCTGACAGGAGTGTGCCCTTTGTTTCCATTCCATAAAACACAAAAGTCGCCCTGTGGTGAAGTATTTGCTTCCAAATACAAGGAAGCAAGAGTGACTGTTATTCCTGTCTCTCTCAGTTAAGACGCGGAATCCGGAAGTATTTTAATAATAAGCTGATGCATAAACATGCCTAAACATGCCCCGGACGGCAAGTATCGTTTTAAACATTTGGAACAGAGATAACACAATAACAGTCAATAATTAACTTCTCAAATTATGGAAAATGGTAAAGACCACACATTTGACGAAGTCAACAGGCTAACTTGTCGCAGTGAGAAGCTGTTGTGCATTCAGTATAATTAATTTTTCCTCGGACAGGTGTGAGGGAGCAGAGTGGCCAGTCTGTTGAGATAGCAGTGGTAATTTGTGGCAATGTAGTACTCGTGTGGTGCTAGACTGTGGAAAGCCCGGTGTCTGGGATGGCAATGTTCTGGTCTAAGGTGGAAAGTGGTGGTTTAGCGCTGCATGACTGTGGTACAGATCTGGGGGTTAGAATGCATACACTGGTGTTCAGGGGCAGTTCAAAGACATCAAATACATTTTGGTTGGAAATATGATTCCTGAAAGGTAATTAAAGAAACCGTGTTATCACGCAAATGTATGTTCAATATTGTTCAACTTGCATTACTGTTAGGACGTATATCAGGAACATGTATGCAGTTTTTATTGAACAAGTGATGGAATTATCAATCTTATTGCGGTTACTTAGTAGGATGTAAATAGTGAACGGTATCCTTTTCCTACCAAACTGTGTCCACAAAATGCTCCACATAAAGTCTCAAGCACCCTATTCTCCTTGAAGTGTAGCAGAAAATCCATACAGAGTAGGAGAGCGTTGGAAGTTCTAATTAATCACTTTCAGTTGTTAAAGTTGAAAAGAAGTTATGTTGGAAAAAATGAATAGATGATTTGGAGATTTTAGAATGTAGGCAATTCAATGCTCTGAAACGTGTCCTGTAAAACTTTCCATTTGACTACAGCATTGATTTGTTGGGCAAAGGAGAGGCATGTATAAAGTATGGCACAACTGATGATGTTAACTGGTGCCAACATAGATATGGAAACCTAAGTATGGCTTTTGAAGAATGCTTTAAGTGACAACATATAGGTGGCAAATCGGACCAGTGAGAGTGATGACCCTTGGCCCACACCCCATGTCACTTAGGTAGCTTTTGATAAGAAGCGGTAGAGTTTTACCTGATGGATGAGGGTTGAAAGGATTAAATTGAATTATCTGAGCGCAACACCCTTCAAACCAATATTTATCAAAGAGTTGCAATGATGTTACGCCACACAAAGGGATGCAAGAGTGACTCAACTCTTAAGTTAGATTTATCAAGCCACGCAAGGCCACACTGCGTGGTCTTGCTTGGCTCAATAAATCCAGAGTAATGCAACGCAGCACAAATCGCTGCATTACATCACTCTGCCCTGGGAAGGAATTCCTCAGATGGAGCACAGGTGTTTCCATGCATCCACCCATGGATTTTGCCACTTTGCCCAGCTTTACTATTACTGGTAGACCTGGGAATGCATCAAATTTCTGTGCTTCCCCAGGTGAGGCATAAAGAGGAGAAATATCTTTATTTCTCCTTGTTACTTCCTCTTTCTATTTGTTCTCTGCAGCACACATAAAAAGAGGAAAATGCCTCTCCGGATTGTATTTTGTGCAGGAAGGTATCTTTTCCTGCACAAACACAATCCTGCTTACAACGCAGGCACCCTTTCATCGTGGTGCAAGGGTGCCTGCATTGGCGCTAGGTAGCCCATTACAGGGAAAAGGGAGGAATGCGCTGCGCAATGTTAAGTATGGTGCATTCCTACCCTCTCCCTATCATGCAGCGCAGCACAGTACGTTGACTTGCTGTGCTGCACGATTCTTTGATAAATATGCCCCTTAGTCTCCAGATAAGACAGAAGAATGCCAAGCCGACTGTATCAAAGGCCACAGACCTATCGAGGGATATGAAGGTGCAACCTTGAAATCTGACCATTGCACAGCGGTATTCAAAAAGGCAGCTTCAGTAAATCTCTGCGGTCCGAAACCTGACTGAAAGTCACTGAGGAAATTGTTTCCATGTAGGAAAATAATTGTGAGATAACTCCTGCATCAGTGCTACTTGCGATTCACTGGAAGCCAGAGATCAGTCTGGAGTTTGCAAATATTTTTTAGATAGCTGTAGGTCTCTTAAGAGGTTGTATAATGATAGTGTGGTTGAGGTTGTTGAGAACATACTTGCTCATTGGTTGAATGTCACTATGTTGGAGTCAACAATAGGACCTACAAAATGATTGCATCCACTGCTTTACCTACCACTTTACGGTGAAGGTACGTATAGATTTAGTGTTCTTAACTCCAGATCTATTTACGTTGATGATATAGTAGTAGTTAAGATAGTGGATGAGATATATTTGTAGTTTGATAAACCACATGTGATCATGGGCCAGATGTACAAAGCAGTTTTCAAGTTGCAAACGGTGAATCGGCCCTTTTGCGACTTGAAAAATGCTATTTGGGATGTACAAAGCCCAAACTGTGATTCGGTAACTTGTTACCGAATCGCAGTTTGAGTTTGCGATTCGGTATTAGGAAGGGGCGTGACAAGGGCGTCCCTTCCTAATACTGAATCCAGATGGTATGTATGATTGTTTTGTGACCGCGAATGCGGTCGCAAAACAATCGCAGTTAGCACCAGTTTCAAACTGGTGCTAACCCATTCGCAAACGGGAAGGGGTCCTGATGGGACCCCTTCCCCTTTGTGAATGGTAGAGAAAATATTTTTTCAGAGCAGGCAGTGGTACCACGGACCACTGCGTGCTCTGAAAAAATGAAAAGAAAACTTTTCATTTTTGATTTTGAAATGCATCTCGTTTCCCTTTAAGGAAAACGGGCTGCATTAAAAAAAAAAAAAAAGCAGTCACAGTCATGGTGGCCTGCTGTCTCCAGCAGGCCACCATCGCTGTGAGGACGGCCATTTCCAATGGGGTCGCAAATTGCGACCTACCCCATGAATATTCATGAGGTAGGTCATTTGCGACCCAGTTGGGAATCGCAAACAGTGTCATTGACACTGTTGTACATCAGGTTTTGCGACTCGCAAATTGCGAGTCGCTCAGACCCGCAATTTGCGAGTCACAAAACCTGATTTTTGTACATGTGGCCCATAGTGACTCCCAAGCCTCTCACTAGGAAAACATTTAGAAATCTTGGGATGATTGGCATTATAATAGATTTCTGGGCTCAATGAGTTTAGCTGGAGTCTCATGAGATCGTGGAGTTTTAAATGTATTGATGAGGTTGTTGGTGGTGTTTCTAGAAACCAAACTACACTATTTCAGAAAGGTGTTAAGAAGTGCAGGCCTGGAGCTTATAGATTTTGTCAAGATGGACACAAGTTATATTTCCAAAGGTATATCCAATCGCACTCTCTGTGATCTCGTGACTTCTTGCATATTTTCCTCCTTTAAAATATATTAATATGAAATTACAATATAGGTCTGGTAGGACACTCACCATTTTCTTTCTCTTTGCAACTCAGGCCATAGAGAAAACCATCAAATATTTTTAGGTTTAAAAAAATTACTAGAGTAATTATTTCAAAATTCTAAACTCTGGTGTCTATACTTAATGCCAAGAGGCCCAGCAAATTTCAAGTTCTCAAACGTTTTACCAGTGTAACGAGTTAAAGATTGAAATCTTTCCCTCTTCATTCTGAAAAGAAAATTACTTTTTTCAGAGCTTTTTGGCAGACACTTGTGAATGCGCCTGGGGATTATTGCAGCTCCAAAGAGAATTGTCTCTAGTTGATCTGGAGTGGACCCCTTCTCCTAGTACAGTATTGGGACATTTTTCTTGAGAGGACAGCATGAACTAAGTTGGCCACATTCAATCAATAGAACTCCTGTAATGATCAGATTGCAAAGGAGTCTAAAAATATCCAAAGAAGAATTACACTTGGGTAATCAAGAAATTCATCGTAAAACAATGGTCAGGAACAGGCACCATGCCGTCTCCGCGGGTCCAGCGTTTACTTTCCAGCATTGGCTGAACCTTCCTAAAGGGAGCTGCCTGCCTCTGAGGGGACTGCTCTGGTCCAAACACACAGACAAAGATGAAACAGTTATATAAAGTTCGACATGCAAGCATGGTACTGCAGAGAGTACAATCAGAATATTCATGTTTCATATTTAAAGCGTCTGAAATAACCATGCACAGTGGGTGCCAATGTGCTAAAATACAGGCACGGTGACAGCAAAGCTGTGAGACAAAGTACAAAGCACAGTGTACAAAGTGTACTTTACAATTCAGAAATCTTATTCCAACTCGCTAAGTAGACTTTGCGACCCATTGCGTAATGGAGTGTGTTGTGACAGAGCTTAATTTGTGCTTGTTGTTTCCGGTGCTGAGCACCGGCACTTATTTGCGAGGACCGGGGCTTATTCTTATGCCTCAAGCATTTGCTGCGAGCAAAAGACACATATGGGAAAGACGGAGGAAGGGAAAACTGAAAAGCGTCATAAAGGGAGAAAGTAGAAAGCCGCTAGAGTGAGCTGAAGGGGCAGGGGTGGCCGTACATGGAATGAAGAGGCCCGAGATGGCTTCAGGATTACGCTGCCTCAGTATTCAGTGCTGGTAGATTTACTTACAGCAGCCTCGTATTTAAGAGAAGGGCTTTGAGCACAGGCACCTCTTTATTTACAAATTAAGCACTGTGTTGTGGGCATGAACGAGTCACATGCCTCCTAATGATTTGCAATGGAATATAGCAATAGTATACAGCCATAATCCCAGCTGACTCACTCCTCGGTGACCTGCTGCATTCTGCGGCCCATGGAGGAGAGGGTCACCTGACACCTTGTAATGCTGCTAAATGGTAAAAGGGCATATGGGTTAGTGACAATTGATTCTGACCCTGTTGTTCATGGCTCACAGAATGCAGTCTACGTGGAGGATCAGATCACCTGCCACATGCTCCTGTGCCTCTATTGGCAAGAAGGTGCAGGGGTAGGTGATAGATCACTTGTTCTTACTTTTTGTCAGCCCCATTCTTTCCCTTCTGCAAGTTGAGGTGTAGGGGTGATTTACTCCCCTTAGCCCTTGGGGAATGCAATGGAGGATTGCAAATATTACTCTGCCAATCAGCAAGGTAGTGGTAGAATCTAGGGCCAGATGTACGAAACGTTTTGCGACTCGCAAACGGCAAAATCTGCCGTTTGCGAGTCGCAAAACGCGTATCCCAATGCAGAAATGCATTTTGCGAGTCGTTACCGACTCGCAAAATGCATTTCAGACTCGCAAATAGGAAGGGGTGTTCCCTTCCTATTTGCGAGTCGCATTGGGATGCAATACCATTTGCGACCGCATATGCGGTCGCAAGTGGCATTGCAGTTACCATCCACTTCAAGTGGATGGTAACCCAATCGCAAATTGGAAGGGGTCCCCATGGGACCCCTTCCAGTTTGGGACTGGACCCCCAAATATTTTTTCAGGCAGAAAAAAACCGAAACTAAAGGTTTCGGATTTTTTTGAAATGCAGCTCTTTTTCCCTTAGGGAAAACGGGCTACATTTAAAAAAAAAAAAACTGCTTTATTTAAAAGCAGGTCGCTAACATGGAGGTCTGCTGACGTCAGCAGGCCTCCATGTTAGCGAGTGCCTATACTCGCAATGGGGCCGCAAATTGCGACCCACCTCATGAATATTCAGGAGGTGGGTCATTGCGACCCCATTGCGAGTTGCAGTCGGTGTCTGAGACACCGTACTGCATAGCAATTTGCGACTTGCAAATTGCGAGTCACAGGGACTCGCAATTTGCAAGTCGCAAATTGCTTTTTTGCTACATCTGGCCCCTAATTTTTAAACCCTATGCCTATTAGCAATACCTGTAATATCAACCAGGTGAGTTTATATTGGCCTCCATCCTTTGGTCTCTTTCTTTTACTGGATGTTCATGAAGGGCAGGTTTTAAAATAATGGACATGAGGTTTGGAAGAGTGTTAGAAAAATAGCCCTCTAATTTCTGGGTTCTATTTTTTAGATGGCAATGGACTGGGGCCCATAAAGGTAACGCAGAGAGCTTTGCAGGAGGCTGTAAGGAACTCAGATGTGCTGCAGAATTTTTGGACAGGGCATCAAATGGAGATTCTGGGTAAGGGCCCCACATGGAATGATGCAAGGCAGTTGGGGGACATACAGTAGGTTGCAGGATTATCCCTCTCGGACAGAGCCCTCAGCTCAAGGAACAAGTTCACAACCTTCATGACCAAAGCTGTCAACTGAATAAAATCCTGTTGCCTCAAGCTCAAGACAGACAAGCCAGAAGTAGTGATCTTCAGAAAAACACCTTACCATGGAACTCTACCTCATGGCTAGACAACCTCAGACCACATCCACCCCCAGCTTCCACAGGTGAAACCTAGGGATTGTCATTGCAACAAATGTGGCCTGTCTGGACAAGTCAACGCTGTCAGAACTTTCTGATTCCTCACCCTGAGGACGCTTAATAGGATCTTCAAATGGCTCCCGAGCAATACCAGAAAAACTGTCACCCATGCTCTTGTCTCAAACAAGCTGGACTATGAGAACTCCTAATACACAGGAATCACCAAACAACTCACCAGAAGACTACAAACCATCCAAAACGCTGCAGCCAGGCTCATCCTCAACCTTCCACTCAGGAGACACAGCACTCCACACCTGAAGGAGCCAACTCTATTGACTCAAGATACACGAGTTGACCCAATCCAAACTCCTCAAACACACCTTCAAAGAGCTGCACAACACTGGTCCAGCCTACTTGAACAATTGCAACTCTTCCCACCAACCACTGAGATACCTCTGCTCAGCTGAACCTCTACTAGCACACATCCCACACATGAACAAAGCTGGAGGTTCAGCCTTCTCTACCATTAGTCATAAAGCATGGAGAAACCTCCCACTTCATATCATAGACTCCTCCTTGCTTCCTGCTTTTCACAAGAAGCTGAAGACTTGGCTCTTTGACTAACGCCCATCCTCACTCTATGAGTCAAGGTCCTCACACCTGCTCAGATGATAGTGTGCTCTAAAAATACTTATTACATAACAGGGCTTGGGGCACATGGAGAGCCAGAAACTGTGGGGAGGATGCCACATGGGTTATGTAAGGGGTATAGGTGCACATGGGGGCTGCAGGTGGATGAGGGCAAAAAAAGCATGGTGAAGCAGGAAGGAAACACACAGAACAGCTGCAGGAAGTGCAGAGGCGCACAGTGATCGGCTGCAGGGACAGAGCAGGGCAGTGGACAGGGGCTGCAGTAGGTTTGGAATGCACAAAGGAAAAGCAGGGAATATCACCACATACAGTGGAAGATGGCCAGCTTTAGTGCTGGTGGCACCTGGTGCAGGAATCTTTTTGGCATCCCCCCACCCTATGACTACCTTCTCAGATTCCCTCACTACCAGCAGGCAAAAGTGCCCCTCATCTCACCATAACCACTCTCACATATATTTTATTTGTTTTAAAGTGCTGGAAAAGGCTGGCTTTACTAATCCACTCAGCTACCCACATAAAATATAGTTATGTTCTTTGCAGCAGGCACATAAACACTCTGCGCTTCTTTACGGCCAGTCAGAACTGCCACTAAACAAAACACTGATCTCTTTCTCTAGCAAGAACATCAAACACAAGAGTTATCTTGACATTTTCAATCGCTTTCTGAAGACTGGGCACACATGGAACGTTCCAGCAGGTGCTTTTAAATCGCAAAGTTTGTAAGTTATTGCTAAATACAACGCCTCTCTGATGTCAGCACCCCCCTATCCAGGTCAGACCTGGTGTGGTTGCACCACTCACATCACCCTAAAGCCGGCCCCGGTGGAAGAGGCAGAACACAAAAAGGCTTTATTTAGCGGAGGCCTGGCACTTATATTGACTGCAGAGGGAGTGGGCAGTATACATTCATAAACATATGAAGGGACCTCTTTCTCTCTACTGGGGGATGGTATCACTTTTTTACAACACATGTGACTCTCATATCAATTCTTGTCTCCAATGTAGTAAAAAACATACATCACAGAGGATTACAAATCTGTTCTATACATTTTTGTTCCCAAACACCCTACATTTATTGTTTGAAACATGTCAGTCTTTATGACACAATTTCATGATTTAAGTAAACATGTTGTCTGTGTGCATCCATGATATTTAGACATTCAGCTTTTCATCTTATATGCAATCACCATATCCCTCTGTACAGTTTGTGTCTATTGTGTCTATGTCACTTTTCGGGAAAAAGTTGTTTGTTTTCAAGTAGCCTTCCTGAGGACCAGAGCTTTTCACATACAATTAGCCTTTTGAGTAACTGTGCATATTTTTCCTATAGTATGCAAGAAATGTAGAAAATTGTTGATTACCACCATCTTCTATCACTAGCTTATACCAAAATCCACAATTTAAGTATTCACTAAAAAACCTTCAGTAATCTATAATTACAATATCCTTTTAACTTACCTATATCAACATCACCATTTGTATGTACACACAAAAAGTGGCTAGAACGATCAAGCAAAAACCACCTCTATAAACTGCATTCACCCATAAAGCCCCCAAAATAATTCATAACAAATTAGTTTTAGCCTTATTGTGTCAAATTACATTTTCTCCTGATGAAGGCATTTTCATCTATTGTTACTATTTATCAATAATACTCAGTCTCTGGTTTTCAGCCGACTATTGTCAGTAAAACTTTGCTATAAATAATCAAAGAAAGATGTAATTGTTATAAATCCACATCGAAGTCTGTTCTTATTACCCCATTGCATTTATTATTCATCATGGGGCTGTTTTAACCGTCTCCTATGCACTTAGGGTTTTGTCTCATCTAAACAATAACAAAATATAATTTTGGTTCTCTTAGGTCTATTATATTCAACCCCTATTACACTGGCACAGGTATTTTGTATCTGAGTATGAGCTCAGTCTTTTCAAAAGGTTTGAAAACTCTGTCTACTCTACGCTACAATGAGTGTGTTGCCATATGATGATTGGTTGACATATGTACGAAGGTCGCACTGTTGCCATATGAGGATGGATACGTTGACAATATGATGTTGGTCTTGTGTGTGGGCTACCATATTTTGATGAGTGTGTGGATTTATAATGGTTGTGTGGACGTATGATGATGAAACTGTTGGTGCACTATGGTGTGTGTATGGTGCCATATAATGTTGATTTTATAGATGTATAAATGTGGGTGGACTCCTGTAGGATGGTGGGTGTCCCAGCCTATAAGTGTAGGTTGTACGAAATGTAACTATTAATTGGGGTGGATGGTAGCCTACCACAAGCAGAAAGGCTAAAAAAACCTGTTAGGTCCAGGCAAAGATTTCAATAATTTAAAACTGAGGTCAACCCCTTGTAGGTATGGCACAGAGCAGACAGACTTAACTTAGAAAAATTAGTAAATCATGTGGAAGAACCAAAACAGTTAAAAAGTTAAAACCACAATCAATGAAATTTCTACTCCAACTTATAAAATAGGGAAAACCTTATTAAACACAATTATGCCAAATCAACAAAAATACAATAAGGAGAACCAGAGACAGGAATTTTAAAAGATCTAATGCAAAGAACACCAAAAAATATAAAGCGCAATTCAGTAATCACTGTTTGCTGTTGACCGTGACCAAGGCGCGTTTCAGGTTGACTGCAATGGATGTGAACCATGTTCGTCTTGGCCAAAGATTTTTTCTTTTCACTTAGCTTGTGAAATGGTAGTCATAATTATCCAGCGGCCAAGACAATGGGCTATATCCAGCAAAGTTCCTTTGAAGTTGGATAAACATTAAAGTAGGTACTGCTGAAGTCGATGGATTTGGAGGAAAAAGCCCAAAGTGTGAAATATTGAATTGCATGACCAGGAAATGCCTCTCATCTGTCAGATACTTTTGTTGTCATTGTCGGGTCAAGATTTTTACCTTCAGACTTAGGGGCATATTTACGGGAATAGTGGCGCAGGGCAGCACAGTAAGTTACCTTGCTGCGCTGCCCTGAACCACATGGAAAGGGTAGGGATGCACCATAATTTTCCTGCACAAAAACTATCCTTGGAGGCATTTTTCTCTTTCTATATGTGCTGCAGCCTGCAGAACGTATAAAAAGAGGATAAAACAAGGAGAAATAAAGATATTTCTCCTCCTTATCCCTCCCCTGGGAAGGCATACGATTTTGACCCATTCCCAGATTTACAAGTCCTTGTAAATCTGGGAATGAGTCAAAACCCGTGGGTGTTGCATGAGAAAACTCACTGCGATGCCTATGGAGCGCCTCCCTGGTGCAGAGTAAGACAACGCAGCGACTTGCACTGCCTTGCTTTTCCTGGCCTCAGGGATATGGTTATGGATGGTGGAGCGTCAAAAAATGTGACGCTCAGGTGGTTCTGGGCTTGTAAATATGCCCCTTAGTCTCTCTTTGGAAGTTAGGATTCCTCTAGTTGGGCAAGGCAGCAGGCTGTATCTGTAAAGTTTGCACCAAAGTCGCATAAGCTTGCTGCAAGGTTTCACTAAACTAGATTTTCAGACAGAAAAAGGTTCAGCGCAGGACCAATCTGATTTTCTTACCCAGTGAGTTTGCACCTTGATTGGTTTGACTTGGGTGGTTGGTCCTGGTTCTCCAGAGATCTGGAAGTCCAAAAATGTCAGAGATGTCAGGATAAGTGGTTCTGGACACTACTAAGGTTCCCAGGACCTGAGGGACAGCACGTAGGAGTCGGTACTCACTCCAGCAAAAGCCACTAGCAGGGCCCACTCCTCTTCCAGTTGCAGGAAAATGGCCTCTTCCAAATTTTAATGTCTATGTAGCCACTCAGGAGACCAGCCAACTGACCTCTGGAGACCCCTTCTTAGTTGTGGGTACTAGTGAGTTCAGGTCCAGCCCTTCAAGCCTCCTCACAGGACTCAAACATCAGGTAAAGACATTTTGTACTTCCACAGGTCCAGAAAATGTTCTTTTGAGTAGTGGTTTGAGATGCCAGTTTTGTAAGTTTCACTAGTCAGTGGGCAGAGGTGACTCCTGTACAGCCCCTAACCAATGAGGAAATTTCTTGCTTGCAACCCTTCTCACTTTTTCAGCACATCTGGTTTGTCTATCTGTAAACTATGTCACAGTGCAGTATTCTAATGGAAATCCAAGATGGCATAGGCCTTCTTCCCTGAACGAACTTTGCATGCCATCCAGGGGTATGTTTAGGGAAAAGATCCATCCCCTTCTCCTCAGCTACAAGAAACTGGTTCTGGGACTAGCTTCACCTCCTACTATGCTAGTGCCTAATTGGCTTCATAGGGCCTGAAGATCAAATACTTCCCTTCCTCAGGCTTTTTCTTATACTTGACTGTGAATAGACAGGTCTCACCATTGTCCTTTTGAAGTAAATCAAAATCCTGAACCCTCCCAGCTGCTCTTCCTGGGCTGACAAGTGTTACATACCTAACACCCAGCTCATTCTGTCATCAGGTCTAAGTCATTGCCTCTGCTCTAGAGGTAGTTTGCACATGTCAGTAGGTCAAGCACATGCACGAGCAGCTGTTGTCAGGTTAATGCAAATTAGCCTCCAAGTGCTTCAGGCAGGGAAAAGTTAACTTTCTAAAAGTAAACCCTCCTAAATATTTAGCAACAATCTAATTTTAACATAGAATTGGATCTTTAATACATTTTAAAATAGTGGTTGAACCATTTCTCTTGCTTGTACCAAACCGGGGGTAGCAAAATTAATATATTCATCTGCACTCCTTCCAAAGCCTTCCACAGTTAAAAAAGCTTTTGGGAGCCTGTCAATGTAGGGGCATTGCAGCATTACATTTCTACATGTCACACCTTTTAAATAGTACATACCCTACCTTTTGGCTACAAGGCCTACTTAGGGGTGACATATTAATATATATAAGGAAGGTTTTCCACTGTGTGTGGGGCTATTGCAACAGGTTGGGCTGCAGGTTTAAACTGCAGCAGTCAGGCTACATTGGTACTCCTTGTCACAATAGTAGATTGCACAATAAGTGTTGCAGTCTACAGATGACATTTAACTTTTCATGCCATGGGTGTGGCTTCTGCATCATATACAATAGACTTACAGAAGAGTTACACTGGCAAATTAAGAATTAGATTAGTCAGTTTTTACATGTTTTAGAGATCGGAGCACATACACTAAGCACCCAAGTGAGCACAGAATAAAAATTAATGACACAATTATTATCATTATTATTATTATTATTGATGTTTTGTAGAGAAGGGTTTCCCAGTGCTAAGTACATGAAGGTATATCTATCTGAGAAACTAGCACCACACACATATTAAAAACCCAGGTTTTTAACTGCTTTAGAAAAACCAAGAATGACTAACACAATCTCAAGGAGATCGGCAAGGAGCACCACAGTTTAGGAACCAGGTAGGAGAAAGACTGTCCCCCTTGACGGGCTCTCCTCACTCTTGGGACTGTGGAAAGATTTGTATAGCAGGAGCACCATGCGCGGTTTGGCTTGTAACCAACGATCTGAGGTGGTTGGGGGAATTCTCCACGAGTTTGTATATGTAGCACAAGGTTTTAAAATGTATTTGTTTCTCCTTTGGAAGCCAGTGAAGATACTGAAAGTGTCTAGCAGTAGAAGTATGTTTAGGGGGGTGGGGCAAAGTAGTAGTCTTGTTGCTGCATTCTGGACTATTTGAAGCTGCCTCCATGATCCCTAACCAGAGGATATTTCCATATTCTAGCCTGGAAATAATCAATGTTTGGATCACTGTTCTCTGAGCCGAAGCAGGGAGGCAGCTAAGGAGTTTTGCTAGCCATCACAACACTCCAAAGCAGGTGGCTGCTACCTTGGTAATCTGATGGCTCATTGAGAGCTTGTTATGCAGCCAAAAGCCAAGATTTTTAATAACATGGACTGGGTCTGGACGTACACCTGGAGCGTCTGGCCACAGATGAGGTTCCCAAAGGTGGGGTTGGTTGCCTACCATGAGAATCTCAGTCTTGTCTCCATTCAGTTTGAGGGAATTACTGTTCATTCAGGTGACCACTTTCATGAGGTAAATGTTCAAGGCATTAACCCTGTGATTTTCATTAGATGACAATGACACCACAACTGGAGAGTCATACCCATAAGAAAAAAGTTAGAGACTGCAGCTCTCTACATTCTCTGCCAATGGTCATACGCAAATATTAAACAGGCCCGGGCTGAGTGTAGAACTCTGAGGAACACCCAATGGAAGAGGATAATGTTTTGAACAATGTTAAGTGTATACCTGGAACAAGTGGTCCTGCAAAAATGACCTTAAGCAGGCCAGTGCTTGACTCAGCTCACTTATCTCATCCAGTCTTTGACACAATATATTGTGGATGACCCTATCAAATGCAGCACTAGGTCTAATAAAATCAGGGCCATGGTACCTCCAATGTCTAGCTGGCACCTTAGTTGTTCAGTGACGCCAAGAAGGGCTGAGTCCATACTGTAGCCGGCCTTAAAGCCTGACTGAGTGGGATGTGGTAAATCTTTGACTCAATGAAGGCAGTGAGTTCTCGATTTACATGTTTTTCAAGAGTTTTAGCTAGCATGGGCAAAAGTGAGATTGGCTGATAATTGGCCCATTCTAGAAGGTTAAGATTCATTTTCATGCTATTAGAACTTGACCTTCCATAAGTGAGGAGTTCAGATGCTGGGTAATTAGTTCCAGAAGCTGATGGCCTAATTTGATAAGAATCAAGGGAGAAAGAGGACCTAATGGTGATCCTGATTTAATGGAGTTAGGAAGCATGGTGAAAGTTGGGTGGTTCATAGGCAGGAAGGCAAGGTGAGACAGAGCTAAGGAAATGTTCCTCACTTGTAGCCTTTTCAGAGCAGTCTGACCCAGCGTTTATAGTAGCATTCTCAATTTTCAGTGCTACACCACTATAGTCAGACATAGATGGAAAAAAGCCCTGACTGTCTACCACATTTTTAGAGAAGAAGCCAGCTAATTAATCACACTGGGTCTGAGATAGAGCTAAAGATGGGGTGGCGCTAGTACAATGGGGGTGAGGAAAATAGGAGGGATACAAAGTGCAAAATATGAACATGCTAAAAAAAGACATGCAGTAAAAATAAAGCTGGTAAATATATATACAAATGTTCAAGGCCTTAAAAATCATAACCATAAGAACAATTTGAACGGTCAAGTTACTACCAAAAGCAGGAAGTCAAAGTTACAACCCAGTTCTCCTACTGCAAAATACTGTCTCTTCAATGATCCTCTGCTGACCGCCAACCACAGTCTGCTGTCAGAAGCATTGAGTGTCTGACTCCATTCTCCTTTACTATGAGAACATCCAAGATAGCCATTAATTACAAAAGCCTGCTTCCAGCGAGATTCAAATTAGTTTCATATATAAAGTTGCAGTGTTCACTGCTGTGCACACCAACTTTCCTCTGATCATCATTATATCTAGCACTCCCATTGCTGGAAGCATTCGGCAAACACCATTTAAAGTTATTATTTCCTGCAACTGTATTGGCTTTGTCAATGCGAGACCACATCATTATAAAAAACAAGCCCATTGGCTCTGTCAAAGCGTGACCACTTAAATAATTAAGGCAAGCTTATTGGCTTTTTTAAGGGCTCACCACATCATTATAGGCAGGCAAAACTAAACTAAAGGCTTTGTCAAAGGATGAGCGTATCATATAGAAGGCAAGCCTATTGTCTCTGTCAAGTAGTTACCACATCCTTATATTACATCAAGTCTATTGGCTTTGTTGAGGGCTGACACCACATAGCGCTACAAGACAAGCCTGTTGACTTTGTCATAGGGAGACCACATTAATATACATATTAATACACAAAGCCTATATGCTTTGCAAGGGGTGACCACTTCAGTGTACAAAACAAATCTATTGCCGTTGTCAAAGGGTCACCACAACATTATATGAAGACAAGCCTATTTCCTTTGTCAAATTGTGACCACATCAGTATACAAGGTAAGCCTATTTGGCTTTGTCAAGGGGGGCCCACATCATGATATAAACCAAGACTATTGGCTTTGTCATGAAATTGCCACTTTAATATAAAACACAGTTAGTCTTTCGTTTATGCTCCTCAGGCCACATAACACAGCAATAATACCAATCACAAGGAAGCCATGCAATATTTCTCATGAAAACACAAGTTCCAACTCTGAGCAGCTTGGAAACCTGGCCACTGTTTCCTGGGGTCTTATTGCATACACATTAATGGAAGGATTCTGAGGGCTGCTACTGTAAGTGCAGCACTCCACAACACTTTTTTTGACAGGTTGGTGGTGCTCATGCATGGACTAAGGTACCACAAAACAGGAAAAATTATATACAATTGTGACCATGAAGGGCATTAGAGCACGCTCCTGAACAGGAACAGTGAATAATAAATGAGCCCTCTCAGCCAGAAGGCTTGAATGTTTAAATTTCAGCCAGACAGCCCACTTATCTATACATTTTCAACCTAAATTTCTCAAACAATTCTGCACAGAATTACACTGAACCACATAAACATGCTTTATGGGTACAGATTTAGCTGTTTGCCAAATTTGGTGTAATTCTGTTCAGTCGTTTCGGCTGTAGCACTGTCCAAAAATTCTCTTTGGAAATTGTATGGGAAATTGAGTTTTGGGACCCCCCACTTTTTTTCAGCCTCGGCTTGATGGATCGCCCCGAAACTTCCAAGGTATGAATTTGTTTGGGAACATTTTATGAAGATTGGTCAAACTATGCCGAAGTAATTGACAAAACAAAAAGAAAATCTAAAAAACACATATATATATATATATATATACATATATATATATATATATATTTATAAATTCACAGAAAAAACAAAAGTTACAGGGGTGTTATAGTTAGGCTCACATTTTAACATTTTAAACGTACAAAACCTTAGCAATTTGCCAGTTATTGTTAAAGATATCTCAAGTAACTAGAACTCGTGCCTTAAGGTAACTATATCTCGCGCCCTCACCAGGCACTGCTAATTACCCACAAATTATGCCACTAATTACATCTTTTATAACATCATCGATAGTATCAATGTCTTTTTTTTTAAAATATATTTTTATTGTTTTAACATGTAACAAATAATCATAGCAAAAAGAGATAGATACAGGTGATCAACTTACATGGCAAATGGTAGCATGTCCTGCGCAGCCCTCAGTTATCAGCTCAGGTATCTCCTGGGAAAGATGCCCAGTGGTGCCGGTGCGCGCGCGATCAGGGAGTGGCGCGCGCTGGTTTGGTAGGGCAGGGCACAGGGAGAACCTTTATCTGATCGACCTTAAGAGATTAGGAATCTATTACTAGGGGAGTATAGGTGAGAGCACAGGTCAGGAGGTGGGGTGCCTGACCTGCAAGCGCTGCGGGCAGAGTGGGGGTCCCGAGAGGGGGGGGAGGGGGCACAGAGCCGCTTATTTTGTTTTTTTTTGTTATTGTTGTGCATTGTTATTGTGTGTACTTTTGTCAGAAGTATGTTGAGCTTTCTGTGTGCTCGTGTAGTTCTGTGTGCTTTGAGACGCTACCTTGTTATGTTTATGTTGATATGAGGTAGTGTTAACGGGATTGTGATGTAAAGTCTCGGGGAATGTCGTTTTGTGGGATGTTCATGGTGGGCGTTCGTCGTCTTTGTTTTCTATAGTTGTTACAAAGGAGTTCCAGGTGGTTAAGCCTTTAACTGGAATCCCCCTGGCCAATAGGATCTGCAGCGTGTCTGCTTCCGCTTTGGCCCATCGCAGCAGCTCAGAACGCCACAGATCTATCCCTGGGGCGGCCAGGGCCTTCCAATGCATGGCTATGAGGCGCCTGTACATCACCAGTGCCAGGGCTATACATCTCAGTGACTGTTTCCGGTTTTTAAGTCTTGTAGCTAATACCCAGTAGGCACAGTTCGGGTGTGGGGGAGAGCGTAATGGCCGTCCACTCCGACAGCAAAGTTATTATGTCATTCCATGTTGTTTGAACGGGGGGACAGTCCCAGGTCATGTGATAGAAGTTGGCGTCAGGAACAGAGCATCTGGGGCACACCTGGGTTGACTGAGGGAACATGCGCGTAATACGATGAGGGGATAGGTATGTTTGGTGTATATAATTAAACTGGGTATAGCGAAAACGTGGATTGCCTGATACCTCTTTTATCATGTTCATAGCTTGGTTCCATGCGTGTTGCGAGAGTGGTGCAGTCAGCACGTTGTCCCATCTGTTTTTTGCTTGTTCTTGTCTGTGTTCTTGGTGGGCTGTTAGGATCGTGTATGTTCTGGATACATTTAGTGGAGTGTCTATGCTGCTCAGTATGTCGTGGAGCGTGGGAGCAATGTTAGGTTCTAAATTGCCGCAGTTCCACCAGGAGCGTATTATCTGTCTTACTGCTCCAAATGTTATGAAGCCACCCTGTCCCAAGTCATACTTTTCGGCAAGAGCATTGAATGTTGGGAGGTGCCCATCACTATATATATTGCCGATTGTGCATATGCCTTTATGAATCCATCCGTCTAGCCCCACTCTTGCAGCTATATTGGCGAGTTTCAGATTAGCTAGTAGTGGAATTTTGGGGGAGTACGGCGGTTTTTGGGCGCCGGCTAGGACGTAGCGGCCCCATATCCAGTGCGCGGTTTTCAATAATATATTGCATGGGTGATTGGGGTGCTCACGATTCATCAGGTATTGTAGTAGTCCCGTGTTACCCATTGTGGAGAGAATCGATTGTGATTCCGCGCTATCAGGGCACCCGAACCAGGAGGATGTCCACTGTATTTGGGCGGCTGCGTAGTATAGCTCAAGTCTGGGTGCTCCCAGTCCTCCCACGTTCAATGGTTGGTATATTTTAGTGAGTGCTACTCGGCGCCGGCCGGTGCCCCAAATTAAGGCTGTTAATAGGCTATTCAGTGGTTTAAAGAAGGATGTTGGTAAGATCAGTGGGAGAGCCATAAAGTAGTATAATAGCTGGGGAAGGATTATCATTTTTGCTATGGCCACTCTGCCCAGGGGCGAGAGCGGGAGCGAGCACCAGAAGGGCAGGGAGCCTCTGATGGATCTGATTGCTTGACCTAGGTTGCCCTCCATAAGGTCGCGTGTGTCATGGTATATATTTATGCCTAAGTATTTGAAGGTATTGCTGCACCACTTCAGATCGCCCGAGCTGGGAGGCGTCCTGAGTGCTTCAGGGATTGGGCGCATAGGGAATATACACAACTTTGTCCAGTTCACCTTTAAGCCGGCTAGAGCGCCGAATTCACTCAGTAGTTTCAATAGGTCCGGCAGAGTTTCATTGTGATTCCGAAGGAAAATAAGGGCATCGCCGGCATATAAAGATACTATGCGGTATGTGTGGTCGTCGCGGATGCCCCATAAAGGGGCAACCGCTCGTAATCGGGCTGCTAGTGGTTCGATAGCAAGTGCGAACAGGAGTGGTGACAGTGGACATCCCTGTCTGGTTCCCCTTTCTATGTTGAATGGTTGGGAGATCGTGTCTCCAGTTTTGACTCGAGCAATGGGGTTAGCGTAGAGCACCCCCACCCAATCCATGTATATCTGTCCAAATCCCATGCGTCGAAGTGTATCCATCAGGAAGGGACATCCCAACGTATCGAAAGCTTTTTCTATGTCTAATGACACAGTAAGACGGTGATAGTCGCCCTCTGGGGAGTTTGCCATTAGGCGCAGTAAGTTCTGGATGTTGCTGAAGGTGCTGCGACCTGGTATGAAGCCGGATTGGTCTTGGTGGACCAGATATGACATATATGGGAGTAATCGATTGGCTAATAGTTTACCTAATAATTTACAGTCTGTGTTAAGTAACGAAAGTGGTCTGTATGAGCGCACATCTAGTGGGTCACGGCCCGTTTTGGGGAGTACCGCTATAAGAGCCTCCCGGCAAGTGTCAGGGAGTTGGCCGCGCTTCAGGGCTTCAGATAGCATAGCGAGATATGGAGCTAATGTTTGAGTCGGGAACGTGCTGTAATATTCTAGGGGTAACCCATTGCTGCCGGGTGCCTTGCGATAGTTGTTGTAAAGCCTGTTGTATTTCCATAATGTCTATTGGCCTATCTAGGTCAGCTGTTTGTGGGGTGGACAGGCAGGTCAGCGTGATATCTTTAAAAAACTCATTCAGTGATTCTGTGGGAGGTGGTGGATGAGCTTTGTATAGTTTGCTGTAATACTCTCTGAAGGCGCAGTTTTCTCAACTTGCCTGTTTACTATTAGTCCTGTGTCGAGGCGGATGGCCCCTATAGGAGAATTCTTTAGTTCGGATCGCGTGAGCCATGATAGGAGTTTGCCTGACATATCTCCCTCCGCGTGCGCACGCGCCGTGTGGTGTTTGAAATCGAAGAGCCTTAGTCGCCTATCCGTTTCATGCCATTGTGTACGCATTCCGATGAGCTCAGCTTGGGTAATTGTGCCACAGGCAAATTTACATTCCGAGGAGTGGACTTCATCCTCGAGCTAGCGGAGCTCGCGTACCAATGTTTGGCGTACCCCTACCGTTGTTGATATGCAAGCACCTCTTATGACTGCTTTGTGGGCGTCCCATTCACTTGCTCTTGTGCTCGTTGATCCGTCATTGTGAGTGAAATAGGAGGAGATATGTGTGGCTAGTTCTTTTCTGAATGGCGGGTCCTGTAATAACTGTGTTTTCAGGCGCCAAGTTGGGATACAAGCGCGTGGCTTGCCCCACTTGATATGTGTAATAAGTGGGGAATGATCTGAAATTACTCTGGCAGTGTATTCGGCGCTTGTGATTCTGTGTATCAAGTCTTGTGTAGTGAGAATGAGATCTATACGAGTGTGTAGAAGAAGTACTGGGGAGTAATAGGAGTATGTCCTGTCTTGAGGATGTAAATGTCTCCAAGAGTCTATCAGGCGGTGATCCGACATCCATAGTCGCAGAATTTGAGAGTTTTTAGCTACCGGGGTGGCCGCTATGGGGGTGTGTGATCTATCCATGTCTATCTGTGGGATGCAGTTCATATCCCCACCCCAGATGCATGCTGAGAGTGAGTCGTTTGATATATGTGATATCGTTCTTTGTAGAAAGTCGCCCTGACCAGCGTTCCGGACATATAGTCCATTTATCCTCAGTATCTCTCCGTCGAGATGGCCTACTAGTTGTATGTACCTGCCATCTCTGTCTGTTACGCTGCGTAGTACCACATAGGGAACCCCTGGAGCTATCCAGATCAGAACCCCCCTAGCGAAGGATGAGTTGCCAGAGCCGTAAACTTGTCCCGCTCAAGATTTCGTCAATCGCGGGATCTCATCTGAGGGGATATGTGTTTCTAGAAGAATAGCTATGTGGATGCGATGTCTTTTTAGATGTGCATGAATTCTGTTGCGCTTGTTTATTCCAGCCATGCCTTTTACATTCCAAGTCATTATATTGTATTTTGGTTCCTTATTCATTATGTTAATTTGAGGTTTAACGTGTTGGCGAAGTGATCCCGGGATCCCATCCCCAGTGTCTTCTATGTAACGCTGTCAGAACGGCGCGCGCATCCCCAGCCCGAGCCCCCCTTCCGTCCTGCACCGGCATGAAGGCCACCCCAGCCGCGAAAAAGGGAGATAGTGTAGAGGTAGAGTGGGAAAGAGAGAGGGAAAACAAAATACAACGCTAAAGGATATTTCGGGTGAGGCCCAATTTGAATCAAAGTGGCACAACCGGTGCCTAAACAGCAGTCCAGGAGGTTAAGTTCCATACGGGTTTGAGGTTGATGGGGAGCGTGGGTTAATTGAGGTTGGACCTCCAGTGGCCCACCTCAAGGATAGTTCTTTCCCTATGTGCGTTAAGTTGTGGACTCGTCTCACGGCGGCAGTTCAGCGAGGAGCCGGAGGGGCGGAGGCAGTTCCGGCCCCAGTCCAGGGCGGCAGCGCGGCTCCATTTGTGGCTACGTGGGAAGGGGGGTCCAGCCCCCCCTCGCATGGCCTCTGGAGGGAGCGCGGTTCCGGCTCGCGTGCAAACATTAGAGTTCGTCAGCCGAGCGTGGGGTGAAGACAGGACCGGCCAGGAGAGGGGAGAGGGATGGACTGGACCCCCCTCCGGGAGAGCCATTGTCGGTGTTGTCCGCCTCGCTTCTGGTGTCGGTTTGGGATCGGGTGAATGTGCTAGTTTCCTTTAAGCTTTGTGCTTGGTCGGCTTCCATCTGTGATTTTGTTGGTCGAGATGTTGTTTTGGGTTTCTTTTTCCTTCTGGATTTGGGGGTGATACATTCTTCAGTTGATTCTTTTCCTTTGGGCGAGTCGACCAGGCCCTTTGCATGAATCCATGTCCATGCGTCCTCCGGAGTGGGGAACATGAGTGTTTTATCGTCAGTGTCTATACGCAGACGGGCTGGAAACACTAGAGAGTAGATGATGTTATGTTCCCGCAGCAGTTGTTTTATCTTGACGAATGCCGCTCTTTTACGTTGCACTTCCAATGTGTAGTCTGGGTAAGCGGAGACCGTGCTGTTTTCCAAGATGATTGGATTAGCGTTTCTGAAGTGCTGGAGGATGGAATCTCTTTCCCTGTGGTTAATGAACCTGGCGATCAGTGGACGTGGCGGTGCTCCGGGTCAGGGGGGTTTGCCCGGAATTCTATGGGCTCTTTCTATTACCGGAACTTTGGCGGAGCCATGTATATCCATAATGTTTTTCAGCCATTTTTCGATGAAATCTTCGGCTGTAGGTAGTTCCAGGCGCTCCGGGATGCCAACAAATCTGATGTTATTGCGTCTGGAGTGCCCTTCCGCTTCTTCAGTCCTGCGGTGCAGTTACGCCAGTTCCGTTTCCATTTGTTGGATTTTATTTTTCATGTCTGCTGTCTCTGGTTGGACCGTTTTTAACGTTGATTCTGTATTATGCACTCTGTCTGTCAGTTTGCAATGATCATCGCGGAGTAGTGAGACCTCCAATGCCGTGGCGTCTATTTTTCCTTCCAGCGAGGTCTTGGTCTCCATTATTGCTTGCATGATTTTGTCGAACTGTTGGGAATGTGTTCGTAGAGTTTCGCTCAATTGGAGCAGTGTTGCAGCTTGCGTATCAGGGCGTTCAGCGTCATGGAGGGATTCCCCAGCAGTGGGGGGGTCCCGGTTTAGGGAGCTTTGGTTTGACCATGGTGCCCTCTTCTTGGGCGGGATAAGTAGAGTTAGGTAGGATCCAGGGGGGGTATCAGGAGGTTTAGGCCAGACAGTTCGTATGTGATATGAAGATGCAGCGTTCGGTGCTACCGTTGTGGGGTTCTATGGGTAGTAGTGCAAAGTTATTTTTATTTTTCCTTTTTATTTCCCTCTTTGCCTCTCCTGCGCAATCCACAGTGTCCTCACATGTGCAGATCCCTCAGCAACAGCCTCCGCTTATTGGAGAGCAAAGGTATTATCGTGCGCCCATGGAATTTATTGTAGTCAAGTACTGTCTACTTAAGGAATTTTGTTTTTCTGGTATCTAATTAAAGATTTTTACCTTTTTTCACCTTTACTCACTTTTGTTGTTGTTGTCCTTTTATGTTTTTCTTTGTTTTTTGGGTTTCTCCGAAGTAGTTTTTGTGACCAGTTCTGGTGCTCCCACAGCCTCCTCCTCAGGACAATGCCCGCTTGTTCCTTGTTGCAATCCCAGGCCGTGGACAGGCCCTCTTGTCTTCCTCGGTGTGGGGGGAGGGGTAGGCAGCTCAGGCAGGCCACACTTCTTGGCCTAGTCTCAGCTGGACCAGAAAACAGAGTTCAGTCCGCCCCGGCCCGCTCGGGGCACGCCGCAGGTCCCCCGGGGGGTCCGGGCCCCCCGCAGACGGTCCACCAGAGCTCAGCGTCGTTCCAGGGGCGAGCAGCCCCGACCGGACAGAGCCGGGCGCGCGCGCGGCCCGGGCCGATCCCCCAGTGGCACCAGGGCCCGTGCGCCGCTCCCGCACTAAGTCAATGAGGCCGGCGAGTCGTAGCACCCCGCCCGGGGGTCGGCCCATCCGCCCCTCGCGCTCCGGGTCGAAACCGCCCCAGTCGACCGTGACCGGGGCAGAGGGTGTCGGAGGCAGTCAGCGCGTTCCAGGAGGCAGCGCTCAGCCCCCGCGGGCCCTGCCAAGCATCGGGGCCGCAGCGGCGGCCGCGGACTTTACGCGGCCCACGGGCGGCGCTCTCCTCCCCTCACCTCCTCAGGTGCGGCCGCTCCACGGCGCCGGAAGCCTCGCACCCGTCCCACTCCGCTCCTCACATCAGAGGTGCCGCCGGTCCAGAGTGTTCGCATGCTGGACTTCCCCTACGAGACAGGGGGGAGCCTCTTTGCGATGTTGTGCATCAGGGAACAGGATATTTTAATAATCTGTGGGCCGAGAGCGGAGCTCCTGAATCAGGCGTCCGCTCCGGCCGCCATCTTGGCCACGCCCCCGATAGTATCACTGTCATACTTGCAGTAAGATTTTTGATTTAAAAAACTGTGCATGGTGGGGACGCGAGTTATAGTTACCTTAAGATACTAGTTGTCAGTGGCCTCTCTGGGGGTGAGAATAGGTGTGAAAGGGTGTATCTGGGGGTAAGAGTGGCTGTCAGGTTGTGCGTCTGGGTGTGAGAGTGCGTACATCAGTGTTTTAATGGGTGGGTCAGTGTGTGCGCGAGTCTGTGAGTAGGTGCATGAGGGTGTAGGTGGGTCTGTGAGTAGGTGTGAGACTGAGTGGGTGTGTGGGGGGGTGCATAACTATCTGAGTGGGTCTGAGTGGGTGCGTGAGCGTCTGACTAAGGCTCTAAGTGAGTGTATGAGGGTCTGAGTGGGTCTGTGAGTGGGTGCGTGAGTGTCTGAGGGGGTCTGTGAGTGGGTGCTTAAGTGTCTGAGTGGGTGTGTGAATGGGAGAATTGATTGAAAGAGAGAGAGAGATAGCGAAAGGGAGAGAGAAATAGAGTTTTTTTTAGGTTTTGATATCTGATATACTTAGAATGAGATATTTCTAGCCAATTTAAAATAAATAATGTATACTTTGTTAAAAATAGCAATGAGTCCAGCTGGACTCGAACCCCCAAAGTTCAGTGTGAAGGCATGCGATCTTCACACTGAGCTACAGGTTTAAAAAAGTTTTTTTTTTAGCCCTTTATGGGCTTTCTGGGACTGCGAGGGAGCCCTTAAGGGCTCCCCTTGATCCCGCCTTTTTAATTATTTTGTTTTTTAACATTTATTATTTTTAATAAAATGCCTTTTACGGGCTACCTGACATTGCAGGGCAAGCTTTCAGGATTCCCCTGCAGTGCCAATGCTTCAGCAAGGATGGATCTGCTTTGATAGTAGTTTCATGCTTGCTGAAGCATTTAATCTCTGTTCCCTGCACACATGCAGGGGACAGAGATGAAAACTTTGCTGTTTGACAGCGGGACCTGTTTTAAAAGTCCTGCTGTCAAACAGCAGAGTGTTTACTGTGGCTTGGCTACAGCTGCAGCACTGCAGCCAAGCCACAGCAAACAGCTATATCCTGGGAGTGGGCATCCCAGGACACAGTAGAAGCTGGCCCTGGGGTGTGGTGGTTCCCAGGGCCATCAGTGGCTCCATGAGGAGGGCTGTGAACCCCAGGGGAGGTTGTCCAAGGGGCTTGAGGGTCCCGTAGGGACCCCCTTTCTTTTTTTGAAGGTTTGCCCCAGGGGGTGGGTGTCCATAGGGCAGTGGGGGGGAGCATGCAGCCCCCCTGAACATAAATTGGTCTGTGCCCAGGGGGTTGGTGGTGGCCCCCTCCAAATAAAGTGTAGCCCTGGGGGGTGGAGGTCCCCAGGGTGCAGGGGTCACAGCCCCCACATTAATTAAGTTGATAGCCCTGGGGAGGTTGTGGTCCCTGGGCTGTGAGGGCCTCCCCCACTTACTAAAAAACATTTTTGCTCTGGGGGTGGTAGTTCCTGGGGTGCATTGGGCCACAGCCCCTGCTCTTATCTGGACATTCATCCCTAGGAGGTGGCGGTCCCCGAGGCTTATTAAAGCCCTGGAAGGGGGGCCTGTGCACCCCCCTTCACTATGATGTCCCCGGACATGGCCCACCCGGAGGCAATTTTTAAAAAAGCATGGGAGATTGCGATTTTTTTAAAGAGAATGCTTTTTTTGCTTTTTTTGCTTTTCTTTTTGTTGACTTTTTTTGGGACTTGGCTAAAGCTGAAAACCTAAGATGGCTGCCAACACTTCCTTGATGCTAAGTGTTGGCAGCCAATCAGATATCAGCATGGGGACATTTGGATCTGCGGAGGATCCGCGTCCCTATGTATCTATATTTTCTGGCCTTAAATTTCTCAGAAACGTCTGAATGCATTTGCACCAAATCACAAAAAGCGTTATCTGCGTAATAGAATATATCTTTGTGCCAAATTCCTTTCAGTGGTTCGGGCTGTAGGCGTGTCTATGTCACAGGCACTATGGAAAAATGAATAGGGAAAATGTGTTTTGGGACCCCCCTTTTTCTTGGCTCCCACTTGACAGATCACCCCAAAACTTTCAAAACAGAAGCTGAACTTAGCAAGGTATATGTTTTGAAAATTTTGTGAAGATTCATCAAGCGACGCCAAAGTTATAGGCAAAACAAAAAGCGCTCTTTCAATAGAAACTAGGTCCTAACTATCACTACCTATGGTGACACTCTGAATCTGCTCACCTCAAATGTCTGTTTTTCAATGAAAGCTTTTAAGCATAGGATTAGCACAGTGCAATCTACGCAAAGTTAGAAAGAGACAAAGGGCCTGGTTACGAGTTTGGCGGTCCTAGTACTGCCAAACTTGTGATGGAGGTCTGACCTCCAGATTATGATCCTAGTGGTTGGACTGCCAGGAGACTGACGCCTCCGCCAGGATCAGGGATCCCAACAGGTTGGAGGCAGTGAAAGTCACTGCCGTGCTGATCATGTCTTTTCTTTCCACCAGCCTTTTCAAGGTGGGGTCCCCATCATGAAAAGACTGGCAGAAAGGCATAGTTGGAAGCCACAGGGGGCCCATGCTTGTCCATGACCATGTCATGGGCAGTGCAGGCCCCCCCGTCTGCACCCTCAGAATGCACACTGTCTGCTTTTGTAGACAGTGCGTATTCCAAGAGTGCTGTGTATGACGGCATTGGCTTCAGCTGGAGCCAAGGCCAATGCTGCTGCACAGTTTCTGCGGATCAGCCGGGTGGAAACATTGTAATACAGCAGTGGTGAGGTTGCTGGCTTGACGGACACCTCCCCACCGCCATATTGGAGTTCAGGCAGTTCAACCGCTAAACTCATAATCGGGCCCAAAGTCTTTTACCATTGCTACATCAAAGTGTTTCAGCATAAGATTAGCACAGTGCCATCCACGCTGAACTGTAAAATGACAAAAGCCTTTTACCACTTCAGGCACATCATTGCAGCTTTAGGCCCATATTTATACTTTTTTTGCACCACATTTGCGCTGTTTTTTTATGCAAAAGTGGTGCAATCTTACAAAATACAATTGTATTTTGTAAGTTTGCTCCGCTTGTGTGTCAAAAAATGGCGCAAATACAGTGCTAAAAAAGTATAAATATGGGCCTTAGATTGGTAAAATACCATCCAAACCAACCTGAAATGAATAGAAGTAATCCCTGACACATGTGTTGCTATCATTATAACTCTTCATAGAGGTTTAGCTTTCTCCAGATACAAGGAAGCACCCAGCGTAAGTCAAAAAAGTATCCATTCAGGCTTAGAGTGCTGCATAAAAGATGGAGGAAAGAAGCAGAGCAGAAAACTATGGGTAGTTCCTAAATTTAGGTGGAGAGGAGCTCACCTCAAATGTCTGTATTTATAGCAACGTTTAATCATAGGATTAGCACAGTGCCATCCACCCTGGGCTAGAAAGGAACACATACTTCTACCATCTCTACAGCAAAGTCTTTAAGCATAGGATTAGCACAGTGTCAGCTGTGCAGGGCTGTAAAATGTCAAAAGCCTATTGTAGGAAAGTACCATCTTGCCTGGCATGTTACCCCCATTTTTCACTGTATATATGTTGTTTTAGTTGTATGTGTCACTGGGACCCTGTCACCCAGGGCCCCAGTGCTCATAAGTGTGTCTGACTGTGTTACCTGTGTAGTGACTAACTGTCTAACTGAGGCTCTGCTAATCAGAACCTCAGTGGTTATGCTCTCTCATTTCTTTCAAATTGTCACTAACAGGCTAGTGACCAATTTTACCAATTTACATTGGCTTACTGGAACACCCTTATAATTCCCTAGTATATGGTACTGAGGTACCCAGGGTATTGGGGTTCCAGGAGATCCCTATGGGCTGCAGCATTTCTTTTGCCACCCATAGGGAGCTCTGACAATTCTTACACAGGCCTGCCACTGCAGCCTGAGTGAAATAACGTCCACGTTATTTCACAGCCATTTTACACTGCACTTAAGTAACTTATAAGTCACCTATATGTCTAACCTTTGCCTGGTAAAGGTTGGGTGCTAAGTTACTTAGTGTGAGGGCACCCTGGCACTAGCCAAGGTGCCCCCACATTGTTCAGGGCCAATTCCCCGGACTTTGTGAGTGCGGGGACACCATTACACGCGTGCACTACATATAGGTCACTACCTATATGTAGCTTCACAATGGTAACTCCGAATATGGCCATGTAATATGTCTATGATCATGGAATTGCCCCCTCTATGCCATCCTGGCATAGTTGGCACAATCCCATGATCCCAGTGGTCTGTAGCACAGACCCTGGTACTGCCAAACTGCCTTTCCCGGGGTTTCACTGCAGCTGCTGCTGCTGCCAACCCCTCAGACAGGCATCTGCCCTCCTGGGGTCCAGCCAGGCCTGGCCCAGGATGGCAGAACAAAGGACTTCCTCTGAGAGAGGGTGTTACACCCTCTCCCTTTGGAAAATGGTGTGAAGGCAGGGGAGGAGTAGCCTCCCCCAGCCTCTGGAAATGCTTTCATGGGCACATTTGGTGCCCATTTCTGCATAAGCCAGTCTACACCGGTTCAGGGACCCCTTAGCCCTGCTCTGGCGCGAAACTGGACAAAGGAAAGGGGAGTGACCACTCCCCTGACCTGTACCTCCCCTGGGAGGTGCCCAGAGCTCCTCCAGTGTGCTCCAGACCTCTGCCATCTTGGAAACAGAGGTGCTGCTGGCACACTGGACTGCTCTGAGTGGCCAGTGCCACCAGGTGACGTCAGAGACTCCTTGTGATAGGCTCCTTCAGGTGTTGCTAGCCTATCCTCTCTCCTAGGTAGCCAAACTCTCTTTTCTGGCTATTTAGGGTCTCTGTCTCTTGGGATTCCTTAGATAACAAATGCAAGAGCTCATCCGAGTTCCTCTGCATCTCTCTCTTCACCTTCTGCCAAGGAATCGACTGCTGACCGCGCTGGAAGCCTGCAAAACTGCAACATAGTAGCTAAGACGACTACTGCAACTCTGTAACGCTGATCCTGCCGCCTTCTCGACTGTTTTCCTGGTGGTGCATGCTGTGGGGGTAGTCTGCCTCCTCTCTGCACTAGAAGCTCCGAAGAAATCTCCCATGGGTCGACGGAATCGTCCCCCTGCAACCGCAGGCACCAAAAAGCTGCATTACCGGTCCCTTGGGTCTCCTCTCAGCACGACGAGCGAGGTCCCTCGAATCCAGCAACTCTGTCCAAGTGACTCACACAGTCCAGTGACTCTTCAGTCCAAGTTTGGTGGAGGTAAGTCCTTGCCTCACCTCGCTAGACTGCATTGCTGGGAACCGCGACTTTTGCAGCTACTCCGGCCCCTGTGCACTTCCGGCGGAAATCCTTTGTGCACAGCCAAGCCTGGGTCCACGGCACTCTAACCTGCATTGCACGACTTTCTAAGTTGGTCTCCGGCGACGTGGGACTCCTTTGTGCGACTTCAGGTGAGCACCATTTCATGCATCCTCGTAGTGCCTGTTTCTGGCACTTCTCCGGGTGCTACCTGCTGCTAAGAGGGCTCTTTGTCTTGCTCGACGTCCCTTCTACCTCCTGATCCAATTTGCGACCTCCTGGTCCCTCTTGAGCTACAGCAGCATCCAAAAACACTAACCGCACGATTTGCAGCTAGCAAGGCTTGTTGGCATTCTTTTGGCGGGAAAACACTTCTGTACGACTCTACAAGGCGAGAAGGATCCGTCCTCCAAAGGGGAAGTCTCTAGCCCTTTGCGTTCCTGCAGAAACCTCAGCTTCTTCTGTCCAGTAGAAGCTTCTTTGCACCCACAGCTGGCATTTCCTGGGCATCTGCCCATCTCCGACTTGCTTGTGACTTTTGGACTTGGTCCCCTTGTTCCACAGGTACCCCAGATTGGAAATCCAGCGTTGTTGCATTGTTGGTGTGTGTCTTTCCTGCCTTATTCCCCTATCACGACTTCTTTGTCCTTTGGGGAACTTTAGTGCACTTTGCACTCACTTTTCAGGGTCTTGGGGTGGGCTATTTTTCTAACCCTCACTATTTTCTAATAGTCCCAGCGACCCTCTACAAGGTCACATAGGTTTGGGGTCCATTCGTGGTTCGCATTCCACTTTTGGAGTATATGGTTTGTGTTGCCCCTATCCCTATGTGTCCCCATTGCATCCTATTGTAACTATACATTGTTTGCACTGTTTTCTAAGACTATACTGCATATTTCTGGTATTGTGTATATATATCTTGTGTATATTTCCTATCCTCTCACTGAGGGTACACTCTGAGATACTTTGGCATATTGTCATAAAAATAAAGTACCTTTATTTTTAGTATAACTGTGTATTGTGTTTTCTTATGATATTGTGCATATGACACTAAGTGGTACTGTAGGAGCTTCACTCGTCTCCTAGTTCAGCCTAAGCTGCTCTGCTAAGCTACCATTATCTATCAGCCTATGCTGCTAGACACCCTATACACTAATAAGGGATAACTGGGCCTGGTGCAAGGTGCAAGTACCCCTAGGTACTCACTACAAGCCAGTCCAGCCTCCTACACCTATTACCACTCCAGGCACAGTACTACATCTTAGGCAGTGGAGTAACATAACTTAAGGGGGCCCCCCTTCAAAATACATGGAGGACCCTCCTCCCCTTGCTCACCACTTAACACCTCCCACACCATGTCAGTGTACTGTTCAGGGGGACCCCTTGGAGGTTGGGCCCCCATGCACTGTGGGGACTGAGGGAGCTAATGTTACATCACTGAGCTTAAATAGGATACCCTGACCTCCTAGGCCCCAGACCGAAATAAAGAAAATTGACAACAAATGCTGCGATCCTACAAGACCCCTGCAGGATTGAAAAATCCCCATAACGACGACTGGGCTGTGTTGGACCTGGCCCTTTTTGCATGGTTATCCCCAAACCTTTTGCCTTCTTCCTCCTATTTTTTCTGACCTGTTTTTCTTGACTCTAGGACTTTGTGCACTTTACCACTGCTGCCCAGTGCTAAAGTGCAAGTGCCCTTTGTCTAAATGGTATTGGTGATTGGTTTATCCCTGATTGGCATATTTGATTTACTAATAAGTCCTTGGAATGTTATCTATGTGTGCCCAGGGCTGGTAAATCAAATGCTACTAGTGGGCCTTCAGCACTGATTTTGCCACCCACATGAGTGGCCCTGTAAACATGTCTCAGACCTCCCACTGCAGTGTCTGTGTGTGCAGTTGTAAACTGCCATTTTGACCCGGCAAGTGCACCGCTTGCGAGGCCCAAACCTTCCCTTTTATTACCTGTAAGTCACCCGGAAGATAGGCCCAAGGCAGCTCCATGGGAAGGGTGCAGTGTATTTAACAGGTAGGACATGTACTGGTGTGTGTCCTGATAGTGAAATACTGCTAAATTTGGTTTTCACTATTGCAAGGTCTATCTCTCCCATAGGTTAACATTGGGATTGCCCTAAAATATCTTTTAAGTGTAATTTCCTGTTGGGAGCAGATGGAGATGTGGAGTTTGAGGTCTCTGAACTCATAAATTTATAAATACATCTTTTGGTAAAGTTGTTTTTTAAATTGTCAGTTTGAAAATGCCACTTTTAGAAAGTGAGCATTTTCTTGATTAACCATTCTGTGCCTTTGCTTGACTGTGAATACACATCTTCATCAGGATGACAATTGGGCTGTTTGTGAATTCACTCTAGACAGCCACACAAGGAGACCTGACGTGTGCCCTGCGTATCCCGATAGGTCTTCCTGGGCTAGAATGCTAGAAGGAGCTGACACTTGCACCTGAATAGGGCTGTGCCTGTCTTTACACAAAGCAGTCTCCAACGCCCTGGAGTAAGTCTGGAGGCAAGGCAGGGAAGGCAGGGTCTTGTGCACTACAAATACTTTCCTTTGTAGTTTGCCTACTTCAAAGGCAGAAATGAGTATAAGTATTGGACCTCTGAGACCACAACTTTAGAACACTTCTGGACTGTGGGCATTCTGCCAGGAAGGAGAGTTAGATGCCGTAGGAGGGACTGCCGCTCTGACTGTTGATTTTTTGTGCTGGAATGGTGCTCAGTACTTCTGTCCTGGTAGTGAAAGGACTGGACTTTGCTTTCTACATCCTGCTTTCCAAGGTTCTCCAAGGGCTTGAACTGAGCTGGCCTCCTGCTAAAAGTCTCAGGGACATCAAAGACTTAATTTGCCAGTGCCTGGGCTCTTCTGCTGAGAATCCTGACTTGCCAAGTGGTGCCAACTCCAGTCCCTAGGCCCTTGGAAGTGTAGGCTGGTGATCTGAAAAAGAAAATCCATGTACCGACTTGCTGTGGCAGAAAAATTGATGCAGCGCCTGTCCAGCGGGTGAAGAATCAATGCAGTGCTTCTCTTGCGGCTGCAGAATTGAAGCAGCTTGGCTCTATTAACAGAGCACATCTGAATTTTCCACACATCGTCCCCAGGGTGTCAATTTCTCATTGACCCTACACCGCAGTAAGGAACTGAGGCTGTGTGTTTGGAAAGCAAGACATTGCCTTTCGTATGAGGAAAGAAGCAACGCATCCCCTCCCAGTAAGGAACCAACGCATCGCCTCTCATGCGAGGAAAGAATCAACGCATTATCTTACCTGTGCAGTAAGGAACCAACGCATCGATTCGCTTTTCAGCACCACCCCTGTGGCCCCCATTGTCTTTGGTTTTTATGTATCCCAGGTACTTTGTGCTAAAAAGATGCAACCATTGATCCCTATGGATTAAAACTCATTGAGACCTTTAAATAGTGATATATTTACTTGTGTATGTTGGATTTTTGTTAATTTGGTTTTGTTTTATTCAAATAAATATTGACTATCTTTCTAAACTGGTGTGGGGTCCTTTTGTAGTGTTTTCAATTTGTTATTGTGTGTGTGTGTGTGTGTGTGTACAAATACTTTACACATTGCCCCTGAGATAAGCTAGACTGCTCGTGCCATGCTACCAAGGGGATGAGCAGGGGTTATCTAAGTTGTGTGACTCCTTTGCCCTGACTAGAGTGAGGATCCATACTGTGACAGGGCACAAACCACTGCCAACTAGAGAACTAATTTCCAACAGGCCACATTTATTCTGTATATGCCCCAGGGAGACCATCCCTGGGGCTGTACTAATGAATGGGAGAAGGGTGCTTGCCCCCCTTGCCTGAGCTCCAAGAAGCCCCAAGGAGCCTGACCCTCGGGCTGAAATGTGTTTATATGGGGAGGTGGGCAGCGTGAACCCCCTCCCCTGAGCCTTCGGAGGCCACAGGGAGCCTACCCTCAGGGCCAAAAGTTAACAAAAGGGGATGGGCTGTGTGGCCCCTTCCCCAAGTGATTAAAAGCCCCAGGGAGCCCACCAATAGGGCTCATTACATTAAGGGAGAGGCCCCCCTATGTGAGCCATTAATGGCACAGGGGACCCCATCACTGGGGCACAGCGGTTTTCCTCCCCACACCTGTGTCGGCACAGAAACCTCTGGTTGCTCTCACTTGGCAGGAACATTTTTTAATTTCCCCCCAAGCGGAAGCAAACATCAAGTCTGCTTAATCAATTAATCAATCAAATTTCTTAAGCGTGCTACTCACCCGGTAGCGTCTCAAGGAGCTGGGGACAGGGGGGGGGGGTGTTACTGCTCAAAGAGACATGTTTTGAGGCACTTTCTGAGCATTAGGAGGTCCTGGGTCTTGCGTAGGTTGGTGGGGAGGGAGTTCCAGGTTTTGGCGGCGAGGTGGGAGAAGGATCTGCCACCGGAGGTGGTGCGTTGGATGCGGGGTACTGTTGCGAGTGCGAGGTCGGCGGAGTGGAGCTGGCAGGTTGGGATGTGGAAGCTGATTCATTCGTTGAGGTAGGCCGGTCCGGTTTTGTGGAGGGCTTTGTGAGCGTGGATTAGGATTTTGAAGAGGATCCTTTTGTTGGGCAGCCAGTGCAGGGATCTGAGGTGGGCGGAGATGTGCTCATGGCGAGGAAGGTTGAGGATGAGACGTGCGACAGCGTTCTGGATGCGCTGGAGTTTTCTCTGAAGCTTGGCTGTGGTCCCTGCGTATATGGCGTTGCTATTGTCCAGTCTGCTGCTGATGAGGGTGTGGGTGACTGTTTTTCTGGTTTCTATGTGAATCCACTTGAAGGTCTTGCGTAGCATGCGGAGGGTGTTGAAGCAGGAGGATGATATGGCGTTGATTTGCTGGGTCATGGAGAGATACTCAGTAAATGAACACCTCAGAGCAAGCGGGAGCTTAAAAAATGCTCCCACCCCCTGGGAGCAGACTTTTGATCTGTTTCCATGCCCGCACTGAAGCAGGCGGAGAAACAGATCAAAGGAGCAGACTTTTAATCTGTTTCTATGCACGCACTAAAGCAGGTAGAGAAACAGATCTAAATTTTGCTTCTGCCCAGAGGGAGCAGCATCAGGAGCTGCATCCTGTGGGCAGAAGCAAAGCCAGATCCAGCTGTATGTGGGGAGCCAGTTGAGGCTGCGGGTGCCTTGAGGCTCCCCTGCAGCTCCCAACAAGATTATGGTAGATGCTCTGGGTGGGCCCCAGGGCATCAATCTTTAAGAGTAAGAACCCTGGGTGATAGGGCCTTTGGGCCAATTGGCCTGGTGAGGGGGGTCTGTGTTTCCCTCTACTGCTAAACCTTATACTGGGCCCAAGGGGATGGGGTCACTGGGGCCAAAATTGACCCAGGGAGAGGAAGCCACGTGCCCCTCTTCCTAAAATTCATACTGGGCGCAAGCAGATGGAGTCCCGAGGGCTGAAATCAGCCTGAGTAGAGGGCATTGTGACCCTCTGCCTCCGAAAATGATGCTGGGCTCCAGGGGATGGAGTCCTTGGGGCAAAATCAGCCCAGGAAGCGGGACCACATGCATTCCCTCCCTTTTATTTAAATAAGTGGCCCCAGGGGATGGGGATTGTAGGGGGGTCCTTGCACACCCCTCCCCTTAATATTATACACTGCCATGGGGAATGAGTCCCCAGGGCCTAAAGAGGCGATCTCTGTTATTAACCTAACAGACTTGCTCTCAGAGGTCGTGCAGCATAGCCTGCTGCCTCTGAGAGCAGGCCTGTTAAGTTAGTGGCAGGAGGCCTCACTTCTCGCGTTAGACACCCTCCAGCCCCACCTGGGGTTAGGGGGTGTCTAGTGCGAGGTGCAAGGTCTCCTGCTACCATATGGTCGAGGAGGATGACGTAGATGGAGCGAGGTACAGGCCTGAGGGCCCTAGGCTCGCACGTTTGGGTCCTCGGGCCCTACAGGATACCAAATGGTTGGGGCCCTTCAGAACAAAGTAAGGGTATGATAGTGTACTTATTAGCTAACATCCTGAGTGAGCTTGCTTAATTGTGTATGTAATTATTCGAGTAAACGCTTTTACAGGCTTATAGTATATTTATGAATGTGTTATGACGGCACCATAAAAATGAATGGCGGTCTAAAATCAAGTATGTCTCTTTTTGTATGTAGGAACCCCAAGAGCAAGTGTCTACCTGAGATTAAAAGGATGCCTTTCAGCAAGGTACAGCTACCTATAGTTTTATATTTTGAGAACCGTATCAACGACTTACTCTTATTATCTATGTTGCTTTATTTCTAACAGTGTTTTCTGATTCTTTTCTTCCTTTATACAGGAGATGATGCCGATGTACAGATGGCTGTCAGAGCTCTACAGTGGGTCCTAGAGGCTCAAGACGTAAAGTCTTCAGTGCAACAAGATACAGCGCTTATGGGTAAATGAAATTATCCAATGCGTCAGAGAACGCTAATAGTCACGCGTTTATATTGTAAGTGTGACATTTATTTATTTATTTATTTATACCTCTTCTGCACAGAGCCCCTGGGAGCGTGAACGAGCGGTGCGTCATCGGCGCAAAATGTGGAAGACGGCATTAAAAAGGCAGACAGGAAAAGGAAATCTACAGCACCGAAATATGGAACACCTATAAAGAAAGGCCCCAACTGCGGGAGCACATCAGGTGTGTTCTAAAAAAGAATCCTAACCTCTCTTTCTCTCTCTCTCTATCTTGCTGTCCCTAGTTTTTTTCTCCCTCTAGGATATAGCTGTTCTAGTATTACCTACATTTATTTTATTTTTTTATCTTTCAAATCGTAGAACCATCACAAAAGATCTCAGAAGGTGTCTGCCGTAAGACCATGCGGTCAGCGTCACCTTTAAAGGTTACAGGAGTCTTCCAAAACACAAAGTTGTCAACAGCCGCGGAGATCTGCGTAGGGCATCAGACAAACAACGACCAGGGTCTACAGATAATCATCATAGACCAGCTACAGCCCTTAACCACTGCACCATTTTACAAATAAACACTGCCACCAGTACAAATAACTCTTCTACTGAAAGTACATTTCTGCAAGGGTTGGGACACACAGACGATGGAGCCGTTACACACGCAGACACACAACATCAAGTACTGTTTAAAACCACTGAGTGGGATCCCAAACAGTGCAACAAGCCTAAAATAAACTGTCTTTCCTTAAAGAATCATAAGAAGAAGCAACCGGTCCCTGAGCTACAAACGGTTCCTCTAGATCTCTCAGTTAAAAACACAGTTACGCCTCTCACAGGACCCCATAGTCCACAGAGGTCTAAGGCCCTCATTATGAACATGACAGTAAACACCGCACCACCGGCGGTGCTGGTAAAAACCGCCAATAGACGTGCAGTCCGGACCGCCAAACAATGAACCAACTGTAACACAGGCATCCTGAAAACCACCCACCGCCAGCAGAAGAGTGCCGACAACGACGGCATAGCACGCCCACAGGCCGATGGAAAGGCCCTACCCGCCCATCCAATAATGAACCACTAGACTGCCATCAGTTCCGGGGTGGGAACCACCGCCACGCAAAGCCAGGCGGAAACAAACCAAATATAAGGAAACACTCACTGGAGGCTAACAATACACGCCGAAGCAGACATGGATAGAGAGCTGCAGATCACGCCAGCCCTTCTCCTTGCCATATACCTCCACGAGCGAGACTGCAGACGAAGACGACGGCGGTAAGTACCGCAACCTACAAAACAAGGCAAGAAAGGGCACAGCTATAGACCCACCCACTCCACCCTCCCTGCAACGCTCCCACAACCCTTCACAGCTGCACAAGCCATACACCCCACAGCAAGAGGGACTATCCCGACACAAGGCAAATCCAACCTGTCCAAAGTACATGCTTGTGCCCCACACCCACAAACAATGAAACGAGAGACCAGGGATCCAGAGTGTGCTGCCAAAAACACAGGCCACACATTAACCTTTTATTATGCTCACTGAGCAAACAAAGTGGATAGAAGGTCAATGGCCAGTCCGTCAGAAGACCAGCCCGATGGGCCACAGTGGCCCCAACCTGACTCCCACCAGTGCTAAGGTACTCCACCTCATAGGGGCAACAGTGGGGCATCCATGCACCTCAAGGAACAGGGGCAGGGAGTGGTGGGGGTGGGGATTTATGACGGGGACGAGGCTTAGATTTTCGTTCGGAAGGTGGCGGGGTTTGGGTTTGGCCTTGGAAGGTGGGGGAGTGTGCTTGAACCGGGTGGAGGCAGGTGGTACAGGCTCAGCACGGGGCTTCTTCTTCTCTGAGGAAGGGGCAATGGAATGTGAAGGGCGGACAGAGGCCGGCTGTGACGTGGAAGGAGTGGATAGGGCAAGGAAGTGTTCACGTTTAGAGACGAGACGGGGTGGGCCAGTGGGTTGGAATAGGTCAGCATGGGAGAGGAAAAGTTTCTTGATGCAATTGGGTTGGACCTGGAGGAAGGTGTGGGAGTTGAGGTAGAGGGAGTGGTCATAAGTGGTGTAGGTGTGCGTGATGTGGGTGCAGGTGACTGGACAGTATGCTGAGGTGTGGTGGATGTGTGATGGGTGGGTGTTTTGGTGTGTCTGAGTGTCTTGGGAGGAGAGGGGGTGGACACAGTGGGACAAGACAGGCTGCCAGTGTGAATGTATGTTGTCTGGGTGTCTGCAAGTCTGGTGAGTATGCTGCATGTGTCAACTAAAGTAGTTGTGGTGAGTGCAGGTGTGGTGAATGGGGTGCATGTATGGATGTGTGCTATGTGGTGACTGCAGGAATAGGCTCAGCAACAGTGAATGAAGGTGTAGTGCCTGGGGGTGTGCATGTAGAGGGGACAGACAGGGAGGCGGAAGAGATGGGCACACTGGGGGAAGTGGATGTTGTTGTGTGTGCATGTGTATGTTGGCTGTGTGAATGCTTGTGGTGGGAAGTGTGGTGCTTGTGTTTTGAAGTGTGCTTCTTGTGTGTTGAGGTGTGTGCCTGCGTGTCAGAATGTGTGCTTTAGACAGGTGAAGGGAGTGGGGTGCTGGAAGGGGTAGAGGAGGTTGGAGGGGGGACAGAATGACCAGGGACACTGTATGCCGTCCAAGAGGAGGCCAGAGCCTGAAAAGATCTCTGTAGGCCAGACATGGCACCGTGAATGCCATCCAGATAGGCATTGGTCTACTACATCTCTGATACTAGTCCCTGGATGGCATTGACAATGGTTGTCTGCCCTACAGAGATTGTTCTCAGGAGGTCAATAGCCTCCTCCATGAGGGCAGCAGGGCTGATTGGGGCAGGGGAAGAGGTGCTTGGGGAGAAGGAGACACCCACCCTTCTGGGTCAGCAGGCACGGCCAACTCGGTGGGGAGCAAATGGGAGGGTGGTGATGGCATGGGGGCAGTGGAAGATGGCACAGTAGGTGTGGGCCCACTAGGGTCCACCACCGCCAGGGATCCCCCATCGGAGGAGGTACCTCCAGTGGTAGTTGCCTCCCCGGTGGTACTCCCCTCGCCCTCCAACCCACTACTCCCCTTGGCGTCGGACGACTCTGCCTCCGAGGATCCGTGGGACGCTGCATTCCCACTCACTGGTGCCTCAGCTCCTTCGCCAGATGATGCTGATGTACAGAGACAACACAAGAGAACAGGGATGGGGAGACAAAAAAACAGAGACACTTGTAAATAGCTGAATGGAGTTCACATAGTAGTTGATATATTCACCCACCCAGAAGACCCTCCAACAGGCAGCACCTACTGCTATACCCATGGCTATGCCCCTTTCTAGTGCCCAGAACCCTGCTCTACAGCCATTCCCCAAATAACTTAAGAACCCAACGTGTAGTGGACCTGAACAAAACACCCCTACTCCCCACGGGGGCCATAATGTAGATGGACATCAGTCAGAGTCCCTGCAACTAAGCAGCATAAATCCGAATGCACACACACACATCCATCAAGGGTCAAATAAATGGTATGTGTACTCACCCCCTTGTGACTGCTGTGCAGCCTTCAAGCGCCCCTCCAGGTCTGGGTATACCACCTCCAGGATGCGTTGCATAAGGGGGGTCAGTGCTGGACGGGCACCCCTTCCCCGTTGGGAGGACTTCCCCAGCTGGGCCTCACAGATTTTTTGCGCCCAGCACCGCAGTTCCTCCCACCTCTTCCTGCAGTGGGTGCTCCGCCGGTTGTAGACCCCCAGGGTCCGCACCTCCTTGGCGATGGCATGCAAAAAGTGCCTTTTTCTGGTGGGCACTTACCTTAAAGGGACACACATAAATGTAACACAGAGGTCAGGCACTGGCCAATCATATACAGCTGGCTATACGTCCACTATGGGACGGACAGTGCAAACCGACTAACACGCAGCATGTCAGGAACCCTGGCCCATCCAGTGTCAGAGGTGCACACATGTATGAAGCCAACACCAACCAATACATACATCCATGACACCCAATCCTCCTACTCACCTGTACCTCTGGCTGTCCATAGAGCTTGGCATACAGGGGCAGAACCCCATCCACGAGCCTCTCCAATTCCTCTTGGGTGAAGGCTGGGGCCCTTTCCCTTGCAATACGTGCCACTTTCATGACCAGAAGCAGGACACAGCAGTACACTCAGTGGAGTACCTGCTTGCACGAGATCAGGGAGTCGAGTGAAGTTGGGGTGACGAGTTCAAGAAGGCACCGTGGTGGTGTGCACCGTCGCCGCCGCCGGCGATCATGATACGCCAGGATTCCCCATTGACATCCATGTTAACCAATGAATTTGCACACAGCGGTAAACACCGCCTTACGCTGTTAAGTCAACCGCTAGCGGTATGAGGTCACTTCCACAACACCAGTAGTGGATTACATGGGGCAGACATTTTGGCAAAAACTACACATTTATAAAACTCACATCTGCACATTGCAGGCCCTATTGTTCCCCAAAAACCCATAGGCATGTGACAATTAACATTACCTCACCTGAGAAGCCCTGATCTATCATTGTGGTCAAGCTGCTGTTGTGTCATACACACTATGCATTTGTGTTGACGACAATCATGCCAGCAGTGCTCAATGACTGACAATGTGTGCCGATGTATGTGTGTTCCTCACACATGTTTTCAACTCCTCCTAGGTACAGACCCTTGTGGCAAGGAAGGGCCCCATCGGTGTACAGACCACTTGTGGATTTGCAGGTAATGGTGGAGCATCACATCATTATCAATTACAGACTCACCTGTGCAACTATTGTTGAACTTTGTGCATTACTGGATCCTGCACTGACTCCAGCAAATCGTAATCAGCATGCCATCCCTACTGAAGTGCAGGTGCTTAGGATGTGGATGTGCATTGTGGGTGTTATGGGCCATTGTGTTTCCTTGCAGGGGTGGGTAGTTCTGCACAGGGGGAGGGATGTGGGCCTGTTAGTGGGTTTGTGGGCATGCAGGGGGAGCGGATTCAGTGCCCGTGGGCTGGGTGGGGTAGTGGTCCTGGTGGGTGTTGGAGGGGTGGGGTGGTGCATGCATTCCAGGTGTGATGGATATGGCGTAATTGTACACGACTTACCTGAGTCCATCCCTCCAGTGAGTCAAGTGAGGCCCTCATGGTGCAGGATGGCCAGTACCTTTTCCTGCCAGTCAGTGTAGTCGGGTGGTGTTGGTGGAGGTCCTCCCCCAGTCTTCTGGACTGCAATGTGGTGCTTTGATGCCATGGCTCTGACCTTCCCCCGCAGGTTGTTCCATCTCTTGTAGATTTACGTCCCTGGTGTGTGGATGGTGTCCCATTGCTTTGACCCTGTTGACTATTGTCTCCCATAGCTCCATCTTCCTGGTGATGGGTGTGTGCTGCACCTGAGCCCCGAATAGTTGTGGCTCGACCTTCAGGATCTCGTCCACCATGGTCCCTAGCTCCCTTTCTGTGAAGCATGGGTGTTTGGGGGGTGCCATGGTGAGTGTCGTGAATGGTATCTGGTGTGGATCTAGGTGAGGGTGCTCTTGTGTGGTTGGGTGTAAGTATTGTGGATTGTGGCGTTCGGTGTCTGCTTCTGGTGTTCTCTGTCTTCGTTGGCCTACTTTCGTTGCAAAGGATTGTGGGGTTGCCTTGAGTGTTTTATAGTGTTGTGGATGTGTGTCAGGTGTGTGGGTTTCTAACTTATCCAATGTGTGCACTTCTTACTGTTGGGTCCACTTGCCGCCCGTGGCGGTCTGCACTGCCAATGGTCGTTCGGCTTCCACTGACCACCAAGGTGATTTGTGCATCATTATTTGGAGGGCGGGGTATTGGTGTGCTCGTCGGTGGTGGAGTGGGAGGTCCAGCATTTCTGCCGACAAGGTCCTGGCGGAGACTGGTGGACTGGTGATTTTTGTCGGATTCAGATTTTTGAATCATTATATGGTGGGTTTCTGTTCACCACGAATGGCGGTCTTCTGTTCACCGTTGCCACGGCGGTCAACAGTGTTTACCGCCAGGTTCAATATGACAGCCTAAGTGTTTTAAGGCTGAAATGGGTAATGTAAAGGCGGTTCCCAACATTCTGGTCCCAAAATCTCCTATAACTATTTTGAACTCTAGGTTTGAAAATGATCACTCTGTAGTAGACCCTTATGCCACATGTATAGGGCTTCTCAGGGCACTGGCGGGTTGGTTTGAGGGTTCTGAAACAATAGCATCCACTGAATGCAAAGGACCTTCTAGCGTAGATCCAGAGGTGAAGCAATCTTCAGGCCAGCAATCACCCGATCCTAGCCCCTGTGCGTCCCACGCATCCGTGGCCCTAAGCTATTACGATCACCATTTAAGTTCCCCATATCTAATGTCCCCAATCACACCTCCGGGAGCGTACGATCCCACCAGTACCCCATCTAGTGTATACTTTCCACAATCTTCTCCCTCTTCAACATACCCTGATGGTAGTACGGTGGTAGCGGGTCACAAAACACTAAGGGGGTCATTACAACATTGGCGGTAAAAGCCGCTTACCGCCGTGCGGAAGACCGCCAACACACCGCCGCAGCAGCGAAATTCCACCACGGTCATTATGACCCACTGCTCGGAATCCGCCAAAATTCTGACACCCACACAAGTCCGCCACACCAAAGGTCAGTGATAAACTGGCGAAAACAAAACCTCCGCCGTCACGGCAACTGAAATACACCCACACTATCACGACACACGAATCCACGCGGTTGTCTTTCAACCGCGGTATTCCATTGGCGGTACACACCGCTGCGCTCAAAATACACACACATTTACAAAACACCACCACATTGGACAATTCAAAATACACACACCTGATACACATACACACACCACTCCCACCCACCCATTACAATATAAAACACACACCCACATCACCAACAAACCCCATACGACAAAAGTACAGAGAGAAGGCCAGAGAGAGACACTACAAACAACTACCAAGCATCCACGGGCACACAATACCATCACCCACATAACTTCCACGCACCTCACACAACACACCACTAAATATCTCCCCACTTATCACTACACACACCACCCCACACATCACCCACACTACCTCATGGCACGACAAAGACACCCCAGGTTCTCTGAGGAGGAGCTCAGGGTCATGGTGGAGGAAATCGTCCAGGTAGAGCCACAGCTATTCGGGTTACAGGTGCAGCACACCTCCACAGCTGGGAAGATGGAGCTATGGCGCAGAATAGTGGACAGGGTTAACGCAGTGGGACAGCACCCAAGAAATAGGGATGACATCAGGAAGAGGTGGAACGACCTACGGTGGAAGGTGTGTTCCGTGGTCTCAAGACACCACCTTGCGGTTCAGCGGACTGGCAGCGGACCCCCACCTCCTCCCCCACAACTAACAACGTAGGAGGAGCAAGTCTTGGCGACTCTGCGTCCTGAGGGCCTCGCAGGAGTAAATGGAGGAATGGACTCTGGTAAGTCAAATCTTAACTATTACATCCCCCACCCTACTTGCATGCTATCACATACCCCTACCCTCACCCTCACCCCCATCACTCCAACTCCTCCCAAATGTCCCAACATTACAAATCACACATCCTAACACCAAGCCCTGCATGCAACAACAAATCATGGACACCCATCACCAAAGCATGGCCACTGCACATACCCGTGCACCCCCCTAAACCACCATCACACAAGGACCCACACAAGAATGCAAGCACTGGGGTACACGGTCACCCACCCATTGTACACCATGGCACACACAGATGTAATAAACATCCTTTTATACCCCTGCAGGACCCCTACCCAACGTCACCGGACAGGAGGGTCCACACATGTCCACACCAACAACAGAAGAGGCCCGCAGTGATGACAGCAGCTCTGTCCAACTGGATCTAGATGACTAGCCCGGCCCATCGGGGACCTCTGGACAGTCGGTTCCCCTGACACAGTCAAAGACCACCACAGAGCTTCCCCCCTCTGAAAACACCAGAACAGCACCCTCCCAGCGGGCCCAAACCTCTGTCCCCAGGACACGTCAATCAGCAGTGTGTCCACCACTACAGGGAACCCAGGCTAACCCACCACCCCAACAACAACAGGGACCTGGGGGCAGTGGCAGTAGGCACACGGTCCAGGGGACGGAAGCCCAGGAACACAGGGGAACTGGGAGGGCTGCTGTGCGACAGGGGGAGGACTGGCCAAGGGAACCCACTCTCCACGCGGCCCTCTCCAACATCATGGGAGCCTACCACCATTCCCAGGAGACGATGGCAACGGTACTGGCCACGTTTCAGGGGACCCAGCGCCTGCAGGAGGAACAGTATTTGGGTTTCAGGGAGGAACTCAGATCCATCAATTCTACCCTGAGCACCATCATAGGGGTGCTGAAGGAAGTCCTCAACACCAGGAGGCACACTGTGGCACAACAAGGGGCCCCTGACACTAGCCTGGACGATGAACTGCCCACCACCTCCGCCGGCGCTAGTGGACAGGAAGCACCGCCACAGGAGCAACACACCAGCACCCCACCCCCTGCAGAGGGAGAACCACCCCGCAAACGGTCCCTGAGATCCAGGACCTAGACAGAGAACGATGCCAAGACCCCCCCAAGAAATGAGACCAGCCTGAATGCCATCCTTCTGTCCCACTTTGCCACCCTGTCCATCCTCAAACTGCCCCAGCTCCACTTCCTATGCCCATTTGGACAATGCACCTGTTAGACTAATAGACTGGACTCTGCCATGGACATTCCTCCACCATCAGCCCTCACCATTTTACAACCCCCTCCAATCTTGAGCACATAAATAAACATCCTTAAAGCACAAAACAATCTGGAGTCTGTCTGTGATTTCGAAATAGTGTATTAGCAATTACAGTGACAAAATGCTCTATCAAATGTAATGTCAACATACCTATGTTACACAGCTCTAGTCCATGAGGAAACAAAGCAGATGTCACACAGTGGGACCCACATCTGTGAAATCTTAAGGGAAAGTGCAAACTCAGTGACCATACACTGGGTGAAAACGACAGACAGTAGAGAGGAAGTAGTGTTAAAGTGCATCTATTAGGCAGGTTTGTATTCTTACCTGTGTCTCACTGGAAATATTGCAGGTTAACCGAGTTCCTGTTGTCGATGTCCTCTTCTTCTGCTTCCTCGTCTTCACTGTCCACAGGCTCCACAGCTGCCACAACACCGCCATCTGGACCATCCTCCTGCAGAAAACGCACCTGTCGTCGCAAAGCTAAGTTGTGAAGCATACAGCAGGCCACGATGATCTGGCACACCTTCTTTGGTGAGTAGAATAGGGATCCACCTGTCATATGGAGGCACCTGAACCTGGCCTTCAGGAGGCCAAAGGTCCGCTCTATAATCCGCTGAGTTCGCCCATGGGCCTCATTGTAGCGTTCCTCTGCCCTTGTCCTGGGATTCCTCCCTGGGGTCAGTAGCCATGACAGGTTGGGATAACCAGAGTCACCTGCAAATGGCGAGGGCAACTGTTAGACACACACTAACCTGTAGGGATATCCCCAGACCCAGACAACCATTCCCACTGACTTGCTTCCAGGTGCTCACCTAATAGCCACACACGGTGCCTCTGGAGTTGACCCATCACATAAGGGATGCTGCTATTCCGCAGGATGTAAGCATCATGCACTGAGCCAGGGAATTTGGCATTCACATGGGAGATGTACTGTTCTGCCAAACACACCATCTGCACATTCATGGAATGATAACTCTTCCGGTTTCTGTACACCTGTTCACTCCTGCGGGGGGGGGCAAAGTCCCATGTGTCCCATGAATGGCACCTATGATGTTGGGGATATGTCCCAGGGCATAGAAGTCACCTTTCACTGTCAGCAAATCCTCCACCTGAGGGAAAACGATGTAGCTCCGCATGTGTTTCAGCAGGGCAGACAACACTCTGGACAACACGTTGGAAAACATAGGCTGGGACATCCCTGATGCTATGGCCACTGTTGTTTAAAATTACCCACTTGCAAGGAAATGGAGTACTGATAGCACCTGCACTAGAGGGGGGATTCCTGTGGGATGGTGGATAGCTGACATCAGGTCTAGCTCCAGCTGGGCACACAGTTCTAGGATAATGGCACGATCAAGCCTGTAGGTGATGATCACATGTCTTTCCTCCATTGTCGACAGGTCCACCAGCGGTCTGTACACCGGAGGATGCCGCCATCTCCGCACATGTCTCAGCGGATGGTGCCTATGAAAGACAACAACGAGCACAGAGTCAACAAACTCAGAGGTACGTACCCACAGCTTACACAGAACACAAATCATATTCCGAAATTTGGCCTGTATGAGTGTTGAGGCAAGGCCTAGGTATGTGTGACGCAGTGAAAAATTAAGCCATGTGGACCCCTGAAATGGCGGCTGCCTGACCTGTAAAGTGGGACAATGGGATGTGAGGTAACTGCGCTGGCGTTGCACACTGTCGCGGTAGGCGGTTGAAGACCGCGGCGCAATTCTGCATTGGTTAACATTGGACCCTATGGGTCCCAGGAGTCAATGATGATGTACGCCGGCGGTGATGGTACGCACCGCCGTGGACGTGACCGCCATTTTCTATCTGTTCAATCACTCGGTACCTGATCTTCGACAGGAGAGGACATACACTGCAAGTGCTGCTGTGACCTTGGTCTGAAAGAGACAATGGCTTGTACGTCTGGGGAAATGGCCCCTGCCTTCACATCGGAGGAGTTGGAGAAACTCGTGGATGGGGTCCTCCCCCAGTACACACTAGTCTACTGTCCTCCAGACAAACAGGTAAGTTCACTGGGAGCATGCTGTATGGGCTATGCCTGTGTGGAGTGGGGTGGATGAAAGATGGGGGGAGATTGAGGCGTGCATGAAACAACGGTGAGTGCATGTGCCACATGGCAAGGGTAGGGAAGGGGGCCAATGACTGTGATGGTGCAGACGATTATATCTTCTCCTTTTCCCCTGTACTATTCCTGTAGGTCAGCGCCCACCAGAAGAAGGATATTTGGCGTGCCATCGCCAAGGAAGTCCGGAACCTAGGGGGTCTACCACAGACTGAGCACCCACTGCCGTAAAAGATGGGAGGACATTCGCCGCTGGAGCAAGAAGACGGCGGAGGTCCAGCTGGGGATGGCCTCCCAACGTGGGGGGGAGTGCCCGTCGCACCATGACCCCCCTGATGTTCAGGATCCTGGCGGTGGCGTACCCGGAGTTGGATGGGCACTTGAGGGCATCACAGCAGCCACAAGGGGGTGTGTACACTCTCATTCTGCTGATTTTGCGCACAGTGGAGGTGCCTGGGTGGGGGAGGTGGGCTGTGGGTTTCCCTAGGCCAGGGCGAGTGTGCTAGTTAGGTCCCCTTGTTCTGGCAGACCCTGTGGCACCCCACCCCACCTGTGTGCAGTGCCAACTACACCTAGTCAGGCTCCTGTTACATTCATGTGTGCAGATGTCGGCCAAAACCTTGTAGGCCATGTCCTCGGGATTGAAAAGTGGATCCCAAGTGTGCGGCGTAGTGTAGGGGGCTTCTGTGTCTGCCAACGGTAGCGGTAATGCATGCACTCAACATGTCTTTCTTCTGTTGTTCCCCCCCTTTTTGTGGTCTCCCTGTTCTTGTGTGCATTAGCATCATCAGGTGGAGGAGCAGTGGCACCGGAGCAGGAGGGAGCTGCATCCCACATGTCCCTGGAGGGCAAGACTATGGACTCGGAATTCACCAGTGGGACGGAGGGCGAGGGGAACTCCACGGCGGGGACAGGAGCTGAGACCAGTGATACGGACTCGTCCTCTGATGGGAGCTCCCTTGTGGTGGCGGGCACATCTGTGCCCCCCACATCTACAGGTACAGCTGCCACCCCCCTACCAGCACCGCCCTCCCAGCAGCCCCTCAGCCTTTGCCCCGTGCCCGCTCACCCAGGAGGGTGGGCATCACCATCGCCCCAGGTACCTCAGGCCCTGCCCCAGTCACCCCTCCTGTCCTCAGTGAGGAGGCCATTGACCTCCTCAGGTCCCTCACTGTTGGGCAGTCTACCATTTTGAATGCCATCCAGGGTGTAGAAAGGCAGTTGCAGCAAACAAATGCATTCCTGGAGGGCATTCATTCTGGTCATGCGGCCCTTCAGCGACTTTTTCAAGCTCTGGCCTCAGCACTGATGGCAGCTATTGTCCCTGTCTCTAGCCTCCCCCCTCCAACTTCCTCCACCTAGACCCAATCCCCTGAAACTCAGCCTATCCCAATCACACCTTCAGACCAGCATGCACACACGTCAACACACAAGGGAAGCTCTGGCAAACATAAGCACCACACATCCCACAGGCACTCACGCAAGCATCACACACATGCAGACACACCAACATCCACTGCCTCCACTGTGTCCCCCTCCTCCCCGTCTCCCTCCTCCCTCCCAGTCTCATCTACACACACACCTGCATGCACTTCATCTACAGCCACTACTTCCATCACCAGCACACCCACCAGCACACCCCGCTCACATGCATTCACCACCCCCACTACCATTCACACGTCCCCTGTGTCCTCTCCCAGTGTGTCTGTGACGCCACCTCCCAAGATACACAAACGCAGCCACACACCCACCCAACAGCCATCCACCTCACGACAGCTTACAGCGCATGCACCTTCACCAAAAGTCACCAAATAAACACCTTCTACAACCACAACCTCTTCCTCCACTCCCAAACCCCCTCCAGCTACCCGTTCCAGTGTTCCCAAGAAACCTTTCCTGTCCACCCTTGACCTCTTTCCCTCACCTCCCCACCCCGTCAGTCTCCTAGGGCCCGACTCTCCAGGTCCCAACCTAGCGCCTCAGCCACAACATCTCCGGGATGAGTGGTGTCTGTAGTCACCGGAATCTGGAGTGCAGCCAGTGTGGCACGGAGCAACAGCACGGACAGTCCCCCACCTGTCAAGCATCACAAGTTGGCTAGTGCCCGGCGGGAGAGGGGGAAGACTCCAGCCACCAAAGCCGCTCCCAGGGCTACAGGTGGGAGTGTGGAGTCAGCTGCGACACCTTCCAAGGTGGGGAAGGGGCACAAGAAACTCAGCAAGTCTGGGAAAAGCAGCACGGCGGAGAAGACCGCCATCATCCCCGCTGCCCAGGAGGCCACCGCCATCATCCCAGCTGCCCAGGAGGGCACCTCCATCATCCCCGCTGCCCAGGAGGCCACCGCGAGCACCAGCCCTGCTGCCCAGGAGGCCACCGCCAGCACCAGCACCAGCCCTGCTGCCCAGGAGGCCACCGCCATCATCCCCGCTGCCCAGGAGGCCACCGCCAGCACCAGCCCAGCTGCCCAGGACAGGACCGCCAGCATCAGCCCAGCTGCCCAGGACTGGACCGCCAGCACCAGCCCCGCTGGGCCAGACAGGACCGCCAGCAGCTGAGTCACTGCCAAGGACCCCGCTGCCACAAGCACCGCTGAACAGGACACTGCCGCCACAAGCACTGCTGCCAAGGACACCGCCGCCACAAGCACCGCTGAACAGGACACTGCCGCCACAAGCACCGCTGGCCCATGAGCGCCAAGGGCACTGATGCTACTGAGTCCGTCACGAGCAGGATGAAGCACTCTGGGCACAAGGCCCCCTGCAGAACCAGTGGAGAGATACATCCACTACCTCAGTCCTTGGCAGGATGAAGCACTCTGGGCACAAGGCCCCCTCCAGAACCAGTGGAGAGATACATCCACTACCTCAGTCCTTGGCAGGATGAAGCACTCTGGGCACAAGGCCCCCTCCAGAACCAGTGGAGTATCTCATCCACTACCTCAGTCCTTGGCAGGATGAAGCACTCTGGGCACAAGGCCCCCTCCAGAACCAGTTGAGAGATACATTCAGTTGAGAGATACATTCACTACCTCAGTACTTGGCAGGATGAAGCACTCTGGGCACCAGGCCCCCTCCAGAACCAGTGGAGACTGTTATCCACTTGAGAGACTGTGGCTTTGCACTCCCCAGGATGGAACAGTGGGCAACCCACTGTAGAGACTTGTGAGACTGTGGCTTTGCACTCCCCAGGATGGAACAGTGGGCAACCCACCCACTGTAGAGACTTGAGAGACTTTGGCTTTGCACTCCCCAGGATTGAACAGTGGGCAACCCACCCACTGTAGAGACTTGAGAGACTGTGGCTTTGCACTCCCCAGGATTGAACAGTGGGCAACCCACCCACTGTAGAGACTTGTGACACTGTGGCTTTGCACTCCCCAGGATGGAACAGTGGGCAACCCACCCACTGTAGAGACTTGTGAGACTGTGGCTTTGCACTCCCCAGGATTGAACAGTGGGCATGTGGCCCCCTCGTGGATTTGGCGTCGTGCACTCAACCGTCTGAGGTGCCCCCCCTTTCCCTTCTCCTGGAGGTGCCTGTTTTATTGCTATCTGATGCCCCTGCAGTGTTCTCTCCGTCATGTTCGGGGATTGAGTGTGGGCCTCGCCCACGATGTGTGGGCCCAGTGTTCCATGGACTTCAATGGAGCACTACCTGGACTACTATTCTTGGTGTATATATTTGTTTATGGTGTATATATATTTTTTGCGTATTGGATTTTAATATATTACAATGGTTACACTCATTTCCTTTTGTCTTTGCATTCTTCTGGGGGGTTATGGGGTGTAAGTGTAATGTATCATGCTGTATTCGTGTGTGTGTTGTAGTGGGTGAGGGTGGGGGTGGGGGTGTTGCATGTGTGTGTCCCTGTTTTTTCCCTCCCCCCCTCCCCTGTGTCGTAGGTGCAGTACTCACCGTGGTCTTCGCCGCCGGCGTTCATGCTCCTGGTAGAGGAGCAAGAAGATAAGGGCTGGCAGGATCTGGAGCTCGGGTTCCATGGCGTCCTGATTCCTCGTGGGTTGTGTAGAGGTGAGTGTTTTCCCTTCGAAGTCCTGTTTCTGCCGTGTTTTTGTTCGCAGTGAATCTGCCCCGGAAAAGGTGGCGGATTGGTAGGTTGTGATACTGTGGGCGGTACCTTGTCCTCCATCTGTCTGTTGGCGGTGACCGCCATGCTGTTTGTTTGTACTGCCGTGGCGGTCGGAGTGTTAAAGTGGCTGTCTATGTTGGCAGTTTCTGCCACGGTCGTGATTCCATTTTTTTTCCGCTGGCCTGTTGGCAGTCTTACCGCCGCTTTAACACTGACCGCCAGGGTTGTAATGACCCACTAAGTTTCAGAACCCCGTCTAGCGAGGAACAGTCCTCCGAAACACCTGGGTGTTCACACTGGGTCCCTGCTTTTTTGACCCGTCCTGGTCCACCCATTCAGAAAGCGGTTATTGCTGATGACAAAGGAACTGCAACCGGTATGGCTCAGGGAAATATAAACCCTGTATCGAACGCCTCAAGTAATGACCCAGAACATGGCACTTTGGACCACGCTAGAGTCTTGGACACCTATATAAAACAAATACACCAATCTGTTAGAAAGCTAAAATTCAGGTTGAGCCTGAAGACTTTAATTCTCTGGAAGGGAAGTCGCGATACCTCATCCCCCAGAGCCGTTCTGAGGGCTTTAACCCAGAGGTTGGCATTGTGTATGAGGGAGGTGGTCCAAGCACTTGAATCAGCTGCTGCAGACAGAAGTAATATACAGGAGTGACTAGACATGAGGGGTCGCCTAAGGAGTGTAAGAACCGCATTTATTAATACTAGTGTCCACAGGTCCAAATATAAAAAGAGAACCCTGGATATACTCACTAAACTGTTACGGTTATTATGAGCACTCAAAATCAAAAAAATGCAAGAGCCACACAACAACTGTGTAAAACCCCAAAAATCAACACCTGTAACATATAAAACGACCTCCGCTAGGCCTCAAAACATAAAGTTAGGAGAAAACAACACAAAGATATGTTTTTTTAAGACCTCAGGGGGTAGAGCCCAGAGCATGGTTACCCCCGAACAACCTGCAAGACCCCATCCCATAGTAGGTGAAGTGGCAAGGACACAGCTCGTAAATACATCAAATATTGTTCAAATAGGCTGCAGTAGGTTACCTAATAACAGCTGGGCTTGTAAGAAACAGAAGTGGGCTAGTAGCGCTATAAACCGTAAGCTTTTAATAAGGAAATTAAATAAAGCCAGACTAAGTATTACAAGGAGGTTTAAACATACGCCAGCACAGAGCCATAGTCAATTATCAGTGAATGATACACCTGTGAGCCGCCCATCCTACGACAATCCTCAACCTGAGGATTCAGAATAGGTGTTTTTAGAAAGTGTTAGAAGGTACAATTGTACTGTAGAGAGGTTTAACGCTACAGAGTATTATGAGGAATTATGTCTTGTTAGCCTGGATCATATAAATTCCTCTGATCACGGCATTATAGCTATCCATCAAGCTGTACAAACGCTCATAGAAAGGCTGTTACATGGTGTGGGTCCAACGATTTCTTTCAACTACGCTTCCAGGGGCAGAGTATTGACAGTCCCTTGTTCACCTGTCGAACACCCCGCAACTTTTTTGATGCTGTAGAATTTCTAGATAACCTCTCTAGCCTGCTACAGAGTAAGGCTGAAATAGCTGCATATGGCACCTTCAGAGTCATTGCCCTCATTGTCAGGGGTCGCTAAGGTGGTGTTTCCAGACCTTTAAAGATTATCTTGTATAGTAAGATCATTGGAAAGAATCAACTTTAACACAGGGGCATCCAACATCTGTCTGGCTGCTAGCATAGCGGGGCTACTGATGGATTGCTCTACACTCAATGCTCACATTCTGTTTAGAGCTACTGAAGCCCATAGGGCGCTTAAAATACCACACGACTGGATGGTCAGTTTTGGGGATATAGGTCATCTGGGAACTATTTTGCCGTTACAGTGAAAGTTCTTTACCACAATGGTTCCTGGAAGTACTTCACGACCAGGGAGCGGACGAAAAACAAGACTGTGTATGTTCTCCATCATGAAAATTACTTTTACAGTATTTTTAACGTGAGGGGTTTTCTAGGAGCCAAGTACGGGTGCACCCATTGCGACCATATCTACAACATACAGAAAGCTCACCAATGCGAAATGCACTGTAAAATGTGCCAGAGGGACGGGTGTATTGAGATTGCGGAGCAGAAGGCATGGTGCTGAACGTGTAATATGTTTTGTCGCTTGCAAAACTGCTACAGCATTCATAACAGACTTGTTCGCTGTGTCTCTAAAGTAGACTGCAGGTATATTGTCACACGGGGCAGAACACAAGTGTTATAGGGTTAAAGGGTTCCCTCAGACCAAAACCGAAGACTATATAGTGTTCGATATAGAGTGTACACAGGAGACGGGTGTACATCAACCTAATTATATTTATGCTTATCATCTAACTTCTGATGACAGCTGTGAGTTTGAACGGCATGCGTGCATGAACGATTTCCTCACCACTTTCATGCAACCGAAATTCTACGGTTACACTATGCTGGCTCATAACTCAAAAGCGTACGACTCCTTCTTTTTGTTGCAGAACATGATTGGTGAAAAGATGGCTGTAGAACTTTTCACCCAAGGTTCCAAACTGATGTTGTAAAAGGAGATGCCTTTTCAAAATAAGGTTCATTGATACCCTAAATTTTCTACCCATGAAACTGAGCAAATTACCAGAAGCCTTTGGTTTCCCAGGGTGCAAAAGTTATTTCCTCCACTTTTTCAACACCTGGGCCAATCAGAATTATGAAGGGCCCATGCCACCAGCAGAAAGCTACAGTGTTGAGTATATGATGCCGGCTGAGAAACAGACCTTTCTAGAGTGGTACGATGAAAACGTGAAAATGACGTTCATATTCATTCAACACAGGGCGGTGCATACAGAATGGGGCCTTATTATCTAGACGGCTACGCTGTAATGAATGGTGTATCTACGGCTTTCAAGTACAACGGTTGTTTTTACCACGGTTGTCCCCGCTATTACAAGGCCCACAAGTTTAACAGATTGCTGGGCACCAAGTTTTAACACTTACACTGCCGTACTCTGATGAAGGCTGAATGTGTTGAAAGCTGTGGCTTTGCTATGAGAACCCTATGGGAACATGAGTGGTTAGACATGCTAGATTAGAATGCGGAACTCGCGTCTTTTATTAGGAGGCGGCAGTTAACCAAGCCTATAGAACCCCGCGATGCCTTATTTGGCGGTCGTACAAATGCTATACAATTGTGCAGGGCTGCGGGTGAGGGCAAAAAAATACACTATTATGACTTCACGAGGTTGTACCTGTTTGTGAACAAATAGAACTTATACCTCATAGGCCACTTCACCATCATTTAGAGGGACTTTAAGCCCATAGGTGAATATTTTGGGCTCATTAAGTGCGATATCTACCCACCACAGTGGTTTTACTTCCCAGTGCTACCGCACAGAGTCGACGGCAAGCTCATGTTCCCGTTGTGTCGTACCTGCACCGAAAGTAAAGAGACTAACAAGTGTAGACACATCGACAAGCAGAGGATGCTCATCGGTACTTGGTGTAGCATTGAGGTACAAAGGGCCTTTGAGAAAGGCTACAGACTGTGTCAAATAGTGGAGGTATGGCACTTTGAAAGAAGATCAACATGTCTCCTTTCTAAGTATATCAACTTGTTTCTGAGAGACAAACAGGAGGCTTCAGGCTTTTCTGAATTGATGTGTCGATGCGGCCTCTCTGCAAAAGTACATTGACGATTACCACATTCACAAAGGCATAAGATTGAGACCCAAGTTCATCGAAGTCAACCCTGCCAGTTGCCAGTTAGCCAAGCTCTGCCAAAACTCCTTTTGGGGAAAATTTGCCCAATGTACAAACCTACCAAACAGTACCAGAATAACAGATCATGACGAGTTGTTTAAGTACCCTTTTTCACCTAGTTATGATGTGTCCAGCTGCGAGTTTATCAATGATGAGATCGCCGTTCTCTGCTGGAAATACACTAAAGAGTGCCCCCACAACATGTAAAAATATAAATATTTTCATAGCCTGTTTCACAACAGCTTACGCTTGTTTAGAGCTTTACGGCGTGTTGGATAAAATTCAGAAGCGCTGCCTGAATCACAATACCAACTGTTATTTTTGTGAGTAAGAATGGTGATGAGGGCCCACCCCTAGGTGATTATCTAGGAGATTTGACCAGAGAATTAGATGAGGACAACTACATAGTAGAATTCACTTAATCAGGTCCCAAGACCCATTCCTACAAAACGGCAAACAACGCCATGTGTATAAAAGTGCAAGGTATCACCTTAAATGTTAATAAAAAAGTTAAAGTCAATTTTGACAGTTTAAAGGATTTGGTGAACGAATACGCCATATCAAAAGATGGCGATAATAATAAATCCATTGTTGTACAAAAGCCTGGCATAGTGCAGTCCAAAAAGCGGTGAGAAATTACAGCCCAGCCTTTACATAAAACCTTACGTGTAGTGTTTGATAAAAGGGTCCTTACTAAAGAGTACACAACCCTGCCATACTGTTATTACAGTTGCATTAGAATACTGAATGCCCACGACTATGGGCACAAGATTGCAACACCCATTCTCCTGCGTTTTAGCAGGCCCCTCAAATTGCGGTAAAAGTTATTTTATAAAGAAGTTGTTAGAAAACACCCCAGGGGTTTTATCCCACACCCGAACAATATTGTATGGCTTTATTCATGCTGGCAAGACCTTTATACAGAACTATACCTAAGGTTCCCCCACATTAAATTTATAGAAGGCATACCCGACACTTTCATTGACAATGCCTTGTTACCCAAACACCTTATAAACATGGTGATTGTAGATGATCTTATGGGCGAGTGTGGGGACCATCCCGAATTAGAAAAAGCTTTTACCAATATTCACACCATCGTAATCTAAGCATATGTTACATCGTGCAGAACTTGTTTTATAAGGGTAAGTGCAGGTGTTCTATAGCTCTAGACACCTCATACCTCATCCTATTTAAAAACCCCAGTGACAAACAGCAGATCTATCTGTCATCGCTAAAGTACCCCGGAAACACCCAGTTTTTCTTGAAATCCTTTAACGACACTACCACTAAACCTCGCGGCTACCTGCTGGTAGACTTAAAACCCAACACTCTAGAAGACTACGTGCTGATATTTTCACACCCGACCTCCCCCTCGCTTACATACTTAAAACCAAACCTAAATCAAAAAAAAAGAATTGTTAAAGAGACTTTGGCAACATTTACACTCTAAGCCATATAATATAAGGTGCTGACCATGTCCGCACATCTATGCCGCAATTAAGCCCTCCTAAAAATGCTGGTCACAGCTAGCCTCCAACTAAGAAAGGCATTTTTTGAGCGCCTTCAAACGATTTAGTGGATGCTGTTTTAGAAATCACCCTAAACACCCTAAAAGGCAATGTCCCTATATCAGAGAGTCAGTTCTGTATGCTGAGGAAGAGGCATGTTCTTAGCAAAAAGCTTAGCCTTCGTTTCTAAGAAAAAACTTGTAAAACAGTCGGGCGGCTTTATAGAAGAACTTCTGGACATAGCGATTCCTTCAGTTACAAGCCTCCTAGCTGGAAACTAATGGATTATGCCCAAAGATGTACTGGGTACAGCTGAAACAGTAGGTCCCTTCTACGAACGATGCTTAAATGCTGAAATTAAAATATTTTAAACCGTACTGATATAAAACCTTACAAAAAAGCCGATCTTTACTCCAGAGTTCTTCAAAACTTTCTACATTATTACAAGCAGTGACAGTCAGAAAAAAACATGCTGACTCTATAAACCCCCAACTCTGATCCATCACCACCAGCCTTCGCCATGCCTCAGGCTTCACATCCCCACATCCTGTGGTCCCATCACCACTGCTCCCAGACATCTTTATCAAAGAACTTTAAAAAAATATAAGTCTGAGGTACAGAGGTGTGGCTCACATGTTACTAAGTACCATGTCTGCTTCTAAAGATATAACATAATGGAACAATCAGGGTGAATTCCTCTACAGAGGACAGCCGATTGATGGGTCTCATATGTACGACCTCGTCAAAGGTTTCACACACCCCAGAACCCTATCACTCCAGAACGTGCCTAGAGGCTGGGACCGGTTTCTACAGGCCGCTGCAGAACTCAACGTTCCCTTGACGATCATTGGTAGTGCTGAACACAGATGGCTGTTTGAAAGTTTGAAAGATCCTACTTACAGCCCTCCAACACCTGTTGTTTTTAAATCCGGCCCTACAGTGCCCACAGCGCTGCTTATCCCCCGGTTGTCCCCCTCATGGAGCACATCGCCTCTGCCTTTGGAGCCTAAAAAGGCACTTGGTTACATGTTTGATACTTCTACTTTTGGAACCTATGTACATGTTTTACCCTGTCTGTGTGTATAATTGTACAACAATTAATGTATTTATTGGTTTCTTTCATCATTTATTTTCTTCAGTAAGTTGGTTGCTTAATGCTTGTACTAAAATTATATGTAATAAACACTTTTTAACCATTTCACCACTCTTCTGTCATCTATTTTAACGTATGGTCCTCGTCGGAATAATAAAATGTATAGCATGATTTTGAATTGAATTGCTTTTATTGTAGTTAATTATAGTTGCATGTATATAAGCATTATATGGCCTTAAACTTTTGACACACATCGTATTCTGTTTTAACAACGGTCGCCGTAGACCATGCATTTTCTTTTACATACTTCACAACCATATGGTCGCTATTTACTGGATCAAACGAATATAGATTTAGAAAATTTCTAAACGTCATACCATCAGACATTTTATTAATAAAATATATACAGAGTTCCCCACATCTAACTGATAAAGAACCCTGCACCCACAGCAGCTTTTTTTATATACTTAAATATGGGTATAGATGGTATGCACGGGGAGCGCTGCTGAACTGTCAAACACTGTAACCTTGTCAATATCCAAAAACATTCCCACCCAGTGTGTTCCACCCTTGTAGTACAGGTCTGTGTTAAAGCCTCCTTAAGAACTCACATATCTGTACAGTGTCCATTGTACAATATTTTACAGATAGTCAAACATGATTTGGTGGGCGTGGTTGACCTGTTGAACACCGCAAATACAATCATGTTCACATTGGTAGCCAAGGGTTGACTAAAACGTATTTCAGCTTTTAGATTTCCATTTTTTATAACCATTTAAATGATCACCATCTTCCATGTCAGATGTCGAAAGCGAACAGCGTGTAGCCATCCCCATATCCTTCTCGATACGACGACTCTCAAGTCCCTCAGATGTTTTCCTGTTATCGACACCAGTCCAAGATATTCCCTGATAAAATTTGATGTTCTAAAACTGGGTGTGTACGGTTTCACCAGAATCACCAGCGCCACATGGTTGATGTCATAGAGTTTGAAATTGAATAGGTTTGAGGTATACTGACTGCTAAAAGCTGTATTGTCCAGAAACCCTATAATAATACGTTTTGGTTGCTATCCAAGAAATACATTTTGCTGCTGCTTTAATTTGGTACCTGTTGGCATGCTATATATCTTCAGGGCTACTCTTTCTACTGCGTACTTGGTGTTCGATAGTTGTAAGGCTTCGGTGTGAGCCTGTCTGACACTTGGTGACACTTTCACTCTCTTTACAAACAAACTGACGGACAGTATAACTAGTTTATACTGTCCCCCATCACCACTGATGAGACAGAATGTGTCCTTGTTGCGGGTTAGATTGATCTTAAGATTGATGCCATTGACAAGTAGTTTATCTTGGTAGAAAAGGTCCGAGTGTATGTGACCCCAATAGCAGTACTGTATTTGGACTAGACTCCTCTCCCACTGGCAGCCTGACTCCTTTTACTCTGAACGAAACTAGGATGGCCATTAAGGCCCAAAAACCAGGAAGTCCCCGGGTTAGATGGTATACCTGCTGACTTGTTTAGCTCTGACCTTGACATGTGGGGCCTCTATGTCAACAATGTATCAAATGCCGTTTTGGCTAGTGGAAACTATCCCAGCTCCTGGAAGGGAGCAATTATTGTACCTATTTACAAAAAGGGGGATAGGGCCGCTCCAGTGAATTATAGACCAATCAGCCTCCTGGATACTCTTCAAAAAATATTTTGTTCCGATAAGGGTAAAAGAATGGCTAGAAGAGACTCAAGCCCTCAGTGATCTTCCAGCAGGTTTTAGACAGAAAATAAGTACAATTGATCAGATATTTAGGTTCCTCACGATCAAATGGAAGACCGTAGACCTGGATGCAGGGAACCTTTTGTGGCCTTTGTGGATCTCAAATCTGCTTTCGATCTGGTCCCACGCTGCAAATTGTGGGAGGTACTGGACAGAGCCAGTTTCCAGAGTCCCCTATTAAACTTAATTAAAAGTTTATATACTGAGAGTTTTGCTAAAATTCGATGGGGATCAAATGGGGAGGCAACAAGAGAGTTTCCGATTAAAAGAGGGGAGAGGCAGGGATGTGTGTTGGCCCCCACACGTTTCTTAATGTTTATCAACACTTGTATCCCTTACTTACTGGACTGTGACAATGATGCACCAAAACTAGGCGGGACAAAGATTTCATGTTTTCTATTTGCGGATGACACTTTGTTACTATCCGAAACTGCCCTCGGCCTTGCCAATTTACTTGCGAAGTTCATGTGCTTTTGCAAGGACCATGGCCTTGAAGTTAATACCTTAAAAACCAAATACATGATCTTTGGTGATAAAAAACATAAAATAAGGAGGACAATCCTCCTGGATGGGGAAGCAATAGAGAGAGTCACTGATTTTGATTATTTGGGAGTCAGACTAGAGGATACGCACAAATGGCAGGCCCATTTATCTAAGCCATACATGAGACTGAAACAGAACTCGGGGGTGTCCTGAGATTTGCTAACAGATCTCCCAGATTTGCAATCTTCCCCGCAATAGCAATATATAAAGTACAAACTAGAGGGGGGCTCTGTATGGAGCAGAGGTATGGCAATCTGAGGGACTTAGAGCTTGCTGAAAATTCATTTATAATGGCCTTGTTAAAAATACCTGCTAGCTTCCCCACTTTGCCTATTCGGATGGATCTAAATCTAGATTCCATCACCCACATAGCTGCCTTAAAACCAATATTGTATTGGATTAGGATTTGGTCCATAGATATTCTTAGCCTACACAGAACATGGTTGAATGCTCTGCTGAGTACACATATAACAAGAAAAATCCCATGGTGTAATCATGTTGAAAACAGTTTGACCAAACTAGGGTTGGGCTTGTTTTGGACAGACCCCCATCGTCTCTCAAAAAATGCTGCACAAATTGTTAAGGATGCATACTGGCTAAACTTAAAAGTAGGAAAGTTAGCTGAGGTGCCTTCGTTCAGCTTGACAGATAGATTTATATCAGTCAAATGCCACTATGAATTTGAAAATTACATGGACTTGATTTTATCCCCTCAAGCACGTGCACTTTACATCAGGTTTAGGATGGGGTCTTTACCACTACGTACTTTCACTTGCATGTGGTCCTTGCAGGATAACCAACAAGATCTATGCCGCTTGGGCTATGGGTCTTCTGAATGTATTTATTGCTCATATGTTATTCCATTGTCCCACATATGCCAAACAGCGGACTCAATGGATTATACCTCTTTGCAGATCCATGGGCATTAACAACCAGCCCCTAGCTCTTGGGATATGCAAAACAAATACCCATGGGATTGTGGTACGTGCATTGGCTAGATTTTTAGATGCAATTTGGCACATAAGAGCAAAACAGTTAGGGGCAGCTTGCAATGCATCACACTAAAGCAAGTCTAAGTCTGTAGATAAAATTGAATACGTTGCTCTCATAGGGAATATTTGATTTTAATCTCAATGCTGCCATATTGTATTTATATATTTTGAATTTTAAGCTTGTTGGTGGAAGGATTTTATATTATTGTCTTTTTATATTAGTGATCTTTCATAATTTTTGATTATGTTTTAGAATCTTGCATTTCGCATTTTAATTGTTTATTTTTAAGCCTTATCCAGTTAGAGAGTTTTACATTATTGCTCTTTTATATTTCCAATGTGTGTATTGTATGATGAGCTTTTATGGTATTTTTATTACCGAAATAAAGCCTAAGTAAGTATGTGACCTAGGAGGTCGAACAGCTTACTGCCAGCGATGAAGCTCGCTCTTTTTACAAAACCCTGATTACGGCCGTCCAGAGCAGTAGCTTCAAAATGACCGTAAGTATATTTGTAGAAGAAAGCTGAAAGCTGTGTGTCCAGGGCATCACTGCTGTAATTAAGAATACTCTCAATGTATGCCCTATACGTGCACATGTTATCACTTTGCGTGATAAGGCGATCACCAATGGTAATGGCCCCCTGATTAGACATGGTTGCTACGGGGTAAGCGATTGTTGCCACTTCAGTGTCTTTCGCTATATTGAAACCATCAGTTTTTACAATTTTACAGATGAGGTGCAACAGCGTGCTGTTGAGATCGTAATACATATCCGTAGACCCTGACACATAAAACTCTATTGGCACCAAAGGTGTTAAAGTGGCTAGTGGCGATATCTCCATGAAAAAACTGTTTTCGATGCTAGTCTGCGCCGGATTTAGAGAAAACAGGTCTAACTCTGATTTAGCGCATTCCCCCGATGCGCAATGTACGAAGGCCATATTTAACGGTTGACGGCTTTTAAAAAAATATTTATATTAGAGACCCTTCTCTTCTTCTTTGAAGCTCTCTTCTGACTTACGGATCTTCGACAGCGCTTTTTGAAGATTGCCGTCTTTTTCATAGGGGGCCGGCGGACCCCTGCGCTTTGAAGCACTGTGCTTCCTTTTAACAGATGTGTGAGACTTGTACACCAGCCTGCACCTTCTTGAGGTTGCTTATTCATACGTTCAACAACCGCAGATATCACGGAACCCACTGTTTGTAGCAGCCCCGTTAACGTGCGGTTTTGCAGTTTCATAGCCTTTTCTAAAGAACAGCATAGCTCTTCTAAACAAACTACGGAAAAAAACCTCAACCCTGCCCCGTACATGACAGGGGCCCCTTGAAAGTATGGCGGCGGGGCTCCATATCCAGCCTGGTTTCTGTAATAATCCCTATACATAGAGGGGCCGCCGTATGTTTTCATAATCACCATGATGACTTGTTAATAATTGCTCTCACGTCGCGGTCTTAAATGAAGCTTAACAAAAATGTTTCCATATTTAAAGGACACCGGCTCAGCCTGATCGTCGTAGATCATTATCATAATGGGGTCAAAATGATTTTTACAGATTGATACGTAGCCTGGTTTGTTGTATTGTATATTAACAATTGTGTTATTTTCACCCTTTACCTGGACCCACCTTAGCAATGGTGAATAACTATCCCCTATCCTCTGTGACTCTACGATATCCCTACACACATAGAGTTTATAGAAGCCGCTGTTAATATCGGGGCACAACTGGTCCAGTTCTAGATGACTTCTGATATGCTGCACTGTTCCTAAAACCCTTTTTAATTTACCCGAACAGTTGAAGACCGCATCGCGATTTGGAGCTTCAAGAAACACCTTTCGTCTAACGTTATCTAACACTAAATGCATATTCGCACATGACTTAATGTTGACTATGGTTTTGTTGATGGGTCCGACCACTGAGGCTACAGATGGGTAATATCCATGAGGAAACCCGGTATAGATGGTCATAGCATTCTGAGCACGCTTTATCTTAAATACTACGTCGTACATTGAAAGCGTATTCCATGTTCTGGTTTATTGGATTTCTGTTAGGACTACCTCTGAATCCCCTTTCAGGCCTACAGGTTTAAAAGGGCACCAAATTCATCTTCGCATCTACAGCAATCCCCCTGTCGTACTCACACAACCTGCATGGAACTGGCCGGTACCCAACTGTTAAATTTCTCGGGTGACACCTGCCATTTGGTAAAAACCTGGTGGCTAACTCTGCTACCTTTCCTTTTCAAAATCTTTTCAACCTTGTATACCCTGTGCTGATCATTAGGTACCTTCTGTAGCTCCTCCTTGTAAAAGACACCAACACCTTTTCCTGTCAAAGTCCTTTAGCCTGTAAATATATATACATCCACTTTAAGTTCCACACCTTCCATTATGAATATCTCATCACTAAAAGTCTGTTGGTAGCCCTTAGTAAAGACCCCTTTCAGTTTTGAAACCCTAACATGGTCACCTTCTTTGAAAACTGTCTTCTTTACATCTGCAGCGATCCGACTCCCATACACAGTTCGCCACACCTTTAACGAATTATCAGCTGTTATGTCTACGGGGTCCATTTTGATGGTTTTGTGGTGAGTGGTGTTGCAAACGTCTATAAAAGCTTGTAGAACATCCACATACCGGTAGGTGTTATAAGCCGTGAAATATGTCTACATCTTAGACATTAGGGTTCTGTTAAAATGCTCTATAACAGATACTTTCACCTCAGTGTGCGTTACAAAATGTTTAACATTATGCTGCTTTAACAATTTCTGAAACGCTTTGTTTAAAAATTATTTTCCTGCATCTGTTTGTAGTTTGTGAGGGGTTCACCCTTTCCTGAAGATCGCTTTAAAGGCTTCAGTTACACCGGAACCATTTTTATCGCTCAGTGTTTCTGCATAGGCATACTTGGACAATACACCCATAACCATTAATATGTATTGAATACCGTTATTATGCTTTGCTAAATCTTGAAGACTGGTTATGTCCGCCTGCCAATGATAATCTTCTTGTGCATTAATGATGGTAGGTCTTCTCTTGAAATGTTTCCTGGCGGGTTTATTGAGTGACTACGGCTCTTCCCCAGATAACCACGTGTTCACTAGTGCTCTATTTACCGGTTCATTTTCAACTAGAGCCCTTCTAAACAGTGCTTCGGTGCCCCAGTGCTACCAACCCCGCTTTTATTGTAATAAGAAAAAAGCTTCCTTAATCCATCACTCAACATGGTGTCATCTGTTACAAACCGTGAAATGAAATACACCGGTTTTGTGTAATGCCATTTTATTAAAAATAAAAAATATTAGCACAGAATAAAATGACATACTTTACATTTCTAGATATAGATTTTATGGTGTGGTATTGTTGGGCATTAGGCTGTCTTTTGATTATGTGTACATACTACTATACTCGCTACATACGTTACTAGGCGCCATGCCGCTAATCGACCTCAGCCTCACAAGTTTTGCTATTTTTATAGATATACACTTTATTGCTCTAGACACAACTTCCCTCTCACCCCTCCTATAACTTTGTACACACAGGATACTGACAGCATTCATAAGTTTCTACAGTTCAATGCTGACAATACTAAACCCTTCTTTGTCAAATAATCATCTGTCAGAAGATTCAAGGCTGAGGTAACGCGACCATCAACAAAAGTCTTAACTCATGCTTACACCTTTTGTACACGATCCAATATTTATCAGCTGTGGGCATCCACACATTGATACATCATTTGGTTATACATTCCGGACTGTGCACATCATCGAGGTGGGCGGCTCAGAAATGTTCAAATAATGCAGAGTTACAGGGTGTATTTCAGCTATTCTTTCTTTAATCAATACATATACCATTCTGCCAATGCATATATATCTGGGGTCATAGACATATTGCACCTCGACATTCTGATACACTTCCTAAAAGTGAGTAAGTATGTATGTTAAATAACAGCATGTTGATCCTCTACCCAGGACTCTACATTTTTTTTAAAACAGTCTTTGCTGGGCTAATGGACTGAACCTTCTATTTTTAAAATAACCATCACACTAACATCTTCCTATAACCCTTTCTATAATCTTTCTATGAAAATATGTACACAACCCCTGCATATGCTCGAGTTTTAAACCTGGTTCATTTGAATATTGGATCTCGTTGAGCGCTGCTGCTACGATCTTAACCATATCTTGGTGTACATTTTTCTTTTCCTCGAACATCCCATGCACAACTCTTAACATTTTATATACCTTGTACGGGTCTAGCCTGCTACATATATGTCAAATTGTTCTTGGTGTGTACGACTCATACAGACACTTGTGAGCCTCCGATTGCGGTTCATTAATTGTATGCCCATAACAAAGATTATAATAGTCGTGTTTCACACAAGTGTTAACAAAAGTCGCTGCAAAACCTTTAACAGGCTATACTGCATCTTGCGGGACGTCCTTATTTCCCTTTCCAAAATCGCCTCCATTATAAGTACATATACAATTATACGGGGCTCTTTGTTGTGTCTTGTGGAACTTTCAGACTGTTTTGAACATAATAAGCAGTAAAAATTTACAGCGGTAACCGAAACAAAAACATACTATTAGTTAAAGGTAACAAAATATACATATATATGCATTAAGTGACTATATAGTGCTTTTTATTAACCTCTTCATTTTCTTGACAGTCGGCTGTGCCTCTGAAATCTTGAGAATTGCACAGATCCATTGATGCGTAACCGTCATCAGTGTTTAGACACGGTTGCTGCACGATAACTGCCTCCATTGCCTTTTCCTCCAGAAACCCTATATCTTCATAGACCAGGGTGTTGGGAGGCTCTATAGATTCTTCTACATCGTCAACGTTGGTGAAAATGTTTCCAACATTTAACACTTCACTCGATGCATCGCCCCCGCTGCTATCGCACTTAATAGGGGATATCAGCTGCATAAATCCTTGAGGCTGAGCTTTTCAAGCCTATGGCAAAGATCATCTTGGAATCCCGTAACATCGTACCCCTAGTCTTTAGGAGTGCCCTGCTGCGTGTTCTCATCCAATACCAACTGTTTTAGGGTTTTTAAATATTTGTCAACAGTGTTCAAGCCACGCTCTGATGCCTCAATAATTAACATACACTTTGAAAGTAACATACGTTCCCCAAAGCCAATGCACTTCAGAGCACATAAAAATTCATAAAATATTTTTCTCTCGCAATACAAGTTATACATTTGAAAAACAAATAGAAACTTTTGTCCAATTTAAAAGAAATGCACACTTAAGACATTACTGAATTAATAGCAATATATACATTTTGTTACAAGAGGCTCTATAATTTAGTCTCTCTTCTTGATTTGTTTTGTACAGTATTTAATTGAACTCTACGGCTGCTCTTGTATGTGGTGCTTGATTACCAATCTCCTAAAACATTTTTCGGCCCGGGAAGGTATTCTGCACCAGAGATATTTTCTTCTGTAGACAAGGGGCCTCAATACGAAGCTGGCAGTCTTGAGACCGCCAGCCTCGCAGTGGAGGTCAGGACGGCCACTGCTGTGGCAGTACAACCGCCACATTAAGACCCTGGTGGTCTGACCGTCAGGTTATCAGCTTCTCCGCCGGGATCAGTGATCCTGACGGGTTGACGCTGGAGGAGGTTGGAATCAGTCAGGGCAGTGCTGAATGCAGTGCCACCCTGCTGATTACGACCTGGTTCTTCGCCAACCTTTTCATGGCAGTATTACTGCCATAAAAAGGCTGGTGGAGAACAGGTGCAGGGGGCCACAGTGCAGGGCTCCCCCTGCCAAGAACTCTCACAATATTCACTGCTGTGCTGACAGAGAACATTGCGAGTGTGCTGGTGCACCCTGCAGGCAACAGCATTTCCGCTGGCTCAATTATGAGCCAGAAACAATTCTGCCACCACTTTCCCGCTAGGCTGACTGGTGGAAACCAGCCTAGCGGGAAAGTCCTAATGGATCCGGCGGGGAGGTAGCCAGTATGGCGGCAACATCCCCGTCAGCAGTTTGGCAGACAGGTCATCCCCTCCGTGAAACTCCTAATTAATCCCTAATTCCCAAAAAGGGCCTGACAAGTCTCTATTTTGAAATGGCGGTGCAGAACACATTGTTTGATCTCCCTCAAATGTATTGTTCCTCTGCAATAGGAAGGTGTTGCCAACGAAAACCTTGGGGTGTCAGCGACATGAATCTATAGTCCCCTTCTGTAATTCCTGTACCTCTGCAGTGACTGAGAAAAATGTTTTGCAAAGGCCATCTAGCCTGCATTGGTCTGCATTGGGGTTGCATAGAATTCTATTTGAAACCATTTCATCCTTTGAAAACCCAACAGGTCCTTTGATATTAAACACCATTGCTGAACAAAAAGGGCCAACCTGCCTTCCACTGTCACAAGTGGAGAGGACACTACACTTACCTTGATTTCCCCTTCTCCTTGCTTGGCCTCTTCTGACAACAAAGAGTCCATCCTTCTTTGCGGAAGGAATATTGGCAGTGATACTACTTGTGGTAGAAAATTCTGTAGAAGGTCCCCCAGCCAGTGAAATACCACCCCCATCCACTGGCTATGGGAGAGACACACCCAAAGGCATGGGCCAGGGATGCTCGTGCCTTGTTCAGAGAGGAAAAGGTCTGAATGTACCTTTCAGTTTCTTTCATAAATGTATCTCCAGAGACCTTGGAGAACTGGCCCCTATTTACAAGCTTGCTAGCTGACAACTTTGTGATGAATACACAAACACAGGTACTTTTGTCTCTCGAACAAAAGAATGTGTTTATGTACCCAAGATAGCAGATCACTCTTTGGGCACAGCCAAAAATTGATTCTAGGTCTAATTGACCTCCTTACTTTTTTGTCTTCTTCTGCAGCACACAAAACATGAAAAACAGGAACCAGGTGTTTAATCATTTATTTTGGAATGAGGACCACGCAATATCCACACCTTTTCTAGGGTATGTCAACCCTTTGTTTGAAAATATTACAAATTTAGCAGTTATGTCGACTTTCCAAGATATTATTGGCTTTGGGCACGCTGCCCTCATTTTAGATCTACCACTCTGGTCATCTGAACTTTTTATCTTGGACCTAATGTAATTAATAAATGGCAGAGGAGCCCACCCTGCTGAATTTGGATGCTGAATGAGCCTAGGCTAAAACATGGGAGTACCTCCTTCATCCAAAATAACAATATGATACTTACCCTGAGTTTTCATATAATTACAAATAATTTTTCTTTATCATTTGTTGCCACCTTGGCTACATATTTTCCCTTGTTGGGAACGTAACTTGTCATCTGCAGGAATGAATTTAAAAGCTTATAATAACATTTGCCACAGAATGTCCTACTTCAGTGTCTGCACTTTTGAATGATGAAGACACAGCTTTATGTATAGAATTAAAATTGAATTGTCCAAAATTTCACAGAAGTTTTACTTAATAGGGCATAGCTACCATTGGTGCAGCAGGTGAAGTGCTACCAGGCCCCTGAGCCCTGCTGTATTTTACTATCTCAACAGCAGTTAAAGGGCAATTTTCCTTGTCCATGGCATCCTAGCAAATTAGTATTTCTTGAAAGGCTCATCTTACTCATTACTAACACTAAAGTCTACGATTTTAATTAACAAACAGCAGGAAATTGAACACCCACAATGTTTTCCTAGAACAGGTTATATCAAATATAGTACAACAAGCACACACATAAAAAGGAAGCGTCTTTAAATAGTATTCACAGAAATCCAGACACCTGCTTAAACAAACGCTCCCCCAGGCAACCCTCTGTCTCGCAAGAAATAATACAATGTATCTGATCATGGAAAAAATATATGCCAAGCTCCCCAGAAACCTTGCCTGCTACAATGTAATTATTCACACATGAACCTTGAAAACAGGCGAATTCGACCTTAAATATACAAACCACCCACAGGGCGCTGAAGCAAAGTAACAATTTCACATGCATTTCACATAAGGAGGATGCTGTGTAAAACTGACTCAAAATACAGTAACAATTTCACACAGAACATGAAGAATCTGCAATTTATGTACATGTAATTTACAACACCCATCCAAACTCTAATAAACTCCATAACTCAAAATATAAATCTTGCACACATTTAAAAAATAAATAGGTGAACAAACACAAGATCTGAGTGCAACGGAAGCCCGAAAATTAACCCTAGGTGTGAATTGCAAGCAAGAGTTCAGTCTATTGAACCACGTATACCAGAATAATTTAGAGCGCCATAATTTGTGAATGTGGGAAAGCCATTTGAACTTGAACCAGAGAATAACTTCCGATGAGAACTACTGCCAGGAAACTGACATTGAAGCAATAAAAAATCATGCATACAAGCCAGATTCTCAGAATCGTTTAAAACCTTTTGACATGATCAGATATTGAGTTGATCTTGACAAGTGACAATCTACTATAGCTTCTTCCACATACTCAAGGGACTGGTCAACTATTACATGTGGAGAAGGTGGATCTGGAGGGGCCACAGCAGTCTTTAATCTGGACATGTGCACCCCTGGTTGAAATCTGCCCTTGAGCAAAAGAATATGCTTACTGCTGAAGAACCCACAATTGTTCCTTCGGAAAATATTCCATGACCTGAGGTGTTAATTTTGGACAAGGACCAGAGACTGAAATATATGATCAACAAGGAGAGTGAATAATGAATCCTAATGGTTGTGGTACAGTGATGTCAATCCAAGGTCTAGACCAATGAGGACACCTTCAGATACGAGTGATAGTAAAGGCTGTCTAAACCTGCGAAAATGTGTCCTTGTACAAGGCCTTTGTGATATGCTACACTCATTTAAGTCACCTCGCTAAACTACTGAGGACAGGTGCTTAATACAAATGTTTATAAAAATTAGCAAACCCCAAAAAGTACTGAGTCCCCTTGATGTCCGAACAAGTATCCAATCTCTTGACATCCCTAACATTTCCAGGAGTCATACTTATACCTTTATCTAAAGTTGAAAATCATAGGAACTGGGTAGCTGTGATTTAAAAAATACATGTCTCTGCTTTAGAGTATAATGTTTTCTCAACCACGTAAACACCTTTATAATGTGCTTACGATGTTCTTCCTCGGTGGCAGAAATAATCAGGATATTTTCAAGATATATAATTAAAATTGTGTCCAGTAAGTCTGAGGTTTTCTTGGATGAGGTGGTCGCAAGGCAGACGGGCCATTCTGCAGTCCAGCGCACATAGCAAGATACTTGAAATACACGCATGTCAAAAACAGATTTCCACTTGTAATCCTTCTTAGGTGGAGCAAATTGTAAGCATTAATGAGATCTAACTTTGAAAATATTTTTGCTGTCTTGACTTGATCAATTTGTATGAATACAACTGGTAAGGGATAACAATGATATATCCTGTGGCACTGATCTTTCTGCTGTGTATGTGAGGTCAATGTTCACCATTAGGTTTTGTGATAAAAATTATGCAGAGCCTACTGGTGAGCGTGAATGCTGGTAAAATCTCTTTCTGAGGGTATTTTGTAGAGTATTCTCAGAATATATCCTCCTTTTTCACCAAGAAGAGATATAACATGCCATATGTAATGCTGGCTTTAGATTTAGCTCAGTCATACTTCAGTTGTGATTGATGCAGGTCAGACACTTTCCGGCTAAACACATCCTTGAACTCTAGATAGAGTCTGGAATACCAAAGTAAACCTTGGTGGTATAAAGAGCAAAATGAAACAGTGTTTTAAGGGCACAGAATTGCTGATCCCGAAGTCTGAGTCATTCTGCTTCAGAATGTTAGCCAAAGGATGGAATGCGGGAAACGTCCTAAACAATGCGTCGTAAGCAACGTGGACATTTCCCACGCAAGGTGAACAATGCTTGCCGGGAACACGACTGCTTTTTTCTCTGCCTTAACCATGCATGTGCCAAACTTCACATATGCGTGGTTAAGGTGGAGAAAAAGGCAAAGAGTAATCTAGTGGATCCCCCTTGGCAGCTTGGCACAAGCGGTCAGGCTTAACTCAGAAGCAATGTGTAAAGCATTTGCACATAACACAGTAATACAGTGAAAACACTACAAAAGGACACCACACCAGTTTTAGAAAAATAGCCAATGTTTATCTGTATAAAACAAGACCAAAACAAGAACAAACCACATACTGTATTAAAGATGTGTATTTTGCAAGAACAACTTAAAAATACAGTTTCTTGAAGTCAATAGCTCCGTCTGGAGCTATCATGGCATGGTGAACAACAAATCCAATATTTGAGGATGACCGCAGGGTCGCGGGCCACCTACGGTGTCAGGAAGACCCGCAAACAGTACCTTGGAAATGCAGGGCATCGTGATCTTCACATTGAAATCCGGAGCGTGGCATCGCTGGTGTTGGCAGGCATCGGCAGACATCAGTTCCAGAGGTCAGTGCAGGGGTCATCGGGCCCTTGAAGTCACACGCATTGTAGATTGAACTCTGGGCTGACGACGAAGTGAGGAACGCTGGTGCTGATGGCATAGGGGCTGCTCTGCCAAGCAGGACAGTGAGACGTGCAGTTGCCACAGGTCACATTGCAGGCATCGGCTCAGTGATGTTGTCCTGCGGCATCGGTGAGACAAGGGCTGTGGTGTGAAGGGGGCGGTGCGACAGGTGGTGTCTCCAGGTCACAGTGCAGGCAGCAGTGTTGTCGTTGCTGAAATGCTGTTGTAAGTAGGCCCAAGGTTGCGCTACGATGCGGGACAGGCTTCGTGCGGTGCATACTGGTCAAGGCATAGACAGGGGCGTCTGTTGACCACACTGGAGTCGATGGCTCTGGCATCGGTGGACCCGGGCTGCGCTGTGGGATGGGGCGGTCCTTTGTGTACCTCACGAGAGGTGTCCACAGGCCACGGTGTAGGCAGCAGCGCTGGTGTCAGTGTAGAGCGGCATCAACAGGGATACCACCAAGGCTGCAGTGTGAGCAGTGGCTCAGTGACGGCGTGAATTTGCGGCGGTGGTGAGACCAGGGTTGTGGTGCAAAGTGGGGCAGTGCAACATGTGGCATCGCCAGGTCATGGTACAGGCAGCGGCATCGTGGACAGCGTTGTGGTGGTTTTTCTTTTGTTGCAGCACAAAAGAAACACCTAATAGTGCTGTAGGCAGATTAATCTGAAGTCTTTGGTGTCCTTGAGACTTCCAACAGGAGGCAAGCTCTACTGCAAGCCCTTGGAGACCTTCACAAGCAGGATACACAGCAAAGTCCAGTCTTTGCCCTCTTTAAGGAAGAAACAGCTACTGCAGGCCAACCCAGCAAAGCAAACACAGCAAAGGGGCAGTACTCCTCCTCCAGCTCTCCAGCCCTTCTCCTTGGCAGAGATTCCTCTTGATCCAGAAGTGTTCTGAAAGTCTGGGGTTTTGGGTTCAGTACTTAAACCCTTTTCTCATTTGAAGCAGGCAAGCTTAAAAGGAAAGTCTCTGTTGTTGACAAGATCCTGCATTGCCCAGGCCTGGCACCAGACACACACCAAGGGGTCGGAGACTGCATTGTGTGAGGACAGGCGCAGGTCTTTTGGATGCAGGTGTCAGCTCCTCCCTCTCCAGAGGCTCATCAGGATATGCAGGACACTCCCCATTTCCCTTTGTGCCACTGTCTAGAGGGAATTCACAAACAGCCCAACTGTCAGTGTGACCCAGATGCGGATTCCACAAGCAGGCAGAGGCAAAGAATGGTTAAGCCAGAAAATGCTCACTTTCTAAGAGTGGCATTTTCAAACTGACAAATTAAAAAACAACTTTACCAAAATAAGTCTTTTAAATTGTGAGTTCAAAGACCCCAAACTCTGCATCTCTATCTACTCCCAATGGAAAACTATACTTAAAATATATGTAAAGACAGTTCCCATGTTAACCTACTGGGTAGATAGGCCTTGAAATAGTGAAAAACTAATTTGGCAGTATTTCGCTATCAGGACATGTAAAACACACCAGTGCTTGTCCTACCTTTTAAATACACTGTCCCCTGCCCATGGGGCAACCTAGGGCCCACATTAGGGGTGACTTACATGTAGTAAAATGAAGGGTTTGAGCCTAGCAAGTAGGTAACCTTCCCAGGTCAAATTCGCAGTGCAAGACTGAACACACAGACACTGCAGTAGCAGGTCTGAGACATATTTACAGGGCTAGTTATGTGGCTGGCACAATCAGTGCTGCAGGCCCACTATTAGCATTTGAATTACAGGCCCTGGGCACCTCTAGTGCACTTTACTAGGGATTTACTAGAAAATCAAATATGCCAATCATGGTTAAGCCAATCACCAATACCATTTACACAGGGAGCACTTGCCCTTTAGCACTGATCTGCAGTAATAAAGTGCACAGAGACAATAAACCAGCAAATCCGATCTGAAAAATAGGAGGAAGAAGGCAAAAAGTTTAGGAATAACCCTGCATAAAAGGCCGTTTCCAACAAGCACTTTGCTCAACTCGGAGGTAACAGTCGCTGACCTCCAGCTCAGCAAAGTTTTGTTCCACATGGCTCTAAATGTTTCCCGCATTGAGGTACATCACCTGAAGTGTATTAACAACTGGTATTACAATGCACACCGCCTCTTTTCTATGAAGCTGCGGCCAACGGTTAATTTCTTTTGTTGTGGATCTGCAGGAGCTAATGTGGTTCACATGTTTGCTTCATTCCCTGTGTTGCGCCTCTACTGGGAATTTGTTTTGGCAAGCTGTTTGGGGTCTCAAATATGGTAATCTCACCGGATCCCAAGCTTATCATGCTGGGTCATTCACCTGTCATCCCTACTTATTTTTCGGACTTAGATTTTTTTTCTATCACCTTAACACGACTGATTCTTGCACAATTTTGATTATCCAGTATGGATCTGGTGGCGGGAATGTCTTAATATTAGCAGGCTGTAGAAGATGCTAATTGAGAATGATCATCGCAGGAACAAGTTGAGCTGGCTTTTGGATCCTGTTCAGGGTTGGCTGGCAGGCATGGCTGATGCATGAAGTCTCCTGTCTAGTTTTTTTTTGCTTATTTTTTTCCTTGCTCCCCACAGTGCTCTACCCCATGTAGAGATGGTTCTGTTATACTTGGTAGTGTTTTTTCATTTTCCGCTCTGTCTTTAACTTGGGATGGGTGCTGGGTGGGTTCGGTTCTTCTTGAAATGCTATATATGCTGCTGTGGTCTTTTTTTTGGCTATTTTCCCTGACAATGTGGGCAATGTTAATGCCTGCAAAAATAAAACAATTAAAAAAAAAGATACCCATGTGTCTGTGTGTCCCTAGACCGTCAGTATGAGTGAGACATATGTGTCTTTTGTACTGTTGGTATCACATTGTTACCAAAAATTGACATAGACGCATGGGGCCTACCCTTACATTGCATGACACCAATGGACTTTACAACATCTTCTTCCAGTGTTGCTCCAGAAACGTTGGTTTACATAGAAGTATACTGCCACGTATGACACACTTACTTTTGAACACATGATTTGTTCACATACCATTGATTTTGTGAAACTTTAACTGATACCAAGTCTAGATGCGCCATTGAAGAGGCACTCATCTCACACTTAGCTTTATTGTACCCTTTGTACTTATTTTGACTTTTATTATGTACTACCTTATTTTTCAACTGATTTGTTAACCTGTGCAGGTGATGTGGTCCCATCAAAGGACACAGGGTGAAATTACACAATACTACACAGAGATGTTCTTTTGCTGTTGCTACTGCCAATTCAGGATTAGTGAGGGAATGACAGAATGGAAAATCATTGTCTACACGTTGCAGTAAGTTGTTCCCACTATGTGCACATGACACTAGGGGCCAGCTATTTGGCAAAGTGGCACAGTGCAGCACAGCTAGTCACCTTGCTGGGCTGCACTGCATCCCTGGGAAAGGGCAGGAATGCACGGTATTTAAGTAATACAGCATAATCCTCTCCTTTCACCCTGCACTGGCACACAGTAAGCTGAATAGTACAAACACAGGCACTATTGCACCATGGTGCAGGTGTGTCTGCATTGCACACAGGATTGTTTTAGTGCAGGAAGGGGCATCTTCCTGCACATAAACAATCCTTAGAGGCATATTCCACTATCTATATGTGCCATAGAATGCATAAACCATGTGAGTGACATGGAAACACCCACACAATGCCTACTCTTGCATAGTAATGCAGCACAACATTTTCTCATGAATAATCCCCTAAATCTTATCAAAGATTGGAATTTCTTACATAAGTTTACGAATGTCTGGCATAGATTATGTGCAACAAGCAGTGTGTCCCTCACATTTCCTTGTGAACATATAAGGTAAAAGGACGTCAATTTAGAATACACTATTTCAGCTATATATCTGTATTTGTTCTTATTTAACCTTGACATGATGAAAAGTAGACATTTGTTGCAGAATAATGTTGCATCAGGTATTGTATCTTTGGAGTTCATAGAATGACTTGAAACTTTCACAGATCCCAGAAAGATAAAGTCAGACAACCTTTGCGTCTAATGGCAGACAGGATAATGATTCTGCATAAATCAGAAAAGGTGGAGACTTCCATTGTCTAAGATTGAGAAGATGGTGGCCTCCATTATCTAAGATCGAGTCCAGGACTACTTAAAATGATCATGATGCCCTGCATTTCCAAGGTACTATTTGCGGGTCTTCCTTGCAACGTAGGTGGCCCACGACCCTGCCGTCAGCGTGAAATGTTGGATTTGTTGCTCACGATGCCATGATAGCCCCAGACGGAGCTATCAACTTCAAGGAACTGTATTTTTAAGTACTTCTTGCAAAATTCACATCTTTATTACAGTATGTGGTTTGTTCTTGTTTTGGTCTTCTTTTATTCAGATAAATATTGGCTATTTTTCTAAAACTGGCCAAGCTTTACACATTGCTTCTGAGATAAGCCTGACTGCTCATGCCAAGCTGCCAAGGGGGTGAGCAGGGTTTATCTGATCTGGGTATCTCCCTTGCCCTGACTAGAGTGAAGGTCCTTACTTGGATAGGGTACAAATCAACTGCCACCTAGAGACCTCATTTCTAACATTGGTTGTCAGCAGTGAGGGTAGGACTTGCATTTACACTTGACCTACAGTGATTGCCGTACCACATACAGATTTTTGGTCTTGATTTATTTTCCTTGGATCTATTTTTGCCTTGATTTCAAATTGAACTTCCTTCTACATCATGTCTCAGTCAAGAGCATCAACAGTTGCATCCCTGAATTTGTTTTTTGAGGGGGATAGGTTGGAAACCTACACCATGAAGGAACTGAAGTCAGTTTGCAAAAGCCTCAACGTCCAATTTAGAGGCCTCACCAAAACAGAGGAGCTAAAAAAGGCACTGAGGGCTTGGGTAGCAGTCAGAAATGCCAGTGGGCATTCTCAGGATCCATTTGGAGAGACCGTGGAGCCAAATCGAAGGAAAGGTGTGCTGAGGGTGCAGGACGTGCCAGGGTAGGAGGTACCCTTTGTGTCGGGCAGCAGTCGTGTTTCCAAGGGTCTGACCCCAGAGGAGCTGGAGGACAGGAGGGAAACTAGAAGATATCAGACAGCCTTGAAGAGGTTAAAATGGTGGAAAGGAAGATGCCCTTAGTGCCATGAGCTCAGAGTAAAGGAGCTGGATCAGAGGAGCAGATCCAGCATCGATGGTGCGAGCAATACCTCAGTGCACTCAGAATAGTACACATACCCAAAAATGTAGGAAGGGAGTACAAGAAGGGAGATGATATCCAAATGTGGTGTCAGGGATATCTATCCACATGATTAGGGTCCCTGAGAAGGATCGGGGAGCAGGATTGTGGAAACACTTCACAGAGGAGGGGAGGGACACCTTATTAGCTTTGGGTAAGGGGTAGAACCTCACCTATTCTGACATGAAGGTGGCCCTTCTCACCAGGTATGGTCTCACTCCTAATGGAGTACAGGGATCAGGTTAGAAGGAGCCAGAAAACAAATTCACAGACATGGTTAGAATGTGTGGATTCTTTCTGCAGGTCAGTGGGTGGTTAGGTGAGGGGCAGTAATGTCACAGATTTTCATGGGCTGTATAACTTAATTGCAAGGAAGCACTTGTCTAGTCTGTGTTTTGCAGAGCTGCACCAGCACTTGACTGATAGTAAGTTGACTGATCCCAGGAAGCTTGCTATGGAAACGGACCGTTGGGTGAGTACCAGGGTCCACAAGAAGGTGTGTGTGGGAGACACAGCCAATGGTGGCAAGAGTTCCCAACCGAAGAAGGAGGGGGAGATCAAGGGAGACACAGACATGTCCGAGGACAAGGTGGGAGAAAAAGGGTCCCAGGTCCCTTCTGACAGGAAGGAGGAATGTTCTGGCAGACGGTGGCCAAGGGCAACCCATTACTAGCCCCAGTGCTTTGAGTGTTCCCAGTTAGGACACAAGAAAGTGGCTCTGTCCATCCTAAGAAAACCCCCACGGGTGGCCCATCTACAGGGGTGGCCAATGTGGCCTTAGGAGGAGGTAGTCCCCAGGGGGAGGTCATAGACCATGCCATGGTATCCCTTAATTGGGACGTGGACTCAGAGGGTGACTTAGTGATCCCTGAGGGTGGGAGTCGTCACTTTCACCAGGTGACAGTGGATGGGGTCCCACTCACTGCTCGGAGGGACAGTGAAGCTAGCAATACCATGATGGTGGAAAGGCTTGTCTCCCCAGAGAGGTACACAAGCCAGGTGTGTAGGGTGACACCAGCCCATGGGCAGGACTTCTTCCCCCCATGGCCCTGGTATCTCTCAAGTGGGGGGGGGGGTGACCCAGAGGAGAGTCATTGTTAGTCCCCAGATGCCTATAGATTGCCTTGTGAGGAATGAGTTGCCCCAGGTGTCAGGGGAACTGGGGGAGGGGAGCTCAGAGGCACCCTCACAGTTCAGTTCTCTGGGGGTACCATTCCAAGACAGAAGCTACAGGACCCCAGCAAGATGGACAGGAGGGGGGAGAGCCCATCACTGTCCCCTATTCAGCCAGAGGGTACAGACCCTAAGGTGAGTGACCAGTCTCAGGATACCCCACCTGAACTGGAAAAAGGGTGCCAGGCATCTGGGGCTACTGCCCCCATCTTTTCAAAACCACATAGGCTAGCGACCCCCCAGGTGGCCTGGGGCTGGCTCTTGACACCGACAGCAGTCAGTGGCCTGTGTTGGTTATTGTCCTTGTGGTCAGAGTTTTTCCTGGCTGAGGGACCAAAGTCAGACCCAAGGAATGGAAAGGGGCACCTCACACTGTTGATGATGGTGGTACTGTCTGCCTACTGGGATGCATCTGTGGGCAATGTAAGGTTAGGTGCTGCACAGATGGAGTCCACAGGTGAGGAGAAGGGTTCCCCTTGGGTTAGTTCAGTAGGCCTTGAGAGTGGTGACTGAGGGATTCACCTGGATTCGGAGAGGCATAGAACTGGTAAGTAGTTTTACATGTCCTGATAGTGAAATACTGCCAAATTCGTGTTTCACTATTGCAAGGCCTATCTCTCCCATTGGTTAACATGGGGACTTCCTTTGCATATCTTTTAAGTGCAGTTTCCCATTGGGAATACATAGAGATATGGAGTCTTGGGTCCCTGAATTCACAATTGAAAAAATATATATCTTTTGGTAAAGTTGGTTTTTAGATTGTCAGTTTGAAAATGCCACTTTAAGAAAGTGGACATTTTCTTGGTTAACCATTCTTTGCCTCTGTCTACTTGTGGAATCCATGTTTGGGTCATACTGACAGTTGGGCTGTTTGTGAATTCCCTCTAGACAGTGACACAAAGGTAAATGGGGAGTGTCCTGCATACCCTGAAGAGTCACCTGGGCTACAGTGGGGGAGGGAGGAGCTGACACCTGCACTTGAAAGTGTCCTCACACAATGCAGTCTCTGTCCCCCCTGGTGTGTATCTGGGGCCAGGCCTGGGCAAAGGAGGATCTTGTCAACAACAGAGATTTTCCTTTGGAGTTTGCCTACTTCAAAGGCAGAAAGGAGTATGAGTAGTCCACCCAAAACCCCAGACTTTCAGAACACTTCTGCATAAAGAGGAACCTCTGTCAAGGAGAAGAGCTGGATGAAGAGTACTGCCCCTTTATTGTGTGTGCTTTGCTAGGTTGGCCTGCAGTTGCTGTGTCTGCCTTGAAGAGGGCAAAGACTGGACTTTGCTGTGTATCCTGCTTGTGATGTTCTCCAATGGCTTGGAGTACAGCTTGCCTCCGGTTGGAAGTCTCAAAGATTTCAGATTAATCTGCCTACAGCACTGGGAACTGTGGCCCTCATTCTGACCCTGGCGGTTTGAAACCGCCAGGGCAGAGGGCAGAGGAAGCACCGCCAACAGGCTGGCGGTGCTTCTTGGGCCATTCTGACCGCAGCGGTAAAGCCGCGGTCAGAAAAGGGGAACCAGCGGTTTCCCACCGGTTTACCCCTGGCCCAGGGAATCCTCCATGGCGGTGCTGCTTGCAGCGCCGCCATGGGGATTCCGACCCCCTTCCCGCCATCCTGTTCCTGGCGGTTTTAACCGCCAGGAACAGGATGGCGGGAACGGGTGTCGTAGGGCCCCCTATCAGGGCCCCATAATGATTTTCAGTGTCTGCTTTGCAGACACTGAAAATCGCGACGGATGCCACTGCACCCGTCGCACCCCTACAACTCGGAGCCGGCTTCATTGTTGAGGGGGGTTTCCCGCTGGGCCGGCGGGCGGCCTTCTGGCGGTCGCCCGCCGGCCCAGCGGGAAAGCCAGAATGGCCGCCGCGGTCTTTTGACCGCGGTGCGGTCATTCGGCGGTTCCCTCCAGGCGGGCGGCTCCTGCCGCCCGCCGGGGTCAGAATGACCCCCTGTGTGTTTTGTGCTGCAACAGAAGAGAAAAACAACCACGATGCCGTCAATGATGCCGCTGCCTGCACGTGACCTGGCAACATTGCACGTTGCACTGTGCCGCTTCACACAGCAACCCTGGTCTCACCGAAGCTGCCACCTGATGCAGTCATGAGCCGTTGTTTGCACCCTGACCTGTGGGCCCCGCACTCTGCATCACCCTGCTCACAGTGCAGCTTTGCTATCCCTGATGCCACCGCTCTAGTCTGACACAAGCACCGCTGCCTGTACCTTGGCCTGTGGACACTGCTCATGAGGTACATGAAGCACTGTCCAGTCCCGCACTGCAGCCCTGGTCCATGAAGCACTGTCCAGTCCCGCACTGCAGCCCTGGTCCACTGACAGCAGCGCCATTGACTCCAGTGTCATCAACACTCCTGTCTGCACCATGACACATGGGCGCACAGGGGGCTGGTCCTGCCTCGTACTGCCGCCTTGGGCCTACTGACGACAGCACTTCAGCAACAACAATGCTGCTGCCTGCACCACGACCTGGAGACACCACACGTCGCACCACCCCGCTTCAAACTGCAGGCTTGGTCTCACCGACCTGTGGACACTAGACATTGCATCCTCCCGCTTTGCCCCGCAACACTGACGCCATTAACACCAGCGCTCCTGAGTTCATCATCAGCCCACAGTTCGATCTGCAACACGTGTGACTTCAAGGGACAGACAACCCCTGCACTGACCTCCAGAACTGACTCCCGCTGACATCTGCGCCGCCGCTCTCTGGTTCTTATTGTGATGATCACGACTCCCTGCATTTCCAAGGTACTGTTTGCAGGTCTTCCAGACATCGTAGATGGAACGCGACCCCATGGTCGGCCTGAAATGTTGGATTTGTTATTCATGACTTTGGGATAGCCCCAGACATAGATATCTACTTCCAGGAACTGTATTTTTAAGTAATTCTTGCAAAATTCATATATTTATTACTGTATGTTGGATTTTTCTCGCTTTGGTCTTGTTTTATACAGCTAAATATTGGCAATTTTTCTAAAACTGGTGTGATGTTCTTTTGTAGGGTTTTCACTGTATTATTGTGTGCCATGTGCAAATGCCTTGTACATTGCTTCTGAGATAAACCTGACTGCTCGTGCAAAGCTACCAAGGGGGGCGAGCAGGGGTTGTCTAAACTGGGTATCTCATTTGCCCTGACTAGAGTGAGGGTCCCTACTTGGACAGGGTGCAACCTGACTGCCAACTAGAGACCCCATTTCTAACAGCGCTCCACTTAGGAGCCCTCAACAGAAACGGATCCTCCACCCGAGTATAAAAAGATGTGCAGATTAACTTGAATATCAGCCCTATGTTTCTCTTCCCTGGAGCCTGCTTACAGAGATCTAGACAAGGGTCATGGGAGGAACTCAAATCATCGTCCTTAAGGCTAAAGATAAAGATTTCCATCTACAAATACCACAAAAACAGAATGAGGAATAGAGGCCTGTTGTAGGTTTTCAAATGAAGAAAAAACATCTCCATAAAAAAATTGTCCAAGGGTCAGGAAATTAACACTTCCGTACATCTCCCTAAAGCTTTTATGAATGCTATCAGGAAGATTGCTTATGAACCAAATATGTGAGTGGATTAAACTGAGTAATGCCAGGAAATACTTTTTTAAAAGAGTCCCAAATAAGATTAAAAAACTTTAAGGTTTTATGCTCTGTTTGCGCTGAATTAGCATCATTTTTAGTGATGCAAATTCAGCGCAAACTTAACTCCATATTTATATTTTGGCGCTAGATCTGTTTAGCGCTAAAATATAGAAGTTAGCATCACTTTTTGGATGCACCAAAACACCTTGCGTCCAATTGCGACAATGATACAATGTGCATCTACAACACAGGCTGGAGTGACCACCAGATCAAGCATCGCTGGGCAGATCTGGTGGCTAGGAAGCAGGATCTGCTGGATCATCTGGGGATTGAGATCAGCTGAACTTTTGGTGAGTCTCCCAATGGCATACTATTGACTGCTAATTGCTTTTGAATGACAGTAGCAGATAAGTTGGAGTGCTGCATGCAATGCTTGTGAACAGATTGTATGCAACTGGTATGAACAGTCACTGCACCAGTTCAAGCCTGAAGTTCACATGTCCAACAATGAAACCAATGCAGGTCAGATGTCTGATGAGTCCTGTACAACCATCTCAACGGCATAAATTTCAGAGCCCATAGTGCCACCCGTGCACCGCATTGTGTCATGTATGAAATGCTAAGGTATCGCCACCCTACCACTTTTCCCAGGATTGTGTCAACAAAGTGGTGCAATGCTTGCATAGTGCAAGTGGAGAAGTGTGGCTCAATGGTTAGAGCGGCAGACCCTGAGGCAGAGCTCTGGCCCGGGACCAGGGTTCAGTTCCCGCCTCAGCGGGTCTTGGGCTCAATTTCCTCGGACCTGATAACTCTCACCTCAGTGCCAATCTAATCATGGGTCCCAATCTGTAACTCTGGGCAATAGTTTACTTAATCTCCACAACGGCCCCAACAGCGCTGGGATGCCTGGCTTCACCTTGGGGGTGCCCAGGAGTGGGCACTTCACAGGGAAAGCCAGGAAGGGTTCCACAGCAGTATGCATACAGCGCCAAGATGCCTGACTCACAGGGTAAAATTGCGCTATACAAGTACGAAGTTTACAAGTTTACTTTGTCAACATTTCACACTCATGAGCCCTACCCCAGCCATTATGTTTGCAAGATGGGTTTACCCGCCCTAAGGGGGCAATGAATATAGTGCATTGGTTTCAATGAGACAACTTTGCCTCATCAGTCACAAAATATAAAACACATGATCATTGCAGAATTCAAAAGAGCCACTCTTTAATTACCAAGTGCCTCTGGGTGCCTTGCAGGACTAGCTGAAGTACTTGAGATGTAAGTATTGCAAAGCGCAAGGGTATTGTCAGGTATTTTCACCACAACTCCCCTTTACACCATGTTGCGCCATTTTGTATGGATGGCCCACACATGGTGTTGTCAGGAGTGTGCTAAGAGGCACACTTCAATTGGGGCAGCACTAGGGCCAGACTCATGAAAAGTTAGTGCTGCCCTTGCTGCATAAGCAGCACAAAATTAACATCAAACTTATGATTTGTAATTTTGTGTTGCTTTTGCGTCTCAAAATGACACAGAGGCGATGCTCACTTCTCATTAATCAAGTCCCAGCTGCTGCACCCCTGTTGACCTATTGGTCCGATTGAACATGAATTGGGAAGACACTCCTGGCAGTTCCATGTTCCAGTTCATGATCTATCACAGACAGCTTCTATCGCCCCCATACCACACACATGTGCAGAGTCTGTTCCACTGGCTTACAACTCCTCGCTGACAGTATGAGGTTGCACTGCATAAGCTCCATCTCTGCTACATCACTCACTAACCTGCAAAACCAGATGCATCCTCTGACCACAGAGCAAATTTGTCTGTGTTGAGCGCTATTTCAATGCCCATGTACTTCTCCCTCACTGGATTAACAATAGTATACAATGGCAACAATGGCAGGCCACCCACTATTTGCAATACATAAATGTCACAATTCAGTCAATGTGCAAGTAGGTAAACCAACGGCACGAGTCCACAGCCATAGCAAATCCTTAATCGTGCCTGCCTTGTGATGGCACACACATTTAACTTTGTTCATTGCAGGGTGTATAATGCAAATCCCCAACACCTTGTAATACCCACACAATCCCAGGGTAGTAGCGTGTCTGTGAGCTATGATGATGATGACATAGATGTATCCTTCATCTGTTGCAGGCAGAAATGCTATGGGTGTGACAATGGTCCTGCCACTGCAACAACCACAACATGGCCCTTAGATGGAAAACACATGATCAAACCATCCCATTTGGTAAAGAGATGTTGCTCCCACTGACAGCTGCATGACAATGCTACTTATAAATGTTGCAGGGTGGAGCACCATAGGAGTATCTGGCCCAGTGCTAGTGTTTGGATGTGTGGCTCTACCTCATCTGAGTGTATGTGTCATTGAGTGATCGAAGTGGTTTGTCTGTTGCACTGACCTTCCACTAGGATGACTAGCTTACTCCTCTTAAATAGTTTACATTGAAATTTGTGGCCCACTTGCAGTGACTTTTAATTGACACTAAGCATGGTTTTCCATTCATGTCTTACAGGTGGACCAGCCCCCTACACAACTGGTGAAGTGGTGTGGTTTGAAGACCCTGATGAATTCAGTAAGTGTGAGAATGTGTGTCCTGGGAAGTAATTCAGGGTTTGGTGTGAGTGAGTCATGTGTGTGGAATACAATGCCAGAAGTTTTAAACTGTCCAATGATCAGATAGCATAGTAGGCTGGATGGTGATATTATGGCACATTTGTAAGAGCCCCAAGCACCAATAGAGGGTCACATCTTGTGAGGATCGTGGTGCGCAATGGCCAGCATTGTGTGTACAAGGTGGTGACATGCCACATTTAGAGGCATATGTAACTAAGAATGATGAAGTGCAACACTGTGGAAAAATTGGAAGTGGCACACTCCATCTTTTTCACAACACAGGGATGTGCCGTATTTGATCATATGCAGTGCACCCCTGTGTTGTCCCCTGTGTTGTTGCTAAGTTTGCAGTCAAGACCCAACACAGCCACCCTTGTGCCATGGTGCACAGATGGCTGCGTTGAGAGAGGGTATAGTTGTTGTGCAGGAGGGACACCCTCCTGCACAGAAACTATCTCCATGCGATTTGCTCTTACTCTGCATGTTGCAGAGTGCAGCACGCTTAGAAAGAGCAACAAACAAGGGGATATGCCAACATTTCTCCTCATTGCACCCTGGTAACACCACCCCTGGCGTGGGGTTAGCCAAATTTGCTCTTACTCTAGTGTAAGTAGACTCAAATATCTGGGGCAGTGTGATAAACTTCAATGGGTGTTGTTGTGGCACACCCACAGCAACACCCATTGCATTTAGACGCAGTCCCAGATTTGCACATTTACTCACACCAGAGGCAGTGCCAAATTCAGCACACACCCAATGGGGGGAGCCTTAGCAATGTGCAATGAGGATGAATACTCTTATGTGTCCTCCATTTGGGATCTTTCAATGGCTAATGCATTAGGCAGCACACATCTAAAGTGTATATTCTCTTTGTCAGTTACTTAATTGTGTTGGAAGGTGTCCTTTCCGGCACATAATCAAACTCCCCCTCAATGCAGCCAACTATGCACCATGGGGCAAGGCTCCCTGGATTGACGTATGTAAGCAATACGTGCCCAGGCATAGGTGACAACACGGGTGCACCATATTGGATTTAAATTGGTGCATCCCTGTGTTGTTATGAAGGCGGAGGACTCGGCTGCCTCTCCATGTATGTTCCATTTTGTGGAATGTCATTGGCTTGCATGCAGATCAAGGCCCAACGTGTGCTGGCGTGGAACTGTGTGTGAAAGGAATGGTTATGGCAGATCACATATTAATGGTTGTCTACACCTGGACAAATGGATGTAGATGTGATTGACCTTTGGATACCAGCTTCCTGGTTGGTTGCCCTCGTATCATATGGCCCACTCCTTGAATCCATGAATGAGTGGTCAGGCCTTGGTGGATGACCAGGACTGTTGAGATGATGGGTAGCGTGACCATCACCCCTTAGGCTCATGGTGAGAGGAATACCACATTTGTAGAAAGATGCGATGCTCACATTGTAGGTGACAGTTATATTGATCAGGCTTGCAACTGCACCTATCAGCTCTGACCCCTTATGGTTACTAACAGTATCCCTGCCTCCCACTGACATGTACAAGATACTGATGATGTATGGCTGGAAATAGACACAGATGAGGAGGAATTATGGGCCTGATTTATGAAATGTTAGCGCCGCCTTTGCGTTATTTTTTTACACAAAAGTGGCGCAAACTTTCAAAATATATATTTTGTAAGTGTGCTCTGCTTTTGCTTTAAAAAATGACGCAAAAGCGACACTGGCTTTTCATAAATCAGGCCCTTCGTCTTTTCTGGAATGTGCGTTGGAGTGCATGTGTTATTAGATATAGCTATTGCTGCAGGTTCTGCAGAGGGACATGTCCCTCATTCTAACTTGTTTAGACATAGTTGAGCAGGAAGTTGCAGACATTAAAAAGATGTTGAGATACATCAATAAGTAGATCAAGAAGGCAAAACTATGACTTTACTTGTGATTTGCAACCTCCCAGTTCAGACCCCTCCCTTATGAGGTTGTCTGATATTTTATTGTGAGTTTTAGAGGGTTAGTGTTAGGTTAGTGTAGGTATGTAGGCTAGTTAGGATAATTGTAGTGGGGGGTTCTTCTTATTTGTTTATTTGTGGGTGATTGGGTGGGGGGTCATGTTGGGATATCTATGTGTTTTATAAAATATTTGTTTAGGATTAGTAAGGAAATGTGTATTATTAGTATTTGTTGTCCTGCTTGTGTCTTGTAACTTAAGGGGCGTTGAGGCCAATGTTTAGAGTGTGGAGTTCAATGTGTAAGTTAGGTTTAGCAAAGGGTAGATAGCTTTAGTTGTTGGATACGTATAGTTAGTATAGGGTAGTTTACGATAGGGTAAGTTTTAGTGTTTTTTAGATTACTTGCATTTATAATAAAGAGTTTTGCATTCTCCCATACAATTTGTGTAATATGCTTGAGTCTCAGGGTCTTCCCAATAGTGTATGGGGCAAATTGGGGGTTGGTCTAGGGAATCCCTCCTGCCTTCAAATCCCTCTCTTAACATGTGCATCACCTATTGACAACAGAGCTATCACATTGGCTGCAACATCACATCTACTAGTCCATGGATCAGCCATGCAGCATTGCCATCATTCATTATGTCTATGCCTGCTTTCTCTTGGACAGGTAAGTCTGGTCCTTCAGCTTTCATTGTTGGGGTCCTGTTTGGACAACGTTGGTAACTGTGACAGAGCTGACATCAGGCCCAAATGGTACTCTATCCTTCAACATAGACCGGTGCCCCTCACTGATGAGGTTAGCTGCCTCTGTACAACACCAATGAGTTTTTCTGGTACTCCCAGCTGGCTACATTGCCTTTTACTTGATTTTCTACCTGACCTATCGTATATCTTAAACAAAGACTATATACATCCATCAGTTTATGAGCAGTCTACATTGTACACCATTGTCATGTTTGAATCCTTGTGTGTAGCTTTGTGACCCCACAGTTCAGCACTCATGTTCTGATCTTCTGAAGTCATTGACATGATTTCACACAATAATATTATTTTGCTGAGTAGATGGATCACAGAAATCAATGACATGGAAAATGTGTACAAAGTGTTTATTTACAAGTGAAAATACCTATGTGATTTATCAACAATGTCCAGGTGTGAAACCTCATTTGTGAATAATTGTTTTGACACAATCAGAGTCCAGGGTTTAGGGACATGTCCTGAGACATGCTTTAGAATAGTGTTGATCAATGTGGAGGAACACAAATTGGTAAAGGAGAGACAATGACAGTCTATAGCAGACAGGTCAACAGTTTGTGGATGAAGAGTGCACATATTCTACTGTAAAAACACTGGTATGATCTTTAGCACAGAACTAAGGAGAATACTGCCCATGTGGCTTAGACTGGTGCTACAGGGTACTCTTCCAAGTAAAGGTGATCTGTTCCACATCTTCATCCTCCAATGTGTGTGGTGTCTCCTGTGCCATTGGTGGTAGTGTTGGGGAGGTAGAGGGGGCCACACACACTTCAGATGTGGAGTCCCAATTCCCGGCAGCTGCCATTTGTGGTATTACATATGGCATCACTGCAGCAAGGAGGAACTGCTGATTTTTCATGCTGGCAGCAACATCTCAGTGGTAGGCAGCTGTATCTGCCCTGAGGTGAGCCACTTCACGACGAATGGAGTCCAGCTTGTTCTCTATCATACTGCTACCAGTTTGGGAGGGCAGTAGTTGTAACATCTCCCTTATGGCAGCAGCTCTGTCCTTCAGACACTTCTGGACTCCACACAGTGGGGAGAATGTGCCGTGGTTGGCAGCTGTGTGTTCATTAGTTGTCACAAGGCACGTGTGCATTCCCTCTAGGCTGGCTGCCACAGTCTCCATCCCCACCCGCACCTGCTTGGCCAGCTCCCTCTGGACTCCTACCACTGTCCTCTGGATGCTTGTCCCTGGGTCCTCAGAGTTCTGAGCTGTGTCTGTGATGGCAGGTTGTAAAATGTTGGTGTTGGGTGGGCCATCTGTGATGGCTGCTACATTGGGTGTCCTCCCTGAAACTGTAGGTATTGTCTGGAGGGATACGAGGACATCCCAGAGGGTCTGTTGACTGATGGTTGTCATCTGGTCATCCAGGTCATCGGAGAACTCCAGGACAGGCAGATCAGCAGAAGAGCCAACATCCTCTGCAATCAGATGGTGTAAAATCAGTCTTTCTATGTAGTGGCAGTTGGCATGTCACGTCATTAATTTGCTATTCGAGGCTCACTGACAACTTTCACCCCAGACATTGTTCTTGTACATTAAGGGCCATATTTATAGGACCCAATGTGCCACAGGAGCATTCCTTTTTGTGACACTACTGTGGCGCTAAGCACTGCGCTGTATTTACAAGGTGGTATCAAGCCACTTTTTGTGGCTTAACGCCACCTTGTAAATACGGCCCCTTCCCACGCAGCACTGAGCATGGAAGGGGCGTGCAATGGGTGTTGCTGTGGGTGTGCCACAGCAACACCCATTGCATTTTGCCGCTGCCTCAGATTTATGAAATTTTGTAAACTTGAGGCAGCGCCAAAATCTAACGCCACCTCAAAGGGTAGTGTTAGCAGGGCGCAACAAGGAGGAATACGTTTATTCCTCCTTGTTTTTTGCTTTTTCTATGCATGCTGCATTCTGCCGCACGCATAGAAAAAGCAAAATGCCAGAAATGATTGTTTATGTGCGGGAAGGTGTCCCTTCCTGCACTTAAACAATCATTTGAACATGACGCTTTGGCACTTCTGTGTGAGCTGCATTGTGCAGGACACACAGAAATGCCAATGCGCCATTATTGATTGTTCATGTGCAGGAAGGGACACTTTCCTGCACAAAAACAATCTTTCCCCTCAATGCAGACATCCTTGCACGATGGTGCAAGGATGCCTGCGTTGGCAGCTAAATTTAGCGCCAGCACACGGGGAATCACAGGGGTGCGCCATATTCAGTTAAATACAGTGCACCCCTGCGTTTCTTAAGTGACTCAGTGCGGTGTTGCCAACTTTGGCACAGCACCGCGATGAACCACTTTTCAATAAATCTGGCCCTAAGGGTGCAATTTATCAGCCCTTTGCCCCACCTGATTGTCACATAAAGGGAAGCTTAGGTGGCGCAATAGGCTGCACCATATTTACAAGGTGTGATGTATTTCCTTCTGGTGGCTTGACACCATCTTGTTATTGTGGTCCCTTCCCATGCATCAATTTGCATGGTAGGGACTTGCAATGGGGATTGCTGTGGTCAAGCCACACCAACACACATTGCAATTTGCCTCTGTCCCAGATTTACATGTTTTTCATACACCAGGGTGGCACCAAATCCTTACACCACCCCAGGGATGGCATTACCAAGGTGCAATATTGTAGTTTCCTTTGATTGCTCTTCATGTTAATGTACGTGTATGTGTGCTGCATTCCACAGCACACATGGACCTGGTAGTTTGCCATTTCAGTTTCTGGTTGTGCTGGAAGATGCTCCTCCTACATTACTGATTTTGCACCCTCAATACAGCCAAACTTGCAGTGCCTGATGGCTCCAAATTATGGACAAAGCCAGTTGACTCATTTTCAACTTTGATCAGGGTCTAAAGCTAGTTTGATGGAGATTTTGCAGCTAGTTGTACTGGTGCATACATGGACCCTCATTACAGGTCTAACAATCCTATTACCACCAGACTGCCATTGGCAATAGCACAGGTTGAAGGGGCACATGTAGACCATGGGAAATGCCCCATGGGCCATAGGCCTGGCACTGGCAGGTTGCCAGCAGTTTAGAGAACGGCAATGCCACATGTCTTGTGACACAAGCCCAGCATTACAATCAGTGCTACCCTCCAGGTATGTTACCGCTTTACCACCAGCCTTTGCATGGGGGTCCAACCCCCATGCAAAGGTTGGTGGTAATGTGGAGTGGTGTGCCCATGGGTTCCCCTGCATATCCATGCACCTAGCATGGGCAGTGCAGGGGGCCCCATGGCCAAACCCTTTACGCTTTCCTCTTCCTGATTTACTGTGACAAGTGCAACATGTGTTGTCACCCCGATGCACCCCAAAATTGGTGTTGGATGTATTTGATCCTGCAACGTTGTTGTGGTAACTGCCCCACAAAGCTGGCATGACAAGAAAGATTTCCACCCATCATTCCACCGTATATGTCTTAATGACAACTGCAGAGGGTTTACTGCACCAGAAGTCTTACCAACACCAGACTTGCCCATGTGCCATCCCCCTCCAGTCAAAGTGATATTGTGCACCGTGATGTTCAGAGACATACACAATATGTTGTTTTTGTGTGATTGTTTCCCCATTCCTATGTGGCTCACATGGTTATGTCAGAGTTGTTGTGGGCTTAGCCTGTATGTGTTGTGTTCTACAGATTGTAATCTGTGGTGAATATGTTCTCCAGTGGCACAGTTCTGATCAGCGTCAAGATGTGCGGCTCCACACTGCACCAGGTTAGTTACACAGGTTAGTGCCATGTTTCCTGTGATACGGGACCACCCTGCAATTTCCACAGCAGCTGCACAGATTAGTTTTGCCTGCACCCAGAAAGGCATTTTTGCAGCATGCTGGAGAAGTGGCTGCCTTATGAGGATGTGTTGTTTATGTGCAGGGTGGTGTTGGTCCCTGCGCATGTCCACGTTTACGTGCCGCAAAATGGGTTAGATTCAGTTTTGCAGCATTAACGTTGATTTGCATTATGACAGGGTGCAAGGGTATACCTAATTATTTTTTACTCTAACCATTTTTTAGCGCCATCATAGTATAAATAGGATGCCTGAACGGTGCTAAAAAATGGGTCAAGCCAGCACTTAACTTTTTGACGCAAAACTGCATTTGCACAGTTTTGTGTCAAAAAGTATAAATATGGACCTAAGGGAGTCATTATGAACACGGTGGGAATCCCCACCGTGTTCATGCTGGCGGTATTATCACAGACTGCCAGCCCCCTTGAGACCCCACCAGCCGAATAATAAACATTCTGCTGGGCTGGGACATTGCCGACGGCTCCACATGGAGCCGTAGTCAATGCCGATGTGCAGCGGGTGCAGTAGCACCCGTCCTGCAGATCACTGTCTGTAAATTGAGCAGTGACCTACGCAACGGGGGGCCCTGCACTCCCTATGCCAACTGTATGGGCTGTGCAGGGGCCCCAGGGGGCCCCGGATCACCCCTTCCGCCAGCCCTTCTCTGGCGGTTGAACCCGCCAGGGAATGGCTGGCAGAACAAGGGTTCTGTATTAGCAGAGCTGCCCTGCAGGATGAAGAATTCCACCATTGTCAGGCTGCCTGTCGGCGGTAGCCTTGCGATGGTGAAGGCTGCCTGTGGCCGTCCCCACTGCCTTCATTATGTGACAGTTGAGACCGCCGTGCTGGTGGCGGTAATTTCCGCTGGCATGGTGGTCTTGACCGCAAAGTTAATTATTAGGGTCTAAGGCGGTCATTACAACATTGGCGGTAAAAGCCAATTACCACCGTGCAGAAGACCGCCAACACACCGCCGCGCCAGCGGAAAACCGCCACAGCTATTATGACCCACAGCACGGAAACCACCAAAATTCAGACACCCACACAAGTCCGCCACACCAAAGGTCAGTGATAAACTGTCGAAAACAAAACCTCCACCGCCACGCCACCAGAAATACGCCCACACCACCACAGCTATTTGGATCACAGGTGCAGCACACCTCAATTGCAAGGAAGATGGAGCTATGGCGAAGAATAGTGGACAGGGTCGATGCAGTGGGACAGCACCCAAGAAATCGGGATGACATCAGGAAGAGGTGGAACGACCTACGGGGGAAGGTGCGTTCCATGGTCTCAAGACACCACCTGGTGGTTCAGCGGACTGGCGACGGACCCCCACCTCCTCCCCCAAAACTAATAACATGGGAGGAGCAGGTCTTGGCGATTCTGCATCCTGAGGGCCTCGCAGGAGTAGCTGGAGGAATGGACTCTGGTAAGTCAAATCTTAACTATTACATCCTCCACCCTACCTGCATGCCAGCACATACCCCCTCCCTCACCCCCATCACTCCTACTCCTCACAAATGTCCCACTATCACAACCCACCCATCCCAACACCAAGCCCTGCATGCAGCAACAACACATGGACACACAGCACTAAAGCATGGCCACTGCACATACCCATACACCCACCTAAACCATCATCACACAAGGTCCCACACAGGAAGCAAGCACTGGGGTACATGGTCACCCACCCATTGCACACCATGCCACACACAGATGTAATAAACATCCTTTTATACCCCTGCAGGACCCCTACCCAACGTCACCGGACAGGAGGGTCCACACATGTCCACACCACCAACAGAGGAGGCCCACAGTGATGACAGCAGCTCTGTCCAAGTGGATCTAGATGACCAGCCCGGCCCATCGGGGACCTCTGGACAGTTGGTTCCCCACACCCAGTCACAGGCCACCACAGAGCTTCCCCCCTCTGGAAACACCAGCATGGCACCCACCCAGCGGGCCCATATCTCCGTCCCCAGGACACGCCAATCAGCAGTGTGTCCACCACTACAGGGAACCCAGGCAAACCCACCACCCCAACAACAACAGGGACCTGGGGGCAGTGGTAGTGGGCACATGGTCCAGGGGACGGAGGCCCAGAAACACAGGGGAACTGGGAGGGCTGCTGTGCGATAGGGGCAGGACAGGCCAAGGGAACCCACTCTCCACAAGGCCCTCTCCTCCATCATGGGAGCCAACCACCACTCCCAGGAGACGATGGCAACGGTACTGGCCAACTTTCAGGAGACCCAGCGCCTGCAGGAGGAACAGTATATGGGCTTCAGGGAGGAACTCAGAACCATCAACTCCACCCTGGGCACCATTGTAGGGGTGCTGAAGGAACTCGTGAACACCAAGAGGGACACTGTGGCACTACAAGGGGCCCCTGACACTAGCCTGGACGATGAACTGCCCACCACCTCTGCCGGCGCTAGTGGACAGGAGGCACCGCCACAGGACCACCACACCAGCACCCCACCCCCTGCAGAGGGAGAACCCCTGAGATCCAGGACAAAGACAGAGAATGATGCCAAGACCCCTGCCAAGAAATGAGACCACCTTGATTGTCATCCTACTGTCCCACTTTGTCACCCCGTCCATACTTAAACTGCCCCAGCTCCACTTCCTATGCCCATTTGGGCAATGCACCTGTGAGACTAATAGACTGGACTCTGCCATGGACATTCCTCCGCCATCACCCCTCACCATTTTGTACCCCCTCCAATTTTGAGCACTAAAATAAACACCCTTAAACCACAAAACAATCTGGAGTTAGTCTGTGATTTCGGAATACTGTATTAGCAATTACTGTGACAAAAAGCTCTTTCACTTGTAATGTCAACATACCTATGTCACACAGCTCTAGTCCATGAGGAATCAAAGCAGATGTCACACTGTGGGACCCAGAAGTGAAAATGACAGACAGTAGAGAGGTAGTAGTGTTTAAGTACATGTAGTAGGCAGGTTTGTATTCTTACCTGTGTCTCACTGGAAAGATTGCTGGATCACTGAGTCCCTGTTGTCCATGTCTTCTTCTTCTGCTTCCTCATCTTCACTGTCCATAGGCTCCACAGCTGCAACAACACTGCCATCCGGACCATCCTCCTGCAGAAAAGGCACCTGTTGTCGCAAAGCCAAGTTGTGAAGCATACAGCAGGCCACGATGATCTGGCACACCTTCTTTGGTGAGTAGAATAGGGATCCACCTGTCATATGGAGGCACCTGAACCTGGCCTTCAGGAGGCCGAAGGTCCTCTCTATAACCCTCCTAGTTCACCCATGGGCCTCATTGTAGCGTTCCTCTGCCCTTGTCCTGGGAATCCACACTAGGGTCAGTAGCCATGACAGGTTGGGGTAACCAGAGTCACCTGCAAATGTCAAGGGAAATCTATTAGACACACACTAACTCTTAGGGACATCCCCAGACCCAGACACCTAGTCACACCGTATAGGGTCCATGTCCTCACCTAATGGCCACACACAGTGCCTCTGGAGTTGACCCATCACATAAGGGATGCTGCTATTCTGCAGGATGTAGGCGTCATGCACTGAGCCGGGGAACTTGGCATTCACATGGGAGATGTACTGGTCGGCCAAACATACCATCTGTACATTCATCGAATGATGACTCTTCCGGTTTCTGTACACCTGTTCACTCCTGTGGGGGGGGGAACCAAAGCCACATGTGTCCCATCAATGGCACCTATGATGATGGGGATATGTCCCAGGTCATAGAAATCACCTTTCACTGTAGGCAAATCCTCCACCTGAGGGAAAATGATGTAGCTACGCATGTGTTTCAGCAGGGCAGACAACACTCTGGACAACACCTTTGAAAAAATGGTCTGGGACATCCATGATGCTATGGCCACTGTTGTTTGAAATGACCCACTTGCAAGGAAATGGAGTACTGACAGCACCTGCACTTGAGGGGGGATTCCTCTGGGATGGAGGATAGCTGACATCAGGTCTGGCTCCAACTGGGTACACAGTTCCTGGATTGTGGCACCGTCAAGCCTGTATGTGATTATCACATGTCTTTCCTCCATTGTTGACAGGTCCACCAACGGTCGGTACACCGGAGGATGCCGCCATCTCCTCACATGTCCCAGTGGACGGTGCCTATGAAGGACAACAGCGAGCAGAGTCAAACAACTCAGAGGTACGTACCCACAGCTTACACAGAACAGCAATCATAATCTAAAAAGTGGCCTGTATGTGTGTTGAGTCTAGGCCTAGGTATGTGTGACGCAGTTGAAAATTAAGCCATGTGGGGCCCTGAAATGGTGGCTGCCTGACCTGTAAAGTGGGACACTGGGATGTGAGGTAACTGCGCTGGCGTTGTACACCACCGCAGTAGGCGGTCGAAGACCACGGCACAATGCTGCATTGGTTAACATTGGACCCTATGGGTCCCAGGAGCCAATGACGATGTACGCCGGCGGTGACAGTACGCACCGCTGCGGACGTGACCGCCATTTTCTATCTGTTCAATTACTCGATACCTGATCTTCGACAGGAGAGGACCTACACTGCAAGTGCTGCTGTGACCTCGGTCTGGAAGAGACAATGGCTCATGCGACTGGGGACAGGGGGGCCTGCCTTCAGCACGGAGGAGTTGGAGAAACTCGTGGATGGGGTCCTCCCCCAGTACACGCTACTCTACGGTCCTCCAGACAAACAGGTAAGTACACTGGGAGCATGATGTATGGGCTATGCCTGTGTGGAGAGGGGTGGATGAAAGAAGGAAGGGGGGAGAGTGCGGCGTGCATGAAACGACGGTGAGTGCATGTACCACATGGCAAGAGTAGGGATGGGGGCCAATCACTTTGACGGTGCAGTTGGTAATAAGTTTCTCTTCCCCCTGTACAACTCATGTAGGTCAGCGCCCACCAGAAAAAAGATATTTGGCATGCCATCACCAAGGACGTCCGGACCCTGGGGGTCTACCACAGACGGAGCACCCACTGGCGTAAGAGATGGGAGGACATTCGCCGCTGGAGCAAGAAGACGGCAGAGGCTCAGCTGGGGATGGCATCCCAACGTGGGAGGGGTGCCCATCGCACCATGACCCCCCTGATGTTCAGGATCCTGGCGGTGGCATACCCGGAGTTGGATGGGCGCTTGAGGGTATCACAGCAGCCACAAGGGGGTGTAAACACTCTCATTCTGCTGATTTTGCACGCAGTGTAGGGGTCTGGGTGGGGAGGTGGGCTGTGGGTTTCCGTAGGCCAGGGCAAGTTCCGTAGGCAAGGTCCTCCGTAAGGCAGTCCATGTGGCACCCCACCGCACCTCTGTAGAGTGCCAAGTACACCTAGTCATGCCCCTGTGTCATCCATGTGTGCAGATGTCGTCCATAGCCTAGTAGGCCATTTCCCAGGAATTGAACAGTGGAGCCCAAGAGCGCGGCATAGTGCAGGGGGCTTCTGTGACTGTCGTGTCCGCCAACGGTAGCGGTAATGCATGCACTCAACATGTCTTTCTTCTGTCGTCCCCCCCCTTTTTGTGGTCTCCCTGTTCTTGTGTGCATTAGCATCATCAGGCGGAGGAGCAGTGGCACTGGAGCACGAGGGGGCTGCATCCCACATGGCAATGGAGGGCCACACTACGGAATTGGACTTCACCAGTGGGACGGAGGTTGAGGGGAGCTCCACAGTTGGGACAGGAGCTGAGACCAGTGACACGGACTCATCCTCTGATGGGAGCTCCCTTGTGGTGGCGGCAACATCTGTGCCCCCCAATCTACAGGTACAACCGCCACACCCCCTTCCAGCACCGCCCTCCCAGCAGCCCCTCAGCCTTTGCCCCATGCCCGCTCACCCGGGAGGGTGAGCATCACCTTCGCCCCAGGCACCTCAGGCCCTGTCCCAGTCACCACTGCTGCCCTCAGTGAGGAGGCCATTGACCACCTCAGGTCCCTCACTGTTGGGCAGTCTACCATTTTGAATGCCATCCAGGGTGTAGAAAGGCAGTTGCAACAAACCAATGCATTCCTGGAGGGCATTCATTCTGGTCAGGCGGCCCTTCAGCGAGCTTTTCAGACTCTGGCCTCAGCACTGAGGGCAGCCATTGTCCCTGTGTCCAGCCTCCCCCATCCAACTTCCTCCACCCAGACCCAATCCCCTGTACCCCAGCCTATCCCAAGCACACCTCTAGACCAGCATGCACACACGTCAACACACAAGGGAAGCTCTGGCAAACATAAGCACCACACATCCCACAGGCACTCACGCAAGCATCAGACACATGCAGACACACCAACATCCACTGCCTCCACTGTGTCCCCCTCCTCCTCATCTCCCTCCTCCCTCCCAGTCTCGTCTTCACTCACACCTGCATGCACTACCTCTACAGCCACTACATTCATGACCAGAACACCCACCACCACACCCCACTCACGTGCAGTCACCACCCCCACTACCATTCACACGTCCCCTGTGTCCTCTCCCAGTGTGTCTGTGATGCCCCCTCCCAAAATACACAAACGCAGGCACACACCCACCCAAAAGCCATCCACCTCACGACAGCCTCCAGCGCATGCACCTTCACCCAAAGTCAGCAAACAACACCTCCTACATCCACAACCTCTTCCTCCACTCCCAAACCCCCTCCAGCTACCCGTCCCAGTGTCTCCCAAAAACTTTTCCTGTCCAACCTTGACCTCTTTCCCACACCTCCCCCACCCCGTCCATCTCCTAGGCCCTGAACTAGCACCTCAGCCACAACATCTCCGGGACCAGTGGTGCCTGTAGTCACCGGAATCTGAAGTGCAACGGCCACCAGGGCAGCCAGTGTGGCACGGAGCCACAGCACAGACAGTCCCCCACCTGTGAAGCATCACAAGTTGGCCAGTGCCCGGCGGTAGAGGGGGAAGACTCCAGCCACCAAAGCCGCTCCGAGGGGTCCAGGTGGGAGTGTGGAGTCAGCTGCGACACCTTCCAAGGTGTGGAAGGGGCACAAGAAACTCAGCAAGTCTGAGAAGAGCAGCATGGCGGAGAAGACCACCATAATCCCTGCTGCCCAGGAGCCCACTGCCACCAGCCCTGCTGCCCAGGAGGCCACCGCCAGCAGCAGCCCTGCTGCCCAGCAAGCCACTGCCAGCACCAGCCCAGCTGCCCAGAAGGCCACCGCCACCAGCTCTGCTGCCCAGGAGGCCACCGCCAGCACCAGCCCAGCTGCTCAGGTGGCCACCGCCACCAGCCCTGCTGCCCAGGAGGCCACCGCCAGCACCAGACCAGCTGCCCAGGAAGCCACTGCCAGCACCAGCCCAGCTGCCCGGAATGCCACCGCCACCAGCCCTGCGGCCCAGGAGGCCACCGCCAGCACCATCCCTGCTGCCCAGGAGGCCACCGCCAGCACCAGCCCAGCTGCCCAGGAGGCCAGCACCAGCTCAGCTGCCCAGGAGGCGACCGCCATCATCCCCGCTGGGCCATGAAGGCCCGCCAGCACAAGTCCCGCTGGGCCATGAAGGACCGCCAGCACAAGCCCCCCTGGGCCATTATGGACCGCCAGCAGCTGAGTCACTGCAAAGGAGCCCGCCGTCTCAAGCACCGCTGAACAGGGCACCGCCGTCTCAAGCACCGCTGAACAGGGCACCTCCATCTCAAGCTCCGCTGAACAGGGCACCTCCGTTTCAAGGACCGCTGAACTGGACACCACCATCTCAAGCACCGCTGAACAGGGCACCGCCGTCTCAAGCACCGCTGAATAGGGCACCACCGTCTCAAGTACCCCTTAACAGGGCACCGCCGTCTCAAGCACCGCTGAACTGGGCACCGCAGTCTCAAGCACCGCTGAACAGGGCACCGCCGTCTCAAGCACCACTGAACAGGGCACCGCCGTCTCAAGCACCGCTGAACTGGGCACCACTGTCTCAAGCACCACTGAACAGGGCACCGCCGTCTCAAGCACTGCTGAACATGGCACCGCCGTCTCAAGCACCGCTGAACTGTGCACCGCCGTCTCAAGCACCGCTGAACAGGGCACCGCCATCTCAAGCACCGCTGAACAGTGCACCACCGTCTCAAGCACCGCTGAACTGGGTACCGCCGTCTCAAGCACCGCTGGCCCATGAGCGCCAAGGGCACTGACGCTACTGAGTCCGTCACGGGCAGGATGAAGCACTCTGGGCACCAATCCCCCTCCAGAACCAGTGGAGAGATCCATCCACTACCTCTGTCCTTAGCAGGATGAAGCACTCTGGGCACCATGCCCCTCCAGAACCAGTGGAGAGATCCATCCACTACCGCTGTCCTTAGCAGGATGAACCACTCTGGACACCATGCCCTCTCCAGAACTAGTGGAGAGATCCATCCACTACCTCTGTCCTTAGCAGGATGAAGCACTCTGGGCGCCATGCCCCCTCCAGAACCAGTGGAGACTGTTATCCACTTGAGAGACTGTGGCTTTGCACTCCCCAGGATGGAACAGTGGGCAACCCACCCACTGTAGAGACTTGAGAGACTGTGGCTTTGCACTCCCCAGGATGGAACAGTGGGCAACCCACCCACTGTATAGACTTGAGAGACTGTGGCTTTGCACTCCCCAGGATGGAACAGTGGGCAACCCACCCACTGTAGAGACTTGAAAGACTGTGGCTTTGCACACCCCAGGATGAAGCAGTGGGCAACCCACCCACTGTAGAGAATTGAGAGACTGTGGCTTTGCACTCCCCAGGATGGAACAGTGGGCAACCCACCCACTGTAGAGACTTGAGAGACTGTGGCTTTGCACTCCCTAGGATGGAACAGTGGGCAAGTGGCCCCCTCGTGGATTTGGCATCGTGCACTCAAGCGGCTGAGGTGCCCCCCCTTTCCCTCCCCCTGAGGTGCCTGTTTTCTTGCTCTCTAATGCCCCTGCAGTGTTCTCTCTGTCATGGTCGGGGATCTTGTGTGCGCTTTGCCCATACCGTGTGGGCCCAGTGTTCCACGGACTTAATTGGAGCACTACCTGGACTACTATGCTTGGTGTATATTTTGTTAATGGTGTATATATATATATATATATATATTTGCGTACTTGCTTTTAATATATTACAAAGGTTACACTCATTTCCTTTTGTCTTTGCATTCTTCCGGGGGAGGGTTGGGGGGTGTAACTGTGATGTATCAATATGTATTAGTGTGTGTGTTGTACTGGGTGAGGGTGGGGGTGGGGATGTTGCGTGTGTGTGTCCCTGTTTTTTGCCTCCCCCCTCCCCTGTGTCGTAGGTGCAGTACTCACCGTGGTCTTCTCCGCCGGCATTCGTGCTCCTGGTAGAGAAGCAGGAAGACTATCGCAGGGAGGATTTAGAGTTCCGGATCCATGGTGTCCTCGTTCCTCGTGGGGTGTGTAGAGGTGAGCGTTTTCCCTTCGGAATCCTGTTTCCGCCGTATTTTTATCCGCGGTGAATCCGCCCCGGAAAAGGTGGCGGATTGGTAGGTTGTGATACTGTGGGCGGTACTTTGTCTCCCGCCTGTCTGTTGGCGGTGACTGCTGCGCTGTTTGTTTGTACCGCCGTGGCGGTCGGAGTGTTAAAGTGACTGTCTTTGTTGGCAGTTTCCGCCACTGTCGTAATTGCAAACTTTTTACCGCTGGTCTGTTTGCGGTCTTACCGCTGCTTTAACACCATCCGCCAGGGTTGTAATGACCACCTAAGTGTTTTAAGGTGAGTATGCTTAAAGTGCATTGTGTCAACAATACCCACCCCAGGACTTATTGATCCTCCCGAAGAAGATACTCTGTGAACATGCGACCCAGAGGCCATGCCTCCCACCCCAACATCATCCGAAGATGGGAAAAAAAGAGACTCTGCCTTCCTTCTTGGGCTGTTGCAGGAACTGGATTAAAAACGCTATGGGAAAGAATAATGGAATGCAGGGAAAATAATAACGTGGAAGGAATGACCATCTAGATTGCAATAGCCGATAAGGTCTTGATGAAAGCGATGCCATTTAAGGAAAACATCTTCCGAGTGTTGGTACAGTTTTTCAAGGCTCTTCTCCAAGGTCTCTTACGTATTAATAGATAAGGTGATACCAAGATACACCATGGACTGTACCCACCTCTCATCCTGACAGGGTGGTGTCAAATTGGATAGGATCTGAGTCTTTTCCGAGTTTAACTTGTACCCTACTATTACACCAAATGACTGTGCAGCATCAACCACAGCCCGCAAACCCTCAATCACAGCAGGGGTCAGGACTATAGTATTGTCAGCATACACCAACATTTTTACTTCATAGTGGTGCAGCCTCAGGGGTTGGATCTCTTCTTTCCTCTTTAAGGATTGAATAAATGGATCTATGTATAGTGCAAATAGCTGGGGGGAGTGAGAGCACCCTGCCGGGTACCGAAGAGAATAGAAATAGGAGCCAATATGACACCTGAGCTGAAAGTCCATGTCTTCAGATCTGAATAAAGCTCCCTAACTCTAGAGACAAAGATAGGGCCCAAGCCAGCAGATTCCAAGACCCCTCACAGGAATGGCCATGAGACCCGGTTGAAGGCCATCTCAGCATCCAAACAGATCATACCCATAGGACCCCCTCTCACTGAGGTGACCTCAAGGGCCATAATAGCCACATTGACATGCAATATTGCATCCCGGCCTGAGATGAAACTATGCTGGTTTGGGTCGACCAGCTCTGAGATTACAGTGCCCAGTTGATTAGCTAGAACTAATGTACAGATCTTAGAATTTGTATGGCTTAATGAGACTAGCTGGTAGTAACCACAGAATGTGACAAATGTTGTCTCCCTCCAAGACTCAGGGACCCTATCAGAAACATCAAAAGAATTAAAGAGGTCCCTTAGAACAAGCACCAGAATCTGAAAAAAATAAGATAAAACTCTAAAGGTATCTGGTATGGGCCCATAGCCTTCTCCCTGGCGAGGGACCCTATGGCATCTTTTACTTCAGTGAGGGAAGTACATTCCTCCAGCTTAGACCTCTGAAACTGAGTTACTTGATGGTCAAAGTGTTGCTGAATAAATCTGGAGATTTCCTCAGTGAGAGGAGAACAATCCTGCCTCTAACGAGCCTGATAGAACCTATAGAAAATCAGATTGCAGCCTGATCAGAGATGAAAACATTGTTCTTATCTCTAATTTGCTTGATGATGTTAGAACTAGATCTGTCCCTTACCCTGGGTGATAGAATTCTCCCCATCTCTTCACTGTTTTCAAAAGAAGACATCTGGTGGGACTGTCCTTTTTTGACTGCTCTATCCCAGATTTGATTTTTTAGAGAAGCACAGAGGACAATGGACTGCACCATCACCTGGTTAGCCTGAAGCCCATCCTTCACCATAAAGATGTACCCCAATTCTGATTCCATAGAGATAAGAGTCAGTCGAGTCATGATTTCCTCCTTAATAATCATTCTCCATTGGCGGCAGGTAAATTGGAGGGTCTGTCCATGGCATGATGCTTTGAGAGAAACCCACACCACTGTCAGTGGTGCTGGTCCAATATTACATTTGAGGAACTCCCTTAGGTGGGAGTTCATAGAGCTATCATAACTGTCTTCCAATAAGAGTCTACGTACAAAAGTCCAATTCCAAGTGCCGCCTGCCTGGGTGGAATCCCTGAGTTGTATAAACAGTGAGAGACAGTTATGATCCGACAGGAACCTTTGGTTGAGTACAGTCCTCGAGGAGGGGACCAGCGTATTGATGACCAGAAACATCTCTAGCCTCAAAAGGACCCTGTGAAGAGCAAAATAAAACAAATCTGGGTTCCCTAGGACACCTAAAATGCCAAATATCTACCATAAAAAAAGATTAACTGATGAACCACCCCTCCTCTGAAGCCGATATTTACCCCCATGATCCTGATCATAATGCAGCTGATGAGGGGACCCCAAATGAGATGCAGTATTGATTCTGGGGCTCAACGTCACATTAAAGTTCCCACAAACAATACAGGGTGGGACCCACAGATGCAACTCGGTTAGAAGAAAATCCAAGACTTTCAGGTCATTTTCATTCAGCCTGTACACAAAACAGATAGTGAAACTATCCTTGTCCTTGTCATCAGTAACCACCGCCCCCTAAATCTGTCTTTTCTCGCAGGACCCGCCACCTTTTGCCCCATGCCAACAGCGCAATCCCTCTTGGTGAAGAAGGAAAACAGGAAAGGGATAAGAACTGATACCCGAGATCCTTTAGCAATGTACCATCGCGCTGAGAGAGATGGATCTCCTGCAGACTGAGAATTTGTGGCCGAAGTGTATATAATTCTTCCCAAACATATTTCCGATTTTGTGGCGACTTAACACCGTTGATGTTCCAAGAGAGAATATGCAGCTGCTGGCCAGGACCGCCATTGCTAGTAATTACCATTACACCACCATCCCCACGGGCTACTCCACCACTTACCAGGCTGAAATACACCAATTCCCTGAAAAAGATACTGAGCCAGGATGCACACACTTTCTTTATCAAATGACACAATTATCGAGATCACAGTCCCATAAGAAGATCCCAAATGCCCTACAAAAAGAAAAAAACTGTGTACCCAAATCAAACCTGACCGACCCAGAACCGACCCCACCCCTGGTCCCCATATGGGTGGCCCAACCCCTCCCCCTAAACTCACTTCCCTGTAGGGCTGAGGGCAAGGACAATGGCCTCTACAACCAAGAAACAATTAAACATAGAGGCTCGGTGCTAAGTCCATGGGCAGGCCACTCCCCACCCACTGAGAAAGAGGAGGACAAAGCGGGTCAAGAAAAAAAATATAAGCCAGTAACCTACGAAATTGAACAAAAAAAACAATTGCAATCCCAAAATGAAGACCCTGAAGAAAGCGAGACCAGTTCATAAAAGGGGGAGAAAGAGAAAGGGCCTATGACCCACCGAGCCCCACCACAGAACCCCAAAACCAGGCAGCAGGCACAATCCCCTCTTTCGCGACCTCTTCCCAGAGGTAGTTTCTCTAAGCCCAAATTGAAAAACACAGTACTAAAAAAATAGAAGGCTTCAGTTATAGAACAGAGCAGAACTTAATAAAAAAAATCAATAGAGAGGATGGCATCTTGGCCTTGGTTGCCACTTAGGTAGTAGCTCCTGGACCTTCTGGCCATCATAGCAAAAGAAGGTCTGGCCGTCCTTTCGTATCCTTAGGGTAGCAAGTTCCATGAGTGAGACTTAGGCTCCCAGCTTCTGCAGCACCGGTATATGCTCCTGCAGCTCCAAGCGTCTCACCATCATTTGATGGTAGAACTCAGAGCAAACAAAAACTCAATGCTGCATGCTTTAACTGGAGACTTAGGCATTGCAGTCTGAATGGACTCTTGTCGAAGAATGAAATTCCCAACATAGATTATTATGTCCTGAGGGTTCCGGAAGGCTTACTGGGATGATGGAAAGGGAAGTGATGTGAACGCTGGATCATGGAATCCGTGTGCCAGTCACTCAATGCAGGGAAGGCCTCACGGAATAGGCGAACCACAAAGCAATGTGGATCATCACCCTCGTCGCCTTCAGGGACTCCAAGAATCTGCAAGTTGTTTTGACAGGACCTATTTTCCAAAATCTTCAACTGTTGATGATAGAGTAATAAGCTGTTGTTCCTGCTGAGTGATCCCTGCACTATTTACTTCCACTGTATTTTGCAAGGTCAACTGGAAGGCTTCCACTGCCCCCATTTGAGTCTGAGCAATGTCCATCTTTTTGAAAAATTTCTGAGAACCACTTGAGTCTTGAGATGAACAACCTTCAAGGCCAATGTGTCTTTGTGATAATCCTCTCTGTGCCACAGGAGGAGATGATATTTGGCACCCAGGGTAGGGGTATCCTGATTCAGTAGGCAGCGGTCCAGATGAGAGCAAAGGGTCTCCACCAGATGCCAGATCAGCAGGTAAGGGTGGCACAGCAGGAGGTACTCCCTCCTGAGAAAAGTCATTTGTTGGTGTCAACTCAGTACCTTCAGGATCCCATAACAACTCATCATCTGTTGCCAGTAACACTATCGAGTATACTGGGTCTATTGCACCCAGGTTCAGATCTGCCAGGATCAGACCCTCTGCTTGATCAGCTGTCAGTCCACCATGCCTGATCTTTGGCTTGGATAAAGTAACACACCTGACAGAAGTCTCACTTACAGTAACAGGGTGCCTACCACAAGCTTTACAAGCTAGTACTGACTAATCTGCCTGAGCTGCTTGACCCAGACCCTCGTCCCGTCACTGTCTGATAGGTCTGAGAAGGAGAAAAATGCCTCCGGACCATCCCCACCTGTTTAAGCCGGCTCTAGACTGCTGGGACATAGAGACTGAGAGGCCTGAAGGGATTGTAATGCTGGCTGAAGCAGCGAGGCTGAATGGACTATGGGAGGCCCTATTGCAGGACACACAGGATTTGCCACAACCAAATGCCCCTCACCCTGGTTGGGCTGGGTTCATGACATAGAAATGGAGGAGTTGGCTCCTTGCTGCCAGAAATGACCCCTACTGGGTGAGACCAAGACTGAAGAGGAAGAGCTGCAGCATGTAGATCAAATAAATCACTTGTTTCCAAGTCATTGCTGTGTTCCCGTTGATCCCTCAGGCATGGATTCCAGTGGAGCCAGAGTGAGAAATTAGTCCAATGTACATTGTGGCTGGGATGCCAAACTATCCCGCCCAGATCCGGCTGGACCTATTGAGGAGACTTCCCCCAGTGCCGTTTTAGTCTTGCTCTGGACTGGTTTCACACTATTCAGGAGGGGGGAATCTTCCACATGTTCACGTAAAGTTGAAAGAGCAGCAGCGGGGTAATAATGGGGGGACTGGTGGGGGGGCATGAGAGATCTTTCTCCCCACTATCTTTAATACCATAAGTATTCCTATTGCCATTCCCTGTCTTGATCTGGCAACATGCGTTTTTTCCACGGGGAAGTATAAGAGATGGCTACACTGAATTGACCCCTCTCTTTAGGCCACCCCTGGCAGGCATTCCGACCTGGAGCCTAGCCAAAGTCTTTATAGCAGCCTTTGCAGCAATACAATAGGGAGTCAGATGTGGTAACACAGTCTTCAGTGAGGCAATCATTTCCTAAGTTACAGCTGACCCGGGGACTCTCCTGAGGGTCAAAAACAAAATGTCCAAAGTATCCAGCAGTGTACCAGCCCTGAAACTGAAAGGGCGGTGTAAGTAATGTAAATATTGTGGGGACAGTCCAGCAACATAATATCTGCCATGTACTGCAGGCACTCTCCCCCTTCCTTTGGGGTGAGAGGAGTAGTTTCCTTCAGCCTACACAAAGACGATTCCTCTCAAGGCCACGGTTCTCCCACAAGACGTCATTCAAAATGAAGGAAACAGCTGGGATTAATTCCACCTCTCCCTGCCGTGGCAGGCAGGCTCTGGCCTCAACCAGTTCCTACCACCACAAGGCAGTTCCAGAGACAGCGATCAGTGGCCAGGCCCCCATGGACAAACATGCATCCGGTGACCAGCAAGCAGCAACCAGGAGGAAGCCAGAAAAAAGTCAGGTTAGTAAAACAAGAGGGGAGCCCGAGCTCCAGGATCGAGGGCCCAGATCAGGGAAAGGCTGAGTACGCTTGCTGGGTCAGAGGAGTTGGTATCAGTTAAAGTTCCACAAAATCAATGGTATGCAAACAAATCCTGTGTTCAAAAGGAAGTGTGTCACACTTGGCAGTATACTTCTATGTAGACCGAAGTTTCTGGAGCAAAACTGGAAGAAGTTGTAAAGTCCATTTGTGTCATGCAATGTAAGCGTAGGCCCCATTCATGTGTATATGTCAATTTTGGGTAACAATGTGATACCAACAGTACAAAACACACATATGTCTCACCCTTACTGGCAATCTAGGGACACACCTACACATAGGTATCAAGCCACAATGAGATATGTAACCGAGGTGATCAATCACAGGTTTTGTGGTGTAAGTTGGCCAAATGTTCTACATATTATCCATCAATGCTAAATTCACAAAGTCAAACACTGTGCTGTAGAACATGTCAAATATCAAGTATGAGATGTGTGGGTGATACCGTGAAGGCGTTGGTAATGGGCATTAATTCTTGTTGCCAATTTTTGGTTGTTTAAGAACTTGTGACTTTGGAATGAGACTGAAATATTTTTCATCCAAAGTTGTGACCAGTGTTTGAGAGTAAGTGGAGTTCCTTGTGAACATGGTTAAGCATACAACAGCATGTGTGGAGAGCGCACACCTTTAGGCCCATATTTATACTTTTTGACGCAAAACTGCGCTAACGCAGTTTTGCGCCCAAAAAATTAGCGCCGGCTAACGCCATTCTGAAGCGCCATGCGGGCGCCGTATTTATTGAATGGCATTAGCCGGCGTTAGCCGACCGGCGCTGCCTGGTGTGCGTGAAAAAAAAACAAGTACACCAGGCAGCGCCGGCGTAGGGAAAAATGGCGTTTGGGCGTCCAAAAATGGGGCAAGTCAGGCTGAGGCAAAAAAATCATCTTAACCCGATTTGCGCCATTTTTTTCCGACGCCCATCCCCCATTGAAATGACTCCTGTCTTAGCAAAGACAGGAGTCATGCCCCCTTGCCCAATGGCCATGCCCAGGGGACCTCTGTCCCCTGGGCATGGTCATTGGGCATAGTGGCATGTAGGGGGGCACAAATCAGGCCCCCCTATGCCACAAAAAAAAAAAAAAAAAACTTACCTGGACTTACCTTAATGTCCCTGGGGTGGGTCCCTCCATCCTTGGGTGTCCTCCTGGGGTGGTCAAGGGTGGCAGGGGGTGTCCCTTGGGGCAGGGGAGGGCACCTCTGGGCTCATTCTGAGCCCACAGGTCCCTTAACGCCTGCCCTGACCCAGGCGCTAAAATCCGGCACAAATGCGGGTTTTTTAGACCCGCCCACTCCCGGGCTTCATTTTTGCCCGGGAGTATAAATCCGACGCAATAGCATCGGAGTCATTTTTTAAGACGGGAACGCCTACCTTGCATATCATTAACGCAAGGAAGGTGTTCACGCCAAAAAATGACGCTAACTCCATGAACTTTGGCGCTAGACGCGTCTAACGCCAAAGTATAAATATGGAGTTAGTTTTGCGTCGAATTTGCGTCGAAAAAAACGACGCAAATTCGGCGCAAACGGAGTATAAATATGCCCCCTAGTTTTTATATCAGGACCTTTTCACATAGAGGGGTATTGTCACTCAAGCCTCACAGCAATGAGGTAGTGTGTCTACCTATTGGGCTGAGACTAATGTAAATAGTTATGGGCTTTGCAGCACATTGGTAATTGTGTTTTTGGTTGATACATGTCCCAATAATTCCTGCATGTTTGCCCACGCACAAATGGGAGGTTTTGAACCATTGTGAGTATGGTTGATTTATCCAGAAGTTACCTGAAACTGTATGTATTCTTCTAGACATCTACTGTTCAGATTTGTTTTGGTGGACGAGTAGGGGACTCAGTGGGAGTATGACCTGGAATAGAATATTTATTGTCCTACAGAGGATTAGGTCACACGATCACCTAGCAGTTGTGTAATGTACATACAGTGGCCATAGCGACTTGCAATGACCCCATTTTGGAAATATAGGTGAGCCCATCATTATCACATACACTACACACCACACAAGCAGGTGTGTACTTCATGTAGACTGATTGTTCTGGTTTCTGTCTCTTGACTTATCTCATGCAAGTATTGGGCCAGATGACTTTGTCCTAAGGAGACCTTTTCACTTACAAGGGGTCAAAACATTGACATACATCTCCTTTGGTTCTTTGATGAATGACAAATCAACATTGTGTTATGTTGTACACATATGTGTATTTGAACAACTTGGCCTAAGAACCAAGGATGATTGAGGGTGTCTCTTTTTGTATAGATTCTAACGGTTGAGCACACACCTGAGCACTGCATCATCTACACCTTGTATGAGCCACATTGTTATTTTCATTTGCACTTTATGAGAATATTTGAAAGCAACAGGAACGTTTCCAATCTCAGCGCCTGTGTTTTTGCAACCTGTAGGAAAATGCCTCTGATGGCATGGTTACCCCCTAACTGTTTGCCTTTTGTTGATGCTAGTTATGATTGAAAGTGTGCTGGGACCCTGCTAACCAGGCCCCAGCACCAGTGTTCTGTCCCTAAACAGTACCTATGTCTCCACAATTGGCACAGCCCTGGTACACAGATAAGTCCCCTGTAAGTGGTACCCCTGGTACCAAGGGCCCTGTGACCAGGGAAGGTCTCTAAGGGCTGCAGCATGTATTATGCCACCCTTGGGGGCCCTCATTCAGCACATGCACACTGCTGCATAGCTTGTGTGTGCTGTTGGGGAGAAAATTACTAAGTCAACATGGCACTCCCCTCAGAGTGCCATGCCCACAACCCACTGCCTGTGGCATAGGTAAGTCACCCCTCTAGCACGCCTTACAGCCCTAAGGCAGGATGCACTATACCACAGGTGGGGGCATAGTTGCATGAGCAATATGCCACTACAGTGTATAAGCCACATCTTAGACATTGTAAGTGCAGGGCAGCCATAAAGAGTATATGGTCTGGGAGTCTGTCATATACGAACTCCACAGTTCCATAATGGCTACACTGAAATCTGGGAAGTTTGGTATCAAACGTCTCAGCACAATAAATCCACACTGGTGTCAGTGTGGGATTTCTTAAAAAATGCACACAGAGGACATCTTAGAGATGCCCCCTGTATACCAGTCCAATTCCCAGTGTTAGGCTGGCCAGTTCCTGCCAGCCTGCCACACCCAGATGGGTTTCTGGCCACATGGGGTGAGTGCCTTTGTCACTCTGTGGCCAGGAACAAAGCCTGTACTGGGTGGAGGTGCTTCTCACCCCCCCGCAGGAACTGTAACACCTGGCGGTGAGCCTCAAAGACTCAAGCCTGGTGTTACAGCACCTCAGGCACTCCAGCTAGTGGAGATGATAGCCCCTCCGGACACAACCCCACTTTTGGTGGCAAGTCCAGAGGAGATAATGAGAAAAACAAGGAGCAATCACCCTCCAGTCAGGACAGCCCCTAAGGTGTCCTGAGCTGAGGTGACCCCTGCCTTAGGAAATCCTCCATCTTGTTTTGGAGGTGCCCCCCCAATAGGATTAGGGATGTGTCCCCTCCCCACAGTGAGCCACCCTCAAGGACAGTAGCCATTGGCTACTGCTCCCCAGACCTAAACACACCCCTAAATTGAGTATTTAGGGGTGACCCTGAACCCAGGAAACCAGATTCCTGCAACCTGAAGAAAGAAGAAGGACTGCTGACCTGAAAGCAATGCAGAGACAACAGAGACAACAAATGACTTGGCCCCAGCCCTACCAGCCTGTCTCCAGACACAGAGAACCTGCACAGCGACGCATCCAGAGGGACCAGCGAATTCTGAGGACTGACCTGCACCTAAAGGACCAAGAAACTCCCAAAGACAGCGGCTCTGTCCAAATCTACTACAAAGAAACCATCTTTAAAGAAGACTCCAGCCTCACTCCGGAAGCGTGAGTCTTCACACTCCGCACCTGACGCCCGGGCTCGTGTCCAGAAGAACCAACACCGCAGAGAGGGCCCCCAGGCGACTCCAACGATGTGGACACCCTGAGTCGACCTCCCTGCACCCCCACAATGACACCTGCAGAGAGGATCCAGAGGCTCCCCCTGACTGCGACTGCTTGGTAACAAAGCAACCTGACACCTGGAGAAGCACTGAAACTGCAGCTCCCAGGACCCAGAGGCACCAACCACTGGTGCAGAAGTGACCAGCAGGCAGCCCTCATCCTAGCCCACTCGGTGGCTGGCCCAAGAAGCCCCCCTGTGCCCTGAATACATCGCCAGAGTGACCCCCAGGTCTCGCCATTGGTTTCTATTGACAACCCGACGACTTGTTGACATACTGCACCCGGCTGCCCCTGTGCTGCTGAGGGTGTATATTTTGTGCCTGTTTGGGACCCCCCATTGCTCTACAAAACCACCCTGGTCTGCTCCCCGAGGACGCAGCTACTTACCTGCCAGCAGACTAAGACCGGAGCACCCCTGTTCTCCATAGGCACCTATGTTGTTTGGGCCCTACTTTGACCTCTGCACCTGACCGGCCCTGTGTTGCTGGTGCTGGGTGTTTGGGGTTAACTTGAACCCCCAACGGTGGGCTGCCTATGCCCAGGAGACTGAACTTGTAAGTGCTTTACTTACCCGAGAAATTAATTATTACTTACCTCCCCCGGAACTGTTGAATTTTGCACTGTCCACTTTTAAAATAGCTTATTGCCATTTTTGCCAGATCTGTGTATACTACTGTTTTAATTCAAAGTTCCATACTTACCTGTGTGAAGTACCTTAAAATTTGTGTACTTAACTAAATTCTGAATCTTGTGGTTCTAAAATAATATTTAAAAAAGAGTATTTTTCTATATAAAAAACCTATTGGCCTGGAGTTAAGTCTTTGAGTGTGTATTCTCATTTATTGCCTGTATGTGTACAACAAATGCTTAACACTACCCTCTGATAAGCCTACTGATCGACCACACTATCACAAAATAGAGCATTAGTATTATCTAATTTTGCCACTGTCAACCTCTAAGGGGAACCCTTGGACTCTGTGCACACTATCTCTCACTTTTGAGATAGTATACAGAGCCAACTTCCTACACAACCTAAATGAGAATTTACCATTTGGCTGTGTGAAGATTACATTCACTGTTGGTTACCTCAAATTCACACTAGGGGTGTCCAGCCTTGTTTTGTTAAAAAGAGTCCTACAACAGACGCTGTGTTTGTAAAGCACTTGCTAAGAGTGGCACTACATGCACATAACTTTGTAAAACTACTTCCAAAGTTTTAAAAACGTACATCTCCCATTTCCTTTACCCATGGGAGTTGTTCCTTTATTCCTGGTTTTGTGTTCTGGCTCCTATGCAGTAATAAGTGTGTATATTGTAAAATTGATTTCATATGTGGTTACACTCACACTCAAACATGCAAGGCCTCTCAGGAGCGGAGAAGCACATTTGCCCTATGTTTTTCAGTGTAGCTTTATACAACATTTATCAATAGACCCAGAACTCCAAAAATAATCCCATGCATTTCATGCATACTGACAACCTAAGTATTTGACTATCTTTGTATCCTTGTGTGGCACAGGTAGGATGCAAATTCATAAAGAGTCTGGTCATGAGTATCTGCATATTATCAGTGCAACCAGGATAAGTTATGCACTTTAGAATATCTTCGATGTGAACATTTAGGCTATCATATGCGTTTGATCACGTTGTCATATTCACAGAGCTAGATATATGTGATGTGTAGAACAGTGTTATTGGCTCACATGCTTCACAGGCCCCCTTTTTCCAGGATAGGTATTTGTGTGCTTAGTAAAGGCTTTCACTGTGTGCCAAGTCAAGTAACTGAAGCTTATTGTCACACAGGGACGCCCCATTGGTAGACAAGACATTCTGCATAATGCCATCGTAGTGGATGTACTTGTTGGTGCACATTAGAAATTGGGTCTCTAGTTGGCACAGGTATGCTCTCTTTCCAAGTAGGGGGCACAATCCTAGTCAGGGTAAGTCAGATACATTCCCTAAATTAACCTGAGCTTACCTGCTGGTAGTTTGGCACAGCGCAGTCAGGCTTAACGTAAGAGGCAATGTTTAAAGTATTTGTGCAACATTTAAATTACAGTAACACAGTGAAAGTGCCACAAAAAGACTCCACACTAGTTAGTAAATAGAGGATATTTTTTATGTGTAAAATAAGACCAAAACAATAAAAATCCAATAAGTAGATCTCAAGATATTAATTTTGAAAGAACAAACTGCAATATAGTGCTTAGAAGTCAATAGCGCTAGACCGGGGTTAATCCAATGCGATGGAGGGCAGGTTTGCTACAGGGCCCACACAGGGTCTGCTGAAAAGTACCTCAGATGGAGAGTTGCATCGACATCGAGGAGGGAGTGTGAAGACGATGTGTCGGTTCCGAACCATGAATCCGGAGGATGTGCCATCATTGAGCTGCACAAAGCCCAGCAGTCACCCACCCTAGAACTGTATTCAAAGACAGGCAGAGGCACAGAATGGTTAAAGTAAGAAAATGCCAATGTTCTAAAAGTGATGATAGAAAGGGACAACCCTGTACGTCCTTGGGAGTTTGGGCATAAATAAAATAAGATAAAGTGGCCAATAAGGGACTTATTTGAACAATAAATGTAATTTAAATCATGAATAATTTTAAGATGTTCAAATCACTTGGGGTTTATTTTATTCCCTTTGAACACCTCTCTAGATTTTTCATTCTTTATCTTTAGTCTCTCTTGTTTATGGCCTTTTACTCTTGTTTAAAAACCTTACCTTAACTTTCTAAAACGTGGCATTTTCAAACTTATAATTTAAAATCCAGCTTCACCGTGAGTTGTGATTTTAAATTGTGAGTCCAGAGACGCCAAACTTCAAATTCCTATCTTTTCCGAATTGGAAATTACACTTAAAGAGTGTGGGAGGGATAGGTCTTGCAGTAGTGAAAAACAAATGCAATAGATTTTCACTACCAGGACATGTTAAACTTAAATGTATATGTCCAACTTTTTTAATACACTGCTCCCTGCCCTTGTGACTAGCTAGGACATACCTTTGGCTGACTTACATATAGTAAAAAGGAAGGGTTGGGCCTGGCAAGTGCACCCACTCTGCAGTGGTAGGCCTGAGGCATTTTAAGAGCTACTGTAGTGGGTGGCACAATCAGTACTGCAGGCCCATTAACAGCATGTAATCTACAGGCCCTGGGTACATATAATGCACTTTACTAGGGACTTAGAATTAAATTAAATATACCAACTGTGGAAAAGCCAATATCTTCAAGCTTAGAGGACTTGCACTTTAGCTCTGGTTAGCAGTGGTAAAATGCACAGAACCATGAATCCAGCAAAAATGAAGTGAGCAAAACATGAGGTCAGAAGGCAAAAAGTCAGGGGAAACCACACCAACGGTGCAACGTTTAACAGTGGATATGCAAAGATAGCAGGTGATAGTGTTATTAGCTCACCCTCCTTCAGATGATAAGGGAGTTCTGTTAACACCCATCCACCATGGTATAATTAATCCATTCTGCAAGAAAATAGAACACTCTGGTTTACAGGAGTTCATGTATTTTCAAATGTGGTTGGGTCAGCATGAACATTTTTGCAGTGTTTGGAGCAACAACACTGTTGGACCTGGCCATTTTTACAGGGTCATCCCCAAACTTTTTGCCTTCCTCCTCCTATTTTCTTTCTGACCTCTTTATGTTAGCTCTAGGGCTCTGGGCACTTTATCACTACTGATCAGTGCTAAAGTGTATGTGGTCTCACTTCTAAACTTGGTATGATTGGCTTACATTTGATTGCCACATTTAATTTACCTATAAGTCCCTTGTACAGTGGTATCCCTTATACCTAGGGCCTATAAATTAAATGATACTAGTGGGCCTGCAGCGCAGCTTGTGCCACCCACAGACGTAGCCTTTCAAACCTGTCTCAGGCCTTCCACTGCAGGGCCTCTGTGCGCTGTTTACTGCCACAGGCACCTGGCATCTAAATTTACTTGCCAGGCCTGAGACTCCCCTTTTGCTACATATAAGTCACACTTAAGGTAGGCCTTAGCTAGCCCTATGGTCAGGGTGCTGTGTATGTAAAAGGTAGGATATGTTTATTTATGTACTACAGTCTTAGTAGTGACAAACATCCTCAGTTTCTCACTACTGTAAACTGTGAGCGCTGCTCCTCTCATAGAATTGCATTGGAAATGCTTTAACATATGTCTAAGTGGCATTGTCTGATCTATGAGGGGTGGCGTGGGCATGTTTGATATGGGTGAAATACAGTGAGAGATGCTGCTTGCTGGTGTAGGTGGATTCTTTTTACTACCATTGTAGAAATGGCACTTTTAGAAAGTGAGCATTTCTCTGTGCTTATGATTCTGGTGTTTTGCAGCTTGACTCCAATCCAGGTCTGGGGCAGAGTTACAGCTGGGCTCTGTGCATAATTTTCAGACAGCCTGTACACAGGGAGGGGGTGAGGTATAACAAGAGTACATCTTCATACTGAATGGTCTTCCTAGGCTGGGAGAAGTAGAGGCGTGGCACACATGCATCTGTAAAGGATGTGCCTTCACCTCACACAAAGGGCTCTTTTACCCCCTACTGATGTCTGGAGCCAGTGTTGGGGGAGAAAGGGAACATCCCTGGAACTGGTTAGTGATTGTTAGAACCCCCATCCCCCTTTAATGGAAGCTGCACGAAATGAGTATAAGGACAGGGGGATATCCCCCACATTTGGAGACACTACAAGGACATGGACACCATATTCTGCTGGAAGGAATTGCCAGGAACTGCCATTAAGACTGCTCTGCTGGTGTGCTGACCTGTGCCCTGCTCGGTCACCAGAAGGATTGCCATTTTAGTTCACCAGGACCTTTATGCTGGCCTGCCTGCACACTGCTTTAGTGCCCCAGTGATCTCCAGGGGCTGGGTGGTGTGCCCCCTTTTTCCAGTCACTCATTTTTTTGAGCGGTGCAGTGCATGTGGAGCACTTGGAAAGCACGTGAAAAGCACTTTATGGTGCTGTCCTTAGGTGTTGTCCCCCCTTGGGCGTTTGGAAGCACCCCCGTGTCTCCTTGTGTGAGGCTCCAAGAGGTTGCTGACAAGAGCAGATGAAGTACGCTTCATCAGTGCCCCCTGGGCAAAAGCAGGTGCTACCTTCCATAGTCAAGGCTGGGGAGACGGTCACGCCCGCTCCGCTGTTCAGCTTGGGATAGTTTCACCACCCGGACCCAGGTGAGCAGCCAGCATCTGCCTGGCTGAGGTGCATAACGCAGCTAACTAGAAACCTCATTTTTAAGAAATACTGATTGAGAGCTAAGGATGTCAAGAAAGAGTCCATTTGCGAGACATGTCATGTGACATGCAGAGGTGAAGAGAATTTCAGTGAGGAGGTAAAAATTACCATTAAGGAAGGTACGAGTGTTTCAAAGTATAAAAGTGGTTACATCAACAGGTGCCCAAATAAAGAATAAAGTACTGGGTGACAAAGGAGATGGCATGAGGTCTAATAGAGGATCACTGTGAAACTTGTCATGGAGGCACTGACAAATGTAATCGGGCAGATTGCTGCCAAAAACTGGTGAAGTCTACATCTTCCTTCCTTGAGGGGTGTTGTGCCTCCCCTCCATCATGGGCCGAAGAGGTAGCTGCCCTGTACCCATGTACATTCATCAGTGCCAGTGAGTCAGCCTGGAAATCCCTGGCAAGGGTCTTGTGGCTTGCCAACAAAGCAACAACTTTGCTATTGAGGTCAATCATTGTTCTATTTAGGAGTTCATCTTGCGCCCCATGGATTCTATGATGCTATGGATGCCCCAGCTGAGTGGCAACTTGACTATTGTCAGAAGTAGAGGGCTGGTGTTGTTTCCGCTGCATCATGACACCAGCACTGTCATATAGGAACTCATTAATCAAACGGGTAGGTGCCTATAATAGCCTTAGCCATACCCTTATTAGCACTCAGATTCCTACAGTCGCCTTCTAGGGTGTGTGCTATAGTCTCCATCCCCACCTGCACCTCATCAACCATTTGCTGCTGGACTCCTACCACTTGCCTTTGAAATTCAATTTGGGGGTCTTCGGAGTCCTCAGCTAGAATACCATAGCTAGATGGGACCTGTACTGTGGATGGTGGAGTCTCAGGAGATCATGCAATGTCTTCCTCACTTGGCAAGACAGGAGGAGGAGATTCAGTAGAGTTCAGTTGTTGAAAGGTGTCACCATCCATGGGGGGGCAGGATGGTTTCCTCAACAGGTGGGTCATCAAGGACAGACTGCTCTCTAGAAGGTGATGTCTGTTCCTCTGAAAAGAGAGTAAGGAATATGTCAGTATCTCCTAGTAAAATAAATAGACATAAGTATTTTTACTGACATTCATACTGTTTTTTTTCAGTTGTCAAATACACATGGATATACGGCACATACATTACAAGCAGTAGTTTAGGCCATGTTAGACTGTTGTTACCTTACACATGACAGAACCTTGGCAGTGTTCAGAATACTTCTGAATGAATGAGGGATACCATTAATTTGATGACATACAATGCAAAGCAGCTTGGATGCTTGCTGGCCTACTCTCCATAAAAGAGTGAGTGCAGGTAATGGGCACTTCTTACACTGACCATGATGTTTGTGGTTAGTGCCTAGACTGATGCTACAATAGGTCCTTTACCTCACTTCTGAGACCATTGCACCATTTCACCAGGGTGCCACCATAACACAGTAGTGTCCAAGTCATATTTTGTTGTGTTTCATTACTTATCCTTGCACACAGTAAACCACAAAAATCTGCCTTGGTGTTCTGTCTTGCAATTTTAACAGATTATGGCTCTCATGATGACATTGGCAGTAAATCCCACTTACCGCCACGCTGAGTGCCGCCAGCTTACCGCGGCGGCGGCGGATATCTGTTCACCATATTATGACACACACACACCAAGCCGTCAGTATTCAGCCACAGACACATATCAGCCACACGAAAGGTCAGTTATAAACTAGCGGTATTCAAAACCACACAGATACGCCAACAGAACTACGCCCACAACATTATGACCCACGAATCACCAGGGCAGACATTCAATGGCAGTAAACCATTGGCAGTACATACTGCCGCACTCAAAATGGACACACAAACAAAACACCACCATGTTGGACAATTCAAACAACACACACCTGACACCCATACACACACCACACCCAGACACCCACACCACTATAGAACACACACCCACATTACCCACATCCCTTTACCATTACAAGACATTGCCAGCAGAGAGACATCAAGACCACAGACACAACCAGAGCCACACACTATACACACCTATACACCACTCATGCACCCCACATCACACACCCCAACACATTACCCAACACACCCTCACCTACACACCTCACACAACACCTGTGGCACCACAAAGACACCCCTGTTTCACAGAGGAGGAGCTAAGGATCATGGTGGAGGAAATCATCAGGGTAGAGCCACAGCTATTTGAAGCACAGGTGCAGCAGATATCGATAGCTAGGAAGATGGAGCTATGGTGGAGAATCGTGGACAGGCCAATGCCGTGGGACAGTACCCAAGAACTAGGGATGACATCATGAAGAGGTGGAACGACCTACAGGGGAAGGTACGTTCCATTGCAGCAAGACACCAGAGGTCTGGCGGTGGACCCCCACCTCCTACCCCCACAACTAACAGCGTGGGAGGAGCAAGTCTTGGCAATCCTGCATCCTGAGGGCCTGGCCGGAGTAGGAGGAGGACTGGACTCTGGTAAATCAACTCTCTACTACTATCACCCCCCTACCTGCATGCCATCACACACCCCCACCCTCACCCTCACTCCCTTCACTCCATCACACCCCACCATCACATCTCACTCATCCCAATGCCAAGCCCTGCATGTTCTACCAATGCATGAACACCACTCACAGCCCTGCATGGACACTCATCACTAAAGCATGCACACCATAGAGAACTAATCATCCCACCATACACCAATGTACACAAGTGAAAGCTGCCAGGGATAATACAACCAAAGAGGGGAAGCCACAGATGCACAATATAAACTATAACACAGCATTTACATCCCCACAGGTACCCCAGCCAAAGTCAGCGGAGAGGAGGTGCCAGCACTATTCAGTCCCCAACAGAAGAGGCCCACAGTGATGACAGCAACTTTGGTCTTCAGGATCTGGATGACCTACCTGGCACATCAGGGACCTCTGGACAACCGGTTACCCAGGCCCAGCCACACACCACTGCAGAGCCTCCCCCATCAGGAAACACCACCATAGCACCCACCCAGCGTACCCACACATCTGTCCCCAGGACACGTCAATCAGCAGTATGTCCATCTCTACAGGGACCCCAGACCACACCTCATACCCGAGACAATCAGGGACCTGGTGTCAGGGGCAGTGGGCACACGAGGACAGAGGCACATGCCAACTGGGAAACTGGGAGGAGTGCTGTGAGCAAGGGGGAGGACAGGCCCAGGGAACCAACTCTCCAGGAGGCACTTGCAGAGATTCTGGTAGCTTATCAACATTCCCAGGACACGATGGGCCAGATCCTGGACAATGTGCAGGAGAACAGGTGGCTGCAGGAGGGACAGTACCATGGGATCAGGGAGGACTTGCAGGCCATCAAGAACACCCGGATCTCCATAGCAGGGGTGCTGGCAGACATGGCCAATATTATGAGGGAGGCAGTCACACAACAGCAGGCCCCTGCCACTAGCCAGACATCTGAACAGCCATCCACCTCCGGTACCGCTAGTGAACAGGAGGCCCCGCCACAGGACTCCCAGGCCACCAACACCCCTCCCCATGCAGAAGGAAAACCACCCCGCAAACATTCCCTGTGATCCAGACAGAAGCCAGAGACACTTGCTAAGACCTCCGCCAGGAAACAAGACTCTCCTGATTGTCTCTCTTGTGTCCCACTCAGTCACCCTGTTCACCTTGAACTGTCATTGCTCCCCTTCCTATGTCCCCTTGGCACCTGTGCTACAAACAGACAGGAACAATGCCCTGGACTTTCCTCCATCATCACCCCATCCTATTGCACTTGCCCCTCTAAATTTTAACACATCAATAAACACTCTTGGAAAAAAGAAGTTTGGAGTATGTCATGTATATCAATTATGTATTTATGGAAACAGGTACAAACATTGCAATTCAACTGAAAATGAGCATAGATTAATGACCTGTATCTGGCTGCAGTGATCACACCAGGAGTATAAGTGAGGTCACCAACATCTGCAAAATGAATTGCCAGAGGGAACAGTAAGTGGGCATAGAGGTGGGAAATATCAGCATGCCAGTGCCACAGAAATTCAAACAAATGTCATTGAAATGTGAAGTAACACTATTCTACCTGTGTGTCATTGGACGTATTGTCTGATCACTGATGTTCTATTGCCCTCATCCTCATCCTCTGCTTCCTCATCCTCACTGTCCATAGGGTCCACTGCTGGCACACAGGCATCTCCAGCCTCCTCCTCCTGCAGGAATGAGACATGGCGTCTGAGGCTCACGTTATACAACATGCAGCATGCCACCACTATCTTCAGACCTTCTTGGGTGAGTAGCACATGTATGCCAAGGGTGGTGTTGGTGCAGCCATTGACCAAGTGTATCCTTTGTCTCTCTCCCCCTTTTTGACTTGTCATCCTGTCCTTATGTGCGTTAGCATCATCTCGCGGATGAGCAGAGGCACCAGGGACAGAGGGAGCTGCATCCCACAGGACCCAGGAGGCAGAGTCCACCGATGCTGAGGGGACCAGTGGGATGGAGGGCGAGGAGAGCACCATAGAGGTGACTGGAGGGGACAGTTCTGACACAGATACCTCCTCCAATGGAAGCTCCCTCGTGGTGGTGGATACTTCTGTGACTACCCCTGCTACAGGTACAGCCACCACACCCTGTACCAGCACCATCCTCCCAGCAGCCCCTCATCGAGTTGCCCGTGCCCACTCACCCAGGAGGGTGGGCATCTCCTTCGCCTCAGGCACCTCAGGCCCTGCCCCAGTAAGCCCTGCTGCCCTGAGTGAAGAGACTATTGACCTCCTGAGCTCCATCTCTGTAGGGCAGTCAACCATTGTGAATGCCATCCAGGGGCTGGCAGCCCAGGTGCAACAATCTAATGCAATCCTGGAAGGCGTTCACACTGGATTGGCGGTCCAACAGAGATTGATTGAGGCTTTGGCCTCCTCTCCAATGGCAGCCATTGTCCCTGTTTCTATCCTTCCCCCTCCAAATTCCACTGCCCAGTCCCATTCTCCTCAACCCTAATCCATCCCAAGCACACAGGCAGACGAGCATGCACACAAGACAACACACAAGAGTATCACAGGCAAACACAAGCACCACACTTCATCCCACAGGCACTCACACAAACACCATCCAGTTGCAGACACAAAAACATCCACTATTTCCACTGTCTTCCCCATCCTCCTCCACCACCTCCCACCCAGTTCCATCCACACTCACACCTGCATGCACTACATCATCATCCACTACCAACATCACCACACCAAGCAGAACACAGACCTCACTGGCAGATAGCTCCACAACAGCCATGCACACGTCTCCTGTGTCCTCTCCCACTGTGGCTGTCCCCCCTCCTAAAGCACACAAACGCAAGCACTCAGACACCCAACAGCCATCCACCTCACAACAGCATACAGCCCATGCACCTGCATGCAAAATCAGCAGACAGACACCTCCAACAACCACTCCCTCTTCCTCCACTCCCATTCCGTCTCCCTCTTCCCCCAAATGTCCCTAAAAAGACTGTTCCTATCCACCATTGACCTCTTCCCTACCCCTCCCCCATCCTCCACGTATGGGCAGGGTAGGAAGAACCCAGCCAAGCACCACAGCTACACAGTCCACGGGCCCCGTCGTCACCACACCCACTCGTGGTGGAAAAGGACCCAGGCCACATGTCCTGAAGGTGAAGGAGCCTGAACCAGACAGCCTCATGAGAAAGGAGACTGCCTCAGCTGCCAGTAAGACCAAGGAGCCTGCCCCAGCAGGCAAGAAAGGAAAGGTACCTGCCCTAGCTGCCAGGAAGACAAAGGAGCCTGCACCAGCAGGCACGAAGGGAGAGGAGCCTGGCCCAACTGCCAGGAAGAGCAAGGAGCCTGCACCAGCAGGCAGGAAGAACAAGGGGCTTGGGGCAGGAACTGTGACGGAGCCCCCACCACCAACCATGGTTGTGCAGCTGTCTGAAGTTGCAGGGTATGGGCCGGAGCCTCCCCTCACCAGTAGCACCACCACCACTGTGCAGCTGTTTGAGGATGCCGGGGATGGGCAGGAGCCGCCCCCCACCAGTAGCACCACCACCACTATGTAGCCGTCCGAGGTTGTAGGGGGTGGGCGGGAGCGTCCCCCACCAGCAGCACCACCACCACTGTGCAGCCGTCGCTGCCGGCGGACGGTAGGTAATCCTTCCTCCATGGACTGCTGTGAGGCCTGCCCCCCTGCAAAGCCAGTTGGTATGACACCCACCTGAGAGTCTGTGGCCTATCACTCCCCAGGAACAAGAGTACAGGGCAGGTTGCCCACTCGAGATCCAGTGGGGAAGACACCCACATGCCCAACACTCCCCAGGATCAAGCACAGGGCACGATGCACCCTCCAGAACCAGTGGGCAAGACACCCACTCCAGAGAATGTGGCCCATCACTCCCCAGGACCAAGATCACAGGGCAGGTTGCCCCCACCAGAACCAGTGGAGAAGAAACCCACATTCCCAACACTCCCCAGGATCAAGCACAGGGCACGATGCCCCCTCCAGAACCAGTGGGCAAGGCACCCACATGCCCAACCCTCCCCAGGATCAAGCACAGGGCACAATGCACCCTTCAGAACTAGTGGGCAATACACCCACTCGTGAGACTGTTGCCTTGCACTCCCCAGGACCAAGATCACAGGGCAGGTTGCCCCCACCAGAACCAGTGGAGAAGACACCCACATTCCCAACACTCCCCAGGATCAAGCACAGGGCACGATGCCCCCTCCAGAACCAGTGGGCAAGACACCCACATGCCCAACTCTCCCCAGGATCAAGCACAGGGCACGATGCACCCTTCAGAACCAGTGGGCAATACACCCACTCGAGAGACTGTGGCCTTGCACTCCCCAGGACCAAGAGCACAGGGCATGTTGCCTCCTCCAGAACCAGTAGGGAAGACACCCTCATGCCCAACACTCCCCAGGATCAAGCATAGGGCATGATGCCCCCTCCAGAACCAGTGGGGAAGGCACCCACTCGAGAGACTGTGGCCCATCACTCCCCAGGGCCAAGAGCACAAGGCAGGTTATCCCCTCCAGAACCAGTGGGAAAGACACCCACATGCCCACACTCCCCAGGATCACGCACAGGGCACGATGCCCCCTCCAGAACCAGTGGGCAAGACACCCACTCGAGAGACTGTGGCCCATCACTCCCCAGGACCAAAAGCACAGGGTAGGTTGTCCCCTCCAGAACCAGTGGGTGAGACACCCACATGAGAGACTGAGCTTGCACTTCACAGGTCCAAGATGAGGGCATGAGCCCCCCCCAGAACCGGTGGTCTTGTTACATCTCCCTGCTGAGGTGCCCTACTGAGGTGCCTGCCTATTTACCAACTGATGCCCCTGCAGTGTTCTCTCTGTGTTGAAGCAGGTGACATGTGTGGCTGTGGACTACACAAATAGTGAACTGGGCAGTGTCCCTTTTTCTGTACATATGTATATATCTCTTATCTTGCCTAACTTATTTTTCATGCTGTGTTGATCTCATTACATTCACTTTTGCAAAATTGTTTTGTCCTTGCATTATTCATCCGGGATACGGGGTAAAAAACAATTTTGTATTGCAGCTGGTTGTATGTATGGTGTTGGGGGGTGTGTGTGTTGTGCATGTGTGTGCCACTATTGTTTTTCTCCCCTTCCCCTGTGTGCTAGGCGGCTGTACTCACCGTTGTCTTTGCCGGCATTGGTGTTCGTGGTGGAGCAGAACGTAGAAAATCATGGGGAAGACATGCAGTTCAGGTTCCATGGCGGCGTGGTTGTTCCCTGTGTCTCCAATGGTGAGTCCTTTGACTTCTGAGCTCAGTTTCCACCAGGCTTTTGATGTCATTGGTACTGCCCTGGAAAATGTGGCGGTTTGCAGGGCCATAATATGGTAGGCAGAACATTGACTTCTGCCTGGCTGTAAGCGGCTACCGCCATGGTGGCTGTTGTTCCTGCCCTGGCGGTCGGTGTGGTACATTAGCTGTCTTTCAGAGATCTTTTCACCACGGTCATAATTTGGCTGCAGTTACCACCAGCCTGAGGGTGGTATTACCGCCACCTTAACACCAACTGCCAGGGTTGTAATGATGGCCTATGTGGCATTGGGGACTTGTATGTGCCACACATCCATGTAACTCTACACAACAAGCAACCTTGCTACACTACAGGAATGGTTAATGACATGTATATATGATACTTCAATTTTTTTTTATATCCAGTAATTTCATAGTACACACATTCATCTCTGGAGTACAGAACAGTGAACACTGACCCCCATCTCTGAAAGGGATTACGAACATCCAAAGTGAAACTAAGCAACATCTCAAGCTCAGTCTATTGATTCTGAAACCAATCTACCTATCTGCAGAGTCCCCCTAATCTCTTTACTCAACCACACTCACTTGTACATGTACATGGCTCCTCCGGCAATCATCATTCAAACCCAGACACTGTACTTAATTTCACATCCTGATGACACCCGTATCATAAGATGATTTTCAGAAGACACAAAAACCACTAACATTTGTTACATTATGCTGTTGTCCAGCATGCCTATTTATATGTGAGTAATAGGTCATACTGACCCTCAGTAGAAGTTAGTGAGGATAATCTGCACCATGTCCTTTCATTCTGGGCTTATCATCTGGTGCTACTTTTTAATGACCTCAAGGGCACCATGGTGCTACCAGATGTATGGAAAGGCAGTATTATTCACCCAATATACAAAACAGGAAATCCTGCAAACCCTTCAAACTATAGGCTAATAGCCTTGATAGACGTGGAAGCAAAGCTCTATGCAGCCTGTCTTCTGCAACAACTGACAGAATGGATCCACGATAGACATCTAATTCCACAATGCCAGACAGGCTTCAGAGCTGGTATGGGGGCCTCCACCAACCTTGCAGTCCTGGCTGTGCTGGGAGATAAAGCCAGGCTTAAGAAGAAAAGGCTATTTGTGTGCTTTAAAGACCTAAAGGCAGCTTTTGATTGTGTACCAAAAACCCGCCTATGGGAGAAACTGAAAAGTTGGTGCTTACCTGGCAGCATCCTCAATGTAATGATAAACTTGTATACAGGCACTTGGGTGCCAGTAAAAATTGGAGAGGGTGGCCACCTCTCCAACAGTGTATCAACAGTGCTAGCTCCTTCATTGTACAATTTATATCTTGAAGATCTAGCTGAGGCTCTTGAACCTGTAAATAGCCACCCGCCATTATTGGCAAGGAAAGGAATAGCATGGCTACAGTATGCAGACATAGTTTTGCTCAGTCAAACACCTGTTGGACTACAGCATAGCATTGATGAGCTTCATACATACATAACAATGCAAGGTCTGGATTTGAACTTGAGTAAAACAAAGGTTGTCCGCCTAGTCGAAAAGAAGTGTAAATCTTCTTCATGATTCATGAATGGAACCCGGGTGGAGGCTGCCCCCACATACAAATATTTGGGATTTACTACGGATCACCTCTTGACTTTCAAGCCACAGCTGGCTGTTGCTAAAGCTAAAGTCATCTCTTTGACCTACGGCTTTAAAGTACTGAAACAAAAATTGAGCTGCCCGTCGCACACTCACTTGCTCTCTGTCATGGCAGCACGGCTAATGCCGACGTTACATATGGAGCCGAAATCATGCTGGGGAAGGAGGCAGTTTTCTTCAACCAAGTCCAGACAAAGGCTTACAAAATGGTTTTTCGGATACCACGACCAGGATCTCCAGCCCAAGTCTGCCTAGAATTGGGACTGAAAAACTACGAATTTCATAGTAAATGTGCCTTCACCAAGTTATGCTGGGGAATGCGCGCAGCAGAGATCGGTACCTTAAATAACTTATTTGGATGGAAATTGAGGAGCAACAGCGTCAAAATGATAAAGGTACCTGGGGTCATCATTTAAATACCTGTATAAAAGCACTAGATTTTCTAGAAGCCTGGGAGCGGATCCTGGGCAAAACTGAGTTTTACCGGAAGGCAAATGCTGCCACTAAGATGAAATCTTTTATTTCTGATAAACATCAGAAGAAGACAGCATACCTGGACTGTAATAACATTGTATAAAACATTACGGGCCCAGGAATACATAGCAGCATCCTTCAACCAGTTGCTGAAACATCAGTTCATGGTTTTTCAATTTGGGCTGATGGAAACTAAAGATATGGTCCCTTTATGGAGACAGCAAGATCTGACACATTACTGTCAACTGTGTGGGTGCAAACAGGAGTCATTAGAACACATCTTTTGCGTGTGCCCGGCTTTGCCAGGCCTCAGGACACTTTGGCCTTCATTACAACCTTGGCAGTCGGACGAGGCCGACCGCCAAGGCTGTACCGCCAGTCGGCCGCCCATACGGACAGCGGGGATGTTGGCCGTAACATTGCAGCCAGCTCCTAATGGAGCTGGTGGCAATGTGGCGGTGCAGCGGGTGCAGCAGCACCCGTCGTGCTTTTCATTGTCTGCCAGACAGACAGTGAAAATCACGACGGGGTTGTGCCTGTGGGCCCCTGCACTGCCCATGCAAGTGGCCCCCAGGGGCCCCGCAACTCCCCTTCCCCCCAGCCTTTCCATGGCGGTGTCTACCGCCACGTACAGGCTGGCAGGAAGGGGAGTCAAAATCCCCAGGGCAGCACTGTAAGCAGCGCTGCCCTGGTGGCTTCAGACAGCCGGGACAACCATGGCGGTAAACCGTCTGTCCCGGCGGTTGCGCCGCTGTCAAAATATGGCAATTTGTGCCGCCAGCCTGTTGGCGGTACGATCGCCACTTCAACCCTGGCGGTCGTAGACCGCCAGGGTTGTAATGTGAGCCTGTATCTGAAAAAAACATCTTTAGGACGTTGAATATATACGCTCATGCAGGCTGGCAGTCATCATTTGGCTTAGTGGTCTCTCAATTCCGTTTTCTTGTTGAGCGACCAAATTTGTCATGTTTGTGACAAAGTAAGACCCTCCACCAAACTCTAAACCAGGCCCTATGTGTTTCTCTCTTGGAATGGTGCCTCCCGTAGAGGAATGTAACACCTTGAGAAGCATTTTTGCATGCAATTACACTAGTACACATGGTACGCCTTCATTGGCAGTTCTCCCTGATGTACTTACACAGATACAAAATGAGCGCAGAGCTGCACCAGCTCTTGACTTCAGAATACAATTTATGGAGGACTTATCTGCAGTGTCCTCTATTATCCTAAGCAATATTGAGGGAGAGGCTACAGTTCTGGCTATCTGCCAGAGACTAAAAGCAGTTTCAGTTCAAGAATGTCCATTGGAACTACCAAAAATAATTGTGGAAATTAATACCTCTTTGGGTAGAAACACCTTGGGTATTCAACCCAACGAGCCACATTTAAAACTCCAAAATAACTCTGAGGGTTTGTTAAAGAAAAATTAGCAGTACATGGGAAGAAGAAACAGAAAGACAAAGAAAAGAGGAAGACTGGATCACCTGCTTCTTGAGAATTTGGCTGGGGCAGTTATACTTTAAGAGACCACAGTAATAATGTAAAACCCTGAATGGTATCAGTAGTTTGATAGCCATTCTTTATGAAACAGGACTTGGGTAAGAGTGCTTCTAGACAGTGCCGCAGAAGTAACAATAGTGCACCAGATGCTTCAGATATTTCTGGATGTGAATCTATCTGATGACTTTGTACAGATCAAGACTCCAGATTAACATTTAAATACTCCTGGTAAGCTTTACAATCTAAACAAACATACAAACTGAAGGGGACATACCATGTATTATTAAAGCAGTCTTTTGGTCAAAATTATCTGATGGTTATGACATCATCCTAGCAGAAGAAAACTGGCCTCCAGTCTTTATTAGGGAAGCACACCGTGAGAAAAAGGGTAGCCTTCTCACTCATAGTACCTGAGGATATCAGAGAAATGTATGCCATGGACTGGGCTAAGAGACAAGCTCCAGCCTTATATAAAAAACCAAGTGGGGTGGGACAAACACTCCAGCCTTTTTTTCAGCACGCATCATGGAGATCTTACAATCAGAGATTTAAAATAAAACGGCGGTCTCCTGCCCTTTTCTTCTATTTGACACCCGTGTGGGCCAGGTCCCGGGACATTGAGAAAGGAGAGGGGAACACGGGCCCCCCTCCATAGGCTTATATTAGCCCAAGGGACAACCAACTCCCCGGGTGATTAGACAAAAATGTGTGCGGGCTGTGGGCCCCCTGTTCCCCAGGAACCACCACCTCCCTGGGGCAAAATCTTTATTTTATATGGGAGAGGCCCATACAGCCTCCTCCAAGGCCCTGGGAACCGCCACCTCCGAGAGCTAAATAATGAGTTTGTGGGGCTGAGGCCCACCGGGCCCCCCTGCAGCCCTGGGGACCGACACCTTCCTGGGGTAAGTTAGTACAATTAAGGGAAGCCGTGCCTCTCCACAGCCCCAGGGACTGCCACTTTTGAAATATGATAATGAAGGGAGTCCATTGTGGGGCCCCCGAGACTACCACCTCCCGGGTCAAAGATTAAGAGTGGAGGGGGGCAGAATGGGGGCAATTCTGCCCCCCCCAAAGAGCCAATTATGACCCTGTGGACCACCATCCCTCAGGTCTGGCTCCTGCTATGTCCCAGGCTGCCTACCTCTGGGACATAGCTGTTTTCTCAGACTTGGCAGGAGCTTTGACAGCTGCCGCCAAGTCACAGCAAACACTCTGCAAGTCAGAGCAAACAGAAATCCGCTCCCATGGACTTCTCATCTTGCTTCCTGGGAGCAGAGGTTTCCTCTGTTTCCCTGATTGGAGAGATGTGGACAGGGAAACAGAGGAAACCATTGTTCTCAAAGACAGGGAGCTGCATGTTTAAGAGCTCCCTGTCTGTGACAGCAATGCTGGCTCCTGCAGGAAGCAGGGAGCCGGCTGGGACCACGGGGGTCTTAAGGTTTCCCTAGTGGTCCCACTGTACACCTGAGTGCCCTGCGAGGTGCTTAAGACAGATGGCCGGGCCCCAGGGGATGGGGTTCCTGGCACCAAAATCAGCCCAGGGAGGGGGGCGTCATGCTGGGGAGATGAAATTAATGTGGCTGTAAATTCCAAGAGTGCTCCGGGAGGCTATGAAGGGGAGCCTGTTTGATGTCTGTATTTCACGTGCTTGCTGCTTGCACGAAGGAGGCACCCATCTGAAAGTGTTCGGTAACATTAGCAGCTTTTGTGGAATGAAATAATTGTTGTTACCAGAACCACCGTAGCCCTGCCAACTCGGAAATATTTGCTTGCTGTTAATTCAGGACATGACTACATGGATTAGCGTAAATTACTTAACAAACGCTTTCAAGCATGGAGTAAAATTATGGGCAAAAATACAGCTTGATGCCAAAGAATATCACATTTATTTATGAAGGGACATTGACATGCTTTGAAAGACACGATATTTAACAACAGTGTTTAAACTGAGAGTGCACCGGATATAATAGTTGAAGGAATGTGCCCAGAAACCACTTTGGTATTATAATCCACTGGAGTAAAAGTATGACTGGGACTATGTAAACAACTTCTAAGACACAACATGATGGCGGCGCTCTTAGCAAGATTTTCAATGGGGAACGCAAGTCCCTTTTCACTTACAAATACCATGATTAAAGAGCAATGAAAAGAACGTATTTAAGCACCTGTGTTTAAATGTCCTTTTCACTACTGGCATTTGAGAAAGGCAGGTTGCCGAAACGCGTCATGCTGGGGAGATGAAATTAATGAAATTAATGTGGCTGTAAATTCCAAGAGTGCTCCGGGAGGCTCTGAAGGGGAGCCTGTTTGATGTCTGTATTTCACGTGCTTGCTGCTTGCACGAAGGAGGCACCCATCTGAAAGTGTTCGGTAACATTAGCAGCTTTTGTGGAATTATATATATATATATATATATATATATATATATATATATATATATATATATATATTTAGGGCCATATTTATACTTTTTGACGCAAAATTGCGCTAACGCAATTTTGCGTCAAAAAAATGTGCGCCGTCTAACGCCATTTGGATGCGCCATGCGGGCGTCAAATTTATACTTTGACGTACGGCGGCGCAACCAACAGGTGGGAGTCATTATTTCGTGACGCAGACAGCGTCGGTCTGTCGTAAAGGAAACCAGCGTAAATGCGACGCACATCACTGTGGGTCGATTTACGACAGCGCAATCGTGAAAACGCCGTTTTTTTTCACGCAATTGCGTCACATTTTTGCGCGAAAACTGCCCTTTCAGGAGAGGAGACCCAAAATGGATCCTAGATGCCCCAACAGACCCCAGGAGGATGAGAGCAGACCAGGAACCAGCCAGGAGGAAGCATACAGGAACCAGGACATTTAAAAAAAAAAAAGAAAGTGTCGCTTCAGTGCAGAGGAGCAGGAAATCCTGGTGAAAGAGGTGACGGAACACCAGCACCAACTTTTCATCACCTCCAAATTGCCACTCGGTAGGAGAGAGGCCATCTGGAAACAAATTGTGGACAAGATTAACAGTGTGGCTGAAGAACGCCGGACAGTCACCGAGTGTAAGAAACGCTGGCATGACTGCAAACGTAGGACCAAAGAGAAAATGGCCAGGAACAGGAAGGCAGCAATGCAGACTGGAGGGGGGAGTCCAGCACAACAGGAGGCCCTGGACCACATGGAGGAGATGGTCGCAGCCGTCATCCCGGAGGAGATCGTCACAGGGATTCAAGGACTGGACAGCGCAGACTACCACGACACTACGCACATGCAGGGTAAGTCGCATGGGGAATCATGATACAATAATGGGGACTGTAAGCAGGGGGGATACCTACTACACAATGCATGTAAGTCAGCACATATATGAAGTGGCATGGGGAAAGGGGCATGGCAGGGGGGCATGGCCAGTACTGACCGAAGCTGGGGCACGACAAAATACAGCAACAACAACAGTCCCACGGGGACATCCTGTAATTACAACAAGAGAGCCAAGGGAAAGCAGTGACAGGTGGGAAGGACACTACCTCAAATCCACATCCAGGCACTTGTATTGCAAAATCTATTCTACATCAACTAGGTCCCTATCTGTAATGCAGTAGCAAATACAACAACTGTAACTTAACTGCAAACACAGTTGACAATAACACCTCTCATCTCTGTGCAGCTATAGTACCAAATGGCAGAAACCCCACCCTGGAACATACATACCTAAATTAGGGGGTGAGGGTGACATCTGCAATTACTCCTAGAAATAAGACAAAGGTACCAGTACACTCAAATGCCGAATGTCCATAACTGACACATACATAAGCCTAAGTAAACAGCAATAGGAGCCACACAGCACTAACAATACACACATGCTGCATACGTCAGGGTCCCTCACGTGCCTGGCTAACAAGGCTACATCACTAATGTCATACTGCTCAGACAACAACATTGAGGAGGGGACACAGGCAACTGGTCACTGAAACACACCTGCAAAGTCAGACAAACAAATCGGACCTTCATACGATAAACAGGCCAATCCAATTCAAAACACATCACCCAACATCATCTCAAAACATCAAGAATGTTTACATCCATACCACATCCTAACATTGACATGCATAGGTAATGCCACGTTACATGTACAGATCATGCAATGTGAATAAAAAGTGTATGGGGCAGGGCCTGAGAGGCAAGTGTGCTGGCAGGGCAGTCACAACACCCACAGTCAAAGTGTAGTGTGGCAAGTGAAACGTATACTTTGCGCATTAGCCTCAGGCTGGAGGCCTTTGTGCATCTTACCCTGAATGTACTTATACTCATTTGCTCACATCTAAGTGCCTCAGAGCAATTTGCACTAAATGATTCTCATTGCCCTTCCTATCAGTTAATGTAGCAAATAGTCAGTCCTAAGGTGTTGTCAATTAGTCAAATCACACTGTTTTGCCTACTTCTGCACTGGAGTTTGCCAGAACATATTCACTCTGTGCCCCAGTCAAGGATACCGTCTGGTACGTTGCTGATAGATGTGGTAGGGGTCAAGGTTTGGCATTCCTGCGTAGGGAAACTTTGTCATCACCATGACATATGTCTTTTACATTCACTCCCTTGTCCCAAGACACGCATGGGGGAATTTCCAAACAGAAAATAACAACTAGATGCTGCCTGCCTTGCTGCTGATGCACAACCAGATCCTAGCCCATTCCTCTGATATGAGGGATGATGTCTCCCCTGTGATTCTGACAGGCAACCTCCAAACTTAACAAGCTGTGCTATACATAGAACATGCAGGGGGAGAGTAGAAACAGTTAGGCACCATGAAAGCTGTGTACTAATGTATTACTCTCCTGCGGACTATTTCAATTCTAACAGTGTGTATTGTTTGTGTAATTGGGGCTCACACCTAAATTCCTACAAGTCAGTTGTACAATGAAACTTCATATCAAACTAATACTGTCTTTGTCATTTGTGTATGGGAACATACCGGAAAAGATACAAATGTGTAGGACCTGAGTGACCACCACTTCCCTGAGAAGTTCCAAAGATGTCATGCGCTCGGATGTCTAAACATTCCTTTGATGTGGGAGACCAGAGGCACTGCTAGTTAGTCTTAGCTAAATTGAATATCTGGGTGACAGAGTTATTTTCAAGTGGGTCAAACTTAGTCCCCCACACCATTAGCTATCCTGCTGCCTAGAAAGCCAAGAATCACATGTTGGATAATGAGAGCCCACCCTACAAAATGTCCCTCATAACAATAGTGAAACACCGAGTGAGGAGTAGGAGAAAAAAACGCCTATTCCTAAATAATTACAAAGCAACACCTAGAGGCGACCTGGCAGACATGTCTGAAAGATCCATATCAAACATGTGACACACAGGTGGGCCATAGGCCTACAACAATGCCCTATGACGGACAGCAGATACCTAGACAAACACAGAGTACAATGTTAAGGCATCCAAAGGCTTGTATCTTACTGCAAAATTGTCACAACACAGACACACTAATTGTACCCTGTTTCATTGCAGAGGAACACGGATCTCCTGCTGATCTGCCTGTCCATGAGTTCCCTGATGACATGGATGACGAGACCATCAACCTCCCACAAGAGACCATTGACATGGTCCTTGAAAGCCTCCAAACCCCACCTTCAGTCACAAGGAGGAGCACAGAAGAAGCAGCCACCACAGTAGAACCACCCGCCACCCCAATTGTAAGACCTGCCAGCTCCAACACAGCTGAGGACTCTGACGACACTGGCACCAGCTTCGAAAGAACTGTCGTTGGGGTCCAGCGGGAGCTGGCCAAGGAGGTGCGGGTGGGGATGCAAAATATGGCAGCCAGCCTTGAGGGCGTGCGTTCGTGCATGTTGTCAACTGCTGATCAGGCAGCTGCAATGCAAGCAAGAAATTTTCTCTTGGAGGACATTTCAAAAACACTGAAGGAAATTGGCACAGCTGTCATCCAGTTGACACAACAACTCAAACTGCAAGCCACTCAACGTGTGCACAAATGCAACATAGAACCCCTCAGGGCCGACCTGGCTGCCTACCATCGGGATGTGGCTGCTGTAGGAAAGTACCATCTTGCCTGGCATGTTACCCCCATTTTTCACTGTATATATGTTGTTTTAGTTGTATGTGTCACTGGGACCCTGGTAACCCAGGGCCCCAGTGCTCATAAGTGTGCCTGTATGTGTTACCTGTGTAGTGACTAACTGTCTCACTGAGGCTCTGCTAATCAGAACCTCAGTGGTTATGCTCTCTCATTTCTTTCCAAATTGTCACTGACAGGCTAGTGACCATTTTTACCAATTTACATTGGCTTACTGGAACACCCTTATAATCCCCTAGTATATGGTACTGAGGTACCCAGGGTATTGGGGTTCCAGGAGATCCCTATGGGCTGCAGCATTTCTTTTGCCACCCATAGGGAGCTCTGACAATTCTTACACAGGCCTGCCACTGCAGCCTGAGTGAAATAACGTCCACGTTATTTCACAGCCATTTTACACTGCACTTAAGTAACTTATAAGTCACCTATATGTCTAACCTTTACCTGGTAAAGGTTAGGTGCAAAGTTACTTAGTGTGAGGGCACCCTGGCACTAGCCAAGGTGCCCCCACATTGTTCAGAGCCAATTCACTGAACTTTGTGAGTGCGGGGACACCATTACACGCGTGCACTACATATAGGTCACTACCTATATGTAGCTTCACCATGGTAACTCCGAATATGGCCATGTAACATGTCTATGATCATGGAATTGCCCCCTCTATGCCATCCTGGCATTGTTGGTACAATTCCATGATCCCAGTGGTCTGTAGCACAGACCCTGGTACTGCCAGACTGCCCTTCCTGGGGTTTCTCTGCAGCTGCTGCTGCTGCCAACCCCTCAGACAGGCATCTGCCCTCCTGGGGTCCAGCCAGGCCTGGCCCAGGATGGCAGAACAAAGAACTTCCTCTGAGAGAGGGTGTGACACCCTCTCCCTTTGGAAAATGGTGTGAAGGCAGGGGAGGAGTAGCCTCCCCCAGCCTCTGGAAATGCTTTGTTGGGCACAGAGGTGCCCAATTCTGCATAAGCCAGTCTACACCGGTTCAGGGACCCCTTAGCCCCTGCTCTGGCGCGAAACTGGACAAAGGAAAGGGGAGTGACCACTCCCCTGACCTGCACCTCCCCTGGGAGGTGTCCAGAGCTCCTCCAGTGTGCTCCAGACCTCTGCCATCTTGGAAACAGAGGTGCTGCTGGCACACTGGACTGCTCTGAGTGGCCAGTGCCACCAGGTGACGTCAGAGACTCCTTGTGATAGGCTCCTTCAGGTGTTAGTAGCCTTTCCTCTCTCCTAGGTAGCCAAACCCTCTTTTCTGGCTATTTAGGGTCTCTGTCTCTGGGGAAACTTTAGATAACGAATGCATGAGCTCAGCCGAGTTCCTCTGCATCTCTCTCTTCACCTTCTGATAAGGAATCGACCGCTGACCGCGCTGGAAGCCTGCAAACCTGCAACATAGTAGCAAAGACGACTACTGCAACTCTGTAACGCTGATCCTGCCGCCTTCTCGACTGTTTTCCTGCTTGTGCATGCTGTGGGGGTAGTCTGCCTCCTCTCTGCACCAGAAGCTCCGAAGAAATCTCCTGTGGGTCGACGGAATCTTCCCCCTGCAACCGCAGGCACCAAAAAGCTGCATCTCCGGTCCCTTGGGTCTCCTCTCAGCACGACGAGCGAGGTCCCTCGAATCCAGCGACACCGTCCAAGTGACCCCCACAGTCCAGTGACTCTTCAGCCCAAGTTTGGTGGAGGTAAGTCCTTGCCTCACCTCGCTGGGCTGCATTGCTGGGAACCGCAACATTGCAAGCTTCTCCGGCCCCTGTGCACTTCCGGCGGAAATCCTGTGTGCACAGCCAAGCCTGGGTCCACGGCACTCTAACCTGCATTGCACGACTTTCTAAGTTGGTCTCCGGCGACGTGGGACTCCTTTGTGCAACTTCGGCGAGCACCGTTTCACGCATCCTCGTAGTGCCTGTTTCTGGCACTTCTCCGGGTGCTACCTGCTTCAGTGAGGGCTCTTTGTCTTGCTCGACGTCCCCTCTCTCTGCAGGTCCAATTTGCGACCTCCTGGTCCCTCCTGGGCCCCAGCAGCGTCCAAAAACGCCAAACGCACGATTTGCGTGTAGCAAGGCTTGTTGGCGTCCATCCGGCGGGAAAACACTTCTGCACGACTCTCCAAGGCGTGTGGGATCCATCCTCCAAAGGGGAAGTCTCTAGCCCTTGTCGTTCCTGCAGTATTCACAGTTCTTCAGCCTAGTAAGAGCTTCTTTGCACCAACCGCTGGCATTTCTTGGGCATCTGCCCATCTCCGAGCTGCTTGTGACTTTTGGACTTGGTCCCCTTGTTCCACAGGTACCCTCAGTCAGGAATCCATCGTTGTTGCATTGCTGATTTGTGTTTTCCTTGCATTCTCCCTCTAACACGACTATTTTGTCCTTAGGGGAACTTTAGTGCACTTTGCACTCACTTTTCAGGGTCTTGGGGAGGGTTATTTTTCTAACTCTCACTATTTTCTAATAGTCCCAGCGACCCTCTACAAGGTCACATAGGTTTGGGGTCCATTCGTGGTTCGCATTCCACTTCTGGAGTATATGGTTTGTGTTGCCCCTATCCCTATGTTTCCCCATTGCATCCTATTGTAACTATACATTGTTTGCACTGTTTTCTAAGACTATACTGCATATTTTTGCTATTGTGTATATATATCTTGTGTATATTTCCTATCCTCTCACTGAGGGTACACTCTAAGATACTTTGGCATATTGTCATAAAAATAAAGTACCTTTATTTTTAGTATAACTGTGTATTGTGTTTTCTTATGATATTGTGCATATGACACTAAGTGGTACTGTAGTAGCTTCACACGTCTCCTAGTTCAGCCTAAGCTGCTCTGCTAAGCTACCATTATCTATCAGCCTAAGCTGCTAGACACCCTATACACTAATAAGGGATAACTGGGCCTGGTGCAAGGTGCAAGTACCCCTTGGTACTCACTACAAACCAGTCCAGCCTCCTACATTGGTTGTGCAGTGGTGGGATAAGTGCTTGAGACTACTTACCACTCTTGTCATTGTACTTTTCATAAGAGAAAAATATACAAAACAAGGTCAGTGTATATACACATAGCCAAAAAGTTTTGCATTTCCTCTTTTCACTCTTTTCTAAGTGCTGAAAAGTACTTCTAAACTTTCAAAAAGTTCTTAAAAGTTTAAAAAGTTTTTTTCTGTCTTTCCAAAAAAGTTCTGAAAACTTTTTTCTCTTTGTCTATCACTTTAACTCTCTCTAAAAATGTCTGGCACAGGCCAAAAAGTTGAACTGTCCAAACTTGCATATGATCACCTTAGCTGGAAAGGAGCAAGGAGTCTCTGCATAGAGAGAGGTTTGAGTGTAGGGAAGAATCCTTCCTTAGAACTGTTAATTAATATGCTTAGAGTACAGGATAAGGCCATAAGTGCCCAATCTGTGGAAAAAGTAGCTAATGGTTCTCAATCTGATCCAGGGACTCCCCCAGGAAAAGGTTCAGGAAAGAAACTTCTTAGCCTGCCCATTACTAGACAGTCTAGCATAGTTGGTACAGAGGTTGAATCACATCATACTGATGATGTGCTCTCACATTATACTGGTAGCCAAGCTGTTAGGGTGCCCTCTGTAAGGGACAGGTCTCCTTCTGTTCATTCCCATCATACCTCTGTATCTAGAAATGTCCCTCCGACCCACCCTGATGACAGATTGTTAGAAAGGGAGCTCAATAGATTGAGAGTGGAGCAAACCAGACTGAAGCTCAAGAAGCAACAGCTGGATTTGGATAGACAGTCTTTAGAAATAGAGAGGGAAAGACAGAAAATGGGTTTAGATACCCATGGTGGCAGCAGCAGTATTCCCCATAGTCATCCTGCAAAAGAGCATGATTCCAGGAATCTGCATAAGATAGTTCCCCCTTACAAGGAGGGGGATGACATTAACAAGTGGTTTGCTGCACTTGAGAGGGCCTGTGCTGTACAGGATGTCCCTCAAAAGCAGTGGGCTGCTATCCTATGGCTATCATTTACTGGAAAAGGTAGGGATAGGCTCCTTACTGTAAAAGAAAATGATGCTAACAATTTCCAAGTTCTTAAGAATGCACTCCTGGATGGTTATGGCTTAACCACTGAACAGTACAGGATAAAGTTCAGAGATACCAAAAAGGAGTCTTCACAAGACTGGGTTGATTTCATTGACCAGGCAGTGAAGGCCTTGGAGGGGTGGTTACATGGCAGTAAAGTTACTGATTATGACAGCCTGTATAACTTGATCCTGGGAGAGCATATTCTTAATAATTGTGTGTCTGATTTGTTGCACCAGTACTTGGTGGACTCTGATCTGACCTCTCCCCAAGAATTGGGAAAGAAGGCAGACAAATGGGTCAGAACAAGAGTGAACAGAAAAGTTCATACAGGGGGTGACAAAGATGGCAACAAAAAGAAGGATGGTAAGTCTTCTGACAAGGGTGGGGACAAATCTAAAAATGAGTCTTCATCAGGCCCACAAAAACACTCTGGTGGGGGTGGTGGGCCCAAATCCTCCTTTAATCAGAACAAGGAAAAGAAACCATGGTGCTATTTATGTAAGATAAAAGGCCATTGGACAACAGATCCCAGTTGTCCAAAGAAAGGCACCACAGCTCCTACCACTACAACCCCTACTGCTACACCTAGTGTCCCTACTAATAGCAGTGGTGGTGGGAGCAAACCTACTAATAGCCAATCCAAGGGAGTAGCTGGGCTCACTTTTGGTAATTTAGTTGGGGTTGGTCTGATTAGGGAGACCACAGAGGCTACTTTAGTCTCTGAAGGGGCTATTGACTTAGCCACTTTGGTTGCTTGCCCCCATAACTTGGAGAAGTACAAGCAACTAACCCTAATAAATGGTGTTGAGGTCCAGGCCTACAGGGACACAGGTGCCAGTGTCACAATGGTGATTGAGAAACTGGTGCACCCTGAACAACACATACTTGGACACCAGTACCAAGTAACCGATGCTCACAACATAACACAAAGCCACCCCATGGCTGTTGTAAATCTCAACTGGGGGGGGGTATCTGGTCCAAAGAAAGTTGTGGTAGCTTCAGATTTACCTGTAGACTGTCTATTAGGGAACGATTTGGAGACATCAGCTTGGTCAGATGTGGAGTTGGAGGCCCATGCAGCAATGCTGGGCATCCCAGGGCATATTTTTGCTTTGACAAGGGCTCAGGCCAAAAAGAAAAAAGGACAGGGAAGCTTGGATCCTGGAACAATGGACCAAGTGCTCCCTAAAGCTAGGGCTAGTAGAAGCAAACCACTTCCTACTATCCCTCCCTCTACAGTGGATTCTACTTCTGAGGAAGAAGAATTCCCTCCCTGTGCAGAACCTACACCAGAGGAGCTGGAAGCAGACACTGCTGAGCTGTTGGGTGAAGGGGGGCCTGCCAGAGAGGAGCTGAGTGTGGCACAGCAAACCTGTCCCACATTAGAGGGTCTCAGACAGCAAGCTGTCAAACAGGCTAATGGGGATGTCAGTGACTCACACAGAGTTTACTGGGAGGACAACCTCTTGTACACTGAGCAAAGGGATCCTAAACCTGGAGCTGCCAGGAGATTAGTGATTCCTCAGGAGTACAGAAAGTTCCTCCTAACACTGGCACATGACATTCCCTTAGCTGGGCACCTGGGTCAAATGAAAACTTGGGACAGATTGGTACCACTGTTTCATTGGCCTAGGATGTCTGAGGACACAAAAGATTTTTGTAAGTCCTGTGAAACCTGTCAAGCCAGTGGCAAGACAGGTGGCACTCCAAAGGCACCCCTTATCCCACTGCCTGTGGTTGGGGTTCCCTTTGAAAGGGTAGGGGTTGACATAGTTGGCCCCCTTGACCCTCCTACTGCTTCAGGCAATAGGTTTATCTTGGTGGTAGTGGACCATGCCACAAGATATCCTGAAGCTATTCCTTTAAGGACCACTACAGCTCCTGCAGTGGCAAAGGCCCTCCTGGGAATATTTTCCAGGGTGGGCTTCCCAAAGGAAGTAGTATCAGACAGAGGAAGCAATTTCATGTCTGCATACTTAAAGGCCATGTGGAAGGAGTGTGGTGTAACTTACAAGTTCACAACACCCTATCATCCACAAACAAATGGACTGGTGGAGAGATTTAATAAAACTCTCAAAGGCATGATTATGGGACTCCCTGAAAAACTCCGCAGGAGATGGGATATCCTTCTACCATGCCTCCTTTTTGCCTACAGGGAGGTACCCCAGAAAGGAGTGGGCTTCAGCCCCTTTGAACTTCTTTTTGGACACCCTGTTAGGGGTCCACTCACACTTGTAAAGGAGGGTTGGGAACAACCTTTAAAAGCTCCTAAGCAGGATATTGTGGATTATGTACTTGGCCTCAGATCAAGGATGGCTGAGTACATGAAAAAGGCCAGTAAAAACCTTCAGGCCAGCCAAGAGCTCCAGAAGCAATGGCATGATCAGAAGGCTGTTTTGGTTCAGTACCAACCAGGGCAGAAAGTGTGGGTCTTGGAGCCTGTGGCCCCAAGAGCACTCCAAGATAAATGGAGTGGTCCACACACAATTGTTGAAAAGAAGGGTGAAGTCACCTACTTGGTGGACTTAGGCACTGCCAGGAGTCCCCTTAGGGTGCTCCATGTCAACTGCCTGAAACCCTACTATGACAGGGCTGATCTCACCCTGCTCATGGCAACAGATGAGGGACAGGAAGAAGACAGTGATCCTCTACCTGATCTCTTCTCTTCCACAGAACAAGATGCTCTTGTGGAAGGGGTAGTTTTGGCTGATTGTCTTACTGCTGAGCAGAAAGATAATTGCATAAATCTCCTAGGACAATTTTCAGAACTCTTCTCCATTGTGCCAGGCACCACTTCTTGGTGTGAGCACACTATAGATACTGGAGACAGTTTACCTGTCAAAAGTAAGATCTATAGGCAGCCTGACCATGTCAGGGACTGCATAAAGCAAGAAGTTCAGAAGATGTTGGAACTAGGAGTGGTTGAGCACTCTGACAGTCCATGGGCTTCTCCTGTGGTACTGGTACCAAAACCCAATTCTAAAGATGGAAAGAAGGAAATGAGGTTTTGTGTAGACTATAGAGGTCTCAACTTGGTAACCAAAACAGATGCTCACCCTATACCCAGGGCAGATGAGCTAATAGATACACTGGCATCTGCCAAGTATCTAAGCACTTTTGATTTGACTGCAGGGTATTGGCAGATCAAAATGTCAGAAGATGCTAAACCTAAGACTGCATTTTCTACCATTGGAGGACATTACCAGTTTACTGTAATGCCTTTTGGTTTGAAAAATGCACCTGCCACTTTTCAGAGGTTGGTGAACACAGTCCTGCAAGGGCTGGAAGCTTTCAGTGCAGCATATTTGGATGATATAGCTGTCTTTAGCTCCAGCTGGGATGATCACCTGGTCCACCTTTGGAAAGTTTTGGAGGCCCTGCAAAAGGCAGGCCTCACTATCAAGGCTTCAAAGTGCCAGATAGGGCAGGGTAAGGTGGTTTATCTGGGACACCTTGTTGGTGGGGAACAGATTGCACCACTTCAGGGGAAAATCCAAACTATTATTGATTGGATTCCCCCTACCACTCAGACTCAGGTGAGAGCCTTCCTAGGCCTCACTGGGTATTACAGGAGGTTCATTAAGAACTATGGCTCCATTGCAGCCCCTCTTAATGACCTCACATCCAAGAAAATGCCTAAAAAGGTATTATGGACAGCAAACTGTCAGAAAGCTTTTGAGGAGCTGAAGCAGGCCATGTGCTCTGCACCTGTCCTGAAAAGCCCTTGTTACTCTAAAAAATTCTATGTCCAAACTGATGCATCTGAATTAGGAGTAGGGGCAATCCTATCACAACTTAATTCTGAGGGCCAGGATCAACCTGTTGCTTTTATTAGTAGAAGGTTGACCCCTAGAGAAAAGCGTTGGTCTGCCATTGAGAGGGAGGCCTTTGCTGTGGTCTGGGCTCTGAAGAAGTTGAGGCCATACCTGTTTGGCACTCACTTCATTGTTCAGACAGACCACAAACCTCTACTTTGGCTAAAACAAATGAAAGGTGAAAATCCTAAATTGTTGAGGTGGTCCATATCCCTACAGGGAATGGACTATACAGTGGAACATAGACCTGGGAGTAGCCACTCCAATGCAGATGGACTCTCCAGATATTTCCACTTAGACAATGAAGACTCATCAGGTAATGGCTAGTCTTATTGTCCTTCGTTTGGGGGGGGGTTGTGTAGGAAAGTACCATCTTGCCTGGCATGTTACCCCCATTTTTCACTGTATATATGTTGTTTTAGTTGTATGTGTCACTGGGACCCTGGTAACCCAGGGCCCCAGTGCTCATAAGTGTGCCTGTATGTGTTACCTGTGTAGTGACTAACTGTCTCACTGAGGCTCTGCTAATCAGAACCTCAGTGGTTATGCTCTCTCATTTCTTTCCAAATTGTCACTGACAGGCTAGTGACCATTTTTACCAATTTACATTGGCTTACTGGAACACCCTTATAATCCCCTAGTATATGGTACTGAGGTACCCAGGGTATTGGGGTTCCAGGAGATCCCTATGGGCTGCAGCATTTCTTTTGCCACCCATAGGGAGCTCTGACAATTCTTACACAGGCCTGCCACTGCAGCCTGAGTGAAATAACGTCCACGTTATTTCACAGCCATTTTACACTGCACTTAAGTAACTTATAAGTCACCTATATGTCTAACCTTTACCTGGTAAAGGTTAGGTGCAAAGTTACTTAGTGTGAGGGCACCCTGGCACTAGCCAAGGTGCCCCCACATTGTTCAGAGCCAATTCACTGAACTTTGTGAGTGCGGGGACACCATTACACGCGTGCACTACATATAGGTCACTACCTATATGTAGCTTCACCATGGTAACTCCGAATATGGCCATGTAACATGTCTATGATCATGGAATTGCCCCCTCTATGCCATCCTGGCATTGTTGGTACAATTCCATGATCCCAGTGGTCTGTAGCACAGACCCTGGTACTGCCAGACTGCCCTTCCTGGGGTTTCTCTGCAGCTGCTGCTGCTGCCAACCCCTCAGACAGGCATCTGCCCTCCTGGGGTCCAGCCAGGCCTGGCCCAGGATGGCAGAACAAAGAACTTCCTCTGAGAGAGGGTGTGACACCCTCTCCCTTTGGAAAATGGTGTGAAGGCAGGGGAGGAGTAGCCTCCCCCAGCCTCTGGAAATGCTTTGTTGGGCACAGAGGTGCCCAATTCTGCATAAGCCAGTCTACACCGGTTCAGGGACCCCTTAGCCCCTGCTCTGGCGCGAAACTGGACAAAGGAAAGGGGAGTGACCACTCCCCTGACCTGCACCTCCCCTGGGAGGTGTCCAGAGCTCCTCCAGTGTGCTCCAGACCTCTGCCATCTTGGAAACAGAGGTGCTGCTGGCACACTGGACTGCTCTGAGTGGCCAGTGCCACCAGGTGACGTCAGAGACTCCTTGTGATAGGCTCCTTCAGGTGTTAGTAGCCTTTCCTCTCTCCTAGGTAGCCAAACCCTCTTTTCTGGCTATTTAGGGTCTCTGTCTCTGGGGAAACTTTAGATAACGAATGCATGAGCTCAGCCGAGTTCCTCTGCATCTCCCTCTTCACCTTCTGATAAGGAATCGACCGCTGACCGCGCTGGAAGCCTGCAAACCTGCAACATAGTAGCAAAGACGACTACTGCAACTCTGTAACGCTGATCCTGCCGCCTTCTCGACTGTTTTCCTGCTTGTGCATGCTGTGGGGGTAGTCTGCCTCCTCTCTGCACCAGAAGCTCCGAAGAAATCTCCCGTGGGTCGACGGAATCTTCCCCCTGCAACCGCAGGCACCAAAAAGCTGCATCTCCGGTCCCTTGGGTCTCCTCTCAGCACGACGAGCGAGGTCCCTCGAATCCAGCGACACCGTCCAAGTGACCCCCACAGTCCAGTGACTCTTCAGCCCAAGTTTGGTGGAGGTAAGTCCTTGCCTCACCTCGCTGGGCTGCATTGCTGGGAACCGCGACTTTGCAAGCTTCTCCGGCCCCTGTGCACTTCCGGCGGAAATCCTGTGTGCACAGCCAAGCCTGGGTCCACGGCACTCTAACCTGCATTGCACGACTTTCTAAGTTGGTCTCTGGCGACGTGGGACTCCTTTGTGCAACTTCGGCGAGCACCGTTTCACGCATCCTCGTAGTGCCTGTTTCTGGCACTTCTCCGGGTGCTACCTGCTTCAGTGAGGGCTCTTTGTCTTGCTCGACGTCCCCTCTCTCTGCAGGTCCAATTTGCGACCTCCTGGTCCCTCCTGGGCCCCAGCAGCATCCAAAAACGCCAAACGCACGATTTGCGTGTAGCAAGGCTTGTTGGCGTCCATCCGGCGGGAAAACACTTCTGCACGACTCTCCAAGGCGTGGGGGATCCATCCTCCAAAGGGGAAGTCTCTAGCCCTTGTCGTTCCTGCAGTATTCACAGTTCTTCAGCCTAGTAAGAGCTTCTTTGCACCAACCGCTGGCATTTCTTGGGCATCTGCCCATCTCCGAGCTGCTTGTGACTTTTGGACTTGGTCCCCTTGTTCCACAGGTACCCTCAGTCAGGAATCCATCGTTGTTGCATTGCTGATTTGTGTTTTCCTTGCATTCTCCCTCTAACACGACTATTTTGTCCTTAGGGGAACTTTAGTGCACTTTGCACTCACTTTTCAGGGTCTTGGGGAGGGTTATTTTTCTAACTCTCACTATTTTCTAATAGTCCCAGCGACCCTCTACAAGGTCACATAGGTTTGGGGTCCATTCGTGGTTCGCATTCCACTTCTGGAGTATATGGTTTGTGTTGCCCCTATCCCTATGTTTCCCCATTGCATCCTATTGTAACTATACATTGTTTGCACTGTTTTCTAAGACTATACTGCATATTTTTGCTATTGTGTATATATATCTTGTGTATATTTCCTATCCTCTCACTGAGGGTACACTCTAAGATACTTTGGCATATTGTCATAAAAATAAAGTACCTTTATTTTTAGTATAACTGTGTATTGTGTTTTCTTATGATATTGTGCATATGACACTAAGTGGTACTGTAGTAGCTTCACACGTCTCCTAGTTCAGCCTAAGCTGCTCTGCTAAGCTACCATTATCTATCAGCCTAAGCTGCTAGACACCCTATACACTAATAAGGGATAACTGGGCCTGGTGCAAGGTGCAAGTACCCCTTGGTACTCACTACAAACCAGTCCAGCCTCCTACAGCTGCCATTCTGAAAAACCAGCAGGCCCTCCTTGCTGCAGTACTGCCCTTCCTTACTCAACAGGGATCAGCCCCCGGGATGTCTGCCTCCATGTCTTCTAACACTGAGGTGTGTGTTGCCCCTTCACAACCAACAACAACAAGGACACACCAGGCAACACACACATCAGAAGAAGAAGACATGGAACAGATAACATTCACACGCAAGAGTACCCGGAAGCCCTAGTCCTTGCACCATGCCCTACTCTGACCAAGGTCCTACGTTTTGACACATGCCAGTCTCACTACAACTAACCTCAATGACTGTTCGGCAATCCACTGTATGACTTGTCCACCTTGCCAGTGAATGTTTCTCTCCTACCATTTGGCATTTCATGTTCCTCTGCACTGTCTGTGACATCACCCCAGCATGTCAGGAGCATTATCCACACCCCTTCTGTAGGATCACCATGTAATAATGCACCAGAAAGGAGTCAGCAAACATGGTGAATGGACATTTTGCACAACACCACTTATAAATAAATATCACTTGCACACCTATTGTGTCTCTGTGTCATTTCAAAATTCAACTGTGCAGTAGATAACTCCAAAGTGGCTGTGTGGAAACCATGTCCATTCTCTATACTACTGTCCTGATTTCATGTATACTGAATCATCTGTGCAGTGGCCAGGATTGCATCATAGCTTTACTATACTGAGGAAAATAACTGATGAAGGGACTAAGCACACACAATCATGCTGTGTTGGACAGAATGATGCACCATCTATAGCTATTCTACACAACTAATGGTGGCTGAGAAATGTAGGCACCATGCAATACTAAAATTTGAAATTATGCTGTAGAATGAAAGGAATGATAAACAAATTACACTGCATCAATCATGCTTACGGCGTATACTTCCATGAAGGAAAGTCATGCTGAATCAGTACACACATGATGTAGGTCAGCAATGATAGCAACAAGACAAGAGTGTGAACAAATCATCATCTATAAAGCTCTCCCTGAACTTCACAATGCTGTCCGACCTATCTATTTACCTACAATAACAAGTCTGGAAGCACTCTTTGTGAAGTAGGATACATACCAACCCCAAACCTTGATGATCAATGCACACTACCAATGGTGGCTCTCCAACATGGTGGATACTTACCAAGTTAGCACACGGGTAGCTGGCATGTTAAACCTCATAAGCCTGGGGATAGGGAGCATGGAACACAAATGTCATACTTAACATTTCTGCTACACTGATGTCAAGGCCATGAAAAGGTAGCACCTAACGCATCAGGTAAAGGGTTAACACATTTTTTATTTAAAAGTAGTAATAAAAGAGGCAACTAAGGGAAAGGTAAACCTACACTAATCTAACCTGACTACTACTAACCCACAACTGTCCCTAACTAACCTAAGCTAAACTTACTCTACACATGTAACGAAACGATCTAAACATCAACCCCCCACCCACCATTAAGAGACAAGACACATGCAGGACAACACTTACTAACCTACACACATACTATACTATCCTAAACAAACATTTTTTTTTTTTTATTTTTTTTTTTTTATATATATATATATATATATTTTTTTTATTAAACAGGAATCCCAACATTGCCCCCCACCCACCCACCCACACAAAAATATTAGATAGAAAGTATAAGGACCCCCCCCCCTCTTACCTAACACTAACTAAGCTAATTACCTATACTTATCCTATAACTAACCCCCCAAACCTAACTAACAGTATGAAAAGAGGAAAGAGGGGAGAGGGGAGGGGTAAAAGTTCAGGAGGGCAAAATAACTAAAGATTTGCCCTCTGAAGTGTGCGCCGGATGGAGCGCACCTTCTTTTTAACCTCCGCCATGTCCTCCGTCAGGTTGTCCACCTTTCGAATTAACCTGTCCAGTTTCCTAGACAATGCCTGGAAGGCTGCAGGGTCAATTGGAGGGTCACTGCTGGTCTGCGTGCCGGTGGAGGTGGAGATTGTCGCTGGAGTGGAGTGGCCACGGGACAGCCCTGCTCCCAACACACGGCTGGGTCCAGGTCTTGAGGAAGATGGCTGGTCCGTCGCTGGGTCCCCTTGGGCAGACCTGGTGGTTGTAGGTGGCACCGTTGGTGGAGCCTGTGGTGTGGCATACCACGCCCCGGAGGCCCGATCGGAATTGTATCTGTGGGCCATCCTCCGATACCCACACTGCACCTGCAGGATGTGCCTGTACCTCATTGCCCTGTGCTCAAAATGGTTGCGCTCTGCGGCACTCAGGTTTGCAGCTGTGAAGAGAAAAGGGAAATATTGAGCATTGAATTTACAGTGGGTTGAATCCCACAATGGCTCATTTGTCCATTACTAGAAATATATTGTATGCAGCAATTGTTACAACATAGTTCACGGAAATGCTCAGAGGAAGTACATGTGAATCATGCATCCCTAAGGTCATATCACACCTAGCATATCCATGTCTCTACATGATGGATGACATCACCCTAAACTACTCATCCAAATCATACCTAAGGCATTTGACATTATGGCACCAGCTCTTCCGCATACTGACTTCAGTACATATGTCATTCTATGTGATTACACTCACACTCCTCACTCAATAGCATTTTTTATTAGTTGTGTGCTAAGATTGAACCCCTGGACCAGAATCATGTGTCCACACTAGGTGTCAGATGTAGGAATTTAGGAAAATCAACTAGCAAATTGCAAAGCAGAACGGTGTCTCTGACACCGTCTGCGAGTCGCTATGGGGTCCCTAAAATCCACCTCATGAACATCAATGATGTGGGTTCCAAGTTGCCCCACCTTAGCAACATGGGCACTCACGGGGATGGTGGCCTGCTGGGACCAGCAGAACTCCATAGACGTGACTGTTTTTAAATTAAGCAAGTTATTTCTCCCCAAGTGTAGGCCATTTACCGGAAAGAAAAATGAGCTGCAATTATTTTTAAATCACAACAATTGTACTTGGAAATTTTCACGGTAATTATTGGTCCCTTAGACCACTGGCTTTTTTGCGCAGGATTTTTTTAGTCCACTCACAAAGGCTGAAGCTTTACAATGAGGACCCCTTCCAGTCAGCAAGGTGGTTACCATCCACTTCAAGTGGATGATAACAGCTACTCACTTTGCAACCACGTACTCGGTTGCAAATGGGATTGCCTACCACTGTGATTTGCAAGTAGGTCTGGTAAAACCCTTCATTATATCAATTTTGAAAAGCATTTTACTCATATGTACATGACCACCAAAGACATTTTGGATTAGGAAACAGACGTTTGCAAATCCTACACAGATATTTATGCCATTTGCAACGTGTAGACATTTTTCTCACTCTGGCACAAGGTACTAACTCAAGTCACAAAAGGTGTTAAGTACGTGTAACATACTGGTTGCTACAGTCCTAGGTACCCTGTTTCACAGTAACATCCCAGTCTTTGTGGGTGGTGTGGGAAGAACAACCAACAATCCCATGTTCAATGCACACCCAGGAGAGTACAGAAAGTTCAACAATTATGTGCCTTCACACACAACACCTATGAAGGGCTAGCAACACGTTGTAGTCAGCCCAACCTTGTCACATCCCAGGTCCACACATGTCAAAATGTTATGACTTAGCCCAACATAACATACTATTAGTGAGGCATGTTTAACAACACACACAGGGGAGGTAGTACACCCATTCACATGATTCAACTGAACACCTAGGGCATTGCACTCAAGTCACACACACTTCGAGTTCACCTTGTGGAAGTACATGCCCATGGAAGATCCAACCTACAGTGTACACAGTCCATCCTCAACTAGGAAGAAGCACTTGTCATCAATGCCATGTGCCTAAGCTATCTGGGAGACTGTCAGTCTGATATGCAGACTCAGTTCATGGCAAGTCCCTGACCAAGTCTAACATTGACCAGTCTATTCCAAATGAGTCATACCATTCCCAATTGCCGCCATAATTGAATGGGCTACAGCCCCTCAATCTGAGAGATGACTACGTATTGCTTTGCAGAAAAATTATTCAAATTTGATATCACACTAAAAGAACAAAGCCAATGAACGGCCAGCACATCAAATCATGAATTCTCTTGAACACACAGTAATCCATCATGCGTCATTACCAAACAATGTAAATAGCACTCAGGCGACACTCACTGTAGGTATCGGGGTCGTCAAAATGGGCCACCTCTCCCACGGTGTACGGGGCTGGTCCACCTGTAAAGCATGAAACAAAGATTATACTTAGACTGGGTGAACGGACAAAAGATTTCTGTTACAATGATACTGTGTGAAAATGAAATGGTAATGATAGACTTTCACACATGCTCATCCTGCATGGATCACTTTGTATTCAACATTAATATTGGATGAGTCTCCTGCTCCAGTGTCACACCCTACTACACTCATGCAGTGGTCAGGACAGTCATGTGTCGTCCAAGTTAATCCTCCATTAGTATGCCCCAACAATAATGTTATCCATACATCTCAGCATGTGCATCCCCGAGAGACATTCCAAAACTGGTTCCATGAGGACTGCATGACCACTCACAATTAAACAGGCTATTTGGACAGGGTCAACAGACAGCAAACAGACACACATGTGACATATGTGTGAACAACATGACTAACTTCATGTGACGTGACGGCAACACACATGTATAGCATCATCATGTGTTTCCAATTTTCTGTCTAGCTATGGCGTCTGCATATGTAGGTATGTTGTTTCTACATGACGTATTCACTGGCCATTATGACCAGTGGAGTACAAATAGAGCCGTTCACGTGTTGCTTTTCTGACACAAATGCAACACTACATTACATGCAGCTACAGGCATCTGGTATGTGTTGCAAAAATGATCCATTGGTCTGGTAGCATAGGTCTTCATACACATTCTGCAACAAATACACATTAGGACACATATGTATACCTTTGTAGCGCAGCATTTGAAACATTTTGGGACGCAGAGAGGGGGCGACTTAGCATAATACAAATAGATGTTGAATTTATAAAGCTGTCATTGCGTGTACATGTGTTGCAAGAATGGGGATTAATGTGTATAACCATGGGCCTAGGTTTCCCTGGCATTACACACACTCAGCTACTTATTTTGCAGATTCGCTAACAATCATCACATGTTCACACACCGATTTCTGTCATTCCCATGTAATTGTTTTTTACTCACCAACATGGCCACCAATCTGGAGTCCCAGGTGGTCCAGCAGGTCCTGTTCCCTGGTGATCAGATCTGCCCAGCGGTGCTTGAGTTGGTGTACATTCCTGAGACTCCCATAGACCCGGACCAGGTGATGGCGCACCTTCTCCCACCGGATTTTCCTGGCCTCCGAGTGATACCCCTGTATCACACGGCCCCCAGCTTCCAGCATTAGTGGGAGGAAATGGCTTACGAGCCATATGAACCCCCCCAATTCGTCTTCCCCCATCCTGGACAGGCGAGGCCTACCTGACATATTGAGAGGGATAAGAATGTACCAACAAAATATAAAATATAAAGGGGGAAATGGGGAAAGGTAGAGGTGTGAAAGAAAAAGGAGAAGTAGAAAAATAGCCCAACTAACCTCCCAAACTATGCTACCCACAACAGACTCCCACAGACAATACAAACTATCACAGGTATAGACAAAATAACACTAAACAGACTGAGACAATGTGATACAACAATAATAGATTGACACTAAGACAAAATACAAGGCACACAGGACACTAGAGCAGTAAAACACAGGACAACACCTTTCACACAACCACACAGTCTAGAGAAATCTGAGACTGCAAAGTGAAAGTGAAAGTTACCTCCCAGTACAGATTTTGTAAACAGGATATCCTATTACATCACTTCCTGCATAAAATGGCCGTCATTTTTATTTTCCCGACATGCGTCATATTTTCACGCATACACAGTTGTGCGTCAATTTTTTATGACGCATTACAGTGCACATGATGCAGAGTGAAAAAATATGATATGAATATTAATAATTAATACTGTACATGAAATGACCAATATATTGTGCATGTAGCGTCAATTTCACCACGCATACATCATGGGCGTCGTTTTTTTTACACGTACAGTGGTGCACATGATGCGGAGTGAAAAAATATGTTATGAATATTAATAATTAATACTGTACATGAAATTACCAATATATTGTGCATGTAGCGTCAATTTCACCACGCATACATCATGGGCGTCGTTTTTTTTACACGTACAGTGGTGCACATGATGCGGAGTGAAAAAATATGTTATGAATATTAATAATTAATACTGTACATGAAATGACCAACATATTGTGCATGTAGCGTCAATTTCACCACGCATACAACATGGGCGTCGTTTTTTTTACACGTACAGTGGTGCACATGATGCGGAGTGAAAAAATATGATATGAATATTAATAATTAATACTGTACATGAAATGACCAACATATTGTGCATGTAGCGTCAATTTCACCACGCATACATCATGGGCGTCGTTTTTTTTACACGTACAGTGGTGCACATGATGCGGAGTGAAAAAATATGTTATGAATATTAATAATTAATACTGTACATGAAATGACCAATATATTGTGCATGTAGCGTCAATTTCACCACGCATACATCATGGGCGTCGGTTTTTTTACACGTACAGTGGTGCACATGATGCGGAGTGAAAAAATATGATATGAATATTAATAATTAATACTGTACATGAAATGACCAACATATTGTCCAGGTAGCGTCAAATTCACCACGCATAAATCATGGGCGTGTTTTTTTTTACACGTACAGTAGTGCACATGATGCAGAGTCAAAAATATTGTGGATGTAAATAATATTTTGAAGGCGAAATATCAAGACACTTTTGGATACATTTGTATCTGACTCTGCATTGTGTGCACTCATGTACGTGAACAAATTATGACGGCCATGCTGTATGCGTAGAATATGGAGCAAATTTATCCAAATGTCTTCATGTGTTTAGCTTTGGAAAGGTGATTTGTCATGGTCAAACGGTGCGATGTGAGACACATTTGTGTTTGTATATGACAAATGTCCGTACTTTTATGTATAGACGGCCTTCACACTGTGATGTTTGGGATACGTTAACTAATGTATTGACCATATTTGACAACATATTTGGTGTAATTGCTGATGGTTATTTTGAAATGATGTTTTGGATACCATTATGTATTCCGTCTCCAAAATGTGCCCACCTTTATGATGGGGATGCTTTTATCTGTAGTCCTAACAGGGAGTGGGAGAGTCACTTTCAGTTTTTATGGGGCTGACCATGTCCCATTATGATTTTGTGTTTCATATTTGTGTAGGACTTGTGACATGGAGGCCACACATGTGCCTTATGCATGTGTTTAGTTCACAAGTACATGATTCTTGTATGTTTTGGGGGTGGTAGAGGTGGACTTAGGCCCCCAGCACCCTAGGATTTGACCATCCAGAATAGCTACTGTATCCATGGAGTATTTTTATCATATCATGGCAAACCTGCAGCAGCGGGCTAATGTAAGGCCATATGGTATGAATGACTGTTGACCATTCATTCATCTCATTAGCCCATTTGACGTTTGCAGTAATGATGATTTGGAGCTAAGTTTCATACCATTTTCATATGACTAAGTTTGCAAGACTCTCAGCGTTCACGATGTGATAATGCGAATAATTTTTTGCTTGTCTGTGTCCCTTTCTGCATAAACTGGTTTAGTGTCATGTTACAATCTTCCTGCTAGGTTCAAACTGGGACACAACTGTGATGGTCTACTTTCAAATATTAGGTTGGTTGTATGACATATGTGTACATGTGTGTGGGAATGTGGATCCAGTATGACCTGTCTGTGTGTATGTTGTCACTGTAACTTCAAGGTCTCCTCCTGAGTTAGTGGCAGCTGATGTTGTTGCAATTGTGTATTGCTCACATCATACACTTGAGAGAAGCCATTGATGACATGTTCACGTACACATGGATGGTCCCACCCTGTCTCTGAACACGTGTGATGTGACTTTCAAAGGATCTCCAATTTTGGGCTGGATGAGAGACTGTTTCAGTTGTTTGGATCCGGCATCTGTAATTGTCACATTTGTACTCTTGTTGGGCTCTGTGTATGGTAATGTAACATGTCACATCCTACCCTCTGTGCATACAGTTGTGATGTTTATTTTTGGTGTGATGAATTTTAATGGCATTCTTGATCAATGAGACGACATTCATCTTCAGCTATTTCAAACTAAAGGTGGTCAGAAATGAATAGGCCAAAGCATGATGTGGTGTTTGTTATCTGTGTTTATTTACAAGTGTGGAATACAAGTGATTATAATAACTTAAGTAAAAAAATTGTTCACAAGCTGTTGGCGCCTACGCACTCCTGCTGCGGTGTTAGGTTGTTCCCCCTCCTGTTGCAGGCCAGCATCCTCCTCATCATCATCCTCAGGCATGTCTGGGTCCGGTTCAAGGAGGGGAATGTTCCTTTTTACACAAATATTGTGTAATATGGCACAAGTGAGTATGATCTTGCAGACCATCTCTGGGGAGTATAGTAGGCTTCCGCCAGTGATGTCAAGGCAGCGGAACCTTGACTTTAGGATCCCAAAGGTCCTCTCCACAATGCTGCGTGTCCTCTTGCGGGCGTCATTGTATGCCCGCTCAGCAGCAGTATTTGGGTTCCCATATGGTGTCATTAGCCAAGGCTGGATGCCATACCCCTGATCAGCTGAAAGAGAAACACAGAATGGTATCAATTAGATGTAGGAGGCACTGTTGTACGTATCTTTGATGGCAGTAGTTGTGTTGTGTTGTCTGTGACTATTTTGTGTACTAATGTGACAACCTATGGTTGTTGGTGGAAACTTTGGCATTGTTTTTTTTCCTTGGCTGAGCAAGTGTTTGTTGTCTAACTGTTTGTCAGCAGGATGTATTGGTTTCTCAAGTACAGTGTGCCCTCCCTTGCATTGTGACTTGTGACACAGGTGTCCGTGTGTCCTCACTGGGGGTGTGATGATAGTTCCATGCAGAGTTGAAACATGAAAGGGTATTAGAAACGTCCATATGAACATACCCAGGCCATCCCATCCCTTAAAAGTTATGCATTGTATTAGTGTACAGGTTATTGTGAGACTTCCAATTTGCAAGGTGACATTTAGGCAACCACAGTCATGAATGTCTTCACACTAAGCTGTGGAGTAAATTCCAATGTGTGAGAGGTTCAATGGTGACTTGTGACACATGGCTAGTGATGTGAGTACCTCAGTGTGTTCCTGTCTAGGTGTTGCTATTGTGGTGTATGTGTTGTTTATCCTAGAGGGTTTCTGTGCAGTGAGTATATAAGTAGATTTTTGTCCTTACCAACAAGTAGTCCATTGCCATACCGTCCATCCTGGAAGTGTTGGTTGATGGTGCAGTGACGGAAGATGAATGCGTCATGTACACTCCCAGGATATTGAGCCACAATGTTGCTGATCAGTCCTTGGTGATCGACTATGGCCTGCACGTTGATGGAATGTGTGTGCTTCCTGTTGCGGTAGAGGTGTTCACTCGCAGCAGGTGGCACAAGGCGTACGTGTGTGCAGTCGATTGCACCAAGGACGTGCGGAAAGCCACTGATGGCGTAGAACCCCTGTTTTGTTTCCTGCTGCTTCTGCACTGTGTTAGGGAAGCAGATGTGGCGGGGTGTCAGTCCAATGATGGCATCCAGTACTTTAGGCAGGAATGCGGAGAAAGATGGTTGTGAGATTCCACCAACCAGGGCACCAGTTGTCTGAAACGAGCCACTTGCCAGCAGGTGAAGTACGGCAAGCAGCTTTGTTTCGGTTGGGATAGTGCGTGGAGTCACTAAAGTGGAGGCCAATTGCTGTTCAATATTTGTCAGCAGCTGCTGAATGGCCTGCCAGTTCAACCGGTACCTCTGGATGATGTCTCGTTCCCTGAGGCCATGCAGGGTTGTTCTTGGGCGGAATATCCTCTCCTGCCTTCTGCGCTGTCTTTGGGGTCCCTGCTGTTGTTGTTGTGGCTGCTGTTGTTGCTGCAGGGCTCTGCGTCTACGTGCACGTTGAAGAAAAAGCACCTCCATGTCTCCCTGTTGCTGCTCTGCTGCTCTGCTGCTCTGTTGTTTGTTCTGTGTGTTCTGATTAAGTACAGGTGTGTTTGCCCCATTTTAACGCCTGCCCTGACCCAGGCGTTAATATTTCACGCTATTCGTGCTTTGCGCCATTTTTTTGCGCCGCCTGCCGCGCGGGAGTGATTTTTGCCCTGGAGCATAAATACCACGCACCGCTATGTGCGTCTGTTTTTGGACGGGAACGCCTACCCTGCATGTCATTAAGGCAGGGCGGGGTGCCGCTTCCAAAAACTGGCGCACATAGCGCCATTTTCCTGGTGCGCCGGATCGGGCGCCAGGGTTTAAATATGGGGCAACGTTTGTGCTGAAAGTGCGTCAACATTTTTGATGCACATTCAGCGCAAACGGAGTATAAATATGCCCCTTAATCTAGTGGTGGTCTCCTCTAGGTAGTTATAGTTAGGAAATAGGTGGTCATTACAAACCTGGCGGTCGGTGTTAAAGCGGCGGTAAAACCGCCAACAGGCCGGCCGTAAAAACAATTGAATCACGACCGTGGCGGAAACCGCCAACATAGACAGCCACTTTAACACTCCGACCGCCACGGCGGTACAAACAAACACCGCGGCAGTAACCGCCAACAGACAGGCGGAACACAATGTACCGCCCACAGTATTACAACAATCCAATCCGCCACCTTTTCCGGGGTGGATTCCTCGCGAACAAAAACACAGCAGAAACAGGACTTGGAAGGGAAACGCTCGCCTCTACACGCCCCACGAGGAACCAGGACACCATGGAACCGAAACTCCAGATACTCCCTGCCTTTGTCTTCCTGCTCCTCTACCAGGAGCACGATCACCGGCGGCGAAGAACACAGTGAGTACTGCACCTATGACACAGTGGAGGGGAGAGGGAAAAAAGAGTGACACACACACGCAACACGCCCACCCCCACCCTCACCCACGACAACACACACACTAATACATCATGATACATTACAGTTACACCCCCCAACCCCCTTGGAAGAATGCAAAGACAAAAGGAAATTATTTGAACGTTTGTAATCTATTAAAATCCAGTACTCCAAAAAATATATATACACTATAAACAAATATATACACCAAGAATACAAGTCCAAGGTATTACACCATTAAAGTCCGTGGACCAGTGGGCCCAAAATGCATGGGCGAGGCCCACACAAGATACCCGAACAAAATGGAGAGAACACTGCTGGGGCATCAGGTCGAAATACAACAGGCACCTCAGGGGGAAGGGAAGGGGGAGAACCTCAGCCAGATGAGTGCACGACGCCAGATCCACGAGGGGGCTCCATGCTCATTGATGTATCCTGGGGAGTGCAAAGCCACAGTCTCCCAAGTCTCTACAGTGGGTGGGTTGCCCACTGATTTATCCTGGGGAGTGCAAAGCCACAGTCTCACAAGTCTCTACAGTGGGTGGGTGGCCCACTGCTTTATCCTGGGGAGTGCAAATCCACAGTCTCACAAGTCTCTCCAGTGGGTTGTTTGCCCACTGCTTTATCCTAGGAAGTGCAAAGCCACAGTCTCACAAGTCTCTCCAGTGGGTGGTTTGCCCACTGCTTTATCCTGGGGAGTGCAAAGCCACAGTCTCAGGGGGCTTGGTGCCCAGAGTGCTTCATCCTGCCAAGGACTTAGGGAGTGGATTTGATACTCCACTGGTTCTGGAGGGGGCTTGGTGCCCAGAGTGCTTCATCCTGCCAAGGACTGAGGGAGTGGATGTGATACTTCACTGGTTCTGAAGGGGGCTTGGTGCCCAGAGCGCTTCATCCTGCCAAGGCTTGAGGTAGTGGATGCCTTTCTCCACTGGTTCTGGAGGGGGCTTGGTGCCCAGAGTGCTTCATCCTGCTCGTGGTGTCCCCAGTAGCGTCAGAGATTTTGGTGCTCATTGGCCTGCGGTGCTGGTGGCGGCGGTGTCCTGTGAAGTGGTGCTTGTGGCGGCGGTGTCCTGTGAAGTGGTGCTTCTGGCGGCGGTGTCCTTGGCAGCGGTGCTGGTGGAGGCGGTGTCCTGTGAAGTGGTGCTTGTGGCGGCGGCGTCCTTGGCAGCGGTGCTTGTGACGGTCTTGTCCGCCGTGCAGGTTTTCGGCGACTTGCCTGTCTTTCTGTGCCCCTTCCCCATCTTGGATGGCGGCACAGCTGTCTTCCCACTCCCAACTGCACTCCTGGGAGCGGCTTTGGAGGTAGATGTTTTGCCTTTCTCCCGCCGGGCACTGGCCAACTTTTTATGCTTTTGAGATGGAGGACTGTCTGTGGTCTGGCTTCTTGGCACACTGGCTGCCCTGCTGCTTGGCGCACTCCAGAAGACGGTTACTGCTGGCACCACTGTTCCCGCTAATGTTGTGGCTGAGGTGCTGGGTTAGGACCTGGAAGGGCGGGCCCTAGGGGACTGAAGGTGTGGGGGAGGTGAGGGTAAGAGGCCAAGGTTGGACAGGAAAAGTTTTTGGGACACACTGGGACGGGTAGATGGAGGGGGTTTGGGAGTGGAGGAAGAGGTAGTGGTTGTAGGAGGTGTACGTTTGTTGACTTTGGGTGAAGGTGCATGGGCTGGAGGCTGTCTTGAGGTGGATGGCTGTTGGGTGGGTGTGTGGCTGCGTTTGTGTACCTTGGGAGGTGGGCTCACAGACACACTGGGAGAGGACACAGGGGATGTGTGAATTTTAGTGGGGGTGCTGACTGCACGTGAGCGGGGTGTGGTGATGGGTGTGCTGGTGATGGACGTAGTGGCTGAAGATGTAGTGCATGCAGGTGTGAGTGGAGATGAGACAGGGAGGGGGAGGGCGACGTGGAGGAGGGGGACACAGTGGAGGCAGTGGATGTTGCTGTATCTGCATGGGTATGATGCTTGTGTGAGTGCCTGTGGGATGTGTGGTGCTTATGTTTGCCAGAGCTTCCCTTCTGTGTTGAGGTGTGTGCATGCTGGTCTGATGGTGTGCTTGGGATAGGCTGAGGTACAGGGGTTTGGGTCTGGGTAGAGGAAGTTGGAGGGGGAGGCTGGACACAGGGACAATGGCTGCCATCAGTGCTGAGGCCAGAGTCTGAAATGCTCGCTGTTGGGCTGCCTGACCAGAAGGAATGCCCTTCAGGTATGCATTGGTCTGTTGCAACTGCCTCTCTACACCCTGGATGGCATTCAAAATGGTAGACTGCTCAACAGTGAGGGACCTGAGGAGGTCAATGGCCTCCTCACTGAGAGCAGCAGGGCTGACTGGGGCAGGGGCTGAGGTGCCTGGGGCGAAGGAGATGCCCACCCTCCTGGGTGAGTGGCCACGGGGCACATGCTGAGGGGCTGCTGGGAGGGCGGTGCTGGTAGGGGGGGTGGCGACTGTACCTGTAGATGCGGTAGGCACAGAGGGACCCACCACCGCAAGGGAGCTGCCATCAGAGGAGGAGTCCGTGTCGCTGGTCTCAGCTCCTGTCCCCTCTGTGGAGCTCCCCTCGCCCTCCGTCCCACTGGTGGCTTCAGACTCCGTAGTGTCGCCCTCCAGGGCCATGTGGGATGAAGTTCCCTCCTGCTCCGGTGCCACTGCTCCTCCACCTGATGATGCTAATGCACACAAGAACAGGGAGACCACAAAAAGGGGGGGGGAAGACAGAAGAAAGACATGTTGAGTGCATGCAATACCGCTACCGTTGGCGGACACTATAGACACAGAAGCTCCCTGCACTACGCCGTGCACTTTGCGTTCCCTAATTAATCACAGGGACATGGGGTACAAGGCCTATGCCCGATTGCTGCACACATGGAAGTCACAGGAGCCTGACTAGGTGTAGTTGGCTCTGAACACAGGTGGGGTGGGGTACCACATGGCCTGCCTTACGACGGGACCTTGCCTACTAAACTCGCCCTAGCCTAGGCGAACTCACAGCCCTCCTCCTCCACCCAGACACCTCCACTGTGCGCAGAATCAGCTGAATGAGAGTGTACTCACCCCCTTGTGGCTGCTGTGATGCCCTCAAGTGCCCATCCAACTCCAGATACGCCACCACCAGGATCCGGATAATCAGGGGGGTCATGGTGCGACAGGCACCCCTCCCACGTTGGGAGGCCATCCCCTGCTGGGTCTCTGCCGTCTTCTTGCTCCAGCGGCGAATGTCCTCCCATCTTTTATGGCAGTGGGTGCTCCATCTGTGGTGGACCCCCAGGGTCCGGACTTCCTTGGTGATGGCACGCCAAATATCCTTCTTCTGGTGGGTGCTGACCTACAGGAATAGTACAGGGGAAAAGGAGAAGATATAACCGTCCGCACCGTCACAGTCATTGGCCCGCATCCCTACCCTTGCCATGACGCACATGCACTCACCGTCGTTTCATGCACGCCTCATTCTCCCCCCCCCATATTCCATCCACACCACTCCACACAGGCATTGCCCATTCGGCATGCTCACAGTGTACTTACCTGCTTGTCTGGAGGACCGTAGAGTAGCGTGTACTGGGGGAGGACCCCATCCACTAGTTTCCCCAACTCCTCCATGCTGAAGGCAGGGGCCCTTTCCCCAGACACACGAGCCATTGTCTCTTTCAGACTGAGGTCACAGCAGCACTTGCAGTGTACGTCCTCTCCTGTCGAAGATCAGGTATCAAGTGTGTGAACAGAGAGAAAATGGCGGTGATGTCCGCAGCAGTGCGTACTGTCACCGCCGGTATACATCGTCATTGGCTTCTCTGACCCATAGGGTCCAATGTTAACCAATGCAGGATTGCGCCACGGACTTTGACCGCCTACTGCGACGGTGTACAACGCCAGCGCAGTTACCTCTTATCCCCTTGTCCCACATTACAGGTCAGGCAGACGTCATTTCAGGGGGCCACATGGCATTAATTTTAAATGCGTCACAAATATCTAGGCCTTGCATACACACTAATACAGGCACATAGCGGTTTGAAAACATTGAGGAATAAAGTTGTGTTTACTTACCTCAGTGTTGGTTGACTCTCTGCTCGATGTTCTCCTCCATAGAGCAGGTCCGCTGGGGCAGGTGAGGAGGTGGCGGCATCCTCCGGTGTACAGACCGTTGGTGGACCTGTCGACAATGGAGGATCAACATGTAATTGTCACCTACAGACTTGATCGTGCCACAAGCCTGGAACTGTGTGCCCAGTTGGAGCCAGACCTGATGTCAGCTACCCACCATCCCACAGGAATTCCCCCCTCTAGTGCAGGTGCCCGTCAGTACTCCATTTCCTGGCAAGTGGGTCTTTTCAAACTACAGTGGCCATAGCATCAGGGATGTCCCAGCCTATGTTCTCCAACGTGTTGTCCAGAGTGGTGTCTGCCCTGCTGAAACACATGCGCAGCTACATCGTTTTCCCTCAGGTGGAGGATTTGCCAACAGTGAAAGGTGACTTCTATGCCCTGGGACATATCCCCAAAATCATAGGTGCCATTGATGGGGCACATGTGGCCTTGGCACCCCCTGCAAGAGTGAACAGGTGTACAGAAACCGGAAGAGTTGCCATTCAATGAATGTGCAGATGGTGTGTTTGGCCGACCAGTACATCTCCCATGTGAATGCCAAGTTTCCTGGCTCAGTGCAGGACGCTTACATTTTGAGGAATAGCAACATGCCTTATGTGATGGGGCAACTCCAGAGGCACCGTGTGTGGCTATTAGGTGAGGACATGGAGCCTATACAGTGTGACTAGGTGTCTGGGTCTGGGGATGTCCCTAAGAGTTAGTGTGTGTCTAACAGATTTCCCTCAACATTTGCAGGTGACTCTGCCTAACCCAACCTGTGATGGCTACTGACCCCAGTGAGGAATCCCAGGACAAGGGCAGAGGAACGCTACAATGAGGCCCATGGGCAAACTAGGAGGGTTATAGAGAGGACGTTCGGCCTCCTGAAGGCCAGGTTCAGGTGCCTCCATCTGACAGGTGGTTCCCTATTCTACTCACCCAAGAAGGTGTGCCAGATCCTCATGGCCTGCTTTATGCTTCACAACTTGGCTTTGAGATGACAGGTGCCTTTTCTGCAGGAGGAAGGTCGAGATGGAGGTGTTGTGGCAGCTGTGGAGCCTGTGGACAGTGAAGAAGAGGAAGAAGAAGAAGAGGACATCGAAAACAGAAATACAGTGATTCATCAATACTTCCAGTGAGACACAGGTAAGAAGACATCACTGCCTGCTACTTCTGATATAATTGTTCGACCTCTCATCTGTCTGTCACTTTCACCCAGTGTATGGACCCTGAGTTGTCACTTTCCCTTTCAATTTCACAGATTTGGGTCCCACTGTGTGACATCTGCTTTGTTTCTGCATGGACTAGAGCTGTGTGACATAGGTATGTTGACAATACAATGGATATAGCATTTTTACACAGTTATTGCAAATACACATTTTCGAAAGCACAGACTGACTCCAGATTGTTTTGTGATTTAAGGGTGTTTACTTAAGTGCAAAATGGTGGAGGTGGTACTAAAGTGGTCAGGGGTGATGGTGGAGGAATGTCCATGGCAGAGTCCAGTCTATTTGTCTCACAGGTGCATTGTCCAAAGGGGCATAGGAAGTGGAGCTAGGGCAGTTTAAGGATGGACAGGGTGACAAAGTGGGACAGAAGGATGACAATCAGGGTGGTCTCATTTCTTGGTGGGGGTCTTGGCATTGTTCTCTGTCTTTGTCCTGGATCTCAGGGACTGCTTGCGGGGTGGATCTCCATCTGCAGGGGGTGGGGGTGCTGGTGTTGTGGTCCTGTGGCAGTGCCTCCTGTCCACTAGCACCGGCGGAGGTGGTGGGCAGTTCATCATCCAGGCTAGTGTCAGGGGCCCCTTGTTGTGCCACAGTGTCCCTCCTGGTGTTCACGAGGTCCTTCAGCACCCCTACAATGGTGCCCAGGGTGGTGTTGATGGATTTGAGTTCCTCCCTGAACCCCAAATACTGTTCCTCCTGCAGCCGCTGGGTCTCCTGAAACTTGGCCAGTACCGTTGCCATCGTCTCCTGGGAATGGTGGTAGGCTCCCATGATGTTGGAGAGGGCCTCGTGGAGAGTGGGATCCTTGGGCCTGTCCTCCCCCTGTTGCACATCAGCCCTCCCAGTTCCCCTGTGTTCCTGGGCCTCTGTCCCCTGAACCGTGTACCCACTACCACTGTCCCCAGGTCCCTGTTGTTGTTGGGGTGGTGGGTTATCCTGGGTTCCCTGTAGTGGTGGACCCACTGCTGCTTGACGTGTCCTGGGGACAGAGGTATGGGCCCTCTGGGTGGGTGCTGTGTTGGTGTTTCGAGAGGGGGGAGGCTCTGTTGTGGCTTCTGCCAGTGTGAGGGGAACCGACTGTCCCGAAGTCCCAGATGGGCCGGACTGGTCATCTAGATCCAGTTGGACAGAGCTGCTGTCATCACTGTTGGCCCCTTCTGTGGGTGGAGTGGACATGTCTGTACCCTCCTGTCGGGGGACGTTGGGTAGGGGTCCTGCAGGGGTGTAAAGGCATGATTATTGCATCTGTGTGTGCCATGGTGTGCAATGGGTGGGTAACCCTGTACCCCAGTGCTTGCATTGTTGTGTGGGACCTTGTGTGATAATTGTTCAGGGGTGTGGTGGGTATGTGCAGTGGCCATGCATTGGTGATGAGTGTCCATACTTTGGTGTTGCATGCAGGGCTTGGTGTTGGGATGGGTAGGTTGTGATAGTGGGACATATATGAGGAGTTGGAGTGATGGGGGTGAGGGCGAGGGTGGGGGTATGTAATTGCATGCAGGTAGGGTGAGGGATTTAATAGTTAAGGTTTGACTTACCAGAGTCCATTCCTCCAGCTACTCCTGTGAGGCCCTCCGGATGCAGTATAGACAATACCTGCTCCTCCCAAGTTGTTAGTTGTGGGGGAGGAGGTGGGGGTCCGCCGCCAGTCCTCTGAACTGCAATGTTGTGTCTTGAGAGCACGGAACGCACCTTCCCCCGTAGGTCGTTCCACCTCTTCCTGATGTCATCCCGTGTTCTTGGGTGCTGTCCCACTGCATTGAACCTGTCCACGATTCTGTGCCATAGCTCCATCTTCCCAGCTATGGTGGTGTGCTGCACCTGTGATCCGAATAGCTGTGGCTCTACCCGGATGATTTCCTCCACCATGACCCTGAGCTCCTCCTCAGAGAACCTGGGGTGTCTTTGCTGTGCCATGGGGTGGTGTGGGTGATGTGTGGGGTGGGGTGTGTTGTGATGTGTGGGGTGATGTGTAGGGGTGTGTGGTGTTTTGTGCGTGGATGTTGTGTGAGTGATGGTGTTGAGTGCCTGTGGATGCTAGTTTGTAGATGGTGGTGTCTCTCTCTGGCCTTCAGTCGCAATTGTGGTTGTAAGGGTTTGTGGGTGATGTGGGTGTGTGTTTTATATTGGGTTGGGTGTGTGGGAGTGGTGTGTGTATGTGTATCAGGTGTGTGTATTTGGAATTGTCCAATGTGGTAGTGTTTTGTAAATGTGTGTGTATTTTGAGCATGGCGGTATGTACCACCAATGGAATACCACGATTGAAAGACCGCCGCGTGGATTCGTGGGCCGTGATAGTGTGGGCTTATTCCTGTTGGCGTGACGGTGGAGGTTTTGTTATTGCCAGTTTATCACTGACCTTTGGTGTGGGGGACTTGTGTGGATGTCTAAATTTTGGCAGATTCCGAGCTGTGGGTCATAATAGCTGTGGCGGAATTCTGCGGCGGTGTGTTGGCGGTCTTCTGCACGGCGGTAAGCGGCTTTTACTGCCAATGTTGTAATGACGCCCATAGTTTCTATTGAAAAAGTGTTTTTGTACTTGCCTATATCTTTGATGCCAGTAGATGAATCTTCACGAAATTTTCCAAACAAATACAACGCTCATGTAAGCTGCTGTCTTGAACGTTTTGGGGTGACCCGTTGAGTGGGGGCTGTGCAAAAAGGAGGAGGTCCCAAAACATGTTTTCTCTATGTTCATTTCCATGGGGATTTTGAACAAGAATAGATGCCGAACCGCTGGACGGAAGTACACCAACATTTGCCAGAAAGGTAGTTCTTTGTCCAGAAAGAGCCCTTTTTGTTATTTGGTGTAAATCCGTCCAGTAGTTTTTGAAATATTAAAGAAAAAACAGAGGTACCAGAGTTACCGTTTACTAGATACTTACAGAGGTGCAAAGGGCCTGGCCACTTAGGGATCAAGTGACCAGGTGTCTTGTTTTGTGGAGGGAACACTGGCACTGGGAACCTGGTTAGTGGGAACCCAGTGCACTTCAGTCAAAGTTGCATCAAAAACCAGGTAAAAATGGGGGGCTTCTGCAACCAGAACCCAGTTTCCTACACACAACAGTGCTGAAGGGCCACTAACAGCTTTTCATTTACAGGCCCTGGGCAAAGGTAGTGCAGTTTACCAGGGACATATAAGTAAATTAAATATGCCAATTGTGGCTTGGCCAATGTTACCAAGTTTTAGGAAAATAGCACATAGACCTTAGGACTGGTGAGCAGTGGGGAAGTGGGGAAGAAACCTAAAGACAGCAAAAAAGAAGTCAGTAAAACAGGAGGTCAGAAGGCAAAATATCAGGGGGAAACCAAACCAATCATAACAGGTCTAACACAGACAATGATTCATGCATATATAAATCAGTATTTAGAAGAATTCATGCTAACTGTACTGGTATGCATTTTTAAGAGCACTTGGTCTGGAGAAGCACAATCTCGAGTCAAGATTTGAAATTGCTAATTATTTCCAACTCATTGAACCAGGCAGACAAGGAAGAATAACAGTTATTTTGTCTTTTATCCCAAGAACAGTGACAGTTGGTCAATAGGATGGTTCAAACATTTGCTTGTTGTGGATTTTTTCTTGAAATAGGTGCCGAACTTGGGGAACCCACCCATCAACAGCAGTGATAAACTTTTCTTCACAGGTGGTGGGGTCAGACTGGTCTGTATTAGAGAGCTTGTCTTTAATTTATTGGATACTCTGCAAATCATTCAAACATTTTTCCAAGTCAAAAGTATCTTCACCTGCCACCTTCCCGGGATTATCTAAGCGCGGTATATACCCAGGAACTCGGAAAAGAGTCTTGTATGGAGTGTGTCTTCACAGACCTCATCTAGGCAAGTTATTTAAAGCTGTCTGAACTCCATACAGATTATGGTACTAACTAAGACCTGAATGTAGCGCCCTAGCAGTTACAGATTGTTTTATCCTGTTAGCACTTTCTACAATGATATCCAATTTATCTTTGAACAGTGTGCTGAATTACAGGCAAACTACCAGAGCAAACAGTGAATACTTGTAATTCTTAGAAGAAAAAAGGAGGACTGTTATCTAAATGAAGTAAATGAGTTGCACCAATCACCACCAGAAACTGAAAATCTTTTACTGCTTCTCAAGTACTTGCATTTCTCAATGGCCAAACACATAGGAATCAAGAACATTAATCTATTGCCAACTATAGGTACTTATATACGTTAGCTGAGTGGAGGGGACCAATGTCGTCCAAATAAATCACCCAGAAAGGGATATTTGAGATCATGGGTGGGCTGGCAAAGGTCTTCTGACAGTGGAGAGTTTAATCTGCTCACAAATGTGACACTGTCTAACATAATCCCTAGTCTGTTTATATAAACTAGGCCATCAATGGCATTGCTGTGACATTGCTACAGCAGCATTAATTCCTGGATGTACAGATGCCAATGGTTCATGTGCATATTTGATTAAATCTAATCTAGACAGGCTATTAAGTATTATTCTGTTTCGCACTGCTGGTATTGTGACTTCAAGAACATTTTTTGAATTAGGGGTGTAGGAGTATTTGGGAGGGAAACCTGCAGGTGGTTTCCCACCTTGCTTGGTTGCGTTTACGACTGTTATAATATGTCAATCTTCATTTGACATATAATTAGCAATGCTACTCTATTCTAACAGTCAGAATTGCAGCCTTCACCCCTAGGTCAGCCACACAGTTCCCTTTGGCGTGAATGCCACCATGCTGATGGCCCAAACTGTACCTCACATAGACCAATGGAAGCTTATCTTGTAAGACAGCTACCTTCCCTAAAGTTGGTTTATTCTTTATAGGTTTTTCCTTTGAATCCTCGGATCCACTCAACTGCAAATTCTGCAAGTCAGCATTGTAATCTTGCACACAAAAGCATGAGTCGAGCATGTGAGAAATGACGAATCAACCTTTTGCAATGCAAGTAACAGGGTAGGTCATTTTGCATACTTTGCAGTACTGTCACCTAAGTATTTAGTATGAGTGAGATGTTCGATGACTTCCCTATTTTTCACTGCAGCATGTACTGCTGCGCAGGCTGTTGAGTACTTACATTTTGTTTCAACCATAGGTTGGACAGAAAGAGCTGTATAGAATATCCTCTGGTAAGACTTGATGGGTAAAGTAACTGGAGTTGGACCAACATTTTGAACATATTGGAGAAAAGCTTATGCACAAAGAAAGGGATCATATTGAAACTTTATATCTAGTGCATTTAAAGAAGAGGCCAAATGTAGGTGTAGGATGCGAGCATTAAGAATGCTTGCTCTGGTGACCACTTCTAATGCTGGTACAGGAGAAACAATAATGATATGATTTTCGGTGCCAAAAGGCATTCCTTTAAAATAGCTGTTTGCACAGCCATCAGGATTTTTTAGATTGAATCATAACATGCTTTAGCTAAGGAATACATGTTCGAATTGTAAGCTATTGGGACAGTCTGCCCTTCGTTGTAGGTTACGTGGGTGTAACCATAGTGACTGGGTTTGACTGATAAGCAGGTTGGTTTTATTATCTTTAGTTTGTAAATATTTAGGCCCATATTTATATTTTTTTAGCGCCACATTGGCGTCATTTTTTGACACAAAAGAGGCTCAAACTCACAAACTACAATTGTATTTAGTAAGTTTGCGTCGCTTTTGCATCAAAATGCGGCGCAAATGCGGTGCTAAAAAAGTATAAATATGGGCCTTAGTCTCAAACATGACTACTTGTAGAGTATGCAAGATATCAGTGTGGGTGCTCAACCATTGTTTATAAGAATATGTGGGAGAAATCAAGTCATACAAGAGCTTCACACACTCAGTGTAGTGAGGCAAGTAAGTATGTCCAAATTTGAAAAAACAGCAGTGATTGCAGATTTTTCAGTGTATCAGGGGTTGCAAGTTAACATACTTCTGACGACATCCGGAGCTAAACCCTTGCCCTCACTGGATAACTCATATCACTAGAAAGTCACCATCAGGGAGGAAATCTTTGATTGTTTAACATTAATTTTGTGAACATGTGATGTTAGTATGGCCACCACTCTATTTATCCTGGATAGGTGTAGATTGAAATCATCAGTTAGATAGATATCATCAATGTATGACAATACCTCGAGATCTGATTGACACAAACTGTCTCCTGGTTTGCAGCTGTGGAAATACACAATTGTGGTCATATACTTGCGAAGATAAACTGCCAAAATGTAACTTTATTTTACCCGTGAACAAAGTCCAAGTGGACTGCAACACCTCAGGAATGTGTTGGAAGATTACCTTTCACCAGATTGACATTTAAGTTAATTAAACACATGCTTTAAACGTGAATGCATCCTTTGTCTGTATTTTTTCAGAGACGCAGTTGTGATATATAGATAAATATATGTATATATATATATATATATATGTCAAACTGCTGTCTTGCAAACATCTGACCACATCCTCACGTTGGGATCGGTGCGGGCTAGTAGGCACAGGTCCCACTCAACATACAATAACACCATGCTGCAATCCAAACATAGAAGAGACCACACTCCAAGATACTGTTGCCATGGTGAGTTATAAAAAAAAAAAAGCCTAACATGTTTTGACCGGAATGGTCTTTGTCAAAGCCAAAACAGGTGTCTCTGTTCCCTTTAAACCCATGACATCAGCATAAACATGGTGAAAAGACTAAAAACGAATGCAGCACGTCTCACATAAAAGTTGTTCATACATTACATTTGAGAGCGTAATATACATCAAAAGATGTCCTTAAGCAGTTTGCAGCCATACACCTTAGCCATGATCTCACAGTGATGTGAAATGAGAAAAACAGTGGTTGCCTGGAAACTGACCAATTTGACTGGAATTCCTGCCTAAACATGTGTAAATCGCAGATGCAAATGTCAAGTGGCAAGTTATTAACTCATTGTGTCTGAGCAGGTGACATAATTCAAAACAAAAACATAAAGCAGTTTGCAGCCATAAGAATAGTTGTGCTCTCACAGCAATACACAACAACAAGGCTTACCTGGAAACCGACCAAAACCTCCAGCATACGTGTCAAACATATATAAATCACAAATGCCAAGTGGCTATTTAGATCATGCACTGCTGTTCAAGTAAGTTAAACTCATTAACCGTCCCACCTGACAGACACAATCTATCCCACTACTGATAAGCACTCTAACTTAGCTGCAAACACTTGGTGGTACACCTCAATTAATTTCACCCGTCCTATAATACACATCCTGCCTAGCAACAGAAAATATAAGAAAAAACTAAAAGGAAACCACAGAGTTAACAACTGTAATATAAAGGAAACAAAAGATTTAACAATTCTAATATGAACAGGCAAGATTGGGAAAAATCTCGAAATAAGCAGTAAAAAGGCACAGAGTCATAGTGACTATTCCGACATGAAGGATAAACACAGTTGTCACCCTCAGGCGATGTTTACACGAAGTTCCTTGTCCTAGTTTAGCCTGCTTGGATGTCTGCTGTTGAATTCTGACTCAATGTTCCTGAGAATGCGATCTTATACTTCTGTTTTCATGGTAAAGGCATCCATGGTAAAGGCATATCTGTTGCAAAATCATTTGTTGTAAAATACTTTTTAGAAAAGGCATTTGGCTATTTGTTGTAATACAGTTGTTGTTCTAACATACAACCCAATTAAAAATAAGACATCATTATATAGGCATTCTAGAGATCCTTTGTTAGTGGCGGAGATTAAGAAACTCAAATATGAATGTAATTCCATTTTTAGTAAGAGAGTACAGTTGGCAGTACAGGCCCAACAAGTAAGAAATGTTTCTACTTAAATAAAGCTGGCAAATACTGAGCATCTTACTTGAAATTTAAACACAATAGCTCTATCATCACAACAATCAAAATTTCCAAGGTGGTATTAGAATGAAAACTTTAGATATCTTAAAATCTCTAAAAAGTTTTATGTCTTTCTCTACGTCCCGAAGATTGCAGCTACCCAAGATTCCTATGCATCCTTTCTCAGATATGTACCTATGAAACCTCTATTGGGTATAAAAAACACACCTCTCAACAGATCAATTGAATCTGCCCCAGGGGAGTACTCATCCTTGTCATGTTGTTTTCCCCATGGCATTTTTTCCATTCTTTTCCTTTATTTTTCCTTCTTGCCTTCTCTTCTTCTTTCCTTTCTAGCTTTCTGCTGGTTATCTTTTTTCTTTCTTTTATACAATTTCTTTTTTTATCTTTTCGAATTGTAATGCAGCCATCAGTCTGTTGATCGTTTGCTTATTTTTATTTAGTCCTTAGCTGCTTTACCCATTCCTTGTTTGTGACAAATCCGTTTATTTGGCTATGTGTTCCCTTCGCCATTGAATTCAACTTTGAGTTATATGCCATTATCAGGGCCAGGCTGGGCCGAAATCCACTGGGAGAAGCCAGCAATAAACCATTATTCGCAACTTACAGCAGTGTCCAAGCGTATCTATAACCATTAAAATACTGTGTACTATTTGTGCAGGTGCCACAGAAACGTGCTAGGGCCGCCGTGACAGGACCACAGAGCACCGGCATCATTGTGTGCCTCTAGTTCTCTCTCTCTCACTATCTATCTATCTACTGTATATATATGTATCTATATCTATATCTATACATATATATATATATATAATATGCACACACACACAAACACACACACTCCCTCTACCCCGTAATTTAAAGTACTTCAGAGATGCATTTCGGCTGCGTGTCAGCCTTTCTCAAACTGAAAAGCGCCATCTTTACATTACATTTATACCCACAACAGTAAACATTAAAAATGCACTCACATTTACAACAACAATACATTAATTTATGCATTCTATTCATGCAATGTCATTTTCACATGAACTTTCTAAGGCAGCATAATTGAAACTCCACTCAGGGCTGTATTTTGAGTGGTGCGAGCGGTGTGGCCCCACCGGGAGATGACCTCAGGGGGGCACTGTGTTTAGCAATAACTTGCGATTTAAAAGCACCTGCTGAAAAGTTCCTTGTGTTTCCAGCCATCAGGAAACAATTAAAATGTCAAGATACCTCCTGTGATTAATGTTCCTGCTAGGGAGAGAGATGGGAGTTTTGCCTAGCGGCAGCTTTGACTCCACATAAAGTAGCATAGAGGGTTAATATGCCTGTGGCAAAAAACAGAACTATGGGGCATATTTAAGAAAAGTGGCGCTGCATGTAGTGCAGCGCCACTTTTCTTGCACTTCTTAGCACCCCCCTAACGCCACCATGTGTGCTCCATATGTAAAATATGGCGCACCATGGCGGTAGTTAGGGGACTAGCATCAGAATGTTTTACGCTTGTCTGGCGCTTTGTAGGATTAGCGTAAAAAATTTGATGCTAATCCTTCACAGCACCCAGAGACCCATTGTAACCACTAGAAGCCTCCTTTTAATGCCTGCTCTGAGCAAGCGTTAAAAGTGCTGGAAACAAATGACGCAAAAAAATCTGTCAGGTTTTTATGCTCCATTTTTTGCCCCCCCTAATGGAGGGATGCCCTCTTTGCATACATTATGCCTGGTGCAGGCATAATGTAGCGCAAAGGGTTACAAAGTGGCGCAATGCATGCATTGCACCACTTTGTAAATATGGCGCAGCGTCATTGGCTTTCTAACACCACATTAGCATAAAAAAGACACTAATGTGGTGTTTGAATGTCACTCAGGGCTCTTAAATATGGCCCAATTGGAAATATTTGTAAAATGTGGCACTGCACACAGTGCTGCGCCACTTTTCTTGTGCCCCTTAGCGCCCCCTAAAACCACCATGTGTACGCTGTATTTAAAATACAGCACACCATTGCAGTAGTTAGGGGAATAGCATCAGAATTTTTGACACTAGTCAGGTGCTTTGAAGGATTAGCGTTAATTTTTTTTATGCTAATCCTGAAAAGCACCCGAGGCCCATTGTAACCAACGGGTGTTAAAAGTGCTGGAACAAATGACGCAAAGAAATCTGTCAGATTTCTTAGCGCCATTTTTTTGGCCCCCTTAACGGGGGGAATGCCACCTTTGAATACATTATGCCTGGCGCAGGCATAATGTAGCGCAAAGGGTTACAAAGTGGCGCAATGCATGCATTGTGCCACTTTGTAAATATGCTACTGCATTTTTTGCCTTCTGACTCCACATTAGCGTAAAAAAAATGACGCTAATGTGGCGTTAGAGGCTCTTAAATATGCCTCTATATTTTATGTGGATAGCTGAGGTGATCACTAAAGCCAGCCTTTACAAGTGCTTTAAAACACAAGAATGTATGTGAAAGGGGAGCGATGGAGAGATGAGGGGCACATTTGCTGGGTGGTAGTGACTGGAACCAAGGAGGAGGTCATGGGGTGGGGGGGGCCAAAATAAACTGTCGCACAGGCGCCACCAGTCCTTAAGCCGGCCCTGACTCCACTTATAAATAAACCCTAAATGGGTAAAATGTAAACAATGTACTATTACTACCCAACATCATTGCTAGTCATCTTGCCAAATAATATCTCACAAAGTGCTAAGCACAACTTCCATAATGTTCAGAATACCAACCATGTGATTTAAACTGACATTGCCTTCACTGTCATAATGGTAAAGATAGCAGTTGACTCTTTCACTTTGAACTAAAACAAGCATAATGTCAATTCCAGACAGCTGTGTCACTTGCCAATCATAGCATTTAAGCATCCACTAGAGCATGTGAGTTCATCCGGCGTAGCAACTTCCTTGCGTTAACATAATCAATCCAACATCGTATTGGTGAAATTGTCTGTAATATCGCCTTTGTGACTGGAACCCCACTTTTAGCCAGCTTGATAAAAACATTCATGTCACAAAAGCGGCCAGCAATTACACATTACCAAATCGGCAGAGGCCTTTCCATTAAAACAATCTAAACCGTCTGTCCTCACCGTGGCCATGATTTGCCGGGTGCCCAGTACGATATCTTCCTTTTGACATCCTGAGTGTGGCCCTACCAATGACGCAACCTACAGCGGTGTCGAACCGTATCTATAACCATTAAGATACTGTGGCCCAGATTTAAGAGGGACTAGTGCCTCCTTGCGCCACATTAGCGTCATTTTTTCTGACGCTAATGTGGCCCAACAAGGCCAAATTTGCCATACCATATTTACTAAGTGGTGCAATGCATGCATTGCGCCACTTTGTAACACTTTGCGCCACAATTTGCCTGCGCCGTTAGGGGGACCGCAAAAATAACGCAGTGGAATCTCTTAGATTCCACTGTGCCATTTTTGCTGGATATTTTTAACACCTGCAGAGAGCAGGCACTAAAAGGGGGCACACCATTGTTTTCAATGGCCCCTATGTACTCTGTAGAATTAGCACCAAAATCCTGCACAGTACATCAATAGCGTCAAAAACGTTGATGCTATTGCCCCTACCGTGCACCATGGCACACCAATTATTAAATATGGCGCACACATGGTGGAGGTAGGGGGACATTGAGGGGCACAAGAAAAGTGGTGCTGCTTTGGATGCAGCGCCACCTTTCTCAAATCAGGGCTCAGGGCTTGTGCATTATTTGTGTGGGCAGCCGGACCTGTGCTTGGACTGCCGTGACAGTAACTCAGAGCACCAACATCGTTTTTTAACACTTTATTTTATTGACATTTCAAAGTAACATTTAGGTCACATCTCTTCTTTTCCAACTCCTGTACCTAGGCATCATTTACAAGCATACATAAGCTTAGTGCATAGTCTACCAAGTACATTCCTGTTATTTCCAAGTGCGCATCTTAATGGTGAGATGTTAGTTAGATATATTATCTACAGGTTGGTATGATGGAATTTATGGTCAGGATGGGGTTGGGCTGATGTTGAGTATGGAGGATAATGGTACGGACCAATATTGCGTCCAATTCATTCATGCCAAGTATCTGTAACTAAACAAACTCTAAACTGGTAACTCGCCTGTGGTGTACACTCTTCTAGGTGCCTAATGAGTTACTCGGGGACGGATTAACACCCTCCTCCAAAGATGTCATCAGGACCTTAGTGTCTTAGTTATGGTGTACCTTTTATGTTTTTTGAATATAGGCTGTGTGTGGGTAAAGCCGTAGTGGGGTGGGAGGGCACACCCCAGGAAGCCAGCACCCAGCCATTCAATCAGCTATTTCCGCGATGTGCACACCCCATCGGCTAAGGCACCTTTATCTGGCTTCATCGTCGCTCCCCTTGGCACCTCCCGAGTCTGACTCCTCCCTCGAACATGAGGTTTCCAATTGTCGTTCACTTCCGTCCACAAGGGGGCTATCGGCCTACGCCTAATCCCCCTACTCTCCCCCGTCTCAGAGCTCTCTCCTCAGTCCTGACCAACCTTGTCACATCCAGTATCCATTTGGTTAGGCTGGGTCCCCTGCATTGTTTCCAAGCCAATAACACCCTGCGTTTGGCCAACACTAAGGCCAAGCCCACTAATCTGTCACCAACTTTTTTGGGGAGCGGTCTTGTGAAAAATCTTAGTAAGCAGGCCGCTATTGAATTTTCTAATCGTCTATGCACTACACTAGTAATTTTTCCTATGACCCCGTCCCAAAATTCATGAAGTCCCGGGCATCCCCAGGTCATATGACTAAAGTCTGCACATGGCGCACGGCAGCGGGGGCAGCTCACTGCTTCACCACCATATATAGGTCTAAGCTGTTGTGGTGTAAGATAAGTCCGGTAGGTGTAGTTGTATCGAATATATTTTAGTCATGTTTCTCGGGATATTGTGGGTGCGTATGCTAACATTTTGCTCCAGTTGGTGTCTGTAAGGGGCCTTTTAAGATCTGTCTCCCATTTGATCTGTAAGTCATACACTGGTCTGTTTACCATTCCAATCAGTGCTTTGTAGAGCCAGGAGACAACATGAGAGTCAGCTCTGATAAACAGCATGGTCTGGAGGACCCCATGCATGGGTGGTTCACCTACTGTCTTGCCCCCCTACCACCGCTTCATAGGCCAGATATTGCCCCAGTGGTAGTCCAGTCTGGTCCATCAGGTCTCCAAACAGGATCAACATTACCTGGCAGTGCACCTCTCCTAATGTTTATACCCTCGCTGTCGTCCAGTGACAAAGCTGTCTCATTGTGAAGCAGGAATACGGATCACCATGGGGAATGCCCACCAGGGTCGTGGCTGGCGCATAAGGGACCTTAGTCTTTGTTTTCCTAAGTATTCTCTACAAGTTGACCAGGGCAATCAATAACAGTACACCTGGTCTGGGGCCCCAAAGGCTGAGTTTAAGTATTCTAGCTAGCAGTCTACTCTGATTTGGGTCGCTTTCACTGGAAGACATTTCCGAGAGCGAATCCCTGCCAAGCCAGCGTGTAGGCCATTGGAGCTGGGCCACCAAAAAATACAGCTCAAAGTCAGGTACTCCGAGCCCTCCCTCCTCCGAAGTGTGGCCAAGGCCTCCTGCTGACATCCACCATTCCTCAGTAGCTCCCTGATGAGGACATCAAGTGAACGAAACTAGAAGGCTGGCAGCAAAATCCGAAAAGTTAACAAAATAATATGGTAGCCTGAGGAGCATCACCATTTTAGTGAGGGAGATGCGTGCCATAGTGGGTAGGTCTTTAAGATCATAGTAAATCTGAATACCAAGATAGCGAAAGGAGTGTGGTGCCCAAGCCACTTCCTCTGGGCAGGAGCCTGGGTGGATTGTGGCACTGACCATCGGGAAAAAACATGCCTTCCTGCAGTTCAGGCGGAGGCCTGAACAGACCCTGTGGCAGTGTCTTCGCCCCATCCCTGAGATATATAAATAGGCCTTCTGCATATAAGGAGACTATATGGTACTACTAATTTCAGTGTATTCCCTATTTGGGACCCACCCTTCTGAGCCGTGCTGCCAAGGGTTCAATGGTGAAAGCAAATGGCAGCGGCGACAGGGGACACCCCTGTTGGGAGCCTCTGTGTATGTTATAGCTGCTTGAAATCGTCTGCCCCATTTTAACTCTTGCAGTAGGGTGCGTATAAAGCAACGTGACCCAGTCGCCCCATGCGTTCCCCAGTCCAGTCTGCAACATGGTGGCCCCTAGAAAATCCCATCTCACAGTGTAGAAATGCCTTTTCAAGGTCCACCAACACAATCATTGCTGTCGGGTCTGGGGATAAATGTCATCATAAGGCAGGGAGTAGAGCCTCCGGAGGTTGTTAGAGGCACCCAGGTAGGGCCTTGCTTAGTACCTTAGTCTGAATTGAGCTTAGACAATGGCCGGAAGTTTGTAACTTTCACGTCAGCTTGCGTGGATTTAGGCAAAGGGACCACCATAGCCTCCCCGTTCGGTGAGATAGTTGTCGCATTTGCCTCAGCATACATCTCCACGAGCTGCGGTGCCAATACTCCAAGGCACACCTTGTAAAACTCTGGTGATGAACCATCAGTGTCCGGAGTCTTTCCAGACACCAAAGACTTTATGGCAGCCTTAACCTCCTCCACTGTCAAGCCTGGGGGACTCACTGCTGTACTCACTGCTAATCTCCTTGCAAATTACAGAGATCCACCCGCTTGTCCTGACCTAGCGATTGCACTCTGGTGCACTGGAGGACGACATCTACAGGGAGGCATTGATAAATAGGTTGACTGAATATCTGTCACTGAACCCCCGGACAGCATCTAGTTGGGAATCGAATGGGAGGGCCTCAAAGTGGTATTGTGGGGGCACTGCTTGGGACAAACAGTGGGCATTAGACGAGACCTAGAAGGTGACATCTTGCGCTTAGAGGACAAATTACACCAATATAGCAATGACCTAGATGGCACCGAGAGGCGCAGACGAGACTGCTGGAGACCAGAGAACTATACCAGCATCAATAGAGGGTCATATACAGATATCCTCTCATTCAAGACGATACGTCTGCTTTGTTAATTATACTTTCAATTAACCCGAATTCATACCTCATGATCCAAACGTTTGACGCGCTCCATGGCAGAACGCCATCTAAACAATATGCCAGCAAAACTGATCGTATGTCCCTTCATCGCTTATATACATTTGAATAGGGGTCCATTACAGGACTCACTCCAGGCCGTATATCCATGGCAGCCATTTTGAAGTGGTGTCTGGCTTCATACGATCAGATCATATAGGGGGTCATTCCGACCCCGGCGGGCGGCGGGCGCTGCCCACCGGGCGGAAACCGCCCAAACACCGCCCCGCGGTCAGATGACCGCGGGGAACATTCCGACTTTCCCGCTGGGCCGGCGGGCGATCTGCAAAAGATCGCCCGCCGGCCCAGCGGGAAAGCCCCAGCAAATATGAAGCCGGCTCCGAATGGAGCCGGCGGATTTGCTGCGGTGCGACGGGTGCAGTGGCACCCGTCGCAATTTTCAGTGTCTGCCAAGCAGACACTGAAAATCTTTATGGGGCCCTGTTAGGGGGCCCCTGCACTGCCCATGCCAGTGGCATGGGCAGTGCAGGGGCCCACAGGGGCCCCACGACACCCGTTCCCGCCAGCCTCTTCCTGGCGGTTTACACCGCCAGGAACAGGCTGGCGGGAAGGGGGTCGGAATCCCAAGCAGCGCCGCCATGGAGGATTCCTTTGGCCAAGGGAAAACCGGCGGGAAACCGCTGGTTCCCCTTTTCTGACCGCGGCTTTACCGCCGCGGTCAGAATTGGCCAGGAAGCACCGCCAGCCTGTTGGCGGTGCTTCCACGGTCTCCGGCCCTGGCGGTCATGGACCGCCAGGGTCGGAATGACCCCCATAGTTTTTAACAAGGTTAATTGCAAGAATAAATTAATTGGAAACATGATGTTAATCCCAACTATATTCTATCATGTCAACACACTAAACTGTAGATCCTTATCAATTTTCACCTGATACCTCCTCGTTCAAATTAATATATTTAAATTCGACATATTACATATCTTCAAAAAGTATCGCAGGTGGTCATTTTTGAAGTGGTGTCCACCTTTGTACGATCATATAGTTTTTAACAGTGTTGATTCCTATAAGTGGATTCATTATGAACAACATGATATTATATCAAATTATGTTCTTTCATATCGGCATGCAATACTATACATACTCATTAAAGTTCGTATGCCAAAGATAACCACGTTATGGATCCTAAGCAGTCATCGAACAAGCACTTAGCAAAAATTCAATATAAGGAAATAAATAGTCCATTATAGAAACCTCAATAATAATTCCTCAATTTGTTTAAATCATTACTTTTATCTTTTCTCAAAATTAGTTCTTATATAAATCCTATATGAGGGAACACCAATTATTCTTGCCGCCATACTACAGTTCTAATGGCACCAGTCAAATCTATATGAACCAAATATTGCATTGGTTCCATCTTAGCAAAATTTATCTTATTATATAACAAGGTGTCAGGATTCCTATATCAACCACCTATAGCTAAGTCCATAATTTTACTATAATTTAACTTTGTCAATTTGAAGACAATTGAGGACATTTAAATCGTCTCGATGGAAAATACGAAGTATGCACCACTGAGTATCTTCTGTTATGACTATCCAAAAAAGAATGTTTCAGAGTTGATTACAATTACCCTTAGGGAAATTGAAAGAATATATCTAAACAAGTATATAACATCAATTACCCCTAATCGGCACTCAAGTTTCCAAAAAATAATGAAATTCATTATTGACATTTAAACCTTCCTGAACTGTTCGTAAACAACTTATCCATTTTGCTTCTGTTTGTCTCAATGTCAGTTCTCTATTGCCTCCCCTTTCATGAATAGGTAGGTGTTCCACACCGTGGAACCATATCTGTGTATTCATAGGATGAATCTGTTGTATATGCATGGCCACGAGATGTCTTACATCCCCATTCTTTATAGCTCTTAGATGTTCCATTATTCTGATCTTTAAACTCTGTATTCTGCTACCAATATATAACTCGCCACATGAACAACCTAAGGCATAAATCACAAATATAGTGTTACAATTAATGAAGGAATTGATTGTATGTTCCTTCTGAGTATTGTATTTAAACTTTTTTTATTTTATTTATTCCCATTTTACAAATAGAACAACATCCGCAAGTGAAGAAGCCTTCCGGTTTTACATCTAACCATGTTCCAAACTCAGACTTATTTCGGTTGTCTTTTACATAACTGGGACACAATATGTTTTTTACTGTATTGCCTATCCGATAAACCATTGTCGGTCTTTTAGATATGGTACCTTCTGGTAATGTAGCAGAATTTAAAATATGCCAGTTCTTCCTTAATGCATTAAAAATGTGATTGCTATATGTCATATTTAGTAATGAAACATATCTCAAATTTTTATTCACTTCTTTCTCCCTGTACTTTTCTTTCAATGTATGTTTCCTATCCACTTTTCCAATTTTTGTTCTTTCCTTTTTCAGGACACCCCAAATGTATCCTCTCTTACAAAATTCAAGTTCCATTGTCAACAATCTTTTTTCAAAATCCTTCTGTTGGCTACAATTATGCCTTGCCCTCACCATTTCACCATATGGTATTAATTCTATTGTTTTCTTGGGTGGGAACTAGTGGCATGGAGTACACTGTTACAAGCAGTCACTTTCTTGAAAATGTCACTATGGATGGCATTATCATGTGCATACAATTGTAGATCTAAAAAATGTATTGTATGTCTATCATATTTTAGAGTCAAATTCACATTGAATCTATTGTTATTTAGAAAGGCATGATAATCAATAAGATCTGATAAATTCCCATTCCATATAATGAAGATATCATCTATATAACATCCACAACAAATGATGTTATTAATCCATTGGTGTGCCTATCGCCCCCAGCATGCTCCACCTCAAACAGGCCTATAAATAGGTTTGCATAAGATGGAGCAAATCTGGAGCCCATCGCGGTCCCTTGTTTTGGTAAGAACCATACTCCATTATGAAGAAATGCATTCTTAATCAAAATTATCCTAGCCATATCTAATAACATAAGCATGTGTTCTAAAAAACTAGCATTTTGTTTAAAAAGGAAAAAACTTTATTGCTTCCAATTCACAATTGGTTTGTATACAGGTGTATAAACTCTCTACATCCATAGTTACAAAGAAGAGATCTGTGTTGTCCCAAACAAAGTCTTCTAATTTGTTCAATAGATCCTTACTATCTCTAAAGTAGGAAGGTACATTTTTAACAAAAGGTTGTAAATAGCCATCTACATATTCTGCCATGTGTTCCGTGGGAGATCCAATGCTTGAGATAATAGGTCTTCTGGGTGGACAGTCACCATGTTTATGCATTTTAGGTAGTATATATATACACGGATGTTTAGGATGACATACTTTTAAATATTTATACTCATCATCAGTAAGTAAACATGATTCATGCCAATCCATAAGTTTAGCATTAGCCTGTTGCTGTGTCTCTACAGTTGGATTATGTTCTAATCTTTCATAGCAATTCTTATCTAACAGTTGTCTTTCAAATAATCAGCCTTATTCATGAGTACAATGTTACCACCCTTATCTGCCTCATGTATAACCAGATAATGGTCATTTTTCAAATTTGTCAGAATACCCTTCTCTTTTAAGGTTAGTGTAGGAGGCTGGCCTGGTTTGTAGTTGTACCAAGGGGTACTTACACTCTGCACCAGGTCCAGTTATCCCTTATTAGTGTAGAAGAGGTGTCTAGCAGCTTAGGCTGATAGAAAAGGGTAGCTTAGCAGAGCAGCTTAGGCTGAACTAGGAGACATGCAAAGCTCCCACTATACCACTGGTCTCATATGCCAATATCATAAGAAAACACAATACACAGATATACTAAAAATAAAGGTACTTTATTTTTATGACAATATGCCAAAAGTATCTCAGTGAGTACCCTCAGTATGAGGATAGCAAATATACACAAGATATATGTACACAATACCAAAATTATGCAGTAATAGCAATAGAAAGCAATGCAAGCAATGTACAGTCACAATAGGTTGCAATGAGAGCACATAGGTATAGGGGCAACACAAACCATATACTCCAAAAGTGGAATGCGAATAACGTATGGACCCCAAACCTATGTGAGCATGTAGAGGGTCGCTGGGACTGTAAGAAAACAGTGAGGGTTAGAAAAATAGCCCACCCCAAGACCCTGAAAAGTGGGTGCAAAGTGCACCTTAGTTCCCCAGAGAGCACAGAAGTCGTTATAGGGGAATTCTGCAAGGAAGACCAACACCAGCAATGCAACAACGATGGATTTCCAGACAAGAGTACCTGTGGAACAAGGGGACCAAGTCCAAGAGTCACACTCAAGTCGTAAGTGGGCAGATGCCCAAGAAATGCCAGCTGAGGGTGCAAAGAAGCTGCCACTGGATGGTAGAAGCTGTGGATTCTGCAAGAACGATTAGGACTAGGAACTTCCCCTTTGGAGGATGGATGTCCCACGTTGTGAAGAAGCTTGCAGAGGTGTTTCCGTGCAGAGAGACTGCAAACAAGCCTTGCTAGCTGCAAGGGTCACAGTTAGGGTTTTTGGATGCTGCTGTGGCCCAGGAGGGACCAGGATGTCGCCAATTGCGTGAGGAGACAGAGGGGGTGCCCAGCAAGACAACGAGCCTACTCAGAAGCAAGCAGCACCCACAGAAGTGCCAGAACAGGCACTACGAAGAAGAGTGAACCAGAGCTCACCCGAAGTCACGAAGGAAGGTCCCACGACGCCGGAAGACAACTCAGGAGGTCGTGCACTGCAGGTTAGAGTGTCGGGGACCCAGGCTTGGCTGTACACAAAGGAAATCCTGGAAGAGTGCACAGGAGCCAGAGCAGCTGCAAATCACGCGGTACCCAGCAATGCAGTCTAGCGTGGGGAGGCAAGGACTTACCTCCACCAAACTTGGACTGAAGAGTCACTGGACTGTGGGAGTCACTTGGACAGAGTTGCTGAGTACCAAGGACCACGCTCGTCGTGCTGAGAGGGGACCCAGAGGACCGGTGATGCAGTCTTTTGGTGCCTGCGGTTGCAGGGGGAAGATTCCGTCAACCCACGGGAGATTTCTTTGGAGCTTCTAGTGCAGAGAGGAGGCAGACTACCCCCACAGCATGCACCACCAGGAAAGCAGTAGAGAAGGCGGCTGGATCAGCGATACAAGGTTGCAGTAGTCATCTTGGCTACTTTGTTGCAGTTTTGCAGGCGTCCAGAGCAGTCTGCGGTCGATTCCTTGGCAGAAGGTGAAGAGAGAGATGCAGAGGGACTCTGATGAGCTCTTGCATTCGTTATCTAAAGATTTCCCCAAAGTAGAGACCCTAAATAGCCAGAAAAGGAGGTTTGGCTACTTAGGAAGGAGGATAGGCTAGCAACACAGGTAAGAGCCTATCAGAAGGAGTCTCTGATGTCACCTGCTGGCCCTGGCCACTCAGAGCAGTCCAGTGTGCCAGCAGCACCTCTGTTTCCAAGATGGCAGAGGTCTGGAGCACACTGGAGGAGCTCTGGGCACCTCCCAGGGGAGGTGCAGGTCAGGGGAGTGGTCACTCCCCTTTCCTTTGTCCAGTTTCGCGCCAGAGCAGGGCTGGGGGATCCCTGAACTGGTGTAGACTGGCTTATGCAGAGATGGGCACCATCTGTGCCCATCAAAGCATTTCCAGAGGCTGGGGGAGGCTACTCCTCCCAGCCCTGACACCTTTTTCCAAAGGGAGAGGGTGTAACACCCTCTCTCTGAGGAAGTCCTTTGTTCTGTCTTCCTGGTCCAAGCCTGGCTGTACCCCAAGAGGGCAGAAACCTGTCTGAGGGGTTGGCAGCAGCAGCAGCTGCAGTGAAACCCCGGGAAAGGTAGTTTGGCAGTACCCGGGTCTGTGCTAGAGACTCAGGGGATCATGGAATTGTCTCCCCAATGCCAGAATGGCATTGGGGTGACAATTCCATGATCTTAGACATGTTACATGGCCATGTTCGGAGTTACCATTGTGACGCTATACATATGTAGTGACATATGTATAGTGCACACGTGTAATGGTGTCCCCGCACTCACAAAGTCTGGGGAATTTGCCCTGGACAATGTGGGGGCACCTTGGCTAGTGCCAGGGTGCCCACACACTAAGTAACTTAGCACCCAACCTTTACCAGGTAAAGGTTAGACATAAAGGTGACTTATAAGTTACTTAAGTGCAGTGGTAAATGGGTGTGAAATAACGTGGACGTTATTTCACTCAGGCTGCAGTGGCAGGCCTGTGTAAGAATTGTCAGAGCTCCCTATGGGTGGCAAAAGAAATGCTGCAGCCCATAGGGATCTCCTGGAACCCCAATACCCTGGGTACCTCAGTACCATATACTAGGGAATTATAAGGGTGTTCTAGTATGCCAATGTAAATTGGTGAAATTGGTCACTAGCCTGTTAGTGACAATTTGGAAAGAAATGAGAGAGCATAACCACTGAGGTTCTGGTTAGTAGAGCCTCAGTGAGACAGTTAGTCATCACACAGGGAACAAATACAGGGCACACTTATGAGCACTGGGACCCTGGTTGGCAGGGTCCCAGTGACACATACAACTAAAACAACATATATACAGTGAAGTATGGGGGTAACATACCAGGGAAGATGGCACTTTCCTACACAACCCCCCCCCCAAACGAAGGACAATAAGACTAGCCATGACCTGATGAGTCTTCATTGTCTAAGTGGAAATATCTGGAGAGTCCATCTGCATTGGAGTGGGTACTCCCAGGTCTATGTTCCACTGTATAGTCCATTCCCTGTAGAGATATGGACCACCTCAACAATTTAGGGTTTTCACCTTTCATTTGTTTTGGCTTAAGTAGAGGTTTGTGGTCTGTCTGAACAATGAAGTGAGTGCCAAACAGGTATGGCCTCAACTTCTTCAGTGCCCAGACCACAGCAAAGGCCTCCCTCTCTATGGCAGACCAACGCTTTTCTCTAGGGGTCAACCTCCTGCTGATAAAAGCAACAGGTTGATCCTGGCCCTCAGAACTGAGATGTGATAAGACTGCCCCTACCCCTAATTCAGATGCATCAGTTTGAACAATGAATTTCTTGGAGTAACATGGGCTTTTTAGGACAGGTGCAGAGCACATGGCCTGTTTCAGCTCCTCAAAAGCTTTCTGACAGCTAGCTGTCCATAATACCTTTTTAGGCATTTTCTTAGATGTGAGGTAATTAAGAGGGGCTGCTATGGAGCCATAGTTCTTTATGAACCTCCTGTAATACCCAGTGAGGCCTAAGAAGGCTCTCACCTGGGTCTGAGTTGTAGGGGGAACCCAATCTATAATAGTTTGGATTTTCCCCTGAAGTGGTGCAATCTGTTCTCCACCTACCAGGTGTCCCAGATAAACCACTTTCCCCTGCCCTATCTGGCACTTTGAAGCCTTGATAGTGAGGTCTGCCTTTTGCAGGGCCTCTAAAACTTTCCACAGGTGGACCAGGTGATCATCCCAGGTGGAGCTAAAGACAGCTATATCATCTAGATATGCTGCACTAAAAGCTTCCAACCCTTGCAGGACTGTATTCACCAACCTCTGAAAAGTGGCAGGTGCATTTTTCAAACCAAAGGGCATTACTGTGAATTGGTAGTGCCCTCCAATAGTCGAAAATGCAGTTTTTGCTTTAGCATCCTCTGATAACTTGATCTGCCAATACCCTGCAGTCAAATCAAAGGTGCTTAGATACTTGGCAGATGCCAGTGTATCTATTAGCTCATCTGCCCTGGGTATAGGGTGAGCATCAGTTTTAGTTACCTGGTTGAGACCTCTGTAATCTACACAAAATCTAATTTCCTTCTTTCCATCTTTGGAATTAGGTTTTGGTACAAGTACCACAGGAGAGGCCCATGGACTTTCAGAGTGCTCAACCACTCCCAGTTCAAGCATTTTCTGAACCTCTTGTTTTATGCAGTCCCCGACATGGTCAGGCTGCCTATAGATCTTACTTTTGACAGGCAAGCTGTCTCCAGTATCTATAGTGTGCTCACACCAAGAAGTGGTGCCTGGCACAGTAGAAAAGAGTTCAGAAAACCGACCCAGGAGATTTATGCAGTGGTCTTTCTGCTCAGCAGTAAGACAATCTGCCTAAACTACACCTTCCACTAGAGCATCTTGTTCTGTGGAAGAGAAAAGATCAGGGAGAGGGTCACTCTCTTCTTCCTGTCCTTCATCTGTTGCCATGAGCAGGGTGAGATCAGCCCTGTCATAGTAGGGTTTCAGGCGATTGACATGGAGTACCCTAAGGGGACTCCTGGCAGTGCCTAAGTCAACCAAGTAGGTAACTTCTCCCTTTTTCTCAACAATAATGTGGGGACCACTCCATTTGTCTTGGAGTGCTCTTGGGGCCACAGGCTCCAAGACCCACACTTTCTGCCCTGGTTGGTACTGAATCAGAACAGCCTTCTGGTCATGCCATTGTTTTTGGAGCTCTTGGCTGGCCTGAAGGTTTTTACTGGCCTTTTTCATGTACTCAGCCATTCTGGATCTTAGGCCAAGTACATAGTCCACTATGTCTTGCTTAAGAGCTATTAAAGGTTGTTCCCAACCCTCCTTCACAAGTGTTAGGGGACCTCTTACAGGGTGTCCAAATAGGAGTTCAAAGGGGCTGAAGCCCACTCCTTTCTGGGGTACCTCCCTGTAAGCAAAAAGGAGGCAAGGTAACAGGACATCCCATCTCCTCCTGAGTTTTTCAGGGAGTCCCATTATCATTCCTTTGAGAGTTTTATTAAACCTCTCAACCAGTCCATTTGTTTGTGGATGATAGGGTGTGGTGAACTTGTATGTCACACCACATTCCTTCCACATGGCCTTTAAGTAAGCAGACATAAAGTTGCTACCCCTGTCTGATACCACCTCTTTTGGGAAGACCACCCTGGAAAAGATTCCCAGGAGGGCCTTTGCCACTGCAGGAGCTGTGGTGGTCCTTAGAGGAATTGCTTCAGGATATCTGGTGGCATGGTCCACTAACACCAAAATAAACCTATTGCCTGAAGCAGTAGGAGGGTCAAGGGGGCCAACTATGTCAACCCCTACCCTTTCAAAGGGAACCCCAACCACAGGCAGTGGAATAAGGGGTGCCTTTGGGGTGCCACCTGTTTTGCCACTGGCTTGACAGGTGACACAGGACTTACAAAATTCCTTTGTGTCCTCTGACATTCTAGGCCAATGAAACCAGGGAACAAGCCTGTCCCAAGTTTTCATTTGTCCCAAATGTCCAGCCAAGGGAATGCCGTGGGCTAGAGTTAGGAGGAACTCTCTGTATTGCAAGGGAATGACCAATGTCCTGGCTGCTCCAGGTTTAGGGTCCCTTGCCTCAGTATACAAGAGGTTGTCCTCACAGTAAACTCTGTGAGAGTCACTGACATCCCCATTTTGCTGTTTGACAGCTTGCTGTCTTAGACCCTCTAGTGTGGGACAGGTCTGCTGTGCCACACTCAGCTCCTCCCTGGCAGGCCCCCCTCCACCCAAAAGCTCAGCAGTGTCTGCTTCCAGCTCATCTGGTGTAGGTTCTGCACAGGGTGGAAATTCTTCTTCCTCAGAAGTTGAATCCACTGTAGAGGGAGGGATAGTAGGTAGTGTTTTACCTTTACTAACCCTAGCTTTAGGGAGCACTTGGTCCATTGTTCCAGGATCCAAGTCACCCTGTCCTTTTTGCTTTTTGGCCTGAGCACTTGTCAAAGCAAAAATATGCCTAGGAATGCCCAGCATTGCTGCATGAGCCTCCAACTCCACTTCTGCCCAAGCTGATGTCTCTAAATCGTTCCCTAGTAGACAGTCTACAGGTAAATCTGAGGCAACCACAACTTTCTTTGGACCAGTAACCCCCCCCCCCAGTTGAGATTCACAACAGCCATGGGGTGGCTAAGAGTGTTGTTATGAGCATCAGTCACTTGGTACTGGTGACCAAGTAGGTGTTGTTCAGGGTGGACCAGTTTCTCTATTACCATGGTAACACTGGCACCTGTGTCCCTGTAGGCCTGAACCTCAACACCATTTATAGGGGAAGTTGCTTGTACTTATCCATATTAAGGGGACAAGCAACCAAGGTGGCCAAATCAATGGCACCTTCAGAGACTAACACAGCCTCTGTGGTCTCCCTAACAAGACCAACCCCAACTAAATTACCAAAAGTGAGCCCAGCTACTCCCTTGGATTGGCTATTAGTAGGTTTGCTCCCACCACCACTGCTATTACTAGGGGCACTAGGTGTAGCAGCAGGGGTTGTAGTGGTGGGAGGCTTGGTGCTTTTCTTTGGACAACTGGCATCAGTTGTCCAATGGCCTTTTACTTTACATAAATAGCACCATGGTTTCTTTACTTGATTTGAGGAGGATTTGGGCCCACCACTCCCACCAGAGTGTTTTTGTGGGCCTGATGAAGACTCATTTTTAGATTTGTCCTCACCCTTGTCAGAAGACTTACCATCCTTCTTCTTGCCATCCTTGTCATCCCCTGTATGAACTTTTCTGTTCACTCTTGTTCTGACCCATTTGTCTGCCTTCTTTCTAAATTCTTGGGGAGAGGTCAGATCTGAGTCCACTAGATACTGGTGCAACAAATCAGACACACAATTATTAAGAATATGCTCTCTCAGGATTAAGTTATACAGGCTTTCATAGTCAGAAACTTTACTGCCATGTAACCACCCCTCCAAGGCCTTCACTGAATGGTCAACAAAGTCTACCCAGTCTTGTGAAGACTCCTTTTTGGTTTCTCTGAACTTGATCCTGTATTGTTCAGTGGTTAAGCCATAACCATCTAGGAGTGAATTCTTAAGAACTGTAAAATTATTGGCATCACTTTCTTTCACAGTAAGGAGCCTATCCCTACCCTTTCCACTGAAAGATAGCCATAGGATAGCAGCCCACTGCCTTTGAGGGACCCCCTGTACAACACAGGCCCTCTCAAGTGCAGCAAACCACTTGTTAATGTCATCCCCCTCCTTGTAAGGGGGAACTATCTTATGCAGATTCCTAGAATCATGCTCTTTCACAGGATTACTATCTGTAATACTGCTGCTGCCACCATGGGGTCCAAACCCCAACCCCTGCCTTTCTTTTTCTAAGTCAAATGCTTCCCTGTCTAGATCCAGCTGTTGCTTTTTCCGCTTCAGCCTGGACTCTTCCACTCTCAATCTATTGAGTTCCCTTTCTAACACTCTGTCATCAGGGTGGGTGGGTTGGGCATGCTTAGACACAGAAGAATGGTGTGAATGGACAGAGGAAGACCTGCCCCTAACAGATGGCACTCTAACAACCTGGCCTAAAGGAGTAATCTCCCTACTGTGATGAGAACTCACATAAGTACCAGCCCTGCTAGGTGACCTGCTAAGGGGCAGGTTGGGAACGTTCCCATCTAACACTTTTACTGGGGCTACCCCAGAGTCAGAATGTGAACCATCAGCTAATCTGTCACCTGATGTGCCAGCTATGGCCTTATCATGTTCAATGAGCATATTAACCAACAATTCTCTAGAGGGATTCTTCCCTACCCCTAAACCTCTATCAATGCAGAGACTCCTTGCACCTTTCCAGCTCAGGTGGTCATAACGAGTTCTGGTCAGATCCAGAGTTTGACCTGTACCAGACATGATAGAAAAATGTTTAAGGGACCGAAAAAGAAAGAAAAAGTTTCAGAACTTTTTAAGGAAACAGAAAAAAAAAAACTTTTTCAACTTTTAAGAACTTTTTGAAAGTTTTTAGAGGTACTTTTCAGCACTTAGCAATAGAGTAAGAGGAGAAAAGCAAAACTTTTTGGTTAGGTGTAAATACACTGAATTTGTTTTGTATATTTTTCTCTTATGAAAAGTACAAAATGACAAAGTGGTAAGTAGTTGCAAGTACTTATCCCACCGCTGCACAACCAATGTAGGAGGCTGGCCTGGTTTGTAGTGGTACTAAGGGGTACTTACACTCTGCACCAGGTCCAGTTATCCCTTATTAGTGTAGAAGAGGTGTCTAGCAGCTTAGGCTGATAGAAAAGGGTAGCTTAGCACAGCAGCTTAGGCTGAACTAGGAGACATGCAAAGCTCCCACTATACCACTGGTGTCATATGCACAATATCATAAGAAAACACAATACACAGATATACTAAAAATAAAGGTACTTTATTTTTATGACAATATGCCAAAAGTATCTCAGTGAGTACCCTCAGTATGAGGATAGCAAATATACACAAGATATATGTACACAATACCAAAATTATGCAGTAATAGCAATAGAAAGCAATACAAGCAATGTACGGTCACAATAGGTTGCAATGAGAGCACATAGGTATGGGAGCAACACAAACCATATACTCCAAAAGTGGAATGCAAATAACGTATGGACCCCAAACCTATGTGAGCTTGTAGAGGGTCACTGCGACTGTAAGAAAACAGTGAGGGTTAGAAAAATAGCCCACCCCAAGACCCTGAAAAGTGGGTGCAAAGTGCACCTTAGTTCCCCAGAGAGCACAGAAGTCGTGATAGGGGAATTCAGCAAGGAAGACCAACACCAGCAATGCAACAACGATGGATTTCCAGACAAGAGTACCTGTGGAACAAGGAGACCAAGTCCAAGAGTCACACTCAAGTCGTGAGTGGGCAGATGCCCAAGAAATGCCAGCTGAGGGTGCAAAGAAGCTGCCACCGGATGGTAGAAGCTGTAGATTCTGCAAGAACGAAGAGGACTGGGAACTTCCCCTTTGAAGGATGGATGTCCCACATCGTGAAGAAGCTTGCAGAGGTGTTTCCGTGCAGAGAGACCGCAAACAAGCCTTGCTAGCTGCAAGGGTTGCGGTTAGGGTTTTCGGATGTTGCTGTGGCACAGGAGGGACCAGGATGTCGCCAATTGCGAGAAGAGACAGAGGGGGTGCCCAGCAAGACAAGGAGCTCACTCAAAAGCAAGCAGCACCCGCAGAAGTGCTGGAACAGGCACTACGAATAAGAGTGAATCGGAGCTCACCCGAAGTCACGAAGGAAGGTCCCATGACGCCGGAAGACAACTCAGGAGGTCGTGCACTGCAGGTTAGAGTGTCGGGGACCCAGGCTTGGCTGTGCACAAAGGAAATCCTGGAAGAGTGCACAGGAGCCGGAGACGCTGCAAATCACGCGGTACCCAGCAATGCAGTCTAGCGTGGGGAGGCAAGGACTTACCTCCACCAAACTGGGACTGAAGAGTCACTGGACTGTGGGAGTCACTTGGACAGAGTTGCTGAGTTCCAGGGACCACGCTCGTTGTGCTGAGAGGGGACCCAGAGGACCGGTGATGCAGTCTTTTTGTGCCTGCGGTTGCAGGGGGAAGATTCCGTCGACCCACTGGAGATTTCTTTGGAGCTTCTAGTGCAGAGAGGAGGCAGACTGCCCCCACAGCATGCACCACCAGGAAAGCAGTCGAGAAGGCGGCTGGATCAGCGATACAAAGTTGCAGTAGTCGTCTTTGCTACTTTGTTGCGGTTTTGCAGGCGTCCAGAGCAGTCAGCGGTCGATTCCTTGGCAGAAGGTGAAGAGAGAGATGCAGAGGAACTCTGATGAGCTCTTGCATTCGTTATCTAAAGAATTCCCCAAAGTAGAGACCCTAAATAGCCAGAAAAGGAGGTTTGGCTACTTAGGAATGAGGATAGGCTAGCAACACAGGTAAGAGCCTATCAGAAGGAGTCTCTGACGTCACCTGCTGGCCCTGGCCACTCAGAGCAGTCCAGTGTGCCAGCACCACCTCTGTTTCCAAGATGGCAGAGGTCTGGAGCACACTGTAGGAGCTCTGGGCACCTCCCAGGGGAGGTGCAGGTCAGGGGAGTGGTCACTCCCCTTTCCTTTGTCCAGTTTCGCACCAGAGCAGGGCTGGGGGATCCCTGAACCGGTGTAGACTGGCTTATGCAGAGATGGGCACCATCTGTGCCCATCAAAGCATTTCCAGAGGCTGGGGGAGGCTACTCCTCCCAGCCCTGACACCTTTTTCCAAAGGGAGAGGGTGAAACACCCTCTCTCTGAGGAAGTCCTTTGTTCTGCCTTCCTGGTCCAAGCCTGGCTGGACCCCAGGAGGGCAGAAACCTGTCTGAGGGGTTGGCAGCAGCAGCAGCTGCAGTGAAACCCCCAGGAAAGGTAGTTTGGCAGTACCCGGGTTTGTGCTAGAGACTCGCGGGATCATGGAATTGTCACCCCAATGCCAGAATGGCATTGGGGCGACAATTCCATGATCTTAGACATGTTACATGGCCATGTTCGGAGTTACCATTGTGACGCTATACATGTGTAGTGACATATGTATAGTGCACGTGTGTAATGGTGTCCCCGCACTCACAAAGTCCGGGGAATTTGCCCTGAACAATGTGGGGGCACCTTGGCTAGTGCCAGGGTGCCCACACACTAAGTAACTTAGCACCCAACCTTTACCAGGTAAAGGTTAGACATATAGGTGACTTATAAATTACTTAAGTGCAGTGGTAAATGGCTGGGAAATAACGTGGACGTTATTTCACTCAGGCTGCAGTGGCAGGCCTGTGTAAGAATTGTCAGAGCTCCCTATGGGTGGCAAAAGAAATGCTGCAGCCCATAGGGATCTCCTGGAACCCCAATACCCTGGGTACCTCAGTACCATATACTAGGGAATTATAAGGGTGTTCCAGTATGCCAATGTAAATTGGTGAAATTGGTCACTGGCCTGTTAGTGACAATTTGGAAAGAAATGAGAGAGCATAACCACTGAGGTTCTGGTTAGCAGAGCCTCAGTGAGACAGTTAGTCATCACACAGGGAACACATACAGGGCATACTTATGAGCACTGGGGCCCTGGCTGGCAGGGTCCCAGTCACACACACAACTAAAACAACATATATACAGTGGAATATGGGGGTAACATGCCAGGCAAGATGGTACTTTCCTACAGTTAGATTGAAACTATGTGAACATTTCTTATTCATATGATGTAAATCCTCAATTTTATGTAGATCTTTAGTCATCTTGAGATAAAATTCATCTATTAAACTATCCTGTGTACTGGGTGACATTAATGTTAATGGTAGTTTAAGATAACTTTGTGTTCTCAAACTTTCTTGGATATTTAAATCACTAGCTATGTGAGTTAAACCTCCTACCTCAACCGTATTATCAATTGTAGCAATCGTATGTATAGCTCTCAAGTCTGTAATAGTCAAATTAGAGATACTCGATGCATCTCATGTATATTCAGTTTTCTTAGGATGTTCCGCAAAAAACTTTTTTAATTCAAGATTTCGCACAAATTTGAATAAATCAACATGTAAACCCACAAAATCACATTTTGCACTTGGAGAGAAACGTAGTCCTTTATTCAACACTCGTATTTCTTCATGGTGTAATACTCTTGAGGACAAATTGACAATCTTTAAATCGTTCGAACTTTCATCGTTGCAGGTCACAACATCTATCTCCTCATAGTTTTTCATTTCAGAATTTATATTTTCCCCCCTCTTGAGCTCTTGGCCTGTTGTTGGGTCTTTACTCCTGTCTTTATGTTTCTTTCCTCGTCTTCTGGTCCTATGTCTTTTACTCTGATCCCTCTTTTTTTGTTGCCCAATCTGAATCTTTGTACCATGCATAAATAACTTGATTTTGCGCTGCTAATATTACTTGTCCCTTCTCCTGGGTCACTATCACATGATGAAAGAGATCTGCTACTTGAAGAGGTACTTGCTTGTCTAATACGATCATTTTGTATGGAACCTTTATTGACAGAAACATCATCAAAGTGTCTGGCAAATGCAAAAATCGGTCCCCTTGCATAGTTATTATCATCCCGATTGATTTTCTTCTGTTTTTTTGTCTTTTAAATATAACTGATAACATGATAGTTCTTTCTTTAAAATCTCGTAGTTCTTCTGTGTAGCTTCAGGTAAATTCAACTCTTGGATTTCCTTTTCTAAATAATTGATCTCCTCTCTCAATTTCTTCACCTTCCTTTCTGTGTTAGTTACCAGAATCTTCATCATTTTATACGATGTCTGATACAGGCCTTCTTCCCATTCTTGTAACAAATCTACCTCCAGATCCTCAAAATTTGGAAAAATTCGAATTCGAAGTCCTCTTGGTATACGTTTATTTTCTATATATTTCTTTAAAGTGGCTACATCCCACCACTTTGCAAGCTCCTATTTTTTAAATTTTTCCAAAATTATAAATTTTGCTTTTAGTCCATCTTTATTCATTGTATTTGTAGACTGCGTCTTGAATTTAGGCATGATTTTTGTAAAGAGATTGTCCAATAACGCTTCACAATTATAATCAAACTCCATTCATATGCTGTAAATATTTCAGTCAGAAGTGCAGTCGCCACCCAAATTTTTTATTCTTTCCATATAGCACAGGGTTTGAGGTGATCATTGCTGCACCTTCATCTATAGTTATATGCACGTTAATAACACTCTTGGTGCTCAGGTCTTGAGGACCAACCCCATAGGCCTCAAATAACCATAGTTTTTTAACATTAAGAAAGGACCCGGCACATCAAAGTGTTTTTTAGTATCCAAGAACTTATTGTCCCATTTCTTTAAGTTGCATCTCAAATCACACAGTTCACACAGTTCCACATCGATCCAGATCGCGTTGGCTATGGATTATTTGTTTTTATTCTGGATCAATAAAAAACAGTGGTTCTATGAGATTGGATTGTGGAACTGTGTGATTTCATATGCAACTTAAAGAAATGGGACAAGAAGTTCTTGGATACTAAAAAGCACTTTGATGTATATATAAAAGTTTGTCCATCAATTGTGTTTCTGTTATTGGTCTCCTAACAACAGCTGGTTAATTTCCTGCTAGTACATTTGACCGATCACGATTGAGCTCACTAGCTATGCTTGATCTCTCTTACTAAGTTAGGGCCTTTGATATTTGTATGTATGCTATGTATTTGATGTTTTTTTTCTTTGACTCCTGTATTTTTTATTTAAAAAAACTAACAAAATATTTGGAACAAAAAAATAAATAATGTATGTGAATGACACAGTACTTTTTGACCAAGCATTCAATGATTTACATCATGCATTGAACCTTATCAGAGCGTACTATGCTAACAACCATTTAAGTGTAAACTACAAAAAATACAACATCTTGCATGCTGGCAACCGCTGAGCAGAAACAGCGTATGGTGCATAAATGCTTTAAAAAATTCAAGCTAGCTGTTTCCTACAAACACCTGCGGCTCTAGTACAATAGCAATGGCTCTTTGCTTGATAAAAAAGAGGAAATGACATCAAAAGCAAATAATCTGTTAGATGCTCTCTTGAAATAGCAAACACGATCTATATTAAAACCACTATTTTTTGTGATCAAAGCAAACACATACCATCATACGGCTGTAAGATTTCCATCATCTCTGAACTAATAGGAAGGAGTAGGACAATGCCATCTCTTCCATTCACCGTTGTCAACAACCCAGTCCCAAATTCAGCTGGAATTAAATTTGGTAAATCGGACAGTATATTATGTTTCTGGCAAAACTGTAAAAGGGCATAGCCTCATTAAGATCTATACTATAAAGTGGGCTTCAGGATTGTAAGCAATCAAGAGGAATATAATTTGAGGTCATGGCTGAATTAATTGAAACTCTAGACATGACTGAAACTTGAGACTCAGTTCTATATTGGTCTCAGTTTAAAACCACTGTAAGAAAACGGTTCCTTGCTCCTACGCTTTTGAACACATCTCCTGCTATACAATTAAGCACGTTGCCACTTTTTGAACTCTGCGTACAAGAGATAGTGCAATTTAACTTGATGTAGGCAATATCAATTAAGTTAAAATGAGATCTTGCAAAACTGACACATGGACTGGTCGATTTAGAGGAGATAAGGAAAAATAGAAATACACTCGTCCAAATTTGAGCTGACATTTTTGTGCATATTTGAGGAAACCCTTGGCTCATGTAAGTTGCTGCAGCCAAGGCCCTTTAAATGAGCAAAATAAGGAGCTTATTTACAAACCTGTGTGCCGCCCCTGCGTAATTTTTTGTGATGCACTGGCACCACATTGTACTGGCCCATAGCTACAAGGCCACGCAAACCACTTTGGCTGGCTTTTCATGGCCTTGTCGATATGGTGTAAGGTAATGCAACGCAAGTTGCTGTGTTGCCCTATATCCTGCATCAAGTAGGTGCTCCATGGGCGTTGCAGTGGGTTTTCCATCGCAACACCCATGGATTTTGCCGCATTCACAGATTTACAAGGCATTGTAAACCTGGAAATGCGTCAAAATCTTGCACAGCCTTTTTTTCTGCTCATTTTTTCACTTTCATTCTGCAGCACAAATAGAAAAAGGAAAAAGCCTCCATGGATTCTTTTTGTGCAGGAAGGTGTCCCTTCCCTCACAGAAACAATTATTGGCCTCATTTATATGCTCTTTGCTACACTACTGCATCGGTTTTTTTTTGATGCAGTGGTGTTGCTAGCAGTACGCTACACTGACCATATTTACAGACTGATGCACTGGGCCTCATACGTCAGTTTATAAAGCCCTGCATCACATTTTACCTGTGCCATGTATGAGGTATGTAGGGTAGGCGTTCCTATGGGAAAAGCCACATAGAAGTGACGCAGTGAAATTTACAACTTTTCACAGAGTCATTCTACGTTTTCTCTGAATCAAAATGTTTACTGTTTTACTGTCTACTCAGAGAAGGCATAAAATTGATGCTGGGCTTTTTTCCTATAGGACTCCTTGCATTTCTGGAGTTGCACCGGTTTAACAATGCAACTCCAGCAATGCATGAGCTTAGCCGCAACAGATGAGTCAGAAATTCTGTCACATCTGTGAATACATGCACCATAGAGCTCTGTTTTGTAAATACAGCTCATCCATGGCATCCTTAGGGGATGTGCGAGGTACAAGGAATCTAACGCATCAATAATGATGCATCAGATTCTTGTAAATGAGGCCCCCTGTCTGCGATGGAGGCATCCTTGCACCTGTGTTGGCTCTAGAAAGCCATTGTGTGCCAACGGAGGGAGAGAGGACAGAAATACGCCATATCTTGTAGATACAGAGCATTTCTGCCCTTTCCCTGTGGCACAGGGCAGCGCAGCAAGGTCACTTGGTTTGGCCACGGGGATTGTAAAAAGGCCACTACATTTTTACTTTCATCATTTAAACGATTAAACATCTTATCCGGTTATTTGGCAATGAAGGAATATTTTAACCCATCGGACTTGCAGTTGGCAAGTGGTTTTGTCAAATGCTTAAAGTAGTTCTAGTCAAGGCATCAAAAACAAGTTTAGCAAAACAAGTCCGGAGAATGAACGCATTTATTCTTCCTTTGCATGTAATTTTAATCAGATTCCTATTGTTAATTATGGTTAATCATAAGATTCCTTTTTAGGGTCGAGCCTGCATTGAATGCGTTTGCGCATGCGTATCGCAGCGAGACGCTTTAGTTATTAGAAAAGGGCTCGGAGCCCTGTTGACATCACGTCAGTGCTTTTCATTGGTTCATGGGCTTGCCTATTAAAATCCGCTTGCTTTCATTAGTCGAAGGCATGCACACGTCATGCCTTTTCCGGTGGCTAGACCTCCTCGAGCGCATCGACCAAGTACAGAAAACATGAGAGGCTCGCTGTTGGCTCGTGGACTACTTTTTCTCTATTTTACTAGCGCGATTTCGCTTGGCAGAAGTCGAGCGCTTTACACAGTTAATTGCACTTTTTCGGCTTACGTACATAAATGCACTTTTGCCGATAGGTGAAAAGTCGGGTTAGGAGTTTACAACACTATCAGCTCTAACATGAGTAAACGCGGGACCCGTTGCATTGCAAATGCTTGTTATACATTTTGCCACGGTTTTTATTCACCGCATAATTACGTAAACTTGCAACCACATTTCAATTCCTGTTCTCTAAGGTCCAGGAAGAGCTGATTCAGGCTTTCACCTTTAAAAAGTTGATAAACGGAGTAACATGGATTTGAGCATTAATAGGGAGCAACATTTGAAAAAGAGGCATTTAATTATCTGGCTTGTTAAGAAATTACAAATGCCTGCTTTAGCAAAACATGTAATTTTATCTTTCTACATTTGTGATGCGCCTCAGGTCCTTTTTGGGTGTAAATCATTGGACAAAAAATAGCCTTTAGTGACATTTTGTTGTTTTTATCTGATAAAATATCTCTTATGTGACCTTCTGCGCTTTGTATTAACTATATTTAGAATAATTTTGGATGTACTTTTCTTATTTTTATAAATGTACCACGTGGACGTAGATTTTGATTACTCGTGCAAATAAAGATCACTCATAAGTAGAGGAAGCAATCAATAATTAATTTGAAAAAAATATTTGAAAGACTGTGGCAAAAGCAGCCACACACCGGACATTTGCAGTTAGCTACAAGCCTTGTGGTTTCCATAACTCAGTGAACTGTAATTGCGCTATAGATGTGCTATGAAAATATTATTGTCTTCCCATTTTATCATGTTTTCCGGGGTTTGAATATGGTCTCAGGGGACACTGTTGCACTCTTAATTTGAATGGATTCTCTTGGCCAGCTGGCACCGCTCGGGGTATGCTGTGTTCTCACAATCCTGTCGTGATAAATAAGCTGCACGCGCCCTTTGAGCCCTGGGTCTCTATTGAAAAGGCCGCCTGCACCGGAAAGACTCTTTCTGTGGCGCCTGGCAAGAGACAACAGTGCTGGCCTCTTGGAAGTGCTTAAGATATGAACTCCAAGCCTTTTCGGGATTTTCAGGAAAACCAGGGGTGTTTATGTTCCTGTCTTTGAAATAATTAACAATTGTACAAATACATTCCAGCTAACGTCTGAGCAGCGTGCATCAACAGGTTAAGGAATGTGCTGCGCCATAACACGGGCGTGTTGCCTCGCCATGAAAAATGTCATTGGGTCAGCATAAAGTGACTGCCCCATTTCATTGGCTCAATAGGTTACGCACTGTTATTTCTAAAAAAAAATGCGTGTCCTGGGTCACAGACTCATGTGCACCCGAGTAGGTCTTATTCTTCTGCAGGTGTCAATTCCAAGAACTCGAATTGTAGATTCAGGAGCTATGCATATTTCCACGAGAATATGATTGTAGAATGGTGGAAAAGCCTCGGTGTAGGGCAGGAAAGGAGGGCTGTTGTGTCGTCATAATGATATCAGGGCCTTACAATAAAGAATCATCCCGGGTCTGTCGGCGGAACACTACACAGCACTTCCTGATTCAATGACGGGGCAGGAAATGACGGATGAAGAAATAATTCTTATGGTGCCAGACGACCTCTTCCAGTTATTAGCCATCACAAACATTTTGCACTTCTCTGAAAAGGGACAGAACATTACTGAAGGGGTAAGAGCAGGTGTGATTCGAGGAAGGAGCATGAGGGACACCCCCATACTATCAATTGAATTATGTATGGAGGAATATAAGTACACATGGAAACCTGTAACTTGCATACATTTCTACGCCCAAGCCAACACTTTTCTGTGAAATGATGAAGTCTAAAACCTCTGCATTTCTAAAATAATACCGAGGGCCTTATTGGCAAAAGTTTGACTGTATGTGACAGATTCAACGGCATCTCCAAGGTTTATAATAAAACCTCTTTCTTTGAGCAGGCTAGAGTTGCTGCTGTATGTGGTCATTGGTTCCGAAGGAGCAGTGAGGAGCCTAGGGTCCGCACATGGTGCTGGCGAGTGAGCCATGCACTCTGGTGTCTGTTTGGGATCTGGTCTATGGAGCTCGAGGTCCATTGCTTGCAGGGTCACACCATCAGTGCAATGTAGATCAACCTTAGGCAGTGGCTACAAGGAGGCTCGTTAACCCCTAAGACGTAGGCGGGGTTTGAGCATAGATATTGAAAGGAGGCCTGACTGCCTCACACTGGTCTTTGGGATGAGATGGCTTGTGACTTTACCTGGAAAATTCTGGCAAGAGGAAGACTCCATACCCATGGGAGGGGGTCTACCTCTGACACGTAAGTCAGCAATGCATATAATTAGCACCTGCCCCTAGGTATGGCTCGAATTGTGCCAGCCACTTCTGAAGAACCTTATCTACATAAGAACCATCTGTGGGGCTTCCCTCTCTTCTGGTGTACTTGCCAGCCAAAAGAGGCTACTGCTTGGCTACTGCTAAAGAGGCTTTGTGGTCCAGTGCCACCAAATGTGAGTAGCTCCTTCAATGATCATCTTGCACAGAGGATGTACTCCAGAAGGAAAGGGTTCTATGATTGACGATTTTGGAGACACACTGTGCCCTCTTATTATTATAACTGAGACTGCTGAATTGCCACTTGCTAGTGCCCTTGCACAAGGAGACCTGAAGGCTTGATAGGTGACTTACTACTGCAACAAACGGCCACTAGTGCGATTCAGTATCTGTAACCAGTTAGCTAACAGAATTGTCTAAAGACACAGTTCAGCCGGCAATTTACTCATCAGTCAGGGACCAGAGCAAAGATAGGTGAAGTTGGTGGACAGCCAGGTTTTGCATTTCTTTTCCATGCAGGTAGATGTCCCCGGCAATATCGTCAGACCAAGGAAATTGCAGGGAACTGAGCTTCCTCTCTGTTCTTAAAGTCTCCAGTAGGCCTGAGTGGCAGAGTGGAAAAACAATAGTTACTGTTTGCTGCAGCATCATCCTCTGTCCCCTCTGACAGAAGTGGGGTTGCCTCCTTTCCTAGGGTATCTAACACGCTATTTGTTCAGGTTTTAACATTCTACAAAGAGCCCCAGATGAAACTTAAATACAACTTTATAAAGAATTGTTTTTTTCACACTGCCTTTCTGTCTTGGTTTACTTTATTTATCATTCAGGGAATCATTAAGGCAACTACATTTTAAAGTGTGTTTTTCTTGCATTTCCTGTTTTAAATATTGTAGCAAATTGGGGTTACTGGCCAAGGGGGGAGGGGGGAGGGAACCCTACCCAAGCAGGAACCACAATCCTTGTATGGGTGAGGGACAATGAAACCCTAAATTAACCTGTGTTTAACCCTTGTGCGAGACCGGGAGACAGTCACAAGTTCAGGCCGACTGCAGTGAAGCAGGTAAGACACAGGGGGCAGTTTAGTCTCACTGAAAAGTTGCCTTCTCAGTCCAGTGCTAAGAGCATGAAGATCCTATTGCCGTTTCAGACAGATGGGCTGGAGCTTCGCGGTGGCGCACCCCACAAGCGATCGATGCTGTAGTGCAAAAGGTTGGGATGACGAAACTTCATGTTGGTGGGCAGTCTGAGCAGCAATGTTTTTGTGCCAATAGGCCCGTTCACAGTCGCAAAGAGCCCAAAAATGTCAATTAGGCTCCACTGAGGCCAAACCAAGAGTTTAGGACATAAGGGGCAACAGATGAGGCCAGGGGGGCTTACTCCAGTGGATCTGGGTGCTCGTTCAGTTGGTTGGGAGTCTGTTATGTCCCTGTGGCTCTGAACAGGAGACCAACAGAATAGCCTTGGAGTCACTCTGGGAGTCCTGGGTTCAGGTGCTGATCCAATTCCTCTGACTCAGGAAGGCAGGCAGCATGGTAGCAATCCAGCAGGGCAGCAGTCCAACAAGGCAGTAGTACAGCAGGGCACCAGTCTAGCCGAGTGGCAGTCCTTTCGGCAGCACAACAATCCTTCTCCCTTGCAGAGTCTCAAAAGGTCCAGGAGTGTACTGAAGAGTTGGTATCTACTTTGAAGTGGGAGAAGCTTCTTGAGGTTTCCATTTGAAGTGCAAATGTTTCCTGCCTCCCCTGCACTGCCCCCAGACTAATTGCAGGAGGTATGCAATCATTTTTGTGAAGGCAAGGCACAGCCCTTACAGATGTAAGTGGGACTCTGCCTAACTCTGCCATCCTGCCAGTGATGACCCATCCAGGCACACCTAAGCTCTATTGTGTGTGTCTATCTATGAGGAATTCACAAAATCCAACTGCCATTGACACCCAATCATGTGATCCAGAGACAGAGAGAAGGCACTAAATGGCTAAGGCAGGAAAATGCTAACTTTCTAAAAGTGGCATTTTCAGAATTCTCGTAAACAAATCAGACTTCTTCATGAGAGTATTTTGCATTGGAATACCAAAGACACCAAACATAAACTGTTTGCCTGATTCAATTTGGAAGCTACACCTTATTAAGTGTAATAATGTATCTCTATTTTTATCCTATGGGAGAGGTAGGCCTTGCAATAGAGAACAAACAAATTCAAGAGTTTGGTACTATCAGGAAATGTAAAACTTAAAAGTACATGTCTTGCTTTCTAAAGCCATGTGGGCTGTTTAGGGCCTAACCAAGTGCTGACTTATTTGTATTATATAGGACGGTTTTGGCCTGCAAAAGGGTTATTTTGAGATATGGCATTTTGAAAACTGCACATACAGGCTGCAATGGCATGCCTGAGGCATGTTGAATGGTCTAATTAAATTGATGGCAACATACCTACTGCAGGCCCACTAGCACCATTTAATTTACAGGCCCTGGGTATATGTGGTATCCTTTTACTGGGAGCTTGCATGTAAATGTATTGTCTCTATTGGGCATTAGCCAATTCTACAATGTTTAGAAGAGAGAGAACAAGCACTTTAGCACTGGTTAGCAGTGATAAAGCACACATAGTCCTAAGGCCAACAAAAATTAATTCAGCAAAAGCGTGGAGGGTAAAGGCAAAAAGTTTCTGGGTGACCCTTCAGAGAGGGCCAGGTCTAAAAAGTATGTACGGGTAAGAGGAAAAAATACCAGCTTTTTGTGATTTTCCTCATTTATATACTGGCTCGGACTTTAAACTACTGGTGATTCTGGTAATAAACTGGCCAGTTGGCAACCTTAGCCAAAAACTTCCAGCAATAGGTAAAGGAGAGGAACGCGGCTGTGAGCAGCAGAAGAAACATTGCTGCTTCAGCTAAGCATAGCAACACTTATTTGCCTCAATTATTTTCAAAAGTTTGCCAGGTTGTGGCTTGCTCAACTTGACAAACTTAAAAAATTCAAAATTGATGATGTCCCGAACATTGTGGCTTCTTCCACCAATGTTTGTCAACAAAATCAATCTCTGGGAGAGGGGAGCACACAGTTCATAGCAGGAAGTCTGAGCCACTCAGGTCAAGAGTTTGCTCTTCTAGCTGCACTGTGTGACTGCTTCTTGTGGTTAGGGCTATTCCTTCCCTGTGGATAGAGTGACCAGACATACAAGATTGGCCGTGACAACTCCATTTTCTCAAGGACTGTCTGTTCGTTTCAACACGTTTTGCAAAAATAAATACATGTCCTAGTTTTGAGAGAGGGTGGGGTGAGCAAGCACATTTTTCACTGAACTGTAAAGGCTCATGTTCACACCGGCCCTTTCATCACAGCAAAGGCAAAGTTTACCTACTTAAATAGTCTCCTGCTCTGATCCCAGAACTAATTCATGCTTCACAGCAGGATTTAAGGAGGGGAGAATCAACCACTACAGAGCCGATCACCCAAGGCTGTGATCCCAAACGTGCCTGTGAAATACACCCCAGCATGGTAGAAGGAGACTTTAATTTTCATACAACAATTTATCAGCACCAAAGTTGTTCACAAACAAAAATCTATTTCCCATGGTAACTAGGTCATAACTATAACTAAACACGCACACACACACACACAGACACACACATACACTCTCTCTCTCTCTTTCTAATGAATTTGGCATTTTTTGATGAATCTGCACAAAACGTTTCAAAAAAGTGCTACTTTGTGGCCGTTTTTGCCTAGAAGGTTTCGGGGTGATCTGATCTTCAAAATGTGTGTGTGTGTGGGGGGAGGGGGGGAAGGGGTAAAAAAGGGGTGTCCCAAAACACAAAATCCCCATGCATAGACTTTTTGTTGATGGATTTACACCAAATTTGTGAGGAAGCTAGATGTTGGTCCAGAAAGTGTGCTTTCTGTGATTTGGTGTAAAGCTGTTCAGTCGTTTTTGAGAAATTAAGCTTTTGTAAACTGCTGCAGAGAGAGTGCACCGGGGTTACACGGAGGCGGCCCGCTAGGTCGGGTGCAGTTTGTGAATCCCCGGGTGCCCCGCTCACCTGCCGCGTTCAGCCACTGTAGCCCTGCAATCCTAAACATCAGGAAAAAGCAAATCGCGCTTCTCTTTCGCCATTCCAGGCCAAGAGATAACCACCATGAGATCGGGGCGACTCAGGATTCTAGCAGAGGGCAAAGTCAAACCTTTAAAACCCCAAAGGAGGACGCAAGGGAAAGTGCTCAGCAAAGCACTCAGCGCCATGTCCACAAAGTAGCAGACAGGAACAGCTGGTAGCACCCCTCACTCCTTTTCAGCTCTACTTCAAACAAACAGAACTCACTAACAAGGCAGACTTTTTGAAAGATCCAGCAGCGGCTTTTTTCTCAAATCCCGACACCGTCGTGGGCCTTCCAACCCCACTGACTCCACAACCTCTCATCACGGGGCAGCGGGGGCCCGGGCTGTCAACAAACCATACACAACAATTAGGGGTAGCCCTCCCCCGTCAGGAAACATCAAAGGCCCAAGCTCCTGAAGAGCTTAGTGATCCCCTGCTCCAAGGGCAACAAATCAATTTCAGTCGCTCAAGTAGCCCAATAGCCCACAAACATTCGCAAGCAGGTAGAATCGTGACTATGGCTCAGGTACATGCCCAGGAGTGGGAAACTTCTCTAAGTGCTCATCTACAGGTTTTAACGGGCAACCCAAGTAACTCCGAGCTTCCAGTCTCTACGGGTAATGAGACAGAGGTACATAATGACACTGGGTTTGTGAAAACCCACCAACAATCAACCCCAATCCCGTGGTCAAACTCCAACACCCAGGGGAATAATGAGAGACTGGTCATTGGTTCCGAAGTAATTACAGGGTGGGAAGATTCCTGGTTACAGTCGCTCTCTATAACAAATAACAAAGACTTGGGAGAAGCGCTGGACTTAAAAACTTTTGATCTAATGAATCCTAAGGACCAGCAGTCGAGCCACCCTCTGGTGGTGGAAAGCATTAAAAACAGTATTACTACACACCAACAAGAAAGAACTTTCAACCCAATCATTGAACTCTCTAGCGAGATGTCCAAAATACAATCACTTGAGGAATTAATGGTAAAAAGCAGCTCGATCGCTTCACCTTCCAATAATATCCCCTCAGAGTCCATTAACAGGGAAATTCTATTCAAAAATCTCGCTCAGGCAGACCACCCTACTTGTGAAATGGGAGATCTAACACGACTACACATCTCATTGCTGAATGCTCTACATACTTCAACAGTGGTTCTTAACATGCAATCGGATAAATTAGACTTACAAATGGATCTAATGAAGGTAATGGCCACATGCATAGCTGGCATCAACCACAAACTGGACTCGCTGGCCTTTCATCCAACTGAACAAAATTCCAACCTCCAGCTTCCTCCCTGTAATTGTGGCCCATTATTAGATAAACTGTGTACGTTACCACAAGTCTTTAATAGAGATTCTGCAGGAAGTTAAAGCAGGGAAAACCAATGAGGCCATCCCCAGGAACCAAGATACATCTGAAAAGACACCAGCCTTTGGGGTAAGCAGCCCAGCAAAAAAAGATGCAAACATTCATTGCATTACCCCAATGATCATAGACGGATCAGATAGATCTACACAGTCGGAACAAACAGCGCCTACCAATTTGGAGAGTATAATTGAACAGCCAGCTCCAGCACTGAAACCCCTAACAAAGAGACAAAAAAAGCAAGCAAGAAAGGCAAGCAAACAAACCCGCGCCAACGCTATCAATGATAATCTGTATCCCATATTTTCAACCCTTCGGCAGCCGCAAAATCAAGCTTTAGGAACCGCAAGCAGCATGCAAATCTCAAATTGCTTCAAAACCATAAGGGAGGGGGTAGTCACCAGTCCAGAACATCAACTCACTGAAGAACATCTACCTGATGACTCGCCAATGTCGCTCAAATATAACATGCCACACCCAACATCCCAAGACCAATTGAAAGGGCACGCATTGGCAACGAGGCTGGCACTTCCGTGTCAGGGAGGCCTAAGGGCAGGAAATTGCATCTACAAGGATAAATCTGAAATCCATTTAGATGCCCAATTACCAGTGAGGATTCCACCAGAGCCACCCTCCGATGCAGCTGTCGCTCAAGCCACTTCTTCACTATCTACAATAACCCTTCCGGACAGGTCCGAGGGCATCTTGTCGAGTCTCAAAACATCTTCCAGGCAAAGATCGTCCGCCCAGGTCAATGCGGGGCAGGTTATAGTTATCCCGTCAGGCACAAAGAACAATATCCTCACTCCTTTAGTAGACGACTCGCAGACCAGACTCAACCCTCGCACCGGAGAAACACACCTGTCACCAGTCCTAAATTTTAAACATCCTTCTAGGGAGGTCGCAACTACTTATCATGATGAACGAATAAAGACAAAAGTAACGATTCAAAACACTCAAATAGCTGCAACAGACCTTGAAAACAAAGCCTTTTCAAGCAAACAACTAGGCACGCTGAAAAGGGCCCCAAGTAGAAACAAGTCGGAGGATGGCCAACGGAACAGGTCTATGCCACACAGAATTATAGAGCATTCCCAATCTAGTCATGTTATTGAAAATGATAAGGAATCAAGGCAGGTCATTCTAACCCCAGATTATGACTCACGCGGACAACAAGATAGCCTGAACAGGGGCAATATTCTGAGGCTTTTGGCAGAGCTTCCTTCAACTAAGAAAATCATGTCCCCAGATTTAATATCACTGAAATTCCTCTCCAACAGCACTCAGAATGACCGGGAACAAACTCTGACTATGTGGAGAACAAGCGAAATCTCTGCATCAATTATGGCAGTTAAGCAACAGTTTGAAATCTAGGGTATACGGCTATCACAACCAACCAGCCCACGTTATCCTTTTCCCCTATTGTTAAATCTGAAAAATGAACCAATTCAAAAAACGGAATCACAGGCCCGCAAGCGCGGCGGGGGCCCGGACGTCGGGGAAGCGGAACAGTGTCAAACCAAATGGGGGGAAAAAGATTCAAATACCTCTATTAACCCTCTAATTGTAGGGAATGGAGCACAAGACGAATGGAGATGGATGGCACGTACCCTAAATTCAAGGAGAAATTCAAGGAGAAATAATTGACCCACCATACGTAACACACCAGATACAGATCAAAGGCCGACCGTTACTATTATGTCCTGGAACATTGCGGGAGCAAAAGCATCTATTACAGAAGGATTTACAGTAATGTCCAGTTGCAATTACTCAATAATAGTGCTGCAAGAAACATGGCTGGTAGGCCCGATAGAACTAGGAGGCTATTCTCTACACCATATTGGAGCTGAAAAATCAAACAAATCAGGCAGGGCAAGCGGTGGTCTAGCCACATACATCTCTACGGCACTTCAGGTCACAACAGAACAGCTGGCCTTCTCATCAACGGACTTACAAGCAATAAAAATCAATTTTAGTTTCAATCGTCATGCTCCACTAATTATCTTTAATGTCTACGCCCATCTGCTGAACCATCGCAAAATACTTCTCTTCGAGAAGTTACTACAAAAGGTAGAAGAGATACGGTACGCTAATCCAGCATGGGACATCTTAGTAACAGGCGACTTTAACAGTAATCTGATATATACTCCAGAACCGGACGAGCAATTGGCAGCAGAAAACGCAATTTGGTCAGTGCTACCACAGCAACCATCAATACAGATGAAACTGGATATAAGGGGCAAGCAATTGGTCGAGGCCTTAGAACATCTGAGTATGAGGGTGTTAAACGGCAGGGTGAAAGGTGATGTCCCGCCCAGCTTTACTCATCATAGTGCAAAGTCTGCAACTACAATTGACTATACTGCCGTCTCTCTTCCCCTGCTGGCACATGTTAAAAAATTCAAAATCATACCTACTCTTCACAGTGACCATTCGCTTCAGCACATAGAATTGGCTTGGAACGCTCCGTGTTTTCTTCCAGCCATGAATGAATTAGGAACAGTAACCTCTGTCAATCTAAACCGCTTGTTTTGGACGGAGTCCTCTTTACCACAGCTCTGCAAAAATATAAAAACCCTGCTTCAATCAACAGCATGCCAAGATCTCTCAGCTGGGGAAGTGTGGGCCAGCTTTCTACAGTTAGTACCATCACTTGGCTCGGCCAGGCGTCAAGCTCCAAATCATAACCGGAAGCCACTGACTTTGCCACCAAATATCTTAGAATTAAGAAAGATTCTGAGACGTAAACTCAGATCCGCAAAAGACAGACCTCCTACAGAATCTTTATGTGCCCAAATAAAAACCCTTCGGAAAAATTATAAGAAACAGCTATGGCAAATACGAACCCAAAAGGAGGATGATTTCTGGATCAAATTACTTTTCAACTTAAGAAAGGCTAATACTAGAGAATTCTGGATGTCAGTGAATGAAATAGACAGAAAAGCAAGAGTAATAAACTGTACCTCAATTTCAGAAGATAAATGGGTGGAGTACCTGTCAGACATCTTTTTCAAGCCAACCCCTCCTGTAGAAAATCAGCAACGGAAGGCTTCACTAAAACCTACAGACGTTCCTCAGAGTGATATGAAATTCAGTGCCAATAAAGTAGCCCAGGTGATCAGAAGGAGCTGTAGGGACGGGGCCCCCGGCCCTAATGGTCTCCCACAAGCTATATTTAAGGCGGATCTCGATTATTGGTCAGCCACTCTGTCAATACTATATGCCGAAGTCGAACGCAACAGTACCATTCCTGATAGTTGGAAAGGATCCATCATTAATCCTATATACAAAGGAGGCAGCAGGGCAAACCCAGCTAGCTATAGGCTGATAGCTCTAATTGACAGTGAGGCCAAATACTTTGCCTCTTTAATCCTAGCAGACCTGCTCACCTGGTCCAATTTAATTAACTTGGTCCCTATGAATCAAACTGGTTTCCGGAAGGGCTACGGCACAATGACTAACATTCTTGCGCTAGGAGATATAGCCAATCGAGCTAAGTGCTTAAAGAAAAATTTACACATATGTTTTGTGGACTTCAAAAGTGCTTTTGATCGTGTGGACAGAGCAATTCTCTGGAACAAACTACGGAGTTGGGGTTTGCAAGAACATATTTTGAGGTGTATAGAAATGCTGTATGACAGAACCTGGGTACGAATCAAGGTAGCAGACGGCTCAAAAGTTTCCAGGAAAATACCAACAAATACAGGATTAAAACAAGGCTGCGTGTTGGCCCCGCACCTCTTTAACCTCTTCATGGCCGATCTCTCTGCAAAACTAGACGCAACCAACTCACATTCTCCAAGGATGGGAAGTCTGGCTATAACACATCTGTCATATGCTGATGACATTGTTCTGTTAAGCCACACAAAAATAGGGTTGCAACGACTGGTTACTGCCTTGGGCGAATTTGCAAAGACAAACAAACTAGAGGTTAACACTTCAAAGACAAAAACAATGTCAATAGGCTGCCCTTTTAATCCTGTAAATAAAACTAAATTAAACGGTTTCACTCTCGATACGATCTGCAGCTACAAATATCTTGGATTTACAGTAGACAATAAGATCAATTTTGTGCCACAAAACCAGTATATTCTGCAGAAGTCCAAAGCCCTGACGTTTGCTTTCTGCACTCTTGCTAAAAGATTAAAGGGCCCATCATATAAACCACTAATGTCGGTTATGTCGGCCAAACTCCTTCCAGCAATTACGTACGGAAGTGCAGCCCAGTACGGGAAAGATGCTAGCCTCCTGGAAAGGCAGCAAATAAAAATCTATAAGCAAGTCTTCAATCTCCCTCGCTCTGCTTCCCCTGCACAGATAAGGCTGGAATTTGGTCTAACGCAACAGCACCTCGACAGAAAGGCCCACACAATTAAGACCTGGTACAAAATAAGTAAAAACACTGTCAGCCCGCTAGTAGCGGCACTATGGAGGTCAGTAAACGGCAATCTTAATTCAGTATACAATAGATACCTGAACAACTCCTTGCAAGAGACGAAAACAAAGTACCTATGGGATTCCAACATGTCATATTCTCTTTTGTGTCGAGCGATAAAAAAGGAAATAAGTATCCAATCTTTTCTAGATGATAAAGCTAAACTTGCCCAACGCTCACACGCCTGGCTGGTAATGCACACTTATACCACCATGGCCTCGTCACAATACTTGGCCGAAACCTTTGCACTTCACATCAAGCATCGCTTCTTGACTCTGCGTTTGGGAGCATTTCCCGCTAGAGCGGATCAACCATCGTGGAAGAATAGAGGAGAGACTTCCTGCAGGCTATGCAAAGGCCCGAAAGAAGATATGGTTCACCTGATTTGTATTTGTCAAGCCTTAAAAGAAGCCCGCAGACAACTATTAAAACCGCTTTTTATGAGAAATGGGACTTGCTCCTGCCGGTCAGCGGTGATGTCAATGTTTGATCCAAATGATGCACAATCAATATGTAAATGTATCAAATTCTTGACTGCACACACCAAAGACGTAAACCTGCCATCCGGGACACATTCTTAATCACGCACTTTTTTGCATCTTAGAATTAAGAAACTGATTTTAGATCCCCGCATGGCCTCACCGCAAATGAAATCACAGAATTTTATAGAATTTTAGAGATGTTTTATCTGTAAACATGTTGCATTATGAGATGATTGTTATGGTTTTTATTAACTAAACAATAAAGACGATACTATATATATGTGTGTGTGTGTGTGGGGGGGGAAGGGGTAAAAAAGGGGTGTCCCAAAACACAAAATCCCCATGCATAGACTTTTTGTTGATGGATTTACACCAAATGTGTGAGGAAGCTAGATCTTGGTCCAGAAAGTGTGCTTTCTGTGATTTGGTGTAAAGCTGTTCAGTCGTTTTTGAGAAATTAAGGTGCAAAAATATTTGTATAGTGTGTTCTGATTGGCTTAGGGAGCTGTTTTTCCCTTGGACCAATTTGCTCCCATGGGAGAAATGCTTCAGTGGGAGCGAGTTCCCTGATTGGCTGGCAGCAACATGAAGAAAATGTCATTGGCAGCTGTTATAGGACTGTGGGATGTAGTCCCCTGTCCTGACTCCCAGCTGTATTTTTTTTTAAATGTAAGAGGGCATGTTAAGGATACACTGCACCCCTAGGCCCTGTGAGAGCGTCCTAGAGGTTCCAAACAGGGCTAAAATATATTTTGAAAAAAGAGTTGTGATCCTCCCAGAGCCCGCAGGACCACAAATATTTTGTTAAAAACATGCTTGTCGGCATTTTCTAATTAATATCATTAGGGGTGGGAGGAGTGGCCCCTACAAAGCATTAACAGGGGCTTAAATCAAGAAAAAAGGATAGGGAGGCTGCACCCCATCCTTGAACCATCATATGCTCCAGGGACCCCATCCCTTGTGGCCAAATTCAACGACAAAGGTGGGGGTGCCATGTGTCCCCCCCACCCCAGAACCTTAAGTGGCCCAGGGACCCATACCAGAGGCCCTAAGTGAATTTTAAAGGGAGGGAGGCTGCATAGCCCCACTTCCTGAACATATTGAGGCCCCGGACACCCCATCCCCAGGTCCTGCTCAATTACTGGGCCCTGGGGAGCCAACCCCTGGGACAGTAGTTTTGCTGCCCACAAGAGTGCAAGCAGGGAAACATATGTTTGCTTTCCTCCACTGGAGCATTTTAAAATCTTCTGTCAGATGAGAGAAAACACGTGTCCCCTGCCTGCAGGAGTGCGGGCAGGGAAGGCACATCTGCCGCATCCCAGCTTGAGATTCAAAAATACATCTCATGGGAGCAGACTTCTGTTTCCCTGCCCCCTGAAACAAATATTGCTCCCACCAGGAGGGAGCAAGTAGATACAGCTGCTCCCTCCAGGCGGGAGCAATGCCGGCTCTTGCAGCAAGTTTATGGGTGCCTCGAGTTATTCAATTGTGGCCCCAGGGATGGGTTCCTCAGGGCCCTAGGAATCTCCGGGAGGGGGCCTGCACACCCCCTCCCCTAAGAAATTAAATTCAGCCCTTAGGGATGGGTCCCAGGGCCTACTAAGGTCTGGGAAAGGGGGCCAAATGCCCCTCCCCTTTAAGTTTACTGACGTCCCAGGGGATGGTGTCCCCTGGGCCCATCATAGCTCTGGAAGGTGGCAATGCGCCCTCCCCCCCTTTTTTCCAAGGAAGTTTGCCCAGCACATGGGGTCCCTGGGACCTATTAAAGCTTGGGTACCCCATACACCAGGGCCGAATTTGGAAAGGAATTTGGCCCGGGTATGAGGTTACCTGGGGCTATGAAGGCTAGACAAATGCTTCTCTCATGCAAAACATGTGTTGGCCGGTTTGCACAAGGACAATAAATTTACTAAGAATCGTTTTTTCCTTTTGCCCCTCACAATTGTTTGTGCATGAAATTTTGATACTATTTCCTGTATTGGCAGGAAGGTACATCCTGAGGGAGCATTTGTTGCCGGTCCACGTGAATCTGCCAGAGTTACAAATTTATTTCAATCTGTGTATCAATATTCAGAGAAAATCCACTTCCTCCAGAGACTTAAGCCATCTCACATAACTAATGCCCAACTATGGACAGCCTTTAGCATCTATCGAACCCTTCACAGTTAGCGAAACTCGTGTGAGATGTCATGAGTGATGTAATGTGTGAGATCATAAGCAGAGTATGGCAGGCGTTCAAATTATAGCTAGCTCTGCTATGTATAACTGGTGAATTTGTGTTTTTATTTAGTTCAAAACATTTCATTGATATTTTCACTTTTATTTATTTTCCATATAGATATGTAGGCTCGAGGAGCCTGTGTCTCCACCGGACATATTACAAGGCTGCACACTGCCAATGTGACCATGGCGGTCCAACCACCTCATCTCAGAAGTTAGAAACGAACAGTATAAAGGGAGACACTCACCTGCAGGCAACCTCACCCTCCTGTTGCCGTCATAGAGCTCTTCGCAAATGTCCTGCCACTGGTACTGATCCTCGAAGGTGCACGAAACCTAGAAGGATAACATCCAAAGACCCTTGTTACTCAACTCCCAGTTGAAGTGGACACACCTGAAAGGATAACATTTGCATAGTGTGTGTAGTATAGGGACTGACATGACTGCTAAGGCAAGGAGGCACTGTTACTGTTACTCCCCTCAGCAAGCCCTGTATCCTCTGCTCCAAATACCCCTGTTAGTCAACTCTTAACTGAAGTGAACTCACCTGGGAGGATAACATTTGTATAGTTGGTGTAGTACAAGGACTGACATACCTGCTAAGGCCAGGAGGCACTGTTACTGTTACTCCACTCAGCCAGCCCTGTGTCCTCTGCTACAAAGACCCTTGTTACTCAACTCCCAATTGAAGTGAACGCACCTGGGAGGATACATAGTGTGTGTACTAGTGTGAGAGACATGACTGCAACTTCAAGCAAGCACTGTTCCTGTAGCTCCAAACACCAGAACAGTGCTTGCGTGCTCAAATACATCTGTAACTGAAGTCTCAAATGGAATGTGCTCACTAGGGGAAGAACATTGGCCAAGAGTGCATACTAGAGTGAGTGACATGACTGCCACTCACAACAGACCTGTATCTGTAGCTCCGAACACCAGCATACTGTTCCCTTCTCCAAAGATAACTGTTTGTCAATTTCCACATGAAGGTTACTCACTTAGGGGGGTTACATTTGTCAAGTATTGGGAAGTAGTGAGAGTGACAGGGTTGCAACTCACAGCAGTCACTGTTCCTCTAACTCCAAACACCAGACCAGTGTTCTCCCCTCAAATGACCCCTGTGTCTTAACTCTCAATTGAATTGTACTCACCTGGGAGGATACCATTTGTACAGAGTGTGTAGGACAGAGAGTTGCATGACTGCAACTCACAGGAGGCCCTCTGCCACTCCAACCATCAGTCCAGTGTCCTCTTTTCCAAAGACTCATGTTCAGGAAATCACAAAAGAAGTGTACTCACTTGGAGGGATGACATTGTTCAAGTGTATGAAGTAGATGGAGTGACATGACTGCTAAGACTAGGAGTCTCTGTCTCTCCAACTCAAAACACATACCCAGCGTACACCTGTCCAAATATCCTTGTCCATTAACTCACAATGGAGGTTTCCTCTCCAGGGAGGCTCGCACTTGCCACAATGCATCCGTCAGTGAACTATCAAAGGACATTTTCTCACCTGGGAGGATCACATTTGTCTAGTGTCAGGAACTAGGGGAATGACCTGAATGTAACTCCCAAAAGGCACTGTTCAACTTACTCCAAATAGCAGAACAGTGGTCACTTGTCCAAAAACCCTAGCCTGATCACTCTCAAATTATGTTTACTCACCTGGGAGGGACCAAGATACAGATCATGCTCAACTTTGAGATGTGGCTGGCCACCTAGCTAAATCTTGAACTGCTAAGCCATGATGAAACTATTGAGGACAGAAAGGACAAATCACACAGTGTGTAACAAAAATTATCAACAAGGCCTCGAGATGCCTCACCAGAAAGGAATTGGCCACAGACACATTCACAATGCATGGACCACGTGATGACTACAATCACATATACAACCAAGTCCTGGGTTGGCTTGCATAATGTGCAGCTAGGCCTCAAAATGGTCAAAGAGACATCTTGCCCAGCCGCTGTTATGCTTGCACTGCTGGCAAGATGTAAATCTCTGCCCATCCTCCCAAGTGACAATGGACTTCAGGAGCTGCTTGACTTGAATATAATTGGCATGCTCCACAAATGTCAGCTCAATTCAACCAATACCATGGGCACCTGTCACAAAAGGATAACCTGCAAATCAACTATGTACACATGTTTTGCAAAGTGTCACTGTAAACATTTGGAGGTAGATGTCACAATACCAACAGTAAGACTGTATCTTTCAAATCAACTGGGCACACAGAGTCCACAGACAAGACTGCCACTACCCCCCGGATGAAGCCGTGAGTGATGACAACACTCCTGGACATCTGGACATGAAGAATGGTTTTGGCCCATCTGGACAACCTGGTCAAACCCCTACAGTGAGGCTCACTGTGCCCACATCAGGACCTCCCAGCCCAGTTGCCTCAACCTCTTAGTCCACCATTCGTCCCCAACCTTTGTCCAAAGGACAGTGGCAACCATCTTGTGCCCCCCAGTCCAGAATCCTGAGTTGCAGCACAACACCTCAGACAATGACGGTCTTGGGACCAGTAGTAGGGGGCACCCTGTGGCAAGAGCACAGGCCCGTGGGGGTAGTGTGCTTGGGAGTGTTGTTGTGGGCAACCGGGGTGAGGCCACTGGGGATGCTCCTGGCCAGGACACTATCAGCCAAGTCTTGGGGGTCTAACAGGAGTCCCAAGGCATGATGGGTCAGGTAGTGGCCGAACTCTGGGAGATCAAGCAGCTGCAGAGGTTCATTCATAGGAATATGCTTCAACAGGGGGAGGCCACCAGTACCAACCTGGCCTCCTTAACAGGGGTGTTGAGGGACATTAGCAGTACCCTGATCAGAGATCATCAGCAACACTCTACTCCTTCCTTTGGCACAGCAACACCAGGCCCTTTTTTATCGGTGCCAGCCACTGGAAGGGAAGTCCTGTCAGGGGAAGAACCTGGCGCATACACCCATGCCTCTGTAGCAGCAGCTCCCCCCACACAAGTGGGTACGTCTAACTAAGAATCAAGGATGTGCAGATGGCCAGACACTGCCAGCAACTGACCTCTTCCTGAAGGAACTACTTTCTGTGCATATATTAATTCTGTTGATTGTCCTTTAACAATCTTCCATTTCCTATGGGAGGAATACACAGGACTTTGGGCTTCCAATGCTGTGGCATCTACTACAATAATTTCATCCCCCATGACTGACCTCTTCACAATTCTGTTCCGTCATGTCCCTTATTTTTATTCTATGCATAAATTCACAATAAATACCACATATCACAAAGTTTGTGTCTGCTTGTTTCTGTTTCAGTTGTTGCTATGTAGAGATGTAAGACTAACGATGAAGACACAAGGTACTTGCACAAAGAGGGACGTGTTACAGGTACAGTGTCCTGCTAAGGATTACAACCAACAAACACAAATGCATTGGTACAAGTGTCTTCTCACACCAAACATTTTATTTCACTATACAGCGCGTAGGCTGTCCATCTGTGTGGACAGTCATAGCCAAGTATGGCTGACTCAAATTGTGCCAAGATAGAGATACAGAGGTACAGTCCCACAGAAGGAAGGGCCTTGTGAGACATTTCCCTGTAGAATAGGCAAAAAAAGAAGTGGATGATGTCACCAGCTTGACCCTTATCAAATATCATAACCAAGTAATCCATCCTCACATACACCAAGATACAGACAGAGGGCAGTCAAACAGTCCTTGATCACAGGTCCATCGTAATTCAATGACCATGCATCTGGTGGTATGACCCAAACATACGTCAGTGTTGTGGCACAAGCACTGTGGCCTGCAATGATTAAACATATCTATGGCTACATACAGGTCATGCAAGAAGAGTGTTTAGTGTATGTTAAAGGTGAATGGCTCGATTGCACTTCATGGCAACATATTTCATCGCCACATGATCACATTCAAAGCAATCGGTCTACCACAGCACACTAAGCAATTACAATGTGCATTTCAGTCCTTCCACCCACACACTGCCCAAGCTGGCTTGGCACAGGCCTCATCCACTTCAAATCTGCACCCCACATTACCTGGAACAATCCTTGTCCACTTCCTATGTCAGAACAGCATTGGGTACCTGCAAATGTCACAACTCTGAAATGCCCACATGAGGGTATCAGAGAGAAAGTACCTGTACAAAGACAAAACAAGGAGCATATATTTGAAAACATACATATTACACAATTCACATAGCAAGCATCTGGAAATGAAGATACATTGCAAAGAGACTGACACAAACAAAGCAGCTACATCAAAGTGGGAATATGTCAGAGGCTAACTCTTCAAGCACCCTTTGGCTGAATATTGCTGAGCATTGGCTTCCCAGTATTATGCCAAAATATTCTACTCCACACATTCTGACAACTACAGTCCTTCATATAGTCACAGTCATTACATCATATGACATACTTACACTTATGAAAAGTATTGATGAGATCTTCCTGTAAGTCAGCTCCTTTCTCTTCTCCACTGTCATCCTCACTTGGCATTTCAGAAGACTCACCCAGTGGCACTGCAGGCTGTCCTTCCTCTGGAATGTATGGGATGTTTCTCCTCAGGGCAATGTATGGAGTATGCAGCAGGCCACAATGATCCAACACACTTTCCCGGATGAGTAGAGGAGGGCTTCACCAGTCTGGCCCAGACACCTAAACCTGGCTTTCAGGAGCCCAAAAGCCCGCTCCACTACCTGCATTGTTCTTACATGGGCCTACTGAAGCGGGCTTCCCCAGGTGTAATTGGATTCTTCAGCGGTGTTAACAACCAAGGATGGTTTGGATATGTGTAGTCCCCTGTTGAGGAATGGGACATATGTACAACAATGAGTCCCTCTTAGCAGAAATCTCTCACCAGACTTTGCACACACACAAACAGGACAGACAGATGTGACTTACCAACCAGCCAGGCCCTCTCTGGGTACAGTTGTGACATCAGCTGGGGGATCATGCTGTTCCGCATAATGAAGGACTCATGGGCTGAATCCGGAAAATGAGCACACACATGTGAAATGTATAGGTCTGCCAAACATACAACTTACACGTCGATGGAATGTAGTTTTTTTCTGTTGCATTATACTTTTTCATTGGCATGCGGTGTGACCAAGCCAACATGTGTGCCATCAATAGGCTCACCACATGTGGGATGCATGCAAAACCATAAAAGTCAGCCTTCACATGGGCTAAATCCTCATGTCAGGGAAACTGAATGTAGCTGTCCAGGTGTTTCATCATTGCTGACAGGACATCCTTCAACACCAGACTGATCATAGGTTAGGACATATCACCAGTTTGGGCCACTGTATGTTTGAAGGACCATGTGGCTAGGAAGTGCAATTCTGACAAGACTTGTACAATGTGGGGTATGCTGTTTGGATTACTAATAGCTGGCATCAGATCTGGCTCCAACTGACACTAGAGACACATCATACATGTTAGAAAAACTGCCCTCACCCACTAATCGTGGCATGCTTCACCATAGTGCTATGCCGACACATTCCCATGCTGACCAACAAAAGGAATGGAGCAAAAGGGAGGGGGAACAAAAAATATAAAAAGACAAATGGGGATCAGATACAGAACACCACACAAGGTTGTTAAAACTATCTCAAGTGAATCCATAGTTAATCTTTATTCCTGGATTCACAGGATAGAATTAAAAGGATTAGAAAAATGGTGGTGATATAGGGGTATAATCACCCCTTCACCCCAAATATCTGTTCTAGGTTCAACATGTTTCAGCCATTTCCATCGCCCATATGGGTTGTTCGGCCTTCATCAGGACCATCGATCCCCTCAACATAAGATTCCCTACCTGTTGTCAACCAATTTTTGATCCACAGGTGAGGTTGGGTTCAATAGTCCCCTTTTAGTACACACACTCAGGATTACCTACAAGTGAATACAAAGACAGACATATAAATATGCGTGAAGGCTACTTCATCCATATATTGCCTCTTGCTCCCTCGTATTTGTGTTCCGTCTGCTTACACCCATATACCTTTCGCCCCATAGTAGTACTGTGAACTATATACAAAGTCTATTCCCAAATCGGGAATTAGTGAAAGCTCAATGCAAAGACATCCTTTTAGAGCACTCTTTACCCAAAGCAGCAAGTTTTATGATTTGCATGAATATTTTCACATACCGAGTTTTCATTGTATACCTCCCGAACTGGAGTTCGGTGGGAGCACCTCCCTATAGTCACACACTAAATGTGAACAAAGAAAAATGTGAAGAGGCACTGAAAACTCAGGCCCCCCCACATCCTCGGTTCCCTTAACATATCTTTCCCCGTGTCTCAAAAACGGCCCCTACCCTCCTCACCTCGTCAAGGGACCAAAATAAAAATTACCTATGGATTCACTTGAGATAGTTTTAACAACCTTGTGTGGTGTTCTGTGTGTTTGATGCCCTTTTGTCTTTTTATGTTTTTTGTTCCCCCTTCCTTTTGCTCCATTCCTTACGTTGGTCAGCGTTGGAATGTGTCAGCATAGCCCTATGCCCTATGATGAAGCATGCCACGATTAGTGGGTGAGGGCAGTTTTTCTAACATATATACTGTGTCTCTAGTGGGTGGAGCACAAAAATGGCCTTTGACATGGGTAAACTGTGCCCCACTGTAAATTGTCATCTGTGCCCTGCAACATACTACAATGGTGTTTAGTAGTAGGACCTACATGACAAGACAAGATGAGCAGGATTTTATGCTCTGCCAGCAACGCTTCCACTACCTGAGCTGTGGTGTCCCGCCTCTGGGAGCAATCATGCCACATCCAGCAGGTGATAAGGCCCCTGCCTTCTCACCAGAGGAGTTGGAGAGGCTGATGACTAACATCCCACCCCTGTATGAACAGCTCTATGGTGCATCAGAGGAGCAGGTATGTGCCTCGTTTGCACAGTTTTCTCTGTACTTTATCATCCTTTCCCTCCTCAAAGGCTAGAATGTGCCCATGTGTGGCATATTGAATGCTAATATGCCTGTCGGTGTAGTCTTTGTGGCATCAGTGGGAGAGTCAATGTCCCTGTATTGGTGTCTGGTGCCACATATTGAGTTCATTCACATTGTGGGTTGTGTGTTTATTGTGTTCTGAGATAAACCTTGTGTTGGATGCACATAACTAGGTGAGGTGACATTACAGTCATCTACCAAAACCTCTTTCCTCATGAATGTTGTATATGTGAGACAACATGTATAAGCATGACAGCATGAGTTGAGTATGCATCTTGAATATGTCATTTGTGAGTAATGTGAGCTGTGTATGTTGCCAAAGAGATTTCTTCACACATCTGCCTTTGCTAGACTGTTGTTTATAAGGCATGTCATCACTCTCTCTGCTCTCCAGGTTGCCACACACATCACATGCCAATGTGCTGTTGGCTACATGATGGACTGTCATGCTTGGAGTTTAGTGTCATGTAGGTTCAGTCTGCGCAGCCTGCAGAGACCAGGGCCTGTCAAATGTATCTCCCAGTAAGGGTCTTGGTCTAGGCTGGAGTGGTATCACTGTGGCTATGCAACTGTGTAACTGTGCCCACTCTCCATACCCCAGCAGATCCGGTCAATATGAGGCTCTGGTGTAAACGCCTGCCCAGAATGCCTCTTTCCTTTGATCAGATTGGGAATGGGTACGGGGTGGGTTATCTATGACAGACGTGTACTTAGCATCATTGTCATTGTTTGTCTCCGACTTCTGAAAGGTCCCTTACTCCCACAAGCCTGTTGTCACCTTCATACAGGTCATATTTGCCCTGCTCATTGCTTAACTGACATTTCCACATTGCAGACAGTGTGTTGATTCCAGGGAGACCATGATATGTGACTCAGTGGCTCGGTCGCATAGCAGAAACTGGTCAATGCCTGCCTTTGTTTGTTGTATGCCGTCTCTGTAGGATGGACATTTATGTCCAAACGTGTGTTCTTTGGCATAGATACATACCACAGAACCCCACTCACTGAAGTGCTGTGAGTCTGCATTTGTCCTGGCAAATGTCCTCATATGGAAAGGATAGACAATTTCTATACCCACCATGTCAGTCCCTTTATTAAAACCCATGTGTGATGTTTGAGTTTGTACTCTGCAAGTAGCCTGTAGGGACTGTATGTAGAGTCATTCTCACAGAGTGTGAATGTGTGGGTCCATTCATGCCTGAGGAGTTTACTTTTCCAACACTGGGTCTGGAAGATCGCGGGGGACTTTGCATTGGCCTACAATTGTATGCCAACAGGTGACTGTGGTTTGCTCCGTGGGGCAGAGCTTTGATGAGATCTCCTAATTGTTGAATGGTTATAGTTATTGCACAACTTCAGCCATGCAATTATAGTTGTGTGAGATCCAGATTTTCCTGTGGCCAACTGTTGATAAATCAGATGCCATGCAGGCATGTGGTATGGCACATGTATGGGCCTCTTAGCTGGTGTGTATTGTTGAGGCCTACTTGACATCATGGTAATGTCTGCTAATCAGAGCTGTTGTTCAAGTGTGATCATGGACATGTGATGACCCTATTCTTCTTTGTTTTGGCAGCATCAGCACCAGCAAGCGGAAGGGATGGGGCACAGCTGTGTGGGGAAGCATCTGGCCAAGGGACCTCGGGTCAAGAAACCACAGACACAGATGGACCCAGTGGCCGAGAGGGTGAGGGGAATACTATGGGGGAGACCGGCTCTACATCCTGATCATCATTTGATTCCTCTTCCAGTGGCCACTCCCTAGTGGTTGCGGACCTATTGGGGCATCAGCCTGTATGATCTTTGACCACCCCCGTTCTAACAGCACCCTCCTTGTTGCTCCCCACCCAGTTGGCTGTGCCCGCTCATCTAAGAGGGTGGGCGTCTCCTTTGCCGCAGGCACCTTTGCCCCAGTTCCTGTTACCCCTGGTGCCCTCAGGGAGGAGACTATAGACCTCCTGAGAAGTATCTCTGTGGGTCAGTCCCCATGTGAATGCCACCCAGGGTCAGGCAAGTCAGTTACAACAGACTAATGCATTCCTGGAAGGCATTTATGGTGCAATGTTTGTCCTACAGAGGTCTTTTCAGGCTGTGGCCTCCTCACTTATGGCAGCCAGTCACCCCAAACCTTCCGTCCCCCCTCCACCTCCCCCTTCCTATTCCAAATCCCCCCTTCCCCTACATACCCAAAGCACACAGACAGATCTGCTGGCATCCACATCAACAGCCAAGCGGAGTGCACACAAACACAAGCACCACAAAACACACTGGCACACACATAAACAATACCCGCCCACAGACACAACAACACTCAAAATTTCTCTGGACCCCGTCCCACCCCCAGCATTACACAAATCACATCCAGCATACCCACAGTCTCCACACCAACAGTGACACCAACAGTGACACAAGCACCACACCCATCATACCCTCAGACACCACCCCAGCAGGCCGACAGATATACACCACAAGCACCATACCCAGACACCACAATTACAGACACACAGACATCCACCATATCCAGCCAACCCACGGACACCACCCCAATAGCCTCATACACATACACCAATCCCACATTTCCAAGCGCTTCCACCTCTCAGTCCCCAAGGCACACAAACAAACTCACTCATCCACCCAACAGACACCCTTAACAGACACAAGCATACCTCTCAGAAGCACGCACCCACTACATCCACACCAACACAGCCTACGACAACTCCCTCAACCTCCAAATCCAACCCCCTCCTAATGACTGTCCCTGTGTCCCTAAGAAAGTTGTTTTGTTTGACCTTATCCTTTGCTCCGTTCCCTCCACCCCATCCCAAACCCAAGAGTCCCCTACTCACCTCTCGGGCCATCTCTTCCACCTCCAAGGCCTCACCTACTCCCCTGCAAGCACCCATACATCACTCCCCAGAAGAAGCCCACCCCACCCAAAAAGAACATCCATCCCAAGCCCAAGTCCAACCCCCCACCTCCTAAATCTGACCCCTCCCCCTTCAAATAATCCCTGAGGTGCCTGCCTGCCCCCTTGATGCCCTTACAAGTGGAGGTTCCCAGGCAGGTAAGGAGTCAAATCTGAGCACAGCAATACGTTTGAACATTTGTTTGTGGACTATTAAACCCAACCAGTTGGCTTTATTTGGGTATACATTTGTCCTGCAATTTCTTTACTAACTTTATGTTGTTCCTGAGTGACTTGTGTTGTGTGGTTTCAGTTGTGTGTGTTTGAGCCTGCTTGCTCCTTAAATTGCTGTTGTTTGCTGTATCTGACTTTGTGGGCAGTGCTTGTGTACCCAAAGAGAAGGGTATATGTTGACTGTATGGATGTGTGTGTAAATGTAATGGTGGTGTATTGGCATTGTGTACTGATTGTTGTGGTAATTACTTCATCTTGCGTTGTCCACTGTGAGCATGTATGATGTTGAACTTGTCTCCCTGGTATGGCTTAAGTATTCATCTGTTGTGTATCAGCTTGAGTGTTGTTTGTGTGGACATGAATATATGTGTGTTTAATTTGACAGCAGTCCCTGGCCTGTGTGAAATGTGAGTGTGTGAGTTGTGTTGGTAGATATGATGTTTGTGTATTGTTGGTGATGTGTATGACAATGTTGTGTAGCCTTCACTGTCCCTGTGCCTGAGATGTGTGGCTGGGTGTTTTTGTGTAGTGTTGCAGTGCTGTGTAAGTGAGATATCCAAAGGGGGCGTATTGTGACTGTGAATGTGTCCATCTTGATGTATGTTTCAGACTGTGTACAGGATGTGACGTGTACTTGGTGCTGTGTCATGGCCCCCATATAATGTGGGCGATGACGCTACGATCTGTTTTGTGCTTTCTGATATAGGTAGGTGTGTGTACTTATAGTCAGTGGGAGTCTCCCTTTATACTGTCCGTTTCCGCCTTCTGAGATGTGGCGGTTAGACTGCCATGGTCACATTGGTGGTGTGCAACCTTGTAATATGTCCAGCAGAAAGACAGGCTCTGCCGGTCTGCTGGTGCAGCCTCGTGACTGTGGCAGTCTTTGCTGCCTGGCAGCACCAGTCGGACTGCGGCGGTCCTTGCTCCAAAGGCCCGCATGACCCGTAATACGGTGGTCCAACCATCAACCCATTGGCAGTCAGACTGCCACTGCGGCCATGGCGGTCAAGGGACTGTCAAACTTGGAATGAGGCCCTAAGTATTTTATAATTATAACTTTTAAAGTACTTACATTATTCACACATGCTACCAAAATGTACCATTTACATCAAATGATATAAGCTCCTGCCACATAACATCTACATACTATAACACACTTTCACACTATGTTTCAATTACTCTACTATATGCCACTCCACTATGCCACTTCATTTTACACTATTACATTACATGCCACTCCACTATACATGACTCCACTCTAGTCCACCGTGCGCCACTCAATTCTACCCCACTCCACTATATGCCACTCCACTCTACATCACACCACTACACTGTACACTATTACAGTGTATGCCACTCCATTTTGACACTCCAGTCTATGCCAATACACTGTACGCACTTCCACTCTACATCACACCACTACACTGTACACTATTACAGTGAATGCCACTCCATTTTGACACTCCAGTCTATGCCAATACACTGTACGCACTTCCACTCTATGCTCACCGCTGTATGCTATTCCACTGTACGAAACTACCCTGTATGCTATGCTACCCTACGCCACTCCACTGTACGTCAATTTAGGGTACACCCCTGCAACAACTGCTATTCCTCTGTCTGCCACTGCACTTTACAAAACTCCATTGTATGCCACTCTACCATGCACTGTCTTCTCCTACAAGATATGATTTATGATTCCATAACTATTATTCTAAATAAAAAATGTTTAAATGGTATAACTAATATAGTATAAAAGGGTATAAGCAGTGTATAGAGAAGGTGCAGGTTATAGTTCCTGTAGTGTGGCTACTGTTTTCAATACACGGTATATGGATATGTCCGAGTTACAATAATTTGAAGGTGTTGGGTAAATAATAAGTTAAAGGTATAAGTTTAGAAATTAGAATTTTGTTTACTTTAACATTTTGTTTTTAGCTAAAGAATGAATAGAGTTTTGTGAATTTAAAGGTGGTGTTTAAATTACAAATTTAAGGTATATCTACTACTGAAGAATTTCCCATGTTTTTTTATTTGAAATTATATATATATATATACATATAAATGTATATATATATATATATATATACACACACACACACACACATATAAATACATCAATCATATATCTGTCAATTGTGAGAAAATACCTTCTTAAGATCAAGTCCAAGTAACAAGTCTTTCATTCCAAATTGAATAGGTCTCTTTCTCTAAATTGCCACTTTTCAATTGAGACCCATCAACTGAACGTTTCAAGTTAGGTTGGACATCTGAATTCAATGTTATAAATCGTTCCAAGTTTTTTATGCCAATTACACAGCCAAAACATGTTTTGCAGTCTTGTTTCTTCTTCAACAATGTTAAATGTAAAGCAGAATTTACATAAGTTTTAACTTAATTGGTTTCTCCACTGTATAAAACACCCACACCCAGTGCGCCCTTCCGTTAACATGTGGCATTGTAAAACAACATAAAAACATTCTAACATATGAATTTGCCACAATGTTACGAGAAAGTTGTCCCTCCCAATATGTCCTCATTTCTTTGCGACTCATGTCTTCCAATGGTCATATGGAATTTCAACAAAAACAAAATAAAAAATAATTAAAATCTAAAGCTTATTTAGTCATATATTCTATAATATATGCCAGTCCCTATACCAAATATTCCCCTAAGAATTATATGTGAAAATAATACCTTATACCCTATTTCATTAAATTGATCAATCTCCATGCACCACACTTAATTGGTAACATCTCCTTGCCACCAACACTCACCTCTAAGTTTAGTCTGCTATGTTTATATTGGTAAATAATTAGTCCTTCAACACCTCACTAGAAAGACCTGCAAGTATCAACGAAAAGAAAACATAAATAAATTAGTGGCTGTAAATACTTCAATATTGCTCCATATTACCCAAAACATCAATAACTCCATCACCATCTTACATCTAAGGTTCAGAGCCCCCATCAATGTTTTATATTAAATAATTCTCATACATCAATCCTGAGTCATAATCGGAAAAAAAAAATCTTCTCTAATATTAGTGTCATACTCCCAAAATTTAAGAAACACACCCATACACATTATTATCCATGATCCAGTATCATGGGGAATTTCTATTCTGAAGTTGGATATGTACAAAAAAAATTGAGGTGAGTGGAACGAGTCATACATGAATAGCTATTCTGAATATATTCTGTCTTTGGATAATAACAATGTGTGAAAATGGTCCATTTGTACTAAAAATAATAAAAATAAAATATGTAAGGGGCATGTTGAACACACCCTGACCCTAAGGGCATTTGGGGCCGGCAGTCCCAAAAGGATAGTCCCTTTTTTGGACGGCCACAACATGGACAACATGTTGTGGTAGCCATTATAGGACTCAGGTGTATGGTTTCCGCTGAAATACAGTGTAGTGAACAGCAGATTTTGAGGGTTTTGATGATGGTGATTCGAGCAGAGTCCTCCAGTGGTGTTTCCTTTGGACTGATTCTACATATAGCCATATTTCTACGCAAACCAGGGTAGTGCGCCAGGGTTATTACCCCTCATACAGTTTGGGGGATAGTTAAATAGTTCCACTCATTCACTGCATAATTTGGTATTACAATCTGCAGGATAATGGTTGAAGAACATGGCTACATGAGGCAGGAGAAAGTGCCTGACACATAATCTGGATCCTGAGTTGGCCTTTATGATTTATTTTGCACTGTCAAAATTGGTGGGGATGGCAGTGTCAAAAACATTGCAGAAGTGCCAAACTCAAACCACCAAGACCCCTAAGGATCTACAGGTATCTTGCCAAAGATCTATTGGCATGATGCAGGTAAAGCCCCACTGGGACAATGAAAAGCCTAGTGATCTGGTGGAAAACCTTTCTAAACTACGCCAACTCATTCAGTCATCACAAGTGTATCTCCTTGAGGACGTTATGGTCCCTAGATCTCTTTTCCAAATTGTTGGGAGCCCAAATCATGACCAAGGGTCTGACGAAGACTAGGGAGACACTGATTTGGAGAGTCTAAATGATCTAGACAATGGCATCCATCAGGTGGGGCCAAGAAAAATATGAAATCAGACTCCTCCGGGGGAGCTTGTGACATGAATTTAGGCAAAGACATCTTTAATCCCGACAACATCCTTGGAGTGGGAGCCTTCTGAGAATATGGAATTCTTTCTTTAGCAAAGTTTATGCCAGCCACTAGACAAAGAGGTAAGAAACAAGTTTGGGTGGAAAGCCCAAAACCTTCAAATAAGGTAAGATTGCAGTTATCCCAGAGCTAAATACCACAATGGTGACATTTATGGGCAAACTAGTTAAGGATCCTAAGAGTGGCATTGATCAGTCTTGGTGATCCTGCCAAGACAAGCTGCTGGATATCTTGGGTCTAATATCATGAAGATGGTGGAGGATGCCAAAAAGATTGGTGACACAATCGGCCCAAAAATATTATCTGAATGGGCCATATACATGCTGGGAAATGCCAATTGTGTCCTTTCTCCAGAGTGTAGGCAGTCAATGCTTTTGCCCTTTGACACCATACTGAGGAATTGGCTTCCACCAAGGCGGGAGCCAAGGCAAAGGGGAACCTCTTTGGAGATGTCTTTGTGAAGGATTTGGGTAAATTTGTACAGTTCTTCATGGCCTTAGATAAAGCCCAGGCCTCTCTTCAATCCTAATGTTTTTGGCTGGGCTTGGGGTAGCAGGGGCCACTTGTACACCTGTTTCTTTTCACAAGGTACCAGAGGCAACCAAGTCCCCAAATGTGCATACTGGTCTGACCACAGAGGATTCCACCCTTTCTTCCAATCCAGAAATAAATTTGAGCGAGATTGTAACAACAGAGTTGGCAAAGGAAGCATACCTCTACCAGTTTATGTTTACGTGAAGGGATTCATTGAGCGCACGGCTACTTAAAAGAGTGTCTTGGAGCTGTGCAGTAGAGCACACACAAGAGAGAATGGCAACTGGCTACTGAACAAAGAGCCATGACTTGAGAACTCAATTGTCTTTCCTTCTAAAAAAGTGGGACAGGCCAGCAGAATATCTAGTCAAGTCAGAGCAAATTTCTTCAGATGGATGGGCATTTCAAATAGTGCAAAGCTTCCGAATAGATTTTTGGGACTTCTGTCAACTGGTAAAACTTCTACCCCTTATATTCTCAGAAGAAATCTGTGGTATTGTGGGCCGAGAAATCCTAGACTTAGGGAGCAAAGGGGCCATTCAATTTTACACCTGTCGGGCTTCTTAAGCAATTTATTTATAGTAAAGAAGAATGACAAAGGGGTCCAACCGGATCTCAACCTGAAAGAGTTCAATGGTTGGTTAGTCTCCAAAGGACACACTTTACAAAAAAAGAAGAATATATAAATTAGAAAGTTGGACTAATGGGAGAGTACAACAGATATTGCAAACCCCCTCTCTTGGGTTTGCTTAAGTCGGTAGATTACGACATCATTTGAGAATTACTTTGTTGTGTTATTCCTGGCGAGACCGATTGGCCTGCTAGGTATTGTTATAATTTGAAGTCCCTTAGACTAAATATTTGTCAGTCCTAATGTATCTAGTTGAGTGCTTGTCATTTACTTTTTTTAATATGGTATGAGTAAAGTGAGTATGACTGTGATTATTGTGTTTTCGTTTTTTGCTTGCTTTCCAGGGTTTACACTGTGGGTTCAGAATGCTATCTATTTTTTTTAGTCTTCAGTAGAGTTTGAGTATATTTATAATATTTAAATAAATTTATCATTGTATACTGTTATCTGATATATTTCTATGTTTTCTCGTTTGTCTGGTCTGCATTTCCGAGATCTCCTCTTTTGATACCTGGGATTCCTTCCTTGGTACCCAGAGTATCCTTGGGACATTTTCAGTATATTTTTGGTAGTCTACAGGCACTACAAGATTAGGGCATCCATTTTTTGTGTGACCTGCTGCGACAGGGAAACTGGCTGGCGCAGGTTGTACCTGAACTACACCTATCTGTCAATACCGATTTTCCCTCCACATCAATGTTTCATACAGTTTCTTTGGTGAAATCAAGTACTGGAGATAGATCAAAGTACTTCCCTTTGGCCTAACATCTGCCCTGTGGTGCTTCACAAAACCTCTGAGGCCCATCTTGGCACTGTCATGGATTCAGGGGTGCCACCTAAACCTCTGTTTGTATGACATCACACTAATGGCGCAGGACAGGAACACACTTCTTCAACAAGCACAAGTCAGAATCTCCCAGCTTGAGGATCTAAGATTCATGATCAACCAAGCCAAATCAGACATGATTCCCGATGACAGAATGGGGTTTGTGGGATTCATGATTGACTCTGTCAAGGTGACTCTGGAGCTTTTGAACAACAAGTTGAAGATGATCAAGGAAGAATTGAGAAGGCTGATATCTGCAACTACAGTTACACTGTGACAGCTAGCACGACTAGTAGGCCTCCTAGCATTGTCTATTCAGGTGATATCACCGGGACTGCTGCACTACAGGGGGGCCTTACAACATCTAAAGATCAGGCACTAACAGAAGGCACTCTCCTAGGAGGAAGAGCTTCTGCTAACGGGGGAAGTTTGAGCTGAAATATCTTGGTAGCTGGGCCACATGGAGGTGCGGAAATGTCAAGAAATCTTCAGCTCCTCTCTGGAGATCATCTTAGAGTGGGATGACAGCCATCTGGACTGGGGAGCCAGATGTGGGGAGATGTGCACCAGAGGGAAATAGTTACAGGAGGAGCTGAAGCTCCACATAATTTACCTTGAGCTACAGCAGAGTACATTTGGCATTTTCAGTCTGGTGAGGGACAGAGTGGAATGTTCCATATTGAGAGGAAAGAGATCCAGATGTTGGCAGAGATTGTCAAGGACTTTTAGCACTATTGATGGGAGAGGAACATCTTGGTGGTAGCAATTACCTGCCAGGAAGTTCCAATACTATTGGAAATCAAGATTGCTGACAGATTGCATCAACTGGAGATTGTATACTCATGTGTTTCAACTTCTGTACCAGAAATTAGAAATACTCCATTTGGACACATTTCCAGTGGTTGAATTCACAAGTACCACAATTCAACAGCTAAAAGCAGCTCAAGTTGATGCCCTTCTCCAGAATTGGGGTACAGTTCACAGTCATGCATTTGCCCAGGTGTTCACTATTACCACAGTGGTGACACATGCCAGAAGCCAAAAGGCAGAATTGATCTTGGTGACTCCTCTTTGGAGGCCGCAGCCTTGGTTCCCGGCACTTCTGGAAGTGTCATTTGACTACCCAGTAATTATTCCATCAATCCTTGCCATAAACCAAAGGGAGACATTCACCTGATGATGCAATGCAAGACTCTAAACGTCAAACCTTGGAGGATATAAGAAACAGGGGACAAATAAATACATGGTCCGTTTTTTATCCGGCCTTTCCAAGCGTCCACAAACTGTGGGTGGTGAGTTGTTTGAGTGACCAGCTAGAGATCCTAAACCTAAAGGGACCTATTCACTTTTAATTTAGATTACCAAGTCTCATAAAGGAGCTTTCACACCCATGATGGCTAGGTGACTATGTTGGGTCACGCAGGAAGCTAGTGTTGATACTTCAGTATTTGGCACTATGTTCTCCGTGGCCTACACTCTGGCGGCTTACACTCTGTTTGCCAGGAGCAGCACAACAGACCATGGAGGGAGAGAACAAGGGGGCAGGCCACAAACATGGAGAATGAAGGGCAGGAACAGGGGCATCAAGCTGACTACATAGGGCAGGCTGGCAGAGGCACTAAGCTGTTCACAGATGACTGGCGGATGGGGCAAGAACACGCTGATGGTGAGTGGAGGGTAGGCAGAAGGGGGCAGGGGTAGCAATCTGACCACAAGAGTAGGCTGGCATGGGCAAGGTCAGCACAATGGACCATGAAGGGTGGGTGAGCGGCAAGGGCATGCGCATGGAGAATAGTGGGAAGGGAGAGGGGCAGCAAGCCAACCACTGACGGCAGGTGGGTGGGGCCAGAAGCGCACAGATGGAGAACAGAGGGGAGTCTGGTGGGGGATAGTGGAAACAAGTTGACCATGGATGGCATGTGGGAGATGCCAGGGGCACGCAGATGGAGAACATGGTGCAGGCAGTAGGGAAGAAAGGTGGGCAAGGGAGGAGGCAGAGGAAGCAAGCTGACCGCAGATGACAGGATCAGTTGGTCAACAATAGGGGGTGGGCCTGTGCACCATAGAAATTCACTGAAAAAAAAGCAAAGTTTAAAAAGAAGTTATAGTCGGGTATTTTAATGTGACTTTTCCTAACATAAAAAGACATCAGAAATTTACTGATAAAAAAAAGGTAGAGCGATACTGTGGTTGGGTATGGTGGTACGATTTTTGATTACATAAAAAAAAACAGTTCACTAAAAAAGAGCAAACGTTAAAGTAACATTTTAAATAAGTGATGAAATGAGTAAAAACTAATGCTTAAAAAACACAAAATAAAACCACGGAAATTCACCAGTTCTATTTCAGGGGGTAACTATAAATTGTATTTCCGCCATTCACCATGCACTCCTTATAATTATAACTTTTAAAGTACTTACATTATTCACACATGCTACCAAAATGTACCAATTACATCAAATGATATAAGCTCCTGCCACAGAACATCTACATACTATAGCACCTCACATATTACATAATTCACGGCATGTTAAATAATGCATTGATTACATCATTGATGACATTATTAATGGTATCATCCAAGCTAGTGCTCCTCAAATTATCCTATAAACCGCTTGATCATTTGAGAAAATAAAGTAAGTAGCAAAGGGCACACAAACATATACACAATACATTGAATATGTACATCGTCATGTGTGCATCCATGAAATACAATTAAATTGGTCCTGTTACAGTAAGGTAAAATGTATATTGAGTACGGTTTAACTTCATGCACAGTTTAACTGCAAGCGTTACTTAAAGGAGCACCACAGTGTAATATATATGCACCACAGTGTGATATATATATGTATATATGCATTATATGTGTATATATATATATATATATATATATATATATATATATATATATATATATATATATATATACATATATATATATATGTATCTGTATATATATATATATGTATCTGTATATATATATATGTGTATATATATATATATATATATATATTGGTCCACAAAGAAGCCTTTTTGTTGTTTGGTTTAAATCAGATATTAAAAGAAAATTAAATATGAATATCTGGAGCTACAAGAGCTCCACAAATACTTCAACCAGGAAGTGTTGGCAGCTATTTTGAGACTTGGCTTTAAAAAATGAAAATGGGTTAGGGTACTGTTACCTGACCCTTCTAGCCATGGTGCAGGGCTTCCCCAGTGAACCCCCCCCCCCCATTCAAGGCTTAATTTTTTTAAAATCAAGGTGAAAATTGTGGCAGTTCTGCGAATTTAGCTGCGCTTTAAAAAAAAAAAAAGCAAGCACAATCTCCCACAATTACTTTTCTTTTTTGCCCCCAAGTAGGCCATGTCCCAAGGGCATTGGGGGTGAAATAAAGGGGGGCACATGGCCAAAACCTAACTAGGGCTAAACATTTATTTTAAACTGGGGAGGCCTGTACAGCCTCCTCTGCAGCCCTAGGGACCACCACATCCCTAGGACTAAATATGCATCTATTGCAGAGGGCCCCATGCGGCCAACCGCAGCCCTGGTCACCACCACCTCCCCAGGGCAATTAATTCAAAATAAGGGGGGTCGCATGTCCCCCCACTGCCCAGGGGACCGCCACCTCCCTGAGGCTGAAGTAAAAAAAGATAGGGGGTCCACCCTGAGGACCCCCTCCTCCCCAGGGCTAAATAGAAACACTCAAGGGGGCCATGCAGCCTCCTTCATGGAGCCAATAATGGCCCTGGGAACCATCACTCCCCAGTGCCGGCTCCTGCTTCTCTAAACACTAATGATCAAAGTAAAACGTCTAAGCATATAGGCTAGTCTATTGGAAACCACAACACCATTTATGAACCTGGAAAGATGTTTTTGTGCAGATGTCAGATTTAGACAAACCACTGCAACATACAACCAGTAGAGAGATCTTAGCAAACAGGCTACTGTGTCACAAACCACTAGTAAATTTATTCTTTATCCTGCAGAAAGGTGTGGGCAGATGTCAGTCTGTTGTAAATGTCTACCTCAAGGAGCCATCACGCTAGAGAAATGTCTATGTGAACAGATGAATTTATTGCAATCTGCTAGTACAATCATTCATCACAAAGGAGAGAGGTCTAAGGAAACTGGTCAGTATGTCTTCAAACAGAACAATACTTGTTCATCCCTGTGGAGTGAAGTGTAAATGAAGAGCTTAGACTGTCCCAGTGTATGTCCCATGTCAGTGTAGAGGCTAGTTCACTGATAAATAGTACACCTGCTTCGAAAACCTGAAGAGCGTAGATAGGATAACATAGCTTACAAATAGTATCACTCAATAACAGTACAGAATGAATAGTATTTTAAGTTATGCAGTACCTCAGTATATATTTTTAAATCTCTGAAACTTTTATTAAATACCTACACTCACTGGCTGTCATCTGTGATGTCATTTGAGATATTATCAGTGATGACTGTGACCATGTCATGAGTTATGTAATATGTGAGGTCATAAGCAGTGCGTTGCGGGGCCATAAGTCGTAGTTAGCTAAGGTAACTATAACTGCATAATTTCTCTGGTTTTGTACAAGTGAAACGTGACCCTAAATATTACGTCCCTGTGACCTTTGCTTTTTCAGAGAATATATGTATATAAATGTATATATATACACACACACACACACACACAGACACACACATACATATTTATATACACACACACACACAAACACACACACATAGATAATATAATATATATATATATTTATATTATATTTATCACACTATTTTCTTTATCACACTTGTGGAAATGAATAAAGTGATCAGGATCAGAGCCATCCCCCTAACTGGACTATATCCATTCTTATTGGTAAAAACGATGGGCGAAATTCAAGATCGGATTCCCTGTGAAGAGGTGGGGGCCTTTTTAATAGCAGATAAACTATCCTGTCATTAGTATTGCTGGCCTGCAAGTACCAAGCTGCCAAGGCTAGTGGCCAATTAATTAGGTTCAGGTTGGTGTGAGTTGCTAATGGACCCTGTTTGGAGTTTGCAGGACCACAAAAATGGAAGGATCCATCCCTGGAGCAATGTATAGAATTTTATGGTTTATAAGTATCATGCTGTTGTCTTCATCAACTCCTGCATGGAGTAACAAAGGGCCAGTCTTGGATTGCAGCCATCTATCTCTGGCTAGCCCTGATAGTGCCACTTTCTTCATGAGAAAAAGTAATTTCAATATTATACAACAGTGGAGGCATGGCCAAGCCGGCGACCAAGATGGCTGCACGCACTGCATTGCAGCTGCCAACACGCCTCGAATATAGGTTGCATGGTGTCAGTGGCACATACCGTGCTGGCCCAGTGAACTTTCGTGGCCCTATGCGGTTCTCTGAGGCCCCGCGGGGACAGGTCCTGCGGGTGAGCCTGAGGACGGGGCACGACATAACCTGGAATGATATGGCAACTGTCACACGGAAGAACACTGCTGATGCCACCTCGATTCCTGGACTTACGGTGAGTGAAGGTTGTGGCGATACTGCATCTTCCGGGCTGATGCCAGCCAGGGGGAGACTATCACGTCTGGAGGACTCTGCTTAGTGGTAAGCTGCTGTCTCCCCCACCCTTCCCAGCTGGGTCCCCCCACCTTTGGGCCTTACCTGCTCCGGCCCTGCGGCCTGCTGCTGCTGGGTCCAGGATGCAAGGGTGCCAAACGGAGCTGGGGGATGCATGGTTCCTCCCTCCCACCCGCTCAGTTGGCTTCTCAGCTGATCGGGTCACTGCTGGGCAGGGGATGCCACCTGCTGGAGTGGGGCAGGCAGCCCTCCCAGGCTAAGGGGCATCTCTTGCTTTTGGCCACTTGTACAGCACCGCTCCCCCCATGATTGGGAGCTTGGATTCCGTCCTGAGCTAACGGCTTACCCTCTGCCCAACTGCTCCACTTCCGCTCCTCACTGTGGACCCAGGACCTGCTCATCATACAGGCCTCCGTGGACACCTGAACCATTAAACGTGCCCTCATGTGTGACTTCCCTACATAAAATACATGATTACAACACTAGAGTGCAATCTTGCATTTACTAACTGCCTGGCTCCTGCTGCCTGTCTGCCACTCACCGAGCGCTCCTCTAGATGACCCTACTGAACTGACCACTATTACCACTATTTCCCTTTCCGAATCTTCGCACATCACCAGTGCTTCATCAATTACTACTTCCAGTGAGGACAGTGTTATCCAGTGGGCCAGACAATTGTAGCCTACTTCCTTCAAGCTTTATTGTTGGGACCACATTTCACTCAATATGGAGCAGGGTGATCCCAAGCAAAAACAGCTTAGCATTGACGTGGCTTGCACTCCACGCCACAGCTCCTCTCCTCAGGGAGCTGAGGCTCTCATTGATCAATCTGACCCCAACACAACACTTGAGGGTGCAGCTGCCATTATGTCAGAATGCCGTGCAGGTTTTAAAGTGATAGAGGCCACATTTGATGCCCTATTGAGCCATCTTGACAGTATGGCTGAGCGCTAAGACCAGCACAACACCAGAATAGAGGACGTAGAGTATAGAATTTCTGACATGGAGGATGGAAACACCAGTGGGCTTCCGTGTCTTGATCATGTTGAGCACATCCTTAAGACTGTTGCCACTAAGAATGAGATCTGGAGGCGTACTCTCAGTGCAACAACATCAGCATAGCTGGGATAGCTGAAACTACTAATACTGGACGGATGGATACATTAGTGTAGAAGCTTCTGACGGACCGCTTTGACTGAAAATCCTTCACCTGCGCTTTTGTAGTCGAGAGGGCACACCATTCCCTTGGCCCACGACCGGTCCTGGGTATGCCTCCATGACAGAGCATTGCTCCGCTACTGAACTATAAGGACCAGGACACTGCCATGCCGTTCACCAGGGATGAAGGACTGCTACAATATCAGGGTGCGATGATATACCTTTACCCTGATTATACGCCAATAGTACAAGAGGCTTGCCGCAAACTTATCAATGTTAAACGTATCCTCCAAAAACGTGGCCTGAACTATGAGATGCTACACCCAGCACACCTTCTGGTGGAGGTAGAAGGTCAACGCCATCTCTTCAATACACCAGCTGGGATGCTACAGTTCTGTAAGTGGCTTGGACGGGAAGCCATGGGGGGATTGACACCCGAGTATCATCAGTGGCTCACCATTGAGCTCCACGAAGTCCCCCACACCTGATATCTCTTAGAACTGCTTTGGTCCATTGGCATTTAGCTGTGCAGTCTTGTCATAATATATACATTTATGTTTGTACTTGATATATTACCACATTAGGGTGCCTATTACCTGACTATTGCTCCAATGGTATATTATTGTCTCTGATTACACTTGTCAAACTTTGCATCCTTGGCGTAGTCTCCCCTAAATTTTTGCCTTTGTTTGCCAGGTTGCTGATGTGTGATGGACTCTGTTTTTGCTGTTGTTGATACTCTGGGCACTTTACAACTGCTACCCAGTGCTAAAGTGCAAGTGCTCCTATGTAAAATGTTTGTATAATTAGATTTCCATGATTGGCATATTTGATTTACTAGTAAGTCCCTAGTACAGTGCACTAGAGGGGCCTGTAAACCAAATGCTAATAGTGGGCCTGCAGCACTGGTTGTGCCACCCACACTAGTAGCCCTGTAAACAGGGCTCAGACCTGCCACTTGCCAGGCCTAAACCTTCCCTTTTCTTACATGTAAGGCACCCCTAAGGTAGGCTCTAGGTAGCCCCATGGACAGGGTGCAGTGCATGTTTAAGGTAGGTCATATACTAATGTGTTTTATATGTAACGACAGTGAAATACTGCAAAATTTGTTTTTCACTGTGGAAGGCCTATCTCTCTCATAGGTTAACATGGGGGCTGCCTTTGAATACTATTAAAGTGCAGATTCCCTTCAGTTGCATATAGAAATATGGAGTTTTGGGTCTCTGAACTCTCAATTTTAAAATATATCTTTTAGTAAAGTTTGTTTTTAGATTGTGTGTTTGAAAATGTCACTTTTAGAAAGTAGGCATTTTACTGCTTAAACCATTCTGTGCTCTGCCTGTTTGTGGATTCCCTGTCTGGGTCAGTTTGACAGTTGGTCTGTTTGCACCTCTCTCTAGACAGTGACACAAAGGGAGCATATCTTGATGAGCCATCTGTGCTGGGAGGGAGGGGACGAGTGGTCACTCACACCTGAAAGGGCTGTGCCTGCCCTCACACAATGCATCTCTGACCCCCTGGTGTGTGTCTGGGGCCTGGCCTGGGCAAGGCAGGATCGTACAAACAAGAGAGACTTTCCTTTGAAGTTGGCCTACTTCAAAGGAAGAAAGGTGTATAAGTAGTGGACTCAAAAACCCTGAAAATTAGATCACTTCTGGAATCAAGAGGAACCTCTGCCAAGGAAAAGGGCTGAGAAGTGCTGCCCCTGCCTGTGACTGTGCTTTGTTGGGCTATCCTGCAGTTGCTGCTTCTGCCTGTGAAAGGGGACAAAGACTGGACTTTGTTGCGCATTCCTGCTTGAGAAGAATCTCCAATGGCTTGAACTGAGCTTGCCTCCTGTTGTTGAAATCTCAGGGCCATCAAAGACTTCCCCTGCCAGTACCTGGACTCTCTGCTGAGACTCCTGCCCTGCCAAGTGGTGCCCTATCCAGTTCCTGGACCCTTGAAAGGTGAATTTGGCAGACAAGAACTGAAAATACATGCACAGACCGCCATGTGGGGAAATGTTCGAGGCACCTTCCGTGACGTGGCTGGTAAATGACACAACGTCTGCTTCGTGGCTGAAATCAACGCTTCACCTGCATCGTAGCTGGAAAATCGCTGCAATGCAGCTGGCGAAACGACCTACAAATTTTTGCTTATCCTTTATTGACTTTTGAACTTCATTGGGAACTCTTTTTTCTGCCTTGTAAATTGCACTTTTGTTGATTCTTCATCATGCCTCAATCTGGAGATGCATCAGCTGGAGCTGCTTTTGACTTAGGGAAACTGGAGAGCCATACAGTTGCTCAGTTGAGGCAATTCTGCATCTGCAAAAATCTTGCCTGTCCCATTAAGGGATCCACCAGGAAGAAGGAGTTGCAGAAGGCACTGAGGGCCTTCGTGACAGCCAAGGTAGCTGAGGGGCATACAGAAGAGGAGGAGGGGCATACAGAGGAGGAGGAGGGAGATGAGGTGCAATCCATACACAATGGTATAGTGGGTGGGCCTGTTATGTCCAGGGAGAGAGTCCCCAGGGCAGGTAGCAGTGTGTCAAGGGTCTGTTGCCTGAAGAGTTACAGGACAGACAGGCAGAGAGGGCTCACCAGTTGGAGTTGCAGAAGTTTAGGATGCAAAGGGAGATGGAAGAAAGGAGGATGGCCATAGAGAAGAAGAATATACTGCTGGCTCATGAGCTCAGCTTGAGGGAGCTGGATCAGAGGAGCCAGTCCAGTAGGAATGGTGGCAGTAATATCACAGTGTAGCCTGAAAGGAGGGTTCACATTCCTAAAGACCATGTGAGGATTACAAAAGGGAGGATGACATATTTCTGTGGTTCAAGGGGTATGAGTCTGCTATCCATATGAATCTGGTCCCTGAAGCTCATTAGGGGGTGGGCCTGTGGAAACACATTGAGATAGAGGGGAGGGATACTCTGACATACTTAGGGGATCCTCAGGGGATCACTTACTCTCTCATGAAGGACGCCCTACTCACAAGGTATGGTCTCCCCCCTGAGCAGATTAAGGACAAGTTTTGGTCCTGTAAGAAGAAGGAATGCCAAACATGGTTGGAGTGTGTTGACTCTTTTTGTAGGTCACTGGATGGTTGGGTGAAGGGCAGTAAGGTGACAAAGTATGAGGGGTTTTACTTTTTAATTGCATGGTAGAACTTGTACAGTTTATGTTTTCCAGAGCTGCACCAGCACCTGATTGACAGCGTGCTGACTGACCCCAGGAAGCTTACGCAGGAAGCAGACCTCTGGAAGAGCACCAGGGTCCAGAAGAAGTATGGGGGAGACCACAACAAGGCTGGGCAGGGTCCCTCTCAGAAGAAAGGGGGGTAAGGGTAAACAGGGGGAGTTCTTTAAAAGGCCCCAACCTAGTTCCCAGTGTGAAGATTCCTGGCCCCCCAGTGAGAAGAAACCATGGTTCTCCAAAGGGAAGTCTGTGGAAGAGGGTCCCCGCGTAAGTGTTATGCATGTGACCAGGTGGGTCATGTGAGCGGGGACCCCAAATGCCCCAAAAGTACACCGGCACCCACTGGTGCTCAGTCCCAGACTTTGGCTAGTGTGGCGCTTGGGGAGGAGTTGGTTCCAGGTGGGTGGGAGCAAGCTCAGATAACCCTTGTCTCACTAGAGGACAGTGAGATGAGCCAGAGACCCTAGTGCCTGAGAACACTAAAAAGTACAGGCAGTGGGTGACCATTAATGGACAGAGGGTGGAGGCTCTGGGAGCCAGTGTGACTACAGTGAGGAGTCACCTGGTGTCTGAAGAGCAGATAGGCTCCCGTGTACTTCACCAAGTAGTTGCAGCGGACAACTCAGAGTGCCTGTGCAGAGTGGCGCAGGTTCCCTTTGAATGGGGGGGTCTCAGGTTCTTTGAAAGTAGCTGTGAGTCCAAACACAACTGTGGATTGTTTGCTTGGCAATGACCTGGAGGATTCCCCTTGGAAGGAGGTGGAACACAGGTCACACTTGGAGATGTTGGGTCTGCCTTGGTGGGTATGCATAACCACCACATCAATGGCAGTCAACCAGGGTGGTCTGAAGCCCCTGGACCCTGAAACAGTGGCCCAGGGGACCGCCACAAAGAGGAAGGGAAAGGGGCGTGGGAATGGGTTCACGTCTTACTATAAATCCCTATGCTAATCCCGAACCTGTGTCAATTGGTCTGCACTCACTGACAACCTTTCAGAGATAGCCATGGTCTGGCTGGAGCCGGGGCAGCACATTTCCTAGCTGCTCTGATCACATGTGAGGAAATATCCCAGGCAATAGATGCTGTTAGCGGCTCTAAAGCCCCCGGACTTGACGGATTCACTGGGGAATTATATAAAGCTTATAAGCCATTATTGGTCCCCCACTTGCTAGAGATATATGCTGAATCCATTGAGCGGGGTGTCATTCCACACATGTTACGGGAGGCAGTGATTTCAGTACTACTCAAGCCTCATTAGTCCTCCCACCAGTGCCATCCTATTGACCTCTGTTGCTTATGAAACTTCCATCTTTCCTTGCTACTAGACCCTATGTTATCACCCAAGCAATCTGGTTTACTCCACACTGCTCCACCTCTATCAATTTGTGGACTTTTTTTTGCAGTGCTTAATCAAATTTTACTGGATATTCCAGCCGTAGCTGTTTTATTAGATGCAGAAAAAGCATTTGATTCCCCTGAATGGGCTTTCCTACATGCCACACTTATGAAATTGGGCACCCTGCGTAAGATACTACCTGAGTACCCACATGAGCCCAAAGACTTTATTCCACTCACACTGGTAATCGTCCCCAGACAATTGTCATCTTATTTCAAGATTAAACTGTGCTTCATCGCGGCTGAGACCAACTGGTCCAGAGAAGGCTAGGATGGCTTGAGAGAGAGATTTGGGAGTTACACTGCCTGATAAATCCTGGTACAACTGTTACACAATGACTAAGCTGGTTTCTGGTAATCATCAACATAAATTACTCCACCATAAGTATCTTACCAGGGCATACACGACCCCACAGGCACTTGCTGGGCTTGATCCCACTAGACCACATTGCTGCCTTAAATGCCATGCCGATCAGGCTTACTTCTTTCACCTCTCCTTGGCATGTAGGGTGATAGCTACTTATTGGGGACCATTTATCTGTCTCAAATTTTCCAGCATCAACTAACACCGGATCCCTTGACGGTATTGCTGGGATATGCTTGTAAGATTTATATGTGTGACATTCCATGTCGTGCATAGGATAACTTCACTACTACTGCACAGGCAATTCAGTAATTACATTATTTTTACCTATTTTGGGACATCTAATTAACAGTATAAAAATAGTTTACAGATTTCTCAGTTTGGAAGGCCATAATGTCGTTGTCGATGTATGTTGAAAAATTGGTGCACGTCAGTAGCTGAACTTGAAATCTGTGCAGTGCTGGACTGGTCTTTCTGGCAGACTTGAAGTCTAGCTCTGCCAAATGGGCCGGCTTGAAAGGGACAGAATGGGAATTGTCTTTGTTTGGTATTGTCATGGCCCATGGACAGTGCTAGCATTGGAAAACTTTTACTCTAGCAACTCATAAATTAAGGGGCAAAGTGTGGCAACAAAAAGGGGGTGGAGTCAGGAGGGTTGGAGTAATGAAAAGCGGTGTGATAGACAATACATACATTTAAATTTTAAAAAATCGACCACAAAGAAATTAGCAACAACGAGGAATGTGACAGTAAACCAGTTCTGACTTAATTGGTTGCATTTTAAAATATCTTTTGAGGTTAGGGCACCTGCTGCAGAGATCTTTGTGACCCCAGTACATCTCAGGGAATAATGATATGGTAAGATAATTCTGGTGGTTAATGCTGTTGCTGGAGAGATCTGTGTTTTGTTTAGTAACAGTTTTGACTCAAAAAGTAGTATTAATATTGTGTGTCCTGCAAAACACATTGTGTAACATGCAGATGACAGAATTTTATTTTCTGCAGATAGATAAATGGGTTATTGCTTTTGATACAGAGATCCTTTTATTACTTAGAGTTCATAAATTGGAATCCTAATGCAGCACCCAGAGCTATGAACCGGCATCAATAACCTGCATGTACACTGCAGGGCATGAGTTTAGAATCATACTTTTTTTTCCAAACTGGGGTTATAAGCCTGCTAAAATGGGTGTCCTTGGATAGCACTGCGTTAAGTTATATATCCTTATCTTGTGTTTCTCTGGATTAATATAATTTGCTACAAGTAGAGACAATATGTAACTTCTACACCTTGAAACCCTCTTTGTCTTATGTACCATTTTGTACATTTATGTATACATGTGTATGATTTATTGCCAGTGCATGTGTGAGTATGATGAGCTCTGACATCCTACACTTATAAAAGAATTAAATAAATAAAAATAAAGTACTATTTAAATTATTTGTGTAAATACTCCTATAAACCGATACATCTGACATTTTTCCAGTGCATGTTATTTAGCTCTTATATGCAGGGGTTGAAGATAGTCAAAACCCATGGAAAACAGGAAGGCCCATATTTATACTTTTTGGCACAAACCTGCACTAACGCAGGTTTGCGACAAAAAGTACAGCGCCGGCTAGCACCATTCCTAGACGCAGGCCGGGCACCATATTTATGGAATGGTGCTAGCCAGCGCTATGGCCCTGAAGGACGCTAACAGGGCCGGGGAGGCGTAGGGGGAACCGAGGCTTGTGCGCCAAATTATGGCGCTACACTGTTTAGAGGCAAAAAAATTGCCTCTAGGCAGTGTAGCACTATTTTCTGGTGCACAAGCCCCATGGACATGGTTCCGGTCTTAGTAAAGACAAGAACCATGCCCACAACCCCGATGGCCATGCTCAGGGGACGAATGTATCCTGGGCATGGCCATTGGGGCCAGCGCTATGCAGGGGGGCCCATGTCAGGGCCCGGAGCGGCGTTGGATGAAAAAAATACATATACTCACCCGGACTTACCTTCGATGGGTCCCCCCTCTGTAGGTGACCTCCTGTTGTGTGTAGGGGTAGGTGGGGGTGTCCCTGGGTACAGGGAGGGGCACCTGGGGCAATTTCCATGGTATCTGACCATGGAAATCTGCCTACAGGTCCTCCGATGCCTGCCCATACCCAGACATTAAATAATGGCGCTAAGCAGGCTTAGCGCCAATATTTAAGGCCCTCCTCCTCCCGTGCGTAATTTTTGCACAGGAGGATAAATAAGGCGTTAGGGCCTTTGAGTCATTTTTTCCCTGGTAACGCCTACCTTGCATCTCATTGACGCAAGGTAGTTTTCCGCAGGCACAAAATGAAGTTAACTCCAATATTTTGGCGCTAGACATGTCTAGCGCCAAAATATAAATATGGAGTTAAGTTTGCGCTGTATTTGCGTAAAAAAATGATGCAAATCCAGTGCAACAGTGTATAAATATGCCCCGAAGTCCCTAAATTGTAATTTCTCCTAAGTAGTTGGAAGTGATAAACTGTTGACCTTTGTTTGCCTCCACTGATTTGCTTGTAGGTATTAGTGTACAGTTAGCTCCTAGCTAGGATCATACTTGTACCAAAGGAAGGTTGATGGCCCTTTCAATTTAGCTCTTAGTTTGGGGCCAGATGGAATCTATAATAAGAAAGCCCACTCCCTGTCTGCCTGAACAGAAAGCAGACAAAGTGTGAGCGCTGCCGAAATGTGACCTGGTGGTGGCAATTTAAACCGGGACAAATTCAGCTTATTTCACTGGGTCCAGATGGATTCCCAGTACCTCTTAGTTAGGGCTCCTGGATCCGGGATCTGGTGGGATCCCCCTTAATGCCAGCGCTGCCCACAGGCCCAAAAAATGGTACACACTCTGGACCTTTCAAGCTAGTCCATTTGACAATTGGTAATGCCAAACTGCCTGAAAGGCCAGTCTAACATTGGATATTTGTTTTTCTCGTCATCTGTCTGCCCTTGCTATGTTGGCATGTGCCGAATCTGCATTATGAATTTATCACTGCACAGCAGCAAGCGAACAGACTGCGTGACTCAAGTTTAATACAATGAATTTTGGCGGCAAACAATTGCCTTGTCAGCTTGTGTCGCGCTCCTTTTCTGTAACATCATTCGCAGCAGTTATTCTGCCAAGGCACGCCCATGGAACCCTTATCAAGCCGTCAGGAGTGCATTGTGGCTTAAATAGTGTTTTGTTCAGCTGTCCTCGTGTCAGGGACTTGCTGTTAACAGAGCAACAATAATAGCACTAACCAAACTGATGAACAGGCGGCAGTTCTCTTTCTATGAGGATTAGGAGACAAGACGTATGTGTTTGTTATGGCTTTTTAACCAATACAATCACAACTTTATTATGCTTGGCAAATGAATAGCTAGTCCCACCGATGAGACGTGCTGCACGGGGCATGGTGCTCGGAACATACGAGCTGCAGAAAATGGATATAATTAGTGAACATTGCAAAATGTTAAACTGACGTTTCTGGTGGTACGTGACCAATCGTCCATTCTTCACCATTTGACTATGTTCAAAGTTTATTAAATGCAATATAAACATTCCCCTTACAGTATTGTAGGGCCGATGCCAGCAATTAGTTCTAGTGTTTGTACTAGAGTAAAACAGATCAAAATGATTACCAAACTTTCGTAGAACTTAATTTTACAGAAGTTCTCCACTATGATACTTGAGATTATGCAAAAAGTACTATTTTTGTCATGCCATTTACCTTATGCCTTCAATTGTTTACTAGCCACCAACTTGACTGTGCATCTTCTTTCGTTCCGCTCATAAATTCCTTCTCTCTCTCAGTTATTGCCCATCTACCCACATAAACTGAGAATGTAACAGTTATTGAGCTATAGCACCTTGCCTCACACTGAGCAATTCTCATATCTATCTAGCACTGAGTTTCAGGGTCTTGGTCAGCGGTTCCTGGGTACAGGAGAGGAAGGAGGGCACCCTCCTTTACAAGGACGGACCCCTCTTAAGACTCTGGAGTATCTGTATTATGTGCTCCAACATTCTAGGGTTGAAACCTGGCATGCTGGGCAAAGGTATGGAAAGGGTGCGGCCCATGGCCTAAGAAGTCTACCTAATGACCCCTCATTAGAGATTTTGCTTATGTGATCAATGGTGTTGCCTAATACATGTGAACTAGAACTGTATGTTTGACAAATTCCTAAACAGAGCCTTCGTTCACAGGAATATATGACTGAAATCAGCAAGCAATAAGACAAAATGTAATTATATGGCACGTTTATCTTGTGTGGCAAGCTTTTCCTTGATCCTTGGAGACACAGGGACAAACATGTTGTTTTGAGGACTCAGCCGATATCTACACTCTAGTATGGACTTTCCTCTTAGTTCTTTATTAGGCACACAACCTGGCATCGATCCGCCCCGAGAGTCAGAAGCCAAATGCCACACTCATGGAATTCTCTCTGCCTCACACTCTAGAACATAGAACTCTTCACATCAGAACACATCTCCTTCCCTTCATCAAATATATATTATATAAACCAAACTAATATTATGGAATAAAACGTGAACAATATTGTAGATGAATACTAGAAAAGAAAGTTGAAAACAATAAAAAACAATCATCATGCACTTAAATGGTCCCCGGTACACAAAGAAAGTTAATAAACCACAGTTTTCACTAAAGTGATGTGTTCTATGTTCTTACGTATTCCTTGCGGTATGAAGGTGGTCTATGAACTCTAATTTCTCTGATGGTCCTAGGAGCATCCTCAATGTCCCTCACTCCATCAACACTCGATTGTTCTTCCTCTCTGCCATTGATCTCATCATCATTCATTAGCATGGCTCCTGAACACCCATCATCCCCCTTTCTCACACTCTCTCCTCTTACACCTCACCTTTTTTGACATAACACAACTTTCCTCAAATTCCATTGCTCTCCATCTTCCACCACCACAAAGGATTTACTCACTCTTTCTACTCTGAAGAAACCTGTGAATTTTGAAAGGCCACCTCTCACACGTCCTGATTTAATCTTGACCCAATCTCCTCCATCAATTTTTCTCATCGCAATTTCCTTTCCTCCTTCTTTATTGTGCTTACAGTGTGTACCCAGTCTCTTAACCATGTCAGAATCAATCTCATACCTTGTGTCCTCCCTCTCATTTCACTAAATAGACATTTCTGAGTGACACTGTGAATGGTTCTGTGATAGGCCCACACCATACATCTCACCATCTTCTTCACTCCACATTGACTAGCTAACACTGTTTGAATGGTTGCTTTAACGGGTCTATTAGCCGTCAGCCATACCATTTAATTGAGTATTATAAAAAGAGGTACGCAAATGATTTATTCCCCAATGTTTAAGGAAGCTCACAATTTCATAAGACGTCAGCTGAGTGCCATTATCTGTAATGAGTACTACTGTTATTCCTTTATGGGCAAATATGTCCTCCATCTCTTTTATCATAGCCTTGGTAGTTACTTCTCTCATACATTTTACAATCAGCCATTTGGTGTTGACATCCACCATGATTAATGCAAATCTTATCGCTTGAGGTAGTTCAAACATAGGGCCTATGAAATCCAGACACACAGTGTGTCAAGGGACACCAGGATCATTAATATGCCCATCAGAGTGTTCCCTACTCTGAATTGCTTCTCACTTTCTTTACACACTTGGCATTTCTCCACACACACACATAACTTGTTCATCCAACTCAGGCCACCAAGATTCTGCCTTCAAACTTTTCTTTGTCAGTCCTTGGCCCAAATGTCTTTCATGTGCCAACATTATGAGTTTCACTCTCGAGCCCTACAGGGGAATAAACCAATCACCTTTCATGATGATACTTTTACCATTCACAGTAAGCTCATCAAGAACGTTGACATAAGGTTGCACTGACAAGGAGACTCCACGCTCTCTAACCTCTCCCTTAAGTATAATCTCTTTGACATTTCTCAACACAATATCATTTTCCATCTCCTCTTCCAATTCCTGCAAAGTGAATGCTCCTAAGCCTCCTTGCACGGCATCTTGTATTGATGCCACAGCTCTTTCCATATCACACTCATTCACTGTCAAACCATCCAAACTCTCAGCATTAACTGGCATTCTGGATAGATAAGCTGATTGCACATTAAGCCAACCCTATATGAATTACACCTGGTACACATATTTTTGTAGTATTGCTGATCATCTGGCTAATCTAGCTGAGCCTTTACCAGCACCTTCTGAAGATAAAAGTTTCATCAAAGGCTTGTGGTCAGTTCTCAGAATGAATTGTGAACACCATAGGTACACACAAAAATATTCCGCCCCCCAGGCAGCTGCTAGGGCTTCTCATTCAATGACTGAATAGTACCTTTCAATTTCTGTTAACATGTATGAGGCAAATGCTACAGTCCTCTCATTTTTACCATGAACTTGCAATAATACCACTCCTATACCAACAGCACTTGCATCAACATTGAGTATAAATTTAAGCTTTGTGTCAAAGGCTGCTAAAACATTAGCTTCACACAGTTCTTATTTTATCTTTTCAAAGTCAACTGTTATTCTCCCAATCAAATCTATTGCCATTTTCCTCAAATGTCCAGTTTTGTCAGCAAATCTATCTATAAACGTAGGATAATATTCCATTAAGCCAAGAAATGAAAGTTGATCCTTATCCTTGGGACATGGAGCTAAGTTTATGGCATCATTAACCATTTCTTCTGCTTCATCCCACCTTCAGCTATGGTATATCCCAAATAGTGAATTTCTTGAGTTAGAAACACACATTTTTCCCTACTTAGCTTCAAACCCGCAACTTTTAATTGTTTCAATACTTTTTTTAAGTTCAACATTATGTTGTTCCACCGTATCCCCCAAAACAAGAATATCTGCCCTCATTATGACCCTGGCGGTTGGCAGAGAAGTGGCGGTATTACCGCCAACAGGCTGGCCGTAAAAAAAATGGAATTATGACTGCCATGGTTATCCGCCACTTCTCCATTCCGACTGCCAGGGCGAAGACGACCACTGGGCTGGAGACTTGGGTCTCCAGCCCGGCGGCCGTCACAAGACCGTCGGCTGTTTCATGACCCAGCTGACCGCCATGGATTTCATGGGGTTGGGAACCGCCATGAAATCCATGGCGGTAAGCACTATCAGTGCCAGGGAATTCCTTCCCTGGCACTGATAGGGGTCTCCCCCACCCCGAGTCCTTCCCCACACCCCCCACCACCCTGCCACCCCGCAAAGGTGGCAGGACCCCCTCCCCACCCCTACCCCTCACCATCATAACACAGACACACACCGTACACGTATGCATACACCACCAAGACACATACCCGCACACATACCAACAAACATGCCAACAGACACACACACAGTCATACACACACACATCCATACAGACATACATTCAGACAGACACGCACACATTTCCGATCACACTACACCCACGCATGCATACACACACTCACACACCCCCACTCCATACTCACGCGCACACCTCCGTGCACGCACACAACACCCAACACCCCCCACCCCTCTCCCCTAACAGACAATCAACTTACCTGGTCCGTTGATCCTCCTGGAGGGGATGGGATCAATGGGGGCTGCTCCGCCGCCAGCACCCCATCACCAGAACACCACCACGCCGAATCACGGAATGTGAGCGGTGTTCTGATGACGGGGCGGTGGTGGTGGAGCAACCTCCACTTCCCCTCGCGACCACCAGTATGGCTGCTGGCGGCTCTCCGTCTGAAAAAGGACAGAGGGCTGCCAGCAGTCATAATTCGCTCAGCGGAAAACCACCTGCACTGGCTGTCTTCAGCACGGCGGGCCCTCTGCGGTCCTTCAAAATGACCGCCGAGGTTGTAATGACCACCATTGTCTTGAAAAAAACTATATTTGCCATATTCTCAAAAAGTTTGGTCATCATATGCTGAAAAACACTTGCAGCAGAGACTAATCCAAATGGCATACAAGTGAATTGAAAAGTGCCTTCAGTTGTTACAAATGCAGTGAGATTTTTGGAGTCCTTATGCAACCTTACCTGGTGATAAGTACTTTCCAAATCCAATTTTGAAAAGTACTTGGCACCTTTTATTGATAATAAAAGTTCATTGATATGAGGGAGTGAAAAGGTGTCAGCAACAACATTGTGATTAAGAGATTTTAGACCAACATTAAAATCTTAGCCGGCCATCAGCTTTTTTCATAATAACCACAGGTGATATCCACTGAGATGTTTCCACAGCCTCTATGATGCCACCTTTAAACATTTCATCTATTAACTTTTTTACTTCTCCTCTTAAAGCCAACGGTCCATGCCTTAATTAGTGTTGAACAGTACCGCATCTTTCTTCTACACAATTTGATGCATGTATCCATTCAAATATCCCAAAGTTTTGTTTAAAATTTCTTATGCATCTTCTAAAACATCTTGTATCTGAATGTCTTCTACCACCGTGACTTGTGTGGGCACTCCTGGGTTGATCATTATATTCAAATCATACTGAGGCATCCATCCTAATATTAGTGGACCATCAACAGATATTTACACTTCTCCGTATCCTGACGTGCTTTAAATTTTATAATTCCTTCCACGTACCCTAATATGTTTATTGTTTCACCTTGATACCCTCCAGGATTTATATCTTTAAGCTCTAATTTAGCAGTTCCCCAGTACTTCCTGGACAGTTTTTCTGGTATAGTAGTGTACATGGATCCAGAATCCATCATTAATACTATGCCGTTCCCACACACCTCAAACTCTGCTGTAGGTCTTATCTTCCTTCCCTGCACAGTGCATACCTTTGTTTTCTTGTTGTTCTCTTATCACCAAAATCTTGTCTGTATATACACTATCCTCACTCATTTCTACTGTGTTAACTCTGTTCTTAAAACTTTCTTTGCGAGATCAACCACACTTACGACAGTCCTTATTAATTGTAAAACATTTTCTAAATTCAGCAGTGTGATAAGCACTACCATATTGACTGCATTCTTTGCTCTTATTTTTCATACTGTTCATTGCACTCCCTGAAACTCCTTTGTTTTTGTTTCTAGAAACAACATTAACCTTCTTCTCCGGACTATTATTCTCTAAAGTGGCAATTTCCTCACTGTGTTTCTCTCTTTTAGTCAGTTCCTTCATACACCTTTGAGATTCCTCTATTACCTTAGCAATTTCAACTGCATCCTTCAGTGATGGGTCTTTAGCTGCCCATAATCTTTCCTGTATTTTTTTACTTTACATTGGAATGATCATGAATCAACTCCTCAGTCATGTTACCAAAGCGACAAATCAGTGACAATTCTTTTAGTCTTGCTACAAATTCATCAATAGATTCATGTTCCATTTGGGGCTGGGTATAAAACTTGCATCGGGCCATGACTAAATTGACTTCTTTTGCAAACCACACCTCCAACCTTTTAAGTGCCTCTTTATACACATTGTCAATAGGTTGACCATAATGTCCTACTGCAACTGGTGGGTATTTAAATATTCTCTGGCCCTCACTCCCCAGGGTATTCAATAATATGGCTTTCTTCCTAGCTGATGAGAAATTTTGTCCATCCAATGCTATGGTGTATTTCTCAAACATTTCTACCTAGTACTCCCATAATATTGTTGGTACTCCTGGTTGGGCTAAGAAGTAAGGTGATGTAATCGCTATATTTTTTTTTTTTTACAAATGTTTAAACTCCCTTGCTTAAATAACTATTCTTATATGCTTATCTCATAAAACTTTTATTAAGGTGTGCGAATCACCGTGAAATGTGCCACACCCAATAGGTTAATATTGCAGTAGGTAATGGGTGTGTGGATCACTGTAACAGATTCTGCTTTCCCAATGTAGAGTGGGTTGAATGTAAGCAATACAGATGATCACATGTATGGATCACCGTCAAATTGCCCTGCTTTGTCTGATCTAAGATGGCGGCTATGCATCGGTGTGTCGTGTCAATGCGTAACAGGTGTGCGGACCACCACAAAGGATTCCGCTTCCCGGAAGCAAGATGGCCGTGTGCGTCAGAACTCGATATGTCATACAGTGCTGATGACATGGCTTGCAATGTTTGAGTGCGCACGGACCATGGCTCGCAATACACAGCTCGCTGGTGCTCGGGGACCAACTGTCAAATGCGAGCTCTCTTCTCATATGGTAAGGCCGAAATATTAGTAAATATAGTACCTTGCTTCAAATTGATGCTATTCTTTACTGCCTTCACTATACCTCATCACAATATACGCTTGGGCAGAACCAGGGTTAAGGCAACAGATATCGTTGCAGTCATAATCTTTGGATCACCTAGGTTGTGTGCGGCTGTTCCTGAATATCGCCTTCAAATATGTTGTGAGGATTAAGCCAACACCGACACTCTGGTACTGATGTTACTCTTAGTTCTTTATTATGCACACAATCTGGCGTCGATCCATCCCGCGAGTCAGAGGCCAACTGCCACTCTCATGGAATTCTGTCAGCCTCACACTCTAGAACATAGAACTCTTTACATCATAACACAAGCACTTTCAAAGGTGAGAGTTCTGGTGTTCCCACCAACAAGGATGCCCAGTACTTAGTCTGCGACGGAACTGGCATGGCTTAAGATGTCTGCCATGTGACCTCTTAAGCTATTTACACTCTCCAGGTAGACCTGTCCATGGATTGTTAAGACACACTTTAATGATATCTCTAAAATGGGAAAATATGTTATATTAAAAAGGAAGGTCAAGTGGTAAAAATCACACACATGAAAAAACACAAAAAGCAGAAAAATAACAGTACAGCGACCCCTGAAAATTAACATACTATATTGTTGGGGATCACACATTTTCATGAACATGATACACTGTTGAAAATGAGGTGCACAATACAGCACTGATGTAGTAGAAAGACTTGTTCGAGCAGCATTCGCAAACATGTAACGTTTGTGATCGCTACCCAAATGTGAACAGAGAACTGCAAAATGAAAGGTCCCAAACCTCCCAAAACAATGAGATTACTTTGACACAAGTTAAAAAACCTTATTGTTTGTGATGCTCAAGATTATGAATTTCGAAAATTAGCTGAAATGAAGAGGAACACAGTAGCAACCACAAACACTACACCATTAACCTTGTAATTGAAATGGGAAGTGTCTCAGAGTTCATGAAAGTTGATTTAAGTGACCAGAAAAGTAAGCATATCCCATGCTGAGACATTACGTGCCATCAGCTCCTAAAATGTGGATATCATTTGACTTGGTGTCATAGTGATTGTAGGAGGCTAGATCTCTATATAGTGTTCAAAAATGATGTGCAATGTGCATAGAGTCCAAGCAACCCCACATTGGTTCACAGAGGTAAAAACTAGACCACCTCGTGCTCTAATTTTTGTAGTAGTTTAGTCGAGCAGTTAGGCCAATCTTGGAGAAGTTCTATGCATTTGGTGTACTCACAGAATCAATAAATGTGGACACACACTCAAAATAATAAATTGAGACCAATTTACAAAAATACTCCAGATTTATATACAAGTTTTAAGACCAAGATCATCAAAATCATCTTTTTAAGTTATGATTTTTCAAGATTTAGCAAAAAAGTATTTTTGTGCGTAGTTACGAACCATAGGAATCAATGGGAACAAACTTAAAAACTGCATATTAAATCAGGCAATGCTTTCACAAATGTCACGTTCTGGTTTTAGGTTGAGGTTATCTAGATGTCCTGTGGGCCAGCCCGAGATGTTCAGGTGGTTCCCAGTTCAAGCAGGACCAGCGTCTGAAAGTCTTGGAGCTGGTGTAGGACAGGCAAGGGGGACCACTTGGAAGTGCACTGCACAGGAGGACTTAAAGGTGAGTCCAGAGGGTCCCCTTGGAATGAGAGTTCACAAGGGGTTGGGGACCCCTAGAACACAACTGGTTCTCAGATGCAAGGGCCAGTGAGGCTGGGTGCAGGGCAGATATTTCAGCCAAGAGCTGTGAGCAAAGAAGCCTTTAGAACCAGGGGGCAGATCACTTGGAGGGTGGATTGCAGGTCATCAGGGCCACTCTGTGGGGTGGTTCTTGGGAGTCCTGAAGTCCCTTAACTGGTGCTTGCTTCTGGTCTTCAGAGAGACTGGAGCGGACTTTCCTTTTGGATGTCTGATGCTGGGGGTCCAGTACCCCTGGCTATTGCACGGATCAGCCACTAGAGGTTGCAGTGCCAACAAACTTGGCACACTTGCAGGGTGTGTCTTTCGGGTCTGTTGGGAGAAGTTTGGTCTGATGCTGTGTCCGGTTCCTTTGTCAGTGGCCGGTCAGTGAACTAGACTTCACTGGATCTGGCTTGCTGGTTGCGGGGAGTCCTCAGCAGCAATTGTCGAGTCCTGGGTGCAGCAAGCTGAGTTTGGTGCATTTTTTTTTCTTGCAGTAGGACTTCTGTTCTCGAGCCTTGGGTCTTCTTTATCACTGATGTTCTTGAATCCATCAAATCTGATCCGCAGGTCTAGGGATGACCACTAAATACTGCAGTTAGAGGGTGTTTAGTGGAGTACCTGGTAGTGGCTACACCCACTGTGTGACCACGTCCTGAGGAGAGACGTCACATCCCTAACCCTGATTGACTATTTTCCTTCCATGCAAGTTGGAGGAAAATGAAATGGAGAGGTCGCCTTCCCTGCTACAGAGGAGAGGTGTTGGAAGCAGAAGGTGGCCACTCCTCCTAGTCTTTGTGCATTTTCCCGCCACTGTTCCTGCTTAAAGTGGGGATTTTTAAATGGAGGCAGCCATCTGCTGCTAACAGAAGGGCTAGGGGTCGAGTTTTAAGGGTGGCAACCCCTTTGAAGCTCACAAGCAGAGCAGTGCACATTCCTGGCAAAGGAGGTGTGACACCTCTGCCCAGGAAGGGCTTTGTTTTCATATCCCAGAGCAAAGGCCCTCACCCCAGGGATCCAGAATCTTGTCTGGTGGCGGCAGGCTGGTTGGGACCAGTCATCAACCATGCCAGGGCTAGTTAGCTTTGCAGGGGTCACCTCTAAAGTGGCCCCTAGGTACATTTTACAATAAATCCAATATTTGTTGTTCTGAGTTGTTTGATACCAAACAACCCAGGGTTCAGAGTGGCCTTCATGTAGCTATGAAACTCGTACTGACCAGTGTCCAGCACATGCATTTAAAATGGCTGCTCTGTACAATTACCTTGCCCCAGGTTTGCACGAACACAGTAGGGCGTATTGCTCATGCACCTATGCCCACACCTGCATTATAGTGCACCCTGCTTTAGGCTGTGAGGGCTGCCAGGGGAATGGCTTACCTATATGGTATGCAGTGTGTAGTGGACAGGTCACACAGGCTGTGCGCCATGTAATGTTTGCCTTTTAGGATTGCACCAGGACACTCAGCCTGCAATGGCAGGGCTGAGTGCACTTGGATGTAGGGTCCCTGAGGGTGGCCAATCGGTCCTGCTGCCCTCAGGGGTGTTATCCTCAATACCCCATTCCCTGGGTCCCTAAGGACCATTTATTAGGGGCTTATAGTGGCCACTAAAGGAGTTGCCAATTGTGCCAATGCATCACAACAGTTTTAGGAAAGAGATCTGGCCCTGGGAACCTGTTTAGCAGGGGCCCAGGCACTTACAACTTTGAAGCCATATCATATACCAGGCAGAAAATGGGGGGCTAACCATGTCAAAAGAGACACTTTCTCACAGTGACTTCAGGTCTGCTTCTCTACTTTCAGGTGGACTGTTTTAAACAATGAAGGGGGTAGAGTGCAGCCTGACCCACAAGGAAAGTGGGAGGTGAACCAAAAAAGGCAATGAGCTCACACTGGGACAACTTATGCCCCTTTCAATCTGTCTAGAATGCAGGTTAGAAGAGTGCTAGTGCATTCAAACAAAACCAGGGTCAGGCAATATAAAAAAAAGAAAAAAAGAAAAGATGATGCAGAGAGAGAGTGACACACACTTGCACTTTAGCTATAGATTCATAGAGCAGTTCTTTTCGCGTCTGATGAGGGATAGAGAAACATTATAGGCTCTGTGCTTGTGAGAAATCTTTGGCTGGCTTAGAGCTTATGCTCAGGAACGGGAAGCATCATCAGCAGGATAGCTTAACAGATCTTCAGGAAGACCTTTGGTCTTGTGTCCAGCCTAGAACTAATGGGCAAAATTCAGATCCATGTTCTGGAGCACCAAAGCAGCTCCAGCTTGCATTTCCAGGTCCTAGCAGATGCTCGCATCTCACCGACGATCTAATCTGTATGTTATTTACAATAAAAAAATCTAATCAATCATGTTGATGGAGCACATTTTTCTCCCCTCACAAAATGAACTCTAGTGGGCAAATTGTATGTGCAGCTAGCCGTGTGTAACTTCAGGGCCTCTCTCTGGCAGTAAAACGTTGTATTTGCCCAAAGACAGGTATGGCAGTCAAAAGAAGAGGTGTAGAATTAGCAATTGAGATTGCCTGACCTTGTTGCCTGTGGGCATTCTCATCAAATTTAACGATTTTGAAATCAGCTAATCCACTCGCAAATTGTGAAGGCGACTCACATCGCTATGCTAAATGAAAATGCGGTCACAATGCAATTCGCAGTTACCACCAGTGTCACACTGGTGGTAACCCATTCGCAAAAGGGAAGGGGTCCTCATGGGACCCCTTCCCCTTTGTGAATGTTGCCAAAAAAGGTTTTTCAGAGCAGGCAGTGGTCCAATGGACCACTGCCTACTCTGAAAAAACGAAATCAAATGGTTTCGTTATTTTTTTTATTTTGCAACTCGTTTTCCTTTAAGGAAAATGGGCTGCAATATAAAAAAAAACTGCTTTATGTAAACAGCAGTCACAGACATGGAGGTCTGCTGTCTTCAGCAGGCCACCATCCCTGTGAGTACAGGGACTCGCTATGGGGTCGCAAAATGCGACCCACCTCATTAATATTAATGAGGTGGGTCTTTGCGACCCCATAGCGACTCGCAGACGGTGTCTGAGATACTGTTCTGCATCCGATTTTGCAAACTGGACCTACCTACATCTGGCCCTAGGCACTTTACCACTGCTGACCAGTGCTAAAGTGCAAGTGCTCTCTGTCTAAATTGTATTGGTGATTGGTTTATCCATGATTGACATACATGATTTGCTAGTAAGTCCCTAGTATAATGCACCATGTTTTCCAGGCCCTGTAAATCAAATGTTACTAATGAGCGTCCAGCACTGTTTGTGCCACCCTCAGGAGTAGCCCTGTGAACATGTCTCAGACCTGCCAGTACAGTGCCTCTGTGTACAGTTTTAACTGACAGATTGAATTGATAAATGCACCCATTTGCCAGGCCCAAACTTTCCCTTTTACTACAGTTTAATAACCCCTAAAGTACACCCAAGGCAGCCCCATGGGCAGCGTGCAGTGTATATAAAAGGTAGGACATGTACTGGTGTGTTTTATGTGTCCTCGTAGTGAAATACCTCTAAATTCATTTTTCACTTTTGCAAGGCCTTTCTCTCCTATAGGTTAACATATGGATTGCCTTGAAATATCTTTTAAGTATAATTTCCCATTGGTAATAGTTAGAGTTATGAAGTTGGGTCTCTGAACTCACAATTTGAAACAAAATCTTTTGGTGAAGTTGGTTTTTAAATTGTAATTATGAAAATGCCACTTTTAGACCGTGGGCAATTTTTCTGCTTCACCATTCTGTGTCTGTCTGCCTGTCTATGGAATACACGTCTGGGTCAGGATGACAGTTGGGCTGTTTGTGAATTCACTTAAACTATCACACAAAGGAAGGGAGCTGAAGTGTGCCTTGCATGTCCAGATGGGTCTTCCTGGGCTAGAATGGTGGGAGGAGCTGACACTTGTACCTGAATCGGGCTGTGCCTCTCCTTACATAATGCAGTCTCCAACCCTCTGGAGTGTGCCTGGGGCCAGGGCAGGAAAGGCAGGATCTTGCGCACTACAAAGAGTTTCCTTTATAGTTTGCCTACTTCAAAGGCAGAAATTAGAGTAAGTATTGCACCTCTGAGACTACAACTTTAGCATCCTTCTGTACTGAGGACATTCTGCCAGGAACAAGAGCTAGATGCTGAAAGAGGGACTGTCATTCTGCCTGTTGCTGTGCTGTTCTGGCTTGCTGCTTCTGTTCTGGGAGTGAAAGGACTTGACTCTTCTTTCTACATCTTGCTTCCAGGGGTTCTCAAATGGCTTGGACTGAGCTTGCCTCCTGTTAGAAGTCTCGGAGACATCAAAGACTTCATCTGCCAACACCTGGGCTCCCTTGCTGAGAGTCCTGACTTGCCAAGTGGTTCCAAATCCAGTTCCTCCAGAGCGACTTCAGAGCTGGCGCCGCTGTCCGACTCCGTGCCACTGCCTGTACCAGAGCAGTGGTCTCTGCTGAGTATAACTGTGATCAATGCCGCAGGCCTGATGCCGCAGCAGGGCATCTGAAGTCCTGCTACAGCGTGAGTCTCGAATATTGTCACCAACGTCTGTGACACCAGACTCCGACTCTGCCGCAACACCTGTGGCCTCATGGCGTGATCGCGACACCATGAAGTCGACACCTCTTGTCTTGACATGTTGGATTCCTCAACCCCACCGAACCGCATCACCTCCCCTGCCTCGCAGTAAGGAACTGACCCCTCACCTACCCGGTAGAAGTGAGGAACCAACGCTGAACCAGCTCCAGTGAGGCCTCACCTTCCTGACCCCATGCTACGTCTTTGATTCCTCATTGTTTTTAAAGTTACTGTTCGTGGGCTCCATGCATCTCCGTGTATCTTTGCTTGTGTATGTTGGATTTTTGTTGTTTTTGTCTTGTGTTACTCAGATTAATATTAGCTATTTTTCTAAACTGGTGTGGAGTACTTTTGTGGTGTTTTTACAGTGTTACTGTGTGTGTGTGTGTGTGTGTGTACAAATACTTTACACATTGTCTCTGAGAAGAGCCTGATTGCTTGTGCAAGCTACCAAGGGGGTTAGCAGGGGTTATCCTAGCGGTGTGACTCCCTTACCCTGACTAGAGTGAGGGTCCCTACTTGGACAGGGTGCAAACCACTGCCATCTAGAGATCCCATTTCTAACAGTGTTTTTTTGCATCCGGCTAGACACTATGGACAGGCAGCCCACTAGGCTCTTCTTACAGGCATCCACGTCCTCCCCGGCATAAATCATATGTTGTTTTTTATCAGTATATCAAAATATGTCCAGTTACCATCTCCTAACGATATTAGCCAGAAGAGCCCTGTGCACATTAAAAAGTGTCAGGCTCATGGCTGAACACTCTAGAATGCCACAACATATGGTTACTTCCTCAGATGTATATGGTTGCAGTTAAACTGCCTCAGTACATCCCATCAGGAAAGAGCCAAACCTTGTCAGAACATAGTGTACTCTAATGTATCCCAATGTCGGACAGGCAGTTTGGTAAAACAGCATGCACCACCATATTAAATGCAATGGAATTTCCGAGTAAGATGAGGGCAATAGCCTTGCACTCATCAAATGTGCATCTGATCAGTAACTGACAAGTGTGGTTTCAGTGCTGTCTCTGCCCTAAATCCAAACTGTGAATTACTGTGAATCATGTAATAATGAACTGCTTTCCAATTACTTGGTGAGTCTCAAATTCACCAGTTTCTCCAGAATCTTGGTTAGATTTGTGAGATCGAGCCTAGGTTTCTTCCATACAGGAAGAAGTAGAGTTTTTTTCCATTGCCTGGAGCTATTCATGACGTCAGTCAGGTGTGGGGCGAGAGTCATTGCCAGTTGGTTAAAAACAACGTATGAGCAAGGATCGAGGGGGGAGCCTGACTTTATCTTACCGATGATATCCAGGACTTCCTACACAAGAACTGGCTTAAAAGCCTACCAGCTAGGTCCATCATCCATCGGAGGACCCTTTCCCTGAATACCTGATCGGTATGAGGGTGAGGGTCAAATCCCATGGAAATTGTATTAATCTTATTTCCAAAAAATGTGCCAAGTTGATTGCATAGTTTCAAGGATGCAGAAATGGATCTATTAATAGCCCTGGATTGGGATAACTCCTTCACAATATGAAAAAGCTGCCTAGAGGAACATTTGCTCTTATTAATCTTTACAGTAAAATAGTTCCTTCAAGCAAACATCAGGGACCTATGATAACTGCATAAAGCAGTTCTAAAAACCTCTTTATTCTATGCTATCTTTTGAAAGTCGCAACTCTCTGCCAAGCCCCTTGCATCTCAGATTTTCTTCTTTCAGCTGGGGGGTATACTATGTGGCCAGAAAATGATTTCTATGATTTATTTGTAGAAACAGGGACCTTAATATCCAGCATCGACCTCAAATGCTGAGGAGAAATTACTGACCGCTTCATTTGGAAATGACGTGTCCATAATCTCTATTAAATTAAAAGCATTCTTGAAAGACTTCTCCTCTAGGCTCTTTTAGTTCCTAAATATATTATATTCCTTACTTTTATTTTTTTGCAAGCCTCACAAGATGAGCTGTCTTAAACTACATAAAGAAGTGGTCCGACCATCCCAGGAGGTCAAGCAACAAGTCATCCCTGAATGGTATGTACGCGAACAGAAGATCAAGGGTATGTCCTGCCACATGGGTAGGGCCCTTAAACACTTGCACAAGGTCTATGATAATGATCATTCTTTAATTTATAATTTCTTGGATCATTTGCAGCTTCAAAATGATAGTTGAAATCTCTCACCAGCAGGAAAGTTTGGTATTTTACAGCATATGGGGCTGGTTTCTTAACTAGCTTAGTGCTGATGGTAGCCTTGGTGGCAGGAGGTCTATACAGTAGTGCCCTTCCCATAGGGGAAATATGGGACTTAAACTGGATATGAAAAACAAGCATTTCTCTAGAGTTTGGTGGTGTCATCTCCAAAGATTCAGGCCCTTCTTGTATATCAATGCGACCCCACCCCAACCTTTCCCTTCCTGTTGCACATGATGGTGTTATTTCCCACAGGGATTGCAATGGCCCAGTGATACTCAAAGTATGGTCCGGGGGGCCGCATGCGGCCCCCAGGAGATCAGCAGCAGTGGGCTTCTGTTTACTCGTCTCAGCACTAACATTAAAAAAAATTACATAAACATGCAGACCTTTATTTAAATGTTAATGGAAGATAAAGAAATGAAGTAACTTGGTTGTCTAGCACTGCTTAACTGTAGGAACACCTTCATTCTTATCTTGCAGCAAATCTGTAAAGTATATTTCATTAACGCACAGAGCCATTTCAAATTAGTACATCACATTATACTAGGGCATTGAGAAGTATTTTTTTAAAGTGATAGTTTTCAAACATAAATTCAGAAACATTTATTCCGCCACCCTGTTAAAAAAGGCAAGCCAGTTGTTATGTGAACATTTTGGGTGACCTGGCTACCTACTATACATGAACAACATTATCGTTAAATCAAACACAGGAGAAGGGTTTGTAGAGTGCACATCCTGACGTCATGCATTGTGAGGTCCTCTTACATACGACAATGAAGAAAATGGGGCGAAAGTGAAATAGCTTAGGATCACGCAATTTGGCACAATGGGTAAGTTGGGATTAATCATAGGTTATCTGGTTTCACATTGTGCAATTCAGCCACTAGATGTGTATTCTTAGCTGCCCTCTCCACTCACCATAGTGTCATAACTGCCACTATCACCTTTGACTGCTACCCTGCTGCCATCAATGTGACCCTCGGTCACACCACAGACCAAACTTGTGGCCCCTGGGAAAATGTTTGTAAGTACCCATGCAATAGCCACATCTGGCCTGATGCCTTGTTTAGCCAGTTTTCAGTAACAAATACCAGGTCAGGCTCACTATTATTGATGGTGTCACCTATGTTTATCACATGCTTGAAATTATGCATTGTGTTCAAGGAAGCATGGTTGATGAAGACTGCGGAGGCTAAAACCTCAGACATCACAGACCAAGGTTCTCATACAACTCAGTGGAGCTATGTCAATGCAGGGCACACATGGGGCTGATCTGCAAAGCATGTGCATAAGTGAAATTACACAAGGAGCATAACTTAGCACTTAGACCTAGTTTTCTAATACAAAGTGCATCCTCAGTCCATTTTGGGCACAAGGGTGTATTTTTCACTAAGAAAACAGTGCTAAGTATTACAGAAAATGAACAGCAGCAGCCAACAGCTGCTCGCACTCTGTAAGTTAATTGTTCTTGTGCCTCTTCAGTCAAATTCTGGTGCCCAATTAATCATAACTACATGAAGGGGTATAATTGCGTAATTGTCGGTAATTCCAAAATAGTAATGCAGAATTAATTAAATTACTCTGATGACGACAGCGTAATTACAATTTTGCCCAGGCCTTCAAAAAACTTTAATATACTAGGTCCCGATTGTGTGACAGTGCTTGCAAGGATGAAATTTGGTAAGATGACGAATGAGGTACAGCTAGATCTGGCTTTGTAATATATTACAATATTGACCTGCACATACATTAGTTCCACAATATTGACTACAAACATACCGTCTACTTGAGCATACAGGAAGAAGTATAAATCTACTATTCTTTTTAGTTGTTTTTTTGTTATTTTCCATGAAAACATAAAAAAACATACAAGATATCTGGGCTAAGAGATATGTGATAGGCTCAGAGACATTCAATATATCTTTATTGATTCATATGGCATTACCAGTAAGGCACAAGTAGCACCTCCGTTTAGTTTAGCATTACAACACAACAACTACTCAGCATGGATCAACTGTCTAGTGTACAACTGTATCAGGCCTAGCTTTCTCTTCTCACTTCCACATTGATTGTATTGAACATTTATCTTAATGAACAACTGTATGTCTTCCTCCAGTTTATCACCAGTGCGAACTTTACACATTTGGAGCCCCTCTGTGACTGCCCAGTGATGTAGGTCTTTACACCACAGTTTAAATTTCAGGCCCACATCTTGTAGCCAGTATATCACCACTCACCTCTCCACCAAAAGAAAACTGAACTTATTGCTCATGTTTTCCTTCTTTCCTTCTTAGTTCTGAAGTGTGGGCTCAAAACACAGTGCATCAAGGACAAGGCCTCTTACCTTCCACCTTCTTTAGCTGATTCACAATTGTCTCCTACAAGATTGCTAATACTTTTACAAATCCTGTGGTAAAAATCCCCTTTACCTGTCTGGCATTGTAGGCAACAACTTCATTGTGTTAGATACTGGAGTCAGGAGTGACATGCTGAGGTACAACTGGTACTTAGGCCCAGATTTATGCTAAACTGGCGCAGTGTTGTGCTGTTCCAAACATAGCAGCACTGCGCCGCGCCACTTTTGAAACACAGGTGTCCGCCGTATTTAGAGGAATACGGCGCACGTCTGTGTTTCCCCATGTTTTGGTGCTGAATTAAGCAAAATGCAGCACACATAGAAGTACCAAAGCATCATTATGAATGATTGTTTCCTGCACGTAAACAATTTTCCATGGCATTTTGCTTCTTCTGTGTGTGGTGCAGAATGCAGCACACATAGAAAAAGCAAAAAACGAGAAGGAATAAAAGCATTTCTCCTCATTTTACCATGCTAACGCCACCCCTGGGGTAGCGTTAATTTTTGGCTCTGTTTCAGGTTTACGACAACTCATAAATCTGAGGCAGCATAAAAAGCAATTGGTGTTGCGGTGGAACGCCCACAGCAATACCCATTTCATGCCCCTCTGATGCAGAAAACTGAGTCTGAGGCGCCCATATTTACAAGGAGGTGTAACACCACAAAAAAGTGGCGTTACACCTCCTTGTAAATATGGAGCAGTGCTTAGCACCACAAAGCATAATGAAAAGTGGTGCTTCGGTGGTGCTAGGAGCTCTTAAATATGTCCCTTACTTTCTTGCTCCCCTGAACCCATTCTGCACACTCTAACATCATTCTGCAAGCCATCATTGGCATAACAAGGCCCCCCACAGCCCCTGCGGTGCCGGGTGCGAGCTCCAGGGGGCCCCCTTAGCACAGCACCTGGACTGAATCCAGAGAGGGGCCCCTTGCTTGTTCTGTGCAGGAGGGCCCTCTCCAGTTTCGGTACGCCACTGCAAGCCATCCTGGGTGCAGCAGAGGAGGAGCAGCCTGTGCCACAGAATTTTTTCGTTTTGAATGTGGAAATTGAAATAGCCAGCATCACTGGCCAAACTCCCCCTTTTTATTGAAGCCAGGGTGGCTTGCAAAGTGAGGTAACATTGCATGAGGCATGACAGGGAGGCAGAACCTACAGGTTTTTAATGGTTCAATTTTGTCCTGAGAGTTAGAGGCTTTCGGGTGGAGCCAATTGGCTAGAGCCTTCAGCAGCTCACCCAGTTCTACAAATCAAGATGCACACTAAGGGCTTAATTTTGAGTTTGGTGGATGGAGGAAAGTCCATTGCGATGGCAGTGGATGTTACATCTGGCATCCCTAGGGATCTCCGCCCACCAAATGTTAAGTTGTTCAACAGCCCTTTTGACAACTCTATACAGTACAGGGACAGGAACTGCAGTAATAGCAGTTCCTGTCAATGTAGGAGAAGCTTAAATGACCTCACTGTCAAGCATGACTGCTGGCCATCAAACTTTTCTAAGTTTTCATTTTTCAAAAACAAATCTTCAGAAAAACGAATGGCACTCATGCCATTTGAGTTTTTTCCATTGGTGTGGGGGTAATTTCCTTTATGTTACTGTCCCTCACCGCAGGGATCCTCCTGGCACTGACAGACAGCAAACAAAAATCAATCTGACTGCCTAATCTAAATTTAGCAGCCTATGGGTGGCTCACCTTTAATGACCCCTACTCCCCTGGACTGTGGGACAAAAGTTTACTCTGATGGAGTAAATTTCAGTATGTCGGAGTAAACCTTGCTGTCCAGCCACCTCTAAAGCAAACGGCCAGCCTGAAAGTTAGGCAGACAGGGTACTCTTTCGCCTTTGTGGCAGAGTACTCTGCAGGCCAAATTCTAAATCAAAGCCTATTAAATTAAAACGAAGTGAAAAAGTAACTTGGACGAAGGCAAGGCACTCTGCTGGATGCAAACTGTCCTGAAGTTTCGAGACTGAATGGCAAAGGTGGCCCTGCACTTTTCACACATTGACACTATGATATGTAGAGGCTGAATGTAACGACCCAGAATATCAATCTGATGGACGGGGTAGAAAGAGTTTTCCATGGAGAAAAGGGATATGCTGAAATTCTGTGTTTACCAAGAGATCTGTCTTTCAAATCTTAAACTATCCCTCAGTAGACATATTCCCTTTCATTGCTGGACTTGCAACATTAGAGTCAATCCAGTCCCATTCTGCCCCTACATTCCTAATTGTCAATACCTACATCTGCTCACTTTTCATTTGTCTGATTTTTAGGCTTGTCGGAAGTTTTAAAATATGTTCGCCACGGAAAGAGAAAACACGGCGCGTGGCTTCGTCTAGTGGTCTGCGTCGTCCGTACGCAGCATCATTATCATTGAAGTAGGCTAGCTAAATAATTAAATCATTCTGAAGAGGAGAGGACGCCCAGAAAGCCCAGGGCCTTGTGACAGCCTGTATATCTATCGAGAAATATGGTTTCTCTTGAAAGTCTAGAAGAAATATTTTCTGATTAAAGAACGTACATTACATTTGAAAGGTATACCTCAAAATGAACTATTATTGCTTCATCGATTTTACTTGTTTAAGTAAAACATGTTCCAGCTATTTGCTCTCAGAAACAGGTCTTTTAAAAAGAGTCTGTGATCTTGTGCATGCAGTGCCATGATGTGACTCTTATCCATATAAGCTCTTCCTATACAGCCTTTCCACAGAATGACCCTTAGATGTAATTAAGGGATCCTTAAAATCAGTGGCCCTGCAATGGTCTCATGGGCCCTAAAGCAAGCCTTAGAACATGGTCTCTCTGTACCCGGTTGAGTAGTAAAAAGCCGCCCTGGCTAATAGAATTCCTGTGTCACTGCACCTGCTGCACCAGTTCTAGCCAAAGCCTTGCATGAAGGACTACTCGGTGCCGCGTTGTTCAAATTACCCACAAGAAGCACGCATAATGGTACTCCTTATCAAGAATTATCACTGGTCTTGTGGCCGATGCCAATGAGATAATTAGCAGTTTAGTGTGCTGAAAGACAGTTTACTTCCTGTCCAGATGGCCGCGCTGTTGCTCTTTGGATATATCGGACTGTACAAAAATCCCAACCCGCCTGCATACTGTCAGGGCTCTGGAATTCTGTTTTCTGCCCCCACCGATTGACAGTGGAATTTTCTACTCAGGGAAATATGCGCAGCCTGCTCTGCGAAGGGGTCACATGCATTTGGCCGGAGTCCCTGCTTTGCTGTGATAACAATGTCAGGAAGCAGAGCCCCTGCGCTGGCTGCTGCCGGCAAGCCTTCAACGAGATGAGATTGCTGAGAAGAGCGCTCTGCCCGGCGATATGCTTCTGTATTTCTTTGTGCGAGGAATGCTGTGATTGTTTCGAATACAATGAGGACCCCAAGGAACAAGACACCAGCACTCAATCGCAGGAACTCCCCTGACGGAATATTATCATTCCATTGCGGAACCTCTGGTGCCGTCCAAGGGCCTCACCTCGGTGTTGCACGAGGCTAGGAGGACTTCTCTAAATGTCATATGTCCGGGGAGGCACTTTGTGCTCAAGCCTTCATAACATATTTTCACAAAAGATATCCAGGACAAATTTGTGCCCTTTATAGTGTCTTTTTCAGTCTGGGTACCTGCCAAGGACAAGGCAACACAGTGAGCTGTAAATCTCACACATCTTTGTTCTTCTGTGTGTACCTTCAAACTCCAACACTGAAACCCAAGATTCATTACATTCCATACTAGCCATTGCATCACACTGATACAGTCTGCTGAGGGCCGGAAAAGTTCACTTCTAAATCATGCAAGACATTACATCTCCCCCTCTGTAAAATGAACATTTTAAAGTTTTTTTAGAAAATCATTAGTCTTACACATACATAGAAACATATCAAATTATAGCCCTTCAATCAATGTTCTTGGCGCTTTGTTCATCCGACCTGATCTGATTACTGGAAGCTGTCATCTTCAGGGTCAGAGATTATTAAAGATGGTAAGTAATCAGCAACTGTCACTGATTTTTTAGAATCAGCCTTTCTGTCACCATCTTGAGTTGAAGACAGATGAAACACAGACCTAAGAGGCTCTTGTCCTGGACTTCCATGGGTGCTGGGCAGTCGCCTTGTGTCTTTCGATAGACACCACTTGAAAAGGTTCAGCATCATAAGGAACATCAGATTGTCTTTTGTGTATCTGTCCAGTGATCATCACATCTCCTTTCGTAAACAAGACGTCTTTTGCACGCCACCTCTTGTCTGCATAAACTTTCATTTTCTGTTTGTTAACCAAGTCTCTTCTACAAATCATGTTTTCATTTTTATCTCTTCAGTGGTCCATTGGGGTAACATGGTTGTCATTGCTCTCCCAAACATCAAAGTTGCAGGATTTACATTTGTGGTCAAGCAAGGTGTTGAATGATAAGCTTATAGAGCAGAATTCCATACTGTTTTCAAATTAAGTTTCTCAAGAGCTCCACACTGCACTGCTTTCTTTAGTGTACTCATAAAACACTCAACAAGTCCATTGGCCTGTGGCCATAATGGCGCAATGTTTTGATGCTTTATGTTAAGATGCTCCAGAAATTCTTCAAATTCTTTATTGTTGAAGGGAGGACCATTGTCAGACTTTACAATCACTGGTGTGCCCCATGTTGCAAAGATGTTATCAAGATTTCCAGCTACTCATTCATGGGTCGTGGATGAGAGATCTTCAACCAAAGTAAACCATGAGAATTCGTCCACAATCACCAATAAATGATGGCCATTATCAAGTGGATCAAAGAAATTAATGGCTATTCTCTCCCAAGCACTTTTAGGGAGTTCTGACATGTTCAGAGTATGTGGAGTTTGTTTGACAGACAATTGCATATGTCATAGGTCTTGAGTTCCTTTTCAACTCTTTTGCCCAAGTATGTATAGCAAACGCTGTCTCAAAGAGCTCTTTGTGGCAATAATACCCCTATGCCCTTTGTGAGCCACTTCAATCACTTGTCGCAGACTCTTCGGGATCAGGATCCTCAATCCTTGCAATATAACTCCTTCGTGAGTTATGTACAATTTATTTTTAACACTTTTGATATTCACCATCACTACTGACAGTTTGAATGTGTTTGTTCCACGACTGATTTTTATTATGTCTTAACTTCAGCAGGTCACTATCCTGACTCGTGGCATCAACAATCTGGGCTAATGAAATAGCAACTGGTGTACTTGTCTTGACAATGAAATTGGTGTATGCCTCAGTCGTCTTGGATGGAGTACTGTCACCTTGTATAGGCACTCTTAAAAAGTAGTCAGCAGGATTTTGATCCTTTCCTGGGCAATGCACAGTTGTGTAATCCTACTCTTGCAATCTCACTGCCCATCATACAATTTTAAGAGGCATCTTGGCTTTTGGATTGCCGAAGATGGTCAGCAAAGCTTGATGATTAGTGACAAGCATAAATGGCTTTCCATACATAAATGGCTTTCCATACAGGAACACATGGAAATGTCCACAAGACCATACCACAGCTAAAAATTCTTTCTCAGGCTGTGAGTAAGCACGTTCTGTTTGAGACAAAGTTATACTAGCTTAGGCCACAGTATGCTGCCTAGCATTTCGGTGTCCACTATGCTTTGCATGTATAGCGCCTATCCCAACTGGACTGGCATCATACACAATCTCTGAAGCTTTGGTTTAAAGTACGGCATTTCCGTAGCATTCTCCATGGCATGTTTGATTCTCTTAACTTTGTCTCACATTCTTTTGACCATTGAAACAAATCATTTTTCTTTGCCAACTTTCATTGTGGAGCACCTGCTGTGGCAAAGTCTTGTATGTATATTGAATTGTAACTGGCCATTCCAAGAAAAGAACGTACCATTCAAACATTTTATGGGAGTTGAGCATTAGTCAAATCTTGTACTTTTTCAGGATCAGGCATCATGCCCTTCAGAAAAGATATGGCCAAAGAATTTAAGTTTTGGCTTATTGAACTCACTTGTCAGCATTCTAAGTCAAACCGGCATCAGTGAGCAATTGACATATTTGTGCAAGAGCTCTATCATACTCCTTCTGTGTAGTTCTGAAAACTAATATGTCATTGCTATAACTGAATGCATTCACAACAGACTGAATGATATGGCGAATGACATCTTGGAAAAGGTCTGCAGCCGAAGATACACCAAAATTAAGGGCCTCATTATGAGTGTGACAGTCTTCAGCCCCCCCACATTCGCGGTGGCAGTGGAACTGCCGCACTCTTGGTGGTCCCATTGCCACATTACAACTTTGGCAGGTGGGACTAGTTAAAGACTGCTGTCACAGCCAGGAACGTTGTTCCCGATGGGTAAACAGCGGTCTGAGTTGTGCTCATCCACGGCGGTGCTGAACTCAGCATCGCCATGCTGATCACAACTCAGCTTTCTGCCAGCCTTTACATGCCAGTCAGCCCACCATGGAAAGGCTGGCAGAAAGCCAGTGCCGGGGGTCACGGGGGGCCTGCATTGCCCATGCCCAGAGAGTGCGCATCCCAAGGGTACTGTAGTGCTATGGTATTGGTCACAGCTCCCTTAAGGAAGCCGAGACCAATACCGTAGTACTGTTCCCACCGGTCAGCTCGGGTGGAGCGTCATTTTACAATTTTCCCGCCAGTCAGCCCAGCAGGAACATTGCAATACGAAAGGGGGGGGTGTCACCAGCATGGCGGTGGTGTCCTCCTCATGGCATTGGCAATCCTGTGGTGTGACCGCCAATGTCGTAATTAGGATATAAGTCTCCTATATCTAAACAATTAAACATGTGTAGAAAGACTTGTAATATACCTGCAACTTTATTCAAGTCCCAACTGATAACCTTTATTCAAATCAAGTCGATATAAGACCTTCGCACCATTCAAATGTGTTATGTCACCAATGTAAGGACCTGCATGTCGTTCAATTGCTTCATTTGCCCAGCACATTTCAATGCATATGCATACAGCTCCTCCAAGGTCCTTTTTGGCCGATACTATTATGGGAGAAATCCACAGTGTTGGACCAGTGGAACATACAATAATATCATGCTTAAATAACAATTCAATTTCTTTTTCAACAGCTTCTCGGAAACGAAAAGCAGCTTGTCTATGTATCTAATTATTAGGACAGACATCCTCATTATTATGCAGCTTTACTTTCATATTCCTTAACTTTCCTAGACCATGAAACAATGAAGGCAATTTACTTACTATTTTGTGATGAGCATTCATGTTCTGCTTCACAGAAATCAGTCCAATGTCAGCAGCCGTGCTTAAATTGAGCAAATAGGCACTTGCCGTCGTACCTTGAAGCACATGGATCAGTGATTGTACATTTGTTTTCTTATGTTTCACTATCGCTACAAATGAACCTTTACTCTTCCTGAGTGTCCATGCAGCCCAAGTATATAGTTTGGTCTTTAACGGCATTAGCTGCGGTAACAGAGAAAGTTAATTGTACTTCTCTTCAGGCATTATATTTATTGATGGACCACTGTCAATAATGAAAGGTACTCAACATACATTTATTTTCAATGTAATCTTTGGACAGTGTTCCTATAATTTTGTTGCTTTGACATGCCAACTTTTTTTGACTGACTTTCTGGCAGCCATTTTGTCTTTGCGCCGTGCCAAAGTAAAGACCCTCACACAACATACCATCGGGAGCGGGGGCCAAGGGCGACACACACACACACATGTAACCTGACACTGACCGCACACTCACAGATAGACACATACACACCCATAGATACACAGTAAACACACTATGGTCATCACACATGTCAAAAACACACCAACTCCTGGAAAAACAGCAATGGTTCTGTCACACACAGCACGTCACAACAACACCAGAATCGCAATAGCATAAATACAATGACAAGCATCCACAATAGACACTACCCAGTGACAAATAACACATACAGTACAATGTTCCACCAACAGGGAATGAACATACACATACACACAACCCTCGAGCCCTGCAATCAATATACACAGCAAACACACAGCACACCGTATCTGACATGCCATGCACCAAACACACACACAGACAAAGCACACAAAGCCACATAACCCTGCAACAAACACATGTCAGCACAAACAGCAACCAATACCATAACAACAACATGTCCCCAACAAACACATGCCCATCACACAACACACACCCATCACTGAGGGACAAAAGCACTGCACACAACCCCACAAGCTTCCCAGACACGAAAGTTAGCACAAGCACTACTTACACACAAATACTCACACACCAACAATGTCAATCATAAACAAATCTGCCCTGAGGAAAGAAATGCAGGAAAAACATTTGACGTTGAAACCAACAACTGGTTGGTCCAGATATTATTAAAAATATAAATATTATATATTAAAGTCCACGACCATAGGCGAGTCCAAAGGAAAAATGTGCAATATGCACACAGGACACATCTGTGTGCCCCAGCTTGACTCCTGGCTGCCATGTAACCTCCACAGGTAGAGGCATAAAGGGGACAGGCAGGCACCTCAGGGATTATCAGGAGTTTGGTCCTAGGCTTTGGAGGGGGTCTTATGGGATTGGGATTGAGGCGGGGTTTTAGGTCCACACTTAGGGGAGGGTTCTCCTGGGAGGGGTAGACTTCTTGGCGGGGGAAGCATGACTACTTGCAGGGGGGTAGGGGAGGCCTTGTGGGTGGAAGGGACAGGCCTGGGGAGGGAAACTGAGCATTTAGGGGTCTCACAGGCGGAACAGGATTAGGGAAAAGGCCAAAACATGAAAGGAACACTTTTTTTGACACTCAGGGACAGTTATCAGAAGGGGGTTTGTGTGTGGAGGGTGAGGGAGTGGTTAACTAATGTGTATATGTGGTTTCTTGTGAGTCCATGTTTGTGGGAGTTATGCTTGTGGGTGTTTGTTGGGTAGGTGAGTGAGGGTGTTTATGTGTATGGGACTGTGGTGGAGTACAGGTGCTGGGGGATGCGTGGTGAGTGGGTGACTGTTGGGATGATGACTGCAGGTATGGTGGATGTGCTGGATGTAGGAGTGTCAGTGGTTGTGGTGTCTATGGGGTGGATGTCTGAAGGTCTGCTACTGTGCTGACTGTGGATAGGATAGATGTAGTGGCTGTATTTGTCAATGTTGGTGTGGTGTCTGCAGGTGTGTCAGGTGTGTCAGGTGTAGTGTCAGTGATGCTGGGGGTCGTGGGGTATCAGGGCAGGCTGTGACTGTTGAAATGTCTGCAGGAGGATGTTGCTTGTGTGCATGCCTGTGGGGTGTCCTGTGGTGCTTGTGTTTGTCTGAGCTACCCTTGAATAATGATGTGGATGCATGCATGTCTGTCTGTGTGCTTTGAATGAGTCGGAGAAGAGGGTTTGGCATTGGGTAGCGGAAGGTAGAGGGGGGACAGAAGACAAGGGGTGACCGGCTGCCATCAGTGTGGAGGCCTGACCCTGAAAGTATCTCTTTAGACCAGCCAGTACACCGTGAATGCACTCCAGGAACTCATTACTCTGTTGCACTTGCGTTGAAAGTCCCTGGATGGCATTCACAATGGTCAACTGACTCACAGAGATTGACATCCGATGGTTAATACCCTCCTCAATGAGGGCAGCCAGGCTGATAGGAGCAGAGGCAGAGGTGTCTGCAGCAAAAGAGACACCCACCCTCCTGGGTGAGCGGACATGGACCACTGGATGTGGAGCTACAGGGAGGGCAGTATGGGAGGGTGGCAGACAAAGATGGTTCTGGGGTGGTCCCAAAAGGATCCGCCACTGCCAGGGAGTGGCCACAAGAGGAGGATTCCAAGGATGATGATGTAGATCCTTCTCACCCATGGCACTCCCCTCGCCCTCCGGGCCACTGGGTCCCTCGCTGTCGGTGGTCTCAGCACTCCAGGTCCCATGGCCAGCAGTATACCCACTCGCCTGTGCCCCGTCTCCTTCACCTACCGATGCTGATGCAGAGAGAGAGAGAGGTAGAGAGAGAGTTATCCCATCCCTCACATTACAGAATGTACAACTGTAAGTATACATCTCCTGGCAGGTAAGTCGCAATTTAAAACCCTCAGATCCCACATCATGTCCCAATATGAAACTACAAACTGCAGCCGTTTGTCAATTGTCCACCGGATTCATAAGCCAAAGATTTGAACACTATTTTACCATTCCATCTAATCACCTGTAACTCAAAAACAGTATGGTCATCAAGGTCTAGCCAAAGCACATATTTCAGCACCATACTGAAAATCACTGTCCTTTAAGTTATCAGTCAAAGGTAATACAGTTGACAGATCATACTGTACCATGTCTACTCTGACTACACACCTGCCTAATCCATCACCAAAAGTCATGTTCCATGCAATGAATATAATTTCTCATCACATACGAGACAGCACTTAGCCTTCAAATCACATGCCTAGCTGATCCTTGTGCACATACCTGACCCAATGGCAACATACACTGATGAATACACAACATGTAGCAGTCCTATATAGTTTCCATCTCAATTTGATATTCCATGTCTGGAGAACAGCAATGTCAATAGATGTACCTAATCTGACAGGATTTACTGCAGTCACTATTCACAGACATTGCCAAATACACCATGATTCCATGTACTAGAACTGTGGGCTACCTACCACCCATGATGCATACACAGACAATCACAGAGAGCATCACAAATCCTGGAGATCCCACAATTTCTTATGAGGGCTCATACCATTTCACCTGAGATGCTGAATCAGAGCCACAGCATTAAAACATGTGTACACATCCTTCATCTACAGCTGACCTAACATGTTCTGCCCACGAGAAAAGCTGTGACACAACACTTACCCCACTGAAAAGCTATGTACACATGAATGACACATGCACCTACACAACTGCTATGTAACTGACTACATTTCCCACAACAACAACATGTGTTAGTGAAATGGAAGTACAGCTAAACTATAATATGTGGCTCAATAGAGGTGAGACAAGACCAAAACCTGTCCAAACAGGGCGCATCAGCTAAAGTAAGTGTAACAATGAATAGCCCACTACACATAATCAGCCACCAAGTATCCTTTGAGACATGATGTAGGCAGGTTATAACAGATGTAGCACTATTATAGGTATGGCATTGTCATATCTAGCATGGAAAAAGCACATTGTCCACAGATAAAACTGCCTAGCCACTTACCTCATCTACAACAATGAAATTGGGACACAATGTATATGTCCACATGTCATTGTAATGTCAAGAAATGTAAAGGGCTAAAACACAACATAAGTTACCCGTTGTTAAATGTCCATCTGTTACAAACTACACCTACCCCATTGTATGATGTTGAGTTGACTATAGGAATACCGCCTCAAATCACATATGGACAGTACTATATTGGCCATACCAATTGCCTGAATGGAATGCCTGCCTCATATGAAGTATACAACTGTTTCAGGACGCTGGATAACTTGGTCCTGTAACTAATAGTTCTGGGCCAATGTGGCACACAGAGCAGATCCATTGTAATGGGAGTGGTATAACATCTTAGAGGTACATGAAACACTAATAGGATTATTGGAACTGGAAACACTAGATGGGAAAGATGATACTGCACCTTACTCGCATATATATGGCTGGGTAGAGTAACAATGGCGGCTCAGTCACATCTGCATCTCCACATGCAGTCATACAAATAGCTAGACACAGATGATCAACATGTTACCATGCACAGCACAAAAGCAAGATCACCATTCTTTCCAATGGCAACTGGAGTACTATGTATTCCCATTAGTCAACATACCTTTAGCACCTACTACATTATCACTGCTGCTATACTGAGACAGCATACACCAAACTAGCAGAGTAATTTACATGGATTCAGTCAGTACCTACCCACTTGTGGCTGCTGTGCTGCCCTCAAATGCCCATCAACCTCAGGGTAGGCTACCGCCAAAATGCGGGCCATTAGGAGGGTCAGGGTCTGACGGGTACCCGCCCCTTGTTGGGAGGACATCCCAGGTTGGGCCTCAGTGGTCTACTGGGCCCAGCATCTCAGGTCCTCTCACCGCTTTCTACAATGGATGCTCTGACGGCTATAGACCCCCCCAGGGTCCGCACTTGCTTGGCAATGGCACACCAAATCTCCTTCTTCTGATGGGCGTTAACCTGCATGGATGACACAGGCAAAAGGAAAAAGTCTTGTCTACATGCACAATACCAATAAGACTGGACAGTACACATCAGTCACATCAAGGTGGTACACATCACCGTCCTCTCTGCTCACACGTCTCCACAATATCTCATCGAAATGCATCAACAACTTAAGAAATTCACTACAATGGTACACTGTCTGACACAACACCTATCACGCATTGCTATGACATTGGACTTACCTGCTTCTCTGGTGCTCCATATAGCTGTCCACACAGGAGTAGGACCACCTCCACTAGCTTATCAAGCTCTTCTGGGATGAAGGCTGGGGCTCTATTGACTGCAGCTTCCAGAGGCAGTGCACAGTAGCTCAGGTGTCTTGCTGGAAGCAGTGACAGGAGTCAAGTGAGGAATACTACAGAAGATGGTGGTCACGGCCACAACGTACATGACTGTCACTGTTGGCAGACATCGCCATTGGCCCTACTCCGTCAAAGGCAGCTATGTCTTCCCATAACAAGTTACACCCCGGGGTGACTGCCTATCGCCATGACGACTTCCGCGGTGGACTTAGGTCACTTCCACCTGTCCAGTACATTAAGTCGGGCACCTGCCATTTTGAGCACATTTCATGTATGGTGCTGTTTCCAAATCTGTGTCATATACTGTACCCCCTTTTGTGCTGTACATCTGTATGTACAGCCCTCTTTTTTGGATGACATATTGTGCATATGTGCAATATAAGCTGTGTTGTGTGTGGACATGTGGTGATAGCTTTTTACAGCTACTCAGATGTTACTATTTGTCGGAATACAACAAATAATTCCAAAAATATGTGGAGCTAAGTCTTTAACACATTGACAGGTACAGTAGTTGAAAAAGTCATATCCGATTGTCATATTTGGCAATGTGCAACAATTAGGGTCAAATAGGATACATAACTATGTGCAGGACTGTATGTCAGATGTAGTAGCCGTCATCAACAGCTGTTAGGTATGAGGAATGTAATTAGCTGTAATAGATGTATACATTCTGCATTTCTCATACTATGTTTACTGTTTTTACATAGTCATCCTGCCATGGGGAGAGTAAGGCAACCACCAGTTTACCATCCACTGGTAGACCTGCACACCATAGAGGAAAGGCTTGTCGTTCAGACATTTCGTCTGAATCGTCATACCATCATGGATCTATGTGATCATTTAGAGCCAGATCTGATGCCTGCCATTCGCAATCCTTATGGCATACAACCCATTGTCAAAGTTTTGTCAGTGCTACACTTTTTGGCCACAGGGTCCTTCCAGAATACAGTGGCTCTTACAGCAGGGATGTCACAGCCCATGTTCATTCTGGTTTTGAAGGATGCGATATGTGCACAGTTGAAACACCCGGACAGCTATATCAGGTTTCTCCACCAAGCGGATTTGGCCTATGTGATGTGAAGGCAGACTTTTATGAGCTGGGACACATTCTACATGTGGTAGGAGACATTGATGGCACCCATGTAGCCTTGGTCCCCCCCAGTGCTAATGAACAGGTGTATAGGAACAGGAAAAACTACAATTCAATCAACGTTCAGGCAGTGTGTTTGGCAGACCAGTGCATCTCACAAGTCACAGCCAAGTATCCCAGATCTGTGCATGATTCCTTCATCATGTAAAACAGCAATGTCCCACTGCTAATGACACAGCTCTACACAGAGAGGGCCTGGCTGGTTGGTACGTTACCACGGAACAGTGTATTTTCAATTTATGTCTCCTGCCACCACATTATAGCATATCACACATACATGTTTGTGTTGATTTTACAATGTGTTCACAGGTGCCTCTGGCTATCCAAACCATCCTTGGCTGTTGACACCAGTGAGGTATCCAAATCATTAGGGGAAGTCTGCTACAATGAGGCCCATGGAAGGACAAGGGATGTAGTTGAGCGGACTTTTGGGCTCCTAAAGGCAAGGTGCCCTCCTCTCCTCGCCCAACAAAGTATGTCAGATAATAGTTACCTGCAGCGTGCTCCGCAATCTGGCCCTGATACGTCAAATACCATTGATAGCAGAAGAGGAGGAGGCAGCGTAAGCTGTGGAAGGTAATGCTGATATGTCAAGTGATGAAGAGCCAGAGGAAGATGGAGCTGGTGACTCTAGGGCCGATCTCATTAATCAATACTTCAACTGACACACAGGTACATGAATTTGACCCATTGTACAGATGTTAGTGTGCAACCAGATGTAGATACGTGGCATCACACCTCTTACTTGCTTCTTCTGTGGGGATGTAATGAGCTCCAATGCCTATGAGTGAGTTGTGAATGCAGATTGATAGTTTTTATTGTATACAGGACAGATTGGTCTGCATTCACATATCTTGTTGTAGCAGATGCTAAGTTACACTTCTAGTACTGAATTTACAGATCTGAGGTATGTTATGTAGTATGTCCTATCCTCTTTCCCTTTCACTCACAGATGTGCTTGAATCCTGTTCTGCTCTGCAACCTTGGCTTGAGGAATACTGTGTCAGAAGCAGCTGAGAATTGCTGACAGATATAAAAGGGGGACATGACAGATACCTGGTGATATAAGTTTAGTGTAAGGTTAATGGTTCAAACGTCATAAGACCGAGGTGGTAAATAGTTCCTCCTCTTCTTTCACCTGTGGAACAGAGGAGGATGTCAAATGGTGTATAATGTTTTCTGGAGGAGTGTCTGGCATATGTCTTAAGGTTGAATCATAGCCCTTCACTTCACTATAGGTGGAGTCAATAGTGACCACCATTACACCTAGTTTTCATTTTGTTCTGACTCTGCAGTCCAAGGTGCATGTCACTGTAGACTGACATAGGTGAGTGACAAGCTTGCAGATTAGGGACTAATATCAGTGTATACTTTCAGTACTAGGTTCCTCTGTTGGGATCTTTATATGTACCATGGGATATGTGAATTATATACTATGGTATGGGTATGTGACCTATCATTTTGGCCCTGCTATGTAGTTAGATTACCATGAGCCTGATTTCTGTATCCGGTGCCTATGCATTTTCTGATGCCGTTGCATACATCCTGATGGTTCTCTCTGTCATGCTGTATGTGTTGATTGCAATATTGACTAAACATTTGCATTGACCTGGATTTCAACATGTTTAACATCTGTCCTGTAACATTTCTGTTGTAAAGAGTCACCTGCTGATGGTGTCTCCATGTGATATCCATTACAATGTCTGTTCCAAACGGGAGGATTACCACCATAAATATGGGCATGCATTACTATTGTAAATGGATTTTAAAGGACACATACACATTACCTGTATTTAAAAGTGTTTTAGTGTGCATATAAAGAGTGAACTGTAACCATCATTCTGATAAATATGTACATGACAGTGATGGGTGAAGACAATGGTGGATGATTTCATCAGGGTAGCTGCTACACCAGTTGGTAACATAAGACCATCCTTGTACCATGGGAAATGGAGTTAGGTTTAAGAACAGTCAACAGGGTGTATCTGTGGCACACAAGGGGACTAATCAGGAGAAGTTCACTTCCTGGCAGTGGGTTTGATATTGCAATCTGTTCCTGCTGGATGTCTGGGTGGACGTTCACTTTTTTGAGGGGTTCTTCAGCCACAGGGGGTGGGGTGTCCGTGGCATGAGGTTCCCCTGGCAGGGCCTCCATTCCACCATTCTATAAGGGGCAGAAGTTACATTGCTAGTCGAAGGTGTCTGATGTTGTGTGGAGAAACTAATCAGGGTAGTATTGATGTCCCTCAGCACCCCTGCAATGGTAGCCATGTGGGCATTTTTGTGCCTGCCATTGTTGCATGACTTCCTGGTGGTGGTCCCTCTGCAGCCTTTGATTTTCCCCAAAAAATGTGATGATTTGTCCCTTCCTGTCTTGGCAACTTTGGTATGCTCCAAAGACTTGGGAGGTGGTTTCCTGCTCAGTGGTGTCCCTTTGAGACCCGATCCTGTGGCCCACAGCATCCCTCTCACACACCCTACCCCCATGTGCCTGTGCCCCTGGCACAGTGTGCTGTTCCCAGTGGTTGCAGGTCTGTCATTGTCTGGGTTCACAGCAGAAGACTCAGGTACCTGTACTGGGGGACACAAGATGGAAGACACTGCTCTTGGGACACCAGTTTGGGGGCGAATGGCTGCCTGTAATGTCAATGCCGCAAGGTTGGTTGGAGTTCCTGTGGGGAGGCTGAAAGTCGATGACTGACCAGGTATCCCGGATAGGCCAAGTTGTTAGTCAGTGTCCAGACATCCAAAGCTGTTGTCCTCACTGGGGCCTTCATCCTGAGGGGGAATGACTGTCTCAGAAATCCTCTCCGTGGTGGAAATGGCAAGGTTACATGTGGAGGGAGTGAGACACAGAATTCAGTATATATTGTGTTTAGTTGCATTTGTGTGAGATGCAGACAGCGGCCGAACATGATTTCCTGCGATGACATTGACAGCTGCTGCACAGAATTATCTTTGTTTTACATACAACTCTGTGACTAGATTTCCATGCTCCATGCTCCAAGTTTGGAGTTCTTATACTAGGATAGTACAGATTCCACTGCAGATGGGATCTGTTTATTTGATTATTGACATGACTGTTCACCTCTGTTACCTAGTGAATAGTCAGGCTTGCTAGATGTCACACGTAAAAGCTGCACTATACACACAAGTGTCCTAGTGGGAACACAGTAGGTAGGTATGCAAGGGAACTAGGGGCAGATGTTCAAAACTTTTTGCACGTCGCAAACAGAGAATTTTGCTGTTTGCGACGTGCAAAAAGTACATCGTGATGCCCAATCCCTGTTTTGCGAGTCAGTAACCTGGCTAGCGATTCGCAAAACGGGACTGCAAGTCACAATTAGGAAGGGGTGTTCCCCTTCCTAATTGCGATTCGCAGTGCAATGCTGTATTGTTTTGTGACCGCGAACACGGTCGCAAAACAATCACAGTCAGCACCCATTTCAAATGGGTGCTAGCCATTCCCAAAAGTGAAGGGGTCTCCATGGGACCCCTGCCCCTTTGTGAATGGCATTGAAATTTTTTTTTCAGAGCAGGCAGTGGTCCTGTGGACCACTGCCTGTTCTGAAAAAATGAAATGAAAACATTTAGGCCCATATTTATACTTTTTGACGCAAAACTGCGCTAACGCAGTTTTGCGTCAAAAAAATTAGCGCCGGCTAACGCCATTCTGAAGCACCATGCGGGCGCCGTATTTATTGAATGACGTTAGCCGGCGTTAGCCGCCGGCGCCGTCTGGTGTGCGTTAAAAAAAATGACGTACACCAGGCAGCGCCGGCGTAGGGGGATATGGGGCTTGGGCGTCAAGAAATGGGGCAAGTCAGGTTGAGGCAATTTTTTCGCCTCAACCCGATTTGCGCCATTTCTTTTTCACTCCCAACCCCCATAGAAATGACTCCTGTCTTAGCAAAGACAGGAGTCATGCCCCCTTGCCCAATGGCCATGCCCAGGGGACTTCTGTCCCCTGGGCATGGTCATTGGGCATAGTGACATGTAGGGGGGCACAAATCAGGCCCCCCTATGCCACAACATTAAAAAAAAAAAAAGCTTACCTTAATGTCCCTGGGATGGGTCCCTCCAGCCTTGGGTGTCCTCCTGGGGTGGGCATGGGTGACAGGGGGTGTCCCTGGGGACATGGGGGGGCACCTCTGGGCTCCTTCATAGCCCACAGGTCCCTTAACGCCTGCCTTTTGCAGGCGCTAAAAAACGGCGCAAAAGCGGCCGTACATCATTTTTTTTGACCCGCCCACTCCCGGGCGTATAAATCCCAATCACATGCCTCGGAGTCGATTTTTTAGACGGGAACGCCTACCTTGCATATAATTAACGCAAAGTAGGTGTCCTCGCTAAAAAATGACGCTAACTCCATGGACTTTGGCGCTAGACGCGTCTAACGCCAAAGTATAAATATGGAGTTAGTTTTGCGTCGAAATTGCGTTAAAAAAAACAACGCAATTTCAGCGCAAACGGAGTATAAATATGCCCCTTAATTTTTTTGTTTTGTAATGCATCTCGTTTTCCTTTAAGGAAAACTTGCTGCATTACAAAAAAAAACTGCTTAGTTTAAAAGCAGTCACAGACATGGTGGTCTGCTGTCTCCAGCAGGCCACCATCCCTGTGAGTGCTGCGAGTCTCAAGGGGGTTGCAAATTGCGACCCACCTCATTAATTTTAATGAGGTGGGCCTTTGCGACCCCCTTGCGAGTCGCAGATGGTGTCAGGGACACCATCCTACATTCTGAATTGTGACTCGCAAATTGTGAGTCTCTCTGACTCGCTGTTTGCGAGTCGCAATACAGAAAGTACTTACATCTGGCCCCTAGTCCTGTATTTAGATGTTGTGCATGTGCAATGACTCAGCCATCTTCCTTTCCAAACCAGGCCAGCCTGATATTCGTTTTGGATATTTTATGTGTAGCCAGTAGGAATGGTCACTCAGCTGTAGCTGTGTTTTGCTTTGTTTTCTATTGTGAGTGTGCCATTGCTGTCATTGCCATGTACTGGTCCTCACTGGAACAATCTAGATGGTATAGCTGGTAATTGAGTTGTACATGCATTAGATATAAAGGGGGTGATTCTTACTTTGGCGGGCGGCGGAGGCCGCCCGCCAAAGTAACCCCGTCAGAACACCGCACCGCGGTCGAAAGACCGCTGCGGTGATTCAGAGATTTGCCCTGGGCTGGCGGGCGGCCGCCAAAAGGCCGCCCGCCAGCCAAGGGCAAATCAACCTTCCCACTAGGATGCCGGCTCCGAATGGAGCCGGCGGAGTGGGAAGGTGCGACGGGTGCTGTTGCACCCGTCGCGTATTTCAGTGTCTGCAAAGCAGACACTGAAATACTTTGCGGGGCCGTCTTACGGGGGCCCCTGCAGTGCCCATGCCATTGGCATGGGTACTGCAGGGGCCCCCAGGGGCCCCGCGGCACCCCCTACCGCCATCCTGTTCATGGCGGGATTCCCGCCATGAACAGGATGGCGGTAGGGGGTGTCTGAATCCCCATGGCGGCGGAGCGCGCTCTGCCGCCATGGAGGATTCAATGGGGCAGCGGTAAACCTGCGGGAGACCGCCGGTTTACCCTTTCTGACCGCGGCTGAACCGCCGCGGTCAGAATGCCCTCGGGAGCACCGCCAGCCTGTTGGCGGTGCTCCCGTGGTCGGTGACCCTGGCGGTCACCGGCCGCCAGGGTCAGAATGACCCCCAAAGTGTTGTGCACATTCCAGGTTTTTACAGTGATGGGTTAGTGTACTCTGGAAGTCATAGTGATATGATTACCCTATAGCCCCCTTTTAATGCCTGCTCTTGAGCAGACGTTAAAAGTGCAGTAAAAAATGGTGCAAGGAAATCTCATAGATTTCCTTGGCCCATTTTTCAGGCTCCCCTAACAGGGGAATGCCCCCTTTGCATACATTATGCCTGGCAAGCATAATGTAGCGCAAAGGGTTACAGAGTGTCCCAATGCATGGATTGGGCCACTCTGTAAATATGGCGCTGGGATTTTGGCCTTGTTGGGCCACATTAACGTCAAAATAAATGATGTTAATGTGGCGCAAGATGGCACTGGAGGCCCATAAATGTGACCATTAGTATTTTTGCTTCTCTGTGTATGTGTATGGTGTTCTGGATGCAAAGGATTGTGGGTTGCATAGAGGTGTGTTATATGGTGCTATGAGTAGGTGTGTCTGGTGTGTGGATGAGTGTCAGGTGTGCGGTATTCAAACTATCCAATTTGCTGATGTGTTTTGAGAGAAGTGAATGGCGACTGCTGCATTTTGGACTGCCGATGCTTTTCCGCCATGGAAGAACCACTGTGGTGATTTGTGGATCGTAATTTGGTGGGTGGAATTCTGTTGGGCTGGCGGTGCTGGTGGTGGGACTGACTGTGTCTTTTTCATCCTCCAGTGTCCTGGCGATTTTGGAATTTTGGCTGTTTTTTTTGGCGGACTTCACAGTGTAGCTCTTATTACGGTGGTCAGATTACCACCAACATGGTGGTCTTTTGTTGGCCACCACCACAGCGGTCTTGACAAAAGACCGCCAAAGTCATAATGAGACCCACATTACGGGGGTAGGCAATTGACACTGACCTCTATCTGGGTGTCCTGCATGTGCATCCTCTTGGGCATCTAGATTTCCCCCCAGGTGAGTACATTTCCATTTTAGGAATCTTTTTTCCAAGGACAGCTTGATTGGGCACTTAGCTGTTGCTGTGTTTTGCTTGTAATGGTAGTGGGAGTGGGCCATAGCACTGCTGTCATAGTCATAAAATGTTTCACAGTAGAACATTAATGATTTGTTACATTGGTTGTTATTTTCACATGCATGACACCTCACATTAGGTGCACTGGTCTGATTTTCTTTATGGTGGAATAGTGCCTTCTGGGAACTGTAGTGCTATCAGTTCCCAAGATCTAACATCCTACTCCCAAGGGCTATGTACCCATGTGAGTTTAGTGGATATGTGGCAGGTCAGAGAGGGGTATTTGTGCACTTGGTTGTGAGAACTTACCAGACTCCACTCCCTCAGTGATTCCAGTCAGACCATCAGGATACAGGATGTCCAAAACCTTCTCCTCTCAAGATGTGAAAGTAGGGGGAGGAGGTGGGGCCCAACCCAGTTTTGAGTACTGCCAGCTAGTGCCTGGATGCCATGGAACATACCTTCCCACTGAGGTTGTTCCGCCTGTTCCTGATGTCCTCCCTTGTGCGTGGAAAGCTGCCTAAAGAATTCACCCTGTCCACTATTCTTTGCCACAACTCAATTTTCCTGACTATTGATGTTTGTTGACGTGTGCTCCGAACAGGTGAGCTCTACCCTAACAATTTCGTCGACCATGACCCTCAACTCCACATCTGTGAAACATGGGTCTTTGTGTGGGGACACGGTAGTGGTGGTATAGACGGTGAGGTAGTGTTACAGAAAGGTTGAAAAAAACATTAGTGATGAGGTGTAGGTGCTGTGATGTGTGTGCATGACGGCTGTTGTGTATTGTGTGTGATTGTAAATTGTGTGTTGTGTACTTTGTGCAGGTGTGGTATGTGTGCATGGTGAAATGGCTATGGGTGCCAAAAATATTTATTGTTAATTCTATGATAGTTGTTCCTCCTCTGTGGCTGTGAGTCACGTTCTGTTTGCAAAGGATTGTGGTTTGTGCTGGGGTGTGTTATATAGCGGAGTGTGTAGGTGTGTCGAGTGTGTGGATGTGTGTCAGGTGTGGGATATTCAAACTATCCAATGTGGTGTGGTGTTTAGTGTGATGTGAGTTCAGACTGCTGCAGTTCGCATTGCCAATGGTCTTCCGCCATGGAAGAACCGTTGTTATGATTTGTGGATCGTAATCTGATGGGAGGATTTTTGTCAAACTGCCTTTTCTCCGTTCACCAGTGTCCTGGCAGTTTTGGAAATATGGCTGTTGTTTGGCGATCTGAGCTGTGCACCTCTTAATGTGGCAGTCGGATGACCGCCAACATGGCAGTCCTTTGGTAGCCGTCAATGTGGCAGTACTACCATCAGACTGCAAAAAGTCATAATGAGGTCCTAAATGTGTATCTTTATTTCTATTGGTTATTGACTTGCCCAATCAGAGACATCATCTCTTAATTCCTAAATAACTTTAAATTGGTTCCTGTTGCCATTCTTTTCTACCAATACCTTCCTCCCTTTCTTATATCTATCTTTAGCAATCTTTGATTCAAAGGGTAAAGAAAACCCTGTAGTACAAATGTAAAAGCATATGTGTGCATTATTTCTGTGGTGCTATTCAATCTTAAAGTTTGTTACAGTATTTTACCTTTTCACAAAAAGCAGCACTGAGCTGGACAGTAAATTCTGTGTGCATAACTGCTGAATTCCGAGTATCTGCCCCACATTATCTCACTGTGAAGCCTTGGACTGCTCACCTTACTACTATTGAGGGTCAAGCGCTGATTTGGGTTCTTTCAACTTACTATCGACACACAATATAGTTCTGCAACAATATTTTTCGAGAAACATTGTGGTTTCTAGGACGTTTTGGGATATAGCATTGAAGGTCTATAGCGGTTTTTACGGTTTAAAAATTATGATTGCTATAATATTTACTTTAATGTCATTGTAGATAAGGTCATTGTTTTTCTTTATTTTTGTAAGTTGTATTCATTGTCTTACTTAGATTTAGCGCTGCTTACAGTTAACGTTTTTATAACTCTATTTAATAATGTTTATTGGAATTATTTGTTAGTTCCAATTTTAATTTATTTATATTTTTTAATATGCACTTTTGTAGTATTTGATATATTTTTCAATTACCATGGGTTACAGTGTCATATGGAATGGTGTGGGAAGTATTTTAAATGGGAATTCATTTACAGATTAATCTATTCAGTAATTATTAATTGACAACTTTGCTCATTATTTAAAGAAATGTGTATTTATTTTTATATTTAATTTTGTTTGTTGGTTTTGTTGGTAGATAGGCTTGGATTATTTTTAATTATCAAATTATAAATAATATTTATGTACATATTTGTCCTATTACTTTATTACTGTGTGTTAGATTAGGTTTAAATAGATATTATAAATTAAGCGCAACACTTTCCCCAATGTTAGGTGGGTTGGAGTACGATAGTAAACCGTGCCTCCATAAAATCCAATAATTCCCTAATGTTAATTGGATTGAAGTGAAAACAGTAAATCTGCACTGGCCAAAATCCAACCTAGTGTTATTTTTGTTGGAATAAAAACAGTTAATCCACCCTACCCATGTTTCAACACGTCCCCCAATATTAGTAAGGTTGGAGTGAGATTACTAAGTCTTCCCTGCCCAAAACCCAACACTTTTTCTAATGTTAGTTGGGTTGGAGTGAGAATAGCACTCTACCAATTCCAATATTTTTCCTAATGTTAGTTGATCTGGAGTGAGAATAGTTAATCAACACACCACAGGCTTGGGCACAATCCCTATTGTTAGCTGGGATGAATTGAGAAAAGTAAATCTGATGTCTCAAAATTACAACACTTTCCCTATTTTTATTTGGTTTGCAGTTGTAACAGTAACTCTGGTTGCCCAAAAATCCATTCCTTTCCCTAATTTGAATTGGGTTAAAGTGAGAATAGTAAATCTGCCCTCCCAAACATCCAACATTTACCTCAGTGTTAGTTTGGTTCGAGTGCAAATAGTATTGACACACTCTACATTTGTTATGTTTAGTATTTTACATTGACAAGGTTAATAAAATATTATCTATTTATGTCTCTTCTTAAATTAATATATTATTAAATTTGTAAGGTTCTAAAAAATATAAAGTTTTTGTTAAATATTTTTGTGCCAATAGATGTAATGCATTTTTTATTTAAATCAATTGTATTTATTAATGTATGTCAAAATATATGCATAAAATAAATATTACCTACATACCAAAGTATACTTTAAACATATGTATAAAACAAAAATTTGACATACATAAAATAAATACACCTTTTCTTAACATGCTTAATAAACATTTCTATGTAGTTTCATATTATGATAATAAAATAAATAAAAAATAAACAAGTTAAAATAAATACAATAAATGCATAATATAATTTCCACATTTGTTTTAAACGTTAACTGAAAATGTATGCATATTTTGTAAACATTAAATTATATTTTAGGTTTTCCTTATTTATTCCTTTATTAAGCAGTATACGTTAACATATTTACCTACCACCTCATTTTTAAAACATTTTAATGAACATGTTTGATACATTTTAAAGATATCACTTGTAATGCTATTTTATCATTTGTCACCTCCATGTTTTTTACTGATAACCATATTTTCTAATCTTTTTAATTCTTCAGTGTGCAGTGGTGGTCTTCGTGAATGGATGTTGTTGAATACAGCTCTCGGAAGCCCAGTTTCTTCAGAAAAGTGTTGAGAGCAAAAAAGTGGAGAACATTCTGTTTGAGGTCTGTATTCATAAGACATTGTGGGATTGGACTTAGTTGATCAAAAGGCTAGAGGTACAAGATTTTCTTGTCCTTGGACTTAGTTGATCAAAAGGCTAGAGGTACAAGATTTTCCTGTCCTTAACTAACTGATAGTGACTCAAGGTAGCATCATTGCAAGGTTTAGTGTAAATCCATTAAACAAGCTTTTTTTAAAAAGTGTCCTGGGTTTCGCACCAGGAGATTAAATTTTAGTACTATATGGACCATTTATCTGCAGAGTCAAGCAAACCTGGTTTTGCCAACCTCTGCTGATCCAACATTTAAAAGCTGATTGGCTGAGGAATCTTAATCTCCAGTCATCAATTCTGGTATCATAGATCTGCAACTGAATATGCAAAAATGGAACAATCTGATTGGCTGACTGGAAGGCATGAAAAGGAGGTTGCCTGCAGTGGTTGGTGGGTGCAGGGTCAGGCCCGAGGCCAAGCCCTTTGGTCACACCCTGTTTCTTGGTTGACTGAGATTGATTGGTCGTAACGACCTGGCCAGAGCCTAAAGATGTGTACTTTGGGGGTGGGACACCCACAGGTGGTTTGGTACAGGGCCTGGCTGAAGGCCTTTTGCTGTAGGGATAAGCTGTCTGTGGCGGAGTGGGTTGTACGATCTGGCTACAGGACAGGTCTTGTGGCTAGCACCTGCTGCATTTGGTGGAAGATCGTGCACAGCAGGGTTGGCGGTCTATGGGTGATTAGGTGCAGAGCCTGTCAGATCCAGTGACTCTGGCAATACCCCACTGTGCATGGTCTCCCACAGGAAGTTGGGTGCAGGTCCTGGTCACAAGCAGTGGGTTGGGAAAAAGACCTTCCCTGAAGCCAGGACATTTAGTCAATCATTGCTATGCAGGCTGAGATCTAGTGTAGTATGGTTGGTCTGGCCACGGTTGTTAGGGCACGCCAACCCCCGCTGCTCATGGCCCAAGGCCTTGTGCTGCAGTGGTCGGATCTAAAGAGCAAAATAGGTGCAAGTAGCTGTCAGATGTGATATATGATTAAAAAACACAGAACTTCACTGAAAAATACACAACCACAAACCAGGTTCAGTTTGTCAGATCTCAATTTCTGAGAGGGAATATGACAAGTTAAGATATTGTACCCAAATCCAGAGACCATGCTTTGGATGGCTTTAAAAAACAGCTTCAACAACTTGTTTTGGTCTCTTCTGTTGAAGGAAAGAAGACTGGTCCTCCCTTCCTGTCAATAGGATGAGGTAAAGGTGTATTTTGACCCAATCTAGATGGAGCTTCTGTTGGTGGCTTTGTTCATGCATGATAACAGACATGGCTTGCTACCCCAGCCCAGAGCAACCTAGTCAGCTTCTGGCTTGGCATTCCTTCTTCACAGCACGCACTATACATCTTTCTCCAGCAAGCGCTCCTTGTAGCTTTTTTCTTCTCCGTTTCTATTTTAGAGCATCCGACTGCCTCAGCTTTTCCCTTGCATAACTCTGCACAAATGTAAGAAGGAGACTGCCCTCAGGTATTCCATGCACACCAGCCTCCCATAAATCAGGCACATAATCTCTGCACATAGAATTGTAATTGTTTGTACAATGTAGTGCAGGTTTGCAATATGAAAAAAGTAATGCAAATTTATAAAATTGTTGATATACATGATCCTCAATGTTTTCCCAACCACCACTCAATGGTCAGGCGATCACTACTTTGTTTTCCAAAGATTGCTTAAAAATGGTTACTTTACCAGTACAAAGGAAACACTCAAAAAATACACTACATGCAGTTAAACTGCAAGGTTATGATAAAACAGTGAAATGGCAGAAGACTTCATCTAAAAATCAAGGCAGCCACTGCCAGAAGTGATATTTCTTAACTTGCAGTGAGGACATGTAAAATGAGCAAACGTAGCCAGAAGGAATGGGTCATAGAAATGTGACGGAAGGCCCATAGAAAACGTTACATATTTGTTATAGATTTTTTAACATCTATCAAAATGTTTTGAACAGTCAGTCCGTGGTGCGTTGGGGAACTGTGTCATCAAGACGTAAGGGAAACAATTCAATGATTGTCATGGCATTTAAAAATAATGAAACAAATAGCATCATATGAATTGTTCCTTCCAGACTGTTTAACGAAAGCAGTCTGGAAAAAACCGAATGTCATTTTTTACAATCGGAAACTTAATTGAATAGAATTGCTAAGTGTATTTCATGTTAGCTATTTCTCCCAAGTATAAGGTACTGAGGCCCTGATTTATACTTTTTGGTTCAAAACTGCACCAACTCAGTTTTGCACCAAAAAGTTTAGCACAGGCTTGCACCGTTTCTGTGCACCAGCCGGGCACCATATTTATGACGTTAGGCAGGTTAGAGTAAAAAAAAATGACTCTAACCTGCCTAGAGCCATTTCCTGATGCAAAACCATCCATACCACATGACTCCTGTATTAGAAAAGACAGGAGTCATGCCCACCACCCCAACGGCCAGCACAGGGGACCAGTGTCCCCTGGACATGGCCAATACACCCAGTGCCATGTAGGTGGGGCATTTCAGGGCCCCCAATGGCACTTTAAAAAATAAAATAAAATACTTACCTGTACTTACCTGGGATGGGGGTCCCCCATCCTCCGCTGTCCCTCTGATGCGGGTGGGGGTGTCCCTGGGGCCTGGGGAGGGCTCCTTTGGGCTTATTCCATGGTGCTCCACCATGGAAATAGGCCCACAGGTCCCCTAACGCCTGCCCTGACCCAGGTGTTAAAAAAAATGGGGCAAAGCAAGCTTTGCACTATTTTTTTACCCCTCCTCCCTCCTATGCACCATTTTTGCACTGGAGTATAAATATGGCGCTAAGGCCATAGAGTAATTTTTTGCACAAGAATGCCTACCTTGCATCTCATTAAGGCAAGTTTGGTTTCCACTTCCAAAAAGATGACTTTAACTCCATAAATTTGGTGCTAGATGGGTCTAGCACCAAAGTATAAATATGGAGTTAGTTTTGCACCGAATTATAGTTAAAAAAATGACGCTAATTCGGTACAGAGTATAAATATGCCCCTGAATGTTGTACACTTTGAGGGCAAACATGATGATAGGGCATCTGTTTCATTGCATGCTTTACCATGTATTTTAGCATTTTCCTTGTATTAATTTGCACAGGTACAACACTAGAAGAGTGTGTTAAATCATAGTCAAAAAACCAAAGTGGTAAATAATTTAATGCAACTTGGAGAAGCATTATTTCATCACTCAGCAAAATCAGTGGAATGGAATGATAGGAACTGTAACGTGATGGAGCAGTGAGTCGTTATTCATATCATTCTTCTTGTGATATATGTTTTAGTTAGCTCAATTTCACAGTCTAATTAACGGTGTCACACATTGAGGACCAGGACAATAGTGGTAGAGTTAAATGAGGTTTATTACAAATTAAGTGCTAAAATGATGTAAATAAATATCACAAATATGTTATACAAGTAAAGAATCAGCAAAGGTGCACCAAAGCATTGGATAATGTTAAATTGCAATATCATAAGACATACAAAACTTTCAGTTGAGGCAATACAAAAGATAAGAAATAACATTTGAAGCTCAGTGTGAAAGTTTCAGTCCTCCTGTCAAAGCTTGGATGAAACGGAGTTAATCTAAATTAAGTCCAAGCTAAACTAAACTTAGGTAAACCTAATTAGTTCTAATTAGAAATATAGGAAAGTGTCAGCATCACAGAGACTTCAGTAGAAGTTCTCCAAGAAAGGTTTTGCACAGCATAAAGCCATACAAAATGAAGAAGGATAAGGAAGTCTGTACCCCTTAGAGTCTAAAGGGAATCTGCTCTCGACTAACAATGTAAATAATACCAATTTAACCCACAGAACCTTTGAGAAATCCATGTCTTCAACACTAGTCATTTCCCATCTTCTAACAGTTGAAATTGGCAACTTCCCTTGGGTATCCCATATCATGATTTGAACATCAGCACAACCTTGAATGTCTCCCTACTCCTGGTACACAAACAGGAGCTTTTTTTATTTTTAGTTTGTTAGCACCTCTCATCCTTGCCAACGTATCCTCCCAAACATTACTACCTCTAATACACAATATGCCTTTCACTAGCTATGGAATCACATATACGCACCCGCAAGGAAAAGAACATTGCAGCAAAAGCAAAACTTTGCGTTGAAGGATAAAGCAAGAAAACTAAGGGCCAGATTCCGCCAATGCAGTGGTGGCTGTAGGGCCACTGTGGTTGTGGGAGTCCAACCGCCACATTACGAGGTTGTTGGGCAGACCCGCCAACCTACTGCTGTTCCCGCCAGGATCCTAGATCACAATGGGCTGATTGTAGTGCAGGTTGCAATCAGCCAGGTTAGCGCTGAACTCAGCACCGCCCTGCTGATTACAACCTTGTTCCCCCTCCATCCTTTTCACGTTGGTTTCACTGCCATGAAAAGGATGGCAGAGAAAAAAAGAAGGAGGCCACGGGGGGTCCTGCATTGCCCATGCCCATGGTATAGGCAATGCATGAGCAGACAATGCACATTTAGAGAGTGCTGGTGCCCCCTTTGTGTGGCAGCATTGCCCGCGGCTCTATTAAGAGCCGATGACAATGCTGCCACCACTTTCCCATTGGGCTGACCGGCCGAAACCTTGGTTTTGGCCGGTCAGCCCAGAGGGAAAGTCTTAATGGGGCTGGCGAGGAGGTTGCCAGACCGGCAGCGACCACTCTGTGGGGAGTTTGGTGGATGGGTGTTCCCGTCCACCAAACTCATAATAGGGCCCTGAATGCTTAAAACTTTTGGTTATGCTAACTTAATAGAACGGTAAATGCACATTCAGAGAACATGATTATAACTGTATCTTACAATTACAAAATAAATGGAACAATTATAAGCAGAACATGAATATATATGAAAGCTTCAATAAAACAATAAACTCAAAATGAATAGATGTAAATGATGAAGGAGAAGTACAGGTGCACTGTTAAAGTTGAACATTAGAACACACACATATGAATCTGTAGTCTTCTACAGTGAATGCACCTTCAATAATACTTTTTGGTGCTTCACTTTACATTAGCAATGTTAAGACACACTATGGGGGTTATTACAACTTTGGAGGAGGTGTTAATCCGTCCCAAAATTGACGGTAAAGTGATGGATATACCACCAGACGTATTACGAGTCCATTATATCCTATGGAACTCGTAATACGGCTGGTGGTATATCCGTCACATTTGGGACGGATTAACACCTCCTCCAAAGTTGTAATAACCCCCTATATATCATATGGCTTACATGTTTATATGAATTCTGTAACATGGGCGTTCCGGCGCAAGGAGGCCCGCAAAAATGGCACAATGAAATCTACAAGATTTTACTGCGCCACTTTTGACATAATTTCTAATGCTTGCTGAAAGCAGGTGTTAAAAGGATGCACCAATTGGAATCAATGAGCCTCCTTGTACTTTGCTCCACTAGAATCAGCATTTTTGATGCTAGTGGAGCAAAGCACCACAATTGCATCAAAAATGTTGATGCTATTGTTCCTAATACCACCATGGTGCGCTGTAACTTAAGTAGGGCGCACACATGGTTGTGTTAGGGGGACACAAGAAAAGTGCTGCTTCACTATGTGAAGTGGCACTTTATTTAAATCTGGGCCATAGTCCTGGAACTTGGGTGAGACGAGTAATTTTCTATCCAGCTGGAACGGTAGAAAGAAAATATGAATAAGAGAATAAATAAGAAGGGTGTCATCGAATTACTTTTTAGCTCCTACATTATTCCTGCAAATGCTGGGAAACCTACAGTACTATGGTAGGATTGGAAAAATGGTTTTGAGGCCTACATACAAGCCGTTGGTGGAGTCATTTTTACAGATCCAGAAAGTTGGCCACGCCTAAGAATTGCCTCTTTGTGAAGGTGAGGTGCCTATTGAAATATCTTCCACCTCTATTAGATGCCAACAAAGAAAGGGAGAGTGAAGTCAAATGAGCATGAGTTGCTATTAATGCAGTTAACATTGAATTTTGGGAAGTAAAAAAAGGAAGTGATGGAAAGATTCAAATGTCTTAATGGAAGTCAAATGCCTGACCAGTTGGTGGAGAGTTATGTCGCAGAGATCAATTCTTTGGTGGCCACATGAAACTACAGGTGCTTCCTGGATGAAATGTTGAGAGACCAATTAGTATTGAAAGAGAATAACAAAACAGTGCAAGAATATCTGGATCAGGTGATGGTGGCCCAAGTGAGCGTGATTATGGAGAGGAGAATTTCACATAATGAATGGATGAGTGCTATGTGTGATGAGAAACAGCCTCATTATGAGTTTTGCAGTCCGTGGATCGCCATGGCGACGTTTGTGGTCCGACTGCCGTCTGGTTGGTGGTTGGACCGCCGTATTCGGAGTCATGCACGCCTTTGAAGCAAAGACTGCTGCAGTACCACTGGCACCGCCAGACAGAGCAGACCCCGTGGTCAGAAGGCTGCACAAACAGGTCAGCGGAGCCTGTGTTTCCACCAGACACATTATGAGGTTGCACACTGCCAATCACCATGTCTCAGCAGGTGGAAACGGGAAGTATAAAGGGAGACACTCACCTGCAGGCAACCTTACACATCCGGTGCCACCATGGAGCCCATCACGCACTACCTGCCGCTGCTAATGATCATCAAAGGAGCATAAATCCATGCTGCCATGCACACAGCCAACCATAAATACACACACCTACCTATACCACTACACTCAGCAATAGATCGTCGAGCCGTCAGCCACATCATATGGGGGTCATGCTATGGGCTCCAAGTACCCTTGCCATTGTGTATGTGGTCGGAATCAGATACAAATAAGGACATGTTCACAAATACAATATGCCCCCTTTGGGTAGGTCATTCACACTGCACCACAACACTACACAAAAACACACGTCTACTCATCTCAGGCACAGGGACAGTGAAGTGTACACAACATTGTCTCCCACAACACCAACAACACAGCAACATCACATCTACAAATACAACTCACACACTCACATTGCACATATTCAACACACATATGTATGGATGTGGCATGAAACACAAACAATAAACAGTCCTGTGATGGACAGAGACATCACCAACATTGCCATACAATAGAAGAAAAATGTGATGCACAAGTGAGAGAGAGACAAATATGCAAAGATCACTGTTAGAAATGGGGTCTTTGGTTGGCAGTCAGGTTACCCCCTGTCCAAGCAAGGACACTCACTCTAGTCAGGGTAAGTCGCACACAATCCAAATTATCCTGTGCCCACCCTCTGGTAGCTTGGCACTGAGCAGTCAGGCTTAACTTAGAAGGCAATGTGTAAAGTATTTGTGCAACCAATGATGCAATAACACAGTATAACACCACAAAAATACACCACACAGTGTTTAGAAAAATATATAATATTTATCTGATAAGATGCAGGTCAAAACAATTAAAATGCAATAAGTATATGTTGAAGTATCACTGTAACAGTGATATAAAGTTTCTTTAGTCTCTTAAAAACAATAAATGTCTCTTGCAAGCACAAAGTACCTGGTTTGCGTTCAAAACCTCTGCAAGGGACCGCAGTGGAGACGATGCATGGAAAAAAGGGAGGTGTGCGTCGGTTTCGCCCCTTGGCAAACAGACATGCATCGTTATTTTTCACGCATGGGAAGGCTTTGCGTCATTTTCCAGCACGAGGTGACTTGGATCCTCTTCCGATTTGTGGGTTTTTGGATGCCCCAGGGTTGATGCGTGGAATCCTGGGTTTGCAGAGCGAAGTCACAGGTGCTGCGTCGATTCTGTGGGCGATGCGTGGAAATGTCTCCCCCACAGCAGGTGCTGTGTTGATTCCTCTCTGGAAGTCAGGCTGCATCGTTCCGGCTCGGGTGGGCATCGATCCAGTCGGCCATGCGTTGAATTTCCGTTTGCTACGCTGGCGCTGAGTCGATCTTCTCGTTGCAAAGTCGGGCTGCGTCGTTCCGGTTCGGCGTGCAGTAAATTTTTCACCACGGGACAGGTGGTGCATCATTTTTAGCAGGCTGTGCATCGAATTTTCACGGCACAAGGAGTCCAGTTGCAGGAGTGAAGTCTTTTTGGTCCTGAGACTTCAGGGAACAGGAGGCAAACTCTATCCAAGCCCTTGGAGAACACTTCTCAGCACAGCCAAAGAGCGGCAAGGCAGCAGGGCAAGAGCAAGGCAGCAGTCCTTCACTGAAAGCAGTCCAGGTGAGTCCTCTGGGCAGCCAGGCAGTTCCTCTTGGCAGGTCTGGTTCAGGGATTCTTCACCAGCAGGTTTCTTGTCCAGAAGTGTCTGTGAGGTAGAGTGTCTACCCCAAGAAGTGTCTAAAGTCTGTGGCCTTGGGTGCTCCTCTTATACCCATTTTGACCTTTGAAGTAGGCTTACTTCAAAGGAAAGTCTCACTTGTTTGTGAAATCCTGCCTTGCCCAGGCAAGGCCTCAGACACACACCAGAGGGTTGGAGACTGCATTGTGTGAGGGCAGGCACAGACCTTTCAGGTGTGAGTGACAACTCCTCCCCTCCCTCCTAGCACGGATGGCTCATCATGATATGCAGGCTACTCCCCAGACCCCTTTGTGTCGCTGTCTAGAGAGAGGTGCAAACAGCCAAACTGTCAAACTAACCCAGACAGAGAATCCACAAACAGGCAGAGTCCCAGGATGGTTTAAGCAAAAAAAATGCCCACTTTCTAAAAGTGGCATTTTCAAACACACAATCTTAAAACCAACTTTACTAAACAATGTATTTTTAAATTGTGAGTTCAGAGATCCCAAACTCCACATGTCTATTTGCTCCCAAAGGGAATCTATGCTTTAATCATGTTTAAATGCATAAAGAACAGTTGATGGACGGAATGCAGAACAAATCAAACATTCACCCCAGTCACAGAGCTGAATTTAATAGGAACAGTCTAGCCCAAACTGACAGACCAGGTCCTCTTTGGACCAGAAACAAGCATACTGTGACCGGTTTCGGGGTATCATCCCTCTTCAGCCAGGCTAGCTTGAATCGGGTGGCATTGTGAGCACGGGACCCACGTCTGGGCATACTCTTCCCACTTGGGGCAACAAATGCAAAAAGAACAGTTGATGGACGGAATACAGAACAAATCAAACATTCACCCCCAGTCACAGTTTTTTTGTTCACCATGTCATTCCAGTTTGGACCCAGCCATATGCGAATCAGTCTTGACCCTGTTCCCCATGGGAGCAGTCCAGCCCGAACTGCCAGACCAGGTCCTCCCTGGACCAGAAACAAGCATACTGGGACCGGTTTCGGGGTATCGCCCCTCTTCAGCCAGGCTAGCTTGAATCTGGTGGCATAGTGAGCACGGGACCCACGTCTTGGCATACCCTTCCGACTTGGGGAAACAAATGCAAAAAGAACAGTTGATGGACGGAATGATGAAGGGTGATACCCTGAAACCAGTCCCAGGATGCTTGTTTCCGGTCCAGGGAGGACCTGGCTTGGCATTTCGGGCTGGACTGTTCCCTTGAGGAACAGGGTCAAGACTGATTTGCATATGGCTGGGTCCAAACTGGGGTGGCATGATGAGCACAAGAACAATGGGTTAAACCCAGATCTGTGACTAGGGGTGAGTGTTTGCATTGTTCAGCATTCCGTCCATCATCCTTTTGTGTTAATCATGTTTAAAGGCAGCCCCCAGGTTAACCTTTGCGAGAGATAGACCTTGCAACAGTGAAAACCAAATTTGGCAGTATTTCACTCTCAGGGCATATAAAACACATTACAACCCTGGCGGTCGGTGTTAAAGCGGCGGTAAGAGCGCCAACAGGCTGACGGTAAAAAAAATGGAATCACGACCATGGCGGAAACTGCCAACATACACAGCCACTTCAACACTCCGACCGCCACTGCGGTAGAAACAAACAGCATGGCGGTCACCGCCAACAGACAGGCGGAAGACAATGTACCACCCACAATATTATGAGAGGCCAATCCGCCACCTTTTCCAGGGAGGAACCAACGCGAACAAAAACAGGGCGGAAACAGGCCTTGGAAGGGAAAACACTCACCTCTTGTCAACACCAGAGCAGTACGAGCTCTATTGGCGACAAAAATGCAAAAACCCAGCACTCTCAAAACAAAGTAATTTATGCATTGTGCTGATATATTGTGGTTTAACCTTTTGCATTGCAGAGTTCAATCCTGAAAACTTATTTTTAATATGCTTACAAATACTGTTCCTTTGCAATGTATTGCTGCAGGTTTTCACAGTGTGTTAGGGTATGGCCCCTTTCCAGGGCCTTCCAGAGACTTTCCCTGCAACATGAATGGGCGTGGTTCTGGGCTGGGCCAAGACTCTATAAGAGAGCCAGCCCAAGTCCCAGTGCTCACTATTCAGAGGTCCCGGTGCAGAGCAGCGGCTTCTTCCTGAGCTCCTGTCCCGGTGGCCTATTTGGATCTTCCAGTCTTCTGCCCTAATCCTTCATTGGTGATCATTGTTCCAGGCGGTAAGACGGTGGTTTGACTATACCGACACCGTTATTTAGAATTTTCATATTCTTGGTTTAAATTCTTAAATGAGTAACAGATTACTTGCGCGCTACCATTTCTTGACATTTATATGTCAGTTTACAAATAGGCAAGACACGCAATTTATTTCATAAAGGTTTGACTTTGTTATTCATTGCGCGCTACCATTTCTTGACATTTACATGGTGGCTAAAGAATCAGCAAGACGCGCAATGTTTTATGGTGTTTAAACATTGTTGTCAATTGCGCGCTATTATTTCTTGACATTTACATGATGTTTTACGAATTGGCAAGACGCACAACTCGTTTCATGAGCATTTAACTTTGTTGTTCATTGCGCGCTACCATTTCTTGACATTTTACATGGTGGCTTAAGAATCGGCAAAAGAAGCGCGATTCGTTTCATTGTACTTTGATCTTGTTATTTATTGTGAGCTGTTATTCCTTGACATTTATATCCTGTTTTACGAATCGGCAAGACGCTCGATTCAATTAATGATGATTTGACTTTGATATTCATTGCGTGTTACCATTTCTTGGTATTTTACATGGTAACACTCGAATTGGCAAGACGCACGATTCTCTCCTCGAGTTTAATTCATGTTGTTTATTGTATGCTACTATTCTAAGATATTTATTATGTAATATTCGAGTTGACAAGTTATGTGATTTGTTTCCTGAATCCATATTGTGTTATTCATGGTGCACAATCCTTTTATGGTGTATCTATATATCTGCAATATGCACAACATTTTAAGAGTACAAGAGTACACAGAAGGCCAGAGTTTCTAGATGCAATATTGTATGGTCCTAGTATACATTCTCAAAACAGGATTTATATGACTGGTTTAAAATTTAGTCAGAATGTTTTTTCTGATTCTCATGTAAAGAAAAGTACTTGAATAAGAAAGTTTTCATTTAATTCATCTTGATTCCCCTACAGGTATCCGGCCATCTTGAAACTTAGTCATTTTAAACTTAACTCTTAGATTGTTCATGTTTTCAGAGTAACTAGGCTTAGAATCATAGTCTAGTATTGATTTCAGGAGATATAATTTTCATATTTTGTGTTCTAACCTTTTTCTTACTACAGGCCTCCTTCCCAGCTGTTCCCTTCCTAATCCCCTCTTCCCCTCTTGAACTCTCTCAGTCTCTGTGATTTATCTATCAGAGTCTTGGAGCTGTTCAGTGGTGGACGTGTTGGGAACGTGGACAGACCCCGAGGATCTGGTGACTCTGACGCCTCTGCACATTTCATGAGGAACCAGGATGCCATGGAGCCAGAATTCCAAATACTCCCTGCGATAGTATTCCTTCTCCTCTACCAGGAGCACGAACGACAGCGGTGACGACCACGGTGAGTTCTGTACTTAAACACAGGGGAGGAGGGAGGGAAAAGAGAGTGACACACACGCAACACGGAAAACCCCCACCCCCTCCCTCACCCAACATACACACATATACATGCTGCAACATTACATTTACCCCCCCCAACCCCCTGGAAGAACGCAATGACAAAAGGAAATGAGTTGAACGATTGTAATCATGAAAAATCCATTAGTCAAAACTTGAAATACAGTATAAACAATTATGTACACCAAATATACAAGTCCGGATAGTGCACCATTCATAGTCCGTGGACCACTGGGCCCAAAATGTATGGGCGAGGCCCACACTCGATGCCAGACTCCAAATGGAGAGAACACTGCTGGGGCATCCTATCGAAATGAAACAGGTACCTCAGGGGGAAGGGGGGCACCTCAGCCAGATGAGTGCACGACGCCAGCTCCACGAGGGGGCTCCATGCCCTTTGATATATCCTGGGGAGTGCAAAGCCACAGTCTCTCAAGTCTCTCCAGTGGGTGGTTTGCCCACTGCTTTATCCTAGGGAGTGCAAAGCCACAGTCTCTCAAGTCTCTCCAGTGGGTGGTTTGCCCACTGCTTTATTCTGGGGAGTGCAAAGCCACAGTCTCTCAAGTCTCTCCAGTGGGTGGGTTGCCCATTGCTTTATCCTGGGGAGTGCAAAGCCACAGTCTCTCCAGTGGGTGGTTTGCCCACTGCTTTATCCTGGGGAGTGCAAAGCCACAGTCTCTCAAGTGGATGTCTTTCTCCACTGGTTCTGGAGGGGGCTTTGTGCCCAGAGTGCTTCATCCTGCCAAGGACTGAGGTAGTGGATGTATCTCTCCATTGGTTCTGGAGGGGGCTTTGTGCCCAGAGTGCTTCATCCTGCCAAGGACAGGAGTAGTGGATGTGACACTCCACTGACGGTGGTGCAACATGCAAGCTGCCCAGGCTCCTGGAACTGACCACCAGCCTCGGACGACTGACCACTGGGGATGGCAGCCATGCCTGCAGTGGTGTCACTGGCTCAGGATGTCGTGGGGCCGCTGGCAGTGCTGGCGGCGGTGTCAGTAGCGGCAGTGCTTGTGGCTGCCTCAGTGGCATCGGTGCTGGCGGCGGTGTCAGTAGCGGCGGTGCTTGCTGATGCGTCAGTGGCATCGGTGCTGGCGGCGTTATCAGTAGCGGTGGTGCTTGCAGCGGACTCTGTGGTATTGGTGCTGGCGGTGGGCTCTGCGGCATCGGTGCTGGCGGCAACCTCTGTGGAATCGGTGCTGGCTGCAGTGTCAGTAGCGGCAGTGCTTGCTGCGGACTCTGTGGCATCGGTGCTGGTGGCGGGCTCTTTGGAATCGGTGCTGGCGGGGGTCTTTGTGGCAGCAGTCTTTGTGGCAGCTGTGCTGGTGGTGGGCTCAGTGACTGTGGTCCTGTGGTGGGCTCAGTGACTGCGGTACTAGTGGCGGTGCGTGTGGCAGTGCAGGTGGCATCGACGAGGACCTGCCCTTGATCTTCTGGCCATGCCCCACCTTGGATGGTGGCGCAGCTGTCTTGCCACTATCCACTTTTGTTTTGCCTGAGACCTTGGTGGCAGGTGTTTTCGCCTTTTCCCTCTGGAATGTGGACAACTTTTTTACTTTTGGAGGTGGCGGAATGTTCTTGCCCTCACTCCGTGGAACACTGGCAGTCCTGTTGCTTAGCTCACTCCAAAAGCCCGCAATTGCTGGCACCACTGTGCCCAGTGATGTGGTGGCTGAGGTGCTGGGTTGGGACCTGGAAAGGTGGGCCCTAGGGGATGGACGGGGGGGAGGTGTAGGGAAGAGGTCAACATTAGATAGGAAAAGCTTTTTAGACACACTGGGACGGGTAGATGGAGGGGGTTTGAGAGTGGAGGAAGAGGTTCTGGATGTAGGAGGTGTACGTTTGCTGACTTTGGGTGAAGGTGCACGGGCTAGAGGCTGTTGTGAGGTGGATGGCTGTTGGGTGGGTGTGTGGCTGTGTTTGTGTACTTTGGGAGGAGGGCTCACAGACACACTGGTAGAGGACACAGGGGATGTGTAAATGGTAGTGGGGGTGGTGAGTGCACGTAAGCAGTGTGTGGTGATGGGCGTGCTGGTGATGGAGGTAGTGGCTGAAGATGTAGTGAATGCCGATGTGAGTGGAGACGAGACAGGGAGGGAGGAGGGAGGAGGGAGACAGTGGAGGCAGTGGATATTGATATGTGTGCATGGGTATGATGCTTGTGTGAGTGCCAGTAGGATGTGTGGTGCTTATGTTTGCCAGAGCCACCCTTGTGTGTTGAGGTGTGTGCATGCTGGTCTGATGGTGTGCTTGGGATAGGCTGAGGTACAGGGGATTGGGCCTGGGTGGAGGAAGTTGGAAGGGGGGAGGCTGGACACAAGGACAATGGCTGCCATCAGTGTAGAGGTCAGAGCCTGAAATGCTTTCTGTTGGGCTGCCTGGCCAGAATGAATGCCCTCCAGGTATGCATTTGTTTGTTGCAAATGCCTCTCGACACCCTGGATGGCATTCACAATGGTAGACTGCCCAACAGTGAGGGATCTCAGGAGGTCAATAGCCTCCTCACTGAGGGCAGCAGGGCTGACTGGGGCAGGGCCTGTGGTGCCTGGGGCGAAGGAGATGCCCACCCTCCTGGGTGAGCAGCCACGGGACACACACTGAGGGGCTGCTGGGAGGGCGATGCTGGTAGGGGGTGTGGCGGCTGTACCTGTAAATGCGGGGGGCACAAAGGGGCCCGCCACTGCAAGGGAGCTCCCATCAGAGGAGGAGTCGCTGTCGTTGATGTCACCTCCTGTCCCCGCCGTGGAGCTCCCCTCGCCCTCCGTCCCACTGGTGGCTTCAGACTCCATTGTCTCGCCCTCCAGGGCCATGTGGGATGCAATACCGCTACCGTTGGCGGACACTACGGACACAGCAGCCCTCTGCACTACGCCATGCACTTAGAGCTCCCTAATTAATCACAGGGACATGGGGTACAAGGCCTATGCCTGATTGCTGCACACATGGAAGTCACAGGAGCCTGACTAGGTGTAGTTGGCTCTAACCACTGTCGGAGTTGGGGTGCCACATAGCCTGCCTCACGAAGGGCCCTTGCCCACAAATTTCTCACTGGCCTAGGGGAACCAACAGACCACCTCCACCACCCTGACACCTCGTAATGCGTGCAGAGTCAGATGGATGTGACTGTACTCACCCCCTTGTGGCTGCTGTGATGCCCTCAAGTCTCCATCCAACTCCGGGTACGCCACTGCCAGGATCCGGAACATCAGGGGGGTCATGGTGCAACGGGCAGCCCTCCCACGTTGGGAGGCCATCCCGAACTGGGCCTCCGCCGTCTTCTTGCTCAGCGGCGAATGTCCTCCCATCTTTTATGGCAGTGGGTGCTCCGTCTGTGGTGGACCCCCAGGGTCCGGACGTCCTTGGCGATGGCACGCCAAATATCCTTCTTCTGGTGAGTGCTGACCTAGAGGAATAGTACAGGGGAAAAGGATCATCTTTAACTGTCCGGACCGTCACTGTCATTGACCCACGTTCCCACCCTTGCCCTGATGCACATACACTCACCGTCCGCTCATGCAGGCCTCAGTCCCCCCCCTGTATCTTCCATCCACACCACTCCAAACAGGCATTGCCCATACAGCATGCTCACAGTGTACTTACCTGTTTGTCTGGAGAACCGTAGAGTAGCGTGTACTGGGGAGGACCCCATCCACTAACTTTTCCAACTCCTCCGAGGGGCCCTTTCCCCAGACACATGAGCCATTGTTGCTTCCAGACTGAGGTTACAGCAGCACTTGCAGTGTAGGTCCTCTCCTGTCGAAGGTCAGGTATCAAGTGAGTGAACAGACAGAAAATGGCGGTCACGTCTGCGGCGGTGCGTACCGTCACCGCCGGCGTACATCGTCATTGGCTCCTCGGACCCATAGGGTCCAATGTTAACCAATGCAGGATTGCGCCGTGGTCTTCAACTGCCTACCACGATGGTGTGCAACGCCATCGCAGTTACCTCATATCCCCTTGTCCCACCTTACAGGTCAGGCAGCCACCATTTCAGGGTGTCACATGGCATTAATTGTAAATGCATCACACCTATCTAGGCCTTGCATAGACACAGTGACAGGCACATTGCGGATTGTCATGTGTGCAATAAAAGCTTTTTTAATACCTCAGTGTTGGCTGACTCTCTGCTCACTGTTCTCATCCATAGGGCACGTCCGCTAGGGCAGGTGAGGAGATGGTGGCATCCTCCGGGGTACAGACCGCTGGTGGACCGGTCGACAATGGAAGACAGACACATCATCATCACTTACAGACTTGATCGTGCCACAATCCAGGAACTGTGTGCCCAGTTGGAGCCAGACCTGCTGTCAGCTATCTGCCATCCCACAGGAATCCTCCCTCAAGTGCAGGTCCTGTCAGTACTCCATTTCCTGGCAAGTGGGTCTTTTCAAACAACAGTGGCCATTGCATCAGGGATGTCCCAGCCTATGTTCTCAAACGTGTTGTCCAGAGTGTTGTCTGCCCTGCTGAAACACATGCTCAGCTACATCGTTTTCCCTCAGGTGGAGGATTTGCCGACGGTGAAAGGTGACTTCTATGCCGGGGACATTTCCCCAACATCATTGGTGCCATTGATGGGACACATGTGGCCTTGGGATCCGCCTGCAGGAGTGAACAGGGGTACAGAAACCGGAAGAGCTACCATTCAATGAATGTGCAGATGGTGTGTTTGGCCGACCAGTACATCTCCTATGTGAATGCCAAGTTTCCTGGCTCTGTGCATGACTCTTACATTTTGAGGAATAGCAGCATCCCTTATGTGATGGGACAACTCCAGAGGCACCGTGTGTGGCTAATAGGTGAGGACAAGGACCCTATACCGTGTGAATGATTGTCTGTGGTTGTCCCTAAGGGTTAGTGTGTGTCTAACAGTTGTGCCTCGACATTTGCAGGTGACTCTGGGTACCCCAACCTGTCATGGCTACTGACCCCAGTGAGATATCCCAGGACAAGGGCAGAGGAACGCTACAATGAGGCACATGGGCAAACTAGGAGAGTGATCCAAAGGACCTTCGGCCTCCTGAAGGCCACGTTCTGGTGCCTCCATATGACAGGTGGTTCTCTCTACTACTCGCCAAAGAAGGTGCGCCAGATCATCGTGGCCTGCTGTATGCTGCACAACCTGGCTTTGCGACGACAGGTGCCTTTTCTGCAGGAGGATGGTCCAGAAGGAGGTCTTGTGGCAGCTGTGGAGCCTGTGGACAGTGAAGAAGAGGAGGCAGAAGAAGAGGATATCGACAACAGAAACAACGTTATCCAGCAATACTTCCAGTGACACACAGGTAAGAAGACATCACTGCCTCCCATATCTCATACAATTATTAGACCTATCATATGTCTGTCACTTATGGACCCTCACCTGTCACTTTGCCTTTCCATTTCACAGATGTGGGTCCCACTGTGTGACCTCTGCTATATTACCTAATGGACTAGAGCTGTGTGACATAGGTATGTTGACAATACAATCGACATTGCTATTTTCCTTAGTCAAATACACATTTGTGAAAGCACAAACTGACTCCAGATTGTTTTGTGATTCAAGGGTGTTTATTTAAGTGCAAATTAGTGGAGGTGTTGTAAAACGGGCAGGGGTGATGGTGGAGGAATGTCCATGGCAGAGTCCAGTCTATTTGTCTCACAGGTGCATTGTCCAAAGGGGCATAGAAAGTAGAGCTGGGGCAGTTTAAGGATGGACAGGGTGACGAAGTGGGACAGAAGGATGACATTCAGGGTGGTCTCATTTCTTGGCTGGGGTCTTGGCATTGATCTCTGTCTTGTGCCTGGATCTCAGGGACCGTTTGCAGGGTGGTTCTCCATCTGCAGAGGGTGGGGTGCTGGTGTTGTGGTCCCGTGGCAGTGCCTCCTGTCCACTAGCGCCGGCGGAGGTGGTGGGCGGTTCATCATCCAGGCTAGTGTCAGGGGGCCCTTTTTGTGCCACAGTGTCCCTCCTGGTGTTTACAAGGTCCTTCAGTACCCCTGCAATGGTGACCAGGGTTGTATTGATGGACTTGAGTTCCTCCCTGATCCCAAAATACTGTTCCTCCTGCAGCCGCTGGGTCTCCTGAAACTTGGCCAGTACCGTTGCCATCATCTCCTGGGAATGATGGTACGCTCCCATGATGTTGGAGAGAGCCTCGCGGAGAGTGGGTTCCCTGGGCCTGTCCCCCCCGTCGCACAGCAGTCCTCCCAGTTCCCCTGTTTTCCTGTTCCTCTGTCCTCTGAACCGTGTGCCCACTGTCACTGCCCCCAGGTCCCTGATGTTCTTGGGCTTGTGGGTTTGCCTGGGTTCCCTGTAGTGGTGGACACACTGCTGCTTGACGTGTAGTGGGGAGAGAGGTATGGGCCCGCTGGGTGGGTACTGTGCTGGTGCTTCCTGTGGGGGGAGGCTCTGTGGTGGCATGTGCCAATGTGTGGGGAACCGACTGTCCCGAGGTCCCAGATGGGCCGGGCTGGTCATCTAGATCCAGTTGGACAGAGCTTCTGTGGGGGGAGTGGACCTGTCTGGAACCTCCTGTCCATTGACGTTGGGTAGGGGTCGTGCAGGGGTGTAAAGGCATGATTATTGCATCTGTGTGGCATGGTGTGCAATGGGTGGGTGGCCCTGTACCCCAGTTCTTACATTCTTGCCTAGGACCTTGTGTGATAGTTGGTTTGGGTATCTGTGTGGGTATCTGTAGTGGACATTCTTTGGTGATGGGTGTCCATGCTTTGGTGTTGCATACAGGGCTTGGTATTAGGATGAGTAGGTTGTTATAGTGGGGCATATGTGAGGTGTTCGAGTGATGGGGTGAGGGTATGTGATAACATGCAGGTAGGGTGGGGGATGTAATAGTTAAGATTTGACTTACCAGAGTCCATTCCTCCTGCTACTCCTGCGAGGCCCTCAGGATGCAGTATAGCCAAGACCTGCTTCTCCCATCTTGTAAGTTGTGGGGGAGGAGGTGGGGGTCTGCTGCCAGTCCTCTGAACTGCAATCTGGTGTCTTGAGACCACAGAACGCACCTTCCCCCGTAGGTCGTTCCACCTATTCCTGATGTCATCCCTAGTTCTTGGATGCTGTCCCACTGCGTTGACCCTATCTACGATTCTGCGTCATAGCTCCATCTTCCTAGCTATGGAGATGTGCTGCACCTTTGATCCAAAAAGCTGTGGCTCTACCCGGACGATTTCCTCCACCATTACCCTGAGCTCCTCCTCAGAGAACCTGTGGTGTCTTTGCAGTGCCATGGTGTGGTGTGGGTGATGTGTGAGGTGGTGTGTGTTGTGATGTGTGAGGGGATGTGTTTGTGTGTGTTGTCTGAGGTGCGTGGATGTTGTGTGAGTGAGGGTGTTGTGTGCCTGTGGATGCTAGTGTTGTTTCTGGTGGTGTTTCTCTCTGTGCTTCTTTCTCAATTGTTGTCGTAGGGGGTTGTGGGTGATGTGGGTGTGTGTTTTATATTGTATTGGGTGTGTGGGAGTGGTGTGTGTATGTGTACCAGGTGTGTGTATTTCGAATTGTCCAATGTGGTTGTGTTTTGTAAGAGTGTATGTATTTTGAGCGCGGCGGTGTGTACCGCCAATGGTTTACCGCGGTTGAAAGACCGCCGCGTGGATTCGTGGGTCGTGATAGTTTGGGCGGATTCCTGTTGGCGTGACAGTGGAGGTTTTGTTATCGCCAGTTTATCACTAACCTATGGTGTGGTGGACTTGTGTGGGTGTCTGGATTTTGGCGGATTCTGGCCTGTGGGTCGTAATAGCTGTAGCGGAATTCCGCCGCCGCAGCGGTGTGTTGGCGGTCTTCTGCATGGCGGTAAGCGGGATTTACAGCCAATGTTGTACCCAGGGCCTACCTTAGGGGTGTCTTACATGTAGGAACATGGAAGGGTTAGGCCTGGCAAATGGGTACACTTGCAAGTCAAATTTACAGTCTAAAACTGCACACACAGACAGTGCAGAGGCAGGTCTGAGACATGATTACAGGGCTACTTCTGCGGGTGGCAGAAGCAGTTTCTGCAGGCCCACTAGTAGCATTTAGTTTGCAGGCCCTGGGCACCTCTAGTGCACTTTACTAGGGACTTACTAGTAAATCAAATATGCCAATCATGGGTTAACCAATCAACAGTACAATTTTCACAGAGAGCATATGCACTTTAGCACCGGTTAGCAGTGGTAACATGCCCAGAGTCCCAAAGCCAACAAACACAGGCCAGTAAAAATAGGAAAAAGGAGGCAAAACATTTGGGGATGACCCTGCAAAAAGGGCTAGGTCCAACATGACCCCCACCCAGCCTAAAGCCAGGGGAGAACAATCAATACCCTGATGCACTTTTGAGATTGAGGCGATAGAACAAGGACCCAGACCCACAACAGCAGGGGCATGTTCCAGTTCTACACCTTCCTGACTCCAGTTGGATCCCTCTGTCCATACTCTCAGGGCCCACTAAGCTAACCCATGGGGAACCTTTCTCCTCTCCTGCAGATACCATCTGTGCAGCACCTAACCTTACTTTGCTCACAGATGTATCCCAGGGGCCGGATAGTACCACCAGGGCCAACACAGTGGTGTTGCCCACTCCATCCCCGGGGAGTGACTCTTGTTTCCCCCCCCCAGGGGCAACTCTGTCTACCAGGACAGCAAGTCACAGTGGCCACTGACAGCTATCAGGGATGAGGGCCAGGCCTCAGGCCTCTCAAGGCTCTCTAACCACTGTGACTGTGGAGAGTGGGGGGCGGTAGCCCCATGTGCCTGGCACCCTTTGACCACTCTCCCTTCCACCAGGTCTGGAATGACAGCCTGAGCATGGGCCTCCCCTCTGGGGCTCTGTACCCTCCCTCCTGGAGCGGTACCCCTGTGTCCAAAATTGTGAGGGTGCTTATAGAAGCAGCCCTGCACAATTCCCCCACCAGTGCAGGGATGTTAACCTGCAACTGGTCTTCCAACCTGGGGTCTGTACTCTCAGGTTGGACTAGGGCCAGGGGTGAGGCTTCCTTTCCCCTGCCCTCCAGTCTGGGGTGCTGCACCCCCAACTAGGAGTGCCCCCCAGAAGACAACATGGTAGGGGCACAGTTAGCTGTAGCCCCTTCCTCCAGGTCAGGGTTTACCCCCTGCACCAGATCCTCCAGCCCAGGGTCTGTACCATTAGACTGGACCACTGCCCAGCACACCAGGACTTCCTGGGGGGCACACCTACCCCCACCAGGTCAGAGTTTAACCTCTGAACTTGGCCCTTCCACCCAGAGTCACCACCCTGTGGTCAAACCATTGCCTGGCACACCAAGACTTCCTGGGGGCACACCTACCCCCCACCAGGTCAGAGTTTAACCCCTGAACCTGATAACCCAACCCGAAGTCACTACACTGAGGTTGAACCATTGCCTGGCACACCAGACCTTCTGTGGTTCCACACTTACCCCCCACCAGAGACACACCGTCCCCAAGGGCCACACAAGACTCTGGGTGGTACAGGTCTCCTGACCCCTGCCCATCTGGCAGAGTCTGGATTCCCCCCAACCCAGAAATGTTCTCACCAAGGTCATTCCTGGGGAGCTCTGCTCTCACAGCTGACCCCTGACCCTTCAGGTTCTCCACTGGGGTCCACAACCCCCTCTCAACCCTCTGCCTGGACTTCTGCACCCCTCACTAGGAGTGGTACTGCCAGAAACCAGAACTGGTGGGATGCTGGCTGGCCGCCCCCCCCCCCCAGGTTCTCCTGACACTGTGGGGTCTCTCTCAACAGATGGCCCTACGGTAAAGGCTAGGCTCCCCTCCTGGTGTTCCCTCATGGAACCTTCCAAGACCTGGGACTGGATCTCAGGCACCCCGGGCCTCAGCCCATCCCCATTCCCTCTCCTCTGAGACTGGAAATTGGGTCCCTCACCCATCCCACTACACTGGGACTTACCTGGGACACTCCAATCATTTCCCACCTCACCTGGTTGAGAAATACCCAGACCACTCCATTCAGGAGCACCCTTAAATGCCTCCTCAGACTCTCTGGTACTCACTCCGATGTCTGCCTCCAGTGCAAGCTCCCTGGAGTCAGACAACTCACACTCCACCTGATGTTGGTGTAGCTCTGGAAAATAAGAACTAGACATGTGCTCTCCAGCAATTACATCGCTCAACACCTCACATTAATTTAAAAAACTACCCTTCACCAAACCATCCAGTGACTCAGCCTTGAAAAAGCACCCCATATCACCCTCCTGAGACTGGTGAGACAGTACCTGACTGACACCCATCCCACACTCTTCTGGGATGTCTTCACACTCCATAACCAGGACTTCTACCTGGGGGAACCCCTCTACCTGTCACTCTCACCTAGAGTCAGTAAAGTGTCCCTCCCCTCAGTAGGAGTATGACTCCCTATGCCACTTCCCCAATCCACCTCAGGGGCCCTGTGCATCATGGGAGCTACCTCATACTCCTGAACCTCCTGGTATGTATTAACTCCCTCCTTCAAGTAGTGCACCACATCTCTGGGCATGTGCACTTCTTCAGCAGTACTGGATACAAGATTTTTGCTGCCACCATCTGAACCGGACTCAGCCCTCATGGCTTCCAGCTTCAGCTCTTCACAGCTCAGCTCTTGAGCTGCCAACATTTTTTTCTCCAGGGCCAAGACTCTCTCCGCCTCAGCCCTCTCCATCTCAGCATCTAGCTTTTCCATCCACTGCCCTTGAGCTAGGAGCCATGCCTCTTTCTCTGGTTCCCTTTCCTCATTAGAGTATTCCTCCTTCTTAGAGTAGTCCTTCTCCTCAGACTCATCTGATAGTGTTCCCTGCCAGCATTTCAACTCATACTGAAACAGGGCTGACTCAAGATCCTCCCTTCTGGATTTCTTGTTTGCAGCCAGTCCCCTTTCCTTGCAGAATACTTTTAGCTCCTTCTCTTTATAGATGAATAGGTGCCAAAAGTTGACTTCTATTCTGCCAAGGCCTCACAGGTGGAACCCAAAACCAGAGTCCACAAATATCAACAGTATATCCATGAGGACATTAGAGAACAAAAAGCAGAAAGCTGACAAATCAAGTTGACCTTCAACTGTGGGTAGGTTGTGAACACTTCGCTATTGTATGTCACTGCACAAATACAAGTCCTATCCCCACCGCTGATCACCAATGTTAGAAATGGGGTGTTCGGATGGCTGTCAGGTTACCCCCTCTCCAAGCAAGGATCCTCACTCTAGTCAGGGTAAGTCACACACAATCCAAATTATCGTGTGCCCACCCTCTGGTAGATGGCACTGAGAAGCCAGGCTTAACTTTGAAGGCAATGTGTAAGGTATTTGTGCAATAAATCATGCAATAACACAGATAATGCACCACATAAATACACCACACAGTGTTTAGAAAAATATATAATATTTATCTGATAAGATGCAGGTCAAAACGATTAAAATGCAATAAGTATTTTTTGAGATATCACTGCAAAAGTGATATAAAGTTTCTTTAGTCTCTTAAAAACAATAAATATCTCTTGCAAGCACAAAGTATCTGGTTTGCGTTCAAAACCTCCGCAAGGGACCGCAGAGGAGACGATGCGCGGAAAACAGGGAGTAGTGTGTCGGTTTCACCCTTTCGCACACAGACTTGCGTCGTTATTTTTCATGCACGGGAAGGCTTTGCATTGATTTCCAGCGCGGGGACTTGGATCCTCTTCGGGTTGCGGGATTTTCGGATGCCCCATGGCCGATGTGTGGAATCCTGGGCTTGTGGAGCGAGATCACAGGTGCTGCATCGATTCAGTGGGGGTTGCGTGGAAATTTCTCCTGCACGGTAGATGCTGCGTCGATCCCTCTCTGGAAGTCAGGCTGCGTCGTTCCGGCTTGGCTGTTCGTTGATCCAGTCAGTAGTGTATCAAATTTCTGGTTGCCATGCTGGTGCTTCATCGATCTTCTCATTGCAAAGTCGGGCTGCGTCGTTCCGGTTTGGCGTGCAGTGAATTTTTCACCGCGGGGCAGGCTGTGCATCGTTTTTAGCAGGCTGTGCGTCTAATTTTCACCACACAAGGAGTCTAGTTGCAGGAGTGACGTCTTTTTGGTCCTGAGACGTCAGGGAACAGGAGGCAAGCTCTATCAAAGCCCTTGGAGAGCACTTCTCAGCACAGCCAGAGAGCTGCAAGGCAGCAGGGCAAGAGCAAAACAGCAGTCCTTCACAGAAAGTAGTCCAGGTGAGTCCTTTGGGCATCCAGGCCGTTCTCTTGGCGGGTCTGGTTCAGGGATTCTTCACCAGCAGGTTTCTTATCCAGGAGTGTCTGCGAGGTAGAGTGTCGACCCCAAGAAGTTTCTAACGTCTGTGGTCTTGGGTGCTCTTCTTATACCCATTTTGGCCTTTGAAGTAGGCTTACTTCAAAGGAAAGTCTCACTTGTTTGTGAAATCCTGCCTTGCCCAGGAAAGGCTTGTACACACACCAGGGGGTTGGAGACTGCATTGTGTGAGGGCAGGCAAAGCCCTTTCAGGTGTGAGTGACCACTCCTCCCCTCCCTCCTAGCACAGATAGCTGTAGGAAAGTACCATCTTGCCTGGGATGTTACCCCCATATTTCACTGTATATATGTTGTTTTAGTGTATGTGTCACTGGGACCCTGCCAGCCAGGGCCCCAGTGCTCATAAGTGTGCCCGTTCCCTGTGTGATGACTAACTGTCTCACTGAGGCTCTGATAACCAGTACCTCAGTGGTTATGCTCTCTCTGCTTTCTAAATTGTCACTAACAGGCTAGTGACCAATTTCACCAATTCACATTGGCATACTGGAACACCCTTATAATTCCCTAGTTTATGGTACTGAGGTACCCAGGTTATTGGGGTTCCAGGAGATCCCTATGGGCTGCAGCATTTCTTTTGCCACCCATAGGCAGCTCTGACAATTCTTACACAGGCCTGCCACTGCAGCCTGAGTGAAATAACGTCCATGTTATTTCACAGCCATTTACCACTGCACTTAAGTAACTTATAAGTCACCTATGTCTAACCTTCACCTGGTGAAGGTTGGGTGCTAAGTTACTTAGTGTGTGGGCACCCTGGCACTAGCCAAGGTGCCCCCACATCGTTCAGGGCAAATTCCCCAGACTTTGTGAGTGCGGGGACACCATTTCACACATGCACTATACACAGGTCACTACCTATCTATAGCGTCACAATGGTAACTCCGAACATGGCCATGTAACATGTCTAAGATCATGGAATTGTCACCCCAATGCCATTCTGGCATTGGGAAGACAATTCCATGGTCCCCCGTGTCTCTAGCACAGACCCGGGTACTGCCAAACTACCTTTCCCGGGGTTTCACTGCAGCTGCTGCTGCCAACCCCTCAGAGAGGTGTCTGCCCTCCTGGGGTCCAGCCAGGCTTGTCCCAGGGAGGCAGAACAAAGGACTTCCTCAGAGAGAGGGTGTTACACCCTCTCCCTTTGGAAAAATATGTCAGGGCTGGGGAGGAGTAGCCTCCCCCAGCCTCTGGAAATGCTTTGATGGGCACAGATGGTGCCCATCTCTGCATAAGCCAGTCTACACCGGTTCAGGGATCCCCCAGCCCTGCTCTGGCACAAAACTGGACAAAGGAAAGGGGAGTGACCACTCCCCTGACCTGCACCTCCCAGGGGAGGTGCCCACAGCTCCTCCAGTGTGCTCCAGACCTCTGCCATCTTGGAAACAGAATTGTTGCTGGCACACTGGACTGCTCTGAGTGGTCAGTGCCATCAGGTGACATTAGAGACTCCTTCTGATAGGCTCTTACCTGTGTTACTAGCCTATCCTCCTTCCTAGGTAGCCAAACCTCCTTTTCTGGCTATTTAGGGTCTCTGCTTTGGGGAATTCTTCAGATACCGAATGCAAGAGCTCACCAGAGTTCCTCTGGATCTCTCTCTTCACCTTCTGCCAAAGGATCGACCACTGACTGCTCAGGACGCCTGCAAAACCGCAACAAAGTAGCAAAGACGACTACTGCAACCTTGTATCGCTGATCCTGCCGCTTTCTCGCCTGTTTCCTGGTGGTGCATGCTCTGGGGGTACAACCTTCTGAGTTGTCCTCCGGCGTCGTGGGACTCCCTTTTGTGTCTTCGGGTGGACTCCGGTTCACTCCTCTTCCAAGTGCCTGTCCTGGTACTTCTGTGGGTGCTGCCTGCTTCTGTGAGGGCTCCGTGACTTGCTGCACGCCCCCTCTGTCTCCTCATCCAAGTGGCGACATCCTGGTCCCTCCTGGGCCACAGCAGCATCCAAAAACCCTAACCACAACCCTTGCAGCTAGCAAGGCTTGTTTGCGGTCTTTCTGCATGGGATACCTCTGCAAGCTTCTTCACGACGTGGGACATCCATCCTCCAAAGAAGAAGTTTCTAGCCCTCTTCGTTCTTGCAGAATCCACAGCTTCTACCCTTCGGTGGCAGCTTCTTTGCACCCTCAGCTGGCATTTCCTCGGCATCTGCCCTCTCTCGACATTGTCACGACTCTTGGACTTGGTCCCCTTGTTCCACAGGTACTCAGGTCCGGAAATCCACTTTGGTTGCTTTGCTGGTGTTGGTCTTCCTTGCAGAAACCGCCTATCACGACTTCTGTGCTCTCTGGGGGTTATAGGTGCACTTTACACCTACTTTTCAGGGTCTTGGGGTGGGCTATTTTTCTAACCCTCACTGTTTTCTTACAGCCCCCGCGACCCTCTACAAGCTCACATAGGTTTGGGGTCCATTCGTGGTTCGCATTCCACTTTTGGAGTGTATGGTTTGTGTTGCCCCTATACCTATGTGCTCCTATTGCAGTCTACTGTAACTTTACATTGCTTGCATTAATCCTTTTGCTATTACTGCATATTTTTGGCATTGTGCACATATATCTTGTGTATATTTGGCATCCTCATACTGAGGGTACTCACTGAGATACTCTTGGCATATTGTCATAAAAATAAAGTACCTTTATTTTTAGTATATCTGTGTATTGTGTTTTCTTATGATATTGTGCATAGGACACCAGTGGTATAGTAGGAGCTTTGCATGTCTCCTAGTTCAGCCTAAGCTGCTCTGCTATAGCTACCTTCTATCAGCCTAAGCTGCTAGAAACACCTCTTCTACACTAATAAGGGATAACTGGACCTGGTCCAGAGTGTAAACACCCCTTGGTACCCACTACAAGCCAGGCCAGCCTCCTACATTGGTTGTGCGGCGGTGGGATAAGTACTTTCAACTACTTACCACTTTGTCATTGTGTACTTTTCATAAGAGAATAATATACAAAACAAGTTCAGTGTATGTACATCTAACCAAAAAGTTATGCTTTTCTTCTCTTACACTATCTGCTACTCTTAAACTTTCAAAAAGTTTCAAAAAGTTGAAAAAGTTTTTTTTCTGTTCTTTAAAAAGTCCTAAAACTTTTTCTCTCTTTTATCTGTCCCTAAACCTTTTTCTATCATTTCTGGTGTAGGAACCCCTCTTAATTTGGTCAATACTACTTATGACCACCTTAACTTTAAGAGCCTAAGGAGTCTCTGCATTGATAGAGGTTAAGTGGTAGGTAAGAACCCTTCTAGAGAGTTACTGTCTAATATGCTTATTGAGAATGAAAAGGCCCAGGGTGGCACCTCATCTGAAAAGTTGATAGATAGCTCACACTCTGACTCAGGGGAGCCCCCAGTAGGAGTGTTACAGGGTTCCCTTCTTAATCTGCCCCTTAGCAGACCACCTAGCAATGCTGGTAGTAATAGAAGCTCCCATCACAGTAGGGATGTTTTTATTCCTGCAGGCCAGGTTGCTAGGGTGCCAACTGTTAGGGACAGGTCTCCCTCTGTTCATTCACATCATTCTTCTGTGTCAAAACATTCCCAACCCACCCACCCTAATGACAGAATGTTAGAAAGGGAACTCAATAAGTTGAGAGTGGAAGAGTCCAGGCTGAAGCTGAAACAGCAACAGCTGTCTCTAGACAGGGAATCCCTAGACTTAGAAAAAGAAAGACAGAGGTTGGGGTTAGGACCCCATGGTGGCAGCAGCAGTATTCCAGATAGCAATCCTGTGAGAGAGCATGATTCTAGGAATCTGCACAAGATAGTTCCCCCTTACAAGGAGGGGATGACATTAACAAGTGGTTTGCTGCACTTGAGAGGGCCTGTATGGTACAGGGGGTCCCTCAAAGGCAGTGGGCTGCTATCCTATGGCTATCTTTCAGTGGAAAGGGTAGGGATAGGCTCCTTACTGTGAAGGAAAGTGATGCCAATAATTTTACAGTTTTGAAGAATGCACTCTTGGATGGATTTGGCGTAACCACTGAACAATCCAGGATTAAGTTCAGAGAAACCAGAAAAGAGTCCTCACAAGACTGGGTAGACTTTGTTGACTATTCAGTGAAGGCCTTGGAGGGGTGGTTACATGGCAGTAAAGTTTCTGACTATGAAAGCCTGTACAATCTAATCCTGAGAGAGCATATTCTGAATAACTGTGTGTCTGATTTGTTACACCAATATCTAGTGGACTCAGACCTGACCTCTCCCCAAGAATTGGGAAAGAAGGCAGACAAATGGGTCAGAACAAGAGTGAACAGAAACGTTCATTCAGGGGTGACAGGGATGGCAAGAAGAAGGATGGTAAGTCTTCAGACAAGGGTGGGGACAAATCTAAAAATGAGTCTTCATCAGGCCCACAAAAACACTCTGGTGGGGGTGGTGGGTCCAAATCCTCTTCTAATCAAGTAAAGAAATCATGGTGCTATTTATGTAAAGTAAAAGGCCATTGGACAACTAATGCCAGATGTCCAAAGAAAAGCACCAAAACTCCCACTACCACAACCCCTACTGCAACCTCTAGTGCCCCTAGTAATAGTGGTGGTGGGAGCAAACCTACTAATAGCCAATCCAAGGGAGTAGCTGGGCTCACTTTTGGTAATTTAGTTGGGATTGGTCTTGTTAGGGAGACCACAGAGGCTGTGTTAGTCTCTGAAGGTGCCATTGATTTGGCCACCTTGGTTGCTTGTCCTCTTAATATGGATAAGTACAAGCAACTTCCCCTAATCAATGGTGTTCAGGTTCAGGCCTACAGGGACACAGGTGCCAGTGTTACCATGGTAATAGAGAAACTGGTACACCCTGAGCAACACCTACTTGGGCACCAGTACCAAGTGACAGATGCTCATAACAACACTCTTAGCCACCCCATGGCTGTTGTGAATCTCAACTGGGGGGGGGGGGTTACTGGTCCAAAGAAAGTTGTGGTTGCCTCAGATTGACCTGTAGACTGTCTACTAGGGAATGATTTAGAGACATCAGCTTGGGCAGAAGTGGAGTTGGAGGCTCATGCAGCAATGCTGGGCATTCCTGGGCATATCTTTGCTTTGACAAGGGCTCAGGCCAAAAAGCAAAAAGGACAGGGTGACTTGGATCTTGGAACAATGGACCAAGTGCTCCCTAAAGCTAGGATTAGTAAGGGTAAATCCCTACCCTCTATCCCTCCCTCTACAGATGATTCTACTTCTGAGGAAGAAGAATTTCCCCCCTGTGCAGAACCTTCACCAGAGGAGCTGGCAGCAGACACTGCTGAGCTTTTGGGTGGAGGGGGGCCTGCCAGGGAGGAGCTGAGTGTGGCACAGCAGACCTGTCCCACATTAGAGGGTCTAAGACAGCAAGCTGTCAAACAGCAAAATGGGGATGTCAGTGACTCACATAGAGTATACTGGGAGGACAACCTCTTGTACACAGAGGCAAGGTTTCCAAAACCTGGAGCAGCCAGGAGATTGGTCATTCCCCTGCAGTACAGAGAGTTCCTCCTAACTCTGGCACACGACATTCCCTTGGCTGGACATTTGGGTCAGGTTAAAGCATGGGAAAGGCTTGTCCCCCTGTTTCACTGGCCTAGGATGTCAGAGGACACAAAGGATTTTTGTAAGTCCTGTGTGACCTGCCAAGCCAGTGGCAAGACTGGTGGCACCCCAAAGGCTCCCCTTACTCCACTGCCTGTGGTTGGGGTTCCCTTTGAAAGGGTAGGGGTTGACATAGTTGGCCCCCTTGACCCTCCTACTGCTTCAGGCAATAGGTTTATCTTGGTGGTAGTGGACCATGCCACAAGATATCCTGAAGCAATTCCTCTAAGGACCACTACAGCACCTGCAGTGGCAAAAGCCATCCTGGGAATCTTTTCCAGGGTGGGTTTCCCAAAAGAGGTTGTATCAGACAGGGGTAGAAACTTTATGTCTGCATACTTGAAGGCCATGTGGAAGGAATGTGGTGTAACATACAAATTCACCACACCTTATCATCCACAAACAAATGGACTGGTAGAGAGGTTTAATAAAACTCTCAAAGGAATGATAATGGGACTCCCTGAAAAACTCAGGAGGAGATGGGATGTCCTGTTACCTTGCCTCCTTTTTGCTTACAGGGAGGTACCCCAGAAAAGAGTGGGCTTCAGCCCCTTTGAACTCCTATTTGGACACCCTGTAAGAGGTCCCCTAACACTTGTGAAGGAGGGTTGGGAACAACCTTTAAAAGCTCCTAAGCAAGACATAGTGGACTATGTACTCGGCCTAAGATCCAGAATGGCTGAGTACATGAAAAAGGCCAGTAAAAACCTTCAGGCCAGCCAAGAGCTCCAAAAGCAATGGCATGACCAGAATGCTGTTCTGATTCAGTACCAACCAGGACTGAAGGTGTGGGTATTGGAGCCTGTGGCCCCAAGAGCACTCCAAGACAAATGGAGTAGACTCCACATCATTGTTAAAAAGAAGGGAGAGGTCACCTACTTGGTTGACCTGGGCAATGCCAGGAGTCCCCTTAGGGTGCACCATGTCAATCGCCTAAAACCCTACTATGACAGGGCTGATCTCACCCTGCTCATGGCAACAGATGAAGGATAGGAAGAAGAGAGTGACCCTCTCCTTGATCTCTTCTCTTCCACAGAACAAGATGCTCTAGTGGAAGGTGTAGTTTTGGCAGACTGTCTTACTGCTGAGCAGAAAGACAACTGCATAAATCTCCTGGGTCAGTTTTCTGAACTCTTTTCTACTGTGCCAGGCACCACTTCTTGGTGTGAGCACACTATAGATACTGGAGACAGCATACCTGACAAAAGTAAGATCTATAGGCAGCCTGACCATGTCAGGGACTGCATAAAACAAGAAGTTCAGAAAATGCTTGAACTGGGAGTGGTTGAACATTCTGAAAGCCCATGGGCCTCTCCTGTGGTGCTTGTACCAATGCCTCACTCAAAAGATGGAAAAAGAGAGATGAGGTTTTGTGTAGATTACAGAGGGCTCAACCAGGTAACCAAAACTGATGCTCACCCTATACCCAGGGCAGATGAGCTCATAGATACACTGGCATCTGCCAAGTATCTAAGCACCTTTGATTTGACTTCAGGTTATTGGCAGATCAAGTTATCAGAGGATGCTAAAGCAAAAACTGCATTTTCGACTATTGGAGGGCACTACCAATTCACAGTAATGCCCTTTGGTTTGAAAAATGCACCTGCCACTTTTCAGAGGTTGGTGTATACAGTCCTGCAAGGGTTGGAGGCATTTAGTGCAGCATATCCGGACGATATAGCTGTCTATAGCTCCACCTGGGATGATCACCTGGTCCACCTGTGGAAAGTTTTGGAGGCCCTGCTAAAGCCAGGCCTCACTATCAAGGCTTCAAAGTGCCAGATAGGGCAGGGGAAATTGGTTTATCTGGGACACCTGGTAGGTGGAGAACAGATTGCAGCACTTCAGGGGAAAATCCAGACAATCATGGATTGGGTTCCCCCTACAAGTCAGACTCAGGTGAGAGCCTTCTTAGGCCTCACTGGGTATTACAGGAGGTTCCTTAAGAACTATGGCTCCATTGCAGCCCCACTTAATGAAATCACTTCAAAGAAAATGCCTAAAAAGGTATTGTGGACAGCCAGCTGTCAGAAAGCTATTGAGGAGCTCAAACAGGCCATGTGCACTGCACCTGTCCTAAAAAGCCCATGTTACTACAAGAAATTCATTGTTCAAACTGATGCATCTGAATTAGGGGTAGGGGTAGGGGCAGTCTTATCACAACTCAATTCTGAGGGCCAGGATCAACCTGTTGCTTTTATCAGCAGGAGGTTGACCCCTAGAGAAAAGCGTTGGTCTGCCATAGAGAGGAAGGCCTTTGCTGTGGTCTGGGCACTGAAGAAGTTGAGGCCATACCTGTTTGGCAGTCACTTCATTGTTCAGACAGACCACAAACCTCTACTTTGGCTAAAACAAATGAAAGGTGAAACCCCTAAATTGTTGAGGTGGTCCATATCTCTACAGGGAATGGACTATACAGTGGAGCATAGACCTGGGAGTACCCACTCCAATGCAGATGGACTCTCCAGATATTTCCACTTAGACAATGAAGACTTATCAGGTCATGGCTAGTCTTATTGTCCTTCGTTTGGGGGGAGTTGTGTAGGAAAGTACCATCTTGCTTGGCATGTTACCTCCATATTTCACTGTATATATGTTGTTTTAGTTGTATGTGTCACTGGGACCCTGCCAGCCAGGGCCCCAGTGCTCATAAGTGTGCCCTGTATGTGTTCCCTGTGTGATGACTAACTGTCTCACTGAGGCTCTGCTAACCAGAACCTCAGTGGTTATGCTCTCTCTGCTTTCTAAATTGTCACTAACAGGCTAGTGACCAATTTCACCAATTCACATTGGCATACTGGAACACCCTTATAATCCCCTAGTATATGGTACTGAGGTACCCAGGGTATTGGGGTTCCAGGAGATCCCTATGGGCTGCAGCATTTCTTTTGTCACCCATAGGGAGCTCTGACAATTCTTACACAGGCCTGCCACTGCAGCCTGAATAAAATAACGTCCACGTTATTTCACAGCCATTTACCACTGCACTTAAGTAACTTATAAGTCACCTATATGTCTAACCTTCACCTGGTGAAGGTTGGGTGCTAAGTTACTTAGGGCCAGATGTAGCAAAGGGTTTAACCCATTATGGGGGTTATTCTAACTTTGGAGGAGGTGTTAATCCGTCCCAAAAGTGACGGAAAAGTGACGGATTTACCACCAGCCGTATTACGAGTCCATTATATCCTATGGAACTCGTAATACGGCTGGTGGTATATCCGTCACTTTACCGTCACTTTTGGGACGGATTAACACTCCTCCAAAGTTAGAATAACCCCCTATGTGTCTATGGGAAAATGTGTTCCTACATATGGCCCTTAGTGTGTGGGCACCCTGGCACTAGCCAAGGTGCCCCCACATCGTTCAGGGCAAATTCCCCAGACTTTGTGAATACGGGGACACCATTACACCTGTGCACTATACATAGATCACTACCTATGTATAGCGTCACAATGGTAACTCCGAACATGCCCATGTAACATGTCTAAGATCATGTAATTGTCTCCCCAATGCCAGAATGGCATTGGGGAGACAATTCCATGATCCCCCGAGTCTCTAGTACAGACCCGGGTACTGCCAAACTACCTTTCCTGGGGTTTCACTGCAGCTGCTGCTGCTGCCAACCCCTCAGACAGGTATCTGCCCTCCTGGGGTCCAGCCAGGCTTGGCCCAGGAAGGCAGAACAAAGGACTTCCTCAGAGAGAGGGTGTTACACCCTCTCCCTTTGGAAAAAGGTGTCAGGGCTGGGGAGGAGTAGCCTCCCTCAGCCTCTGGAAATGCTTTGATGTGCACAGATGGTGCCCATCTCTGCATAAGCCAGTCTACACCGGTTCAGGGATCCCCCAGCCCTCCTCTGGCCGAAACTGGACAAAGGAAAGGGGAGTGACCACTCCCCTGACCTGAACCTCCCAGGGGAGGTTCCCAGAGCTCCTCCAGTGTGCTCCAGACCTCTGCCATCTTGGAAACAGAGGTGTTGCTGGGACACTGGACTGCTCTGAGTGCCCAGTGCCATCAGGTGACGTCAGAGACTCCTTCTGATAGGCTCTTACCTGTGTTACTAGCCTATCCTCCTTCCTAGGTAGCCAAACCTCCTTTTCTGGCTATTTAGGGTCTCTGCTTTGGGGAATTCTTCAGATACCGAATGCAAGAGCTCACCAGAGTTCCTCTGCATCTCTCTCTTCACCTTCTGCCAAAGGATCGACCGCCGACTGCTCAGGACGCCTGCAAAACCGCAACAAAGTAGCAAAGATGACTACTGCAACCTTGTATTGCTGATCCTGCCGCTTTCTCGCCTGTTTCCTGGTGGTGCATGCTCTGGGGGTAGCCTGCCTCCTTCTTGCACCAGGAGCTCTGAAGAAATCTCCCGTGGGATGACGGAATCCTCCCCCTGCAACCGCAGGCAACAAAAGACTGCATCACCGGTCCTCTGGGTCCACTCTCAGCACAAGGAGCGTGGTCCCTGGAACTCAGCAACTCTATCCAAGTGACTCCCACAGTCCAGTGACTCTTCAGTCCAAGTTTGGTGGAGGTAAGTCCTTGCCTCCCCACGCTAGACTGCATTGCTGGGTACAGCGTGATTTGAAGCTGCTCTGGCTCCTGTGCACTTTTCCAGGAGTTCCTTCGTGCACAGCCAAGCCTGGCTCCCCGACACTCTAACCTGCAGTGCACAACCTTCTCAGTTGTCCTCCGGCATCGTGGGACTCCCTTTTGTGTCTTCAGGTGGACTCTGGTTCACTCCTCTTCCAAGTGCCTGTTCCAGTACTTCTGTGGGTGCTGCCTGCTTCTGTGAGGGCTCCCTGACTTGCTGGGTGTCCCCTCTGTCTCCTCATCCAAGTGGCGACATCCTGGTCCCTCCTGGGCCACAGCAGCATCCAAAAATCCTAACCGCGACCCTTGCAGCTAGCAAGGCTTGTTTGCGGTCTTTCTGCGTGGGAAGACCTCTGCAAGCTTCTTCACGATGTAGGACATCCATCCTCCAAAGGGGAAGTTTCTAGCCCTCTTCGTTCTTGCAGAATCCACAGCTTCTACCCTCCAGTGGCAGCTTCTTTGCACCCTCAGCTGGCATTTCCTGGGCATCTGCCCTCTCTCGACATTGTCGCGACTCTTGGACTTGGTCCCCTTGTTCCACAGGTACTCAGGTCTGGAAATCCACTTTGGTTGCTTTGCTGGTGTTGGTCTTCCTTGCAGAAACCCCCTATCACGACTTCTGTGCTCTCTGGGGGTTATAGGTGCACTTTACACCTTCTTTTCAGGGTCTTGGGGTGGGCTATTTTTCTAACCCTCACTGTTTTCTTACAGCCCCAGCGACCCTCTACAAGCTCACATAGGTTTGGGGTCCATTCGTGGTTCGCATTCCAGTTTTGGAGTATATGGTTTGTGTTGCCCCTATACCTATGTGCTCCTATTGCAGTCTACTGTAACTTTACATTGCTTGCATTATTTCCTTTTGCTATTACTGCATATTTTTGGTATTGTGCACATATATCTTGTGTATATTTGGCATCCTCATACTGAGGGTACTCACTGAGATACTTTTGGCATATTGTCATAAAAATAAAGGGCCATATTTATACTCCGTTTGCGCCGAAATTGCGTCGTTTTTTTTGACGCAATTTCGACGCAAAACTAACGCCAACTAACGCCATATTTATACTATGGCGTTAGAGGCGAATAGCGCCAAAGTTCCCGGAATGTGCGTCATTTTTTAGCGTGAACCCCTTCCTTGCGTTAATGATATGCAAGGGAGGCGTTCCCGTCTAAAAAATGACTCCCAGGCCTTTACGTGGTATTTATACTCCCGGGCAAAAGAGACGCCCGGGAGTTGGCGTGGCTAAAAGCGGCGCATTTGCGCCGCTTTTTAACGCCTGGGTCAGGCATGGCGTTAAGGGACAAGTGGGCTCAAAATGAGCCCAGAGTGCCCTCCCCTGCCCCCAGGGACCCCCCCTGCCACCCTTGCCCACCCCAGGAGGACACCCAAGGCTGGAGGGACCCACCCCAGGGACATTCAGGTAAGTTCAGGTAAGTATTTTTTTTTATTTTTTAATAATATTTTGTGGCATAGGGGGGCCTGATTTGTGCCCCCCTACATGCCACTATGCCCAATGACCATGCCCAGGGGACAGAAGTCCCCTGGGCATGGCCATTGGGCAAGGGGGCATGACTCCTATCTTTACAATGATAGGAGTCATGTTGATGGGGGATGGGCGTCGTTAAAAAATGGCGCAAGTCGGGTTAAGACGATTTTTTCGACGTAACCTGACTTGCCCCATTTTAAGACGCCCATGCGCCATTTTCCCCCTACGCCGGCGCTGTCTGGTCTACGTGGTTTTTTCCCACGCAAACCAGGCAGCGCCGGTCTGATTGCGCCGTCTAACGCCATTCCATAAATACGGCGCCCGCATGGCGCTTCAGAATGGCGTTAGACGGCGCAAAACTTTTTGACGCTAAACTGCGTTAGCGCAGTTTAGCGTCAAAAAGTATAAATATGGGCCAAAGTACCTTTATTTTTAGTATATCTGTGTATTGTGTTTTCCTATGATATTGTGCATAGGACACCAGTGGTATAGTAGGAGCTTTGCATGTCTCCTAGTTCAGCCTAAGCTGCTCTGCTATAGCTACCTTCTATCAGCCTAAGCTGCTAGAAACACCTCTTCTACAGTAATAAGGGATAACTGGACCTGGTACAGAGTGTAAGTACCCCTAGGTACCCACTACAAGCCAGGCCAGCCTCCTACAATAGCTCATCAGGATATGCAGGCTACACCCCAGCCCCCCTTGTGTCACTGTCTAGAGAGAGGTGCAAACAGCCCAACTGTCAAACTAACCTAGAAAGGGAATCCACAAACAGGCAGAGTCACAGAATTGTTTAAGCAAGAAAATGCCCACTTTCTAAAAGTGGCATTTTCATACACACAATCTTAAAACCAACTTTACTAAAAGGTGTATTTTTAAATTGTGAGTTCAGAGATCCCAAACTCCACATGTCTATCTTCTCCCAAAGGGAATCTATGCTTTAATCATGTTTAAAGGCAGCCCCCAGGTTAATCTGAGACAGATAGGCCTTGCAACAGTGAAAAACGAATTTGGCAGTATTTCAATGTCAGGACATATAAAACACATCAGTAAATGTCCTACCGTAACCATCACTGCACCCTGCCCATGGGGCTACCTAGGGCCTACCTTAGGGGTGTCTTATGTGTAGGAAAAGGGAAGGGTTAGGCCTGGCAAGTGAGTACACTTGCCAAGTCGAATTTACAGTTTACAACTGCACACACAGACAGTGCAGTGGCAGGTCTGAGACATGATTACAGGGCTACTTATGCGGGTGGCACAACCATTGCTGCAGGCCGACTAGTAGCATTTGATTTGCCGGCCCTGTGCACCTCTAGTGCACTTTACTAGGGACTTACTAGAAAATCAGATATGCCAATCATGGATAAACCAATCAACAGTATAATTTTCACAGAGAGCATATGCATATTAGCACTGGTTAGCAGTGGTAAAGTGGTCAGAGTCCTAAAGCCAACAGAAACAGATCATGAAAAGTAGGAGGAAGGAGGCATAATGTTTGAGGATGACCCTGAAAAAAGGGCCAGGTCCAACATGACCCCCCACCGGCCTAGAGCCAGGGGAGAACAATCAATACCCTGATGCACTTCCCTGATTAAGGTGATAAAACAAGGACCCTGGCCCACAACAGCAGGGGAATGTTCCAGTTCTATGCCTTCCTGACTCCAGTTGGATCCCTCTGTCCATACTCTCAGGGCCCACTAAGCTAACCCATGGGGAACCTTTCTCCTCTCCTGCAGATACCATTGGTGCAGCACCTAACCTTACTTTGCTCACAGATGTATCCCAGGGGCTGGATAGTACCATCAGGGCCAACACAGTGGTGTTGCCCACTCCAACCCCGGGGAGTGACTCTTGTTCCCCCCCCCCAGGGGCAACTCTGTCCACACGGACAGCAAGTCACAGTGGCCACTGACAGCTGTCAGGGATGAGGGCCAGGCCCCAGGCCTCTCAAGGCTCTCTAACCACTGTGACAGTGGGGAGGGGTAGCCCCAGGTGCCTGGCACCCTTTGACCACTCTCCCTTCTACCAGGTCAGGGATGACAGCCTGACCCTGGTCCTCCCCTCTGGGGCTCTGTACCCTCCCTCCTGGAGCGGCGCCCCCAGAGTCCAAAATTGTCATGGTGCTTATAGAAGCAGTCCTGCACAATTCTCCCACCAGTGCACAGATGTTAACCTGCAACTGGTCTTCCAACCTGTGGTCTGTACCCTCAGGTTGGACTAGGGCCAGGGGTGAGGCTTCCCTCCCCCTGCCCTCCCTTCTGGGGTCCTGCACCCCCCAACTAGGACTGGCCCACACAGAAGACAACATGGTAGGGGTACTGTTAGCAGTAGCCCTTTCCACCAGATCAGGGTTTACCCCCTGCAGATGATCCTCCAGCTCCAGCCCAGTGGTCCAGTCTAAAGGTACAGACCCTTAGACTGGACCACTGCCTGGCACACCAGGACTTCCTGGGGGGCACACCTACCCCCCACCAAGTCAGAGTTTAACCTCTGAACCTGGTCCTTCAACCCAGAGTCACCACCCTGCGGTTGAACCATTGCGGGGCACACCAGGACTTCCTGGTTGGCACACCTACCCCCCACCAGGTCTGAGTTTAACCCCTGAACCTGGTCATCCAACCCAAAGTCACTACACTGAGGTTGAACCTTTGCCTGGCACACCAAGACTTCCTGGGGGGCACACTTACCCCCTCCAGGGATACACTGTCCCCAAGGGTCACACAAGAGTCTGGCTGGCACAGGTCTCCTGGCCCCTGCCCATCTGGCAGAGTCTGGATCCCCCCAACCCGGAAATGGTCTCACCGAAGTCATTCCTGGGGAGCTCGTCTCTCAGAGCTGACCCCTGACCCTCCAGGTTCTCCATTGGGGTCCACAACCCCCTCTCAAACCTCTGTCTGTACTTCTGCACCCCCTCACTAGGAGTGGTACTGCCAGATACCAGAACTGGTGGGACGCTGGCTACAGCCACCCCCCAAGTTCTCCTGACACTGTGGGGTCCCCATCAACAGATGGCCCTACAGTACAGACTAGGCTCTCCTCCTGGTGTTTCCTCATGGAACCTTCCAGGACCTGGGACTGGATCTCGGGTACCCTGGGACTCAGCTCATCCCCATTCCCTCTCCTCTGAGACTGGACATGTGGTCCCTCACCCATCCCACTACACTGGGACGTGCTGGGACACTACAATCCTTTCCCACCTCGCCTGGTTGGGAAATACCTAGACCACTCCATTCAGGAGCACCCTCAAATGCCTCCTCAGACTCTCTGGTACTCACTCAGATGTCTGCCTCCAGTGTAAGCTCCCTGAGGTCAGAGAACTCACACTCCATCTGGTGTTGGTGTAGCTCTGGAAAATAATAACTAGACATATGCTCTCCAGCAATTACATCACCCAGCCCCTCACATGAATTAACCAAACCACCCTTCACCAAACCATCCAGTGACTCAGCCTTGAAAAAGCACCCCACATGCGTGGGTATGTGTGATGTTGTGTGTGTTACAGTGAGGGTAATGGGGGTGTCTGGGGAAGTGGCGAGTGATATGTGTGTGGGTGTGTGTTGTTTGCTTACATGCTGGTGTGTTTTGTGGTGCTTGTGTATATGTGGGCTGCTCTTGTGTGTTAAGGTGGGTGCTTGTGGATTAGTCTGTATGCTTGTGGTAGGTAGGGGAATGGGGTATTTGGTGTGGAAAGAGGGAAGTGGAGTGGGGACGGGAGGTGCGGGGTGACTGACTGCCATTAGTGTGGAGGCCAGGCCTGAAAAGATCTCTGTAGGCCAGACATTGCACCATGAATGCTTTCCAGGAATGCATTGGTCTGCTGCAATCGGGGTGCCAATTACTGGATGGCATTCACAATGGCTGCCTGACTCACAGCGATACTTCTCAGGAGGTCAATAGCCTCTTCACTGAGGGTAGCAGGGCAGAGATGCCTGTAGCAAAGGCGACACCCACCTTCTCAGGTGAGAGGACAACAGCAACTGGATGGGTCTGCCACCACTAGGGAGTGTCCACTGGAGGAAGAATCCAATGATGATGAAGATGATGTTGTTCTGGTCTCCTCTGTGGCACTCCCCTCACTGTTCGGGCCATTGGGTCCCTCTGTGTCATTGGTTTCTTGACCTTAGGTCACATGGCTAGATGTATCCCCGCTCAGCTGTGCCCTGTCTCTTTCACTTCCCTGGGTTGATGCTACAAATGCAAAGAAAAATAGGGTCATCACATCAGAACTGAGCAACAGTTTTGATTAGCAAACATTACCATGATGTTAAGTAAACTCTACCTAAGTGGCCCATACATGTGCCATACCATATGCATGGAAGCCATCTGAACTGTCAACAGTTGCCCACAAGAAAATCAGGATCTCAGACAGCTACAACTGCATGGGTGAAGTTGTGCAATCACAATAACCATTGAACTAGTAGGAGACTTCATCACCCTCAATGCTTTGCCCCATGGAGCATACCTCAGTTACCTGTTGTCATAGTAGGCCAATGACAACTTAATTCCCACTGATTCCACACAAGGTCATGCACACATCTATTTATCAAATACATAATGACCCAATAATAAGAAAAGATGCTCCAAAATCCAGGCATGTTGCTGACAAAAGTACAATAGCCTGAAGAAAGTGACATGGAAATACTGATGTCACACTAGAAGCAGTTCCACAATGCACAGTTCACACCAAGTGATATTTGTCCCAGTGGAATCATGGAGGTAGTACTAATGTTGCTCAGATATATCACATATTTGGCATGGAAATGGACACTGTAGACATCATGTGCAATATATCAGGGCGAGATGTCTCTAAACTCCACAACACAATAAATCAGCAAGCCCCAGGGAAATCACCACTGTCTGTCACCTCTTACAATGACATGCTCTTGAGGGCATCAGTAGATGCCACCAGTCCTTTGGATGTTGGAGAGGCCCAGAGATTTGCAAGTACTTGTTGAAATGGCCATCAGCATGTTGCCCAATTAGAAGCTACATCATTGTCTCTATTATGGCCTGCAAACCTAGGTGTCTATGGATGAGTACTTGCACCCAAACACATGTGATTTCAACATAACTGCAAGTCACTCCATGATGCATGGCAACAGTCAGGTTGCAAACCTTACCCATTTCACATGTGCAAACCATTTTGCAACATGATTCTACATCAATGGCATAGAAATGCACATTGTGACTAAAAACTCTAGGCCTGCCTGTCATGTCCCTCATGGCTACTTCAGTTGTACATGCCAAATGACATGCTATGAAGCATGAGGGTATGTGTCAGACAATAAACAGCAGTGAAAAACTCCTGTATGTGGCACAGCATGAAATGAACCACCATTGTAAATGTCTTAATCCACACACAGGTTGCCATGCACATATATGTGAGGGAATAGAGACCTCAGATCTTCTACATAGATAGACCATGCTTTAAACAGAAGCTTACAAATTATTTGCTAAAGAGAAAGGGACACATGCTGATATGTAGGCACAAAGAATGTTGGCAACAGTTATGGAACATAAATCATGTCAATGGACTTCCCCCACTTACCAAGGGAAAGTTTTGATCCGTAGCTGCACCCAAAGAGCAATGTAGGCTCTGTCACATGTATGATGGCCATCTTCACAATACAGATAGTAGTGAGGCACCAGAACCCATCATACACTGAAGACAACTAACTTCTGGGTGGCAGATGCCAAAATACTCAATTCACCTGACACATGGCTGAGAGCAGTGATCCATCACTTCCATATCTTTGGCTGGTAACACTGAGGAGTAGTGGTATGCTGCATATCATTTACAACCACTATAACAAGAAACAGTACTTGATTGATCACTGTACACAGCCATAGGTTGTCCTTGGAGAGCAAGTTGTTTGTGGATTGTACACATTTGTTTCCTCGGTCCCTGGGCCAATAGGCAGAGAACATCACTATACAACATATGACATGTCTACACAAAAAATCACTTATCTAATGTGTTACACATGACTCATTCCCTAATCGTCAGGGGGAGCTATCAGAACCTAACACATTCACTTGGCAAAGTGACAGGCAGGGATATGCCCTGTGCACTCCTCCTTGTGGCTGCTGTGCTGTCCTCAAATGCCCATCAAGGTCGGGGTAGGCCACCGCCAGAATACTGGCCATTGGTGGGGTCATGTTCTGACAGGCACCCCTGCCGACATTGGTAGGACATCGCCAGCTGGACATCTGCAATCTTCCGGGCTCAGCATCTCAGGTCCTCCCACCACTTCTGACAGTGGGCACTCAGGCAGCTGTGGACCCCCAGGGTCCGCACCTTCTTGGTGATGGCTCTCCATAGTTCCTTTTTCTGATGGGCTTTGACCTGCATGGTTGCAAAAGACACATCAAGAGATTACAATCACATCTTTTAGCAGAAATAGTTGAGTCACACACATGTCAGTAACACCAAGCTAGGACTTTCCTATTTGATAATGCTCCCCAAGTGTGAAACACAGAAGCCAATAAGTACCAGGACCTGACTACAGACATATGTTTTTGCATCTGCAGACTAAGCCAGTACCCTGCTCATGGCCTATAATGACTAAGCAAGCTTACTGATATCAGGTAGCCCATTCTCTAGCAACATGGCCAGATGTGGTTTGAAAGATATGTGACACTGTACACATTGCTCACATTACTCATACAACATACGGTGACACAGCTCATGCTGGCATGCACATACATGTTATCTGACATTTGCAACAATCGTCAGGAAAGAGATGTCAGTGGATGGCAGCAATATCTCAGTAGAAAAGTAGCCTCTTTCTAGCTGGGTTACCCCCACTTTTTGCCTGTTTGTCAGTGTGTTTGACTGTGTTCACTGGGATCCTGCTAACCAGGACCCCAGTGACTGTTTGCTAGTAACTTTGTATTCCCACAATTGGCATACTGGTCCCCAAATGTAAGTCCCAAGTATCTGGTACCTAGATACCCAAGGCATGGGGTTCCAGGGGATACTTATGGGCTGCAGCAGTTATTCTGCCACCCATAGGGAGCCCATGCAAAGGGTTCTGCAGGCCTGCCATTGCAGCCTGCGTGAAACGGGTGCAAGCACCCATTTTCACTACAGGGCAATATGTCAGATCACTATAAGTCACCCCTATGGCAGGCCCTCCGTGTATAAACCAGTCCACACCGGTTCAGGGACCCCCAGTCCCTGCTCTAGCGTGGAACTGGACAATGGAAAGGGGAATAACAACTCCCCTGTCCATTACCACCCCGGGGGTGGTGTCCAGAGCTTCTTCAGAGGGTCTCTGGGATCTGCCTTCTTGTTTCCAAGGTTGGCAGGGAACTCTGGGAGCATCTGAGTGGCCAGGCCAGGTATGTGACATCAGAGCCCTCTCCTGATAGGTGCTTTCCTTGTTAGGTGACCAATCCCCCTTTCAGGGCTATTTAGGGTCTCTTGCTTAGGTGGGTCCTCAAATTCAGCTTGCAAGATTCCAGCAGGACTCCTCTGCATCCTTTAATTAAACTTCTGGCTTCGGAGCGGCGACTGGAACCTCCAGGACCCGACAAGCTGCTTCGAAGAAGAAGGGACTCTTCAGCAACATTGTTTCCAGGGCTCCTGCCATGCATCCTCTTGCACTGCAACTCTTCACACTGCACAAGAAGAAGAAGGAGCCTCTCTTGGAGTGAAGCAGTCACTTACCTGCAACCACAGGCACCTACAACAAGTGACGACTGGTTGCATGGATCCCCTCTGCTGCTGAGCTGCGTGGATCCTGCATCACAGGTGGTGGTCCAGAGTAGCCCTCTTGGCTCTCTCTGCTAGCTGTCCAACTTTGGTGGACGTAAGCCTTTGCCTTCCCACTCAGGACAATACCCCCATGAACTGCCTTTCTTGCAGCTGCCAAGGCTTTTTTACATCTCCTCAAAGGCAACATGTAGCTTCAGCCCCCAGCACTCGATCCTGCAAGGCACAGCCTCCTTATGGTTCTCCTGCGGGGTGGGATCCACTTTTGTTGAGCTGCACGCACTGCTTCTGCAACTCCTGTGTCCTCTTTCTGTGGTACACCAGTGGGTGTGCCTCTGCTCCTGTGGACTCTCTACAATGCTGAGGGTCCCCTGTGACTTCCCCTCCTGGGTTGAGTCCTCCTGGGCCTTGCTGGTCCCCGGCAGCACCTCTTTTCCACTAACTGCGAGTTTGCCTTTGCCAAGGCTTGTTGGTGGAAATCATGCACCGACGCCCATCTGCAATCTTCCTTCTGGCGTGGGACATCTTCTGCATCCATCATGAACTCTTTTCCGGCTCCAGGGCTGCAGTGCTGACCTGTTCTTCCTTACCATCGACCAACTCCTGTAACCACAGCTGGAGAGCTAGTACCTCATACTCCTCCTGGACTCCACTGTGACTCTTGGACTTGGTCCCTTCTCTCCATAGGACTTCTTTCTACAGGAATCCACTGCTGGTTTTCTTGCAGTCTTCTCTGTGTGTCTTCTTTTCTTTCTTTTCCTCCTTTTGGGTAGTTTGGGGGAAATCCAGTGTTTCACTCCTGCATTCCTGGTCGCTGGGGGGTACTGTGTTACTTACCTTTGTGGTTCTCTAGTACTCCCAGCTCCCCTCTACACATTTTACTTACCTAGGTGGGGGTACCTTGTTTGCATTACATTTTTTTAGTATATGGTTACTATTGGTCATTACTGTTTGCTCTGTTTTCTAACCTTTTCTATGCCTCTTTCTGATTGCTAGTGTATATAGTTAGTGCATTACTTACCTCCAAAGGGCGGGGGGGTTACCTGTCTAGTGTTTTGTGATGATTTGTGCCAAAAATAGAGTACCTTTAGTTTTGTACAACTGAGTGCTTTCTTTCATGTTTGTAAGTGCTGTGTGACTGCAGTGGTATTGCATGAGCTTTGCTTGTCTCCTAGATAAGCCCTGGCTGCTCATCCACAGCTACCTCTAGAGAGCCTGGCTTCTAGACATTGCCTACAATTCACTAAGAGGGGATACCTGGACCTGGTATAAGGTGCAAGTACCATAGGTACCCACCATACACTAGGCCAGCTTCCTACAGTTTAATTACCTACTTATGTGCATCCAACACAAGGATGATCCAGGACCCCAAAAAACTCACACAACACTATGGGGGTCATTACAACATTGGCGGTAAAAGCCGCTTACTGCCGTGCAGAAGACCGCCAACACACCACCGCCGCCGCGGAGTTCCGCCACGGTCATTATGACCCAAAGCCCGGAATCCACCAAAATCTAGACACCCACACAAGTCCGCCACACCAAAGGTCAGTGATAAACTGGCGATAACAAAACCTCCACGTCACGCCAACAGGAATACGCCCACACTTTCACGACCCACGAATTAACGCGGTGGTCTTTCAACCGCGGTATTCCATTGGCGGTACACACCGCCGTGCTCAAAATACACACACATTTACAAAACACTACCACATTGGACAAATCGAAATACACACAACAGATACACATACACACACCACTCCCACACACTCAATACAATATAAAACACACACCCACATCACCCACAAACCCCTACGACCACAATTGCGACTGAAGGCCAGAGAGAGACACCACCATCTACAAACTAGCATCCACAGGCACTCACACCATCACTCACATAACATCCACGCACCTCACACAACACACCTCTAACTATCACCCCACACATCACAACACACACCACCCCACACATCACCCTCACCGCCCCATGGCACCGCAAAGACACCCCAGGTTCTCTGAGTAGGAGCGCAGGGTCATGGTGGAGGAAATCATCAGGGTAAAGCCACAGCTATTCGGATCACAGGTGCAGCACACCTCCATAGCTAGGAAGATGGAGCTATGGCGAAGAATCGTGGACAGGGTCAACGCAGTGGGACAGCACCCAAGAACTAGGGATGACATCAGGAAGAGGTGGAATGACCTACGGGGGAAGGTGCGTTCCGTGGTCTCAAGACACCACATCGCTGTTCCGAGGACTGGCGGCAGACCCCCACCTCCTCCCCCACAACTAACAACATGGGAGGAGCAAGTCTTGGCTATACTGCATCCTGAGGGCCTCGCAGGAGTAGCTGGAGAAATGGACTCTGGTAAGTCAAATCTTTACTACTTCATCCCCATCCAACCTGCATGCCATCACATACCCCCGCCCTCACCCCCATCACTCCAACTCCTCACACATGTCCCAATATCACAAACCACACATCCCAAACCCAAGCCCTGCATGCAACACCAAAGCATGGACACCCATCACCAAAGCATGGCCACTGCACTTAATCATACACCCCCCTAACCCATCATCACACAAGGTCCTACTCAGGAATGCAGGCACTGGGGTGCACAGTCACCCACCCATTGCACACACAGATGCAATAATCATGATTTTACACCCCTGCAGGACCCTTACCCAATGTCACCGGACAGGAGGGTCCAGATATGTCCACTCCACCCACAGAAGAGGCCCACAGTGATGACAGCAGCTCTGTCCAACTGGATCTAGATGACCAGCCCGGCCCATCTGGGACCTCGGGACAGTCGGTTCCCCTCACAGTGGCACAAGCCACTACAGAGCTTCCCCCATCTGGAAACACCAGCACAGCACCCACCCAGTGGGCCCACACCTCTGTCCCCAGGACACGTCAAGCAGCTGTGTGTTCACCACTACAGGGAACCCAGGCTAACCCACCACCCCAACAACAACAGGGACCTGGGGGCAGTGGCAGTGGGCACACGGTTCAGGGGACTGAGGCCCAGGAACACAGGGGAACTGGGAGGGCTGCTGTGCGACAGGGGGAGGACACGCCCAGGGAACGCACTCTCTTTGAGGCCCTCTCCAACATCATAGGAGCCTACCACCATTCCCAGGAGACGATGGCAACGGTACTGGCCAAGTTTCAGGAGACCCAGCGGCTGCAGGAGGAACAGTATTTGGGCTTCAGGGAGGAACTAAAATCCATCAATTCCACCCTGGGCACCATCGTAGGGGTGCTGAAGGAACTCGTGAACACCAGGAGGGACATTGTGGCGCAACAAGGGGCCCCTGACACTAGCCTGGACGATGAACTGCCCACCACCTCCGTCGGCGCTAGTGGACAAGAGGCACCGCCACAGGACCACCACACCAGCACCCCACCCACTGCAGAGGGAGAACCACCCCGCAAATGGTCCCTGAGATCCAGGACAAAGACAGAGAACGATGCCAAGACCCCCGCCAAGAAATGAGACCACCCTGATTGTCATCCTTTTGTCCCACCTTGTCACCCTGTCCATCCTTAAACTGCCCCAGCTACACTTCCTATGCCCCTTTGGACAATGCACCTGTGAGACTAATAGACTGGACTCTGCCATGGACATTCCTCCACCATCACCCCTCACCATTTTACAAACCCCTCCAATATTGAGCACTTAAATAAACACCCTTAAAGCACAAAACAATCAGGAGTCTGTCTGTGATTTTGAAATAGTGTATTAGCAATTTACATAGTGGCAAAATGCTCTTTCAAATGTAATGTCAACATACCTATGTCACATAGCTCTAGTCCATGATGAAACAAAGCAGATGTCACACAGTGGGACGCACATCTGTGAAATCGTAAGGGAAAGTGACAACTCAGTGACCATACACTGGGTGAAAATGACAGACAGTAGAGAGGTAGTAGATTAAAATCAGATGTAGCAGGCAGTGTTGTCTTCCTACCTGTGTCTCACTGGAAGTATTGCAGGATCACCGTGTTCCTGTTGTCGATGTCCTCTTCTTCTGCTTCCTCATCTTCACTGTCCACAGGGTCCACAGCTGCCACAAGACCCCCATCTGGACCATCCTCCTGCAGAAAAGGCACTGGTCATCGCAAAGCCAAGTTGTGAAGCATACAGCAGGCCACGATGATCTTGCATACCTTCTTTGGTGAGTAGGATAGGGAACCACCTGTCATATGTAGGCACCGGAACCTGGCCTTCAGGAGGCTGAAGGTCCGCTCTATAATCCTCCTAGTTCGCCCATGTGCCTCATTGTAGCATTCCTCTGCCCTTGTCCTGGGATTCCTCACTGGAGTCAGTAGCCATGACAGGTTGGGTTAACCAGAGTCACCTGCAAATGGCGAGGGACAACTGTTAGACACACACTAACTCATAGGGACATCCACCGACCCAGACAACTATTCCCACTATATTGGGTCCATGTCCTCACCTTATAGCCACACCCGGTGCCTCTGGAGTTGCCCCATCACATAAAGGATGCTGCTATTCCGCAGGATGTAAGCGTCATGCACTGAGCCAGGGAATTTTGCATTAACATGGGAGATGTACTGGTCTGCCAAACACACCATCTGCACATTCATGGAATGGTAACTCTTCCGGTTTCTGTACACCTGTTCAGACCTGCTGGGGGGTACCAAGGCCACATGTGTCCCATCAATGGCACCTATGATGTTGGGGATATGTCCCAGGGCATAGAAGTCACCTTTCACTGTAGGCAAATCCTCCACCTGAGGGAAAACGATGTAGCTCCGCATGAGTTTCAGCAGGGCAGACAACACTCTGGACAACAGGTTGGAAAACATAGGCTGGGACATCCCTGATGCTATTGCCACTGTTGTTTGAAAAGACCCACTTGCTAGGAAATGGAGTACTGACAGCACCTGCATTTGAGGGGGGATTCCTGTGGGATGGCGGATATCTGACATCAGGTCTGGCTCAAACTGGGCACACAGTTCCTAGATTGTGGCACGATCAAGCCTGTAGGTGATGATCACATGTCACTCCTCCATTGTCGACAGGTCCACTAGCGGTCTGTACACCGGAGGATGCCGCCATCTCCTCACATGCACCAGCGGACGTTGCCTATGGAGGAGAACAGCGAGCAGAGAGTCAACCAACTCTGAGGTACGTAAACACAGCTTACTCTGAAAATATAAGCAAATCGAAATTTGCCTGTATGAGTGTTTAGGCAAGGCCTAGATATGTGTGACGCAGTCCAAAATAATGCCATGTGGGCCCATGAAATGGCGGCTGCCTGACCTGTAAAGTGGGACGGGGATATGAGGTAACTGCTCTGGCGTTGTAAACTGTCGCGGTAGGCGGTCGAAGACCGCAGCGCAATCCTGCACAGGAGCCAATGACAATGTACGCCGGCGGTGACGGTACGCACCATCGCGGACTTGACCGCCATTTTCTGTCTGTTCAATTACTTGATACCTGATCTTCAACAGGGGAGGACCTACACTGCAAGTGCTGCTGTGACCTCAGTCTGGAAGAGAAAATGGCTCGTATGTCTGGGGAAAGGGCCCCTGCTTTCAGCATGGAGGAGTTGGAGAAACTTGTGGATGGGGTCCTCCCCCAGTACATGCTACTCTATGGTCCTCCAGACAAACAGGTAAGTACACTGTGAGCATGCTGTATGGGCAATGCCTGTGTGGAGTCGGTGGATGAAAGATGGGGGGGTGAGAATGAGGCGTGCATGAAACAACGGTGAGTGCATGTGCGTCATGGCAATTGTAGGGATGGGGGCCAACGACTGTGATGGTGCAGATGGTAATTACTTCTCTTTTTCCCCTGTACAATTCCTGTAGGTCAGCGCCCACCAGAAGAAGGACATTTGGTGTACCATCGCCCAGGAAGTCCGGACCCTGGGGGTCTACCACAGACGGACCACCCACTGCTGGAAAAGATGGGAGGACATTCGCCGCTGGAGCAAGAAGACAGCGGAGGCCCACCTGGGGATGGCCTCCCAACGGGGAGGGGTGCCCGTCGCACCCTGACCCCCTTGATGTTCAGGATCCTGGTGATGGCGTACCAGGAGTTGGATGGGTGCTTGAGGGCATCACAGCAGACACAAGGGGGTGAGTATACTCTCATTCTGCTGATTCAGCACGCATTGTAGGTGTCTGGGTGGGGGAGGTGGGCTTTGGGTTCCCCTAGGCCAGGGCGAGTTTAGTAGGCAAGGGCCCTTCTTAAGGCAGGCCCTGTGGCACCCCACCTGTGTACAGTGCCAACTACACCTAGTCAGGCTCTTGTGACATCCATGTGTGCAGAAATCGGGCATAGCCTTGTAACCCATGTCCCTGATTGAATTGTGGACTTCAAGTGCGCGGCGTAGTGCAGGGGGCTTCAGTGTCTGTCGTGTCTGCCAGCGGTATTGCATGCACTCAACGTGTCTTTCTTCTGTCTCCCCTCCATTTGTGGTCTCCCTGTTCTTGTGTGCATTAGCATCATCAGGCGGAGGAGCAGTGGCACCGGAGCAGGAGGGAGCTGCATCCCACATGGCCCTGGAGGTCGACAGTACGGAGTCTGAATTCACCAGTGGGACGGAGGGTGAGGTGAGCTCCACGGCAGGGACAGGAGCTGACACCAGCAATATGGACTCCTCTGATGGGAGCTCCATTGCGGTGGCGGGCCCAGCTGTGACCCCTCCATCTACAGGTACAGCTACCACTCCCCCTACCAGCACCACCCTCCCTGCAGCCCCTCAGCGTTTGCCCCGTGCCCGCTCACCCAGGAGGGTGGGCTTCACATTTGCCCCAGGCACCTCAGCCCCTGCCCCATTCACCCCTGCTGCTCTCAGTGAGGAGGCCAGTGACCTCCTCAGGTCCCTCACTATTGGGCAGTCTACCATTTTAAATGCCATCCAGGGTGTAGAGAGGCAGTTGCAACAAACAAATGCATACCTAGAGGGCATTCACTCTGGTCAGGCAGCCATTCAGCAAGTTTTTCAGACTCTGGCCTCAGCACTGATGGCAGCCATTGTCCCTGTCTCTAGCCTCCCCCCTCCAACTTCCTCCACCCAGACCCACACCCCTGTACCTCAGCCTATCCCAAGCACACCATCAGACCAGCATGGACACAACTCAACACACAAGGGAAGCTCTGGCAAACATAAGCAACACACATCCCCCAGGCACTCACGCAAGCATCAGACACATGCAGACACACCAACATCCACTAACTCCACTGTGTCCCACTCCCTCCCTGTCTCGTCTCCACTTACACCTGCATGCACTACATCCTCAGCCACTACGTCCATCACCAGCACACCCACCACCACACCCCGCTCATGTGCAGTCACCACCCCCACTACCATTCACACGTCCCCTGTGTCCTCTCCCAGTGTGTCTGTGAGGCCACCTCCCGAGGTACACAAACGCAGCCACACACCCACCCAACAGCCATCTACCTCACAACAGCCTCCAGCCCATGCACCTTCACCCAAAGTCACCAAATGTACACCTCCTACAACCACTACCTCTTCCTCCACTCCCAAACCCCCTCCAGCTACCCGTCCCAGTGTTCCTAAGAAACTTTTCCTGTCCAACTTTGACCTCTTTCCCTCACCTCCCCCACCCCGACTCTCCAGGTCCCACCCTAGCACCTCAGCCACAACATCAGCGGGACCAGTGCTGCCAGTAGTCACCGGATTCTGGAGTGCACCAGGCAGCAGGGCAGCCAGTGTGGCAAGGAGCCAGAGCACGGACAGTCCCCCACCTGTCAAGCATAAAAAGTTGGCCAGTGCCCGGCGGGAGAGGGGAAAGAAATCAGCCTCCAAAGCCGCTCCCAGGGGTATAGTTGGGAGTGGTGAGACAGCTGCGACACCATCCAAGCTGGGGAAGGGGCACAGTAAATCCGGCAAGTCTGAGAAGATCAGCACGGCGGACAAGACCGCCAGCAGCACTGCTGCCCAGGACAAGACCACCACCAGCCCCGCTGCCCAGGACAAGACTGCCACCAGCCCTGCTGCCCAGGACCCCGCCACCAGCAGCACCGCTGCCCAGGACCCCTCTGCCAGCAGCACCGCTGCCCAGGATCCCGCCGCCAGCAGCACTGCTGCCCAGGACCCCGCCACCAGCAGCGCTGCTGCCCAGGACAAGACCGCCACCAGCCCTGCTGCCCAGGACCATGCCGCCAGCAGCACCGCTGCCCAGGACAAGACCGCCACCAGCAGCACCGCTGCCCAGGACAAGACTGCCAGCAGCACCGCTGCCCAGGACCCCGCCGCCAGCAGCACCGCTGCCCAGGACCCCGCCGCCAGCAGCACTGCTGCCCAGGACAAGACCGCCACCAGCCCCGCTGCCCAGGACCCTGCCGCCAGCAGCACCGCTTCCCAGGACAAGACTGCCACCAGCAGCACCGCTGCCCAGGACAAGACTGCCACCAGCCCTGCTGCCCAGGACCCCGCCGCCAGAAGCACCGCTGCCCAGGACAAGACCGCCCCCAGCCCCGCTGCCCAGGACAAGACCGCCACCAGCCCCGCTGCCCAGGACAAGACCGTCACCAGCCCCGCTGCCCAGGACCCTGCTGCCAGCAGCATCGCTGCCCAGGACCCCGCTGCCAGCAGCAACGCTGCCCAGGACCCCGCCGCCAGCAGCACCGCTGCCTAGGAAAAGACCGCCACCAGCCACGCTGCCCAGGACTCCGCCACCAGCAGCACCACTGCCCAGGACAAGACCGCCACCAACAGCACCGCTGCCCAGGACAAGACCGCCACCAGCCCCGATGCCCAGGACCCCGCTGCCCAGGACAAGACCGCCAGCACCACAGCAGGACAGTGAGCGCCAATTATTACAACGCTACTGAGGCCGCCACGGGCAGGATGAAGCACTCTGGGCACCAAGCCCCCTCCAGAACCAGTGGAGAGTTACATCCACTACCTCTGTCCTTGGCAGGATGAAGCACTCTGGGCACCAAGCCCCCTCCAGAACCAGTGGAGACTGTTACCCTCTTGAGAGACTGTGGCTTTGCACTCCCCAGGATTGATCAGTGGGCAACCCACCCACTGTAGAGACGTGAGAGACTGTGGCTTTGAACTCCCCAGGATTGAACAGTGGGCAACCCGCCCACTGTAGAGACTTGAGAGACTGTGGCTTTGCACTCCCCAGGATTGAACAATTGGCAACTCACCAACTGTAGAGACTTGAGAGACTGGCTTTGCACTCCCCAGGATTGAACTGTGGGCATGGAGCCCCCTCGTGGATCTGGCGTCGTGCACTCATACGGCTGAGGTGGCCCCCCCCTTTCCATTCCCCCTGAGGTGCCTGTTTTATTTCTATCTGATGCCCCAGCAGTGTTCTCTCCGTCTTGTTCGGGTATTGAGTGTGGGCCCCAGTGGTCCACGGACTATGATGGTGGAATCCCTTGGGCTTGTGTTCTTGGTGTATATAATTGTTTATAGTCTAATGTATATATATATGTAAATATTTTTGATTTATGTAATTGAATATATTACAATTATTCAACTCATTTCCTTTTGTCCTTGCATTCTACCAGGGGAATGGGGGGGGGGTGTAACTGTAATGTATCATGCTGTATTTGTGTGTGTGTTGTAGTGGGTGAGGGTGGGGGTGTTGCGTATTACGTGTGTGTGTCACTGTTTTTTCCCTCCCCCTCCCCTGTGTCCTAGGTGCAGTACTCATTGTTGTCTTCGCCGCCGGTGTTCTTGCTCCTGGTAGAGGAGCAGGAAGATAAAGGCTGGGAGTATCTGAAGTTCCGGTTCCATGGCATCCTGGTTCCTCGTGGGGTGTGTAGAGGTGAGCGTTTTCCCTTCCAAGTCCTGTTTCCGCCGTGTTTTTGTTCGCGGTGAATCCGCCCCGGAAAACGTGGCAGGTTGTACTGTTGTAATTCTGTGGATGGTACATTGTCCTCCGCCTGTCTGTTGGCAGTTACCACCGCGGTGTTTGTTTGTACCGCCTTGGTGGTCGGAGTGTTAAAGTGGCTGTCTATGTTAGAGGTTTCCGCCACTGTCGTAATTCCATTTTTTGTACCGCCGGCCTGTTGGCGGTTTTACCGCCGCTTTAACACCGACCGCCAGGGTTGTAATGACCACCTATGTGCCTGAACTTAACATATGGCACTAGCCACCAATACCTGCACATTGTCCATCCCATTGATGCCACACAGACTGCAACAACAGACACACAAGAAGTCTAACTGGCACAGAGGGGCACATTCTAGTCTGTGAGGAGGGAAAGGATGGTGAAGTATAGAGAAAATTGTGCACATGAGGGACTTACCTGTTCCTCTGGTGAGCCATAGAGCTGTTCATACAGGGGTAGGACCTCAGTCACTAGTCACTCCAGCACCTCTGTTGAGAATGCAGGGGCCCTGTCACCTGCTGGATGTGGCATGATTGCTCCCAGAGGTGGCACACAGTAGCTCAGGTCATGGAGTCGTTGCTGGCAGCAGTGTCAGGAGTCACGTGAGTGAATCTACAGAACATGGCAATCACGTTATCCACGTACGTGGTCGTCACCGCCAGTGTTAACAGCCATTGGCACATGTCCACCACTGACAACAACGTTAGCCTATGGCTGTGTCTGCCACAGTTGCAATCGCCTACCACCATGACAACTTCTGCTGGTGGTCGTAGGGGGTTCCTAATGTCCAATGGAGTAGGTCAGGGAGGCACCATTTTGGCGGCCTGAAATGCTGAATTGTATTTTTGAAACTGCGTCACACCTGCAAAAAAGGATTTTCAACCTCACACAAACATCCTTATCTTGTCTTGTCATGTAGGTCCTACTACTCAACCACCATTTGTATTATGTTGCAGGGCACAGATTGCATTTAACAGTGGGGCACAGTCCACCGCTACCGACAGTCATGTTGTCAGTCGGGATATACAGTCACATTTAGAGGGGCAATTGTGTTGCACATCTCTGAGTTTGGTCCATATCAATGTTGTGGACACATGTGGAAAACCATAGGGTGTACGTGTGACCCTTGTGTTATTTGCAGCTGTGATGTGTACTGGGTGCCATGTCTGTACGGTCAGAAATGTCTTGTATCAGGATATCATTGACATGCATCATGTATTTTGCTGTGGACACACTGACTAATGTTAGAAATCATGTCTTGTCATGCATAGGTGCCCTGGGAGAGGGAGGATGCAACAGCCTCCTGTCTACCATCCACTATCAGATCTTCAGACCATGGAACAAAGGCACATATTAACGTATTACCACCTTGACAGGCAAACAATAGTAGATCTATGTCGTCATTTGGAGCCAGAGCTGATGCCAGCTATTATTTACCCAACCAGCATACCACCCATTGTAGAAATCATGTCAGTTTTGCACTTCCTAGCCTCAGGGTCCTTCCAACAAACAGTGGCCCTATCTACTGTTATGACCCAACTTGTGTTCAGTCTGGTGATGAAGGATGTACTCTCAGCAATGCTGAAACACCTTGACAGCTATATCAGGTTTCCCCAATGTGAGGATTTAGCCCATGTGAAGGCTGAGATTTTTGGTTTTGCATGCACCCCACATGTGGTGTGGGCCATTCATGGCACAAATTTGACTTGGTCCCACTGCAGGCCAATGAACAAATTTATCACAAAAGAAAGAACTTCCATTCCATCAACGTGCAAGTTGTCTGTTTGGTGGATCTCTACATTTCAAACGTCTGTAACCATTATCAGGGTTCAGTCAATGATTCTTTTATAATGCAGAGCAGCACCATACACCTGCTGATGTCACAACTGTACCCTTAGAGGGCCTGGTCGGTTGGTAAGTGACATCTGTCCTGATTGTTTGTGTGCATTGTCAGATGCTACTATCATGAAGTGAGTGACTCATTGTTGCACATCTGTCTTATTCCTTTACAGGAGACTCCACATATCCAAACTGTCCTTGGTTGTTGGCACCAGTAAGGAATTCAACTATGTCACAGGAAGTTTACTTCAATGATGCCCATGTAAGAACACAGCGGGTAATGGAGCAGGCTTTTGGGCTCCCGAAGGGCAGATTTAGGTGTCTGAACTGGACACCTCCTCTGCTCATCCAGAAAAGTTTGTCAGATCACCGTGGCATGTTGCATGTTCCACAATATCGCCCTGCGGAGGAATATTCTGTGCATCCCAGGGGAAAGGGAGCCAGCCTGCAGTGCCACCGGGTGAGACTCCTGAAATGCTAAGTGAGGATGACAGTGATGAAGAGGAAGCAGCTGAGCTGTGGGATGATCTTGTCAATAGCTACTGCCCAGGAGTGTAAGTATGTCATGTGATATCATGACTGTGACTGTACAGTGAACTGTAGTTGTGAGAATGTATGGAGTTTAGTATATTAGCAACAACAAGGGAGTTGATACTCTGCAATATTCTGCCAAAGGCTGCTTGAAGAATTACTCTTTGACATATCTCCACCTTGATGATATTGCTTTGTTTGTGTCAGTTTCCTTGTAATGTAATGCCATTTCCAGTTGCTTGCTATGTGATCTGTGTAATAGGTAGTTTTCAAGCCTATGCTCTTTGTTTTGTCTTTGTACAGGTACCTTCACCATGACATCCTCATGTGGGCATTTCAGAGTTGTGACATTGGCAGGTATCTGATTCTGTTCTGACATAGGAAGTGAACATGGATTGTTCCAGGCAATGTAAGCCACAGATTTGGGGTGTATGAGACCTATGCCAAGGCAGCTTGCACAATGTTTGGGTGGAAGTTCAGAAGTGCAGATTGGACTTGTTTTGTGTGCTGTGGTGGGCCGATTGCATCATGTATGCCATTATGTTGACATAGAATATGTAGTCATAGATTGCAACCAAGCCATTCACCCTACACATTGGCTGAACTATCTTCTTGTATGACCTGTAGGTAGCTGTAGATGTGTTTCATCATTGAAGACCACAGTGCCTGTGCCACATCACTGAGATATGTTTATGTCATACCACCAGATGCATGGTCATTGAATTAAGATGGACCTGTGATCAGGGACTTCAGTGTTTCCCTAATCCACAGGGCAATGTCTGACAAATCCCTTCCTTCCATTGTTGCATAGCTGTTTCAGCCATGTTTTAGACACGTTATTTCAGCAAACAAGACCTGCCGTTGTGCACTTTAGCCCAGTCTCATTTTATTCAGCATCAGTTCATTTTTCTAGCATTTGCCACATTTGTGGTGTTGTTTTATTTTCTCTATCTGTTTGTTCATTTACCTAGGTAAGCATTAGGTTCTTAGCACTGCATTCATTTAACTTTGTATATTCCTCAAGGCTGCAGTCAGATAGGGTTGCCGGTAAAAGTGGTACGCTGTGTCTCCGACATTCACAGAAACATATACAACCTTATTTGGGACCTTTTCTTAGAACATCGGTTGTTTTATTACACTTCTATGTACCATACACATTAGAGAGAGATTCCAGCCTGATGACCATAACTGCATGCTGATTGCTGAGTGTCTTTGCTACAGCTGGTTGCTTAGACTGCCGAATCCCTGACCTACATAGGGATGGTGTCTTTCTAGACAACAGGCTTCCTTGCTCAGGTATGGGGGGTGATGTCTTCCCATGGAGGAAACATGAAGGGCAGAATAGGGTTTGCCACACTGTGCTCTAACATAGCTTAAGTAGGAAATATATATATTATTCCTAGTGACAGTATGGTGGGACTGTTTTTGTGTTTCATTCTCCTTGTCACAACTTTGCTTCTAGTATGTTTTATCATCCTAGTTATTGCAATACATGCCATTTTATCTAAGATGCAGTGACTTCAATAAACCTTATTGAACTATACTCTGCTTCTTTTTGTCTTTGCCTGTGTGAGACTAATGTAACTGAGAGAAAGGGATGAGATCTGATCGACCACGATTACCCTGAGGTGTCCTTTCTGTCATTTGCCTTGTTGCCACAATCATCCCCGCTCTCGGGTGGAGATGAGGCATTGCTTGTTGGCTGGAAAACCCGGATTAGGCAGACAGGCGTCACATGGTGTGGAAGTATATTCAGTACCCCATAATTCAGGTGATTCTACAGCCCAAATCCAGCAGTCTCATTAGGATAATGAGAACCTACATGGGCATGGAGCCGCCAATGTTTGATCTGGCACTAATTTTCAGATCCTCCTAAGTATCTCTGTCTAACTGTGTGCTAAAGGTACCTCAATACTATATACAGAGACGTCCATGGTATCGAGGATTTCCTCCTCATCTAAGTAGGTAGTACCTAACTAACGCTGTAGGTTGTTCAAGCTTGAACCTTTAAAGGATCAATCCTTATTTGTTGTCCCTGTCTCTGAACAAATATCTTTACCATTGCCATGGCGAACCCGCAACGGGTAGCAATTGCAGTAAACATACGACCACCCCTCACAGCACATTTATTGGCAAATGGCCTCACAGGCCGGGGGGGGTCAAGTCACATTTGTTGTTGAGGCTCATCCTGCCTACAGAACAGAAATATTCTATTCTTGGGTCACCTTTCCAACAGTTGATGGGAACACCGAACTATTTCATTACTACACACATGCTGGCATACCTGCACAATACAGAGCTTACGCATATTTAGAGATACCTCTAACTTATCAAGACCATGATGATTGGCTTGATGGCACCCTACCACATACAATACTACATGTTAGATTAGGTCCTCTGAGCAATGATGGTCCTGCCTGGCCTTTACTGGCCACGTACATACTGCACCCTCAGGCAGCAGCCTTGGTGGTAGCTGAGTTTCACCATTTCTATACAAAGCTCATGGCACTATACACTGCAATATACAGACTGTTAATACAGTTTGTAATGCAAACATGAAATACAGCACACCCTGCTCCAGCTCAACCACATGAAGTTACGCCAGGCATTAATCTTGCGTCTATACATTCGTTTATGGGTAAAGTACCTGCCAAGCGGGAGGAAATTCCATTTTGGTTAGCCCAAAAAATGAATGTGCTGGAAGTAGTTTTTCCCCATATGAGTCCTCAGGGTAAACATAGATTATTCATTATGTTCTTGTGATTTGGGATGGTTCCCACAGTAGATAGCTGCAACACTTGGGGCACGGTATTTACCACGCTCTATTCTGCAGCACATGGTACATCAACACTAGCCAATCTTCAGGAAGTGTTAAAACAAATTTAAGATGAATATTGGGCTGCCCGGGCCCTTGATTTGGGGGTGCATTTGATGGGCAATTTTGCCACAGTGTCTACATTAATATTGAGTAATCTCAAAGGGGAGGCAGTTGCACTAGCAGTGCATATGAGGCCTGGGACATTCCTGTACAGGATTAAGAACGTGAGCTGTCAAAGATTATCACCAAGACCAACTTTAGTATTGGTCAAGATAGCCTGCGGGCCACACCCATTAAACCACAATTACTGGGTAAATCCAGTAAATATTCTACTAAGCAAGCACCTGAAGGTTCTAGAAAACACTGGGATAAAAAACAACAAACACCTAAGAAAGAAAGGGGAGAATCTCCGCATTCGGAGACCCCTCAAAACCGCTATAATCTTAGAAACAGAGATAGTATAAAAATGTCTGACAGATATCAATATACTGATAGACGCCAATCTCATTCCTTTCAGGACTCACTGGAAAAACACAGGGTCATATTTATGAGTCCCTAGTGCCACTAGAGCGCCACTTTACGTGATGCTCCAGTGGTGCTAACCTCTGCTATATATTTCCAAGGAGGTGTAATGCCACTTTTTGTGGCGTTACTCCTCCTTGTAAATATGGGCCCCTTCAATCCAATTTTCTGCATCAGAGGTTCGTACAATGGGTGTAGCTGTCGGTGTGCTACAGCAACACCCATTGCATTTTGATGCAGCCTCAGATTTACAAGATTTTGTAAACCTGAGGAGGCGCCAAAATCTAACTCCATTCGAGGGGTAGGGTCAGCAAGGCACAACGAGGAGGAATACTTTTATACCTCCTTGTTTTTTGCTTTTTCTATGAATGCTGCATTCTGCAGCACACATAGAAAGAGCAAAATGCCAGAAATGTTTGTTTATGTGTGGGAAGGTGTTTCTTCCTGCACATAAACAATCATTTGAAAATGACGCTTTGACACTTCTGTGTGTGCGGCATTCTGCATCATTTTCCCATAACTATGTGCTACAGTGAGAGAGGTGGGTGTTCAGAGCAGTGAACAGAGTAAGTGAAACCGAGAAAGGACTCACAACGCTTGTCTGAAGTTTTGGTTAAGAAAGAAGAGAAACTTCGCCAACAAAAACCTCAATTCAAAAAGACAAAAGTGGCAGCAGTTGCAATATGACATGCCACTCAAGAAGAGGGCTTTACCGAAGAGCAGGAAGTGGCAACTAGCACTGCTAGACAGTGCAGCAGAGGTCACAATAGTTCACCCGGATCTTCTAGAGCATCTGGAGGTGAAAGCAACTGATGACTTCTTACAAGTTGAGACTGTGGACATGGTGTCTCCTCGCCCGATAGGGTGTATAAAGTTACTATACAGTTAGAAGGAGACATTGAACGCACAATTGATGCCATCTTTTGAGATTCTGTCATTACCATTTATGATTTTGTGCTGGCCGAGAAGGATTGGCCACCAGCATTTGCCTGTGATCTCCCTTATGGGAAAGGAATAATTGAAAAATCTTTCTCGCCCTTTGTTCCCAGAAAGCTTGTAGAAATTCACGCCATTGATTGGGTAGTGGCGCAGGCACCTGTGTTATATCACAATCACGGAGGGTGGGATAAAAACTCCCCCTTACATGTAATACTCATTAAATTCCAACCCCTACCTCCACCCCAATATCCAATAATGCACAAAGCTATAGCACGTGTGAGGAAAACCCTCACACATTTAGAGTACCAGGGCGTAATTGAACCCTGTGTCTCACTAATGAACAATCCATTGTTCTCCATAGCGAAACAAGACCATTCATACAGAATTGTCTTAGACTACAGACAATTAAACAGTCATACACGCACGTTTGCTATGAAAAAGGCACACACCACGCACTTATGAACAGTATAGTGCGCAAAAAATATAAAACAACTTTGGATATTTCCAATGGGTTTTTCTGCCAAAATATAGCACCAGAAAGTAGGGACCTAACAAGTTTCAGTGCTTTAGGCTCTTGGGAAAATGTTGCTGACTCCCACAAGAGTACAAGAATAATCCAGGACTATTTTAGGTCGTGTCACATCTATTTTACACAAGATTGACCCTGAGGCGTTGTCCTACATAGATGGGATGTACCTTACAGATAATGACGTCATGCAGCATGTAAGACGGGTAGCCCGTATTGTTGTGGGATTTGCCAAATTAGGCTACAAATTTAATTTAAAATAAATAAAAATAGCCTTCCTTTGTGTCCTGTTTTTGGGATACGAATTATCAGATGAAGGCAAGAGCTTAGCACCCCAATTTTTTGAAAAGTGAGCACAATTACAACCTCCAAATACCATCAAAAAGCTCCAGTCTTGTTCGGCTTTTTAAATTTTGGCAGAACATTCATGCCAGATGATCCACAACGCATTAAACCTTTATATGACTTGATTTGTCCTGACTTTTTCAGTATATACTGGACGATCGAACACACACGCATTCTTAGAGCATTACAATAAGACATGCTTGTAGCTAAACAAGTACATACAAGGGACAACAAAAAACACTTGATCATCCGAGTGATTGCTGGTGCCATTGGTTTCACCGATGTCACGTTCAAAGAGGGTGAGACCGCCCCGATTGCATACAAATCACATTTGTACTCTACAGCAGAAGAATGCTTTGCTCAAAACTGAGGAAATTCTCACTGCTGTTCAGAAGGCTGTCATTAAAGAGAGACCTCTGGCCCAGGGGAAATATATCATCAGCGTATCTCTGATCCCAGCCCGTGAGGCCGTTACTAAAGCTAGTGTTCCCAATGCTAAAGCACTACATCCACATTGGATTCAATGAGCAAAGTCCCTGATGGCCACTGATGTTGACTATATTTTTGACTCAAAAATACAAACTCCAGAATTTTTGCAATACAAACTTGAAAACCCAGTTCCAGCAAATACGTTGCCTATTGAATAATATCAAACAATTATGTACACTGATGGTTCAGCCTGATGGAATATGTACTTTGACTCAGTATGAGTCACAAAATCTTGTTTCAAAAAGTCCAGACATAAGGGCAGCCTATGTGCTGTACACTGTAATAAAATGTTTGGTATGACCAGACACTTGTACATATACATTTGTGTGTAATGATTGTATATGCTGAACAGAACACTGTGGGGGTCATTCCGACCCTGGCGGTTGACTACCGCCAGGGCCGGGGACCGCGGATGCACCGACAACAGGCTGGCGGTGCATCCATGGGCATTCTGACCGCGGCGGTACAGCCGCGGTCAGAAACGGGAAACCGGCGGTGTCCCGCCGGTTTCCCGCTGCCCTAGGGAATCCTCCATGGCGGCGCTGCAGGCAGCGCCGCCATGGGGATTCCGACCCCCTTACCGCCAGCCTGGTTCTGGCGGTTTTGACCGCCAGAACCTGGCTGGCGGTAACGGGTGTCTTGGGGCCCCTGGGGGCCCACCAAGATTTTCAGTGTCTGCCAAGCAGACACTGAAAATCGAGACGGGTGCAACTGCACCCGTCGCACCCCTTCCATTCCGCCGGCTCCATTCGGAGCCGGCATCCACATGGAAGGGAGTTTCCCGCTGGGCTGGCGGGCGGCCTTCTGGCGGTCGCCCGCCAGCACAGCGGGAAACTCAGAATTACCGCGGCGGTCTTTTGACCACGCAGCGGTATTCTGACGGCGGGACTTTGGCGGGCGGCCTCCGCCGCCCGCCAAAGTCAGAATGACCCCCTGTGTACCCGTAACAAAACTCTCCTTGCACAAATAAGTTCTGTCTTCATTATATCGTTTACAAGATCTTACATCTCTACATAGCAAAATGTGGAAATTAAGCAAGCTGACAATGAGTTTGTGATGGGTTAATGTATTACAATGCTGATTTCAAAAAATAAGATTTGAACAGAAAAGAAGAAAAAATAAAGTGAAGGACTCAGTCATGGTGGATGAAATCATTGGATTACATGGCACATAATTAGGAGTCCAAGGTCCAGAGTGCTCCCCCCATTGGAATTGGTAGGTGGTTGAGGTCATTTCCTGGCAGTGCGGGGTGTCTTGCCATCCACACCTCCTGGATTCTTTGCTGGATGTCCCAGCTTTCTTGGGGGAGGGATTGCTGCCACAAGAGGCAGGGATGTCTGGGGCGGGTTCCTCTACTGACAGGGCCTCCCTTTCAGTGGCTGGCACTTATGTAGATGTGCCTGGTATTGATGAGAAAAAGGAAGGGGTAGATTGGTGTTCTACAGCCCTTCTCAGGGTGGTGTTAATGTACCTCATCACCCCTGTTAGGGACGGCATGTTGTTATTGTGGGCCTCTCACTGTTCGCGCATGTCCCTATGGATGTCTTTCTGGCAGACCCAGGAGTACGCACTATGGCCCATATTATACTTTTTTAGCACCGCATTTGTGTAATTTTTTGACACAAAAGTGGTGCAAACTTACAAAATACAAATGTATTTTGTAAGTTTGCACCGCTTTTGCGTCAAAACGCAGCGCAAATGCAGCGCTAAAAAGGTATAAATATGTGCCTATATGTCACTGGGGTCATCATGTGGTCAGTGCAGTGTGAGTGTGTCTGCTGCCAATGCCATTCTGGTTGTGAATCTTGAGGCCTTTGGATCATAGTTTTGTACACTGGGTAAGGTGTACTTCAATAGTTTCATCTTGGGTTAGCAGGTCAAAATGGAGCTAGATAGCCAAACACATCTCAGAGTTGAGCATGACTTGTATCTTTCTCACTCCCAGGTGAGTAAACTTCAATTGAGAGTTAAGACACAGGGGTATTTGGACACGTGAACACTGGGCTTGTGTTTGGAGTTAGAGAAACAGAGATTCCTGGCTTCAGCTATTAATTCATAAATGTCATCCCCCAGGTGGGTACACTTAATTTGCGATTTCACAAAGAAGGGTATTTGGAGAATTGAACACTGGACTGGTGGTTGGAGTGACAGTAACAGAGCCTCCTGGGAGTTGCAGTCATGACTCCCTATACTAAACACACTAAAGAAATGTTATTCTCCCAGGTGAGTACACTGCAATTGAGAGTTAAGACAAAGGGATATTAGGAAAGAGAACACTGGTCTGGTGTTTGGAGTATCAGAAACAGGGTCTGCTGGGAGTTGCAGTCACGTCAGTCCCTGTACTACAAACACTATACAAATATTATCCCTCCAGGTGAGTACACTTCATGTGTGAGTTACCAAACATGAGTCTTTGGAGAAGAGAACAGTGGGCTGGTGAGTGAAGTAACAGTGATGGACCCTCCTGGCCTTAGAAGTCATGTCACTCCCTCTACTACACACACTATTCAAATGGTATCCTCCCAGCTGAGTTAACTTACATTGAGAGTTGCCAAACAGGGCTCTTTCGATGAATGGACACAGTACTGCTATTTTGAGTTGCTGAAACAGTGCCTCCTGTGAGTTGCAGTCAGGTTATTCCATCTAGTTCACACGCATTGCCAATGTTCTCACCCCAGGTGAGTATTCTTCATTTGTGGGATGACACATAGGGGTTTATGGGCAAGGGACCACTGTGCTGGTGTTTGGAGTTACAGATACAGGGCCTGCTGGGAGTTGCAGACAGGTCTCTCTCTCTCTACTACACACACTTGACCAGTGTTCTCCCCCAGGTGAGCACACTACAATTGAGAGTTCACTAACAGACGTATTGTAGCGTGTGGACACCGTGCTACTGTTTGCAGTTTCAGGACTAGTGCCTGCTAGGAGTTGTAGTCATGTCAGTGCCTCTGGTACACACACTTGACGAATGTTATCTCTCTGGTGTGTACCCTTAAATTGATATTTGACAAATAGGTGTATTTGAACAAGTGACCACTGTTCTGGTGTATTGAGTTATGGAAACAGCAGTGCCTTCTGGGAGTTGGAGTCATGTTAGTCCCTGTACTACACACGCTATAAAAATGTCATCTCCCAGGTGAGTACACTTCAATTGTGAGTTGCAAATAGAGGTCTTTGGACAGGTGAACACTGGGCTGTTGAGTTGAGTAAGAGTAAATGAGGCAAAAGGTTAGCTATGAGCATGCATGCCATTACATTTTGGTGACATTTTTAGTGTTGTGACTTACCAGACTCCACTCCCCAAGGCATTCCTGACAAGCCCTCAAGATGCAGGATGGCCATGACCTTCTCCTTCCATGGAAAGAGTATTAATTGGGCACTTGGAGGGACACCGCCAATCTTCTTGGCCTGCAGCTGGAGACATGGGAATGGACCTTGCCCTTGAGGTCATTACGCCTCGTCCTGATCTCATCCTTTGTGCATAGGGTGTTGCCTACAGCACTCACTCTGTTGACTATCCTGTCCCACATTTTCATGTTCTTACTAAGAGATGTGTGCTGGATTTGTGCTCCAAACAATTGTGCCTCTACTCTTATGATTTTATCCACCATGACTCTTAACTCATCTTCTGAAAAACTTTGGAACGGGACATAGTGGAACATAAAAAACGGGTGACAGTGACTTACTATACAGGGAAATTGCAACAGGATGTGGATGGACACAATTATGTGCAGGGTGTTCATTAGGATGGTGAACATAATGGTGCCTTATCTATATACTCTACAAAATAAGGTGCTCTGGCTTCTGTATTTGGCATTGTAAATAAAAAGGACTGTGGTGTGTTAGGGGATGTGTTTTATAGAGTGCTTTGCACATGTGTACACTGTGGCAATGTATGTCAGCTGTGTTGTTTTCAAATTAATTCAATGTGCTGTTGTGTATTACTTTGATGAATGTAGACTGCCATGGTTCGGACCGCCATTGGTGACCGCCATGGGGGTCTGCCACGGCGACTGTATGCTTGTAAATAGCTCAGTGGTTGTTCACGGTGCTGCCGGCACTGGAAGTTAGATCGGCTATTTCTAGGCCTCCGCGCCGCTGGTGGTCTCCCTTTTTTGATTTGCGGTCGGCAGTCCTGCCTGTATAACTTCGAATAGGGCATTCTGAAAGTCCACCAACATGGTGGTCTTTTTGGGACGGCCAACATAGCGGTCTTGCGGTCTGACAGCCAAACTCATAATGAGGCCCAAAGTAGGGCAGGAAGTTGTGGTATACATATGTAATGGTTGGCCCGTGAAGGGGAAGGTTTCCAATGCAGCAGAATTATTTTGCCAAGTGAGTGTTCAGCTGTCAGTTGGGAATGGAATTTTGTTCTTGTCAGTGCCATCAGTGTTGAGTAGGAAGATTGTTAAACTTGCTCATTAGGACCACACTGGGATGAGTGGCACCAAGAGACGGACAAGGGCTGAGTATTGGTGATGGAAATGGACCGTGTGTGGGATGCAGCATACATGCATGTGTCCCATGTCCATAAAGTGGCAAGTCTCAAAGGATGTTAAAATACACATGGGTGATTTCTGGTAAGTCTGATGGACCATAGAAGAAAATTGCAATTGATGGGTCCATTGAACTTTTTGGACAGGTCCCTAAGTATGCAGGGGTGGTTGTTGACTATTTTTCATGGCAACCTGAAGTTCACTGGTCATGTAGATATCAAAGTTGTGGTTCATTTTCTAAGCAAACATTTTGACAGAGGAGTCATACCTGAAAACAATTTATCTGACAATTGTGTCCAATTAATTTCAGAAGACATGAAGAGATTTTTGTGGAAGTGTGGGGTAGAGCCATGGATGTCAATTCATCAAATTGCTGTGGGTAGCAGAAGTGACATCACATGCCCTTGGATCTTCACTTTCACTCACACACAAACTTACACAAACACAAAAATTCACACTTACACACACACCCTCTCAGATGAACACACTCTCACCCACAAGCATGCACTCAACATACATTTAAAGCCATTTTTACTTACCTCAGCTGGCATTGAAGGGCATATGCCAAGCTAATTGTCCTCCATGTTTATTACATTAATAGTGAACAAATATTATTATTCAATATTAGTGTAATACAAATGGACAGAAAACAAAGAGTACCAACTAATTTCCATGAGGACGCGCTGCAACTATGTTTCTTGCACTGAATTTGCCACGGGTCGCAAAGGCAGTCCCAAAGGTCACAAAGGGCAAGACATGTGTTGCAACTGGAACCCCTAGGAACCCTTAAATGACATCCATGAGTAGAGTATGAGCGAATGCCAGTTTATTATCCTCAAAGTAATGGTTTGGTAGAAAGGGAGATATAACACTTAAAGAAGGTCTGCAATTGGATTGAGCAGTGATGGTGAGTGGATGAAGGCACTGCGTAAGTTGATCTGGGCCTGTCAAACCACACCTGGAGGTCTCCCTTTGAGTTGATGAAAGGAAGAAAATCTTGTGCATTTTTGTCAAAGTGAAATGAGAAAAAGGTTAGATGTGAAGAGTGAAAGTGCTGTTGGAGATTAAGTGGTTGGTGATTGAGTGGGTGTTTTGAGAGGGCGAAAAGTGATTAAGGGAGAGTTCAAATTTTCTTCACTTCAGATCAGAGGAGTAAACAAGTATGGTCTTAAACTTTCCACGTTGTGTGAGGAATGGATGGAACATGGAACTGAGGGCCATATTTATACTTTTTGACGCACAACTGCGCCAACGCAGTTGTGCGTCAAAATTTTTAACGCCAGCTAACGCCATTCCAAAGCGCCATGCGGGCGCCTTATTTATTGAATGACGTTAGCCGGCGCAGCTGACTGGTGTGCGTCAAAAAAAATGACTCACACCAGGCAGCGCCGGCGTAGGGGAAAATGGAGCTTGGGCGTCAAAAAATGGGGCAAGTCAGGTCTGAGGCAAAATTTTGGCCTCAACCCGATTTGCGCCATTTGTTTTGACGCCCAACCCCCATTGAAATGACTCCTGTCTTAGCAAAGACAGGAGTCATGCCCCCTTGCACAATGGCCATGCCCAGGGGACTTATGTCCCCTGGGCATGGTCATTGGGCATAGTGGCATGTAGGGGGGCACAAATCAGGCCCCCCCTATGCCACAAAAAAATTACGAAAAAAATACTTACCTGAACTTACCTTAAGTTCCCTGGGATGGGTCCCTCCATCCTTGGGCGTCCTCCTGGGGTGGGCAAGGGTGGCAGGGGGTGTCCCTGGGGGCATGGGAGGGCACCTCTGGGCTCCTTCCGAGCCCAGAGGTCCCTTAACGCCTGCCCTGACCAGGCATTAAAAAATGACGCAAAAGCGGCTGGACGTCATTTTTTAAGGCCCGCCCACTCCCGTGCGTCATTTTTGCACAGGAGTTTAAATAAGGCGCACATGCCTTAGAGTCATTTTTTAGAAGGGAACGCCTACCTTGCATATAATTAACGCAAGGTAGATGTCCACGCTAAAAAATGACCCAAACTCCAAGATCTTTGGCGCTAGATGGGTCTAATGCCAAAGTATAAATATGGAGTTAGCTTTGCGTCGGATTTGCGTAAAAAAAAACGACGCAAATCCGGCGCAAACAGAGTATAAATATGCCCCTGAGTTTGGGAGGAAGGAGTGAAATGAGGTTGCGTGATTTGCAGGGAGGGATGGAACTCTGGGATCACAAAGGGCCACCTTGTCTTAAAAGGTACGAAGATTTCATTGTGTACTGATTTGCATATTCCCCTATTTTCTAAATGGAACTATGATGCATTCTATGTATATTTTTGTTATTTATTGTAGAGTTTTAGGGGCATATTTATAAAGCCCTAGCGCCACCTTGCGCCACATTAACGCCATTATTTTGTACGTTAATGTGGCCCAACCATGCCGAAATCCCCATGCCTTATTTCAGGGTGGCGCAATGCATGCATTGCGACACTCTGGATCCCTTTGCACTACATTATGCTTGCGCCAGGCATATTGTATGCAAAGTGGGGGTGATCACCCGTTAGGGGAATTGGAAAAATGGCGTAAGGAAATCTATGAGATTTTCTTGCGCCTTTTTTTATGGCACTTTTAGTGCCTGCTCAAGAGCAGGCGTTAAAAGGGGGCTTTAATTTTTTAGAATGGGGCCCTATGTTCTCTGCAGGAGTAGCGCCAATATTTTGGTGCTACTCCTGCAGAGTACATCAATAGTGTCATGAAAAATGACGCTATTGCCCCCTACCCTGCACCACGATGCACCATATTTTAAATGCGGCATACACAACATGGTGGTAGGGGGGTGTTAAGGGGCACAGGGAAAGTGGCGCTGCACTTAGTGCAGCAACACTTTCCATAGATTAACCCCTTAGTTTACCCGATCTGTATTAATATTATTGATACTGTTATTATATATTTCTAGCTGTTAAGGCTGTGCTGTGGAGGAAGTGTTGGAGTGCTTCCGTTCTAAAATGAAACAAGGCAGATCCGTGGTGGCAGATGGACTCCCTCTAGTACAGTTGGAAATAATAAGTCTTAACTGCTATTTACCTGCAATGTTTACACATCTTTTCACTGAACCAGTCCTGACCAGGTTAGCCTACCACTCATGATGTCGTGATCGTGGCCATCCCTAAATGGCTCCAGCAGAATCGCATCCCTACTGTTTACAGGTCCAGGCCCTACCTTTTGATAAATATTACTTTTGTATTTCAAGATTTTGCTACCCTTGTTGATACTCAGTCATTTGTCTAATCTAGAGCCTGTGCGTGGATGGCAAAAATATAATGTTACTAGGATTGAATTTAGCCTAACACAGCTTCAGTATTCCAAATGGCTTCAGGGCTATCCGTTCACTGTTACTTAGGGCCAGATTTACTAATAAATGACACAGTACTGTGCTGCGCCAAAATTGGCAGCACTGCATTGCGTCTTTTTAGAAATGCAGGGATGCACAGTATTTATTAGAAGACAGTGCACCCCTGTCTTTCCCCTGGGCTGGCGTTAAATTGAGTTGCCTAGTGCCAACACAGGCATCCTTGCACCACTGAGCCAGGGATGTTGCATTAACATGGCAGATGTACTGGTCTGCCAAACACACCGTCTGCACATTCATGGAATGTTAACTCTTGTTCACTCCTGCTGGGGGGTACCAAGGCCACATGTGTCCTATCAATGACACCTATGATATTGGGGATATGTCCCAGGGCATAGAAGTCACCTTTCACTGTAGGCAAATCCTCCACCTGAGGGAAAACAATGTAGCTCCGCATGTGTTTCAGCAGGGCAGACAACACTCTGGACAACAGGTTGGAAAACATAGGCTGGGACATCCCTGATGCTATGACCACTATTGTTTGAAAAGACCCACTTGCTAGGAAATGGAGTACTGACAGCACCTGCACTTGAGGGGGGATTCCTGTGGGATGGCGGATAGCTGACATCAGGTCTGGATCCAACTGGGTACACAGTTCTAGGATAGTGGCACGATCAAGCCTGTAGGTGATGATCACATGTCGCTCCTCGATTGTCGACCGGTCCACCAGCGGTCTGTACACCGGAGGATGCTGCCATCTCCTCACATGCCCCAGCGGACAGTGCCTATGGAGGAGAAAAGTGAACAAGGAGTCAACCCACTCTGAGGTACGTAAACACAGCTTACTCTGAAAATATTAGCAATTCGAAATTTGCATGTATGAGTGTTTAGGCAAGGCCTAGGTATGTGACGCAGTAACAAATAATGCCATGTGGGCCCATGAAATTGCAGCTGCCTGACCTGTAAGGGGGGACAATGTGATATGAGGTAACTGCGCTGGCATTATACATCGTCGCGGTAGGAGGTCGAAGACCTCGGCACAATTCTGCATTGGTTAACATTGGACCCTATGGGTCCCAGGAGCCTATGACGATGTACTCCGACGGTGATGGTACGCACCCCCGCGGACGTGACCGCCATTTTCTATCTGTTCAATCACTCGATACCTGATCTTCGACAGGAGAGGACCTACACTGCAAGTGCTGCTGTGACCTCAGTCTGGAAGAGACAATGGCTTGTGTGTCTGGGGAAAGGACCCCTGCCTTCAGCACGGAAGAGTTGGAGAAACTTGTGGATGGGGTCCTCCCCCAGTACACACTACTCTACGGTCCTCCAGACAAACAGGTAAGTACACTGTGAGCATGCTGTATGGGCAATGCCTGAGTGGAGTGGGGCGGATGAAAGATAGGGGGGGGGGGTGAGAATGAGGCATACATGAAACGACGGCGAGTGAATGTGCGTCCTGGCAAGGGTAGGGATGCGGGCCAATGACTGTGACGGTACAGTTGGTAAATACTTCTCTTTTTCCCGGGTACAATTCCTGTAGGTCAGCGCCCACCAGAAGAAGGACATTTGGCATGTCATCGCCAAGGAAGTCCGAACCCTGGGGGTCTACCACAGACAGAGCACCCACTGCCGGAAAAGAAGGGAGGACATTCGCCGCTGGAGCAAGAAGACAGCGGAGGCCCAGCTGGGGATGGCCCCCCAACGTGGGAGGGGTGCCCGTCGTACCATGACCCCCCTGATGTTCAGGATCCTGGCGGTGACGTACCCGGAGTTGGATGGGCGCTTGAGGGCATCACAGCAGCCACAAGGGGGTGAGTACACTCTCATTCTGCTGATTTTGCGCGCAGTGGAGGTGTCTGGGTGGGGGAGGTGGGCTGTGGGTTCCCTTAGGCCAGTTTAGTAGTTAAGCTCCTTTCTTCAGGCAGGCCCTGTGGCACCCCACCTGTGTACAGTGCCAACTACACCTAGTCAGGCTCCTGCGACATCCATGTATGCAAAAAACGTCCATAGCCTTGTAAGCCATGTCCCAGGGATTGAATAGTGGACTCCAAGTGCGCGGTGTAGTGCAGGGGGCTTCTGTGTCTGTCGTGTCCGCCAACGTTAGCGGTATTGCATGCGCTCAACATGTCTTTCTTCTGTCTCCCCCCACCCCCTTTTTGTGGTCTCCCTGTTCTTGTGTGCATTAGCATCATCAGGCGGAGGAGCAGTGGCACCGGAGCAGGAGGGGGCTGCATCCCACATGGCTCTGGAGGGCGACACTACGGAGTCTGAAGTCACCAGTGGGATGGAGGGCGAGGGGAGCTCCACGGCGGGGACAGGAGCTGACCCCAGCGATACGGACTCCTCCTCTGACGGGAGCTCCCTTGCGGTGGCATCCCCATCTGTGCCCCCCGCATCTACAGGTACAGCCGCCACCCCCCTACCAGCACCGCCCTCCCAGCAGCCCCTCAGCGTTTGCCCCGTGCCCGCTCACCCAGGAGGGTGGGCATCACATTTGCCCCAGGCACCTCAGGCCTGCCCCAGTCACCCCTACTGCCCTCAGTGAGGAGGCCATTGACCTCCTCAGGTCCCTCACTGTTGGGCAGTCTACCATTTTGAATGCCATCCAGGGTTAGAGAGGCAGTTGCAACAGACCAATGCATACCTGGAGGGCATTCACTCTGGTCAGGCAGCCCTTCAGAGAGCTTTTCAGACTCTGGCCTCAGCACTGATGGCAGCCATTGTCCCTGTCTCTAGCCTCCCCCTCCAACTTCCTCCACCCAGACCCACACCCCTGTACCTCAGCCTATCCCAAGGACACCATCAGACCAGCATGCACCCACCTCAACACACAAGGGAAGTTCTGGCAAACATAAGCACCACACATCCCACAGGCACTCACTCAAGCATCACAAACATGCAGACACACCAGCATTCACTGCCTCCACTGTGTCCCCCTCCTCGTCGTCTCCCTCCTCCCTCACTGTCTCATCTACAGTCACACATGCATGCACTACATCCTCAGGTACTACGTCCATCACCAGCACACCCACCACCACACCCTGCTCACGTGCAGTCACCACCCCCACTACCATTCACACATCCCCTGTGTCCTCTCCCAGTGTGTCTGTGAGGCCACCTCCCAAGGTACACAAACGCAGCCACACACCCACCCAACAGCCATCCACCTCACGACAGCCTACAGCCCATGCACCTTCACCCAAAGTTACCAAACGTACACCACCTACAACCACAACCTCTTCCTCCACTCCCAAACCCCCTCCAGCTACCTGTCCCAGTGTTCCTAAGAAACTTTTCCTGGCCAGCCTTGACCTCTTTCCCTCACCTCCCCCACCTCTTCAGTCTCCTAGGGCCTGACTCCCCAGGTCACAACCTAGCACCTCAGCCACAACATCGGCGGGACCAGTGGTGCCAGTAGTCACCGGATTATGGAGTGCACCAGACAGTAGGGCAGCCAGTGTGGCAAGGAGCCACAGCACGGACAGTCCCCCACCTGTCAAGCATAAAACGTTGGACAGTGCCCGGCGGGAGAGGGGAAAGAAATCAGCCACCAAAGCCGCTCCCAGGGGCACAGTTGGGAATGTGAAGACAGCTGCGACACCATCCAAGGTGGGGAAGGGGCACATTAAAACCGGCAAGTCTGGGAAAATCAGCACGGCGGACAAAACCGCCAGCAGCCCCGCTGCCCAGGAGAAGACCGCCAGCAGCAGCCCCGCTGCCCAAGACAGGACCGCCAGCAGCCCTGCTGCCCAGGAGAAGACCGGCAGCAGCCCGCTGCCCAAGACAGGACCACCAGCAGCACCGCAGGCCAGGAAAAGACCACCACCAGCAGAACCGCTGCCCAAGACACCACCGCCAGCAGCACCGCAGGCCAGGACAAGACCGCCACCAGCAGAACCGCCAATGATTCCGATGCTTCTGAGGCCGCCACGGGCAGGATGAAGCACTCTGGGCACCAAGCCCCCTCCAGAACCAGTGGAGAAAGGCATCCACTACCTCAGTGCTTGGCAGGATGAAGCACTCTGGGCACAAAGCTCCCTCCAGAACCAGTGGAGAAAGGAATCCACTACCTCAGTCCTTGGCAGGATGAAGCACTCTGGGCACAAAGCCCACTCTGGGCACAAAGTCCCCTCCAGAACCAGTGGAGAAAGGCATCCACTTGAGAGACCGTGGCTTTGCACTCCGCAGGATTGATCAGTGGGCAAACCACCCACTGTAGAGAGTTGAGAGACTGTGGCTTTGCACTCCCCAGGATTGATCAGTGGGCAAACCACCCACAGTAGAGACTTGAGAGACTGTGGCTTTGCACTCTGCAGGATTGATCAGTGGGCAAACCACCCACTGTATAGACTTGAGAGACTGTGGCTTTGCACTCCCCAGGATTGATCAGTGGGCAAACCACCCACTGAAGAGACATGAGAGACTGCGGCTTTGCACTCCCCAGGATTGATCAGTGGGTAAACCACCCACTGTAGAGACTTGAGAGACTGTGGCTTTGCACTCCGCAGGATTGATCAGTGGGCAAACCACCCACTGTAGAGACTTGAGAGACTGTGGCTTTGCACTCCCCAGGATTGATCAGTGGGCAAACCACCCACAGTAGAGACTTGAGAGACTGTGGCTTTGCACTCCGCAGGATTGATCAGTGGGCAAACCACCCACTGTATAGACTTGAGAGACTGTGGCTTTGCACTCCCCAGGATTGATCAGGGGGAAAACCACCCACTTTAGAGACTTGAGAGACTGTGGCTTTGCACTCCCCAGGATTGAACAGTGGGCATGGAGCCCCCTAGTGGATCTGGCGTCGTGCACTCAACAGGCTGAGGTGCCCCCCCACCCTTCCCTTCCCCCTGATGTGCCTGTTTTATTTCTATCTGATGCCCCTTCACTGTTCTCTCCATCTTGTTCGGGTATTGAGTGTGGGCCTCGCCCATGCCTTTTGGGCCCAGTGATCCACGGACTATGATGGTGGAATCCCTTGGACTTGTGTTCTTGGTGTATATAATTGTATATAGTATAAATGTATATATTTGTAAATATTTTTGATGTATGTAATTGAATATATCACAATTATTTGGCTCATTTCCTTTTGTCCTTGCATTCTTCCAGAGGGTGTTGGGGGGTGTAACTGTAATGTATCAATATGTATTAGTGTGTGTGTTGTAGTGGGTGAGGGGGGGTGGGGATGTTGCGTGTTGCGTATGTGTGTCACTGTTTTTTCCCTCCCCTGTGTCATAGGTGCAGTACTCACCGTGGTCTTGCCGCCGGCGTTCGTGCTCCTGGTAGAGGAGCAGGAAGATAAAGGCTGGGAGTATCTGAAGTTCCGGTTCCATGGCGTCCTGGTTCCTTGTGGGGTGTGTAGAGGTGACCGTTTCCCCTTCGAAGTCCTGTTTCCGCCGTGTTTTTGTTCGCGGTGAATCTGCCCCGTAAAAGGTGGCGGATTGGTGGGTTGTAATAATGTGGGTGGTACATTGTCTTCCGCCTGTCTGTTGGCGGTTACCGCTGCGGTGTTTGTTTGTACTGCCGTGGCGGTCGGAGTGTTAAAGTGGCGGTCTATGTTGGCTGTTTCCGCCACGGTCGTGATTCCAATTTTTTTACTGCCGGCCTGTTGGCGGTTTTACCGCCGCTTTAACACCGACCACCAGGGTTGTAATGACCACCATAGTCACAGAATGGTTTAATTCCTACTTTCTAAAAGTGGCACTGTCAGACTAACAATCTAAAAACCACCTTCACTAACAGATGTATTTGTAAATTGTGAGTTCAGAGTTCCCATTCTCCATATTTCTATCAGCTTTAAAAGGGAAGCTGCACTTTAGGAATATTTAAAGGCAGCCCCCATGTTAACCTATGAGAGGGACAGGCCTTGCAACAGTGAAAAACAAATTTGGCAATATTTCACTGTTAGAAAATGTAAAACACATTAGTACACGTCCCACCTTTAACATACACCACACCCTGTCCATGGGGCTACCTAGGGCCTACCTTAGAGGTGTCTTACATGTATAAAAAGTGAAGGTTTAGGCTTGACAAGTGGGTACACTTGCCAAGTCGAACTGGCAGTGCAAGACTACACACACAGACACTGCAAGGGCAGGTCCGAGACAGATTTACAGGGCTACTCATGTGGGTGGCACAATCAGTACTGCAGGCCCACTAGTAGCATGTGATTTTGAGGCCCTATGCACCTCTAATGCACTTTACTAGGGACTTACTAGTAAATGAAATATGCCAATCAGGGATAAACCAATCACCAATACAATTTACACAGAGAGCATATGCACTTTAGCATTGGTGAGCAGTGGTAAAGTGCCCAGAATCCTAAAGCCACCAAAAACTGGTCAATAAAAATAGAAGGAGGCAGGCAAAAAGTTTGGGGATGAACCTGCAAAAAGGATAGGTCAGGTCCACATATATATATACATATATATATATACATATATATATGTATATATACATATATATATATATATATATATATATATGAAAAACGATACCTTAAGGTTCATTAAGGCAACCAGCACTCCGCGAATGGAAAAACAAAGGTTTATTTAAACAAACAGGAACGCGTTTCGTCGTTACCGCTTTCATCAACCTGCGGGCTGCCATTTTGGCCCCCTTTATATATCCTACGTGTTTGGCTACAATCAGTTCACTTAAAGCAACACAATAAATTTAAAATATAGTATGTGAAAAAAGGGCAAATGAGTAAATTACAGAAAAACACTGCATAAATGCAAGTTAATAAGTAAACAATGTCTATGTGATATGTTTGTCACCTATTTAAACTTGGTAGAAAAAATGAGTAAATCTATTGAAATTTTAAAGAAATATGTGTCCATTCCCCTTCAATGGTTCACACTGAGTCATCTACTTGATCTGTTTAACAACAGTTAGAACTGATAACAAGACTATGATACACAAAAAGTGATAGAATTTATCAAAGTCGTATAGACTTGTTTTTATTTATACGGAAATTGAAACTGTTAAAGATCCATACAGCTAAAAGAAAGAGGACGTTATCACAGGGAGATAATATTGAAGGGACAAGTACAAACATGGAGAGGGAAATAAGTCACAATTTATTAATTGAAGATGTAATGTTAATGAGAGATCTATGGGAGTTGGAAGACAGTTCAATGGAGAAATTGGATGAAGAACAAGTAATTGGCAGACTGGAATCAGAGGGTGTGTGTTCAGATAAAGAAGGGACATCAGGCTTGAAGCCTAAGTCTAGAACTGTTCCATCACCCAGTGGAGATATGATCGATCAATTTTCAGATACTTTAATTAAAGGACTTAAGGGGGCCAAAATGGCGGCCCGCAGGTTGATGAAGGTGGTAAAGCCGAAACGCGTTCCTGTTTTGTTTAAATAAACCTTTGTTTTTCCATTCGCGGAGTGCTGGTTGCCTTAATGAACCTTAAGGTATCGTTTTTCATGTCAGACGTGGTGGCGCGTGTCTAATCCTAACACCATTGGCGTTCGGGTGCGGCGAGGGAAATGCTGAATCAAGTGTTGGTTGATATATATATATGTATATATATATATATATATATATATATATATATCAGCCAAAGGTAATCCTGTGTTCCTTCCAGCGCTCGCCTATCGAGGTTGGTGCTCAGTTAATGCGCACAGGAACCCATTTTAAACCACTCCAAAAGCATTATATATATAAAGCAAAGTCTGGCACTCCTTACAAAAATGTCTTGGCCTTCATTTATTCCAAAATTCCATAAAGCAGAAACATAGGGCATATATATATATATATATATATATATACACACACACAAAAAAAACATAAAAACATAAAAGAGATCTCTGGGTAGTTCCTAAGTTTATGTGGAGAGTAGCTCAGTAAGGAGCACCCTGCAACACCAGCGACAATCTAAATTTGCTCACCTCAAATGTCTGTCTATCTAGCAAAGTTTTTAAGCATAGGATGAGCGCAGTGCTATCCACCCTGAGCTAGTTATTGACAAAGGGGGTCATTACAACATTGGCGGTAAAATCCGCTTACCGCCATGCAGAAGACCGCCAAAACACTGCCACGGCCGCGGAATTCTGCCACAGCTATTATGACCCACATCTCGGAATCCGCCGAAATTCAGACACCCACACAAGTCCGCCACACCAAAGGTCAGTGATAAACTGGCAAAAACAATTCCTCCACCGTCACGCCAACAGAAACACGCCCATGCTATCATGACCCACAAATCCAAGCAGCGGTCTTTCAACCCCGGTATTCCATTGGCGGTACACACTGCTGCGCTCAAAATACACACATCTCCAAAACACCGCCACATTGGACAATTCAAAATACACACACCTGATACACATACAAACACCACTCCCACACACCCAATTCAATATAAAACACACACCCACATCACCCACAAACCCCTAAGACCAGAAATTTTGAGGCAGCAGAGAGACAGAGAGCACAGCAATTGAGAACCCCACCACACAGAGGCACACAACACCATCACCCATACAACATTCCACGCACAAAACACCACACACCACTACACATCACCACACACTTCAACACTTACACCACCCCACACATCACCCACACCACCCCATGTCACGCCAAAGACATCCCCGGTTTTCCGAGGAGCAGCTCAGGGTCATGGTGGAGGAAATCCTACGGGTAGAGCCACAGCTATTTGGCTCACAGGTGCATCACACCTCCATAGCCAGGAAGATGGAGCTATGGCGCAGAATCGTGGACAGGGTCAACACTGTGGGACAGCATCCAAGAAATCGGGAGGACATCAGGAAGAGGTGGAACGACCTACGGGGGAAGATGCGTTCTGTGGTCTCCAGGCACAACATCGCGGTACAGCGGACTGGCGAAATGAGACCACCCTGATTGTCCTCCCACTGTCCCACTTTGTTACCCTGTCCATACTTAAACTGCCCCAGCTCCACTTCCTATGCGGTGGCATCCCCATCTGTGCCCCCCGCATCTACAGGTACAGCCGCCACCCCCCTACCAGCACCGCCCTCCCAGCTGCTTCTCAGCGTTCGCCCCATGCCCGCTCACCCAGGAGGGTGGGCTTCACCTTCGCCCCAGGCACCTCAGCCCCTGCCCCTGTCACCCCTGCTGCCCTCAGTGAGGAGGCCATTGACTTCCTCAGGTCACTCACTGTTGGGCAGTCTACCATTGTGAATGCCATCCAGGGTGTAGAAAGGGAGTTGCAACACGGTAATGCATTCCTGGAGGGCATTCATTCTGGTCAGGCTGCCCTTCATCGAACCCTGCAATCTCTGGCCTCAGCACTGATGGCAGCCATTGTCCCTGTCTATAGCCTCCCCCCTCCAACTTCCCCCACCCAGACCCAATCCCCTGTACCCCAGCCTATCCCAAGCACACCATCAGACAAGCATGCATACACCTCAACACACACAAATAGCTCAGGCAAACATAAGCACCACACAACCCACAGGCACTCACGCAAGCATCACCCACATACAGACACAGCAACATCCACTGCCTCCACTGTGTCCCCCTCCTCGTCGTCTCCCTCCTCCCTCCCAGTGTCGTCTACACTCTCACCTGCACGCACTACATCTACAGGCACTAGGACTCGCACCAGAACACCCAGAACCACACCCCGCTCACCTGCACTCCCCACCCCCACTACCATTTACACGTCCCCTGTGTCCACTCCCAGTGTGTCTGTGACGCCCCCTCCCAAAGTACCCAATCGCGGGCACCCACACACCCAACATCCATCCACCTCACAACAGCCTCCAGTACCTGCACCTGCATCCAAATCTCCTAAAGTTACACCTCCTACAACCACCTCCTCTTCCTCCACTCCCAGACCCCCTCCAGCTACCCATCCCAGTGTTCGTCAGCAACTCTTCCTCAGCAACGTTGACCTCTTTGCCCCCACCCCCACCCCTCCAATTGATAGGTCCCGTAGTAGCACCTCAGCAAAAAAAAGTCCAGTACCAGTGGTGCGTGTTAAAGGTGTGTGGAGTGCACCGGCCACCAGGGCAGCCAGTGTGACACGGAGCCAAAGCACTGCCAGCCGACCCCCTGTAAAGCACCTGAAGTTGGAAAGTGTCCGACGGGACAGGGTGAAGACTCCTGGCGGCAAAACTGCACACAAGGGTCCCAGGGGAATTGCAGAGTCAGCTGTGACTCCTCCAAAGGTGGTGAAGGGCCAGAAGAAGTCTGCACAGTTTGGGAAGAGCAGCACGGAGGAGAAGGGCGCCATCCTCCCCGGCGGCCGGGGCGCCACCGCCAGTACCATCGTCACTGGTCCGGAGACCACCGCCAGAGCCAGTGCCCAGGAGGGCAGCACAATCGTCACTGGTCCGGAGACCACCGCCAGAGTCAGTGCCCAGGAGGGCCCCGGCAGCCACAGCCCCGCTGGGCAATGAGGGACTGTCATGCCACACACCAATGCACAGGTCAAAGACCGCCATGGCAAAGCACAGCTGAACAGGGAAAACACCGCCATGGTGAAGACCGATGAACAGGGCAAAGCACCGCTGAACAGGGCAAAGCACCGCTGAACAGGTCAGAGACCGCCATGGCAAAGCACCGCTGAACAGGGCAAAGCACCGCTGAACAGGTCAGAGACCACCATGGCAAAGCACCGCTGAACAGGGAAAACACCGCCATGGTGAAGACCGCTGAACAGGGCAAAGACCGACATGCCAAAGCACCGCTGGACAGCGAAAAAACCACCACATCAAGCATCGTTATCCTATGTGCAGCTGGGACAGTGACGGAACAGGAACTGTCACGGGGATCCTGATGCAGTCTGGGCACCAGTCCCCCTCCAGAACCAGTGGAGACTGTTATCCACTTGAGAGACTGTGGCTTTGCACTCCCCAGGATGGTACAGTGGGCAACCCACCCACTGTAGAGACTTTAGAGACTGTGGCTTTGCACTCCCCAGTATGGTACAGTGGGCAACCCACCCACTGTAAGGACTTGAGAGACTGTGGCTTTGCACTCCCCAGGATGGTACAGTGGGAAACCCACCCACTGTAGAGACTTGAGAGACTGTGGCTTTGCACTCCCCAGGATACATCAATGGGCATGGAGCCCCGTCGTGGATCTGGCGTGGTGCTGTAATCCGGCTGAGGTGCCCCCCCTTCCCTTCCCCCTGAGGTGCCTGTTGTATTTCTATCCGATGCCCCTGCAGTGTTCTATCCGTTTGTGGACAGGTATCTAGTGTGGGCCTCGCCCACGCATTTTGGGCCCAGTGGTGCACGGACATTGATATGTGCATACCTGCACTACTTCTCGTAATGTATAAAATCTGGAATGTGTATATATATCTGTATATATTTGGTAACTGTAATTTGATACATTACAATGTTTGAACTGATTTCCTTTTGTCTTTGCATTCTTCCGGGGGGGTTGTGGGTTGTTACTGTGATGTTTGGAAATGCATTGGTGTGTGTGATGTAATGTGCAAGGGTGGGGGTGTTGCGTGTGTGTCCCCCTGACTTTTGCCTCCCCCCTCTCCTATGTCGTATGTGCAGTACTCACCGTTGTCTTCGGCACCGCTGTTGCTGGAGTTGCTGGAGTTCGTAGACGAGCAGGAAGACAAGGGCAGAGAGTATTTGTAGTTCCGGCTCCATGGTGTCCTCCTTCCTCCTGGAGTGTGTTAAGGTGAGCGTTTTCCCAGTGCAAAAGCTGCTTCCGCCGTGTTTTTATCCACGGTGAATCCGCCCCGGAAAAGGTGGCGGATTGGCGGGTTGTGATACTATGGGCGGTACATTGTCTTCCACCTGTCTGTTGGCGGTGACCGCCGCGCTGCTTGTCTGTACCGCCGTGGTGGGCAGAGTGTTAAAGTGTCTATGTTGGCGGTTTCCGCCACGGTCATAATTCCCTTTTTTTGTCCGCCGGCCTGTTTGCGGTATTACCGCACCTTTAACACCGTCCGCCAGGGTTGTAATGACCACCAAAGTCTTTTGCCATTTATACAGCAAAATCTTTAAGTAGAGAATTGTATTACAGCTTTAGACTGGTAGAATACCATCCAAAACAACCTGGAATGAGTAAAAGCAACCACTGACACATGTTTTGCTCTCATTAGAGCTCTTCAGTGAGGTTAGCTTTGTTCAGACACAAGGGAGCACTCACTATAATTCAAAACAAAGCCCTTTCAGGGTTAGAGTGAAGCATAAATTATGCAAAAAAGAAGAGAGAACTCTGGGTAGTTCCGAAGCTTAGGTGGAGAGCAGCTCCAGTAGGAGCACTCTGCAACACCAGCAACACTATAGATTTGCTCACCTCAAATGTCTGTTTATCTAGCAAAGTTTTTAAGTGTAGGATCAGCGCAGTGCTATCCATGCTGAGCTAGATAGGCACAAAGGCCCAGATTTATGAAAAATGACACACAACTGTGCTAGTGCAGTTGTGCATTATTTTATTTTTTTAACGTGAGCTAGTGTTATTCCTTTGCGCCTTCATGCTCCTTATTTAAGAAATGATGCATGATAGTGCTAAGGAATGGTTAGCATTAAGAAAATGACATTAACCATTGCAATATGCCATAAGGAAATATGACGCCAATGCTGCAAAAGTGGCGCCAGACAGTTTTGCGGCACGTATATATGTCGCAAAATGGGTAGCAACATTTTTTTACCGCATTAGCGTCAAAACAAAACGGACAAGAAAAAAGTGCAAATTGAAGAGAAAATTGAGGTTTCAAGCCAGGAGAGATCCCAGGGAGGCCCCAATCACCCAAGTACCAACCAGGAGGGTCTGGAAAAGTCCCAAGAGAAGAAAAAGCGCAAGTGTTGTTTTAGTCAGGAGGAACAAAACATCCTGGTCAGAGAGGCGACGGAGCACCAACACCAGCTCTTCATCACCTCCAAATTGCCATTTGGTAGGAGAGACGCAATATGGCAGCAAAAAGTAGACAAAGTCAATAGCGTGTCAGAGATGAAGAGGACTGTCACAGAGTGCAAGAAGCACTGGCATGATGGCAAGCACAGGACTAAGGAGAAACCCGACAGGAACCAAAAGGCAGCACTGCAGACTGAAGGTGGAAGTCCCGCAACACAGGAAGACCTGAATGAGCTGGAAGAGATGGTAGCGCGGTCATCCCAGAGGAGCAGGTCACTGGAATTGCAGGACTGGACAGCGCAGACTATCAAGAACCACCACAAATGCAGGGTAAGTTGCTGGGGGGGAACATCTGGAATCCCACAAATAGCAGAAGGGGGACACACTCAATGCATGCTAAAGGGTTGCATCGGTACACATAGGCCCCGAATCAACACGCGCCATCCCCACCCAAGCCACACATGTGCTGATGCTATGGTTGTGCTACGCACTCCAACATATACACATATACACAACGTCAACATAGGCCATTCACTATGGCAATACTCCACCATGTAAATATGCAGCACATTGCCTGGAAGGGCCGTGCAAATAGTGTGGCTGTGGCTATGTCATGACAACATCCATTGCATATTGTCAAAGCCCCTGTACCAACACAACGTAGACATCAGCGACTAGGACGGAAGTCAATACCACCCCTGGGGTGGTGTGAGGGTGGTGTCTGTGGCCAAAATGCTTCCCTTCCTCCTTGTCACATTGCTTTCACTCATGTGTGCTGCATCTTGCAGGACACATTGAAATGCCACCTTAATAAAAAAAGGTTGTACATGTGGAGGAAGGGACACCTCCCTGCACATGAACAAATCATCCCCTTAAGGCAGGCAACCCTTCATCATGCTGCAACAATGCCTGTGTTGATTCAGGGAGAACAAATCTGTGCAGGTGCAGGGGGAATTGCAGGGCTGTACCCTATTCAAGTAAACATGGCACATCCCTGTGTATCTAAACTGCTGCAGTGTACTGCAATACAAATTGCAGCTGCCCTGAGCCTTGCCACATGAGAAAAATCTGCCCTAAAGCTTGAAACCTGTGGAACACAACCCATACAGGGTGAACCCACAAGAACTCAGAGACAACCATATGCGCCATATGGGTGGGGCCACAAAATAAAACACATACAACACAATGAGCATGTCTGTGTACATCATGTGTTTAGCTGTACCAGTAGCTGCAATCTCACCATCTGACAAAATAGAAGCCCAGATCAAACAGAAAATGATGGTGCATGCAGCTGTGCCAAACTAGGCAGCATCACACCCCATAATTTTCAAAACCTAGGGATGCGCCATATTCATGAGAATACTGCGCACCCCTGTGTACCCCTCTATGCAAGCAGTAAATTAGCTATTGTGTGCCAATGCAGCCATCCTTGCACCATAGTGCAAGGATAGCAGCATTGAGGGGGAGATTGTTTTTGTGCAGGAAGGAACACCTTCCTGCACAACAACAAACTAAAATGGCGATTTGCTCTTACTATGTGTCCTGCAGAATTCAGCACACAGAGAAAAAGCAAAAAATCCAGTAGAAATGTAAGCATTACTCCTAGATTTGCCATGCTAATGCCACCCCTGGGCTGGCATTAGATTCTGGCACAGCTTCCAGTTTACGAAAAGTCGTAAATCTGAAGCAATGTCAAAACGCAATGGGTGAGGCTATGGCACACCCACAGCAAAACCTATTGCACACAACTTCCACGCGAAGTTCTGCTTTTGAAGGGGCCATATATACAAGATGACGTTAAGGCACAAAAATGGCTTTATGCCACCTTGTAAATTAGGCGCAGAGCATTGCAACACCGGAACCTCAGCAAAGTGACACTCGGATGGCCCTCCGGGCACCTAAATATGCCCCAAAATACATTGTAAGCTTGACCCATGTGTGATGCACAATGCTACACGGGTACAACTACAACCTTGGGTCAGTAACATGTCACTAAGCCTCCAGTGGCAACTAAATGATGTGCCATGTCAACAGCCAAAACAATCTAAGATTTACTTTACACTATCTCATTGCAGAGGATGATGGCTTACTTCCTGTAGATCTGCCTGTCCTGGATTTTACACATGACATAGATGACCAGCTGCCAACCATCAATGAACAGTCTCTTCAGGATGTCCTAGGATCCCTCAAGACGCCCCCTCCAGTCACAGAGAGTAAACAGTGTTGTGGGGCCTCCATATGAACCACCCTGCTACCAACACACATCACCAGCCAGTACTCCCACAGCCCTGGACTCCAAGGGCCCAGAGACCACCTTTCAGAGGACAGTGGTAGGAGTCCAGTGGGAGCTGGCCAAGCAGGTGTGGGTTGGGATGGAGACCATGGCAGGCAGCCTAGAGGGAGTGCAGATGTGCCTCAGTCCAAATAAGGACAACTCACTTGCCATCAGAGATACCTACTCGTGGACTCCAGCGGTCTCTGGCCGACATAGCTGCTGTCATGAGGCAGAGGCTCCAACAATTGCCCTCCCAAACTGGCAGCAGCATAACAGACAACAGGCTGAGGGCACTGCAGAATACCCTGGAGTCTATAGAGTGGGAAGCGGCCTCCCTCAGGGACAACATGGCTACCTGCCACTGTGATGTTGCTGCAGTGGTGAAAAATCAGAAGCTCATCCTTGCTGCAGTGATCCCTTATGTTTTCATAAACAATGGCAGCTGCAGAGACCTTTGACTCTACATCTCTGTTCCCTGAAGTGTGTGTGGCCCCCTCTACCTATACCTCTACAACAGCACCAGCCATGGCACAAGAGGCACCACACACATCAGAGGATGAAAATGTGGAAGGAATAACATTCACAAGGAAAAGCACCCGGTAGCACCAGTCTGTGCCACATGGGCAGTTTCTCCTTAGTTCTGGGCTTAAGTTCATGCCAGTGTTGTGACAGTGGGAAATGTGCCCTCTTTACCCAACCACTGTTAATATGTCTGTATGTACTACCGTTGGCTCTTTCTTACCAATTGTCAATTTTTTACCTCTAATGCACACTATTCCTAACCATGTCTCATGACATGTCCTTCAACCCTGGACTTTGATTGTGCTACATATGGCTAACGTTCAGTCATGGGGTCTATGAACTGGACATTGTAGAGAATTCATAAATACACCTGCACCTGTAAATAAAGCACCTTGTATACATGTAGCATTTCAACATTTACTGTGATCCATCTACTCAGCTAAATGATTGCATCATGGGAATCCATGTCAATGAGTACAGAATATCAGTACACAAGTGCATGACTGTCAGACACAAAGCCACACACTCAGGGTCCTAACATGTGAAAGGTGATTGATGGTGTTGTCAGCTAAATCCTACTTAGTGAGTGTTCTATACAAAAAATGAACAGATATCCATTGAAGTTAACATACAGCATGTATGGCTCTGAACCAAGTCAATGGGAACTTACCCAGATGGGAGTAACAGTACAACTTATTTCTGTGGTACAGAAGAAGCTAACCTTATCAGTGATGGGCACCTCCCAGTGTTGCAGGATACAGCTGCAGTTTTGCCTGTTGTCAGATGTGCCTCACTTGCCAACAGTGAAACTGCAGGACCCCACCACTGACAGTTAAAGTTCCATACTTTCCTGTCCAAGATAAAGTATCCATACAGTAGATGGCAAATGTATGGACTAGCTGATGTTATTTAGCAGACAATCTGACTGTTCCTTGGTCATAAAGGATTCACATGGTAATCCTTGGAAATCAAGACAGTAAGCATACCCTAGGCCATTCCTCCAACTTGGCCAGTGCACTCATGAGAATCCCTAGACACTCAATTAACTTACACAAAAATTAGTCTAATAGAAACTGGATTGACTGTAAACATTCTAACAATCATATACGTACTACTAACCAAAAAACGACCCCAAACTAAACTAACCTATACTAACTTAACTAACAACTTCAACTATCTAACCTATTCTAACCTTGTCTTATACATATAACACCACACTCTAAACATTGTTTACCCTCCCCGCTTAAGAGACAAAGACACAAGTAGGACAACATAAACTATGACTACCCATGTACTAACCTAACCTATGGCCTAAACAAAAACGTATATTTTTTGCTATTTTTTTTTAAATATATTTTTTTGTTTTTATTTTTTTATACACAAATACCCCAACATGACCCTTCACCCAACCCTCACCAATAAAAATGTAGAAAAACCCAAACCCAACTATACTTAAACTAACCTATACCTATCCTACACTAACCTGATACTACCCATCTAAAACCCAATCTAAAACTATGTCCAACAGTAAAAGGGAGGGGAAGGAACTGGGGAGGCTGTTGAACTAGTTAATTTAATTTATTTTAGTTTTGTCAGCACTCTGCCCCTCCAATTTGTCTAGCCTATTATCTTCGCCATGTCCTGTTTCATGTCAATCTCAAGTTGGTTGCTCACTACTGAAGCAGGTGGCTGAACATGTACCTGGCTCCTAACAGGTGCAGCTGACATGGAGGGGCTTGGACCTGCAGAGGCCCCCTGCACACCTGATGTTTTCCCAACACCGTCCTTCTTTTGCTGTGGCTGCTGAGGAGGGCCCCCATGTGCAAACGCACGCCATTCCCCAGTCGCCTTTTCCTCGTAGAACCTCCTTCCCATCCTGCGGTATCCAGCATCCACCTCCATAATGAGCAGGTAGTGTTCTGTCCTTTTGCTGAATGCATGCCTTTGGTCAGGTGTCATATTGGCAGCTGAAAAATGATGAGAATCAAGCATCAGATTCAGCATTGGGTGGAGGTTGAACAGATATATAGGCCCTCATTGTGACACTGGTGGTCTTTTCCGAAGACGGCCGTGGTGATGGCCGCCAATCTGCCTGCCAGATAATGTCACACAACCACAAAACCGGCAGTAATCAGCCACAACAATGATTATGCCAGAACCAATGGAGGAGCAAAACTGTCGGACCCACCACCCTTCCCGCTAAGCCAGCAACACAGCACCCTCCAAATTATGGACCATGAATCACCACAGCGGACACTCAACTGCAGTCACCCATTGGCAGTGCAGACCGCCGCAGTAGAATTGGGCTTCCAACACCAACAGAAGCCAACATTGGCCAGATGAAAAAACCCACACCTGACACATTTACACACACCGTACACACCCACCAACAGCACTATAAAACACACCCCACACAACCCACAAACCTTTGCAAACAAGAACATATTGCTACACCTTGTCAGCAAAAGACAATACAAGAACAGCACACACAAGCCACAGCCACCTATTCTCCTTTCACGCATCAAACACCACACACCATACTCCAACACCCATCACACTCTGCACAACACACACACTGCACCCACCACACACTAGGCATGTCCCCACAGAAGAATGCCCGTTTTCAAGATGAGGACTTGAGGGTGATGGTAGAGGAAATTGACAGGGTAGAGCCACAGCTCTTCGGTGCACAGGTCCAGCAGATATCCATTGCCAGGAAGATGGAGCTATGGCGGACGATCGTGGACAAGGTGAACTCCGTGGGAACATATCCGAGCACAAGGGATGACATTCCTAAGTGGTAGAACGACCTACGGGGGAAGGTGCATTCCATTGCATTCAGGTACCAAGTTGCCATCATGAAAACAGGTGGTGGACCCTCACCTCCTCTCCCACAGTTGACAGCATGGGAGGAGAAAGTCTTGGCAATTGTGCATTCTGAGGACCTCACTGGAGTCACTGGAGTGCTGGACAATGTTAAGTCACCATTACCACCCTACCACTACTGATACCTGCATGGCATGTCACCCCCTCACCCTGACTCCCTATACCCCACTCCATCCATACAGTGCACCACCACAATAACCACCCTCAGTTGTGTACCCCTGCATTCCCTACCCACTGCAAGCACACCCCTCCCAACTCTGCATGCACACACAACAGGAATGCATGGGCAGCAGGTAGCACTACCAATCTCATAATCTAGCACCATACACAAACCAAAGGTGGGAGGACAATACCCAAACCATAGGGAAACCCTGATATGCAGAACATGTGACAGACAATGATTGTAACACATCACTTACATGTCCACAGGTGCCCTAGCCAATGTCAGCGGCGAGCATGTGCCACGGCAACCCAGTCCTCTACCAGAAGATGTCCTCAGTGATGACAGCAACTCTGGATGTCCCGATCTGGATGAACTCCCTGTACCATCTGGGAGCACTGGCCAGTCGGCTTCCACATCCTAAACCCAGTCCACCACAGGGCCCCCCCCATCTGACTCCAATACCACAGCAAACACCCACCCTCCACAAACCTCTATCCCCAGGTCATATCAATCAATAGTGTGCCCACCTGTACAGGGACCTGAGTAAAAACCATACAGGCAAGACGATGAAGGTCCTGGTGTAAGTGGGAGTGGGCACACCGTTCAGGGGACAGAGGTACAGGGGGCCAGGGCCAGTGGGAGGTCAGCTCTGCACCAGGGGGAAGCCAGACCCATGAAATTGACTGCCCAGGAGGCACTCACACATGTCCTGGGGGCATACAAACAGTCCCAGGACAGGATGGGCCAGGTGATTATCATCTTGCAGGAGAACCAGCGACTGCAGGGGGTACACTACCAGGAAGTCATGCAGCAGTTGTAGGCCTTAAGTGACAACATGGCCTTCATTGCAGGGGTGCTGGGTGACATGGCCAACACGATGCATGAGAACAGAGCACACCAGCGGACCGCTTCCACTAGCCAGTCCTCCCACTAGCCAATAGCATCTGCTGCAGCTAGTGGACAGGATGACCTGCCACACCACTCACAGGCCACCAGCACCCCTCCCCCTGCAGAAGGCGAACCACCCCGCAAACCTTCCCTGTGACCCAGACAGACACCATAGACTGTTGCCAAGACCAAAGCCACAGCCAGGAAATTAGTCCCTCCACAATGTCTCCCTTGTGTGCCACTGAGCCACCTTGTTCACTTTGGACTGACATTGCTCCTTTTCCTATGGCCCCATGGATAATGGACCTTTGCTACAAACCAACTGGGCTACTACACTAAAGTTTTCGTCCACCATCACCCCACTGTATTGCACTATCCCATCCTTTTTGTCACTTAAATAAACACCCTTGACCACAGCTAAAGTGTTTGTGCTTTCTCATACAACAATATGCAGTGCATTATCCTGTGCAAATGCCCTGTAATGGGTGAATCCATCCAACAAATTTGTCTAAGCAGTCTGTAGTCATCACATCATTACACAGTTGTTACCAAACCAACATCTGCAAAAAGGGAAAACATAAGTGACAGTCAATTGAAAAGTAAAGGTAGTGCTTGGCACAACACAGCAGGCACACAGCACTTAACCATAATGGAGATATGAACAGAAGTACAGTCTTACCTTAGTGTCATTGGAAGTACTGCTGTATCATATGTGTCCGGTTGTCCACATCCTCCTTCTCCTCCTCCACACTGTCTACAGTGTCCTCTGCTTCCACAACTGCATTGTCTCCCCCCTCCTCCTGCAGATAGGGCACATGGCATCTGAGGACCAAATTGGGCATCATGTAGTAAGCCACCAATATCTGGCAGACCTTCTCAGGGGTGTAGTATAGGGATCCACCACTTAAATGGAGGCATCGGAACCTGGCTTTCAGTAGACCAAATGTGTGTTCAACAACCCTCCTGGTACGGACATGTGCTTCATTGTACCGATGATCTGCCCCTGTCCTTGGATTCCTCACTGAGGTCAACAGCCAGGACAGGTTTGGGTAGCCGGAGTCACCTGGAAGTAGTGAGGGACACACATTACTCATGTGCAATGGCATGAAGTACTACTTCAGTTGCCATACACTGACGCACATTGGGTAAAGACTCAAGCTCACCTATGAGCCACACTCCCTGCCCCTCTAGTCGTGCCATCACCTGTGGGATGCTGCTATTCCTCAACACATAGGCATCATGCACAGATCCAAGAAACTTGGCAGTGACGTGGGAGATGTATTGATCAGCAAGGCACACCATCTGGACATTTAGAGAGTGGTAACTCTTCCTATTCCTGTAGACCTGCTCATTTGTCCTGGGAGGGACCAAGGCAATATGGGTCCTGTCAATGGCCCCAATCACATGTGGTATGTGTCCCATGGTGTAGAATCAAGCCTTCACAGTGGGCAAATCTTCACTCTTCACTCTGTGGGATGAGATGTAGCACTCTGGGGGAATGAGATGTACCTGTTCATGTGTTTCAGCAAGGCAGCCAAAACCCTTCCAAGCACAATCAAAAACATTGGCTGTGACATTACTGCAGCCAAGCCCACAGTCACGTGGAAGGAACCAATTGCCAGGAAGTTCAGCACTGACAGCACTTGTACTGCAGGGGGTATTGCTGCAGTGCTACAGATAGCAGGAATCAGATCAGGCTCCAATTGTTGACACAGTTCAGTAATTGTGGCACTGTCCAGATGATAGGTGATTATGATGTGGCATCCCTCCAGGGTAGCCAAGTCCATTATGGGTCTATACACATGTGCTTGCCTCCTCCTCCACAGTGGTAGGTTACTAAGTAAACCAAAACTTAGATGTGTGTGACTACAGGAAGTATGGACACACAATATCACAGTACACAGAGCATGTATGTATGTAGTAAACTGGAATTGTCTTGGTGTGTACCATCGATACCTATGATGCACATTAAATTGTCCAACATGAGTACCAGTATTAGAAATTGACAACCACGTTTGGCGTCATGGCGGAAGGCGGTCTGCACCGCAGTGCAACTCCTCATTGGTTAACATTGAGCTCTATGGAGCACAGGGACCAATGATGATCAACGCCGACGGTGACGTTGTTCACTGCTGCGGATGTCACTGCCATTTTCTCTGTACCAGTTCACTTGATTCCTGACTCTCTATTGATCAACACCTCCACTGCGTGTTCTGCTGTGTCCTGTGTCTGGAACCTGCGATGGCTCGTGCTACAGGAGAAAAGGCCCCAGCCTTCACATCGGAGGACTTGGAGAAGCTTGTGGATGGTGGTCCTACCCTTTTATGGGCAGTTGTATTGGCCTCCAGACCAACAGGTGAGTACATCATGAGTATGTTGGATATGACATGGCTGTATGAAGATGTATGTGTGTGCTGGCAGTGTGTCATTTGGGGGTGGGGGTTTCCTGCATGCAATGTGCATGCAGAGGTATGGGTCATGTGTGGGCTTAATGTGGGATCTATGCAGTATCTAAGCCATTTCTGTAACAGAATGGAGTGCTGCGTTCATGGTGTCCATTTGTCTGTGTTCCCTATGCAGGTCAGCACCCATCAGAAGAAAGGGTTGTGGTGTGCCATCTCCAAGGATGTGTGCACCCTGGGGGTCCATAGCCGGCAGAGCACCCATTGCAGGAAACAGTGGGAGGACCTGAGATGCTGGGCCCGGAAGACCGCAGAGGCCCAGCTTGGGAAGGCCTCCCAATGAGGGAGGAGTGCTCGGCGGACCATGACCCACCTAATGGCCCGCATACTGGCAGTGGCCAATCCGGAGTTGGATGGGCACTTGAGGGCAGCACAGCAGCCACAAGGGGGTGAGTACAGACTGTGTGGTATTTCTATTTGTTGCCTGCCATGGTGTTTGGGTGCAATGTTCTAGTCAGTGGATACCCCAATGTGCTGGTTTAGCTAATCTTGTGGAGTCCTGCTTAGCAATGTAGGGCAGTATGTATATTTGGTATTGGTAAGTAGCTGGCATACCATGCCAGACATGGCTTAGTAAGTCCCAGTAGGTGTGCAGATGGTAGTGTTTGGGTTCCTTTCTGCTGTTGTTCCCAGGTAATGATTTGTCATTGTGGTTCATACTGCACAGTGTTAGTCCAGTGAGTGATAGTGATGTGTATGCCATATGTGCTATTGTTGCTGAGATTGACCCTGTGCTCCATTTTGTTCTCCCCACCCTCTCTCCTTTTCTCATCCTGTCCTTGTGTGCATTAGCATCATCTGGCGAAGGAGCAGGGGCACTGGCGAGTGGGGTTCTGGAGCCCACAGGACCTAGGAGACAGAGTCCACCGACGCCGAGGGGACCAGTGGGTTGGAGGGCGAGGTGAGCACCTCATGGGAGACTGGAGCTACGACTACAGACTAATTCCTCCTCCAATGGAAGCTCTCTGGTGGTGGCAACCCCTCTGGGACCTCCCCAGCTACAACATCTTCTGCCATCCCAGGTACCAGCATCGCCCTCCCACTAGCCCCCCACCCAGTTGCTTGTGCTCGCTCACCCAGGAGTGTGGGCATCTCCTTCGCCCCAGGCACCTCAGGCTCTGCCCCAGTCAGCCCTGCTGCCCTCACTGAGGAGGCTTTTGATCTCCTGAGATCCATCTCTGTAGGGTAGTTAACCATAGTGAATGCCATCCAGGGTGTGGCATTCCAGGTGCAGCAATGCAATTCCTACCTGGAGGGCATTCATGGTGGCTTGGCTGCCCTACAGAGATAATTTCAGGCACTGGCCTCCTCTTTGACGGCAGCCAGTGTCCCTGGTTCTTCCGTCCCCCCTTCAACTACCTGTTCCCAGTCCTAAAGCCCTTTCACCCAACACATCCCACACCACAATCAGACAAGCATGCACCCAAGACAACAGACAGGACTCCCGCAGACAAGCAAAGGTACCATACGTCACTCCACAAGCACACACACAGAAGCACATACAACAGCCACTGCCTCCACTGTCTACCCCTCCTCCTCCCTCACAGTCACATCAGCACTCATACTTGCAAGTACTGCATCAACAGTTCCAGATCCTGCCATCTGTACAGCTTTGCCCACAGTCACCACAACAGCAGACACGCAGACTAGCACCCCACTCACCACATGCAAAGTCACCACCACCACAACCTCATGCAGCACTCCTACCTCACTTGCAGATACCACAACAACACACATACACACGTCCTGTTTGTCGTCTCTCACCCTGTCTGCCCAGCTCCCTCCAAAAACACATAAACGCTCCCATTCAGACACTCAACGGCCATCCACTTCACACACGCACACTGTCCATGCACCTGCAACCAAGTCCAGCACACCTACTTCTCCTGCAACCACTCCCAAAACTTCTCCCACAGCCCGCCCCATTGGATCTAAGAAACGTTTCCTTTCCCACCTTGAACTCTTCCCTACTCCCCCCATCCTGCCCATAAGAGGAGGTTTCCTCTCCCCCAGCCCAGTACCTCCAGTTCTCAGTCCATTCCTGTCCCTCCCACTGCAGCTACACCTGCCACTAAGGGGCCCAAGAGTGGCACTCCAGCTCCCCCGCCCCAAGAAACCACCTCCACACCCTATGCAACGGAGCAAGGAACCTCCCCCTCCCAAACCCAAGTCGAAGGACTCCCCTCCCGAGAAGTCCCCCAAGCCCCCTGCCCCCTGAGGTGCCTGCCTGCCATCACCAGGAAGTCCCTGCCAAGTGTAGTGACTTGGGCTGTCAGGAGTCAAGCTGGGCCTTGGACATGCCCTGTGGCTTTTGCCTAACATTGGACTGGCCAATGTCCCTTTGTAAATAGTTGCCTCATCAGTTGTGGGTACAGGTCCACCATAATACAGAGGTTGGACCAAAGGTATGTGTCCTGCCTTTCTTTACTTCTGGCTTATGTTGGTGTTGTATATCTTTGCAGATTGTTCTCAGTGTGTGGTGAGTGTGGTATGTGTTGTGAGTTTGGGTGTGTCACTCTCCCCTCCTTCACTTGTGTGCTAGGCGGCTGTACTCACCGTCATCGTTTTTGTCGGCGTTGCTGCTCCTGGACTGCCATTGCATGGTACAGCATCAGGAGGACTTCCGGTTGGGTTCCATGGTGGTCGCGGACTCCCCTGTCTCCCTGGAGGTGAGTGTCTCCTTTTATGTGATTCGTTTCTGCCAGGCATTTGGTGGCAGTGGTCCCGCCCTGGAAATTCTGGCAGTCTGCTATATCATAATATGGTGGGTGGGGTGTTATCTTCCTCCAGCCTGGAGATGGGAATTGCCACGGTTAGTGGATGGACCTCACTGGTGGTTCAGGTAGTATATTGGCTGTCTATGGGAGGGATCACCGCAATGGTCATGATTTGGCAGTCTTCACCGCCAGCCAGCAGACTGACCTACCTCCATCGCCGGTGTGGCAGTCAGCTGACGGCCAATATCATAATAAGGGCCATAACGAACACTGCAACGGCAGATAACACATACAGTCTACCACACATTCCTCAACAATGACTTACTCCTCATCTATGACTATTTCCTTACAGCCATCTACGATATCATGTACATGTCACTGGGATGACAGCTATCTATTGTTGACCATCAGGGCCCAGAGGTAAGTGGAATAATTGTCAATGATCAACATTTTTGTCATCAAACTGGTGAGGATGATGTGCCCCAATATGTCTGGATTCCCTGTGTCCTTCTCCATTAGTGGGGCTGAGCATGTAATCCACCACCTTGACACCCCTGGTGAAACATCAAGGCTTGCCCAGCCATCATGGATGCAAGGTGGAGGCCATATGATAGGGGGTCTAGAAAGTTCCCACTGGCTATTCTAAGGTTTGGTAAATCATCATTCATGTGTCCTGGTGTAAGACCTGGACTGAGCATAAGTTATAAGGGGGCACCCCATGTCCCATGATGTGCTCACATGTACAACTAATGCAACGTCACCAGAATGTTTGGCCAAAGCCTGACCTGCACATCAAAGTTGTCTACACATTACAGAACTAAAGCACCCTTCCCTGTGTTATGTTGTGTTACATGTGTAAAATGTCACACACATGGTGGCTGTGTACGTACCCTCAGGCCCACAGTGAGTGTGGCACAGCACTGGGTGCTGCAACAATATCCTGATATATTGAACATCATGTGCACATGCATGTCAGACATCATCAAAGTACCAGGTACGCACTCAGCATTCACACCATATGCACATGTGATGTGACCTACATCACTCACAAATATCATGGTGGCTGGACCATGTTGTGAATACTGCTAAGATCTGGCTCAGGAAAAATCACAGACTTTTCCCACAACCATCTGGAGCTGAGTTGTCTCCTAATTGTGTACACTACTGACTGTTGTCCAGCACAATATGGGTGCTTGCAGTATTACAGTCTCAATATATATCTGAAGGGTAGTAAGGCACCTATGGTGCATGTGTTTCCTACATAAGCCCACTAGAGACATATAAAGATATAACCTACATCTGTACCGTCTTGCGAGTAAGTGTAAGCTATGCGTGGCAGGCAGTGCTGTCAATAGAGCTGTGAAAAAGTAATTGTCAACAGGCATGACATTTACATAAACAGCTGCTCTGACACCTATCATGATAGACATCAATTAATATGTGGCCAGCCATTACATTTCCTAATTCCCACAATTCCATGCCAGCACATGTTGCCCTTTGTGCTACTAGCAAGCCATTCTCAATGCTCAACATTCCAACAGACATGATGTCATCATCCATACTCCAATGATATCATATAATTGGTTAGGCACACATCAGACTCACTCACACCAAACCCTGGCTTGGCACACATGACACACAAGATGGCACTTATTGGCTGCATCAGGGTCTTCAAATCGGGACACCTCACCAACAGTGTAGAGTGGAGGTCCACCTGCACGACATGAATGGAAAACATTGCTTAATGAAATTTGTACATAGCAGTTAATTGGCAACATTGTTCACTATCAAATTGTTAGGCTGAGTATGCAAGTCATCCTAGTGGTATATCAGAGCAACTGACAAACATCTATGATCAGTCAATCACACATAGGCCCTCATTACGACTTTGGAGGTCTATACCAAAGACCGCCGTGGTGACGCCCGCCAAAAGACCACAGCATAGGTGGCAATCTGCCCGCTGTATCATGAGTCACAAAAACAAAATCGCCAGAAAGCAGCCAGAATTTTAACACTCCTGGATCCAGCGAAGGCGTGAGAGAGTCTGTTCCACCACCCTTACCGCCACACCAACAACAAACCACCCTCTAAATAACGACCCACGAATCACCACATCGGTCCATCACCGGTGGTAACCCATTGGGGGCGCAGACCGCCACGGTTGATTTTTCCACTCCACAACAACAGAAGCCAACATTGGCCAGATTGAATTACCCACATGTGATACACATACACACACCGAACAGACGCACCAACAGCACTATAAAACACCCCCTCATGCAACCCACAAGTCTTTGCAAAATCCAAAATTCTGCTACACGTTGCCAGCCCACATATCCCTAGAACTGCACAAACAAACCACAGCCACCTATACACCCTTCATTCATCACACACCACACATCATACCTCTATACCAAACAAACACAAAAATAATGTACTCAATCACTACTTACCAGCATCCCACATACTCACAAGACCTGCATCTCCACCATACATTTCACCCTCTGTACAACACACACTACATCCACTACACAATTGGCATGTCCCCACAAAAGAACCCCTGTTTCACTGATGATGAATTGCAGGTCATGGTAGATGAAATCACCAGGGTAGAGCCACAGCTGTTTGGTGCACAGGTCCAGCAGATATCCATTGCCAGGAAGATGGAGTTATGGCGGAGAATTATGGGCAAGTTGAACTCTGTGGGAACCTATCCACACACAAGGGACAACATAAGGAAGAGGTTGAACGACCTACGGGGGAAGGTGCGTGCAATGGCATCCAGGCACCACATTGTTCTCATGAAGACTGGCGGTGGAACCCCAGCTTCTCCCCCACAGTTGACAACATGAAAGGAGAAGGTATTGGCTATCCTGCATCCCAAGTGCCTCACTGGAATAACTGGAGGGATTGGACACTGGTAAGTCACCAATGCTTCTCTACCAGCATGTACACCTGCATGGCATGTCTCCCCATCACCCTATCTCCCTTCAACCCACCCCATTCCAAACTTAGAACCACCCCCATAACCACTCTCAACAATTTCCCCTGCATGCCAAACCCACTTAAATCGCAACTCTTCAAGATCATCATTTACACACTTAGATAATGCATGGTCAGCATGAAGCACTACTAATTCCACAATGTATCACCATACACAAACCAAAGGTGGAAAAACGACACCCATCCCATGGGGAAACCCATTAATGCTGAAAATGTATCTGAGGGTGAAATTAACAATTATCATACATGTCCACGTCTACCCAGTCCTCCACCAGAAGAAGGCCTCAGTGATGACAGCTATTCTGGATGTCTGGATCTGGAAGATCTCCCTGGCCCATCTGGTACCACTGGTCAGTCAGACACCACAAGCAACACCCTGTTCACCCAAGAGCACCCCACATCAGAATCCATGACAACAGCAGCCATCCAACATCCCCAAACCTCAGTCCCCAGCACACGTCAAGCAACAGTGTGCCCACCTGTACAGGGACCGGAGTCAACACCTCTCAGGCAAGAAGAAGAAGGTCTTGGTGTCAGTGGGAGTGGGCATACAGTTCAGGGGACACAGGCACCGGGGGCCAGGGCCAGTGGGACGATATTTGTGTGCCAAGGGGTGACCCAGCTGAGGGAACTGACTGCCCAGGGGGCCATGTCACAAGTCCTGGGAGCTTACTAGAAATCCCAGAACAGGATGGGCCAGGTACGTACTATAATGCAGGAGAACCACAGGCTGCAGAGGGACTACCACCTGGAAGTCATGCAGTGGTTGCAGGCCCACAATGCCAACATGGCCTCCATTGCAGGGGTGCTCAGTGAAATTGCCACCATCATGCGCAAGTCCACAATATACCAGCGTGTCCCGTTCACTAGCCAGAATACTGACCAGCCATCTACATCTGCTGCAGCTAGTGGACTGGAGGACCTGCCACAGGAGTCACAGACCACCAACACTCCTCCCTCTGTAGAAGTGGAACCAAACCGTAAACATTCCCTGTGAGACAGACATTCTACAGAAACTATAGCCAGGACCAAGACCACAGCCAGGAAGTGAGCCTCACCAACATGTCTCCCTTGTGTGCAAATAAGAAGCCTTGTTCACTTTGGACTGCCACTGCTCCTTTGTCCTATGGCCCCATGGATACTGGACCTGTGCTACAAACTAACTGGGCCCTTACACAGATTTTGTCCACCATCACCCCCACTCAATTGCACTATCCCTCCCTTTTTGTAACTGTAATAAACTTAAACACAACAGAAGGAGTTGTGCATTTCTTGCATCTACATGCAATGTCTTGACCTTTATTCCATGTGCAAATGTCATGTGAAGTGTGAATCCATCCAATGTACAGACAGCTTGGGGTGCACATTACCAGTGTAAGTGTCTGTCACAAGTCACCATCCACCAAACTGTGTGAAAACAGTCTGTAGGCATTCCATGAGTACACAGTAGTGACCACACCAACATCTGAAAAAAGGAAACCTTTTGTGACATTTAAATTAGCAGTAAAGGGAAGTAAAGCAACATGGGCCCCTGTAACAAGACAGCCTACATTCATCTAGTCACATCAACCTAATATTTGGCACTGCAATTAACTCCAAATACTACTTGTGAGCAATACATAACTTTTGTAAGGGCCTTAGACAAGATACCACAGTATGAGCTATGCCATGTTCTCAGTACGCCAATCCCTCCTCTATAAAACGTAGTCCAGGCCAAACTGTCAGGGACAATTAAATCACAGAGAGATTGTGTAAGCACAATCAAACTCACAATACATTTCCAGCAACAAATGCTAAGTACTGTATGGACTGAGGACACAGTTGTACGTGGACCTGTGTGTGAAACTGCAAAACAGCTGATAGATTGCATAGGCAGAATTAGCTTTCTAACCAATCATCATACCACTGGCAACACTAAACACAGATGGAACAGTGTTAGGTTTCATTATGCACACATTAGAGCTTGGTACATCATTGCTGCCACACAGCTGTTCATTGAACTGGTGGTATGAACAGAACTACAGTCTTACCTGCCTGTCATTCGAAGTACTGGTGTATCAGATGTGTCCTGTTGTCCACATCATCGTACTCCCCATCTTCATCACTGTCTTTAGTTTCCTCTGATGCCACAGATGCATTGTATCCCCTCTTCTCCTGCAGGAATGGCACATGACTTATGAGGGCCAAATTGTAAAGCATGCAGCAGGCCACAACTATCTGGCAGACCTTTACATGGGAGTAGAATAGTGATCCACCAGAAATATGTAGGCACTTGAACCTGGCTTTCAGTAGCCCAAATGTTCTTTTGATGACTCTTCTGGGCCGTCCATGTGCCTCATTGTATTGATTCTCTGCCTCTGTCCTCGGATTCCTCACTGGTGTCATCAGCCAGGATAGGTTTGAGTAGCTGGAGTCACCTGGAAATAGTGACAAACTCACATTACATGTGTACAATACCACAGAGGACAACTCTAGGTAACATACTGTGACATACATTGTGTGAAACATCATGCTTACCAATGACCCAGACCATCTCTCTCTGTAGTTATGCCATCATCTGTGGGACACTGCTGTTCCTCATGACGTAGGCATCATGTACAGATCCTGGAAACTTGGCAGTAATGTGGGAAATATGCTGAACAGCAAGGCACACCATCTGCACATTTATAGAATGGTAACTCTTCCTATTTCTGAACACCTGCTCATTTATCTTTGGAGGGACCAAAGCAATACTGGACCCGAAAATTGCCCCAATCACATGTGGGATATGTCCCATTGTATAGAAAGCAGCCTTAACAGTGGGCAATTCATCTCTTTGGGGGAATGTGTTATAGCTGCTCATGTGTTTCAGCAAGGCATTCAAAACTCTTCTCATCACTTTAGTAAATGTTGGCTAAGACATACCTGCAGCCAAGCGCATTGTCACTTGTAATGATCCACTGGCCAGAAAGTGGAGCATTGACAGCACCTGTATTGTAAAAGGTATTGCAGTAGGACTGCGAAGAGCAGGAATGAGATCTGGCTCCAATTGTTCACACAGTTCAGTGATTGAGGCCCTGTCTGGATGATAGGTGAGAATTATATAGCATTCCTCCAGTGTAGCAAAGTCAACTAGGGGTCTGTTCACGGGTGCATTCCTCCTCCTCCACAGTGGTCGGTATCTGAACAAAAAAAACATCACAAGTGTGTGATAGCAGGAAGGATAGAAACACAAAAAATCATAGTAAATAGAGCTGTCTCATACATTTCAGGCAACCAAGGATTGGAGTCTGCTTTGATGACCTCTACATGCAAACGGGCTTCTGATACCTCCTCAGGTTCCTCACTGTTGGGCAGTCTACCATTTTGAATGCCATCCAGGGTGTAGAAAGGCAGTTGCAACAAACAAATGCATTCCTGGAGGGCATTCATTCTGGTCAGGCGGCCCTTCAGCGAGCTTTTCAGACTCTGGCCTCAGCACTGATGGCAGCTATTGTCCCTGTCTCTAACCTCCCCCCTCCAACTTCCTCCACCCAGACCCAATCCCCTCTACCTCAGCCTATCCCAAGCACACTTTCAGACCAGCATGCACACACGTCAACACACAAGGGAAGCTCTGGCAAACATAAGCACCACACATTCCACAGGTACTCATGCAAGCATCACACACATGCAGACACACCAACATCCACTGCCTCCACTGTGTCCCCCTCCTCCTCGTCTCCATCCTCCCTCCCATTCTCGTCTACACTCACACCTGCATGCACTACATCTACAGCCACTACTTCCATCACCAGCACACACACCACCACACCCGGCTCACGTGCAGTCACCACCCCCACTGCCATTCACACGTCTCCTGTGTCCTCTCCCAGTGTGTCTGTGACGACACCTCCCAAGATACACAAATGCAGGCACACACCCACCCAACAGCCATCCACCTCACGACAGCCTCCAGCGCATGCACCTTCACCCAAAGTCACCAAACAAACACCTCCTACAACCACAACCTCTTCCTCCACTCCCAAACCCCCTCCAGCTACCCGTCCCAGTGTTCCCAAGAAACTTTTCCTGTCCAACCTTGACCTCTTTCCCTCACCTCCCCCACCCCGTCAGTCTCCTAGTGCCCGACTCTCCAAGTCACAACCTAGCACCTCAGCCACAACATCTCCGGGACCAGTGGTGCCTGTAGTCACTAGAATCTGGAGTGCACTGGGCAGCAGGGCAGCCAGTGTGGCACGGAGCCACAGCACGGACAGTCCCCCACCTGTGAAGCATCAAAAGTTGGCCAGTGCCCGGTGGGAGAGGGAGAAGACTCCAGCCACCAAAGCTGCTCCCAGGGGTACAGGTGGGAGTGTGGAGTCAGCTGCGACACCTTCCAAGGTGGGGAAGGGCCACAAGAAAGTCAGCAAGTCTGGGAAGAGCAGCAAGGCGGAGAAGACCGCCATCATCCCCGCTGCCCAGGAGGCCACCGCCATCATCCCGCTGCCCAGGAGGCCACCGCCACCAGCCCTGCTGCTCAGGAGGCCACCGCCAGCACCAGCCCAGCTGCCCAGGAGGCCACCGCCAGCACCAGCCCAGCTGCCCAGGACAGGATCGCCAGCACCAGCCCCGCTGGGCCAGACAGGACCGCCAGCACCAGCCCCGCTGGGCCAGACAGGACCGCCAGCACCAGCCCCGCTGGGCAAGACAGGACCACCACCAGCTGAGTCACTGCCAAGGACCCCACCACCACAAGCACCGCTGAACAGGACCCCGCCGCCACAAGCACCGCTGACCAGGACACTGCCGCCACAAGCACAGCTGAACAGGACACTGCCGCCCCAAGCACAGCTGCCAAGGACACCGCCGCCACAAGTACCGCTACCAAGGACACCGCCGCATCAAGCACCGCTGGCCCATGAGCGCCAAGGGCACTGACGCCACAAGCACCACTGCCAAGGACGCCACCAGCCCTGCTGCCCAGTAGGCAACCGCCACCAGCCCTGCTGCCCAGGAGGCCACCGCCACCAGCCCTGCTGCCCAGGAGGCCACCGCCACCAGCACAGCTGCCCAGGAGGCCACCGCCACCAGCCCTGCTGCCCAGGAGGTGACCGCCATCATCCCCGCTGCCCAGGAGGCCACCGCCAGCACCAGCCCTGCTGCCCAGGAGGCGACCGCCATCATCCCCGCTGCCCAGGAGGCCACTTCCACCACCAGCCCTGCTGCCCAGGAGGCGACCTCCACCAGCCCTGCTGCCCAGGAGGCCACCGCCATCATCCCCGCTGCCCAGAAGGCCACCGCCAGCACCAGCCCTGCTGCCCAGGAGGCGACCCCCACCAGCCCTGCTGCTCAGAAGGCCACCGCCACCAGCACAGCTGCCCAGGAGGCCTCCGCCAGGACCAGCCCCGCTGGTCCAGACAGGACCGCCAGCACCTGCCCCGCTGTGCCAGACAGTACCGCCAGCGCCAGCCCCGCTGGGCCATGAAGGACCACCAGCACCAGCCCCGCTGGGCCAGACAGGACCACCAGCACCAGCCCCGCTGGGCCAGACAGAACGGCCAGCAGCTGAGTCACTGCAAAGGACCCCGCCGCAACAAGCACCGCTGAACAGGGCACCGCTGCCAGAAGCACAGCTGAACCGGGCACAGCCGCCACAAGCACCGCTGAACAGGGCACCGCCGCCACAAGCACCACTGAACAGGGCACCACCGCCACTAGCACCGCTGGCCCATGAGCGCCAAGGGCACTGACGCTACTGAGTCCATCATGAGGAGGATGAAGCACTCTGGGCACAAGGCTCCCTCTAGAACCAGTGGAGAGATACATTCACTACCTCTGTCCTTGGCCGGAAGAAGCACTCTGGGCACAAGGCCCCCTCCAGAACCAGTGGAGAGATACATCCACTACCTCTGTCCTTGGCAGGATGAAGCACTCTGGGCACAAGGGCCTCTCCAGAACCAGTGGAGAGATACATCCACTACCTCTGTCCTTGGCAGGAAGAAGCACTCTGGGCACAAGGCCCTCTCCAGAACCAGTGGAGAGATACATCCACTACCTCTGTCCTTGGCAGGATGAAGCACTTTGGGCACAAGGCCCCCTCCAGAACCAGTGGAGAGATACATCCACTACCTCTGTCCTTGGCAGGAAGAAGCTCTCTGGGCACAAGGCCCCCTCCAGAACCAGTGGAGAGATACATCCACTACCTCTGTCCTTGGCACGATGAAGCACTCTGGGCACAAGGCCCCCTCCAGAACCAGTGGAGAGATACATCCACTACCTCTGTCCTTGGCAGGATGAAGCACTCTGGGCACAAGGCCCCCTCCAGAACCAGTGGAGAAAGGCATCCACCTGAGAGACAGTGTCTTTGCACTCCCCAGGATAATGCAGTGGGCAACCCACCCACTTGTGAGACTTGAGAGACTGTGGCTTTGCACTCCCCAGGATAAAGCAGTGGGCAACCCACCCACTGGAGAGACTTGAGAGACTGTGGCTTTGCACTCCCAAGGATAAAGCAGTGGGCAACCCACCCACTGTAGAGACTTGAGAGACTGTGGCCTTGCATTCCCCAGGATAAAGCAGTGGGTAACCCACCCACTGTAGAGACTTGAGAGACTGAGGCTTTGCACTCCCCACGATTTAACAGTGGGCATGTGGCCCCCTCATGGATTTGGCATCGTGCACTCAACCGGTTGAGGTGCCCCCCCTTTCCATTCCCCTGAGGTGCCTGTTTTATTGCTATCTGATGCCCCTGCAGTGTTCTCTCCGTCATGTTCGGGGATTGAGTGTGGGCCTCGCCCATGCCATGTGGGCCCAGTGTTCCACGGACTTCAATGGAGCACTACCTGGACTACTATTCTTGGTGTATATATTTGTTTATAGTGTATATATATTTTTGCGTCCTGGATTTTAACCCCTTCGCTGCCAGGCCTTTTCCCCCTCCTGTGCCAAGCCTTTTTTTGGCTATTTGGGGCAGTTCGCGCTGAGGCCCTCATAACTTTTTGTCCACATATGCTAGCCAAGCCAAATTTGCGTCCTTTTTTTCCAACATCCTAGGGATTCTAGAGGTACCCAGACTTTGTGGGTTCCCCTGAAGGAGGCCAAGAAATTAGCCAAAATACAGTGAACATTTCGTTTTTTTCAAACAAAATGGGAAAAAGTGGCTGCAGAAGAAGGCTTATGGTTTTTCCCCTGAAAATGGCATCAACAAAGGGTTTGCGGTGCTAAACTCAGCAGCTTCCCAGCTTTCAGGAACAGGCAGACTTGAATCAGAGAACCCAATTTTTCAACACAATTTTGACATTTTACTGGGACGTACCCCATTTTTGCAATTTTTTGTGCTTTCAGCCTCCTTCCAGTCAGTGACAGAAATGGGCATACAACCAATGCTGGATCCCAGAAACCTAAACATTTCTGAAAAGTAGACAAAATTCTGAATTCAGCAAGGGGTCATTTGTGTAGATCCTACAAAGGTTTCCTACAGAAAATAACAACTGCAAAATAAAAATATTGAAATTGAGGTGAAAAAAACATCAATTTTTCTCTACGTTTTACTCTGTAACTTTTCCCTGCAATGTCAGATTATCAAAAGCAATATACCGTTACGTCTGCTGGACTCCTCTGGTTGCGGGGATATATAGGGCTTGTAGGTTCATCAAGAACCCTAGGTACCCAGAGCCAATAAATGAGCTGCACCCTGCAGTGCGTTTTCATTCTATACCGGGTATACAGCAATTCATTTGCTGAAATATAAAGAGTAAAAAATTGCTATCAAGAAAACCTTTGTATTTCCAAAAAGGGCACAAGAAAAGGTGTTGAGGAGCAGCGGTTATTTGCACATCTCTGAATTCTGGGGTGACCATACTAGCATGTGAATTACAGGGCATTTCTCAAATAGATGTCTTTTTTACACACTCTCCTATATTTGGAAAGAAAAAATGTAGAGAAAGACAAGGGGCAATAACACTTGTTTTGCTAATCTATGTTCCCCCAAGTCTCCCGATAAAAATGATACCTCACTTGTGTGGGTAGGCCTAGCGCCCACGACAGGAAACGCCCCAAAACGCAACGTGGACACATCCCATTTTTTTGAAAGAAAACAGAGGTGTTTTTTGCAAAGTGCCTACCTGTAGATTTTGGCCTCTAGCTCAGCCGGCACCTAGGGAAACCTACCAAACCTGTGCATTTCTGAAAACTAGAGACCTAGGGGAATCCAAGATGGGGTGACTTGTGGGGTTCTGATCAGGTTCTGTTACCCGGAATTCTTTGCAAACCTCAAAATTTGGCTAAAAAAACACATGTTCCTCACATTTCTGTGGCAGAAAGTTCTGGAATCTGAGAGGAGCCACAAATTTCCTTCCACCCAGCGTTCCCCCAAGTCTCCCGATAAAAATGATACCTCACTTGTGTGGGTAGGCCTAGCGCCCGCGACAGGAAATGCCCCAAAGCGCAACGTGGACACATCCAATTTTTTGAAAGAAAACATAGGTGTTTCTTGCAAAGTGCCTACCTGTAGATTTTGGCCTCTAGCTCAGCCGGCACCTAGGGAAACCTACCAAACCTGTGCATTTCTGAAAACTAGAGACCTAGGGGAATCCAAGATGGGGTGACTTGTGGGGCTCTGACCAGGTTCTGTTACCCAGAATCCTTTGCAAACCTTAAAATATGGCTAAAAAAACACATGTTCCTCACATTTCTGTGGCAGAAAGTTCTGGAATCTGAGAGGAGCCACAAATTTCCTTCCACCCAGCGTTCCTCCAAGTCTCCAGATAAAAATGATACCTCACTTGTGTGGGTAGGCCTAGCTCCCGTGACAGGAAATGCCCCAAAGCGCAACGTGGACACATTCAATTTATTTAAAGAAAACAGAGGTGTTTTTTGCAAAGTGCCTACCTGTAGATTTTGGCCTCTAGCTCAGCCGGCACCTAGGGAAACCTACCAAACCTGTGCATTTCTGAAAACTAGAGACCTAGGGGAATCCAAGATGGGGTGACTTGTGGGGCTCTGACCAGGTTCTGTTACCCAGAATTCTTTGCAAACCTCAAAATTTGGCTAAAAAAAACACATGTTCCTCACATTTCTGTGGCAGAAAGTTCTGAAATCTGAGAGGAGCCACAAATTTCCTTCCACCCAGCGTTCCCCCAAGTCTCCCGATAAAAATGATACCTCACTTGTGTGGGTAGGCCTAGCGCCCGCGACAGGAAATGCCCCAAAGCGCAACGTGGACACATCCAATTTTTTGAAAGAAAACGTAGGTGTTTCTTGCAAAGTGCCTACCTGTAGATTTTGGCCTCTAGCTCAGCCGGCACCTAGGGAAACCTACCAAACCTCTGCATTTCTGAAAACTAGAGACCTAGGGGAATCCAAGATGGTGTGACTTGTGGGGCTCTGACCAGGTTCTGTTACCCAGAATCCTTTGCAAACCTTAAAATATGGCTAAAAAAACACATGTTCCTCACATTTCTGTGGCAGAAAGTTCTGGAATCTGAGAGGAGCCACAAATTTCCTTCCACCCAGCGTTCCCCCAAGTCTCCCGATAAAAATGATACCTCACTTGTGAGGGTAGGCCTAGCGCCCGCAACAGGAAATGCCCCAAAGCGCAACGTGGAGACATCCAATTTTTTGAAAGAAAACAGAGGTGTTTTTTGCAAAGTGCCTAGCTATAGATTTGGCCTCTAGCTCAGCCGGCACCTAGGGAAACCTACCAAACCTGTGCATTTCTGAAAACCAGAGACCTGGGGAATCCAACATGGGGTGACTTGTGGGGCTCTGACCAGGTTCTGTTACCCAGAATCCTTTGCAAACCTCAATATTTGGCTAAAAAAACACATGTTCCTCACATTTCTGTGGCAGAAAGTTCTGGAATCTGAGAGGAGCCACAAATTTCCTTCCACCCAGCGTTCCCCCAAGTCTCCAGATAAAAATGATACCTCACTTGTGTGGGTAGGCCTAGCGCCCGTGACAGGAAATGCCCCAAAGCGCAACATGGACACATTCAATTTATTTAAAGAAAACAGAGGTGTTTTTTGCAAAGTGCCTACCTGTAGATTTTGGCCTCTAGCTCAGCCGGCACCTAGGGAAACCTACCAAACCTGTGCATTTCTGAAAACTAGAGACCTAGGGGAATCCAAGATGGGGTGACTTGTGGGGCTCTGACCAGGTTCTGTTACCCAGAATCCTTTGCAAACCTCAAAATTTGGCTAAAAAAACACATGTTCCTCACATTTCTGTGGCAGAAAGTTCTGGAATCTGAGAGGAGCCACAAATTTCCTTCCACCCAGCGTTCCTCCAAGTCTCCAGATAAAAATGATGCCTCACTTGTGTGGGTAGGCCTAGCGCCCGCGACAGGAAATGCCCCAAAGCGCAACGTGGACACATCCAATTTTTTGAAAGAAAACATAGGTGTTTCTTGCAAAGTGCCTACCTGTAGATTTTGGCCTCTAGCTCAGCCGGCACCTAGGGAAACCTACCAAACCTCTGCATTTCTGAAAACTAGAGACCTAGGGGAATCCAAGATGGTGTGACTTGTGGGGCTCTGACCAGGTTCTGTTACCCAGAATCCTTTGCAAACCTTAAAATATGGCTAAAAAAACACATGTTCCTCACATTTCTGTGGCAGAAAGTTCTGGAATCTGAGAGGAGCCACAAATTTCCTTCCACCCAGCGTTCCCCCAAGTCTCCCGATAAAAATGATACCTCACTTGTGAGGGTAGGCCTAGCACCCGCAACAGGAAATGCCCCAAAGCGCAACGAGGACACATCCAATTTTTTGAAAGAAAACAGAGGTGTTTTTTGCAAAGTGCCTAGCTATAGATTTTGGCCTCTAGCTCAGCCGGCACCTAGGGAAACCTACCAAACCTGTGCATTTCTGAAAACCAGAGACCTGGGGAATCCAAGATGGGGTGACTTGTGGGGCTCTGACCAGGTTCTGTTACCCAGAATCCTTTGCAAACCTCAATATTTGGCTAAAAAAACACATGTTCCTCACATTTCTGTGGCAGAAAGTTCTGGAATCTGAGAGGAGCCACAAATTTCCTTCCACCCAGCGTTCCCCCTACCAAACCTGTGCATTTCTGAAAACTAGAGACCTAGGGGAATCCAAGATGGGGTGACTTGTGGGGCTCTGACCAGGTTCTGGTACCCAGAATCCTTTGCAAACCTCAAAATTTGGCTAAAAAAACACATGTTCCTCACATTTCTGTGGGTGAAAGTTCAGGAATCTGAAAGGAGCCACAAATTTCCTTCCACCCAGCGTTCCCCCAAGTCTCCCGATAAAAATGATACCTCACTTGTGTGGGTAGGCCTAGCGCCCGCGACAGGAGATGCCCCAAAGCGCAACGTGGACACATCCAATTTTTTGAAAGAAAACAGAGGTGTTTTTTGCAAAGTGCCTACCTGTAGATTTTGGCCTCTAGCTCAGCCGGCACCTAGGGAAACCTACCAAACCTGTGCATTTCTGAAAACTAGAGACCTAGGGGAATCCAAGATGGGGTGACTTGTGGGGCTCTGACCAGGTTCTGTTACCCAGAATCCTTTGCAAACCTCAAAATTTGGCTAAAAAAACACATGTTCCTCACATTTCTGTGGCAGAAAGTTCTGGAATCTGAGAGGAGCCACAAATTTCCTTCCACCCAGCGTTCCCCCAAGTCTCCCGATAAAAATGATACCTCACTTGTGAGGGTAGGCCTAGCGCCCGCGACAGGAGATGCCCCAAAGCGCAACGTGGACACATCCAATTTTTTGAAAGAAAACAGAGGTGTTTTTTGCAAAGTGCCTACCTGTAGATTTTGGCCTCTAGCTCAGCCGGCACCTAGGGAAACCTACCAAACCTGTGCATTTCTGAAAACTAAAGACCTAGGGGAATACAAGATGGGGTGACTTGTGGGTCTCTGACCAGGTTCTGTTACCCGGAATTCTTTGCAAACCTCAAAATTTGGCTAAAAAAAACACATGTTCCTTTACATTTCTGTGGCAGAAAGTTCAGGAATCTGAGAGGAGCCACAAATTTCCTTCCACCCAGCGTTCCCCCAAGTCTCCCGATAAAAATGATACCTCACTTGTGTGGGTAGGCCTAGCGCCCGCGACAGGAAATGCCCCAAAGCGCAACGTGGACACATTCAATTTATTTAAAGAAAACAGAGGTGTTTTTTGCAAAGTGCCTACCTGTAGATTTTGGCCTCTAGCTCAGCCGGCACCTAGGGAAACCTACCAAACCTGTGCATTTCTGAAAACTAGAGACCTAGGGGAATCCAAGATGGGGTGACTTGTGGGGCTCTGACCAGGTTCTGTTACCCAGAATTCTTTGCAAACCTCAAAATTTGGCTAAAAAAAACACATGTTCCTCACATTTCTGTGGCAGAAAGTTCTGAAATCTGAGAGGAGCCACAAATTTCCTTCCACCCAGCGTTCCCCCAAGTCTCCCGATAAAAATGATACCTCACTTGTGTGGGTAGGCCTAGCGCCCGCGACAGGAAATGCCCCAAAGCGCAACGTGGACACATCCAATTTTTTGAAAGAAAACATAGGTGTTTCTTGCAAAGTGCCTACCTGTAGATTTTGGCCTCTAGCTCAGCCGGCACCTAGGGAAACCTACCATACCTGTGCATTTCTGAAAACTAGAGACCTAGGGGAATCCAAGATGGGGTGACTTGTGGGGCTCTGACCAGGTTCTGTTACCCGGAATTCTTTGCAAACCTCAAAATTTGGCTAAAAAAAAACACATGTTCCTCACATTTCTGTGGCAGAAAGTTCTGGAATCTGAGAGGAGCCACAAATTTCCTTCCACCCAGCGTTCCCCCAAGTCTCCCGATAAAAATGATACCTCACTTGTGAGGGTAGGCCTAGCGCCCGCAACAGGAAATGCCCCAAAGCGCAACGTGGACACATCCAATTTTTTGAAAGAAAACAGAGGTGTTTTTTGCAAAGTGCCTAGCTATAGATTTTGGCCTCTAGCTCAGCCGGCACCTAGGGAAACCTACCAAACCTGTGCATTTCTGAAAACCAGAGACCTGGGGAATCCAAGATGGGGTGACTTGTGGGGCTCTGACCAGGTTCTGTTACCCAGAATCCTTTGCAAACCTCAATATTTGGCTAAAAAAACACATGTTCCTCACATTTCTGTGGCAGAAAGTTCTGGAATCTGAGAGGAGCCACAAATTTCCTTCCACCCAGCGTTCCCCCAAGTCTCCAGATAAAAATGATACCTCACTTGTGTGGGTAGGCCTAGCGCCCGTGACAGGAAATGCCGCAAAGCGCAACATGGACACATTCAATTTATTTAAAGAAAACAGAGGTGTTTTTTGCAAAGTGCCTACCTGTAGATTTTGGCCTCTAGCTCAGCCGGCACATAGGGAAACCTACAAAACCTGTGCATTTCTGAAAACTAGAGACCTAGGGGAATCCAAGATGGGGTGACTTGTGGGGCTCTGACCAGGTTCTGTTACCCAGAATCCTTTGCAAACCTCAAAATTTGGCTACAAAAACACATGTTCCTCACATTTCTGTGGCAGAAAGTTCTGGAATCTGAGAGGAGCCACAAATTTCCTTCCACCCAGCGTTCCTCCAAGTCTCCAGATAAAAATGATACCTCACTTGTGTGGGTAGGCCTAGCGCCCGCGACAGGAAATGCCCCAAAGCGCAACGTGGACACATTCAATTTATTTAAAGAAAACAGAGGTGTTTTTTGCAAAGTGCCTACCTGTAGATTTTGGCCTCTAGCTCAGCCGGCACCTGGGGAAACCTACCAAACCTGTGCATTTCTGAAAACTAGAGACCTAGGGGAATCCAAGATGGGGTGACTTGTGGGGCTCTGACCAGGTTCTGGTACCCAGAATCCTTTGCAAACCTCAAAATTTGGCTAAAAAAACACATGTTCCTCACATTTCTGTGGGAGAAAGTTCAGGAATCTGAGAGGAGCCACAAATTTCCTTCCACCCAGCGTTCCCCCAAGTCTCCCGATAAAAATGATACCTCACTTGTGTGGGTAGGCCTAGCGCCCGCGACAGGAGATGCCCCAAAGCGCAACGTGGACACATCCAATTTTTTTAAAGAAAACAGAGGTGTTTTTTGCAAAGTGCCTACCTGTAGATTTTGGCCTCTAGCTCAGCCGGCACCTAGGGAAACCTACCAAACCTGTGCATTTCTGAAAACTAGAGACCTAGGGGAATCCAAGATGGGGTGACTTGTGGGGCTCTGACCAGGTTCTGTTACCCAGAATCCTTTGCAAACCTCAAAATTTGGCTAAAAAAACACATGTTCCTCACATTTCTGTGGCAGAAAGTTCTGGAATCTGAGAGGAGCCACAAATTTCCTTCCACCCAGCGTTCCCCCAAGTCTCCCGATAAAAATGATACCTCACTTGTGTGGGTAGGCCTAGCGCCCGCGACAGGAAATGCCCCAAAGCGCAACGTGGACACATCCAATTTTTTGAAAGAAAACGTAGGTGTTTCTTGCAAAGTGCCTACCTGTAGATTTTGGCCTCTAGCTCAGCCGGCACCTAGGGAAACCTACCAAACCTCTGCATTTCTGAAAACTAGAGACCTAGGGGAATCCAAGATGGTGTGACTTGTGGGGCTCTGACCAGGTTCTGTTACCCAGAATCCTTTGCAAACCTTAAAATATGGCTAAAAAAACACATGTTCCTCACATTTCTGTGGCAGAAAGTTCTGGAATCTGAGAGGAGCCACAAATTTCCTTCCACCCAGCGTTCCCCCAAGTCTCCCGATAAAAATGATACCTCACTTGTGAGGGTAGGCCTAGCGCCCGCAACAGGAAATGCCCCAAAGCGCAACGTGGAGACATCCAATTCTTTGAAAGAAAACAGAGGTGTTTTTTGCAAAGTGCCTAGCTATAGATTTGGCCTCTAGCTCAGCCGGCACCTAGGGAAACCTACCAAACCTGTGCATTTCTGAAAACCAGAGACCTGGGGAATCCAACATGGGGTGACTTGTGGGGCTCTGACCAGGTTCTGTTACCCAGAATCCTTTGCAAACCTCAATATTTGGCTAAAAAAACACATGTTCCTCACATTTGTGTGGCAGAAAGTTCTGGAATCTGAGAGGAGCCACAAATTTCCTTCCACCCAGCGTTCCCCCAAGTCTCCAGATAAAAATGATACCTCACTTGTGTGGGTAGGCCTAGCGCCCGTGACAGGAAATGCCCCAAAGCGCAACATGGACACATTCAATTTATTTAAAGAAAACAGAGGTGTTTTTTGCAAAGTGCCTACCTGTAGATTTTGGCCTCTAGCTCAGCCGGCACCTAGGGAAACCTACCAAACCTGTGCATTTCTGAAAACTAGAGACCTAGGGGAATCCAAGATGGGGTGACTTGTGGGGCTCTGACCAGGTTCTGTTACCCAGAATCCTTTGCAAACCTCAAAATTTGGCTAAAAAAACACATGTTCCTCACATTTCTGTGGCAGAAAGTTCTGGAATCTGAGAGGAGCCACAAATTTCCTTCCACCCAGCGTTCCTCCAAGTCTCCAGATAAAAATGATGCCTCACTTGTGTGGGTAGGCCTAGCGCCCGCGACAGGAAATGCCCCAAAGCGCAACGTGGACACATCCAATTTTTTGAAAGAAAACATAGGTGTTTCTTGCAAAGTGCCTACCTGTAGATTTTGGCCTCTAACTCAGCCGGCACCTAGGGAAACCTACCAAACCTCTGCATTTCTGAAAACTAGAGACCTAGGGGAATCCAAGATGGTGTGACTTGTGGGGCTCTGACCAGGTTCTGTTACCCAGAATCCTTTGCAAACCTTAAAATATGGCTAAAAAAACACATGTTCCTCACATTTCTGTGGCAGAAAGTTCTGGAATCTGAGAGGAGCCACAAATTTCCTTCCACCCAGCGTTCCCCCAAGTCTCCCGATAAAAATGATACCTCACTTGTGAGGGTAGGCCTAGCACCCGCAACAGGAAATGCCCCAAAGCGCAACGAGGACACATCCAATTTTTTGAAAGAAAACAGAGGTGTTTTTTGCAAAGTGCCTAGCTATAGATTTTGGCCTCTAGCTCAGCCGGCACCTAGGGAAACCTACCAAACCTGTGCATTTCTGAAAACCAGAGACCTGGGGAATCCAAGATGGGGTGACTTGTGGGGCTCTGACCAGGTTCTGTTACCCAGAATCCTTTGCAAACCTCAATATTTGGCTAAAAAAACACATGTTCCTCACATTTCTGTGGCAGAAAGTTCTGGAATCTGAGAGGAGCCACAAATTTCCTTCCACCCAGCGTTCCCCCAAGTCTCCAGATAAAAATGATACCTCACTTGTGTGGGTAGGCCTAGCGCCCGTGACAGGAAATGCCGCAAAGCGCAACATGGACACATTCAATTTATTTAAAGAAAACAGAGGTGTTTTTTGCAAAGTGCCTACCTGTAGATTTTGGCCTCTAGCTCAGCCGGCACCTAGGGAAACCTACCAAACCTGTGCATTTCTGAAAACTAGAGACCTAGGGGAATCCAAGATGGGGTGACTTGTGGGGCTCTGACCAGGTTCTGTTACCCAGAATCCTTTGCAAACCTCAAAATTTGGCTAACAAAACACATGTTCCTCACATTTCTGTGGCAGAAAGTTCTGGAATCTGAGAGGAGCCACAAATTTCCTTCCACCCAGCGTTCCTCCAAGTCTCCAGATAAAAATGATACCTCACTTGTGTGGGTAGGCCTCGCTCCCGCGACAGGAAATGCCCCAAAGCGCAACGTGGACACATTCAATTTATTTAAAGAAAACAGAGGTGTTTTTTGCAAAGTGCCTACCTGTAGATTTTGGGCTCTAGCTCAGCCGGCACCTAGGGAAACCTACCAAACCTGTGCATTTCTGAAAACTAGAGACCTAGGGGAATCCAAGATGGGGTGACTTGTGGGGCTCTGACCAGGTTCTGGTACCCAGAATCCTTTGCAAACCTCAAAATTTGGCTAAAAAAACACATGTTCCTCACATTTCTGTGGGAGAAAGTTCAGGAATCTGAAAGGAGCCACAAATTTCCTTCCACCCAGCGTTCCCCCAAGTCTCCCGATAAAAATGATACCTCACTTGTGTGGGTAGGCCTAGCGCCCGCGACAGGAGATGCCCCAAAGCGCAACGTGGACACATCCAATTTTTTGAAAGAAAACAGAGGTGTTTTTTGCAAAGTGCCTACCTGTAGATTTTGGCCTCTAGCTCAGCCGGCACCTAGGGAAACCTACCAAACCTGTGCATTTCTGAAAACTAGAGACCTAGGGGAATCCAAGATGGGGTGACTTGTGGGGCTCTGACCAGGTTCTGTTACCCAGAATCCTTTGCAAACCTCAAAATTTGGCTAAAAAAACACATGTTCCTCACATTTCTGTGGCAGAAAGTTCTGGAATCTGAGAGGAGCCACAAATTTCCTTCCACCCAGCGTTCCCCCAAGTCTCCAGATAAAAATGATACCTCACTTGTGAGGGTAGGCCTAGCGCCCGCGACAGGAGATGCCCCAAAGCGCAACGTGGACACATCCAATTTTTTGAAAGAAAACAGAGGTGTTTTTTGCAAAGTGCCTACCTGTAGATTTTGGCCTCTAGCTCAGCCGGCACCTAGGGCAACCTACCAAACCTGTGCATTTCTGAAAACTAGAGACCTAGGGGAATCCAAGATGGGGTGACTTGTGGGGCTCTGACCAGGTTCTGTTACCCAGAATCCTTTGCAAACCTCAAAATTTGGCTAACAAAACACATGTTCCTCACATTTCTGTGGCAGAAAGTTCTGGAATCTGAGAGGAGCCACAAATTTCCTTCCACCCAGCGTTCCTCCAAGTCTCCAGATAAAAATGATACCTCACTTGTGTGGGTAGGCCTAGCGCCCGCGACAGGAAATGCCCCAAAGCGCAACGTGGACACATTCAATTTATTTAAAGAAAACAGAGGTGTTTTTTGCAAAGTGCCTACCTGTAGATTTTGGCCTCTAGCTCAGCCGGCACCTAGGGAAACCTACCAAACCTGTGCATTTCTGAAAACTAGAGACCTAGGGGAATCCAAGATGGGGTGACTTGTGGGGCTCTGACCAGGTTCTGGTACCCAGAATCCTTTGCAAACCTCAAAATTTGGCTAAAAAAAACACATGTTCCTCACATTTCTGTGGCAGAAAGTTCTGGAATCTGAGAGGAGCCACAAATTTCCTTCCACCCAGCGTTCCCCCAAGTCTCCAGATAAAAATGATACCTCACTTGTGAGGGTAGGCCTAGCGCCCGCGACAGGAGATGCCCCAAAGCGCAACGTGGACACATCCAATTTTTTGAAAGAAAACAGAGGTGTTTTTTGCAAAGTGCCTACCTGTAGATTTTGGCCTCTAGCTCAGCCGGCACCTAGGGAAACCTACCAAACCTGTGCATTTCTGAAAACTAGAGACCTAGGGGAATCCAAGATGGGGTGACTTGTGGGGCTCTGACCAGGTTCTGTTACCCAGAATCCTTTGCAAACCTCAAAATTTGGCTAACAAAACACATGTTCCTCACATTTCTGTGGCAGAAAGTTCTGGAATCTGAGAGGAGCCACAAATTTCCTTCCACCCAGCGTTCCTCCAAGTCTCCAGATAAAAATGATACCTCACTTGTGTGGGTAGGCCTAGCGCCCGCGACAGGAAATGCCCCAAAGCGCAACGTGGACACATTCAATTTATTTAAAGAAAACAGAGGTGTTTTTTGCAAAGTGCCTACCTGTAGATTTTGGCCTCTAGCTCAGCCGGCACCTAGGGAAACCTACCAAACCTGTGCATTTCTGAAAACTAGAGACCTAGGGGAATCCAAGATGGGGTGACTTGTGGGGCTCTGACCAGGTTCTGGTACCCAGAATCCTTTGCAAACCTCAAAATTTGGCTAAAAAAACACATGTTCCTCACATTTCTGTGGGAGAAAGTTCAGGAATCTGAAAGGAGCCACAAATTTCCTTCCACCCAGCGTTCCCCCAAGTCTCCCGATAAAAATGATACCTCACTTGTGTGGGTAGGCCTAGCGCCCGCGACAGGAGATGCCCCAAAGCGCAACGTGGACACATCCAATTTTTTGAAAGAAAACAGAGGTGTTTTTTGCAAAGTGCCTACCTGTAGATTTTGGCCTCTAGCTCAGCCGGCACCTAGGGAAACCTACCAAACCTGTGCATTTCTGAAAACTAGAGACCTAGGGGAATCCAAGATGGGGTGACTTGTGGGGCTTTGACCAGGTTCTGTTACCCAGAATCCTTTGCAAACCTCAAAATTTGGCTAAAAAAACACATGTTCCTCACATTTCTGTGGCAGAAAGTTCTGGAATCTGAGAGGAGCCACAAATTTCCTTCCACCCAGCGTTCCCCCAAGTCTCCCGATAAAAATGATACCTCACTTGTGAGGGTAGGCCTAGCGCCCGCGACAGGAGATGCCCCAAAGCGCAACGTGGACACATCCAATTTTTTGAAAGAAAACAGAGGTGTTTTTTGCAAAGTGCCTACCTGTAGATTTTGGCCTCTAGCTCAGCCGGCACCTAGGGAAACCTACCAAACCTGTGCATTTCTGAAAACTAAAGACCTAGGGGAATCCAAGATGGGGTGACTTGTGGGTCTCTGACCAGGTTCTGTTACCCGGAATTCTTTGCAAACCTCAAAATTTGGCTAAAAAAAACACATGTTCCTTTACATTTCTGTGGCAGAAAGTTCAGGAATCTGAGAGGAGCCACAAATTTCCTTCCACCCAGCGTTCCCCCAAGTCTCCCGATAAAAATTATACCTCACTTGTGTGGGTAGGCCTAGCGCCCGCGACAGGAAATGCCCCAAAGCGCAACGTGGACACATTCAATTTATTTAAAGAAAACAGAGGTGTTTTTTGCAAAGTGCCTACCTGTAGATTTTGGCCTCTAGCTCAGCCGGCACCTAGGGAAACCTACCAAACCTGTGCATTTCTGAAAACTAGAGACCTAGGGGAATCCAAGATGGGGTGACTTGTGGGGCTCTGACCAGGTTCTGTTACCCAGAATTCTTTGCAAACCTCAAAATTTGGCTAAAAAAAACACATGTTCCTCACATTTCTGTGGCAGAAAGTTCTGAAATCTGAGAGGAGCCACAAATTTCCTTCCACCCAGCGTTCCCCCAAGTCTCCCGATAAAAATGATACCTCACTTGTGTGGGTAGGCCTAGCGCCCGCGAAAGGAAATGCCCCAAAGCGCAACGTGGACACATCCAATTTTTTGAAAGAAAACAGAGGTGTTTTTTGCAAAGTGCCTACCTGTAGATTTTGGCCTCTAGCTCAGCCGGCACCTAGGGAAACCTACCAAACCTGTGCATTTCTGAAAACTAGAGACCTAGGGGAATCCAAGATGGGGTGACTTGTGGGGCTTTGACCAGGTTCTGTTACCCAGAATCCTTTGCAAACCTCAAAATTTGGCTAAAAAAACACATGTTCCTCACATTTCTGTGGCAGAAAGTTCTGGAATCTGAGAGGAGCCACAAATTTCCTTCCACCCAGCGTTCCCCCAAGTCTCCCGATAAAAATGATACCTCACTTGTGAGGGTAGGCCTAGCGCCCGCGACAGGAGATGCCCCAAAGCGCAACGTGGACACATCCAATTTTTTGAAAGAAAACAGAGGTGTTTTTTGCAAAGTGCCTACCTGTAGATTTTGGCCTCTAGCTCAGCCGGCACCTAGGGAAACCTACCAAACCTGTGCATTTCTGAAAACTAAAGACCTAGGGGAATCCAAGATGGGGTGACTTGTGGGTCTCTGACCAGGTTCTGTTACCCGGAATTCTTTGCAAACCTCAAAATTTGGCTAAAAAAAAACACATGTTCCTTTACATTTCTGTGGCAGAAAGTTCAGGAATCTGAGAGGAGCCACAAATTTCCTTCCACCCAGCGTTCCCCCAAGTCTCCCGATAAAAATGATACCTCACTTGTGTGGGTAGGCCTAGCGCCCGCGACAGGAAATGCCCCAAAGCGCAACGTGGACACATTCAATTTATTTAAAGAAAACAGAGGTGTTTTTTGCAAAGTGCCTACCTGTAGATTTTGGCCTCTAGCTCAGCCGGCACCTAGGGAAACCTACCAAACCTGTGCATTTCTGAAAACTAGAGACCTAGGGGAATCCAAGATGGGGTGACTTGTGGGGCTCTGACCAGGTTCTGTTACCCAGAATTCTTTGCAAACCTCAAAATTTGGCTAAAAAAAACACATGTTCCTCACATTTCTGTGGCAGAAAGTTCTGAAATCTGAGAGGAGCCACAAATTTCCTTCCACCCAGCGTTCCCCCAAGTCTCCCGATAAAAATGATACCTCACTTGTGTGGGTAGGCCTAGCGCCCGCGAAAGGAAATGCCCCAAAGCGCAACGTGGACACATCCAATTTTTTGAAAGAAAACATAGGTGTTTCTTGCAAAGTGCCTACCTGTAGATTTTGGCCTCTAGCTCAGCCGGCACCTAGGGAAACCTACCATACCTGTGCATTTCTGAAAACTAGAGACCTAGGGGAATCCAAGATGGGGTGACTTGTGGGGCTCTGACCAGGTTCTGTTACCCGGAATTCTTTGCAAACCTCAAAATTTGGCTAAAAAAAACACATGTTCCTCACATTTCTGTGGCAGAAAGTTCTGGAATCTGAGAGGAGCCACAAATTTCCTTCCACCCAGCGTTCCCCCAAGTCTCCCGATAAAAATGATACCTCACTTGTGAGGGTAGGCCTAGCGCCCGCAACAGGAAATGCCCCAAAGCGCAACGTGGACACATCCAATTTTTTGAAAGAAAACAGAGGTGTTTTTTGCAAAGTGCCTAGCTATAGATTTTGGCCTCTAGCTCAGCCGGCACCTAGGGAAACCTACCAAACCTGTGCATTTCTGAAAACCAGAGACCTGGGGAATCCAAGATGGGGTGACTTGTGGGGCTCTGACCAGGTTCTGTTACCCAGAATCCTTTGCAAACCTCAATATTTGGCTAAAAAAACACATGTTCCTCACATTTCTGTGGCAGAAAGTTCTGGAATCTGAGAGGAGCCACAAATTTCCTTCCACCCAGCGTTCCCCCAAGTCTCCAGATAAAAATGATACCTCACTTGTGTGGGTAGGCCTAGCGCCCGTGACAGGAAATGCCGCAAAGCGCAACATGGACACATTCAATTTATTTAAAGAAAACAGAGGTGTTTTTTGCAAAGTGCCTACCTGTAGATTTTGGCCTCTAGCTCAGCCGGCACATAGGGAAACCTACAAAACCTGTGCATTTCTGAAAACTAGAGACCTAGGGGAATCCAAGATGGGGTGACTTGTGGGGCTCTGACCAGGTTCTGTTACCCAGAATCCTTTGCAAACCTCAAAATTTGGCTACAAAAACACATGTTCCTCACATTTCTGTGGCAGAAAGTTCTGGAATCTGAGAGGAGCCACAAATTTCCTTCCACCCAGCGTTCCTCCAAGTCTCCAGATAAAAATGATACCTCACTTGTGTGGGTAGGCCTAGCGCCCGCGACAGGAAATGCCCCAAAGCGCAACGTGGACACATTCAATTTATTTAAAGAAAACAGAGGTGTTTTTTGCAAAGTGCCTACCTGTAGATTTTGGCCTCTAGCTCAGCCGGCACCTAGGGAAACCTACCAAACCTGTGCATTTCTGAAAACTAGAGACCTAGGGGAATCCAAGATGGGGTGACTTGTGGGGCTCTGACCAGGTTCTGGTACCCAGAATCCTTTGCAAACCTCAAAATTTGGCTAAAAAAACACATGTTCCTCACATTTCTGTGGGAGAAAGTTCAGGAATCTGAGAGGAGCCACAAATTTCCTTCCACCCAGCGTTCCCCCAAGTCTCCCGATAAAAATGATACCTCACTTGTGTGGGTAGGCCTAGCGCCCGCGACAGGAGATGCCCCAAAGCGCAACGTGGACACATCCAATTTTTTTAAAGAAAACAGAGGTGTTTTTTGCAAAGTGCCTACCTGTAGATTTTGGCCTCTAGCTCAGCCGGCACCTAGGGAAACCTACCAAACCTGTGCATTTCTGAAAACTAGAGACCTAGGGGAATCCAAGATGGGGTGACTTGTGGGGCTCTGACCAGGTTCTGTTACCCAGAATCCTTTGCAAACCTCAAAATTTGGCTAAAAAAACACATGTTCCTCACATTTCTGTGGCAGAAAGTTCTGGAATCTGAGAGGAGCCACAAATTTCCTTCCACCCAGCGTTCCCCCAAGTCTCCCGATAAAAATGATACCTCACTTGTGAGGGTAGGCCTAGCGCCCGCGACAGGAGATGCCCCAAAGCGCAACGTGGACACATCCAATTTTTTGAAAGAAAACAGAGGTGTTTTTTGCAAAGTGCCTACCTGTAGATTTTGGCCTCTAGCTCAGCCGGCACCTAGGGAAACCTACCAAACCTGTGCATTTCTGAAAACTAAAGACCTATGGGAATCCAAGATGGGGTGACTTGTGGGGCTCTGACCAGGTTCTGTTACCCGGAATTCTTTGCAAACCTCAAAATTTGGCTAAAAAAAACACATGTTCCTCACATTTCTGTGGCAGAAAGTTCAGGAATCTGAGAGGAGCCACAAATTTCCTTCCACCCAGCGTTCCCCCAAGTCTCCCGATAAAAATGATACCTCACTTGTGTGGGTAGGCCTAGCGCCCGCGACAGGAAATGCCCCAAAGCGCAACGTGGACACATCCAATTTTTTGAAAGAAAACATAGGTGTTTCTTGCAAAGTGCCTACCTGTAGATTTTGGCCTCTAGCTCAGCCGGCACCTAGGGAAACCTACCAAACCTGTGCATTTCTGAAAAGTAGAGACCTAGGGGAATCCAAGATGGGGTGACTTGTGGGGCTCTGAAGAGGTTCTGTTACCCGGAATTCTTTGCAAACCTCAAAATTTGGCTAAAAAACACACATGTTCCTCACATTTCTGTGGCAGAAAGTTCTGGAATCTGAGAAGAGCCACAAATTTCCTTCCACCCAGCGTTCCCCCAAGTCTCCCGATAAAAATGATACCTCACTTGTGTGGGTAGGCCTAGCGCCCGTGACAGGAAATGCCCCAAAGCGCAACGTGGACACATCCAATTTTTTGAAAGAAAACATAGGTGTTTCTTGCAAAGTGCCTACCTGTAGATTTTGGCCTCTAGCTCAGCCGGCACCTAGGGAATCCTACCAAACCTCTGCATTTCTGAAAACTAGAGACCTAGGGGAATCCAAGATGGGGTGACTTGTGGGGCTCTGACCAGGTTCTGTTACCCAGAATCCTTTGCAAACCTTAAAATGTGGCTAAAAAAACACATGTTCCTCACATTTCTGTGGCAGAAAGTTCTGGAATCTGAGAGGAGCCACAAATTTCCTTCCACCCAGCGTTCCCCCAAGTCTCCCGATAAAAATGATACCTCACTTGTGTGGGTAGGCCTAGCGCCCGCGACAGGAGATGCCCCAAAGCGCAACGTGGACACATCCAATTTTTTGAAAGAAAACAGAGGTGTTTTTTGCAAAGTGCCTACCTGTAGATTTTGGCCTCTAGCTCAGCCGGCACCTAGGGAAACCTACCATACCTGTGCATTTCTGAAAACTAGAGACCTAGGGGAATCCAAGATGGGGTGACTTGTGGGGCTCTGACCAGGTTCTGTTACCCGGAATTCTTTGCAAACCTCAAAATTTGGCTAAAACAAACACATGTTCCTCACATTTCTGTGGCAGAAAGTTCTGGAATCTGAGAAGAGCCACAAATTTCCTTCCACCCAGCGTTCCCCCAAGTCTCCCGATAAAAATGATACCTCACTTGTGAGGGTAGGCCTAGCGCCCGCGACAGGAAATGCCCCAAAGCGCAACGTGGACACATCCAATTTTTTGAAAGAAAACAGAGGTGTTTTTTGCAAAGTGCCTACCTATAGATTTTGGCCTCAAGCTCAGCCGGCACCTAGGGAAACCTACCAAACCTGTGCATTTCTGAAAACTAGAGACCTAGGGGAATCCAACATGGGGTGACTTGTGGGTCTCTGACCAGGTTCTGTTACCCAGAATCCTTTGCAAACCTCAAAATTTGGCTAAAAAAACACATGTTCCTCACATTTCTGTGGCAGAAAGCTCTGGAATCTGAGAGGAGCCACAAATTTCCTTCCACCCAGCATTCCCCCAAGTCTCCATATAAAAATGATACCTCACTTGTGTGGGTAGGCCTAGCGCCCGTGACAGGAAATGCCCCAAAGCGCAACATGGACACATCCAATTTTTTGAAAGAAAACAGAGGTGTTTTTTGCAAAGTGCCTACCTGTAGATTTTGGCCTCTAGCTCAGCCGGCACCTAGGGAAACCTACCATACCTGTGCATTTCTGAAAACTAGAGACCTAGGGGAATCCAAGATGGGGTGACTTGTGGGGCTCTGACCAGGTTCTGTTACCCGGAATTCTTTGCAAACCTCAAAATTTGGCTAAAAAAAACACATGTTCCTCACATTTCTGTGGCAGAAAGTTCTGGAATCTGAGAAGAGCCACAAATTTCCTTCCACCCAGCGTTCCCCCAAGTCTCCCGATAAAAATGATACCTCACTTGTGAGGGTAGGCCTAGCGCCCGCGACAGGAAATGCCCCAAAGCGCAACGTGGACACATCCAATTTTTTGAAATAAAACAGAGGTGTTTTTTGCAAGTGCCTACCTATAGATTTTGGCCTCAAGCTCAGCCGGCACCTAGGGAAACCTACCAAACCTGTGCATTTCTGAAAACTAGAGATCTAGGGGAATCCAACATGGGGTGACTTGTGGGGCTCTGACCAGGTTCTGTTACCCAGAATCCTTTGCAAACCTCAAAATTTGGCTAAAAAAACACATGTTCCTCACATATCTGTGGCAGAAAGCTCTGGAATCTGAGAGGAGCCACAAATTTCCTTCCACCCAGCGTTCCCCCAAGTCTCCATATAAAAATGATACCTCACTTGTGTGGGTAGGCCTAGCGCCCGTGACAGGAAATGCCCCAAAGCGCAACATGGACACATTCAATTTATTGAAAGAAAACAGAGGTGTTTTTTGCAAAGTGCCTACCTGTAGATTTTGGCCTCTAGCTCAGCCGGCACCTAGGGAAACGTACCAAACCTGTTCATTTCTGAAAACTAGAGACCTAGGGGAATCCAAGATGGGGTGTCTTGTGGGGCTCTGACCAGGTTCTGTTACCCAGAATTCTTTGCAAACCTCAAAATTTGGCTAAAAAAACACATGTTCCTCACATTTCTGTGGCAGAAAGTTCTGGAATCTGAGAGGAGCCACAAATTTCCTTCCACCCAGCGTTCCCCCAAGTCTCCCGATAAAAATGATACCTCACTTGTGAGGGTAGGCCTAGCGCCCGCAACAGGAAATGCCCCAAAGCGCAACGTGGACACATCCAATTTTTTGAAAGAAAACAGAGGTGTTTTTTGCAAAGTGCCTACCTATAGATTTTGGCCTCTAGCTCAGCCGGCACCTAGGGAAACCTACCAAACCTGTGCATTTCTGAAAGCTCGAGACCTAGGGGAATCCAACATGGGGTGACTTGTGGGGCTCTGACCAGGTTCTGTTACCCAGAATCCTTTGCAAACCTCAAAATTTGGCTAAAAAAACACATGTTCCTCACATTTCTGTGGCAGAAAGTTCTGGAATCAGAGAGGAGCCACAAATTTCCTTCCACCCAGCGTCCCCCAAGTCTCCAGATAAAAATGATACCTCACTTGTGTGGGTAGGCCTAGCGCCCGTGACAGGAAATGCCCCAAAGCGCAACATGGACACATTCAATTTATTGAAAGAAAACAGAGGTGTTTTTTGCAAAGTGCCTACCTGTAGATTTTGGCCTCTAGCTCAGCCGGCACCTAGGGAAACCTACCAAACCTGTGCATTTCTGAAAACTAGAGACCTAGGGGAATCCAAGATGGGGTGACTTGTGGGGCTCTGACCAGGTTCTGTTAACCAGAATTCTTTGCAAACCTCAAAATTTGGCTAAAAAAAACACATGTTCCTCACATTTCTGTGGCAGAAAGTTCTGGAATCTGAGAGGAGCCACAAATTTCCTTCCACCCAGCGTTCCCCCAAGTCTCCCGATAAAAATGATACCTCACTTGTGAGGGTAGGCCTAGCGCCCGCAACAGGAAATGCCCCAAAGCGCAACGTGGACACATCCAATTTTTTGAAAGAAAACAGAGGTGTTTTTTGCAAAGTCCCTACCTGTAGATTTTGGCCTCTAGCTCAGCCGGCACCTAGGGAAACCTACCAAACTTGTGCATTTCTGAAAACTAGAGACCTAGGGGAATCCAAGATGGGGTGATTTGTGGGGCTCTGACCAGGTTCGGTTACCCAGAATTCTTTGCAAACCTCAAAATTTGGCTAAAAAAAACACATGTTCCTCACATTTCTGTGGCAGAAAGTTCAGGAATCTGAGAGGAGCCACAAATTTCCTTCCAACCAGCGTTCCCCCAAGTCTCCTGATAAAAATGATACCTCACTTGTGTGGGTAGGCCTAGCGCCCGCGACAGGAAATGTCCCAAAGCGCAACGTGGACACATCCAAGTTTTTGAAAGAAAACAGAGGTGTTTTTTGCAAAGTGCCTACCTGTAGATTTTGGCCTCTAGCTCAGCCGGCACCTAGGGAAACCTACCAAACCTGTGCATTTCTGAAAACTAAAGACCTAGGGGAATCCAAGATGGGGTGACTTGTGGGGCTCTGACCAGGTTCTGTTACCCAGAATCCTTTGCAAACCTCAAAATGTGTCTAAAAAAACACATGTTCCTCACATTTCTGTGGCAGAAAGTTCTGGAATCTGTGAGGAGCCACAAATTTCCTTCCACCCAGCGTTCCCCCAAGTCTCCCGATAAAAATGATACCTCACTTGTGTGGGTAGGCCTAGCGCCCGCGACAGGAAATGCCCCAAAGTGCAACGTGGACACATCCAATTTTTTGAAAGAAAACAGAGGTGTTTTTTGCAAAGTGCCTACCTGTAGATTTTAGCCTCTAGCTCAGCCGGCACCTAGGGAAACCTACCAAACCTGTGCATTTCTGAAAACTAGAGACGTAGGGGAATCCAAGATGGGGTGACTTGTGGGGCTCTGACCAGGTTCTGTTACCCAGAATCCTTTGGAAACCTTAAAATGTGGCTAAAAAAACACATGTTCTTCATATTTCTGTGGCAGAAAGTTCTGGAATCTGAGAGGAGCCACAAATTTCCTTCCACCCAGCCTTCCCCCAAGTCTCCCGATAAAAATGATACCTCACTTGTGTGGGTAGGCCTAGCGCCCGCGACAGGAAATGCCCCAAAGCGCAACGTGGACACATCCAATTTTTTGAAAGAAAACAGAGGTGTTTTTTGCAAAGTGCCTACTTGTAGATTTTGGCCTCTATCTCAGCCGGCACCTAGGGAAACCTACTAAACCTGTGCATTTCTGGAAACTAGAGACCTAGGGGAATCCAAGATGGGGTGACTTGTGGGGCTCTGACCAGGTTCTGTTACCCAGAATCCTTTGCAAACCTTAAAATGTGGCTAAAAAAACACATGTTCCTCATATTTCTATGGCAGAAAGTTCTGGAATCTGAGAGGAGCCACAAATTTCCTTCCACCCAGCCTTCCCCCAAGTCTCCCGATAAAAATGATACCTCACTTGTGTGGGTAGGCCTAGCGCCCGCGACAGGAAATGCCCCAAAGCGCAACGTGGACACATCCAATTTTTTGAAAGAAAACAGAGGTGTTTTTTGCAAAGTGCCTACCTGTAGATTTTAGCCTCTAGCTCAGCCGGCACCTAGGGAAACCTACCAAACCTGTGCATTTCTGAAAACTAGAGACGTAGGGGAATCCAAGATGGGGTGACTTGTGGGGCTCTGACCAGGTTCTGTTACCCAGAATCCTTTGGAAACCTTAAAATGTGGCTAAAAAAACACATGTTCTTCATATTTCTGTGGCAGAAAGTTCTGGAATCTGAGAGGAGCCACAAATTTCCTTCCACCCAGCGTCCCCCAAGTCTCCAGATAAAAATGATACCTCACTTGTGTGGGTAGGCCTAGCGCCCGTGACAGGAAATGCCCCAAAGCGCAACATGGACACATTCAATTTATTGAAAGAAAACAGAGGTGTTTTTTGCAAAGTGCCTACCTGTAGATTTTGGCCTCTAGCTCAGCCGGCACCTAGGGAAACCTACCAAACCTGTGCATTTCTGAAAACTAGAGACCTAGGGGAATCCAAGATGGGGTGACTTGTGGGGCTCTGACCAGGTTCTGTTACCCAGAATTCTTTGCAAACCTCAAAATTTGGCTAAAAAAAACACATGTTCCTCACATTTCTGTGGCAGAAAGTTCTGGAATCTGAGAGGAGCCACAAATTTCCTTCCACCCAGCGTTCCCCCAAGTCTCCCGATAAAAATGATACCTCACTTGTGAGGGTAGGCCTAGCGCCCGCAACAGGAAATGCCCCAAAGCGCAACGTGGACACATCCAATTTTTTGAAAGAAAACAGAGGTGTTTTTTGCAAAGTCCCTACCTGTAGATTTTGGCCTCTAGCTCAGCCGGCACCTAGGGAAACCTACCAAACTTGTGCATTTCTGAAAACTAGAGACCTAGGGGAATCCAAGATGGGGTGATTTGTGGGGCTCTGACCAGGTTCGGTTACCCAGAATTCTTTGCAAACCTCAAAATTTGGCTAAAAAAAACACATGTTCCTCACATTTCTGTGGCAGAAAGTTCAGGAATCTGAGAGGAGCCACAAATTTCCTTCCAACCAGCGTTCCCCCAAGTCCCTGATAAAAATGATACCTCACTTGTGTGGGTAGGCCTAGCGCCCGCGACAGGAAATGTCCCAAAGCGCAACGTGGACACATCCAAGTTTTTGAAAGAAAACAGAGGTGTTTTTTGCAAAGTGCCTACCTGTAGATTTTGGCCTCTAGCTCAGCCGGCACCTAGGGAAACCTACCAAACCTGTGCATTTCTGAAAACTAAAGACCTAGGGGAATCCAAGATGGGGTGACTTGTGGGGCTCTGACCAGGTTCTGTTACCCAGAATCCTTTGCAAACCTCAAAATGTGTCTAAAAAAACACATGTTCCTCACATTTCTGTGGCAGAAAGTTCTGGAATCTGTGAGGAGCCACAAATTTCCTTCCACCCAGCGTTCCCCCAAGTCTCCCGATAAAAATGATACCTCACTTGTGTGGGTAGGCCTAGCGCCCGCGACAGGAAATGCCCCAAAGCGCAACGTGGACACATCCAATTTTTTGAAAGAAAACAGAGGTGTTTTTTGCAAAGTGCCTACCTGTAGATTTTAGCCTCTAGCTCAGCCGGCACCTAGGGAAACCTACCAAACCTGTGCATTTCTGAAAACTAGAGACGTAGGGGAATCCAAGATGGGGTGACTTGTGGAGCTCTGACCAGGTTCTGTTACCCAGAATCCTTTGGAAACCTTAAAATGTGGCTAAAAAAACACATGTTCTTCATATTTCTGTGGCAGAAAGTTCTGGAATCTGAGAGGAGCCACAAATTTCCTTCCACCCAGCCTTCCCCCAAGTCTCCCGATAAAAATGATACCTCACTTGTGTGGGTAGGCCTAGCGCCAGCGACAGGAAATGCCCCAAAGCGCAACGTGGACACATCCAATTTTTTGAAAGAAAACAGAGGTGTTTTTTGCAAAGTGCCTACTTGTAGATTTTGGCCTCTATCTCAGCCGGCACCTAGGGAAACCTACTAAACCTGTGCATTTCTGGAAACTAGAGACCTAGGGGAATCCAAGATGGGGTGACTTGTGGGGCTCTGACCAGGTTCTGTTACCCAGAATCCTTTGCAAACCTTAAAATGTGGCTAAAAAAACACATGTTCCTCATATTTCTATGGCAGAAAGTTCTGGAATCTGAGAGGAGCCACAAATTTCCTTCCACCCAGCCTTCCCCCAAGTCTCCCGATAAAAATGATACCTCACTTGTGTGGGTAGGCCTAGCGCCCGCGACAGGAAATGCCCCAAAGCGCAACGTGGACACATCCAATTTTTTGAAAGAAAACAGAGGTGTTTTTTGCAAAGTGCCTACCTGTAGATTTTGGCCTCTAGCTCAGCCGGCACCTAGGGAAACCTACCAAACCTGTGCATTTCTGAAAACTAGAGACCTAGGGGAATCCAAGATGGGGTGACTTGTGGGGCTCTGACCAGGTTCTGTTACCCAGAATCCTTTGCAAAGCTCAAAATTTGGCTAAAAAAACACATGTTCCTCACATTTCTGTGGCAGAAAGTTCAGGAATCTGAGAGGAGCCACAAATTTCCTTCCACCCAGCGTTCCCCCAAGTCTCCCGATAAAAATGATACCTCACTTGTGTGGGTAGGCCTAGCGCCCGTGACAGGAAATGCCCCAAAGCGCAACGTGGACACATCCAATTTTTTGAAAGAAAACAGAGGTGTTTTTTGCAATGTGCCTACCTGTCGATTTTGGCCTCTAGCTCAGCCGGCACCTAGGGAAACCTACCAAACCTCTGCATTTCTGAAAACTAGAGACCTAGGGGAATCCAAGATGGGGTGATTTGTGGGGCTCTGACCAGGTTCGGTTACCCAGAATTCTTTGCAAACCTCAAAATTTGGCTAAAAAAAACACATGTTCCTCACATTTCTGTGGCAGAAAGTTCAGGAATCTGAGAGGAGCCACAAATTTCCTTCCAACCAGCGTTCCCCCAAGTCTCCTGATAAAAATGATACCTCACTTGTGTGGGTAGGCCTAGCGCCCGCGACAGGAAATGTCCCAAAGCGCAACGTGGACACATCCAAGTTTTTGAAAGAAAACAGAGGTGTTTTTTGCAAAGTGCATACCTGTAGATTTTGGCCTCTAGCTCAGCCGGCACCTAGGGAAACCTACCAAACCTGTGCATTTCTGAAAACTAAAGACCTAGGGGAATCCAAGATGGGGTGACTTGTGGGGCTCTGACCAGGTTCTGTTACCCAGAATCCTTTGCAAACCTCAAAATGTGTCTAAAAAAACACATGTTCCTCACATTTCTGTGGCAGAAAGTTCTGGAATCTGTGAGGAGCCACAAATTTCCTTCCACCCAGCGTTCCCCCAAGTCTCCCGATAAAAATGATACCTCACTTGTGTGGGTAGGCCTAGCGCCCGCGACAGGAAATGCCCCAAAGCGCAACGTGGACACATCCAATTTTTTGAAAGAAAACAGAGGTGTTTTTTGCAAAGTGCCTACCTGTAGATTTTAGCCTCTAGCTCAGCCGGCACCTAGGGAAACCTACCAAACCTGTGCATTTCTGAAAACTAGAGACGTAGGGGAATCCAAGATGGGGTGACTTGTGGAGCTCTGACCAGGTTCTGTTACCCAGAATCCTTTGGAAACCTTAAAATGTGGCTAAAAAAACACATGTTCTTCATATTTCTGTGGCAGAAAGTTCTGGAATCTGAGAGGAGCCACAAATTTCCTTCCACCCAGCCTTCCCCCAAGTCTCCCGATAAAAATGATACCTCACTTGTGTGGGTAGGCCTAGCGCCCGCGACAGGAAATGCCCCAAAGCGCAACGTGGACACATCCAATTTTTTGAAAGAAAACAGAGGTGTTTTTTGCAAAGTGCCTACTTGTAGATTTTGGCCTCTATCTCAGCCGGCACCTAGGGAAACCTACTAAACCTGTGCATTTCTGGAAACTAGAGACCTAGGGGAATCCAAGATGGGGTGACTTGTGGGGCTCTGACCAGGTTCTGTTACCCAGAATCCTTTGCAAACCTTAAAATGTGGCTAAAAAAACACATGTTCCTCATATTTCTATGGCAGAAAGTTCTGGAATCTGAGAGGAGCCACAAATTTCCTTCCACCCAGCCTTCCCCCAAGTCTCCCGATAAAAATGATACCTCACTTGTGTGGGTAGGCCTAGCGCCCGCGACAGGAAATGCCCCAAAGCGCAACGTGGACACATCCAATTTTTTTAAAGAAAACAGAGGTGTTTTTTGCAAAGTGCCTACCTGTAGATTTTGGCCTCTAGCTCAGCCGGCACCTAGGGAAACCTACCAAACCTGTGCATTTCTGAAAACTAGAGACCTAGGGGAATCCAAGATGGGGTGACTTGTGGGGCTCTGACCAGGTTCTGTTACCCAGAATCCTTTGCAAACCTCAAAATTTGGCTAAAAAAACACATGTTCCTCACATTTCTGTGGCAGAAAGTTCAGGAATCTGAGAGGAGCCACAAATTTCCTTCCACCCAGCGTTCCCCCAAGTCTCCCGATAAAAATGATACCTCACTTGTGTGGGTAGGCCTAGCGCCCGCGACAGGAAATGCCCCAAAGCGCAACGTGGACACATCCAATTTTTTGAAAGAAAACAGAGGTGTTTTTTGCAATGTGCCTACCTGTCGATTTTGGCCTCTAGCTCAGCCGGCACCTAGGGAAACCTACCAAACCTCTGCATTTCTGAAAACTAGAGACCTAGGGGAATCCAAGATGGGGTGATTTGTGGGGCTCTGACCAGGTTCTGTTACCCAGAATCCTTTGCAAACCTTAAAATGTGGCTAAAAAAACACATGTTCCTCACATTTCTGTGGCAGAAAGTTCTGGAATCTGAGAGGAGCCACAAATTTCCTTCCACCCAGCATTCCCCCAAGTCTCTCGATAAAAATGATACCTCACTTGTGAGGGTAGGCCTAGCGCCCGCGACAGGAAATGCCCCAAAGCGCAACGTGGACACATCCAATTTTTTGAAAGAAAACAGAGGTGTTTTTTGCAAAGTGCCTACCTGTAGATTTTGGCCTCTAGCTCAGCCGGCACCTAGGGAAACCTACCAAACCTGTGCATTTCTGAAAACTAGAGACCTAGGGGAATCCAAGATGGGGTGACTTGTGGGGCTCTGACCAGGTTCTGTTACCCAGAATCCTTTGCAAACCTCAAAATTTGGCTAAAAAAACACATGTTCCTCACATTTCTGTGGCAGAAAGCTCTGGAATCTGAGAGGAGCCACAAATTTCCTTCCACCCAGCATTCCCCCAAGTCTCCATATAAAAATGATACCTCACTTGTGTGGGTAGGCCTAGCGCCCGTGACAGGAAATGCCCCAAAGCGCAACATGGACACATCCAATTTTTTGAAAGAAAACAGAGGTGTTTTTTGCAAAGTGCCTACCTGTAGATTTTGGCCTCTAGCTCAGCCGGCACCTAGGGAAACCTACCAAACCTCTGCATTTCTGAAAACTAGAGACCTAGGGGAATCCAAGATGGGGTGACTTGTGGGGCTCTGACCAGGTTCTGTTACCCAGAATCCTTTGCAAACCTTAAAATGTGGCTAAAAAAACACATGTTCCTCACATTTCTGTGGCAGAAAGTTCTGGAATCTGAGAGGAGCCACAAATTTCCTTCCACCCAGCGTTCCCCCAAGTCTCCCGATAAAAATGATACCTCACTTGTGTGGGTAGGCCTAGCACCCGCGACAGGAGATGCCCCAAAGCGCAACATGGACACATCCAATTTTTTGAAAGAAAACAGAGGTGTTTTTTGCAAAGTGCCTACCTGTAGATTTTGGCCTCTAGCTCAGCCGGCACCTAGGGAAACCTACCATACCTGTGCATTTCTGAAAACTAGAGACCTAGGGGAATCCAAGATGGGGTGACTTGTGGGGCTCTGACCAGGTTCTGTTACCCGGAATTCTTTGCAAACCTCAAAATTTGGCTAAAAAAAACACATGTTCCTCACATTTCTGTGGCAGAAAGTTCTGGAATCTGAGAAGAGCCACAAATTTCCTTCCACCCAGCGTTCCCCCAAGTCTCCCGATAAAAATGATACCTCACTTGTGAGGGTAGGCCTAGCGCCCGCGACAGGAAATGCCCCAAAGCGCAACGTGGACACATCCAATTTTTTGAAAGAAAACAGAGGTGTTTTTTGCAAGTGCCTACCTATAGATTTTGGCCTCAAGCTCAGCCGGCACCTAGGGAAACCTACCAAACCTGTGCATTTCTGAAAACTAGAGACCTAGGGGAATCCAACATGGGGTGACTTGTGGGGCTCTGACCAGGTTCTGTTACCCAGAATCCTTTGCAAACCTCAAAATTTGGCTAAAAAAACACATGTTCCTCACATTTCTGTGGCAGAAAGCTCTGGAATCTGAGAGGAGCCACAAATTTCCTTCCACCCAGCGTTCCCCCAAGTCTCCATATAAAAATGATACCTCACTTGTGTGGGTAGGCCTAGCGCCCGTGACAGGAAATGCCCCAAAGCGCAACATGGACACATTCAATTTATTGAAAGAAAACAGAGGTGTTTTTTGCAAAGTGCCTACCTGTAGATTTTGGCCTCTAGCTCAGCCGGCACCTAGGGAAACGTACCAAACCTGTGCATTTCTGAAAACTAGAGACCTAGGGGAATCCAAGATGGGGTGTCTTGTGGGGCTCTGACCAGGTTCTGTTACCCAGAATTCTTTGCAAACCTCAAAATTTGGCTAAAAAAACACATGTTCCTCACATTTCTGTGGCAGAAAGTTCTGGAATCTGAGAGGAGCCACAAATTTCCTTCCACCCAGCGTTCCCCCAAGTCTCCCGATAAAAATGATACCTCACTTGTGAGGGTAGGCCTAGCGCCCGCAACAGGAAATGCCCCAAAGCGCAACGTGGACACATCCAATTTTTTGAAAGAAAACAGAGGTGTTTTTTGCAAAGTGCCTACCTATAGATTTTGGCCTCTAGCTCAGCCGGCACCTAGGGAAACCTACCAAACCTGTGCATTTCTGAAAACTCGAGACCTAGGGGAATCCAACATGGGGTGACTTGTGGGGCTCTGACCAGGTTCTGTTACCCAGAATCCTTTGCAAACCTCAAAATTTGGCTAAAAAAACACATGTTCCTCACATTTCTGTGGCAGAAAGCTCTGGAATCTGAGAGGAGCCACAAATTTCCTTCCACCCAGCATTCCCCCAAGTCTCCATATAAAAATGATACCTCACTTGTGTGGGTAGGCCTAGCGCCCGTGACAGGAAATGCCCCAAAGCGCAACATGGACACATCCAATTTTTTGAAAGAAAACAGAGGTGTTTTTTGCAAAGTGCCTACCTGTAGATTTTGGCCTCTAGCTCAGCCGGCACCTAGGGAAACCTACCAAACCTCTGCATTTCTGAAAACTAGAGACCTAGGGGAATCCAAGATGGGGTGACTTGTGGGGCTCTGACCAGGTTCTGTTACCCAGAATCCTTTGCAAACCTTAAAATGTGGCTAAAAAAACACATGTTCCTCACATTTCTGTGGCAGAAAGTTCTGGAATCTGAGAGGAGCCACAAATTTCCTTCCACCCAGCGTTCCCCCAAGTCTCCCGATAAAAATGATACCTCACTTGTGTGGGTAGGCCTAGCACCCGCGACAGGAGATGCCCCAAAGCGCAACATGGACACATCCAATTTTTTGAAAGAAAACAGAGGTGTTTTTTGCAAAGTGCCTACCTGTAGATTTTGGCCTCTAGCTCAGCCGGCACCTAGGGAAACCTACCATACCTGTGCATTTCTGAAAACTAGAGACCTAGGGGAATCCAAGATGGGGTGACTTGTGGGGCTCTGACCAGGTTCTGTTACCCGGAATTCTTTGCAAACCTCAAAATTTGGCTAAAAAAAACACATGTTCCTCACATTTCTGTGGCAGAAAGTTCTGGAATCTGAGAAGAGCCACAAATTTCCTTCCACCCAGCGTTCCCCCAAGTCTCCCGATAAAAATGATACCTCACTTGTGAGGGTAGGCCTAGCGCCCGCGACAGGAAATGCCCCAAAGCGCAACGTGGACACATCCAATTTTTTGAAAGAAAACAGAGGTGTTTTTTGCAAGTGCCTACCTATAGATTTTGGCCTCAAGCTCAGCCGGCACCTAGGGAAACCTACCAAACCTGTGCATTTCTGAAAACTAGAGACCTAGGGGAATCCAACATGGGGTGACTTGTGGGGCTCTGACCAGGTTCTGTTACCCAGAATCCTTTGCAAACCTCAAAATTTGGCTAAAAAAACACATGTTCCTCACATTTCTGTGGCAGAAAGCTCTGGAATCTGAGAGGAGCCACAAATTTCCTTCCACCCAGCGTTCCCCCAAGTCTCCATATAAAAATGATACCTCACTTGTGTGGGTAGGCCTAGCGCCCGTGACAGGAAATGCCCCAAAGCGCAACATGGACACATTCAATTTATTGAAAGAAAACAGAGGTGTTTTTTGCAAAGTGCCTACCTGTAGATTTTGGCCTCTAGCTCAGCCGGCACCTAGGGAAACGTACCAAACCTGTGCATTTCTGAAAACTAGAGACCTAGGGGAATCCAAGATGGGGTGTCTTGTGGGGCTCTGACCAGGTTCTGTTACCCAGAATTCTTTGCAAACCTCAAAATTTGGCTAAAAAAACACATGTTCCTCACATTTCTGTGGCAGAAAGTTCTGGAATCTGAGAGGAGCCACAAATTTCCTTCCACCCAGCGTTCCCCCAAGTCTCCCGATAAAAATGATACCTCACTTGTGAGGGTAGGCCTAGCGCCCGCAACAGGAAATGCCCCAAAGCGCAACGTGGACACATCCAATTTTTTGAAAGAAAACAGAGGTGTTTTTTGCAAAGTGCCTACCTATAGATTTTGGCCTCTAGCTCAGCCGGCACCTAGGGAAACCTACCAAACCTGTGCATTTCTGAAAACTCGAGACCTAGGGGAATCCAACATGGGGTGACTTGTGGGGCTCTGACCAGGTTCTGTTACCCAGAATCCTTTGCAAACCTCAAAATTTGGCTAAAAAAACACATGTTCCTCACATTTCTGTGGCAGAAAGTTCTGGAATCTGAGAGGAGCCACAAATTTCCTTCCACCCAGCGTTCCTCCAAGTCTCCAGATAAAAATGATGCCTCACTTGTGTGGGTAGGCCTAGCGCCCGCGACAGGAAATGCCCCAAAGCGCAACGTGGACACATCCAATTTTTTGAAAGAAAACATAGGTGTTTCTTGCAAAGTGCCTACCTGTAGATTTTGGCCTCTAACTCAGCCGGCACCTAGGGAAACCTACCAAACCTCTGCATTTCTGAAAACTAGAGACCTAGGGGAATCCAAGATGGTGTGACTTGTGGGGCTCTGACCAGGTTCTGTTACCCAGAATCCTTTGCAAACCTTAAAATATGGCTAAAAAAACACATGTTCCTCACATTTCTGTGGCAGAAAGTTCTGGAATCTGAGAGGAGCCACAAATTTCCTTCCACCCAGCGTTCCCCCAAGTCTCCCGATAAAAATGATACCTCACTTGTGAGGGTAGGCCTAGCACCCGCAACAGGAAATGCCCCAAAGCGCAACGAGGACACATCCAATTTTTTGAAAGAAAACAGAGGTGTTTTTTGCAAAGTGCCTAGCTATAGATTTTGGCCTCTAGCTCAGCCGGCACCTAGGGAAACCTACCAAACCTGTGCATTTCTGAAAACCAGAGACCTGGGGAATCCAAGATGGGGTGACTTGTGGGGCTCTGACCAGGTTCTGTTACCCAGAATCCTTTGCAAACCTCAATATTTGGCTAAAAAAACACATGTTCCTCACATTTCTGTGGCAGAAAGTTCTGGAATCTGAGAGGAGCCACAAATTTCCTTCCACCCAGCGTTCCCCCAAGTCTCCAGATAAAAATGATACCTCACTTGTGTGGGTAGGCCTAGCGCCCGTGACAGGAAATGCCGCAAAGCGCAACATGGACACATTCAATTTATTTAAAGAAAACAGAGGTGTTTTTTGCAAAGTGCCTACCTGTAGATTTTGGCCTCTAGCTCAGCCGGCACCTAGGGAAACCTACCAAACCTGTGCATTTCTGAAAACTAGAGACCTAGGGGAATCCAAGATGGGGTGACTTGTGGGGCTCTGACCAGGTTCTGTTACCCAGAATCCTTTGCAAACCTCAAAATTTGGCTAACAAAACACATGTTCCTCACATTTCTGTGGCAGAAAGTTCTGGAATCTGAGAGGAGCCACAAATTTCCTTCCACCCAGCGTTCCTCCAAGTCTCCAGATAAAAATGATACCTCACTTGTGTGGGTAGGCCTCGCTCCCGCGACAGGAAATGCCCCAAAGCGCAACGTGGACACATTCAATTTATTTAAAGAAAACAGAGGTGTTTTTTGCAAAGTGCCTACCTGTAGATTTTGGGCTCTAGCTCAGCCGGCACCTAGGGAAACCTACCAAACCTGTGCATTTCTGAAAACTAGAGACCTAGGGGAATCCAAGATGGGGTGACTTGTGGGGCTCTGACCAGGTTCTGGTACCCAGAATCCTTTGCAAACCTCAAAATTTGGCTAAAAAAACACATGTTCCTCACATTTCTGTGGGAGAAAGTTCAGGAATCTGAAAGGAGCCACAAATTTCCTTCCACCCAGCGTTCCCCCAAGTCTCCCGATAAAAATGATACCTCACTTGTGTGGGTAGGCCTAGCGCCCGCGACAGGAGATGCCCCAAAGCGCAACGTGGACACATCCAATTTTTTGAAAGAAAACAGAGGTGTTTTTTGCAAAGTGCCTACCTGTAGATTTTGGCCTCTAGCTCAGCCGGCACCTAGGGAAACCTACCAAACCTGTGCATTTCTGAAAACTAGAGACCTAGGGGAATCCAAGATGGGGTGACTTGTGGGGCTCTGACCAGGTTCTGTTACCCAGAATCCTTTGCAAACCTCAAAATTTGGCTAAAAAAACACATGTTCCTCACATTTCTGTGGCAGAAAGTTCTGGAATCTGAGAGGAGCCACAAATTTCCTTCCACCCAGCGTTCCCCCAAGTCTCCAGATAAAAATGATACCTCACTTGTGAGGGTAGGCCTAGCGCCCGCGACAGGAGATGCCCCAAAGCGCAACGTGGACACATCCAATTTTTTGAAAGAAAACAGAGGTGTTTTTTGCAAAGTGCCTACCTGTAGATTTTGGCCTCTAGCTCAGCCGGCACCTAGGGCAACCTACCAAACCTGTGCATTTCTGAAAACTAGAGACCTAGGGGAATCCAAGATGGGGTGACTTGTGGGGCTCTGACCAGGTTCTGTTACCCAGAATCCTTTGCAAACCTCAAAATTTGGCTAACAAAACACATGTTCCTCACATTTCTGTGGCAGAAAGTTCTGGAATCTGAGAGGAGCCACAAATTTCCTTCCACCCAGCGTTCCTCCAAGTCTCCAGATAAAAATGATACCTCACTTGTGTGGGTAGGCCTAGCGCCCGCGACAGGAAATGCCCCAAAGCGCAACGTGGACACATTCAATTTATTTAAAGAAAACAGAGGTGTTTTTTGCAAAGTGCCTACCTGTAGATTTTGGCCTCTAGCTCAGCCGGCACCTAGGGAAACCTACCAAACCTGTGCATTTCTGAAAACTAGAGACCTAGGGGAATCCAAGATGGGGTGACTTGTGGGGCTCTGACCAGGTTCTGGTACCCAGAATCCTTTGCAAACCTCAAAATTTGGCTAAAAAAACACATGTTCCTCACATTTCTGTGGCAGAAAGTTCTGGAATCTGAGAGGAGCCACAAATTTCCTTCCACCCAGCGTTCCCCCAAGTCTCCAGATAAAAATGATACCTCACTTGTGAGGGTAGGCCTAGCGCCCGCGACAGGAGATGCCCCAAAGCGCAACGTGGACACATCCAATTTTTTGAAAGAAAACAGAGGTGTTTTTTGCAAAGTGCCTACCTGTAGATTTTGGCCTCTAGCTCAGCCGGCACCTAGGGAAACCTACCAAACCTGTGCATTTCTGAAAACTAGAGACCTAGGGGAATCCAAGATGGGGTGACTTGTGGGGCTCTGACCAGGTTCTGTTACCCAGAATCCTTTGCAAACCTCAAAATTTGGCTAACAAAACACATGTTCCTCACATTTCTGTGGCAGAAAGTTCTGGAATCTGAGAGGAGCCACAAATTTCCTTCCACCCAGCGTTCCTCCAAGTCTCCAGATAAAAATGATACCTCACTTGTGTGGGTAGGCCTAGCGCCCGCGACAGGAAATGCCCCAAAGCGCAACGTGGACACATTCAATTTATTTAAAGAAAACAGAGGTGTTTTTTGCAAAGTGCCTACCTGTAGATTTTGGCCTCTAGCTCAGCCGGCACCTAGGGAAACCTACCAAACCTGTGCATTTCTGAAAACTAGAGACCTAGGGGAATCCAAGATGGGGTGACTTGTGGGGCTCTGACCAGGTTCTGGTACCCAGAATCCTTTGCAAACCTCAAAATTTGGCTAAAAAAACACATGTTCCTCACATTTCTGTGGGAGAAAGTTCAGGAATCTGAAAGGAGCCACAAATTTCCTTCCACCCAGCGTTCCCCCAAGTCTCCCGATAAAAATGATACCTCACTTGTGTGGGTAGGCCTAGCGCCCGCGACAGGAGATGCCCCAAAGCGCAACGTGGACACATCCAATTTTTTGAAAGAAAACAGAGGTGTTTTTTGCAAAGTGCCTACCTGTAGATTTTGGCCTCTAGCTCAGCCGGCACCTAGGGAAACCTACCAAACCTGTGCATTTCTGAAAACTAGAGACCTAGGGGAATCCAAGATGGGGTGACTTGTGGGGCTTTGACCAGGTTCTGTTACCCAGAATCCTTTGCAAACCTCAAAATTTGGCTAAAAAAACACATGTTCCTCACATTTCTGTGGCAGAAAGTTCTGGAATCTGAGAGGAGCCACAAATTTCCTTCCACCCAGCGTTCCCCCAAGTCTCCCGATAAAAATGATACCTCACTTGTGAGGGTAGGCCTAGCGCCCGCGACAGGAGATGCCCCAAAGCGCAACGTGGACACATCCAATTTTTTGAAAGAAAACAGAGGTGTTTTTTGCAAAGTGCCTACCTGTAGATTTTGGCCTCTAGCTCAGCCGGCACCTAGGGAAACCTACCAAACCTGTGCATTTCTGAAAACTAAAGACCTAGGGGAATCCAAGATGGGGTGACTTGTGGGTCTCTGACCAGGTTCTGTTACCCGGAATTCTTTGCAAACCTCAAAATTTGGCTAAAAAAAACACATGTTCCTTTACATTTCTGTGGCAGAAAGTTCAGGAATCTGAGAGGAGCCACAAATTTCCTTCCACCCAGCGTTCCCCCAAGTCTCCCGATAAAAATTATACCTCACTTGTGTGGGTAGGCCTAGCGCCCGCGACAGGAAATGCCCCAAAGCGCAACGTGGACACATTCAATTTATTTAAAGAAAACAGAGGTGTTTTTTGCAAAGTGCCTACCTGTAGATTTTGGCCTCTAGCTCAGCCGGCACCTAGGGAAACCTACCAAACCTGTGCATTTCTGAAAACTAGAGACCTAGGGGAATCCAAGATGGGGTGACTTGTGGGGCTCTGACCAGGTTCTGTTACCCAGAATTCTTTGCAAACCTCAAAATTTGGCTAAAAAAAACACATGTTCCTCACATTTCTGTGGCAGAAAGTTCTGAAATCTGAGAGGAGCCACAAATTTCCTTCCACCCAGCGTTCCCCCAAGTCTCCCGATAAAAATGATACCTCACTTGTGTGGGTAGGCCTAGCGCCCGCGAAAGGAAATGCCCCAAAGCGCAACGTGGACACATCCAATTTTTTGAAAGAAAACATAGGTGTTTCTTGCAAAGTGCCTACCTGTAGATTTTGGCCTCTAGCTCAGCCGGCACCTAGGGAAACCTACCATACCTGTGCATTTCTGAAAACTAGAGACCTAGGGGAATCCAAGATGGGGTGACTTGTGGGGCTCTGACCAGGTTCTGTTACCCGGAATTCTTTGCAAACCTCAAAATTTGGCTAAAAAAAACACATGTTCCTCACATTTCTGTGGCAGAAAGTTCTGGAATCTGAGAGGAGCCACAAATTTCCTTCCACCCAGCGTTCCCCCAAGTCTCCCGATAAAAATGATACCTCACTTGTGAGGGTAGGCCTAGCGCCCGCAACAGGAAATGCCCCAAAGCGCAACGTGGACACATCCAATTTTTTGAAAGAAAACAGAGGTGTTTTTTGCAAAGTGCCTAGCTATAGATTTTGGCCTCTAGCTCAGCCGGCACCTAGGGAAACCTACCAAACCTGTGCATTTCTGAAAACCAGAGACCTGGGGAATCCAAGATGGGGTGACTTGTGGGGCTCTGACCAGGTTCTGTTACCCAGAATCCTTTGCAAACCTCAATATTTGGCTAAAAAAACACATGTTCCTCACATTTCTGTGGCAGAAAGTTCTGGAATCTGAGAGGAGCCACAAATTTCCTTCCACCCAGCGTTCCCCCAAGTCTCCAGATAAAAATGATACCTCACTTGTGTGGGTAGGCCTAGCGCCCGTGACAGGAAATGCCGCAAAGCGCAACATGGACACATTCAATTTATTTAAAGAAAACAGAGGTGTTTTTTGCAAAGTGCCTACCTGTAGATTTTGGCCTCTAGCTCAGCCGGCACATAGGGAAACCTACAAAACCTGTGCATTTCTGAAAACTAGAGACCTAGGGGAATCCAAGATGGGGTGACTTGTGGGGCTCTGACCAGGTTCTGTTACCCAGAATCCTTTGCAAACCTCAAAATTTGGCTACAAAAACACATGTTCCTCACATTTCTGTGGCAGAAAGTTCTGGAATCTGAGAGGAGCCACAAATTTCCTTCCACCCAGCGTTCCTCCAAGTCTCCAGATAAAAATGATACCTCACTTGTGTGGGTAGGCCTAGCGCCCGCGACAGGAAATGCCCCAAAGCGCAACGTGGACACATTCAATTTATTTAAAGAAAACAGAGGTGTTTTTTGCAAAGTGCCTACCTGTAGATTTTGGCCTCTAGCTCAGCCGGCACCTAGGGAAACCTACCAAACCTGTGCATTTCTGAAAACTAGAGACCTAGGGGAATCCAAGATGGGGTGACTTGTGGGGCTCTGACCAGGTTCTGGTACCCAGAATCCTTTGCAAACCTCAAAATTTGGCTAAAAAAACACATGTTCCTCACATTTCTGTGGGAGAAAGTTCAGGAATCTGAGAGGAGCCACAAATTTCCTTCCACCCAGCGTTCCCCCAAGTCTCCCGATAAAAATGATACCTCACTTGTGTGGGTAGGCCTAGCGCCCGCGACAGGAGATGCCCCAAAGCGCAACGTGGACACATCCAATTTTTTTAAAGAAAACAGAGGTGTTTTTTGCAAAGTGCCTACCTGTAGATTTTGGCCTCTAGCTCAGCCGGCACCTAGGGAAACCTACCAAACCTGTGCATTTCTGAAAACTAGAGACCTAGGGGAATCCAAGATGGGGTGACTTGTGGGGCTCTGACCAGGTTCTGTTACCCAGAATCCTTTGCAAACCTCAAAATTTGGCTAAAAAAACACATGTTCCTCACATTTCTGTGGCAGAAAGTTCTGGAATCTGAGAGGAGCCACAAATTTCCTTCCACCCAGCGTTCCCCCAAGTCTCCCGATAAAAATGATACCTCACTTGTGAGGGTAGGCCTAGCGCCCGCGACAGGAGATGCCCCAAAGCGCAACGTGGACACATCCAATTTTTTGAAAGAAAACAGAGGTGTTTTTTGCAAAGTGCCTACCTGTAGATTTTGGCCTCTAGCTCAGCCGGCACCTAGGGAAACCTACCAAACCTGTGCATTTCTGAAAACTAAAGACCTATGGGAATCCAAGATGGGGTGACTTGTGGGGCTCTGACCAGGTTCTGTTACCCGGAATTCTTTGCAAACCTCAAAATTTGGCTAAAAAAAACACATGTTCCTCACATTTCTGTGGCAGAAAGTTCAGGAATCTGAGAGGAGCCACAAATTTCCTTCCACCCAGCGTTCCCCCAAGTCTCCCGATAAAAATGATACCTCACTTGTGTGGGTAGGCCTAGCGCCCGCGACAGGAAATGCCCCAAAGCGCAACGTGGACACATCCAATTTTTTGAAAGAAAACATAGGTGTTTCTTGCAAAGTGCCTACCTGTAGATTTTGGCCTCTAGCTCAGCCGGCACCTAGGGAAACCTACCAAACCTGTGCATTTCTGAAAAGTAGAGACCTAGGGGAATCCAAGATGGGGTGACTTGTGGGGCTCTGAAGAGGTTCTGTTACCCGGAATTCTTTGCAAACCTCAAAATTTGGCTAAAAAACACACATGTTCCTCACATTTCTGTGGCAGAAAGTTCTGGAATCTGAGAAGAGCCACAAATTTCCTTCCACCCAGCGTTCCCCCAAGTCTCCCGATAAAAATGATACCTCACTTGTGTGGGTAGGCCTAGCGCCCGTGACAGGAAATGCCCCAAAGCGCAACGTGGACACATCCAATTTTTTGAAAGAAAACATAGGTGTTTCTTGCAAAGTGCCTACCTGTAGATTTTGGCCTCTAGCTCAGCCGGCACCTAGGGAATCCTACCAAACCTCTGCATTTCTGAAAACTAGAGACCTAGGGGAATCCAAGATGGGGTGACTTGTGGGGCTCTGACCAGGTTCTGTTACCCAGAATCCTTTGCAAACCTTAAAATGTGGCTAAAAAAACACATGTTCCTCACATTTCTGTGGCAGAAAGTTCTGGAATCTGAGAGGAGCCACAAATTTCCTTCCACCCAGCGTTCCCCCAAGTCTCCCGATAAAAATGATACCTCACTTGTGTGGGTAGGCCTAGCGCCCGCGACAGGAGATGCCCCAAAGCGCAACGTGGACACATCCAATTTTTTGAAAGAAAACAGAGGTGTTTTTTGCAAAGTGCCTACCTGTAGATTTTGGCCTCTAGCTCAGCCGGCACCTAGGGAAACCTACCATACCTGTGCATTTCTGAAAACTAGAGACCTAGGGGAATCCAAGATGGGGTGACTTGTGGGGCTCTGACCAGGTTCTGTTACCCGGAATTCTTTGCAAACCTCAAAATTTGGCTAAAACAAACACATGTTCCTCACATTTCTGTGGCAGAAAGTTCTGGAATCTGAGAAGAGCCACAAATTTCCTTCCACCCAGCGTTCCCCCAAGTCTCCCGATAAAAATGATACCTCACTTGTGAGGGTAGGCCTAGCGCCCGCGACAGGAAATGCCCCAAAGCGCAACGTGGACACATCCAATTTTTTGAAAGAAAACAGAGGTGTTTTTTGCAAAGTGCCTACCTATAGATTTTGGCCTCAAGCTCAGCCGGCACCTAGGGAAACCTACCAAACCTGTGCATTTCTGAAAACTAGAGACCTAGGGGAATCCAACATGGGGTGACTTGTGGGTCTCTGACCAGGTTCTGTTACCCAGAATCCTTTGCAAACCTCAAAATTTGGCTAAAAAAACACATGTTCCTCACATTTCTGTGGCAGAAAGCTCTGGAATCTGAGAGGAGCCACAAATTTCCTTCCACCCAGCATTCCCCCAAGTCTCCATATAAAAATGATACCTCACTTGTGTGGGTAGGCCTAGCGCCCGTGACAGGAAATGCCCCAAAGCGCAACATGGACACATCCAATTTTTTGAAAGAAAACAGAGGTGTTTTTTGCAAAGTGCCTACCTGTAGATTTTGGCCTCTAGCTCAGCCGGCACCTAGGGAAACCTACCATACCTGTGCATTTCTGAAAACTAGAGACCTAGGGGAATCCAAGATGGGGTGACTTGTGGGGCTCTGACCAGGTTCTGTTACCCGGAATTCTTTGCAAACCTCAAAATTTGGCTAAAAAAAACACATGTTCCTCACATTTCTGTGGCAGAAAGTTCTGGAATCTGAGAAGAGCCACAAATTTCCTTCCACCCAGCGTTCCCCCAAGTCTCCCGATAAAAATGATACCTCACTTGTGAGGGTAGGCCTAGCGCCCGCGACAGGAAATGCCCCAAAGCGCAACGTGGACACATCCAATTTTTTGAAATAAAACAGAGGTGTTTTTTGCAAGTGCCTACCTATAGATTTTGGCCTCAAGCTCAGCCGGCACCTAGGGAAACCTACCAAACCTGTGCATTTCTGAAAACTAGAGATCTAGGGGAATCCAACATGGGGTGACTTGTGGGGCTCTGACCAGGTTCTGTTACCCAGAATCCTTTGCAAACCTCAAAATTTGGCTAAAAAAACACATGTTCCTCACATATCTGTGGCAGAAAGCTCTGGAATCTGAGAGGAGCCACAAATTTCCTTCCACCCAGCGTTCCCCCAAGTCTCCATATAAAAATGATACCTCACTTGTGTGGGTAGGCCTAGCGCCCGTGACAGGAAATGCCCCAAAGCGCAACATGGACACATTCAATTTATTGAAAGAAAACAGAGGTGTTTTTTGCAAAGTGCCTACCTGTAGATTTTGGCCTCTAGCTCAGCCGGCACCTAGGGAAACGTACCAAACCTGTTCATTTCTGAAAACTAGAGACCTAGGGGAATCCAAGATGGGGTGTCTTGTGGGGCTCTGACCAGGTTCTGTTACCCAGAATTCTTTGCAAACCTCAAAATTTGGCTAAAAAAACACATGTTCCTCACATTTCTGTGGCAGAAAGTTCTGGAATCTGAGAGGAGCCACAAATTTCCTTCCACCCAGCGTTCCCCCAAGTCTCCCGATAAAAATGATACCTCACTTGTGAGGGTAGGCCTAGCGCCCGCAACAGGAAATGCCCCAAAGCGCAACGTGGACACATCCAATTTTTTGAAAGAAAACAGAGGTGTTTTTTGCAAAGTGCCTACCTATAGATTTTGGCCTCTAGCTCAGCCGGCACCTAGGGAAACCTACCAAACCTGTGCATTTCTGAAAGCTCGAGACCTAGGGGAATCCAACATGGGGTGACTTGTGGGGCTCTGACCAGGTTCTGTTACCCAGAATCCTTTGCAAACCTCAAAATTTGGCTAAAAAAACACATGTTCCTCACATTTCTGTGGCAGAAAGTTCTGGAATCAGAGAGGAGCCACAAATTTCCTTCCACCCAGCGTCCCCCAAGTCTCCAGATAAAAATGATACCTCACTTGTGTGGGTAGGCCTAGCGCCCGTGACAGGAAATGCCCCAAAGCGCAACATGGACACATTCAATTTATTGAAAGAAAACAGAGGTGTTTTTTGCAAAGTGCCTACCTGTAGATTTTGGCCTCTAGCTCAGCCGGCACCTAGGGAAACCTACCAAACCTGTGCATTTCTGAAAACTAGAGACCTAGGGGAATCCAAGATGGGGTGACTTGTGGGGCTCTGACCAGGTTCTGTTAACCAGAATTCTTTGCAAACCTCAAAATTTGGCTAAAAAAAACACATGTTCCTCACATTTCTGTGGCAGAAAGTTCTGGAATCTGAGAGGAGCCACAAATTTCCTTCCACCCAGCGTTCCCCCAAGTCTCCCGATAAAAATGATACCTCACTTGTGAGGGTAGGCCTAGCGCCCGCAACAGGAAATGCCCCAAAGCGCAACGTGGACACATCCAATTTTTTGAAAGAAAACAGAGGTGTTTTTTGCAAAGTCCCTACCTGTAGATTTTGGCCTCTAGCTCAGCCGGCACCTAGGGAAACCTACCAAACTTGTGCATTTCTGAAAACTAGAGACCTAGGGGAATCCAAGATGGGGTGATTTGTGGGGCTCTGACCAGGTTCGGTTACCCAGAATTCTTTGCAAACCTCAAAATTTGGCTAAAAAAAACACATGTTCCTCACATTTCTGTGGCAGAAAGTTCAGGAATCTGAGAGGAGCCACAAATTTCCTTCCAACCAGCGTTCCCCCAAGTCTCCTGATAAAAATGATACCTCACTTGTGTGGGTAGGCCTAGCGCCCGCGACAGGAAATGTCCCAAAGCGCAACGTGGACACATCCAAGTTTTTGAAAGAAAACAGAGGTGTTTTTTGCAAAGTGCCTACCTGTAGATTTTGGCCTCTAGCTCAGCCGGCACCTAGGGAAACCTACCAAACCTGTGCATTTCTGAAAACTAAAGACCTAGGGGAATCCAAGATGGGGTGACTTGTGGGGCTCTGACCAGGTTCTGTTACCCAGAATCCTTTGCAAACCTCAAAATGTGTCTAAAAAAACACATGTTCCTCACATTTCTGTGGCAGAAAGTTCTGGAATCTGTGAGGAGCCACAAATTTCCTTCCACCCAGCGTTCCCCCAAGTCTCCCGATAAAAATGATACCTCACTTGTGTGGGTAGGCCTAGCGCCCGCGACAGGAAATGCCCCAAAGTGCAACGTGGACACATCCAATTTTTTGAAAGAAAACAGAGGTGTTTTTTGCAAAGTGCCTACCTGTAGATTTTAGCCTCTAGCTCAGCCGGCACCTAGGGAAACCTACCAAACCTGTGCATTTCTGAAAACTAGAGACGTAGGGGAATCCAAGATGGGGTGACTTGTGGGGCTCTGACCAGGTTCTGTTACCCAGAATCCTTTGGAAACCTTAAAATGTGGCTAAAAAAACACATGTTCTTCATATTTCTGTGGCAGAAAGTTCTGGAATCTGAGAGGAGCCACAAATTTCCTTCCACCCAGCCTTCCCCCAAGTCTCCCGATAAAAATGATACCTCACTTGTGTGGGTAGGCCTAGCGCCCGCGACAGGAAATGCCCCAAAGCGCAACGTGGACACATCCAATTTTTTGAAAGAAAACAGAGGTGTTTTTTGCAAAGTGCCTACTTGTAGATTTTGGCCTCTATCTCAGCCGGCACCTAGGGAAACCTACTAAACCTGTGCATTTCTGGAAACTAGAGACCTAGGGGAATCCAAGATGGGGTGACTTGTGGGGCTCTGACCAGGTTCTGTTACCCAGAATCCTTTGCAAACCTTAAAATGTGGCTAAAAAAACACATGTTCCTCATATTTCTATGGCAGAAAGTTCTGGAATCTGAGAGGAGCCACAAATTTCCTTCCACCCAGCCTTCCCCCAAGTCTCCCGATAAAAATGATACCTCACTTGTGTGGGTAGGCCTAGCGCCCGCGACAGGAAATGCCCCAAAGCGCAACGTGGACACATCCAATTTTTTGAAAGAAAACAGAGGTGTTTTTTGCAAAGTGCCTACCTGTAGATTTTAGCCTCTAGCTCAGCCGGCACCTAGGGAAACCTACCAAACCTGTGCATTTCTGAAAACTAGAGACGTAGGGGAATCCAAGATGGGGTGACTTGTGGGGCTCTGACCAGGTTCTGTTACCCAGAATCCTTTGGAAACCTTAAAATGTGGCTAAAAAAACACATGTTCTTCATATTTCTGTGGCAGAAAGTTCTGGAATCTGAGAGGAGCCACAAATTTCCTTCCACCCAGCGTCCCCCAAGTCTCCAGATAAAAATGATACCTCACTTGTGTGGGTAGGCCTAGCGCCCGTGACAGGAAATGCCCCAAAGCGCAACATGGACACATTCAATTTATTGAAAGAAAACAGAGGTGTTTTTTGCAAAGTGCCTACCTGTAGATTTTGGCCTCTAGCTCAGCCGGCACCTAGGGAAACCTACCAAACCTGTGCATTTCTGAAAACTAGAGACCTAGGGGAATCCAAGATGGGGTGACTTGTGGGGCTCTGACCAGGTTCTGTTACCCAGAATTCTTTGCAAACCTCAAAATTTGGCTAAAAAAAACACATGTTCCTCACATTTCTGTGGCAGAAAGTTCTGGAATCTGAGAGGAGCCACAAATTTCCTTCCACCCAGCGTTCCCCCAAGTCTCCCGATAAAAATGATACCTCACTTGTGAGGGTAGGCCTAGCGCCCGCAACAGGAAATGCCCCAAAGCGCAACGTGGACACATCCAATTTTTTGAAAGAAAACAGAGGTGTTTTTTGCAAAGTCCCTACCTGTAGATTTTGGCCTCTAGCTCAGCCGGCACCTAGGGAAACCTACCAAACTTGTGCATTTCTGAAAACTAGAGACCTAGGGGAATCCAAGATGGGGTGATTTGTGGGGCTCTGACCAGGTTCGGTTACCCAGAATTCTTTGCAAACCTCAAAATTTGGCTAAAAAAAACACATGTTCCTCACATTTCTGTGGCAGAAAGTTCAGGAATCTGAGAGGAGCCACAAATTTCCTTCCAACCAGCGTTCCCCCAAGTCCCTGATAAAAATGATACCTCACTTGTGTGGGTAGGCCTAGCGCCCGCGACAGGAAATGTCCCAAAGCGCAACGTGGACACATCCAAGTTTTTGAAAGAAAACAGAGGTGTTTTTTGCAAAGTGCCTACCTGTAGATTTTGGCCTCTAGCTCAGCCGGCACCTAGGGAAACCTACCAAACCTGTGCATTTCTGAAAACTAAAGACCTAGGGGAATCCAAGATGGGGTGACTTGTGGGGCTCTGACCAGGTTCTGTTACCCAGAATCCTTTGCAAACCTCAAAATGTGTCTAAAAAAACACATGTTCCTCACATTTCTGTGGCAGAAAGTTCTGGAATCTGTGAGGAGCCACAAATTTCCTTCCACCCAGCGTTCCCCCAAGTCTCCCGATAAAAATGATACCTCACTTGTGTGGGTAGGCCTAGCGCCCGCGACAGGAAATGCCCCAAAGCGCAACGTGGACACATCCAATTTTTTGAAAGAAAACAGAGGTGTTTTTTGCAAAGTGCCTACCTGTAGATTTTAGCCTCTAGCTCAGCCGGCACCTAGGGAAACCTACCAAACCTGTGCATTTCTGAAAACTAGAGACGTAGGGGAATCCAAGATGGGGTGACTTGTGGAGCTCTGACCAGGTTCTGTTACCCAGAATCCTTTGGAAACCTTAAAATGTGGCTAAAAAAACACATGTTCTTCATATTTCTGTGGCAGAAAGTTCTGGAATCTGAGAGGAGCCACAAATTTCCTTCCACCCAGCCTTCCCCCAAGTCTCCCGATAAAAATGATACCTCACTTGTGTGGGTAGGCCTAGCGCCAGCGACAGGAAATGCCCCAAAGCGCAACGTGGACACATCCAATTTTTTGAAAGAAAACAGAGGTGTTTTTTGCAAAGTGCCTACTTGTAGATTTTGGCCTCTATCTCAGCCGGCACCTAGGGAAACCTACTAAACCTGTGCATTTCTGGAAACTAGAGACCTAGGGGAATCCAAGATGGGGTGACTTGTGGGGCTCTGACCAGGTTCTGTTACCCAGAATCCTTTGCAAACCTTAAAATGTGGCTAAAAAAACACATGTTCCTCATATTTCTATGGCAGAAAGTTCTGGAATCTGAGAGGAGCCACAAATTTCCTTCCACCCAGCCTTCCCCCAAGTCTCCCGATAAAAATGATACCTCACTTGTGTGGGTAGGCCTAGCGCCCGCGACAGGAAATGCCCCAAAGCGCAACGTGGACACATCCAATTTTTTGAAAGAAAACAGAGGTGTTTTTTGCAAAGTGCCTACTTGTAGATTTTGGCCTCTATCTCAGCCGGCACCTAGGGAAACCTACTAAACCTGTGCATTTCTGGAAACTAGAGACCTAGGGGAATCCAAGATGGGGTGACTTGTGGGGCTCTGACCAGGTTCTGTTACCCAGAATCCTTTGCAAACCTTAAAATGTGGCTAAAAAAACACATGTTCCTCATATTTCTATGGCAGAAAGTTCTGGAATCTGAGAGGAGCCACAAATTTCCTTCCACCCAGCCTTCCCCCAAGTCTCCCGATAAAAATGATACCTCACTTGTGTGGGTAGGCCTAGCGCCCGCGACAGGAAATGCCCCAAAGCGCAACGTGGACACATCCAATTTTTTGAAAGAAAACAGAGGTGTTTTTTGCAAAGTGCCTACCTGTAGATTTTAGCCTCTAGCTCAGCCGGCACCTAGGGAAACCTACCAAACCTGTGCATTTCTGAAAACTAGAGACGTAGGGGAATCCAAGATGGGGTGACTTGTGGGGCTCTGACCAGGTTCTGTTACCCAGAATCCTTTGGAAACCTTAAAATGTGGCTAAAAAAACACATGTTCTTCATATTTCTGTGGCAGAAAGTTCTGGAATCTGAGAGGAGCCACAAATTTCCTTCCACCCAGCGTCCCCCAAGTCTCCAGATAAAAATGATACCTCACTTGTGTGGGTAGGCCTAGCGCCCGTGACAGGAAATGCCCCAAAGCGCAACATGGACACATTCAATTTATTGAAAGAAAACAGAGGTGTTTTTTGCAAAGTGCCTACCTGTAGATTTTGGCCTCTAGCTCAGCCGGCACCTAGGGAAACCTACCAAACCTGTGCATTTCTGAAAACTAGAGACCTAGGGGAATCCAAGATGGGGTGACTTGTGGGGCTCTGACCAGGTTCTGTTACCCAGAATTCTTTGCAAACCTCAAAATTTGGCTAAAAAAAACACATGTTCCTCACATTTCTGTGGCAGAAAGTTCTGGAATCTGAGAGGAGCCACAAATTTCCTTCCACCCAGCGTTCCCCCAAGTCTCCCGATAAAAATGATACCTCACTTGTGAGGGTAGGCCTAGCGCCCGCAACAGGAAATGCCCCAAAGCGCAACGTGGACACATCCAATTTTTTGAAAGAAAACAGAGGTGTTTTTTGCAAAGTCCCTACCTGTAGATTTTGGCCTCTAGCTCAGCCGGCACCTAGGGAAACCTACCAAACTTGTGCATTTCTGAAAACTAGAGACCTAGGGGAATCCAAGATGGGGTGATTTGTGGGGCTCTGACCAGGTTCGGTTACCCAGAATTCTTTGCAAACCTCAAAATTTGGCTAAAAAAAACACATGTTCCTCACATTTCTGTGGCAGAAAGTTCAGGAATCTGAGAGGAGCCACAAATTTCCTTCCAACCAGCGTTCCCCCAAGTCCCTGATAAAAATGATACCTCACTTGTGTGGGTAGGCCTAGCGCCCGCGACAGGAAATGTCCCAAAGCGCAACGTGGACACATCCAAGTTTTTGAAAGAAAACAGAGGTGTTTTTTGCAAAGTGCCTACCTGTAGATTTTGGCCTCTAGCTCAGCCGGCACCTAGGGAAACCTACCAAACCTGTGCATTTCTGAAAACTAAAGACCTAGGGGAATCCAAGATGGGGTGACTTGTGGGGCTCTGACCAGGTTCTGTTACCCAGAATCCTTTGCAAACCTCAAAATGTGTCTAAAAAAACACATGTTCCTCACATTTCTGTGGCAGAAAGTTCTGGAATCTGTGAGGAGCCACAAATTTCCTTCCACCCAGCGTTCCCCCAAGTCTCCCGATAAAAATGATACCTCACTTGTGTGGGTAGGCCTAGCGCCCGCGACAGGAAATGCCCCAAAGCGCAACGTGGACACATCCAATTTTTTGAAAGAAAACAGAGGTGTTTTTTGCAAAGTGCCTACCTGTAGATTTTAGCCTCTAGCTCAGCCGGCACCTAGGGAAACCTACCAAACCTGTGCATTTCTGAAAACTAGAGACGTAGGGGAATCCAAGATGGGGTGACTTGTGGAGCTCTGACCAGGTTCTGTTACCCAGAATCCTTTGGAAACCTTAAAATGTGGCTAAAAAAACACATGTTCTTCATATTTCTGTGGCAGAAAGTTCTGGAATCTGAGAGGAGCCACAAATTTCCTTCCACCCAGCCTTCCCCCAAGTCTCCCGATAAAAATGATACCTCACTTGTGTGGGTAGGCCTAGCGCCAGCGACAGGAAATGCCCCAAAGCGCAACGTGGACACATCCAATTTTTTGAAAGAAAACAGAGGTGTTTTTTGCAAAGTGCCTACTTGTAGATTTTGGCCTCTATCTCAGCCGGCACCTAGGGAAACCTACTAAACCTGTGCATTTCTGGAAACTAGAGACCTAGGGGAATCCAAGATGGGGTGACTTGTGGGGCTCTGACCAGGTTCTGTTACCCAGAATCCTTTGCAAACCTTAAAATGTGGCTAAAAAAACACATGTTCCTCATATTTCTATGGCAGAAAGTTCTGGAATCTGAGAGGAGCCACAAATTTCCTTCCACCCAGCCTTCCCCCAAGTCTCCCGATAAAAATGATACCTCACTTGTGTGGGTAGGCCTAGCGCCCGCGACAGGAAATGCCCCAAAGCGCAACGTGGACACATCCAATTTTTTGAAAGAAAACAGAGGTGTTTTTTGCAAAGTGCCTACCTGTAGATTTTGGCCTCTAGCTCAGCCGGCACCTAGGGAAACCTACCAAACCTGTGCATTTCTGAAAACTAGAGACCTAGGGGAATCCAAGATGGGGTGACTTGTGGGGCTCTGACCAGGTTCTGTTACCCAGAATCCTTTGCAAAGCTCAAAATTTGGCTAAAAAAACACATGTTCCTCACATTTCTGTGGCAGAAAGTTCAGGAATCTGAGAGGAGCCACAAATTTCCTTCCACCCAGCGTTCCCCCAAGTCTCCCGATAAAAATGATACCTCACTTGTGTGGGTAGGCCTAGCGCCCGTGACAGGAAATGCCCCAAAGCGCAACGTGGACACATCCAATTTTTTGAAAGAAAACAGAGGTGTTTTTTGCAATGTGCCTACCTGTCGATTTTGGCCTCTAGCTCAGCCGGCACCTAGGGAAACCTACCAAACCTCTGCATTTCTGAAAACTAGAGACCTAGGGGAATCCAAGATGGGGTGATTTGTGGGGCTCTGACCAGGTTCGGTTACCCAGAATTCTTTGCAAACCTCAAAATTTGGCTAAAAAAAACACATGTTCCTCACATTTCTGTGGCAGAAAGTTCAGGAATCTGAGAGGAGCCACAAATTTCCTTCCAACCAGCGTTCCCCCAAGTCTCCTGATAAAAATGATACCTCACTTGTGTGGGTAGGCCTAGCGCCCGCGACAGGAAATGTCCCAAAGCGCAACGTGGACACATCCAAGTTTTTGAAAGAAAACAGAGGTGTTTTTTGCAAAGTGCATACCTGTAGATTTTGGCCTCTAGCTCAGCCGGCACCTAGGGAAACCTACCAAACCTGTGCATTTCTGAAAACTAAAGACCTAGGGGAATCCAAGATGGGGTGACTTGTGGGGCTCTGACCAGGTTCTGTTACCCAGAATCCTTTGCAAACCTCAAAATGTGTCTAAAAAAACACATGTTCCTCACATTTCTGTGGCAGAAAGTTCTGGAATCTGTGAGGAGCCACAAATTTCCTTCCACCCAGCGTTCCCCCAAGTCTCCCGATAAAAATGATACCTCACTTGTGTGGGTAGGCCTAGCGCCCGCGACAGGAAATGCCCCAAAGCGCAACGTGGACACATCCAATTTTTTGAAAGAAAACAGAGGTGTTTTTTGCAAAGTGCCTACCTGTAGATTTTAGCCTCTAGCTCAGCCGGCACCTAGGGAAACCTACCAAACCTGTGCATTTCTGAAAACTAGAGACGTAGGGGAATCCAAGATGGGGTGACTTGTGGAGCTCTGACCAGGTTCTGTTACCCAGAATCCTTTGGAAACCTTAAAATGTGGCTAAAAAAACACATGTTCTTCATATTTCTGTGGCAGAAAGTTCTGGAATCTGAGAGGAGCCACAAATTTCCTTCCACCCAGCCTTCCCCCAAGTCTCCCGATAAAAATGATACCTCACTTGTGTGGGTAGGCCTAGCGCCCGCGACAGGAAATGCCCCAAAGCGCAACGTGGACACATCCAATTTTTTGAAAGAAAACAGAGGTGTTTTTTGCAAAGTGCCTACTTGTAGATTTTGGCCTCTATCTCAGCCGGCACCTAGGGAAACCTACTAAACCTGTGCATTTCTGGAAACTAGAGACCTAGGGGAATCCAAGATGGGGTGACTTGTGGGGCTCTGACCAGGTTCTGTTACCCAGAATCCTTTGCAAACCTTAAAATGTGGCTAAAAAAACACATGTTCCTCATATTTCTATGGCAGAAAGTTCTGGAATCTGAGAGGAGCCACAAATTTCCTTCCACCCAGCCTTCCCCCAAGTCTCCCGATAAAAATGATACCTCACTTGTGTGGGTAGGCCTAGCGCCCGCGACAGGAAATGCCCCAAAGCGCAACGTGGACACATCCAATTTTTTTAAAGAAAACAGAGGTGTTTTTTGCAAAGTGCCTACCTGTAGATTTTGGCCTCTAGCTCAGCCGGCACCTAGGGAAACCTACCAAACCTGTGCATTTCTGAAAACTAGAGACCTAGGGGAATCCAAGATGGGGTGACTTGTGGGGCTCTGACCAGGTTCTGTTACCCAGAATCCTTTGCAAACCTCAAAATTTGGCTAAAAAAACACATGTTCCTCACATTTCTGTGGCAGAAAGTTCAGGAATCTGAGAGGAGCCACAAATTTCCTTCCACCCAGCGTTCCCCCAAGTCTCCCGATAAAAATGATACCTCACTTGTGTGGGTAGGCCTAGCGCCCGCGACAGGAAATGCCCCAAAGCGCAACGTGGACACATCCAATTTTTTGAAAGAAAACAGAGGTGTTTTTTGCAATGTGCCTACCTGTCGATTTTGGCCTCTAGCTCAGCCGGCACCTAGGGAAACCTACCAAACCTCTGCATTTCTGAAAACTAGAGACCTAGGGGAATCCAAGATGGGGTGATTTGTGGGGCTCTGACCAGGTTCTGTTACCCAGAATCCTTTGCAAACCTTAAAATGTGGCTAAAAAAACACATGTTCCTCACATTTCTGTGGCAGAAAGTTCTGGAATCTGAGAGGAGCCACAAATTTCCTTCCACCCAGCATTCCCCCAAGTCTCTCGATAAAAATGATACCTCACTTGTGAGGGTAGGCCTAGCGCCCGCGACAGGAAATGCCCCAAAGCGCAACGTGGACACATCCAATTTTTTGAAAGAAAACAGAGGTGTTTTTTGCAAAGTGCCTACCTGTAGATTTTGGCCTCTAGCTCAGCCGGCACCTAGGGAAACCTACCAAACCTGTGCATTTCTGAAAACTAGAGACCTAGGGGAATCCAAGATGGGGTGACTTGTGGGGCTCTGACCAGGTTCTGTTACCCAGAATCCTTTGCAAACCTCAAAATTTGGCTAAAAAAACACATGTTCCTCACATTTCTGTGGCAGAAAGCTCTGGAATCTGAGAGGAGCCACAAATTTCCTTCCACCCAGCATTCCCCCAAGTCTCCATATAAAAATGATACCTCACTTGTGTGGGTAGGCCTAGCGCCCGTGACAGGAAATGCCCCAAAGCGCAACATGGACACATCCAATTTTTTGAAAGAAAACAGAGGTGTTTTTTGCAAAGTGCCTACCTGTAGATTTTGGCCTCTAGCTCAGCCGGCACCTAGGGAAACCTACCAAACCTCTGCATTTCTGAAAACTAGAGACCTAGGGGAATCCAAGATGGGGTGACTTGTGGGGCTCTGACCAGGTTCTGTTACCCAGAATCCTTTGCAAACCTTAAAATGTGGCTAAAAAAACACATGTTCCTCACATTTCTGTGGCAGAAAGTTCTGGAATCTGAGAGGAGCCACAAATTTCCTTCCACCCAGCGTTCCCCCAAGTCTCCCGATAAAAATGATACCTCACTTGTGTGGGTAGGCCTAGCACCCGCGACAGGAGATGCCCCAAAGCGCAACATGGACACATCCAATTTTTTGAAAGAAAACAGAGGTGTTTTTTGCAAAGTGCCTACCTGTAGATTTTGGCCTCTAGCTCAGCCGGCACCTAGGGAAACCTACCATACCTGTGCATTTCTGAAAACTAGAGACCTAGGGGAATCCAAGATGGGGTGACTTGTGGGGCTCTGACCAGGTTCTGTTACCCGGAATTCTTTGCAAACCTCAAAATTTGGCTAAAAAAAACACATGTTCCTCACATTTCTGTGGCAGAAAGTTCTGGAATCTGAGAAGAGCCACAAATTTCCTTCCACCCAGCGTTCCCCCAAGTCTCCCGATAAAAATGATACCTCACTTGTGAGGGTAGGCCTAGCGCCCGCGACAGGAAATGCCCCAAAGCGCAACGTGGACACATCCAATTTTTTGAAAGAAAACAGAGGTGTTTTTTGCAAGTGCCTACCTATAGATTTTGGCCTCAAGCTCAGCCGGCACCTAGGGAAACCTACCAAACCTGTGCATTTCTGAAAACTAGAGACCTAGGGGAATCCAACATGGGGTGACTTGTGGGGCTCTGACCAGGTTCTGTTACCCAGAATCCTTTGCAAACCTCAAAATTTGGCTAAAAAAACACATGTTCCTCACATTTCTGTGGCAGAAAGCTCTGGAATCTGAGAGGAGCCACAAATTTCCTTCCACCCAGCGTTCCCCCAAGTCTCCATATAAAAATGATACCTCACTTGTGTGGGTAGGCCTAGCGCCCGTGACAGGAAATGCCCCAAAGCGCAACATGGACACATTCAATTTATTGAAAGAAAACAGAGGTGTTTTTTGCAAAGTGCCTACCTGTAGATTTTGGCCTCTAGCTCAGCCGGCACCTAGGGAAACGTACCAAACCTGTGCATTTCTGAAAACTAGAGACCTAGGGGAATCCAAGATGGGGTGTCTTGTGGGGCTCTGACCAGGTTCTGTTACCCAGAATTCTTTGCAAACCTCAAAATTTGGCTAAAAAAACACATGTTCCTCACATTTCTGTGGCAGAAAGTTCTGGAATCTGAGAGGAGCCACAAATTTCCTTCCACCCAGCGTTCCCCCAAGTCTCCCGATAAAAATGATACCTCACTTGTGAGGGTAGGCCTAGCGCCCGCAACAGGAAATGCCCCAAAGCGCAACGTGGACACATCCAATTTTTTGAAAGAAAACAGAGGTGTTTTTTGCAAAGTGCCTACCTATAGATTTTGGCCTCTAGCTCAGCCGGCACCTAGGGAAACCTACCAAACCTGTGCATTTCTGAAAACTCGAGACCTAGGGGAATCCAACATGGGGTGACTTGTGGGGCTCTGACCAGGTTCTGTTACCCAGAATCCTTTGCAAACCTCAAAATTTGGCTAAAAAAACACATGTTCCTCACATTTCTGTGGCAGAAAGCTCTGGAATCTGAGAGGAGCCACAAATTTCCTTCCACCCAGCATTCCCCCAAGTCTCCATATAAAAATGATACCTCACTTGTGTGGGTAGGCCTAGCGCCCGTGACAGGAAATGCCCCAAAGCGCAACATGGACACATCCAATTTTTTGAAAGAAAACAGAGGTGTTTTTTGCAAAGTGCCTACCTGTAGATTTTGGCCTCTAGCTCAGCCGGCACCTAGGGAAACCTACCAAACCTCTGCATTTCTGAAAACTAGAGACCTAGGGGAATCCAAGATGGGGTGACTTGTGGGGCTCTGACCAGGTTCTGTTACCCAGAATCCTTTGCAAACCTTAAAATGTGGCTAAAAAAACACATGTTCCTCACATTTCTGTGGCAGAAAGTTCTGGAATCTGAGAGGAGCCACAAATTTCCTTCCACCCAGCGTTCCCCCAAGTCTCCCGATAAAAATGATACCTCACTTGTGTGGGTAGGCCTAGCACCCGCGACAGGAGATGCCCCAAAGCGCAACATGGACACATCCAATTTTTTGAAAGAAAACAGAGGTGTTTTTTGCAAAGTGCCTACCTGTAGATTTTGGCCTCTAGCTCAGCCGGCACCTAGGGAAACCTACCATACCTGTGCATTTCTGAAAACTAGAGACCTAGGGGAATCCAAGATGGGGTGACTTGTGGGGCTCTGACCAGGTTCTGTTACCCGGAATTCTTTGCAAACCTCAAAATTTGGCTAAAAAAAACACATGTTCCTCACATTTCTGTGGCAGAAAGTTCTGGAATCTGAGAAGAGCCACAAATTTCCTTCCACCCAGCGTTCCCCCAAGTCTCCCGATAAAAATGATACCTCACTTGTGAGGGTAGGCCTAGCGCCCGCGACAGGAAATGCCCCAAAGCGCAACGTGGACACATCCAATTTTTTGAAAGAAAACAGAGGTGTTTTTTGCAAGTGCCTACCTATAGATTTTGGCCTCAAGCTCAGCCGGCACCTAGGGAAACCTACCAAACCTGTGCATTTCTGAAAACTAGAGACCTAGGGGAATCCAACATGGGGTGACTTGTGGGGCTCTGACCAGGTTCTGTTACCCAGAATCCTTTGCAAACCTCAAAATTTGGCTAAAAAAACACATGTTCCTCACATTTCTGTGGCAGAAAGCTCTGGAATCTGAGAGGAGCCACAAATTTCCTTCCACCCAGCGTTCCCCCAAGTCTCCATATAAAAATGATACCTCACTTGTGTGGGTAGGCCTAGCGCCCGTGACAGGAAATGCCCCAAAGCGCAACATGGACACATTCAATTTATTGAAAGAAAACAGAGGTGTTTTTTGCAAAGTGCCTACCTGTAGATTTTGGCCTCTAGCTCAGCCGGCACCTAGGGAAACGTACCAAACCTGTGCATTTCTGAAAACTAGAGACCTAGGGGAATCCAAGATGGGGTGTCTTGTGGGGCTCTGACCAGGTTCTGTTACCCAGAATTCTTTGCAAACCTCAAAATTTGGCTAAAAAAACACATGTTCCTCACATTTCTGTGGCAGAAAGTTCTGGAATCTGAGAGGAGCCACAAATTTCCTTCCACCCAGCGTTCCCCCAAGTCTCCCGATAAAAATGATACCTCACTTGTGAGGGTAGGCCTAGCGCCCGCAACAGGAAATGCCCCAAAGCGCAACGTGGACACATCCAATTTTTTGAAAGAAAACAGAGGTGTTTTTTGCAAAGTGCCTACCTATAGATTTTGGCCTCTAGCTCAGCCGGCACCTAGGGAAACCTACCAAACCTGTGCATTTCTGAAAACTCGAGACCTAGGGGAATCCAACATGGGGTGACTTGTGGGGCTCTGACCAGGTTCTGTTACCCAGAATCCTTTGCAAACCTCAAAATTTGGCTAAAAAAACACATGTTCCTCACATTTCTGTGGCAGAAAGTTCTGGAATCTGAGAGGAGCCACAAATTTCCTTCCACCCAGCGTCCCCCAAGTCTCCAGATAAAAATGATACCTCACTTGTGTGGGTAGGCCTAGCGCCCGTGACAGGAAATGCCCCAAAGCGCAACATGGACACATTCAATTTATTGAAAGAAAACAGAGGTGTTTTTTGCAAAGTGCCTACCTGTAGATTTTGGCCTCTAGCTCAGCCGGCACCTAGGGAAACCTACCAAACCTGTGCATTTCTGAAAACTAGAGACCTAGGGGAATCCAAGATGGGGTGACTTGTGGGGCTCTGACCAGGTTCTGTTACCCAGAATTCTTTGCAAACCTCAAAATTTGGCTAAAAAAAACACATGTTCCTCACATTTCTGTGGCAGAAAGTTCTGGAATCTGAGAGGAGCCACAAATTTCCTTCCACCTAGCGTTCCCCCAAGTCTCCCGATAAAAATGATACCTCACTTGTGAGGGTAGGCCTAGCGCCCGCAACAGGAAATGCCCCAAAGCGCAACGTGGACACATCCAATTTTTTGAAAGAAAACAGAGGTGTTTTTTGCAAAGTCCCTACCTGTAGATTTTGGCCTCTAGCTCAGCCGGCACCTAGGGAAACCTACCAAACTTGTGCATTTCTGAAAACTAGAGACCTAGGGGAATCCAAGATGGGGTGATTTGTGGGGCTCTGACCAGGTTCGGTTACCCAGAATTCTTTGCAAACCTCAAAATTTGGCTAAAAAAAACACATGTTCCTCACATTTCTGTGGCAGAAAGTTCAGGAATCTGAGAGGAGCCACAAATTTCCTTCCAACCAGCGTTCCCCCAAGTCTCCTGATAAAAATGATACCTCACTTGTGTGGGTAGGCCTAGCGCCCGCGACAGGAAATGTCCCAAAGCGCAACGTGGACACATCCAAGTTTTTGAAAGAAAACAGAGGTGTTTTTTGCAAAGTGCCTACCTGTAGATTTTGGCCTCTAGCTCAGCCGGCACCTAGGGAAACCTACCAAACCTGTGCATTTCTGAAAACTAAAGACCTAGGGGAATCCAAGATGGGGTGACTTGTGGGGCTCTGACCAGGTTCTGTTACCCAGAATCCTTTGCAAACCTCAAAATGTGTCTAAAAAAACACATGTTCCTCACATTTCTGTGGCAGAAAGTTCTGGAATCTGTGAGGAGCCACAAATTTCCTTCCACCCAGCGTTCCCCCAAGTCTCCCGATAAAAATGATACCTCACTTGTGTGGGTAGGCCTAGCGCCCGCGACAGGAAATGCCCCAAAGCGCAACGTGGACACATCCAATTTTTTGAAAGAAAACATAGGTGTTTCTTGCAAAGTGCCTACCTGTAGATTTTGGCCTCTAACTCAGCCGGCACCTAGGGAAACCTACCAAACCTCTGCATTTCTGAAAACTAGAGACCTAGGGGAATCCAAGATGGTGTGACTTGTGGGGCTCTGACCAGGTTCTGTTACCCAGAATCCTTTGCAAACCTTAAAATATGGCTAAAAAAACACATGTTCCTCACATTTCTGTGGCAGAAAGTTCTGGAATCTGAGAGGAGCCACAAATTTCCTTCCACCCAGCGTTCCCCCAAGTCTCCCGATAAAAATGATACCTCACTTGTGAGGGTAGGCCTAGCACCCGCAACAGGAAATGCCCCAAAGCGCAACGAGGACACATCCAATTTTTTGAAAGAAAACAGAGGTGTTTTTTGCAAAGTGCCTAGCTATAGATTTTGGCCTCTAGCTCAGCCGGCACCTAGGGAAACCTACCAAACCTGTGCATTTCTGAAAACCAGAGACCTGGGGAATCCAAGATGGGGTGACTTGTGGGGCTCTGACCAGGTTCTGTTACCCAGAATCCTTTGCAAACCTCAATATTTGGCTAAAAAAACACATGTTCCTCACATTTCTGTGGCAGAAAGTTCTGGAATCTGAGAGGAGCCACAAATTTCCTTCCACCCAGCGTTCCCCCAAGTCTCCAGATAAAAATGATACCTCACTTGTGTGGGTAGGCCTAGCGCCCGTGACAGGAAATGCCGCAAAGCGCAACATGGACACATTCAATTTATTTAAAGAAAACAGAGGTGTTTTTTGCAAAGTGCCTACCTGTAGATTTTGGCCTCTAGCTCAGCCGGCACCTAGGGAAACCTACCAAACCTGTGCATTTCTGAAAACTAGAGACCTAGGGGAATCCAAGATGGGGTGACTTGTGGGGCTCTGACCAGGTTCTGTTACCCAGAATCCTTTGCAAACCTCAAAATTTGGCTAACAAAACACATGTTCCTCACATTTCTGTGGCAGAAAGTTCTGGAATCTGAGAGGAGCCACAAATTTCCTTCCACCCAGCGTTCCTCCAAGTCTCCAGATAAAAATGATACCTCACTTGTGTGGGTAGGCCTAGCGCCCGCGACAGGAAATGCCCCAAAGCGCAACGTGGACACATTCAATTTATTTAAAGAAAACAGAGGTGTTTTTTGCAAAGTGCCTACCTGTAGATTTTGGCCTCTAGCTCAGCCGGCACCTAGGGAAACCTACCAAACCTGTGCATTTCTGAAAACTAGAGACCTAGGGGAATCCAAGATGGGGTGACTTGTGGGGCTCTGACCAGGTTCTGGTACCCAGAATCCTTTGCAAACCTCAAAATGTGGCTAAAAAAACACATGTTCCTCACATTTCTGTGGGAGAAAGTTCAGGAATCTGAAAGGAGCCACAAATTTCCTTCCACCCAGCGTTCCCCCAAGTCTCCCGATAAAAATGATACCTCACTTGTGTGGGTAGGCCTAGCGCCCGCGACAGGAGATGCCCCAAAGCGCAACGTGGACACATCCAATTTTTTGAAAGAAAACAGAGGTGTTTTTTGCAAAGTGCCTACCTGTAGATTTTGGCCTCTAGCTCAGCCGGCACCTAGGGAAACCTACCAAACCTGTGCATTTCTGAAAACTAGAGACCTAGGGGAATCCAAGATGGGGTGACTTGTGGGGCTCTGACCAGGTTCTGTTACCCAGAATCCTTTGCAAACCTCAAAATTTGGCTAAAAAAACACATGTTCCTCACATTTCTGTGGCAGAAAGTTCTGGAATCTGAGAGGAGCCACAAATTTCCTTCCACCCAGCGTTCCCCCAAGTCTCCAGATAAAAATGATACCTCACTTGTGAGGGTAGGCCTAGCGCCCGCGACAGGAGATGCCCCAAAGCGCAACGTGGACACATCCAATTTTTTGAAAGAAAACAGAGGTGTTTTTTGCAAAGTGCCTACCTGTAGATTTTGGCCTCTAGCTCAGCCGGCACCTAGGGCAACCTACCAAACCTGTGCATTTCTGAAAACTAGAGACCTAGGGGAATCCAAGATGGGGTGACTTGTGGGGCTCTGACCAGGTTCTGTTACCCAGAATCCTTTGCAAACCTCAAAATTTGGCTAACAAAACACATGTTCCTCACATTTCTGTGGCAGAAAGTTCTGGAATCTGAGAGGAGCCACAAATTTCCTTCCACCCAGCGTTCCTCCAAGTCTCCAGATAAAAATGATACCTCACTTGTGTGGGTAGGCCTAGCGCCCGCGACAGGAAATGCCCCAAAGCGCAACGTGGACACATTCAATTTATTTAAAGAAAACAGAGGTGTTTTTTGCAAAGTGCCTACCTGTAGATTTTGGCCTCTAGCTCAGCCGGCACCTAGGGAAACCTACCAAACCTGTGCATTTCTGAAAACTAGAGACCTAGGGGAATCCAAGATGGGGTGACTTGTGGGGCTCTGACCAGGTTCTGGTACCCAGAATCCTTTGCAAACCTCAAAATTTGGCTAAAAAAACACATGTTCCTCACATTTCTGTGGCAGAAAGTTCTGGAATCTGAGAGGAGCCACAAATTTCCTTCCACCCAGCGTTCCCCCAAGTCTCCAGATAAAAATGATACCTCACTTGTGAGGGTAGGCCTAGCGCCCGCGACAGGAGATGCCCCAAAGCGCAACGTGGACACATCCAATTTTTTGAAAGAAAACAGAGGTGTTTTTTGCAAAGTGCCTACCTGTAGATTTTGGCCTCTAGCTCAGCCGGCACCTAGGGAAACCTACCAAACCTGTGCATTTCTGAAAACTAGAGACCTAGGGGAATCCAAGATGGGGTGACTTGTGGGGCTCTGACCAGGTTCTGTTACCCAGAATCCTTTGCAAACCTCAAAATTTGGCTAACAAAACACATGTTCCTCACATTTCTGTGGCAGAAAGTTCTGGAATCTGAGAGGAGCCACAAATTTCCTTCCACCCAGCGTTCCTCCAAGTCTCCAGATAAAAATGATACCTCACTTGTGTGGGTAGGCCTAGCGCCCGCGACAGGAAATGCCCCAAAGCGCAACGTGGACACATTCAATTTATTTAAAGAAAACAGAGGTGTTTTTTGCAAAGTGCCTACCTGTAGATTTTGGCCTCTAGCTCAGCCGGCACCTAGGGAAACCTACCAAACCTGTGCATTTCTGAAAACTAGAGACCTAGGGGAATCCAAGATGGGGTGACTTGTGGGGCTCTGACCAGGTTCTGGTACCCAGAATCCTTTGCAAACCTCAAAATTTGGCTAAAAAAACACATGTTCCTCACATTTCTGTGGGAGAAAGTTCAGGAATCTGAAAGGAGCCACAAATTTCCTTCCACCCAGCGTTCCCCCAAGTCTCCCGATAAAAATGATACCTCACTTGTGTGGGTAGGCCTAGCGCCCGCGACAGGAGATGCCCCAAAGCGCAACGTGGACACATCCAATTTTTTGAAAGAAAACAGAGGTGTTTTTTGCAAAGTGCCTACCTGTAGATTTTGGCCTCTAGCTCAGCCGGCACCTAGGGAAACCTACCAAACCTGTGCATTTCTGAAAACTAGAGACCTAGGGGAATCCAAGATGGGGTGACTTGTGGGGCTTTGACCAGGTTCTGTTACCCAGAATCCTTTGCAAACCTCAAAATTTGGCTAAAAAAACACATGTTCCTCACATTTCTGTGGCAGAAAGTTCTGGAATCTGAGAGGAGCCACAAATTTCCTTCCACCCAGCGTTCCCCCAAGTCTCCCGATAAAAATGATACCTCACTTGTGAGGGTAGGCCTAGCGCCCGCGACAGGAGATGCCCCAAAGCGCAACGTGGACACATCCAATTTTTTGAAAGAAAACAGAGGTGTTTTTTGCAAAGTGCCTACCTGTAGATTTTGGCCTCTAGCTCAGCCGGCACCTAGGGAAACCTACCAAACCTGTGCATTTCTGAAAACTAAAGACCTAGGGGAATCCAAGATGGGGTGACTTGTGGGTCTCTGACCAGGTTCTGTTACCCGGAATTCTTTGCAAACCTCAAAATTTGGCTAAAAAAAACACATGTTCCTTTACATTTCTGTGGCAGAAAGTTCAGGAATCTGAGAGGAGCCACAAATTTCCTTCCACCCAGCGTTCCCCCAAGTCTCCCGATAAAAATGATACCTCACTTGTGTGGGTAGGCCTAGCGCCCGCGACAGGAAATGCCCCAAAGCGCAACGTGGACACATTCAATTTATTTAAAGAAAACAGAGGTGTTTTTTGCAAAGTGCCTACCTGTAGATTTTGGCCTCTAGCTCAGCCGGCACCTAGGGAAACCTACCAAACCTGTGCATTTCTGAAAACTAGAGACCTAGGGGAATCCAAGATGGGGTGACTTGTGGGGCTCTGACCAGGTTCTGTTACCCAGAATTCTTTGCAAACCTCAAAATTTGGCTAAAAAAAACACATGTTCCTCACATTTCTGTGGCAGAAAGTTCTGAAATCTGAGAGGAGCCACAAATTTCCTTCCACCCAGCGTTCCCCCAAGTCTCCCGATAAAAATGATACCTCACTTGTGTGGGTAGGCCTAGCGCCCGCGACAGGAAATGCCCCAAAGCGCAACGTGGACACATCCAATTTTTTGAAAGAAAACATAGGTGTTTCTTGCAAAGTGCCTACCTGTAGATTTTGGCCTCTAGCTCAGCCGGCACCTAGGGAAACCTACCATACCTGTGCATTTCTGAAAACTAGAGACCTAGGGGAATCCAAGATGGGGTGACTTGTGGGGCTCTGACCAGGTTCTGTTACCCGGAATTCTTTGCAAACCTCAAAATTTGGCTAAAAAAAACACATGTTCCTCACATTTCTGTGGCAGAAAGTTCTGGAATCTGAGAGGAGCCACAAATTTCCTTCCACCCAGCGTTCCCCCAAGTCTCCCGATAAAAATGATACCTCACTTGTGAGGGTAGGCCTAGCGCCCGCAACAGGAAATGCCCCAAAGCGCAACGTGGACACATCCAATTTTTTGAAAGAAAACAGAGGTGTTTTTTGCAAAGTGCCTAGCTATAGATTTTGGCCTCTAGCTCAGCCGGCACCTAGGGAAACCTACCAAACCTGTGCATTTCTGAAAACCAGAGACCTGGGGAATCCAAGATGGGGTGACTTGTGGGGCTCTGACCAGGTTCTGTTACCCAGAATCCTTTGCAAACCTCAATATTTGGCTAAAAAAACACATGTTCCTCACATTTCTGTGGCAGAAAGTTCTGGAATCTGAGAGGAGCCACAAATTTCCTTCCACCCAGCGTTCCCCCAAGTCTCCAGATAAAAATGATACCTCACTTGTGTGGGTAGGCCTAGCGCCCGTGACAGGAAATGCCGCAAAGCGCAACATGGACACATTCAATTTATTTAAAGAAAACAGAGGTGTTTTTTGCAAAGTGCCTACCTGTAGATTTTGGCCTCTAGCTCAGCCGGCACATAGGGAAACCTACAAAACCTGTGCATTTCTGAAAACTAGAGACCTAGGGGAATCCAAGATGGGGTGACTTGTGGGGCTCTGACCAGGTTCTGTTACCCAGAATCCTTTGCAAACCTCAAAATTTGGCTACAAAAACACATGTTCCTCACATTTCTGTGGCAGAAAGTTCTGGAATCTGAGAGGAGCCACAAATTTCCTTCCACCCAGCGTTCCTCCAAGTCTCCAGATAAAAATGATACCTCACTTGTGTGGGTAGGCCTAGCGCCCGCGACAGGAAATGCCCCAAAGCGCAACGTGGACACATTCAATTTATTTAAAGAAAACAGAGGTGTTTTTTGCAAAGTGCCTACCTGTAGATTTTGGCCTCTAGCTCAGCCGGCACCTAGGGAAACCTACCAAACCTGTGCATTTCTGAAAACTAGAGACCTAGGGGAATCCAAGATGGGGTGACTTGTGGGGCTCTGACCAGGTTCTGGTACCCAGAATCCTTTGCAAACCTCAAAATTTGGCTAAAAAAACACATGTTCCTCACATTTCTGTGGGAGAAAGTTCAGGAATCTGAGAGGAGCCACAAATTTCCTTCCACCCAGCGTTCCCCCAAGTCTCCCGATAAAAATGATACCTCACTTGTGTGGGTAGGCCTAGCGCCCGCGACAGGAGATGCCCCAAAGCGCAACGTGGACACATCCAATTTTTTTAAAGAAAACAGAGGTGTTTTTTGCAAAGTGCCTACCTGTAGATTTTGGCCTCTAGCTCAGCCGGCACCTAGGGAAACCTACCAAACCTGTGCATTTCTGAAAACTAGAGACCTAGGGGAATCCAAGATGGGGTGACTTGTGGGGCTCTGACCAGGTTCTGTTACCCAGAATCCTTTGCAAACCTCAAAATTTGGCTAAAAAACACATGTTCCTCACATTTCTGTGGCAGAAAGTTCTGGAATCTGAGAGGAGCCACAAATTTCCTTCCACCCAGCGTTCCCCCAAGTCTCCCGATAAAAATGATACCTCACTTGTGAGGGTAGGCCTAGCGCCCGCGACAGGAGATGCCCCAAAGCGCAACGTGGACACATCCAATTTTTTGAAAGAAAACAGAGGTGTTTTTTGCAAAGTGCCTACCTGTAGATTTTGGCCTCTAGCTCAGCCGGCACCTAGGGAAACCTACCAAACCTGTGCATTTCTGAAAACTAAAGACCTATGGGAATCCAAGATGGGGTGACTTGTGGGGCTCTGACCAGGTTCTGTTACCCGGAATTCTTTGCAAACCTCAAAATTTGGCTAAAAAAAACACATGTTCCTCACATTTCTGTGGCAGAAAGTTCAGGAATCTGAGAGGAGCCACAAATTTCCTTCCACCCAGCGTTCCCCCAAGTCTCCCGATAAAAATGATACCTCACTTGTGTGGGTAGGCCTAGCGCCCGCGACAGGAAATGCCCCAAAGCGCAACGTGGACACATCCAATTTTTTGAAAGAAAACATAGGTGTTTCTTGCAAAGTGCCTACCTGTAGATTTTGGCCTCTAGCTCAGCCGGCACCTAGGGAAACCTACCAAACCTGTGCATTTCTGAAAAGTAGAGACCTAGGGGAATCCAAGATGGGGTGACTTGTGGGGCTCTGAAGAGGTTCTGTTACCCGGAATTCTTTGCAAACCTCAAAATTTGGCTAAAAAACACACATGTTCCTCACATTTCTGTGGCAGAAAGTTCTGGAATCTGAGAAGAGCCACAAATTTCCTTCCACCCAGCGTTCCCCCAAGTCTCCCGATAAAAATGATACCTCACTTGTGTGGGTAGGCCTAGCGCCCGTGACAGGAAATGCCCCAAAGCGCAACGTGGACACATCCAATTTTTTGAAAGAAAACATAGGTGTTTCTTGCAAAGTGCCTACCTGTAGATTTTGGCCTCTAGCTCAGCCGGCACCTAGGGAATCCTACCAAACCTCTGCATTTCTGAAAACTAGAGACCTAGGGGAATCCAAGATGGGGTGACTTGTGGGGCTCTGACCAGGTTCTGTTACCCAGAATCCTTTGCAAACCTTAAAATGTGGCTAAAAAAACACATGTTCCTCACATTTCTGTGGCAGAAAGTTCTGGAATCTGAGAGGAGCCACAAATTTCCTTCCACCCAGCGTTCCCCCAAGTCTCCCGATAAAAATGATACCTCACTTGTGTGGGTAGGCCTAGCGCCCGCGACAGGAGATGCCCCAAAGCGCAACGTGGACACATCCAATTTTTTGAAAGAAAACAGAGGTGTTTTTTGCAAAGTGCCTACCTGTAGATTTTGGCCTCTAGCTCAGCCGGCACCTAGGGAAACCTACCATACCTGTGCATTTCTGAAAACTAGAGACCTAGGGGAATCCAAGATGGGGTGACTTGTGGGGCTCTGACCAGGTTCTGTTACCCGGAATTCTTTGCAAACCTCAAAATTTGGCTAAAACAAACACATGTTCCTCACATTTCTGTGGCAGAAAGTTCTGGAATCTGAGAAGAGCCACAAATTTCCTTCCACCCAGCGTTCCCCCAAGTCTCCCGATAAAAATGATACCTCACTTGTGAGGGTAGGCCTAGCGCCCGCGACAGGAAATGCCCCAAAGCGCAACGTGGACACATCCAATTTTTTGAAAGAAAACAGAGGTGTTTTTTGCAAAGTGCCTACCTATAGATTTTGGCCTCAAGCTCAGCCGGCACCTAGGGAAACCTACCAAACCTGTGCATTTCTGAAAACTAGAGACCTAGGGGAATCCAACATGGGGTGACTTGTGGGTCTCTGACCAGGTTCTGTTACCCAGAATCCTTTGCAAACCTCAAAATTTGGCTAAAAAAACACATGTTCCTCACATTTCTGTGGCAGAAAGCTCTGGAATCTGAGAGGAGCCACAAATTTCCTTCCACCCAGCATTCCCCCAAGTCTCCATATAAAAATGATACCTCACTTGTGTGGGTAGGCCTAGCGCCCGTGACAGGAAATGCCCCAAAGCGCAACATGGACACATCCAATTTTTTGAAAGAAAACAGAGGTGTTTTTTGCAAAGTGCCTACCTGTAGATTTTGGCCTCTAGCTCAGCCGGCACCTAGGGAAACCTACCATACCTGTGCATTTCTGAAAACTAGAGACCTAGGGGAATCCAAGATGGGGTGACTTGTGGGGCTCTGACCAGGTTCTGTTACCCGGAATTCTTTGCAAACCTCAAAATTTGGCTAAAAAAAACACATGTTCCTCACATTTCTGTGGCAGAAAGTTCTGGAATCTGAGAAGAGCCACAAATTTCCTTCCACCCAGCGTTCCCCCAAGTCTCCCGATAAAAATGATACCTCACTTGTGAGGGTAGGCCTAGCGCCCGCGACAGGAAATGCCCCAAAGCGCAACGTGGACACATCCAATTTTTTGAAATAAAACAGAGGTGTTTTTTGCAAGTGCCTACCTATAGATTTTGGCCTCAAGCTCAGCCGGCACCTAGGGAAACCTACCAAACCTGTGCATTTCTGAAAACTAGAGATCTAGGGGAATCCAACATGGGGTGACTTGTGGGGCTCTGACCAGGTTCTGTTACCCAGAATCCTTTGCAAACCTCAAAATTTGGCTAAAAAAACACATGTTCCTCACATATCTGTGGCAGAAAGCTCTGGAATCTGAGAGGAGCCACAAATTTCCTTCCACCCAGCGTTCCCCCAAGTCTCCATATAAAAATGATACCTCACTTGTGTGGGTAGGCCTAGCGCCCGTGACAGGAAATGCCCCAAAGCGCAACATGGACACATTCAATTTATTGAAAGAAAACAGAGGTGTTTTTTGCAAAGTGCCTACCTGTAGATTTTGGCCTCTAGCTCAGCCGGCACCTAGGGAAACGTACCAAACCTGTTCATTTCTGAAAACTAGAGACCTAGGGGAATCCAAGATGGGGTGTCTTGTGGGGCTCTGACCAGGTTCTGTTACCCAGAATTCTTTGCAAACCTCAAAATTTGGCTAAAAAAACACATGTTCCTCACATTTCTGTGGCAGAAAGTTCTGGAATCTGAGAGGAGCCACAAATTTCCTTCCACCCAGCGTTCCCCCAAGTCTCCCGATAAAAATGATACCTCACTTGTGAGGGTAGGCCTAGCGCCCGCAACAGGAAATGCCCCAAAGCGCAACGTGGACACATCCAATTTTTTGAAAGAAAACAGAGGTGTTTTTTGCAAAGTGCCTACCTATAGATTTTGGCCTCTAGCTCAGCCGGCACCTAGGGAAACCTACCAAACCTGTGCATTTCTGAAAGCTCGAGACCTAGGGGAATCCAACATGGGGTGACTTGTGGGGCTCTGACCAGGTTCTGTTACCCAGAATCCTTTGCAAACCTCAAAATTTGGCTAAAAAAACACATGTTCCTCACATTTCTGTGGCAGAAAGTTCTGGAATCAGAGAGGAGCCACAAATTTCCTTCCACCCAGCGTCCCCCAAGTCTCCAGATAAAAATGATACCTCACTTGTGTGGGTAGGCCTAGCGCCCGTGACAGGAAATGCCCCAAAGCGCAACATGGACACATTCAATTTATTGAAAGAAAACAGAGGTGTTTTTTGCAAAGTGCCTACCTGTAGATTTTGGCCTCTAGCTCAGCCGGCACCTAGGGAAACCTACCAAACCTGTGCATTTCTGAAAACTAGAGACCTAGGGGAATCCAAGATGGGGTGACTTGTGGGGCTCTGACCAGGTTCTGTTACCCAGAATTCTTTGCAAACCTCAAAATTTGGCAAAAAAAAACACATGTTCCTCACATTTCTGTGGCAGAAAGTTCTGGAATCTGAGAGGAGCCACAAATTTCCTTCCACCCAGCGTTCCCCCAAGTCTCCCGATAAAAATGATACCTCACTTGTGAGGGTAGGCCTAGCGCCCGCAACAGGAAATGCCCCAAAGCGCAACGTGGACACATCCAATTTTTTGAAAGAAAACAGAGGTGTTTTTTGCAAAGTCCCTACCTGTAGATTTTGGCCTCTAGCTCAGCCGGCACCTAGGGAAACCTACCAAACTTGTGCATTTCTGAAAACTAGAGACCTAGGGGAATCCAAGATGGGGTGATTTGTGGGGCTCTGACCAGGTTCGGTTACCCAGAATTCTTTGCAAACCTCAAAATTTGGCTAAAAAAAACACATGTTCCTCACATTTCTGTGGCAGAAAGTTCAGGAATCTGAGAGGAGCCACAAATTTCCTTCCAACCAGCGTTCCCCCAAGTCTCCTGATAAAAATGATACCTCACTTGTGTGGGTAGGCCTAGCGCCCGCGACAGGAAATGTCCCAAAGCGCAACGTGGACACATCCAAGTTTTTGAAAGAAAACAGAGGTGTTTTTTGCAAAGTGCCTACCTGTAGATTTTGGCCTCTAGCTCAGCCGGCACCTAGGGAAACCTACCAAACCTGTGCATTTCTGAAAACTAAAGACCTAGGGGAATCCAAGATGGGGTGACTTGTGGGGCTCTGACCAGGTTCTGTTACCCAGAATCCTTTGCAAACCTCAAAATGTGTCTAAAAAAACACATGTTCCTCACATTTCTGTGGCAGAAAGTTCTGGAATCTGTGAGGAGCCACAAATTTCCTTCCACCCAGCGTTCCCCCAAGTCTCCCGATAAAAATGATACCTCACTTGTGTGGGTAGGCCTAGCGCCCGCGACAGGAAATGCCCCAAAGTGCAACGTGGACACATCCAATTTTTTGAAAGAAAACAGAGGTGTTTTTTGCAAAGTGCCTACCTGTAGATTTTAGCCTCTAGCTCAGCCGGCACCTAGGGAAACCTACCAAACCTGTGCATTTCTGAAAACTAGAGACGTAGGGGAATCCAAGATGGGGTGACTTGTGGGGCTCTGACCAGGTTCTGTTACCCAGAATCCTTTGGAAACCTTAAAATGTGGCTAAAAAAACACATGTTCTTCATATTTCTGTGGCAGAAAGTTCTGGAATCTGAGAGGAGCCACAAATTTCCTTCCACCCAGCCTTCCCCCAAGTCTCCCGATAAAAATGATACCTCACTTGTGTGGGTAGGCCTAGCGCCCGCGACAGGAAATGCCCCAAAGCGCAACGTGGACACATCCAATTTTTTGAAAGAAAACAGAGGTGTTTTTTGCAAAGTGCCTACTTGTAGATTTTGGCCTCTATCTCAGCCGGCACCTAGGGAAACCTACTAAACCTGTGCATTTCTGGAAACTAGAGACCTAGGGGAATCCAAGATGGGGTGACTTGTGGGGCTCTGACCAGGTTCTGTTACCCAGAATCCTTTGCAAACCTTAAAATGTGGCTAAAAAAACACATGTTCCTCATATTTCTATGGCAGAAAGTTCTGGAATCTGAGAGGAGCCACAAATTTCCTTCCACCCAGCCTTCCCCCAAGTCTCCCGATAAAAATGATACCTCACTTGTGTGGGTAGGCCTAGCGCCCGCGACAGGAAATGCCCCAAAGCGCAACGTGGACACATCCAATTTTTTGAAAGAAAACAGAGGTGTTTTTTGCAAAGTGCCTACCTGTAGATTTTAGCCTCTAGCTCAGCCGGCACCTAGGGAAACCTACCAAACCTGTGCATTTCTGAAAACTAGAGACGTAGGGGAATCCAAGATGGGGTGACTTGTGGGGCTCTGACCAGGTTCTGTTACCCAGAATCCTTTGGAAACCTTAAAATGTGGCTAAAAAAACACATGTTCTTCATATTTCTGTGGCAGAAAGTTCTGGAATCTGAGAGGAGCCACAAATTTCCTTCCACCCAGCGTCCCCCAAGTCTCCAGATAAAAATGATACCTCACTTGTGTGGGTAGGCCTAGCGCCCGTGACAGGAAATGCCCCAAAGCGCAACATGGACACATTCAATTTATTGAAAGAAAACAGAGGTGTTTTTTGCAAAGTGCCTACCTGTAGATTTTGGCCTCTAGCTCAGCCGGCACCTAGGGAAACCTACCAAACCTGTGCATTTCTGAAAACTAGAGACCTAGGGGAATCCAAGATGGGGTGACTTGTGGGGCTCTGACCAGGTTCTGTTACCCAGAATTCTTTGCAAACCTCAAAATTTGGCTAAAAAAAACACATGTTCCTCACATTTCTGTGGCAGAAAGTTCTGGAATCTGAGAGGAGCCACAAATTTCCTTCCACCCAGCGTTCCCCCAAGTCTCCCGATAAAAATGATACCTCACTTGTGAGGGTAGGCCTAGCGCCCGCAACAGGAAATGCCCCAAAGCGCAACGTGGACACATCCAATTTTTTGAAAGAAAACAGAGGTGTTTTTTGCAAAGTCCCTACCTGTAGATTTTGGCCTCTAGCTCAGCCGGCACCTAGGGAAACCTACCAAACTTGTGCATTTCTGAAAACTAGAGACCTAGGGGAATCCAAGATGGGGTGATTTGTGGGGCTCTGACCAGGTTCGGTTACCCAGAATTCTTTGCAAACCTCAAAATTTGGCTAAAAAAAACACATGTTCCTCACATTTCTGTGGCAGAAAGTTCAGGAATCTGAGAGGAGCCACAAATTTCCTTCCAACCAGCGTTCCCCCAAGTCTCCTGATAAAAATGATACCTCACTTGTGTGGGTAGGCCTAGCGCCCGCGACAGGAAATGTCCCAAAGCGCAACGTGGACACATCCAAGTTTTTGAAAGAAAACAGAGGTGTTTTTTGCAAAGTGCCTACCTGTAGATTTTGGCCTCTAGCTCAGCCGGCACCTAGGGAAACCTACCAAACCTGTGCATTTCTGAAAACTAAAGACCTAGGGGAATCCAAGATGGGGTGACTTGTGGGGCTCTGACCAGGTTCTGTTACCCAGAATCCTTTGCAAACCTCAAAATGTGTCTAAAAAAACACATGTTCCTCACATTTCTGTGGCAGAAAGTTCTGGAATCTGTGAGGAGCCACAAATTTCCTTCCACCCAGCGTTCCCCCAAGTCTCCCGATAAAAATGATACCTCACTTGTGTGGGTAGGCCTAGCGCCCGCGACAGGAAATGCCCCAAAGCGCAACGTGGACACATCCAATTTTTTGAAAGAAAACAGAGGTGTTTTTTGCAAAGTGCCTACCTGTAGATTTTAGCCTCTAGCTCAGCCGGCACCTAGGGAAACCTACCAAACCTGTGCATTTCTGAAAACTAGAGACGTAGGGGAATCCAAGATGGGGTGACTTGTGGAGCTCTGACCAGGTTCTGTTACCCAGAATCCTTTGGAAACCTTAAAATGTGGCTAAAAAAACACATGTTCTTCATATTTCTGTGGCAGAAAGTTCTGGAATCTGAGAGGAGCCACAAATTTCCTTCCACCCAGCCTTCCCCCAAGTCTCCCGATAAAAATGATACCTCACTTGTGTGGGTAGGCCTAGCGCCCGCGACAGGAAATGCCCCAAAGCGCAACGTGGACACATCCAATTTTTTGAAAGAAAACAGAGGTGTTTTTTGCAAAGTGCCTACTTGTAGATTTTGGCCTCTATCTCAGCCGGCACCTAGGGAAACCTACTAAACCTGTGCATTTCTGGAAACTAGAGACCTAGGGGAATCCAAGATGGGGTGACTTGTGGGGCTCTGACCAGGTTCTGTTACCCAGAATCCTTTGCAAACCTTAAAATGTGGCTAAAAAAACACATGTTCCTCATATTTCTATGGCAGAAAGTTCTGGAATCTGAGAGGAGCCACAAATTTCCTTCCACCCAGCCTTCCCCCAAGTCTCCCGATAAAAATGATACCTCACTTGTGTGGGTAGGCCTAGCGCCCGCGACAGGAAATGCCCCAAAGCGCAACGTGGACACATCCAATTTTTTGAAAGAAAACAGAGGTGTTTTTTGCAAAGTGCCTACCTGTAGATTTTGGCCTCTAGCTCAGCCGGCACCTAGGGAAACCTACCAAACCTGTGCATTTCTGAAAACTAGAGACCTAGGGGAATCCAAGATGGGGTGACTTGTGGGGCTCTGACCAGGTTCTGTTACCCAGAATCCTTTGCAAACCTCAAAATTTGGCTAAAAAAACACATGTTCCTCACATTTCTGTGGCAGAAAGTTCAGGAATCTGAGAGGAGCCACAAATTTCCTTCCACCCAGCGTTCCCCCAAGTCTCCCGATAAAAATGATACCTCACTTGTGTGGGTAGGCCTAGCGCCCGCGACAGGAAATGCCCCAAAGCGCAACGTGGACACATCCAATTTTTTGAAAGAAAACAGAGGTGTTTTTTGCAATGTGCCTACCTGTCGATTTTGGCCTCTAGCTCAGCCGGCACCTAGGGAAACCTACCAAACCTCTGCATTTCTGAAAACTAGAGACCTAGGGGAATCCAAGATGGGGTGATTTGTGGGGCTCTGACCAGGTTCGGTTACCCAGAATTCTTTGCAAACCTCAAAATTTGGCTAAAAAAAACACATGTTCCTCACATTTCTGTGGCAGAAAGTTCAGGAATCTGAGAGGAGCCACAAATTTCCTTCCAACCAGCGTTCCCCCAAGTCTCCTGATAAAAATGATACCTCACTTGTGTGGGTAGGCCTAGCGCCCGCGACAGGAAATGTCCCAAAGCGCAACGTGGACACATCCAAGTTTTTGAAAGAAAACAGAGGTGTTTTTTGCAAAGTGCCTACCTGTAGATTTTGGCCTCTAGCTCAGCCGGCACCTAGGGAAACCTACCAAACCTGTGCATTTCTGAAAACTAAAGACCTAGGGGAATCCAAGATGGGGTGACTTGTGGGGCTCTGACCAGGTTCTGTTACCCAGAATCCTTTGCAAACCTCAAAATGTGTCTAAAAAAACACATGTTCCTCACATTTCTGTGGCAGAAAGTTCTGGAATCTGTGAGGAGCCACAAATTTCCTTCCACCCAGCGTTCCCCCAAGTCTCCCGATAAAAATGATACCTCACTTGTGTGGGTAGGCCTAGCGCCCGCGACAGGAAATGCCCCAAAGCGCAACGTGGACACATCCAATTTTTTGAAAGAAAACAGAGGTGTTTTTTGCAAAGTGCCTACCTGTAGATTTTAGCCTCTAGCTCAGCCGGCACCTAGGGAAACCTACCAAACCTGTGCATTTCTGAAAACTAGAGACGTAGGGGAATCCAAGATGGGGTGACTTGTGGAGCTCTGACCAGGTTCTGTTACCCAGAATCCTTTGGAAACCTTAAAATGTGGCTAAAAAAACACATGTTCTTCATATTTCTGTGGCAGAAAGTTCTGGAATCTGAGAGGAGCCACAAATTTCCTTCCACCCAGCCTTCCCCCAAGTCTCCCGATAAAAATGATACCTCACTTGTGTGGGTAGGCCTAGCGCCCGCGACAGGAAATGCCCCAAAGCGCAACGTGGACACATCCAATTTTTTGAAAGAAAACAGAGGTGTTTTTTGCAAAGTGCCTACTTGTAGATTTTGGCCTCTATCTCAGCCGGCACCTAGGGAAACCTACAAAACCTGTGCATTTCTGGAAACTAGAGACCTAGGGGAATCCAAGATGGGGTGACTTGTGGGGCTCTGACCAGGTTCTGTTACCCAGAATCCTTTGCAAACCTTAAAATGTGGCTAAAAAAACACATGTTCCTCATATTTCTATGGCAGAAAGTTCTGGAATCTGAGAGGAGCCACAAATTTCCTTCCACCCAGCCTTCCCCCAAGTCTCCCGATAAAAATGATACCTCACTTGTGTGGGTAGGCCTAGCGCCCGCGACAGGAAATGCCCCAAAGCGCAACGTGGACACATCCAATTTTTTTAAAGAAAACAGAGGTGTTTTTTGCAAAGTGCCTACCTGTAGATTTTGGCCTCTAGCTCAGCCGGCACCTAGGGAAACCTACCAAACCTGTGCATTTCTGAAAACTAGAGACCTAGGGGAATCCAAGATGGGGTGACTTGTGGGGCTCTGACCAGGTTCTGTTACCCAGAATCCTTTGCAAACCTCAAAATTTGGCTAAAAAAACACATGTTCCTCACATTTCTGTGGCAGAAAGTTCAGGAATCTGAGAGGAGCCACAAATTTCCTTCCACCCAGCGTTCCCCCAAGTCTCCCGATAAAAATGATACCTCACTTGTGTGGGTAGGCCTAGCGCCCGCGACAGGAAATGCCCCAAAGCGCAACGTGGACACATCCAATTTTTTGAAAGAAAACAGAGGTGTTTTTTGCAATGTGCCTACCTGTCGATTTTGGCCTCTAGCTCAGCCGGCACCTAGGGAAACCTACCAAACCTCTGCATTTCTGAAAACTAGAGACCTAGGGGAATCCAAGATGGGGTGATTTGTGGGGCTCTGACCAGGTTCTGTTACCCAGAATCCTTTGCAAACCTTAAAATGTGGCTAAAAAAACACATGTTCCTCACATTTCTGTGGCAGAAAGTTCTGGAATCTGAGAGGAGCCACAAATTTCCTTCCACCCAGCATTCCCCCAAGTCTCTCGATAAAAATGATACCTCACTTGTGAGGGTAGGCCTAGCGCCCGCGACAGGAAATGCCCCAAAGTGCAACGTGGACACATCCAATTTTTTGAAAGAAAACAGAGGTGTTTTTTGCAAAGTGCCTACCTGTAGATTTTGGCCTCTAGCTCAGCCGGCACCTAGGGAAACCTACCAAACCTGTGCATTTCTGAAAACTAGAGACCTAGGGGAATCCAAGATGGGGTGACTTGTGGGGCTCTGACCAGGTTCTGTTACCCAGAATCCTTTGCAAACCTCAAAATTTGGCTAAAAAAACACATGTTCCTCACATTTCTGTGGCAGAAAGCTCTGGAATCTGAGAGGAGCCACAAATTTCCTTCCACCCAGCATTCCCCCAAGTCTCCATATAAAAATGATACCTCACTTGTGTGGGTAGGCCTAGCGCCCGTGACAGGAAATGCCCCAAAGCGCAACATGGACACATCCAATTTTTTGAAAGAAAACAGAGGTGTTTTTTGCAAAGTGCCTACCTGTAGATTTTGGCCTCTAGCTCAGCCGGCACCTAGGGAAACCTACCAAACCTCTGCATTTCTGAAAACTAGAGACCTAGGGGAATCCAAGATGGGGTGACTTGTGGGGCTCTGACCAGGTTCTGTTACCCAGAATCCTTTGCAAACCTTAAAATGTGGCTAAAAAAACACATGTTCCTCACATTTCTGTGGCAGAAAGTTCTGGAATCTGAGAGGAGCCACAAATTTCCTTCCACCCAGCGTTCCCCCAAGTCTCCCGATAAAAATGATACCTCACTTGTGTGGGTAGGCCTAGCACCCGCGACAGGAGATGCCCCAAAGCGCAACATGGACACATCCAATTTTTTGAAAGAAAACAGAGGTGTTTTTTGCAAAGTGCCTACCTGTAGATTTTGGCCTCTAGCTCAGCCGGCACCTAGGGAAACCTACCATACCTGTGCATTTCTGAAAACTAGAGACCTAGGGGAATCCAAGATGGGGTGACTTGTGGGGCTCTGACCAGGTTCTGTTACCCGGAATTCTTTGCAAACCTCAAAATTTGGCTAAAAAAAACACATGTTCCTCACATTTCTGTGGCAGAAAGTTCTGGAATCTGAGAAGAGCCACAAATTTCCTTCCACCCAGCGTTCCCCCAAGTCTCCCGATAAAAATGATACCTCACTTGTGAGGGTAGGCCTAGCGCCCGCGACAGGAAATGCCCCAAAGCGCAACGTGGACACATCCAATTTTTTGAAAGAAAACAGAGGTGTTTTTTGCAAGTGCCTACCTATAGATTTTGGCCTCAAGCTCAGCCGGCACCTAGGGAAACCTACCAAACCTGTGCATTTCTGAAAACTAGAGACCTAGGGGAATCCAACATGGGGTGACTTGTGGGGCTCTGACCAGGTTCTGTTACCCAGAATCCTTTGCAAACCTCAAAATTTGGCTAAAAAAACACATGTTCCTCACATTTCTGTGGCAGAAAGCTCTGGAATCTGAGAGGAGCCACAAATTTCCTTCCACCCAGCGTTCCCCCAAGTCTCCATATAAAAATGATACCTCACTTGTGTGGGTAGGCCTAGCGCCCGTGACAGGAAATGCCCCAAAGCGCAACATGGACACATTCAATTTATTGAAAGAAAACAGAGGTGTTTTTTGCAAAGTGCCTACCTGTAGATTTTGGCCTCTAGCTCAGCCGGCACCTAGGGAAACGTACCAAACCTGTGCATTTCTGAAAACTAGAGACCTAGGGGAATCCAAGATGGGGTGTCTTGTGGGGCTCTGACCAGGTTCTGTTACCCAGAATTCTTTGCAAACCTCAAAATTTGGCTAAAAAAACACATGTTCCTCACATTTCTGTGGCAGAAAGTTCTGGAATCTGAGAGGAGCCACAAATTTCCTTCCACCCAGCGTTCCCCCAAGTCTCCCGATAAAAATGATACCTCACTTGTGAGGGTAGGCCTAGCGCCCGCAACAGGAAATGCCCCAAAGCGCAACGTGGACACATCCAATTTTTTGAAAGAAAACAGAGGTGTTTTTTGCAAAGTGCCTACCTATAGATTTTGGCCTCTAGCTCAGCCGGCACCTAGGGAAACCTACCAAACCTGTGCATTTCTGAAAACTCGAGACCTAGGGGAATCCAACATGGGGTGACTTGTGGGGCTCTGACCAGGTTCTGTTACCCAGAATCCTTTGCAAACCTCAAAATTTGGCTAAAAAAACACATGTTCCTCACATTTCTGTGGCAGAAAGCTCTGGAATCTGAGAGGAGCCACAAATTTCCTTCCACCCAGCATTCCCCCAAGTCTCCATATAAAAATGATACCTCACTTGTGTGGGTAGGCCTAGCGCCCGTGACAGGAAATGCCCCAAAGCGCAACATGGACACATCCAATTTTTTGAAAGAAAACAGAGGTGTTTTTTGCAAAGTGCCTACCTGTAGATTTTGGCCTCTAGCTCAGCCGGCACCTAGGGAAACCTACCAAACCTCTGCATTTCTGAAAACTAGAGACCTAGGGGAATCCAAGATGGGGTGACTTGTGGGGCTCTGACCAGGTTCTGTTACCCAGAATCCTTTGCAAACCTTAAAATGTGGCTAAAAAAACACATGTTCCTCACATTTCTGTGGCAGAAAGTTCTGGAATCTGAGAGGAGCCACAAATTTCCTTCCACCCAGCGTTCCCCCAAGTCTCCCGATAAAAATGATACCTCACTTGTGTGGGTAGGCCTAGCACCCGCGACAGGAGATGCCCCAAAGCGCAACATGGACACATCCAATTTTTTGAAAGAAAACAGAGGTGTTTTTTGCAAAGTGCCTACCTGTAGATTTTGGCCTCTAGCTCAGCCGGCACCTAGGGAAACCTACCATACCTGTGCATTTCTGAAAACTAGAGACCTAGGGGAATCCAAGATGGGGTGACTTGTGGGGCTCTGACCAGGTTCTGTTACCCGGAATTCTTTGCAAACCTCAAAATTTGGCTAAAAAAAACACATGTTCCTCACATTTCTGTGGCAGAAAGTTCTGGAATCTGAGAAGAGCCACAAATTTCCTTCCACCCAGCGTTCCCCCAAGTCTCCCGATAAAAATGATACCTCACTTGTGAGGGTAGGCCTAGCGCCCGCGACAGGAAATGCCCCAAAGCGCAACGTGGACACATCCAATTTTTTGAAAGAAAACAGAGGTGTTTTTTGCAAGTGCCTACCTATAGATTTTGGCCTCAAGCTCAGCCGGCACCTAGGGAAACCTACCAAACCTGTGCATTTCTGAAAACTAGAGACCTAGGGGAATCCAACATGGGGTGACTTGTGGGGCTCTGACCAGGTTCTGTTACCCAGAATCCTTTGCAAACCTCAAAATTTGGCTAAAAAAACACATGTTCCTCACATTTCTGTGGCAGAAAGCTCTGGAATCTGAGAGGAGCCACAAATTTCCTTCCACCCAGCGTTCCCCCAAGTCTCCATATAAAAATGATACCTCACTTGTGTGGGTAGGCCTAGCGCCCGTGACAGGAAATGCCCCAAAGCGCAACATGGACACATTCAATTTATTGAAAGAAAACAGAGGTGTTTTTTGCAAAGTGCCTACCTGTAGATTTTGGCCTCTAGCTCAGCCGGCACCTAGGGAAACGTACCAAACCTGTGCATTTCTGAAAACTAGAGACATAGGGGAATCCAAGATGGGGTGTCTTGTGGGGCTCTGACCAGGTTCTGTTACCCAGAATTCTTTGCAAACCTCAAAATTTGGCTAAAAAAACACATGTTCCTCACATTTCTGTGGCAGAAAGTTCTGGAATCTGAGAGGAGCCACAAATTTCCTTCCACCCAGCGTTCCCCCAAGTCTCCCGATAAAAATGATACCTCACTTGTGAGGGTAGGCCTAGCGCCCGCAACAGGAAATGCCCCAAAGCGCAACGTGGACACATCCAATTTTTTGAAAGAAAACAGAGGTGTTTTTTGCAAAGTGCCTACCTATAGATTTTGGCCTCTAGCTCAGCCGGCACCTAGGGAAACCTACCAAACCTGTGCATTTCTGAAAACTCGAGACCTAGGGGAATCCAACATGGGGTGACTTGTGGGGCTCTGACCAGGTTCTGTTACCCAGAATCCTTTGCAAACCTCAAAATTTGGCTAAAAAAACACATGTTCCTCACATTTCTGTGGCAGAAAGTTCTGGAATCTGAGAGGAGCCACAAATTTCCTTCCACCCAGCGTCCCCCAAGTCTCCAGATAAAAATGATACCTCACTTGTGTGGGTAGGCCTAGCGCCCGTGACAGGAAATGCCCCAAAGCGCAACATGGACACATTCAATTTATTGAAAGAAAACAGAGGTGTTTTTTGCAAAGTGCCTACCTGTAGATTTTGGCCTCTAGCTCAGCCGGCACCTAGGGAAACCTACCAAACCTGTGCATTTCTGAAAACTAGAGACCTAGGGGAATCCAAGATGGGGTGACTTGTGGGGCTCTGACCAGGTTCTGTTACCCAGAATTCTTTGCAAACCTCAAAATTTGGCTAAAAAAAACACATGTTCCTCACATTTCTGTGGCAGAAAGTTCTGGAATCTGAGAGGAGCCACAAATTTCCTTCCACCCAGCGTTCCCCCAAGTCTCCCGATAAAAATGATACCTCACTTGTGAGGGTAGGCCTAGCGCCCGCAACAGGAAATGCCCCAAAGCGCAACGTGGACACATCCAATTTTTTGAAAGAAAACAGAGGTGTTTTTTGCAAAGTCCCTACCTGTAGATTTTGGCCTCTAGCTCAGCCGGCACCTAGGGAAACCTACCAAACTTGTGCATTTCTGAAAACTAGAGACCTAGGGGAATCCAAGATGGGGTGATTTGTGGGGCTCTGACCAGGTTCGGTTACCCAGAATTCTTTGCAAACCTCAAAATTTGGCTAAAAAAAACACATGTTCCTCACATTTCTGTGGCAGAAAGTTCAGGAATCTGAGAGGAGCCACAAATTTCCTTCCAACCAGCGTTCCCCCAAGTCTCCTGATAAAAATGATACCTCACTTGTGTGGGTAGGCCTAGCGCCCGCGACAGGAAATGTCCCAAAGCGCAACGTGGACACATCCAAGTTTTTGAAAGAAAACAGAGGTGTTTTTTGCAAAGTGCCTACCTGTAGATTTTGGCCTCTAGCTCAGCCGGCACCTAGGGAAACCTACCAAACCTGTGCATTTCTGAAAACTAAAGACCTAGGGGAATCCAAGATGGGGTGACTTGTGGGGCTCTGACCAGGTTCTGTTACCCAGAATCCTTTGCAAACCTCAAAATGTGTCTAAAAAAACACATGTTCCTCACATTTCTGTGGCAGAAAGTTCTGGAATCTGTGAGGAGCCACAAATTTCCTTCCACCCAGCGTTCCCCCAAGTCTCCCGATAAAAATGATACCTCACTTGTGTGGGTAGGCCTAGCGCCCGCGACAGGAAATGCCCCAAAGCGCAACGTGGACACATCCAATTTTTTGAAAGAAAACAGAGGTGTTTTTTGCAAAGTGCCTACCTGTAGATTTTAGCCTCTAGCTCAGCCGGCACCTAGGGAAACCTACCAAACCTGTGCATTTCTGAAAACTAGAGACGTAGGGGAATCCAAGATGGGGTGACTTGTGGGGCTCTGACCAGGTTCTGTTACCCAGAATCCTTTGGAAACCTTAAAATGTGGCTAAAAAAACACATGTTCTTCATATTTCTGTGGCAGAAAGTTCTGGAATCTGAGAGGAGCCACAAATTTCCTTCCACCCAGCCTTCCCCCAAGTCTCCCGATAAAAATGATACCTCACTTGTGTGGGTAGGCCTAGCGCCCGCGACAGGAAATGCCCCAAAGCGCAACGTGGACACATCCAATTTTTTGAAAGAAAACAGAGGTGTTTTTTGCAAAGTGCCTACCTGTCGATTTTGGCCTCTAGCTCAGCCGGCACCTAGGGAAACCTACTAAACCTGTGCATTTCTGGAAACTAGAGACCTAGGGGAATCCAAGATGGGGTGACTTGTGGGGCTCTGACCAGGTTCTGTTACCCAGAATCCTTTGCAAACCTTAAAATGTGGCTAAAAAAACACATGTTCCTCATATTTCTATGGCAGAAAGTTCTGGAATCTGAGAGGAGCCACAAATTTCCTTCCACCCAGCCTTCCCCCAAGTCTCCCGATAAAAATGATACCTCACTTGTGTGGGTAGGCCTAGCGCCCGCGACAGGAAATGCCCCAAAGCGCAACGTGGACACATCCAATTTTTTGAAAGAAAACAGAGGTGTTTTTTGCAAAGTGCCTACCTGTAGATTTTGGCCTCTAGCTCAGCCAGCACCTAGGGAAACCTACCAAACCTGTGCATTTCTGAAAACTAGAGACCTAGGGGAATCCAAGATGGGGTGACTTGTGGGGCTCTGACCAGGTTCTGTTACCCAGAATCCTTTGCAAACCTCAAAATTTGGCTAAAAAAACACATGTTCCTCACATTTCTGTGGCAGAAAGTTCAGGAATCTGAGAGGAGCCACAAATTTCCTTCCACCCAGCGTTCCCCCAAGTCTCCCGATAAAAATGATACCTCACTTGTGTGGGTAGGCCTAGCGCCCGCGACAGGAAATGCCCCAAAGCGCAACGTGGACACATCCAATTTTTTGAAAGAAAACAGAGGTGTTTTTTGCAAAGTGCCTACCTGTCGATTTTGGCCTCTAGCTCAGCCGGCACCTAGGGAAACCTACCAAACCTCTGCATTTCTGAAAACTAGAGACCTAGGGGAATCCAAGATGGGGTGATTTGTGGGGCTCTGACCAGGTTCTGTTACCCAGAATCCTTTGCAAACCTTAAAATGTGGCTAAAAAAACACATGTTCCTCACATTTCTGTGGCAGAAAGTTCTGGAATCTGAGAGGAGCCACAAATTTCCTTCCACCCAGCATTCCCCCAAGTCTCTCGATAAAAATGATACCTCACTTGTGAGGGTAGGCCTAGCGCCCGCGACAGGAAATGCCCCAAAGCGCAACGTGGACACATCCAATTTTTTGAAAGAAAACAGAGGTGTTTTTTGCAAAGTGCCTACCTGTAGATTTTGGCCTCTAGCTCAGCCGGCACCTAGGGAAACCTACCAAACCTGTGCATTTCTGAAAACTAGAGACCTAGGGGAATCCAAGATGGGGTGACTTGTGGGGCTCTGACCAGGTTCTGTTACCCAGAATCCTTTGCAAACCTCAAAATTTGGCTAAAAAAACACATGTTCCTCACATTTCTGTGGCAGAAAGCTCTGGAATCTGAGAGGAGCCACAAATTTCCTTCCACCCAGCATTCCCCCAAGTCTCCATATAAAAATGATACCTCACTTGTGTGGGTAGGCCTAGCGCCCGTGACAGGAAATGCCCCAAAGCGCAACATGGACACATCCAATTTTTTGAAAGAAAACAGAGGTGTTTTTTGCAAAGTGCCTACCTGTAGATTTTGGCCTCTAGCTCAGCCGGCACCTAGGGAAACCTACCAAACCTCTGCATTTCTGAAAACTAGAGACCTAGGGGAATCCAAGATGGGGTGACTTGTGGGGCTCTGACCAGGTTCTGTTACCCAGAATCCTTTGCAAACCTTAAAATGTGGCTAAAAAAACACATGTTCCTCACATTTCTGTGGCAGAAAGTTCTGGAATCTGAGAGGAGCCACAAATTTCCTTCCACCCAGCGTTCCCCCAAGTCTCCCGATAAAAATGATACCTCACTTGTGTGGGTAGGCCTAGCACCCGCGACAGGAGATGCCCCAAAGCGCAACATGGACACATCCAATTTTTTGAAAGAAAACAGAGGTGTTTTTTGCAAAGTGCCTACCTGTAGATTTTGGCCTCTAGCTCAGCCGGCACCTAGGGAAACCTACCATACCTGTGCATTTCTGAAAACTAGAGACCTAGGGGAATCCAAGATGGGGTGACTTGTGGGGCTCTGACCAGGTTCTGTTACCCGGAATTCTTTGCAAACCTCAAAATTTGGCTAAAAAAAACACATGTTCCTCACATTTCTGTGGCAGAAAGTTCTGGAATCTGAGAAGAGCCACAAATTTCTTTCCACCCAGCGTTCCCCCAAGTCTCCCGATAAAAATGATACCTCACTTGTGAGGGTAGGCCTAGCGCCCGCGACAGGAAATGCCCCAAAGCGCAACGTGGACACATCCAATTTTTTGAAAGAAAACAGAGGTGTTTTTTGCAAGTGCCTACCTATAGATTTTGGCCTCAAGCTCAGCCGGCACCTAGGGAAACCTACCAAACCTGTGCATTTCTGAAAACTAGAGACCTAGGGGAATCCAACATGGGGTGACTTGTGGGGCTCTGACCAGGTTCTGTTACCCAGAATCCTTTGCAAACCTCAAAATTTGGCTAAAAAAACACATGTTCCTCACATTTCTGTGGCAGAAAGCTCTGGAATCTGAGAGGAGCCACAAATTTCCTTCCACCCAGCGTTCCCCCAAGTCTCCATATAAAAATGATACCTCACTTGTGTGGGTAGGCCTAGCGCCCGTGACAGGAAATGCCCCAAAGCGCAACATGGACACATTCAATTTATTGAAAGAAAACAGAGGTGTTTTTTGCAAAGTGCCTACCTGTAGATTTTGGCCTCTAGCTCAGCCGGCACCTAGGGAAACGTACCAAACCTGTGCATTTCTGAAAACTAGAGACCTAGGGGAATCCAAGATGGGGTGTCTTGTGGGGCTCTGACCAGGTTCTGTTACCCAGAATTCTTTGCAAACCTCAAAATTTGGCTAAAAAAACACATGTTCCTCACATTTCTGTGGCAGAAAGTTCTGGAATCTGAGAGGAGCCACAAATTTCCTTCCACCCAGCGTTCCCCCAAGTCTCCCGATAAAAATGATACCTCACTTGTGAGGGTAGGCCTAGCGCCCGCAACAGGAAATGCCCCAAAGCGCAACGTGGACACATCCAATTTTTTGAAAGAAAACAGAGGTGTTTTTTGCAAAGTGCCTACCTATAGATTTTGGCCTCTAGCTCAGCCGGCACCTGGGGAAACCTACCAAACCTGTGCATTTCTGAAAACTCGAGACCTAGGGGAATCCAACATGGGGTGACTTGTGGGGCTCTGACCAGGTTCTGTTACCCAGAATCCTTTGCAAACCTCAAAATTTGGCTAAAAAAACACATGTTCCTCACATTTCTGTGGCAGAAAGTTCTGGAATCTGAGAGGAGCCACAAATTTCCTTCCACCCAGCGTCCCCCAAGTCTCCAGATAAAAATGATACCTCACTTGTGTGGGTAGGCCTAGCGCCCGTGACAGGAAATGCCCCAAAGCGCAACATGGACACATTCAATTTATTGAAAGAAAACAGAGGTGTTTTTTGCAAAGTGCCTACCTGTAGATTTTGGCCTCTAGCTCAGCCGGCACCTAGGGAAACCTACCAAACCTGTGCATTTCTGAAAACTAGAGACCTAGGGGAATCCAAGATGGGGTGACTTGTGGGGCTTTGACCAGGTTCTGTTACCCAGAATTCTTTGCAAACCTCAAAATTTGGCTAAAAAAAACACATGTTCCTCACATTTCTGTGGCAGAAAGTTCTGGAATCTGAGAGGAGCCACAAATTTCCTTCCACCCAGCGTTCCCCCAAGTCTCCCGATAAAAATGATACCTCACTTGTGAGGGTAGGCCTAGCGCCCGCAACAGGAAATGCCCCAAAGCGCAACGTGGACACATCCAATTTTTTGAAAGAAAACAGAGGTGTTTTTTGCAAAGTCCCTACCTGTAGATTTTGGCCTCTAGCTCAGCCGGCACCTAGGGAAACCTACCAAACTTGTGCATTTCTGAAAACTAGAGACCTAGGGGAATCCAAGATGGGGTGATTTGTGGGGCTCTGACCAGGTTCGGTTACCCAGAATTCTTTGCAAACCTCAAAATTTGGCTAAAAAAAACACATGTTCCTCACATTTCTGTGGCAGAAAGTTCAGGAATCTGAGAGGAGCCACAAATTTCCTTCCAACCAGCGTTCCCCCAAGTCTCCTGATAAAAATGATACCTCACTTGTGTGGGTAGGCCTAGCGCCCGCGACAGGAAATGTCCCAAAGCGCAACGTGGACACATCCAAGTTTTTGAAAGAAAACAGAGGTGTTTTTTGCAAAGTGCCTACCTGTAGATTTTGGCCTCTAGCTCAGCCGGCACCTAGGGAAACCTACCAAACCTGTGCATTTCTGAAAACTAAAGACCTAGGGGAATCCAAGATGGGGTGACTTGTGGGGCTCTGACCAGGTTCTGTTACCCAGAATCCTTTGCAAACCTCAAAATGTGTCTAAAAAAACACATGTTCCTCACATTTCTGTGGCAGAAAGTTCTGGAATCTGTGAGGAGCCACAAATTTCCTTCCACCCAGCGTTCCCCCAAGTCTCCCGATAAAAATGATACCTCACTTGTGTGGGTAGGCCTAGCGCCCGCGACAGGAAATGCCCCAAAGCGCAACGTGGACACATCCAATTTTTTGAAAGAAAACAGAGGTGTTTTTTGCAAAGTGCCTACCTGTAGATTTTAGCCTCTAGCTCAGCCGGCACCTAGGGAAACCTACCAAACCTGTGCATTTCTGAAAACTAGAGACGTAGGGGAATCCAAGATGGGGTGACTTGTGGGGCTCTGACCAGGTTCTGTTACCCAGAATCCTTTGGAAACCTTAAAATGTGGCTAAAAAAACACATGTTCTTCATATTTCTGTGGCAGAAAGTTCTGGAATCTGAGAGGAGCCACAAATTTCCTTCCACCCAGCCTTCCCCCAAGTCTCCCGATAAAAATGATACCTCACTTGTGTGGGTAGGCCTAGCGCCCGCGACAGGAAATGCCCCAAAGCGCAACGTGGACACATCCAATTTTTTGAAAGAAAACAGAGGTGTTTTTTGCAAAGTGCCTACTTGTAGATTTTGGCCTCTATCTCAGCCGGCACCTAGGGAAACCTACTAAACCTGTGCATTTCTGGAAACTAGAGACCTAGGGGAATCCAAGATGGGGTGACTTGTGGGGCTCTGACCAGGTTCTGTTACCCAGAATCCTTTGCAAACCTTAAAATGTGGCTAAAAAAACACATGTTCCTCATATTTCTATGGCAGAAAGTTCTGGAATCTGAGAGGAGCCACAAATTTCCTTCCACCCAGCCTTCCCCCAAGTCTCCCGATAAAAATGATACCTCACTTGTGTGGGTAGGCCTAGCGCCCGCGACAGGAAATGCCCCAAAGCGCAACGTGGACAGATCCAATTTTTTGAAAGAAAACAGAGATGTTTTTTGCAAAGTGCCTACCTGTAGATTTTGGCCTCTAGCTCAGCCGGCACCTAGGGAAACCTACCAAACCTGTGCATTTCTGAAAACTAGAGACCTAGGGGAATCCAAGATGGGGTGACTTGTGGGGCTCTGACCAGGTTCTGTTACCCAGAATCCTTTGCAAACCTCAAAATGTGGCTAAAAAAAAGATTTTCCTCACATTTCTGTGGCAGAAAGTTCTGGAATCTGAGAGGAGCCACAAATTTCCTTCCACCCAGCGTTCCCCCAAGTCTCCCTATAAAAATGATACCTCACTTGTGAGGGTAGGCCTAGCGCCCGCGACAGGAAATGCCCCAAAGCGCAACGTGGATAAATCCAATTTTTTAAAAGCAGAGGTGTTTTTTGCAAAGTGCCTACCTGTAGATTTTGGCCTCTAGCTCAGCCGGCACCTAGAGAAACCTACCAAACATGTGCATTTCTGAAAACTAGAGACCTAGGGGAATCCAAGATGGGGTGACTTGTGGGGCTCTGACCAGGTTCTGTTACCCAGAATCCTTTGCAAACCTCAAAATTTGGCTAAAAAAACACATGTTCCTCATATTTCTGTGGCAGAAAGTTCAGGAATCTGAGAGGAGGCACAAACTGCCTTCCACCCTGCATTCCCCCAAGTCTCCCGATAAAAATGATACCTCACTTGTGTGAGTAGGCCTAGCGCCCGCGACAGGAAATGCCCCAAAGCGCAACGTGGACACATCCAATTTTTTGAAAGAAACAGAGGTGTTTTTTGCAAAGTGCCTACCTGTAGATTTTGGCCTCTAGCTCAGCCGGCACCTAGGGAAACCTACCAAACCTGTGCATTTCTGAAAACTAGAGACCTAGGGGAATCCAAGATGGGGTGACTTGTGGGGCTCTGACCAGGTTCTGTTACCCAGAATCCTTTGCAAACCTCAAAATTTGGCTAAAAAAACACATGTTCCTCACATTTCTGTGGCAGAAAGTTCAGGAATCTGAGAGGAGCCACAAATTTCCTTCCACCCAGCGTTCCCCCAAGTCTCCCGATAAAAATGATACCTCACTTGTGTGGGTAGGCCTAGCGCCCGTGACAGGAAATGCCCCAAAGCGCAACGTGGACACATCCAATTTTTTGAAAGAAAACAGAGGTGTTTTTTGCAAAGTGCCTACCTGTCGATTTTGGCCTCTAGCTCAGCCGGCACCTAGGGAAACCTACCAAACCTCTGCATTTCTGAAAACTAGAGACCTAGGGGAATCCAAGATGGGGTGATTTGTGGGGCTCTGACCAGGTTCTGTTACCCAGAATCCTTTGCAAACCTTAAAATGTGGCTAAAAAAACACAAGTTCCTCACATTTCTGTGGCAGAAAGTTCTGGAATCTGAGAGGAGCCACAAATTTCCTTCCACCCAGCATTCCCCCAAGTCTCTCGATAAAAATGATACCTCACTTGTGAGGGTAGGCCTAGCGCCCGCAACAGGAAATGCCCCAAAGCGCAACGTGGACACATCCAATTTTTTGAAAGAAAACAGAGGTGTTTTTTGCAAAGTGCCTACCTGTAGATTTTGGCCTCTAGCTCAGCCGGCACCTAGGGAAACCTACCAAACAAGCGCATTTCTGAAAACTAAAGACCTAGGGGAATCCAAGATGGGGTGACTTGTGGGGCTCTGACCAGGTTCTGTTACCCAGAATCCTTTGCAAACCTCAAAATTTGGCTAAAAAAACACATGTTCCTCACATTTCTGTGGCAGAAAGTTCAGGAATCTGAGAGGAGCCACAAATTTCCTTCCACCCAGCGTTCCCCCAAGTCTCCCGATAAAAATGATACCTCACTTGTGTGGGTAGGCCTAGCGCCCGCGACAGGAGATGCCCCAAAGCGCAACGTGGACACATCCAATTTTTTGAAAGAAAACAGAGGTGTTTTTTGCAAAGTGCCTACCTGTAGATTTTGGCCTCTAGCTCAGCCGGCACCTAGGGAAACCTACCAAACCTGTGCATTTCTGAAAACTAGAGACCTAGGGGAATCCAATATGGGGTGACTTGTGGGGCTCTGACCAGGTTCTGTTACCCAGAATCCTTTGCAAACCTCAAAATTTGGCTAAAAAAACACATGTTCCTCACATTTCTGTGGCAGAAAGTTCTGGAATCTGAGAGGAGCCACAAATTTCCTTCCACCCAGCGTTCCCCCAAGTCTCCCGATAAAAATGATACCTCACTTGTGAGGGTAGGCCTAGCGCCCGCAACAGGAAATGCCCCAAAGCGCAACATGGACACATCCAATTTTTTTAAAGATAACAGAGGTGTTTTTTTGCAAAGTGCCTACCTATAGATTTTGGCCTCTAGCTCAGCCGGCACCTAGGGAAACCTACCAAACCTGTGCATTTCTGAAAACCAGAGACCTAAGGGAATCCAACATGGGGTGACTTGTGGGGCTCTGACCAGGTTCTGTTACCCAGAATCCTTTGCAAACCTCAAAATTTGGCTAAAAAAACACATGTACCTCACATTTGTGTGGCAGAAAGTTCAGGAATCTGAGAGGAGCCACAAATTTCCTTCCACCCAGCGTTCCCCCAAGTCTCCCGATAAAAATGATACCTCACTTGTGTGGGTAGGCCTAGCGCCCGCGACAGGAGATGCCCCAAAGCGCAACGTGGACACATCCAATTTTTTGAAAGAAAACAGAGGTGTTTTTTGCAAAGTGCCTACCTGTAGATTTTGGCCTCTAGCTCAGCCGGCACCTAGGGAAACCTACCAAACCTGTGCATTTCTGAAAACTAGAGACCTAGGGGAATCCAAGATGGGGTGACTTGTGGGGCTCTGACCAGGTTCTGTTACCCGGAATTCTTTGCAAACCTCAAAATTTGGCTAAAAAAAACACATGTTCCTCACATTTCTGTGGCAGAATGTTCTGGAATCTGAGAAGAGCCACAAATTTCCTTCCACCCAGCGTTCCCCCAAGTCTCCCAATAAAAATGATACCTCACTTGTGTGGGTAGGCCTAGCGCCCGCGACAGGAAATGCCCCAAAGCGCAACGTGGACACATCCAATTTTTTGAAAGAAAACATAGGTGTTTCTTGCAAAGTGCCTACCTGTAGATTTTGGCCTCTAGCTCAGCCGGCACCTAGGGAAACCTACCAAACCTCTGCATTTCTGAAAACTAGAGACCTAGGGCAATCCAAGATGGGGTGACTGGTGGGGCTCTGACCAGGTTCTGTTACCCAGAATCCTTTGCAAACCTTAAAATATGGCTAAAAAAACACATGTTCCTCACATTTCTGTGGCAGAAAGTTCTGGAATCTGAGAGGAGCCACAAATTTCCTTCCACCCAGCGTTCCCCCAAGTCTCCCGATAAAAATGATACCTCACTTGTGAGGGTAGGCCTAGCGCCCGCAACAGGAAATGCCCCAAAGCGCAACGTGGACACATCCAATTTTTTGAAAGAAAACAGAGGTGTTTTTTGCAAAGTGCCTACCTATAGATTTTGGTCTCTAGCTCAGCCGGCACCTAGGGAAATCTACCAAACCTGTGCATTTCTGAAAACCAGAGACCTGGGGAATCCAAGATGGGGTGACTTGTGGGGCTCTGACCAGGTTCTGTTACCCAGAATCCTTTGCAAACCTCAAAATGTGGCTAAAAAAACACATGTTCCTCACATTTCTGTGGCAGAAAGTTCTGGAATCTGAGAGGAGCCACAAATTTCCTTCCACCCAGCGTTCCCCCAAGTCTCCATAAAAAATGATACCTCACTTGTGTGGGTAGGCGTAGCGCCCGTGACAAGAAATGCCCCAAAGCGCAACATGGACACATTCAATTTATTGAAAGAAAACAGAGGTGTTTTTTGCAAAGTGCCTACCTGTAGATTTTGGCCTCTAGCTCAGCCGGCACCTAGGGAAACATACCAAACGTGTGCATTTCTGTAAACTAGAGACCTAGGGGAATCCAAGATGTGGTGTCTTGGGGGCTCTGACCAGGTTCTGTTACCCAGAATTCTTTGCAAACCTCAAAATTTGGCTAAAAAAAACACATGTTCCTCACATTTCTGTGGCAGAAAGTTCTGGAATCTGAGAGGAGCCACAAATTTCCTTCCACTTAGCGTTCCCCCAAGTCTCCCGATAAAAATGATACCTCACTTGTGAGGGTAGGCCTAGCGCCCGCAACAGGAAATGCCCCAAAGCGCAACGTGGACACATCCAATTTTTTGAAAGAAAACAGAGGTGTTTTTTGCAAAGTGCCTACCTGTAGATTTTGGCCTCTAGCTCAGCCGGCACCTAGGGAAACCTACCAAACCTGTGCATTTCTGAAAACTAGAGACCTTGGGGAACCCAAGATGGGGTGATTTGTGGGGCTCTGACCAGGTTCTGTTACCCAGAATTCTTTGCAAACCTCAAAATTTGGCAAAAAAAAACACATGTTCCTCACATTTCTGTGGCAGAAAGTTCAGGAATCTGAGAGGAGCCACAAATGTCCTTCCACCCAGCGTTCCCCCAAGTCTCCTGATAAAAATGATACCTCACTTGTGTGGGTAGGCCTAGCGCCCGCGACAGGAAATGCCCCAAAGTGCAACGTGGACACATCCAAGTTTTTGAAAGAAAACAGAGGTGTTTTTTGCAAAGTGCCTACCTGTTTATTTTGGCCTCTAGCTCAGCCGGCACCTAGGGAAACCTACCAAACCTGTGCATTTCTGAAAACTAAAGACCTAGGGGAATCCAAGATGGGGTGACTTGTGGGGCTCTGACCAGGTTCTGTTACCCAGAATCCTTTGCAAACCTCAAAATGTGTCTAAAAAAACACATGTTCCTCACATTTCTGTGGCAGAAAGTTCTGGAATCTGAGAAGAGCCACAAATTTCCTTCCACCCAGCGTTCCCCCAAGTCTCCCGATAAAAATGATACCTCACTTGTGTGGGTAGGCCTAGCGCCCACGACAGGAAATGCCCCAAAGCGCAACGTGGACACATCCAATTTTTTGAAAGAAAACATAGGTGTTTCTTGCAAAGTGCCTACCTGTAGATTTTGGCCTCTAGCTCAGCCGGCACCTAGGGAAACCTACCAAACCTGTGCATTTCTGAAAACTAGAGACCTAGGGGAATCCAAGATGGGGTGACTTGTGGGGCTCTGACCAGGTTCTGTTACCCAGAATCCTTTGCAAACCTTAAAATATGGCTAAAAAAACACATGTTCCTCACATTTCTGTGGCAGAAAGTTCAGGAATCTGAGAGGAGCCACAAATTTCCTTCCACCCAGCGTTCCCCCAAGTCTCCCGATAAAAATGATACCTCACTTGTGAGGGTAGGCCTTGCGCCCGCAACAGGAAATGCCCCAAAGCGCAACGTGGACACATCCAATTTTTTTAAAGAAAACAGAGGTGTTTTTTTGCAAAGTGCCTAGCTATAGATTTTGGCCTCTAGCTCAGCCGGCACCTAGGGAAACCTACCAAACCTGTGCATTTCTGAAAACCAGAGACCTGGGGAATCCAACATGGGGTGACTTGTGGGGCTCTGACCAGGTTCTGTTACCCAGAATCCTTTGCAAACCTCAATATTTGGCTAAAAAAACACATGTTCCTCACATTTCTGTGGCAGAAAGTTCTGGAATCTGAGAGGAGCCACAAATTTCCTTCCACCCAGCGTTCCCCCCAGTCTCCAGATAAAAATGATACCTCACTTGTGTGGGTAGGCCTAGCGCCCGTGACAGGAAATGCCCCAAAGCGCAACATGGACACATTCAATTTATTTAAAGAAAACAGAGGTGTTTTTTGCAAAGTGCCTACCTGTAGATTTTGGCCTCTAGCTCAGCCGGCACCTAGGGAAACCTACCAAACCTCTGCATTTCTGAAAACTAGAGACCTAGGGGAATCTAAGATGGGGTGACTTGTGGGGCTCTGACCAGGTTCTGTTACCCAGAATCCTTTGCAAACCTCAAAATGTGGCTAAAAAAACACATGTTCCTCACATTTCTGTGGCAGAAAGTTCTGGAATCTGAGAGGAGCCACAAATTTCCTTCCACCCAGCGTTCCTCCAAGTCTCTAGATAAAAATGATACCTCACTTGTGTGGGAAGGCCTAGCGCCCGCGACAGGAAATGCCCCAAAGCGCAACGTGGACACATTCAATTTATTTAAAGAAAACAGAGGTGTTTTTTGCAAAGTGCCTACCTGTAGATTTTGGCCTCTAGCTCAGCCGGCACCTAGGGAAACCTACCAAACCTGTGCATTTCTGACACCTAGAGACCTAGGGGAATCCAAGATGGGGTGACTTGTGGGGCTCTGACCAGGTTCTGTTACCCAGAATTCTTTGCAAACCTCAAAATTTGGCTAAAAAAAACACATGTTCCTCACATTTCTGTGGCAGAAAGTTCTGAAATCTGAGAGGAGCCACAAATTTCCTTCCACCCAGCGTTCCCCCAAGTCTCCCGATAAAAATGATACCTCACTTGGGAGGGTAGGCCTAGCGCCCGCGACAGGAAATGCCCCAAAGCGCAACGTGGACACATCCAATTTTTTGAAAGAAAACAGAGGTGTTTTTTGCAAAGTGCCTACCTATAGATTTTGGCCTCAAGCTCAGCCGGCACCTAGGGAAACCTACCAAACCTCTGCATTTCTGAAAACTAGAGACCTAGGGGAATCCAAGATGGTGTGACTTGTGGGGCTCTGACCAGGTTCTGTTACCCAGAATCCTTTGCAAACCTTAAAATATGGCTAAAAAAACACATGTTCCTCACATTTCTGTGGCAGAAAGTTCAGGAATCTGAGAGGAGCCACAAATTTCCTTCCACCCAGCGTTCCCCCAAGTCTCCCGATAAAAATGATACCTCACTTGTGAGGGTAGGCCTAGCGCCCGCAACAGGAAATGCCCCAAAGCGCAACGTGGACACATCCAATTTTTTGAAAGAAAACAGAGGTGTTTTTTTGCAAAGTGCCTAGCTATAGATTTTGGCCTCTAGCTCAGCCGGCACCTAGGGAAACCTACCAAACCTGTGCATTTCTGAAAACCAGAGACCTGGGGAATCCAACATGGGGTGACTTGTGGGGCTCTGACCAGGTTCTGTTACCCAGAATCCTTTGCAAACCTCAATATTTGGCTAAAAAAACACATGTTCCTCACATTTCTGTGGCAGAAAGTTCTGGAATCTGAGAGGAGCCACAAATTTCCTTCCACCCAGCGTTCCCCCCAGTCTCCAGATAAAAATGATACCTCACTTGTGTGGGTAGGCCTAGCGCCCGTGACAGGAAATGCCCCAAAGCGCAACATGGACACATTCAATTTATTTAAAGAAAACAGAGGTGTTTTTTGCAAAGTGCCTACCTGTAGATTTTGGCCTCTAGCTCAGCCGGCACCTAGGGAAACCTACCAAACCTCTGCATTTCTGAAAACTAGAGACCTAGGGGAATCTAAGATGGGGTGACTTGTGGGGCTCTGACCAGGTTCTGTTACCCAGAATCCTTTGCAAACCTCAAAATGTGGCTAAAAAAACACATGTTCCTCACATTTCTGTGGCAGAAAGTTCTGGAATCTGAGAGGAGCCACAAATTTCCTTCCACCCAGCGTTCCTCCAAGTCTCCAGATAAAAATGATACCTCACTTGTGTGGGAAGGCCTAGCGCCCGCGACAGGAAATGCCCCAAAGCGCAACGTGGACACATTCAATTTATTTAAAGAAAACAGAGGTGTTTTTTGCAAAGTGCCTACCTGTAGATTTTGGCCTCTAGCTCAGCCGGCACCTAGGGAAACCTACCAAACCTGTGCATTTCTGACACCTAGAGACCTAGGGGAATCCAAGATGGGGTGACTTGTGGGGCTCTGACCAGGTTCTGTTACCCAGAATTCTTTGCAAACCTCAAAATTTGGCTAAAAAAAACACATGTTCCTCACATTTCTGTGGCAGAAAGTTCTGAAATCTGAAAGGAGCCACAAATTTCCTTCCACCCAGCGTTCCCCCAAGTCTCCCGATAAAAATGATACCTCACTTGTGAGGGTAGGCCTAGCGCCCGCGACAGGAAATGCCCCAAAGCGCAATGTGGAGACATCCAATTTTTTGAAAGAAAACAGAGGTGTTTTTTGCAAAGTGCCTACCTATAGATTTTGGCCTCAAGCTCAGCCGGCACCTAGGGAAACCTACCAAACCTCTGCATTTCTGAAAACTAGAGACCTAGGGGAATCCAAGATGGTGTGACTTGTGGGGCTCTGACCAGGTTCTGTTACCCAGAATCCTTTGCAAACCTTAAAATATGGCTAAAAAAACACATGTTCCTCAAATTTCTGTGGCAGAAAGTTCTGGAATCTGAGAGGAGCCACAAATTTCCTTCCACCCAGCGTTCCCCCAAGTCTCCCGATAAAAATGATACCTCACTTGTGAGGGTAGGCCTAGCGCCCGCAACAGGAAATGCCCCAAAGCGCAACGTGGAGACATCCAATTTTTTGAAAGAAAACAGAGGTGTTTTTTGCAAAGTGCCTAGCTATAGATTTGGCCTCTAGCTCAGCCGGCACCTAGGGAAACCTACCAAACCTGTGCATTTCTGAAAACCAGAGACCTGGGGAATCCAACATGGGGTGACTTGTGGGGCTCTGACCAGGTTCTGTTACCCAGAATCCTTTGCAAACCTCAATATTTGGCTAAAAAAACACATGTTCCTCACATTTCTGTGGCAGAAAGTTCTGGAATCTGAGAGGAGCCACAAATTTCCTTCCACCCAGCGTTCCCCCAAGTCTCCAGATAAAAATGATACCTCACATGTGTGGGTAGGCCTAGCGCCCGTGACAGGAAATGCCCCAAAGCGCAACATGGACACATTCAATTTATTTAAAGAAAACAGAGGTGTTTTTTGCAAAGTGCCTACCTGTAGATTTTGGCCTCTAGCTCAGCCGGCACCTAGGGAAACCTACCAAACCTGTGCATTTCTGAAAACTAGAGACCTAGGGGAATCCAAGATGGGGTGACTTGTGGGGCTCTGACCAGGTTCTGTTACCCAGAATCCTTTGCAAACCTCAAAATTTGGCTAAAAAAACACATGTTCCTCACATTTCTGTGGCAGAAAGTTCTGGAATCTGAGAGGAGCCACAAATTTCCTTCCACCCAGCGTTCCTCCAAGTCTCCAGATAAAAATGATGCCTCACTTGTGTGGGTAGGCCTAGCGCCCGCGACAGGAAATGCCCCAAAGCGCAACGTGGACACATTCAATTTATTTAAAGAAAACAGAGGTGTTTTTTGCAAAGTGCCTACCTGTAGATTTTGGCCTCTAGCTCAGCCGGCACCTAGGGAAACCTACCAAACCTGTGCATTTCTGAAAACTAGAGACCTAGGGGAATCCAAGATGGGGTGACTTGTGGGGCTCTGACCAGGTTCTGTTACCCAGAATTCTTTGCAAACCTCAAAATTTGGCTAAAAAAAACACATGTTCCTCACATTTCTGTGGCAGAAAGTTCTGAAATCTGAGAGGAGCCACAAATTTCCTTCCACCCAGCGTTCCCCCAAGTCTCCCGATAAAAATGATACCTCACTTGTGTGGGTAGGCCTAGCGCCCGCGACAGGAAATGCCCCAAAGCGCAACGTGGACACATCCAATTTTTTGAAAGAAAACATAGGTGTTTCTTGCAAAGTGCCTACCTGTAGATTTTGGCCTCTAGCTCAGCCGGCACCTAGGGAAACCTACCAAACCTCTGCATTTCTGAAAACTAGAGACCTAGGGGAATCCAAGATGGTGTGACTTGTGGGGCTCTGACCAGGTTCTGTTACCCAGAATCCTTTGCAAACCTTAAAATATGGCTAAAAAAACACATGTTCCTCACATTTCTGTGGCAGAAAGTTCTGGAATCTGAGAGGAGCCACACATTTCCTTCCACCCAGCGTTCCCCCAAGTCTCCCGATAAAAATGATACCTCACTTGTGAGGGTAGGCCTAGCGCCCGCAACAGGAAATGCCCCAAAGCGCAACGAGGACACATCCAATTTTTTGAAAGAAAACAGAGGTGTTTTTTGCAAAGTGCATAGCTATAGATTTTGGCCTCTAGCTCAGCCGGCACCTAGGGAATCCTACCAAACCTGTGCATTTCTGAAAACCAGAGACCTGGGGAATCCAAGATGGGGTGACTTGTGGGGCTCTGACCAGGTTCTGTTACCCAGAATCCTTTGCAAACCTCAATATTTGGCTAAAAAAACACATGTTCCTCACATTTCTGTGGCAGAAAGTTCTGGAATCTGAGAGGAGCCACAAATTTCCTTCCACCCAGCGTTCCCCCAAGTCTCCCGATAAAAATGATACCTCACTTGTGAGGGTAGGCCTAGCGCCCGCAACAGGAAATGCCCCAAAGCGCAACGTGGACACATTCAATTTATTTAAAGAAAACAGAGGTGTTTTTTGCAAAGTGCCTACCTGTAGATTTTGGCCTCTAGCTCAGCCGGCACCTAGGGAAACCTACCAAACCTGTGCATTTCTGACACCTAGAGACCTAGGGGAATCCAAGATGGGGTAACTTGTGGGGCTCTGACCAGGTTCTGTTACCCAGAATTCTTTGCAAACCTCAAAATTTGGCTAAAAAAAACACATGTTCCTCACATTTCTGTGGCAGAAAGTTCTGAAATCTGAGAGGAGCCACAAATTTCCTTCCACCCAGCGTTCCCCCAAGTCTCCGGATAAAAATGATACCTCACTTGTGAGGGTAGGCCTAGCGCCCGCGACAGGAAATGCCCCAAAGCGCAACGTGGACACATCCAATTTTTTGAAAGAAAACAGAGGTGTTTTTTGCAAAGTGCCTACCTATAGATTTTGGCCTCAAGCTCAGCCGGCACCTAGGGAAACCTACCAAACCTCTGCATTTCTGAAAACTAGAGACCTAGGGGAATCCAAGATGGTGTGACTTGTGGGGCTCTGACCAGGTTCTGTTACCCAGAATCCTTTGCAAACCTTAAAATATGGCTAAAAAAACACATGTTCCTCACATTTCTGTGGCAGAAAGTTCAGGAATCTGAGAGGAGCCACAAATTTCCTTCCACCCAGCGTTCCCCCAAGTCTCCCGATAAAAATGATACCTCACTTGTGAGGGTAGGCCTAGCGCCCGCAACAGGAAATGCCCCAAAGCGCAACGTGGACACATCCAATTTTTTGAAAGAAAACAGAGGTGTTTTTTTGCAAAGTGCCTAGCTATAGATTTTGGCCTCTAGCTCAGCCGGCACCTAGGGAAACCTACCAAACCTGTGCATTTCTGAAAACCAGAGACCTGGGGAATCCAACATGGGGTGACTTGTGGGGCTCTGACCAGGTTCTGTTACCCAGAATCCTTTGCAAACCTCAATATTTGGCTAAAAAAACACATGTTCCTCACATTTCTGTGGCAGAAAGTTCTGGAATCTGAGAGGAGCCACAAATTTCCTTCCACCCAGCGTTCCCCCCAGTCTCCAGATAAAAATGATACCTCACTTGTGTGGGTAGGCCTAGCGCCCGTGACAGGAAATGCCCCAAAGCGCAACATGGACACATTCAATTTATTTAAAGAAAACAGAGGTGTTTTTTGCAAAGTGCCTACCTGTAGATTTTGGCCTCTAGCTCAGCCGGCACCTAGGGAAACCTACCAAACCTCTGCATTTCTGAAAACTAGAGACCTAGGGGAATCTAAGATGGGGTGACTTGTGGGGCTCTGACCAGGTTCTGTTACCCAGAATCCTTTGCAAACCTCAAAATGTGGCTAAAAAAACACATGTTCCTCACATTTCTGTGGCAGAAAGTTCTGGAATCTGAGAGGAGCCACAAATTTCCTTCCACCCAGCGTTCCTCCAAGTCTCCAGATAAAAATGATACCTCACTTGTGTGGGAAGGCCTAGCGCCCGCGACAGGAAATGCCCCAAAGCGCAACGTGGACACATTCAATTTATTTAAAGAAAACAGAGGTGTTTTTTGCAAAGTGCCTACCTGTAGATTTTGGCCTCTAGCTCAGCCGGCACCTAGGGAAACCTACCAAACCTGTGCATTTCTGACACCTAGAGACCTAGGGGAATCCAAGATGGGGAGACTTGTGGGGCTCTGACCAGGTTCTGTTACCCAGAATTCTTTGCAAACCTCAAAATTTGGCTAAAAAAAACACATGTTCCTCACATTTCTGTGGCAGAAAGTTCTGAAATCTGAAAGGAGCCACAAATTTCCTTCCACCCAGCGTTCCCCCAAGTCTCCCGATAAAAATGATACCTCACTTGTGAGGGTAGGCCTAGCGCCCGCGACAGGAAATGCCCCAAAGCGCAATGTGGACACATCCAATTTTTTGAAAGAAAACAGAGGTGTTTTTTGCAAAGTGCCTACCTATAGATTTTGGCCTCAAGCTCAGCCGGCACCTAGGGAAACCTACCAAACCTCTGCATTTCTGAAAACTAGAGACCTAGGGGAATCCAAGATGGTGTGACTTGTGGGGCTCTGACCAGGTTCTGTTACCCAGAATCCTTTGCAAACCTTAAAATATGGCTAAAAAAACACATGTTCCTCAAATTTCTGTGGCAGAAAGTTCTGGAATCTGAGAGGAGCCACAAATTTCCTTCCACCCAGCGTTCCCCCAAGTCTCCCGATAAAAATGATACCTCACTTGTGAGGGTAGGCCTAGCGCCCGCAACAGGAAATGCCCCAAAGCGCAACGTGGAGACATCCAATTTTTTGAAAGAAAACAGAGGTGTTTTTTGCAAAGTGCCTAGCTATAGATTTGGCCTCTAGCTCAGCCGGCACCTAGGGAAACCTACCAAACCTGTGCATTTCTGAAAACCAGAGACCTGGGGAATCCAACATGGGGTGACTTGTGGGGCTCTGACCAGGTTCTGTTACCCAGAATCCTTTGCAAACCTCAATATTTGGCTAAAAAAACACATGTTCCTCACATTTCTGTGGCAGAAAGTTCTGGAATCTGAGAGGAGCCACAAATTTCCTTCCACCCAGCGTTCCCCCAAGTCTCCAGATAAAAATGATACCTCACATGTGTGGGTAGGCCTAGCGCCCGTGACAGGAAATGCCCCAAAGCGCAACATGGACACATTCAATTTATTTAAAGAAAACAGAGGTGTTTTTTGCAAAGTGCCTACCTGTAGATTTTGGCCTCTAGCTCAGCCGGCACCTAGGGAAACCTACCAAACCTGTGCATTTCTGAAAACTAGAGACCTAGGGGAATCCAAGATGGGGTGACTTGTGGGGCTCTGACCAGGTTCTGTTACCCAGAATCCTTTGCAAACCTCAAAATTTGGCTAAAAAAACACATGTTCCTCACATTTCTGTGGCAGAAAGTTCTGGAATCTGAGAGGAGCCACAAATTTCCTTCCACCCAGCGTTCCTCCAAGTCTCCAGATAAAAATGATGCCTCACTTGTGTGGGTAGGCCTAGCGCCCGCGACAGGAAATGCCCCAAAGCGCAACGTGGACACATTCAATTTATTTAAAGAAAACAGAGGTGTTTTTTGCAAAGTGCCTACCTGTAGATTTTGGCCTCTAGCTCAGCCGGCACCTAGGGAAACCTACCAAACCTGTGCATTTCTGAAAACTAGAGACCTAGGGGAATCCAAGATGGGGTGACTTGTGGGGCTCTGACCAGGTTCTGTTACCCAGAATTCTTTGCAAACCTCAAAATTTGGCTAAAAAAAACACATGTTCCTCACATTTCTGTGGCAGAAAGTTCTGGAATCTGAGAGGAGCCACAAATTTCCTTCCACCCAGCGTTCCCCCAAGTCTCCCGATAAAAATGATACCTCACTTGTGAGGGTAGGCCTAGCGCCCGCAACAGGAAATGCCCCAAAGCGCAACGAGGACACATCCAATTTTTTGAAAGAAAACAGAGGTGTTTTTTGCAAAGTGCCTAGCTATAGATTTTGGCCTCTAGCTCAGCCGGCACCTAGGGAATCCTACCAAACCTGTGCATTTCTGAAAACCAGAGACCTGGGGAATCCAAGATGGGGTGACTTGTGGGGCTCTGACCAGGTTCTGTTACCCAGAATCCTTTGCAAACCTCAATATTTGGCTAAAAAAACACATGTTCCTCACATTTCTGTGGCAGAAAGTTCTGGAATCTGAGAGGAGCCACAAATTTCCTTCCACCCAGCGTTCCCCCAAGTCTCCAGATAAAAATGATACCTCACTTGTGTGGGTAGGCCTAGCGCCCGTGACAGGAAATGCCGCAAAGCGCAACATGGACACATTCAATTTATTTAAAGAAAACAGAGGTGTTTTTTGCAAAGTGCCTACCTGTAGATTTTGGCCTCTAGCTCAGCCGGCACCTAGGGAAACCTACCAAACCTGTGCATTTCTGAAAACTAGAGACCTAGGGGAATCCAAGATGGGGTGACTTGTGGGGCTCTGACCAGGTTCTGGTACCCAGAATCCTTTGCAAACCTCAAAATTTGGCTAAAAAAACACATGTTCCTCACATTTCTGTGGGAGAAAGTTCAGGAATCTGAGAGGAGCCACAAATTTCCTTCCACCCATCGTTCCCCGAAGTCTCCCGATAAAAATGATACCTCACTTGTGTGGGTAGGCCTAGCGCCCGCGACAGGAGATGCCCCAAAGCGCAACGTGGACACATCCAATTTTTTGAAAGAAAACAGAGGTGTTTTTTGCAAAGTGCCTACCTGTAGATTTTGGCCTCTAGCTCAGCCGGCACCTAGGGAAACCTACCAAACCTGTGCATTTCTGAAAACTAGAGACCTAGGGGAATCCAAGATGGGGTGACTTGTGGGGCTCTGACCAGGTTCTGTTACCCAGAATCCTTTGCAAACCTCAAAATTTGGCTAAAAAAACACATGTTCCTCACATTTCTGTGGCAGAAAGTTCTGGAATCTGAGAGGAGCCACAAATTTCCTCCCACCCAGCGTTCCCCCAAGTCTCCTGATAAAAATGATACCTCACTTGTGAGGGTAGGCCTAGCGCCCGCGACAGGAGATGCCCCAAAGCGCAACGTGGACACATCCAATTTTTTGAAAGAAAACAGAGGTGTTTTTTGCAAAGTGCCTACCTGTAGATTTTGGCCTCTAGCTCAGCCGGCACCTAGGGAAACCTACCAAACCTGTGCATTTCTGAAAACTAAAGACCTAGGGGAATCCAAGATGGGGTGACTTGTGGGGCTCTGACCAGGTTCTGTTACCCGGAATTCTTTGCAAACCTCAAAATTTGGCTAAAAAAAACACATGTTCCTCACATTTCTGTGGCAGAAAGTTCAGGAATCTGAGAGGAGCCACAAATTTCCTTCCACCCAGCATTCCCCCAAGTCTCCCGATAAAAATGATACCTCACTTGTGTGGGTAGGCCTAGCGCCCGCGACAGGAAATGCCCCAAAGCGCAACGTGGACACATTCAATTTATTTAAAGAAAACAGAGGTGTTTTTTGCAAAGTGCCTACCTGTAGATTTTGGCCTCTAGCTCAGCCGGCACCTAGGGAAACCTACCAAACCTGTGCATTTCTGAAAACTAGAGACCTAGGGGAATCCAAGATGGGGTGACTTGTGGGGCTCTGACCAGGTTCTGTTACCCAGAATTCTTTGCAAACCTCAAAATTTGGCTAAAAAAAACACATGTTCCTCACATTTCTGTGGCAGAAAGTTCTGAAATCTGAGAGGAGCCACAAATTTCCTTCCACCCAGCGTTCCCCCAAGTCTCCCGATAAAAATGATACCTCACTTGTGTGGGTAGGCCTAGCGCCCGTGACAGGAAATGCCGCAAAGCGCAACATGGACACATTCAATTTATTTAAAGAAAACAGAGGTGTTTTTTGCAAAGTGCCTACCTGTAGATTTTGGCCTCTAGCTCAGACGGCACCTAGGGAAACCTACCAAACCTGTGCATTTCTGAAAACTAGAGACCTAGGGGAATCCAAGATGGGGTGACTTGTGGGGCTCTGACCAGGTTCTCTTACCCAGAATCCTTTGCAAACCTCAAGATTTGGCTAAAAAAACACATGTTCCTCACATTTCTGTGGCAGAAAGTTCTGGAATCTGAGAGGAGCCACAAATTTCCTTCCACCCAGCGTTCCCCCAAGTCTCCCGATAAAAATGATACCTCACTTGTGAGGGTAGGCCTAGCGCCCGCGACAGGAAATGCCCCAAAGCGCAACGTGGACACATCCAATTTTTTGAAAGAAAACAGAGGTGTTTTTTGCAAAGTGCCTACCTGTAGATTTTGTCCTCTAGCTCAGCCGGCACCTAGGGAAACCTACCAAACATGTGGATTTCTGAAAACTAGAGACCTAGGGGAATCCAAGATGGGGTGACTTGTGGGGCTCTGACCAGGTTCTGTTACCCAGAATCCTTTGCAAATCTCAAAATTTGGCTAAAAAAACACATGTTCCTCACATTTCTGTGGCAGAAAGTTCAGGAATCTGAGAGGAGCCACAAATTTCCTTCCACCCAGCGTTCCGCCAAGTCTCCCGATAAAAATGATACCTCACTTGTGTGGGTAGGCCTAGCGCCCGTGACAGGAAATGCCGCAAAGCGCAACATGGACACATTCAATTTATTTAAAGAAAACAGAGGTGTTTTTTGCAAAGTGCCTACCTGTAGATTTTGGCCTCTAGCTCAGCCGGCACCTAGGGAAACCTACCAAACCTGTGCATTTCTGAAAACTAGAGACCTAGGGGAATCCAAGATGGGGTGACTTGTGGGGCTCTGACCAGGTTCTGTTACCCAGAATCCTTTGCAAACCTCAAGATTTGGCTAAAAAAACACATGTTCCTCACATTTCTGTGGCAGAAAGTTCTGGAATCTGAGAGGAGCCACAAATTTCCTTCCACCCAGCGTTCCCCCAAGTCTCCCGATAAAAATGGTACCTCACTTGTGAGGGTAGGCCTAGCGCCCGCGACAGGAAATGCCCCAAAGCGCAACGTGGACACATCCAATTTTTTGAAAGAAAACAGAGGTGTTTTTTGCAAAGTGCCTACCTGTAGATTTTGGCCTCTAGCTCAGCCGGCACCTAGGGAAACCTACCAAACATGTGGATTTCTGAAAACTAGAGACCTAGGGGAATCCAAGATGGGGTGACTTGTGGGGCTCTGACCAGGTTCTGTTACCCAGAATCCTTTGCAAATCTCAAAATTTGGCTAAAAAAACACATGTTCCTCACATTTCTGTGGCAGAAAGTTCAGGAATCTGAGAGGAGCCACAAATTTCCTTCCACCCAGCGTTCCGCCAAGTCTCCCGATAAAAATAATATGTCACTTGTGTGGGTAGGCCTGGCGCCCGCGACAGGAAATGCCCCAAAGCGCAACGTGGACACATCCAATTTTTTGAAAGAAAACAGAGGTGTTTTTTGCAAAGTGCCTACCTGTAGATTTTGGCCTCTAGCTCAGCCGGCACCTAGGGAAACCTACCAAACCTCTGCATTTCTGAAAACTAGAGACCTAGGGGAATCCAAGATGGGGTGACTTGTGGGGCTCTGACCAGGTTCTGTTACCCAGAATTCTTTGCAAACCTCAAAATGTGGCTAAAAAAAACACATGTTCCTCACATTTCTGTGGCAGAAAGTTCAGGAATCTGAGAGGAGCCATAAATTTCCTTCCACCCAGCTTTCCACCAGTCTCCTGATAAAAATTATACCTCACTTGTGTGGGTAGGCCTAGCGCCCGCGACAGGAAATACCCCAAAGCGCAACGTGGACACATCCAATTTTTTGAAAGAAAACAGAGGCGTTTTTTGCAAAGTGCCTACCTGTAGATTTTGGCCTCTAGCTGAGCCGGCACCTAGGGAAACCTACCAAACCTGTGCATTTCTGAAAACTAGAGACCTAGGGGAATCCAAGATGGGGTGACTTGTGGGGCTCTGACCAGGTTCTGTTACCCAGAATCCTTTGCAAACCTCAAAATGTGGCTAAAAAAAACACATGTTCCTCACATTTCTGTGGCAGAAAGTTCTGGAATCTGAGAGGAGCCACAAATTTCCTTCCACCCAGCGTTCCCCCAAGTCTCCTGATAAAAATGATACCTCAATTGTGTGGGTAGGCCTAGCGCCCGCAACAGCAAATGCCCCAAAGCGCAACGTGGACACATCCAATTTTTTGAAAGAAAACAGAGGTGTTTTTTGCAAAGTGCCTACCTGTAGATTTTAGCCTCTAGCTCAGCCGGCACCTAGGGAAAGCTACCAAACCTGTGCATTTCTGAAAACTAGAGACCCAGGGGAATCCAAGATGGGGTGACTTGTGGGGCTCTGACCAGGTTCTGTTACCCAGAATCCTTTGCAAACCTTAAAATGTGGCTAAAAAAACACATGTTCTTCATATTTCTGTGGCAGAAAGTTCTGGAACCTGAGAGGAGCCACAAATTTCCTTCCACCCAGCGTTCCCCCAAGTCTCCCGATAAAAATGATACCTCACTTGTGTGGTAGGCCTAGCGCCCGTGACAGGAAATGCCCCAAAGCGCAACGTGGACACATCCAATTTTTTGAAAGAAAACAGAGGTGTTTTTTTCAAAGTGCCTACCTGTAGATTTTAGCCTCTAGCTCAGCCGGCACCTAGGGAAAGCTACCAAACCTGTGCATTTCTGAAAACTAGAGACCTAGGGGAATCCAAGATGGGGTGACTTGTGGGGCTCTGACCAGGTTCTGTTACCCAGAATCCTTTGCAAACCTTAAAATGTGGCTAAAAAAACAAATGTTCTTCATATTTCTGTGGCAGAAAGTTCTGGAATCTGAGAGGAGCCACAAATTTCCTTCCACCCAGCCTTACCCCAAGTCTCCCGATAAAAATGATACCTCACTTGTGTGGGTAGGCCTAGCGCCCGCGACAGGAAATGCCCCAAAGCGCAACGTGGACACATCCAATTTTTTGAAAGAAAACAGAGGTGTTTTTTGCAAAGTGCCTACCTGTAGATTTTGGCCTCTATCTCAGCCGGCACCTAGTGAAACCTACCAAACCTGTGCATTTCTGAAAACTAGAGACCTAGGGGAATCCAAGATTGGGTGACTTGTGGGGCTCTGACCAGGTTCTGTTACCCAGAATCATTTGCAAACCTTAAAATGTGGCTAAAAAAACACATGTTCCTCATATTTCTGTGGCAGAAAATTCTGGAATCTGAGAGGAGCCACAAATTTCATTCCACCCAGCATTCCCCCAAGTCTCCCTATAAAAATGATACCTCACTTGTGAGGGTAGGCCTAGCGCCCGCGACAGGAAATGCCCCAAAGCGCAACGTGGATAAATCCAATTTTTTGAAAGCAGAGGTGTTTTTTGCAAAGTGCCTACCTGTAGATTTTGGCCTCTAGCTCAGCCGGCACCTAGGGAAACCTACCAAACATGTGCATTTCTGAAAACTAGAGACCTAGGGGAATCCAAGATGGGGTGTCTTGTGGGGTTCTGACCAGGTTCTGTTACCCAGAATCCTTTGCAAACCTCAAAATTTGGCTAAAAAAACAAATGTTCCTCACATTTCTGTGGCAGAAAGTTCAGGAATCTGAGAGGAGCCACAAACTTGCTTCCACCCTGCGTTCCCACAAGTCTCCCGATAAAAATGATACCTCACTTGTATGGGTAGGCCTAGCGCCCGCGACAGGAAATGCCCCAAAGCGCAACGTGGACACATCCAATTTTTTGAAAGAAAACAGAGGTGTTTTTTGCAAAGTGCCTACCTGTAGATTTTGGCCTCTAGCTCAGCCGGCACCTAGGGAAACCTACCAAACCTGTGCATTTCTGAAAACTAGAGACCTAGGGGAATCCAAGATGGGGTGACTTGTGGGGCTCTGACCAGGTTCTGTTACCCAGAATCCTTTGCAAACCTCAAAATTTGGCTAAAAAAACACATGTTCCTCACATTTCTGTGGCAGAAAGTTCAGGAATCTGAGAGGAGCCACAAATTTCCTTCCACCCAGCGTTCCCCCAAGTCTCCCTATAAAAATGATACCTCACTTGTGAGGGTAGGCCTAGCGCCCGCGACAGGAAATGCCCCAAAGCGCAACGTGGATAAATCCAATTTTTTGAAAGCAGAGGTGTTTTTTGCAAAGTGCCTACCTGTAGATTTTGGCCTCTAGCTCAGCCGGCACCTAGGGAAACCTACCAAACATGTGCATTTCTGAAAACTAGAGACCTAGGGGAATCCAAGATGGGGTGTCTTGTGGGGCTCTGACCAGGTTCTGTTACCCAGAATCCTTTGCAAACCTCAAAATTTGGCTAAAAAAACACATGTTCCTCACATTTCTGTGGGAGAAAGTTCAGGAATCTGAGAGGAGCCACAAACTTCCTTCCACCCTGCGTTCCCACAAGTCTCCCGATAAAAATGATACCTCACTTGTGTGGGTAGGCCTAGCGCCCGCGACAGGAAATGCCCCAAAGCGCAACGTGGACACATCCAATTTTTTGAAAGAAAACAGAGGTGTTTTTTGCAAAGTGCCTACCTGTAGATTTTGGCCTCTAGCTCAGCCGGCACCTAGGGAAACCTACCAAACCAGTGCATTTCTGAAAAATAGAGACCTAGGGGAATCCAACATGGGGTGACTTTTGGGGCTCTGACCAGGTTCTGTTACCCAGAATCCTTTGCAAACCTCAAGATTTGGCTAAAAAAACACATGTTCCTCACATTTCTGTGGCAGAAAGTTCAGGAATCTGAGAGGAGCCACAAACTTCCTTCCACCCTGCGTTCCCCCAAGTCTCCCGATAAAAATGATACCTCAATTGTGTGGGTAGGCCTAGTGCCCGCGACAGGAAATGCCCCAAAGCGCAACGTGGACACATCCAATTTTTTGAAAGAAAACAGAGGTGTTTTTTGCAAAGTGCCTACCTGTAGATTTTGGCCTCTAGCTCAGCCGGCACCTAGGGAAACCTACCAAACCTGTGCATTTCTGAAAACTAGAGACCTAGGGGAATCCAAGATGGGGTGACTTGTGGGGCTCTGACCAGGTTCTGTTACCCAGAATCCTTTGCAAACCTCAATATTTGGCTAAAAAAACACATGTTCCTCACATTTCTGTGGCAGAAAGTTCTGGAATCTGAGAGGAGCCACAAATTTCCTTCCACCCAGCGTTCCCCCAAGTCTCCAGATAAAAATGATACCTCACATGTGTGGGTAGGCCTAGCGCCCGTGACAAGAAATGTCCCAAAGCGCAACATGGACACATTCAATTTATTTAAAGAAAACAGAGGTGTTTTTTGCAAAGTGCCTACCTGTAGATTTTGGCCTCTAGCTCAGCCGGCACCTAGGGAAACCTACCAAACCTGTGCATTTCTGAAAACTAGAGACCTAGGGGAATCCAAGATGGGGTGACTTGTGGGGCTCTGACCAGGTTCTGTTACCCAGAATCCTTTGCAAACCTCAAAATTTGGCTAAAAAAACACATGTTCCTCACATTTCTGTGGCAGAAAGTTCTGGAATCTGAGAGGAGCCACAAATTTCCTTCCACCCAGCGTTCCTCCAAGTCTCCAGATAAAAATGATGCCTCACTTGTGTGGGTAGGCCTAGCGCCCGCGACAGGAAATGCCCCAAAGCGCAACGTGGACACATTCAATTTATTTAAAGAAAACAGAGGTGTTTTTTGCAAAGTGCCTACCTGTAGATTTTGGCCTCTAGCTCAGCCGGCACCTAGGGAAACCTACCAAACCTGTGCATTTCTGAAAACTAGAGACCTAGGGGAATCCAAGATGGGGTGACTTGTGGGGCTCTGACCAGGTTCTGTTACCCAGAATTCTTTGCAAACCTCAAAATTTGGCTAAAAAAAACACATGTTCCTCACATTTCTGTGGCAGAAAGTTCTGAAATCTGAGAGGAGCCACAAATTTCCTTCCACCCAGCGTTCCCCCAAGTCTCCCGATAAAAATGATACCTCACTTGTGTGGGTAGGCCTAGCGCCCGCGACAGGAAATGCCCCAAAGCGCAACGTGGACACATCCAATTTTTTGAAAGAAAACATAGGTGTTTCTTGCAAAGTGCCTACCTGTAGATTTTGGCCTCTAGCTCAGCCGGCACCTAGGGAAACCTACCAAACCTCTGCATTTCTGAAAACTAGAGACCTAGGGGAATCCAAGATGGTGTGACTTGTGGGGCTCTGACCAGGTTCTGTTACCCAGAATCCTTTGCAAACCTTAAAATATGGCTAAAAAAACACATGTTCCTCACATTTCTGTGGCAGAAAGTTCTGGAATCTGAGAGGAGCCACAAATTTCCTTCCACCCAGCGTTCCCCCAAGTCTCCCGATAAAAATGATACCTCACTTGTGAGGGTAGGCCTAGCGCCCGCAACAGGAAATGCCCCAAAGCGCAACGAGGACACATCCAATTTTTTGAAAGAAAACAGAGGTGTTTTTTGCAAAGTGCCTAGCTATAGATTTTGGCCTCTAGCTCAGCCGGCACCTAGGGAATCCTACCAAACCTGTGCATTTCTGAAAACCAGAGACCTGGGGAATCCAAGATGGGGTGACTTGTGGGGCTCTGACCAGGTTCTGTTACCCAGAATCCTTTGCAAACCTCAATATTTGGCTAAAAAAACACATGTTCCTCACATTTCTGTGGCAGAAAGTTCTGGAATCTGAGAGGAGCCACAAATTTCCTTCCACCCAGCGTTCCCCCAAGTCTCCAGATAAAAATGATACCTCACTTGTGTGGGTAGGCCTAGCGCCCGTGACAGGAAATGCCGCAAAGCGCAACATGGACACATTCAATTTATTTAAAGAAAACAGAGGTGTTTTTTGCAAAGTGCCTACCTGTAGATTTTGGCCTCTAGCTCAGCCGGCACCTAGGGACACCTACCAAACCTGTGCATTTCTGAAAACTAGAGACCTAGGGGAATCCAAAATGGGGTGACTTGTGGGGCTCTGACCAGGTTCTGTTACCCAGAATCCTTTGCAAACCTCAAAATTTGGCTAAAAAAACACATGTTCCTCACATTTCTGTGGCAGAAAGTTCTGGAATCTGAGAGGAGCCACAAATTTCCTTCCACCCAGCGTTCCTCCAAGTCTCCAGATAAAAATGATACCTCACTTGTGTGGGTAGGCCTAGCGCCCGCGACAGGAAATGCCCCAAAGCGCAACGTGGACACATTCAATTTATTTAAAGAAAACAGAGGTGTTTTTTGCAAAGTGCCTACCTGTAGATTTTGGCCTCTAGCTCAGCCGGCACCTAGGGAAACCTACCAAACCTGTGCATTTCTGAAAACTAGAGACCTAGGGGAATCCAAGATGGGGTGACTTGTGGGGCTCTGACCAGGTTCTGGTACCCAGAATCCTTTGCAAACCTCAAAATTTGGCTAAAAAAACACATGTTCCTCACATTTCTGTGGGAGAAAGTTCAGGAATCTGAGAGGAGCCACAAATTTCCTTCCACCCAGCGTTCCCCGAAGTCTCCCGATAAAAATGATACCTCACTTGTGTGGGTAGGCCTAGCGCCCGCGACAGGAGATGCCCCAAAGCGCAACGTGGACACATCCAATTTTTTGAAAGAAAACAGAGGTGTTTTTTGCAAAGTGCCTACCTGTAGATTTTGGCCTCTAGCTCAGCCGGCACCTAGGGAAACCTACCAAACCTGTGCATTTCTGAAAACTAGAGACCTAGGGGAATCCAAGATGGGGTGACTTGTGGGGCTCTGACCAGGTTCTGTTACCCAGAATCCTTTGCAAACCTCAAAATTTGGCTAAAAAAACACATGTTCCTCACATTTCTGTGGCAGAAAGTTCTGGAATCTGAGAGGAGCCACAAATTTCCTCCCACCCAGCGTTCCCCCAAGTCTCCTGATAAAAATGATACCTCACTTGTGAGGGTAGGCCTAGCTCCCGCGACAGGAGATGCCCCAAAGCGCAACGTGGACACATCCAATTTTTTGAAAGAAAACAGAGGTGTTTTTTGCAAAGTGCCTACCTGTAGATTTTGGCCTCTAGCTCAGCCGGCACCTAAGGAAACCTACCAAACCTGTGCATTTCTGAAAACTAAAGACCTAGGGGAATCCAAGATGGGGTGACTTGTGGGGCTCTGACCAGGTTCTGTTACCCGGAATTCTTTGCAAACCTCAAAATTTGGCTAAAAAAAACACATGTTCCTCACATTTCTGTGGCAGAAAGTTCAGGAATCTGAGAGGAGCCACAAATTTCCTTCCACCCAGCATTCCCCCAAGTCTCCCGATAAAAATGATACCTCACTTGTGTGGGTAGGCCTAGCGCCCGCGACAGGAAATGCCCCAAAGCGCAACGTGGACACATTCAATTTATTTAAAGAAAACAGAGGTGTTTTTTGCAAAGTGCCTACCTGTAGATTTTGGCCTCTAGCTCAGCCGGCACCTAGGGAAACCTACCAAACCTGTGCATTTCTGAAAACTAGAGACCTAGGGGAATCCAAGATGGGGTGACTTGTGGGGCTCTGACCAGGTTCTGTTACCCAGAATTCTTTGCAAACCTCAAAATTTGGCTAAAAAAAACACATGTTCCTCACATTTCTGTGGCAGAAAGTTCTGAAATCTGAGAGGAGCCACAAATTTCCTTCCACCCAGCGTTCCCCCAAGTCTCCCGATAAAAATGATACCTCACTTGTGTGGGTAGGCCTAGCGCCCGTGACAGGAAATGCCGCAAAGCGCAACATGGACACATTCAATTTATTTAAAGAAAACAGAGGTGTTTTTTGCAAAGTGCCTACCTGTAGATTTTGGCCTCTAGCTCAGACGGCACCTAGGGAAACCTACCAAACCTGTGCATTTCTGAAAACTAGAGACCTAGGGGAATCCAAGATGGGGTGACTTGTGGGGCTCTGACCAGGTTCTCTTACCCAGAATCCTTTGCAAACCTCAAGATTTGGCTAAAAAAACACATGTTCCTCACATTTCTGTGGCAGAAAGTTCTGGAATCTGAGAGGAGCCACAAATTTCCTTCCACCCAGCGTTCCCCCAAGTCTCCCGATAAAAATGATACCTCACTTGTGAGGGTAGGCCTAGCGCCCGCGACAGGAAATGCCCCAAAGCGCAACGTGGACACATCCAATTTTTTGAAAGAAAACAGAGGTGTTTTTTGCAAAGTGCCTACCTGTAGATTTTGGCCTCTAGCTCAGCCGGCACCTAGGGAAACCTACCAAACATGTGGATTTCTGAAAACTAGAGACCTAGGGGAATCCAAGATGGGGTGACTTGTGGGGCTCTGACCAGGTTCTGTTACCCAGAATCCTTTGCAAATCTCAAAATTTGGCTAAAAAAACACATGTTCCTCACATTTCTGTGGCAGAAAGTTCAGGAATCTGAGAGGAGCCACAAATTTCCTTCCACCCAGCGTTCCGCCAAGTCTCCCGATAAAAATGATACCTCACTTGTGTGGGTAGGCCTAGCGCCCGTGACAGGAAATGCCGCAAAGCGCAACATGGACACATTCAATTTATTTAAAGAAAACAGAGGTGTTTTTTGCAAAGTGCCTACCTGTAGATTTTGGCCTCTAGCTCAGACGGCACCTAGGGAAACCTACCAAACCTGTGCATTTCTGAAAACTAGAGACCTAGGGGAATCCAAGATGGGGTGACTTGTGGGGCTCTGACCAGGTTCTGTTACCCAGAATCCTTTGCAAACCTCAAGATTTGGCTAAAAAAACACATGTTCCTCACATTTCTGTGGCAGAAAGTTCTGGAATCTGAGAGGAGCCACAAATTTCCTTCCACCCAGCGTTCCCCCAAGTCTCCCGATAAAAATGGTACCTCACTTGTGAGGGTAGGCCTAGCGCCCGCGACAGGAAATGCCCCAAAGCGCAACGTGGACACATCCAATTTTTTGAAAGAAAACAGAGGTGTTTTTTGCAAAGTGCCTACCTGTAGATTTTGCCCTCTAGCTCAGCCGGCACCTAGGGAAACCTACCAAACATGTGGATTTCTGAAAACTAGAGACCTAGGGGAATCCAAGATGGGGTGACTTGTGGGGCTCTGACCAGGTTCTGTTACCCAGAATCCTTTGCAAATCTCAAAATTTGGCTAAAAAAACACATGTTCCTCACATTTCTGTGGCAGAAAGTTCAGGAATCTGAGAGGAGCCACAAATTTCCTTCCACCCAGCGTTCCGCCAAGTCTCCCGATAAAAATAATATGTCACTTGTGTGGGTAGGCCTGGCGCCCGCGACAGGAAATGCCCCAAAGCGCAACGTGGACACATCCAATTTTTTGAAAGAAAACAGAGGTGTTTTTTGCAAAGTGCCTACCTGTAGATTTTGGCCTCTAGCTCAGCCGGCACCTAGGGAAACCTACCAAACCTCTGCATTTCTGAAAACTAGAGACCTAGGGGAATCCAAGATGGGGTGACTTGTGGGGCTCTGACCAGGTTCTGTTACCCAGAATTCTTTGCAAACCTCAAAATGTGGCTAAAAAAAACACATGTTCCTCACATTTCTGTGGCAGAAAGTTCAGGAATCTGAGAGGAGCCATAAATTTCCTTCCACCCAGCTTTCCACCAGTCTCCTGATAAAAATTATACCTCACTTGTGTGGGTAGGCCTAGCGCCCGCGACAGGAAATGCCCCAAAGCGCAACGTGGACACATCCAATTTTTTGAAAGAAAACAGAGGCGTTTTTTGCAAAGTGCCTACCTGTAGATTTTGGCCTCTAGCTCAGCCGGCACCTAGGGAAACCTACCAAACCTGTGCATTTCTGAAAACTAGAGACCTAGGGGAATCCAAGATGGGGTGACTTGTGGGGCTCTGACCAGGTTCTGTTACCCAGAATCCTTTGCAAACCTCAAAATGTGGCTAAAAAAAACACATGTTCCTCACATTTCTGTGGCAGAAAGTTCTGGAATCTGAGAGGAGCCACAAATTTCCTTCCACCCAGCGTTCCCCCAAGTCTCCCGATAAAAATGATACCTCAATTGTGTGGGTAGGCCTAGCGCCCGCAACAGCAAATGCCCCAAAGCGCAACGTGGACACATCCAATTTTTTGAAAGAAAACAGAGGTGTTTTTTGCAAAGTGCCTACCTGTAGATTTTAGCCTCTAGCTCAGCCGGCACCTAGGGAAAGCTACCAAACCTGTGCATTTCTGAAAACTAGAGACCCAGGGGAATCCAAGATGGGGTGACTTGTGGGGCTCTGACCAGGTTCTGTTACCCAGAATCCTTTGCAAACCTTAAAATGTGGCTAAAAAAACACATGTTCTTCATATTTCTGTGGCAGAAAGTTCTGGAACCTGAGAGGAGCCACAAATTTCCTTCCACCCAGCGTTCCCCCAAGTCTCCCGATAAAAATGATACCTCACTTGTGTGGGTAGGCCTAGCGCCCGTGACAGGAAATGCCCCAAAGCGCAACGTGGACACATCCAATTTTTTGAAAGAAAACAGAGGTGTTTTTTTCAAAGTGCCTACCTGTAGATTTTAGCCTCTAGCTCAGCCGGCACCTAGGGAAAGCTACCAAACCTGTGCATTTCTGAAAACTAGAGACCTAGGGGAATCCAAGATGGGGTGACTTGTGGGGCTCTGACCAGGTTCTGTTACCCAGAATCCTTTGCAAACCTTAAAATGTGGCTAAAAAAACAAATATTCTTCATATTTCTGTGGCAGAAAGTTCTGGAATCTGAGAGGAGCCACAAATTTCCTTCCACCCAGCCTTACCCCAAGTCTCCCGATAAAAATGATACCTCACTTGTGTGGGTAGGCCTAGCGCCCGCGACAGGAAATGCCCCAAAGCGCAACGTGGACACATCCAATTTTTTGAAAGAAAACAGAGGTGTTTTTTGCAAAGTGCCTACCTGTAGATTTTGGCCTCTATCTCAGCCGGCACCTAGGGAAACCTACCAAACCTGTGCATTTCTGAAAACTAGAGACCTAGGGGAATCCAAGATTGGGTGACTTGTGGGGCTCTGACCAGGTTCTGTTACCCAGAATCCTTTGCAAACCTTAAAATGTGGCTAAAAAAACACATGTTCCTCATATTTCTGTGGCAGAAAATTCTGGAATCTGAGAGGAGCCACAAATTTCATTCCACCCAGCATTCCCCCAAGTCTCCCTATAAAAATGATACCTCACTTGTGAGGGTAGGCCTAGCGCCCGCGACAGGAAATGCCCCAAAGCGCAACGTGGATAAATCCAATTTTTTGAAAGCAGAGGTGTTTTTTGCAAAGTGCCTACCTGTAGATTTTGGCCTCTAGCTCAGCCGGCACCTAGGGAAACCTACCAAACATGTGCATTTCTGAAAACTAGAGACCTAGGGGAATCCAAGATGGGGTGTCTTGTGGGGTTCTGACCAGGTTCTGTTACCCAGAATCCTTTGCAAACCTCAAAATTTGGCTAAAAAAACAAATGTTCCTCACATTTCTGTGTCAGAAAGTTCAGGAATCTGAGAGGAGCCACAAACTTGCTTCCACCCTGCGTTCCCACAAGTCTCCCGATAAAAATGATACCTCACTTGTGTGGGTAGGCCTAGCGCCCGCGACAGGAAATGCCCCAAAGCGCAACGTGGACACATCCAATTTTTTGAAAGAAAACAGAGGTGTTTTTTGCAAAGTGCCTACCTGTAGATTTTGGCCTCTAGCTCAGCCGGCACCTAGGGAAACCTACCAAACCTGTGCATTTCTGAAAACTAGAGACCTAGGGGAATCCAAGATGGGGTGACTTGTGGGGCTCTGACCAGGTTCTGTTACCCAGAATCCTTTGCAAACCTCAAAATTTGGCTAAAAAAACACATGTTCCTCACATTTCTGTGGCAGAAAGTTCAGGAATCTGAGAGGAGCCACAAATTTCCTTCCACCCAGCGTTCCCCCAAGTCTCCCTATAAAAATGATACCTCACTTGAGAGGGTAGGCCTAGCGCCCGCGACAGGAAATGCCCCAAAGCGCAACGTGGATAAATCCAATTTTTTGAAAGCAGAGGTGTTTTTTGCAAAGTGCCTACCTGTAGATTTTGGCCTCTAGCTCAGCCGGCACCTAGGGAAACCTACCAAACATGTGCATTTCTGAAAACTAGAGACCTAGGGGAATCTAAGATGGGGTGTCTTGTGGGGCTCTGACCAGGTTCTGTTACCCAGAATCCTTTGCAAACCTCAAAATTTGGCTAAAAAAACACATGTTCCTCACATTTCTGTGGGAGAAAGTTCAGGAATCTGAGAGGAGCCACAAACTTCCTTCCACCCTGCGTTCCCACAAGTCTCCCGATAAAAATGATACCTCATTTGTGTGGGTAGGCCTAGCGCCCGCGACAGGAAATGCCCCAAAGCGCAACGTGGACACATCCAATTTTTTGAAAGAAAACAGAGGTGTTTTTTGCAAAGTGCCTACCTGTAGATTTTGGCCTCTAGCTCAGCCGGCACCTAGGGAAACCTACCAAACCAGTGCATTTCTGAAAAATAGAGACCTAGGGGAATCCAACATGGGGTGACTTTTGGGGCTCTGACCAGGTTCTGTTACCCAGAATCCTTTGCAAACCTCAAGATTTGGCTAAAAAAACACATGTTCCTCACATTTCTGTGGCAGAAAGTTCAGGAATCTGAGAGGAGCCACAAACTTCCTTCCACCCTGCGTTCCCCCAAGTCTCCCGATAAAAATGATACCTCAATTGTGTGGGTAGGCCTAGTGCCCGCGACAGGAAATGCCCCAAAGCGCAACGTGGACACATCCAATTTTTTGAAAGAAAACAGAGGTGTTTTTTGCAAAGTGCCTACCTGTAGATTTTGGCCTCTAGCTCAGCCGGCACCTAGGGAAACCTACCAAACCTGTGCATTTCTGAAAACTAGAGACCTAGGGGAATCCAAGATGGGGTGACTTGTGGGGCTCTGACCAGGTTCTGTTACCCAGAATCCTTTGCAAACCTCAAAATTTGGCTAAAAAAACACATGTTCTTCATATTTCTGTGGCAGAAAGTTCTGGAATCTGAGAGGAGCCACAAATTTCCTTCCACCCAGCGTTCCCCCAAGTCTCCCGATAAAAATGATACCTCACTTGTGTGGGTAGGCCTAGCAACCGCGACAGGAAATGCCCCAAAGCGCAACGTGGACATATCCAATTTTTTGAAAGAAAACAGAGGTGTTTTTTCAAAGTGCCTACCTGTAGATTTTAGCCTCTAGCTCAGCCGGCACCTAGGGAAACCTACCAAATCTGTGCATTTCTGAAAACTAGAGACCTAGGGGAATCCAAGATGGGGTGACTTGTGGGGCTCTGACCAGGTTCTGTTACCCAGAATCCTTTGCAAACATTAAAATGTGGCTAAAAAAACACATGTTCTTCATATTTCTGTGGCAGAAAGTTCTGGAATCTGAGAGGAGCCACAAATTTCCTTCCACCCAGCCTTACCCCAAGTCTCCCGATAAAAATGATACCTCACTTGTGTGGGTAGGCCTAGCGCCCGCGACAGGAAATGCCCCAAAGCGCAACGTGGACACATCCAATTTTTTGAAAGAAAACAGAGGTGTTTTTTGCAAAGTGCCTACCTGTAGATTTTGGCCTCTATCTCAGCCGGCACCTAGGGAAACCTACCAAACCTGTGCATTTCTGAAAACTAGAGACCTAGGGGAAAGTTCTGGAATCTGAGAGGAGCCACAAATTTCCTTCCACCCAGCATTCCCACAATTCTCCCTATAAAAATGATACCTCACTTGTGAGGGTAGGCCTAGCGCCCGCGACAGGAAATGCCCCAAAGCGCAACGTGGATAAATCAAATTTTTTGAAAGCAGAGGTGTTCTTTGCAAAGTGCCTACCTGTAGATTTTGGCCTCTAGCTCAGCCGGCACCTAGGGAAATCTACCAAACATGTGCATTTCTGAAAACTAGAGACATAGGGGAATCCAAGATGGGGTGTCTTGTGGGGCTCTGACCAGGTTCTGTTACCCAGAATCCTTTGCAAACCTCAAAATTTGGCTAAAAAAACACATGTTCCTCACATTTCTGTGGCAGAAAGTTCAGGAATCTGAGAGAAGCCACAAACTTCCTTCCACCCTGCGTTCCCACAAGTCTCCCGATAAAAATGATACCTCACTTGTGTGGGTAGGCCTAGCGCCCGCGACAGGAAATGCCCCAAAGCGCAACGTGGACACATCCAATTTTTTGAAAAAAAACAGAGGTGTTTTTTGCAAAGTGCCTACCTGTAGATTTTGGCCTCTAGCTCAGCCGGCACCTAGGGAAACCTACCAAACCTGTGCATTTCTGAAAACTAGAGACCTAGGGGAATCCAAGATGGGGTGACTTGTGGGGCTCTGACCAGGTTCTGTTACCCAGAATCCTTTGCAAACCTCAAAATTTGGCTAAAAAAACACATGTTCCTCACATTTCTGTGGCAGAAAGTTCAGGAATCTGAGAGGAGCCACAAATTTCCTTCCACCCAGCGTTCCCCCAAGTCTCCCGATAAAAATGATACCTCACTTGTGTGGGTAGGCCTAGCGCCTGCGACAGGAAATGCCCCAAAGCGCAGCGTGGACACATCCAATTTTTTGGAAGAAAACGGAGGTGTTTTTTGCAAAGTGCCTACCTGTAGATTTTGGCCTCTAGCTCAGCCGGCACCTAGGGAAACCTACCAAACCTGTGCATTTCTGAAAACTAGAGACCAAGGGGAATCCAACATGGGGTGACTTGTGGGGCTCTGACCAGGTTCTGTTACCCAGAATCCTTTGCAAACCTCAAGATTTGGCTAAAAAAACACATGTTCCTCACATTTCTGTGGCAGAAAGTTCAGGAATCTGGGAGGAGCCACAAACTTCCTTCCACCCTGATTCCCCCAAGTCTCCCGATAAAAAGGATACCTCACTTGTGTGGGTAGGCCTAGTGCCCGCGACAGGAAATGCCCCAAAGCGCAACGTGGACACATCCAATTTTTTGAAAGAAAACAGAGGTGTTTTTTGCAAAGTGCCTACCTGTATATTTTGGCCTCTAGCTCAGCCGGCACCTAGGGAAACCTACCAAACCTGTGCATTTCTGAAAACTAGAGACCTAGGGGAATCCAAGATGGGGTGACTTGTGGGGCTCTGACCAGGTTCTGTTACCCAGAATCCTTTGCAAACCTCAAAATTTGGCTAAAAAAACACATGTTCCTCAAATTTCTGTGGCAGAAAGTTCAGGAATCTGAGAGGAGCCACAAATTTCCTTCCACCCAGCGTTCCCCCAAGTCTCCCGATAAAAATGATACCTCACTTGTGTGGGTAGGCCTAGCGCCTGCGACAGGAAATGCCCCAAAGCGCAACGTGGACACATCCAATTTTTTGGAAGAAAACAGAGGTGTTTTTTGCAAAGTGCCTACCTGTAGATTTTGGCCTCTAGCTCAGCCGGCACCAAGGGAAACCAACCAAACATGTGCATTTCTGAAAACTAGAGACCTAGGTGAATCCAAGATGGGGTGACTTGTGGGGCTCTGACCAGTTTCTGTTACCCGGAATTCTTTGCAAACCTCAAAATTTGGCTAAAAAAACACATGTTCCTCACATTTCTGTGGCAGAAAGTTCAGGAATCTGAGAGGAGCCACAAATGTCCTTCCACCCAGCGTTCCCCCAAGTCTCCCGATAAAAATGATACCTCACTTGTGTGGGTAGGCCTAGCGCCCGCGACAGGAAATGTCCCAAAGCGCAACGTGGACACATCCAATTTTTTGAAAGAAAACAGAGGTGTTTTTTGCAAAGTGCCTACCTGCAGATTTTGGCCTCTAGCTCAGCCGGCACCTAGGGAAACCTACCAAACCTCTGCATTTCTGAAAACTAGAGACCTAGGGGAATCCAAGATGGGTGACTTGTGGGGCTCTGACCAGGTTCTGTTACCCAGAATTCTTTGCAAACCTCAAAATTTGGCTAAAAAAAACACATGTTCCTCACATTTCTGTGGCAGAAAGTTCAGGAATCTGAGAGGAGCCACAAATTTCCTTCCACCCAGCGTTCCCCCAAGTCTCCCGATAAAAATGATACCTCACTTGTGTGGGTAGGCCTAGCGCCCGCGACAGGAAATGCCCCAAAGCGCAACGTGGACACATCCAATTTTTTGAAAGAAAACAGAGGTGTTTTTGCAAAGTGCCTACCTGTAGATTTTGGCCTCTAGCTCAGCCGGCACCTAGGGAAACCTACCAAACCTGTGCATTTCTGAAAACTAGAGACCTAGGGGAATCCAATATGGGGTGACTTGTGGGGCTCTGACCAGGTTCGTGTCCCCAGAATCCTTTGCAAACCTTAAAATTTGGCTAAAAAAAACACATGTTCCTCAAATTTCTGTGGCAGAAAGTTCTGGAATCTGAGAGGAGCCACAAATTTCCTTCCACCCAGCGTTTCCCCAAGTCTCCCGATAAAATTGATACCTCACTTGTGTGGGTAGGCCTAGCGCCCGCGACAGGAAATGTCCCAAAGCGCAACGTGGACACATCCAATTTTTTGAAAGAAAACAGAGGTGTTTTTTGCAAAGTGCCTACCTGCAGATTTTGGCCTCTAGCTCAGCCGGCACCTAGGGAAACATACCAAACCTGTGCATTTCTGAAAACTAGAGCCCTAGGTGAATCCAAGATGAGGTGACTTGTGGGGCTCTGACCAGGTTCTGTTACCCGGAATTCTTTGCAAACCTCAAAATTTGGCTAAAAAAACACATGTTCCTCACATTTCTGTGGCAGAAAGTTCTGGAATCTGAGAGGAGCCACAAATTTCCTTCCACCCAGCGTTCCGCCAAGTCTCCCTATAAAAATGATACCTCACTTGTGTGGGTAGGCCTAGCGCCCGTGACAGGAAATGCCCCAAAGCGCAACGTGGACACATCCAATTTTTTGAAAGAAAACAGAGGTGTTTTTTGCAAAGTGCCTACCTGTAGATTTTGGCCTCTAGCTCAGCCGGCACCTAGGGAAACCTACCAAACCTCTGCATTTCTGAAAACTAGAGACCTAGGGGAATCCAAGATGGGTGACTTGTGGGGCTCTGACCAGGTTCTGTTACCCAGAATTCTTTGCAAACCTCAAAATTTGGCTAAAAAAAACACATGTTCCTCACATTTCTGTGGCAGAAAGTTCAGGAATCTGAGAGGAGCCACAAATTTCCTTCCACCCAGCGTTCCCCCAAGTCTCCTGATAAAAATGCTACCTCACTTGTGTGGGTAGGCCTAGCGCCCGTGACAGGAAATGCCCCAAAGCGCAACGTGGACACATCCAATTTTTTGAAAGAAAACAGAGGTGTTTTTTGCAAAGTGCCTACCTGTAGATTTTGGCCTCTAGCTCAGCCGGTACCTAGGGAAACCTACCAAACCTGTGCATTTCTGAAAACTAGAGACCTAGGGGAATCCAAGATGGGGTGACTTGTGGGGCTCTGACCAGGTTCTGTTACCCAGAATCCTTTGCAAACCTCAAAATGTGGCTAAAAAAACACATGTTCCTCACATTTCTGTGGCATAAAGTTCTGGAACCTGAGAGGAGCCACAGATTTCCTTCCACCCAGCGTTCCCCCAAGTCTCCCGATAAAAATGATACCTCACTTGTGTGGGTAGGCCTAGCGTCCGCGACAGGAAATGCCCCAAAGCGCAAGGTGGACACATCCAATTTTTTGAAAGAAAACAGAGGAGTTTTTTGCAAAGTGCCTACCTGTAGATTTTGGCCTCTAGCTCAGCCGGCACCTAGGGAAACCTACCAAATCAGTGCATTTCTGAAAACTAGAGACCTAGGGGAATCCAACATGGGGTGACTTTTGGGGCTTTGACCAGGTTCTGTTACCCAGAATCCTTTGCAAACCTCAAGATTTGGCTAAAAAAACACATGTTCCTCACATTTCTGTGGCAGAAAGTTCAGGAATCTGAGAGGAGCCACAAACTTCCTTCCACCCTGCGTTCCCCCAAGTCTCCCGATAAAAATGATACCTCAATTGTGTGGGTAGGCCTAGTGCCCGCGACAGGAAATGCCCCAAAGCGCAACGTGGACACATCCAATTTTTTGAAAGAAAACAGAGGTGTTTTTTGCAAAGTGCCTACCTGTAGATTTTGGCCTCTAGCTCAGCCGGCACCTAGGGAAACCTTCCAAACCTGTGCATTTCTGAAAACTAGAGACCTAGGGGAATCCAAGATGGGGTGACTTGTGGGGCTCTGACCAGGTTCTGTTACCCAGAATCCTTTGCAAACCTCAAAATTTGGCTAAAAAAACACATGTTCCTCACATTTCTGTGGCAGAAAGTTCAGGAATCTGAGAGGAGCCACAAATTTCCTTCCACCCAGCGTTCCCCCAAGTCTCCCGATAAAAATGATACCTCACTTGTGTGGGTAGGCCTAGCGCCTGCGACAGGAAATGCCCCAAAGCGCAACGTGGACACATCCAATTTTTTGAAAGACAACAGAGGTGTTTTTTGCAAAGTGCCTGCCTGTAGATTTTGGCCTCTAGCTCAGCCGGCACCTAGGGAAACCTACCAAACCTCTGCATTTCTGAAAACTAGGGACCTAGGGGAATCCAATATGGGTTGACTTGTGGGGCTCTGACCAGGTTCGTGTCCCCAGAATCCTTTGCAAACCTTAAAATTTGGCTAAAAAAAACACATGTTCCTCAAATTTCTGTGGCAGAAAGTTCTGGAATCTGAGAGGAGCCACAAATTTCCTTCCACCCAGCGTTTCCCCAAGTCTCCCGATAAAAATGATACCTCACTTGTAAGGGTAGGCCTAGCGCCCGCGACAGGAAATGCCCCAAAGCGCAACGTGGACACATCCAATTTTTTGAAAGAAAACAGAGGTGTTTTTTGCAAAGTGCCTACCTGTAGATTTTGGCCTCTAGCTCAGCCGGCACCAAGGGAAACCAACCAAACATGTGCATTTCTGAAAACTAGAGACCTAGGGGAATCCAAGATGGGGTGACTTGTGGGGCTCTGACCAGGTTCTGTTACCCAGAATCCTTTGCAAACCTCAAAATTTGGCTAAAAAAACACATGTTCCTCACATTTCTGTGGCAGAAAGTTCAGGAATCTAAGAGGAGCCACAAATTTCCGTCCACCCAGCGTTCCCCCAAGTCTCCCGATAAAAATGATACCTCACTTGTGTGGGTAGGCCTAGCGCCCGCGACAGGAAATGTCCCAAAGCGCAACGTGGACACATCCAATTTTTTGAAAGAAAACAGAGGTGTTTTTTGCAAAGTGCCTACCTGCAGATTTTGGCCTCTAGCTCAGCCGGCACCTAGGGAAACCTACCAAACCTGTGCATTTCTGAAAACTAGAGACCTAGGTGAATCCAAGATGGGGTAACTTGTGGGGCTCTGACCAGGTTCTGTTACCCGGAATTCTTTGCAAACCTCAAAATTTGGCTAAAAAAAACACATGTTCCTCACATTTCTGTGGCAGAAAGTTCTGGAATCTGAGAGGAGCCACAAATTTCCTTCCACCCAGTGTTCCGCCAAGTCTCCCGATAAAAATGATACCTCACTTGTGTGGGTAGGCCTAGCGCCCGCGACAGGAAATGCCCCAAAGCGCAACGTGGACACATCCAATTTTTTGAAAGAAAACAGAGGTGTTTTTTGCAAAGTGCCTACCTGTAGATTTTGGCCTCTAGCTCAGCCGGCACCTAGGGAAACCTACCAAACCTCTGCATTTCTGAAAACTAGAGACCTAGGGGAATCCAAGATGGGGTGACTTGTGGGGCTCTGACCAGGTTCTGTTACCCAGAATTCTTTGCAAACCTCAAAATTTGGCTAAAAAAAACACATGTTCCACACATTTCTGTGGCAGAAAGTTCAGGAATCTGAGAGGAGCCACAAATTTCCTTCCACCTAGCGTTCCCCTAAGTCTCCTGATAAAAATGATTCCTCACTTGTGTGGGTAGGCCTAGCGCCCGCGACAGGAAATGCCCCAAAGCGCAACGTGGGCACATCCAATTTTTTGAAAGAAAACAGAGGTGTTTTTTGCAAAGTGCCTACCTGTAGATTTTGGCCTCTAGCTCAGCCGGCACCTAGGGAAACCTACCAAACCTGTGCATTTCTGAAAACTAGAGACCCAGGGGAATCCAAGATGGGGTGACTTGTGGGGCTCTGACCAGGTTCTGTTACCCAGAATCCTTTGCAAACCTTAAAATGTGGCTAAAAAAACACATGTTCTTCATATTTCTGTGGCAGAAAGTTCTGGAATCTGAGAGGAGCCACAAATTTCCTTCCACCCAGCGTTCCCCCAAGTCTCCCGATAAAAATGATACCTCACTTGTGTGGGTAGGCCTAGCGCCCGCGACAGGAAATGCCCCAAAGCGCAACGTGGACACATCCAATTTTTTGAAAGAAAACAGAGGTGTTTTTTCAAAGTGCCTACCTGTAGATTTTAGCCTCTAGCTCAGCCGGCACCTAGGGAAACCTACCAAACCTGTGCATTTCTGAAAACTAGAGCCTAGGGGAATCCAAGATGGGGTGACTTGTGGGGCTCTGACCAGGTTCTGTTACCCAGAATCCTTTGCAAACCTTAAAATGTGGCTAAAAAAACACATGTTCTTCATATTTCTGTGGCAGAAAGTTCTGGAATCTGAGAGGAGCCACAAATTTCCTTCCACCCAGCCTTACCCCAAGTCTCCCGATAAAAATGATACCTCACTTGTGTGGGTAGGCCTAGCGCCCGCGACAGGAAATGCCCCAAAGCGCAACGTGGACACATCCAATTTTTTGAAAGAAAACAGAGGTGTTTTTTGCAAAGTGCCTACCTGTAGATTTTGGCCTCTAGCTCAGCCGGCACCAAGGGAAACCAACCAAACATGTGCATTTCTGAAAACTAGAGACCTAGGGGAATCCAAGATGGGGTGACTTGTGGGGCTCTGACCAGGTTCTGTTACCCAGAATCCTTTGCAAACCTCAAAATTTGGCTAAAAAAACACATGTTCCTCACATTTCTGTGGCAGAAAGTTCAGGAATATAAGAGGAGCCACAAATTTCCGTCCACCCAGCGTTCCCCCAAGTCTCCCGATAAAAATGATACCTCACTTGTGTGGGTAGGCCTAGCGCCCGCGACAGGAAATGTCCCAAAGCGCAACGTGGACACATCCAATTTTTTGAAAGAAAACAGAGGTGTTTTTTGCAAAGTGCCTACCTGCAGATTTTGGCCTCTAGCTCAGCCGGCACCTAGGGAAACCTACCAAACCTGTGCATTTCTGAAAACTAGAGACCTAGGTGAATCCAAGATGGGGTAACTTGTGGGGCTCTGACCAGGTTCTGTTACCCGGAATTCTTTGCAAACCTCAAAATTTGGCTAAAAAAAACACATGTTCATCACATTTCTGTGGCAGAAAGTTCTGGAATCTGAGAGGAGCCACAAATTTCCTTCCACCCAGTGTTCCGCCAAGTCTCCCGATAAAAATGATACCTCACTTGTGTGGGTAGGCCTAGCGCCCGCGACAGGAAATGCCCCAAAGCGCAACGTGGACACATCCAATTTTTTGAAAGAAAACAGAGGTGTTTTTTGCAAAGTGCCTACCTGTAGATTTTGGCCTCTAGCTCAGCCGGCACCTAGGGAAACCTACCAAACCTCTGCATTTCTGAAAACTAGAGACCTAGGGGAATCCAAGATGGGGTGACTTGTGGGGCTCTGACCAGGTTCTGTTACCCAGAATTCTTTGCAAACCTCAAAATTTGGCTAAAAAAAACACATGTTCCACACATTTCTGTGGCAGAAAGTTCAGGAATCTGAGAGGAGCCACAAATTTCCTTCCACCTAGCGTTCCCCTAAGTCTCCTGATAAAAATGATTCCTCACTTGTGTGGGTAGGCCTAGCGCCCGCGACAGGAAATGCCCCAAAGCGCAACGTGGGCACATCCAATTTTTTGAAAGAAAACAGAGGTGTTTTTTGCAAAGTGCCTACCTGTAGATTTTGGCCTCTAGCTCAGCCGGCACCTAGGGAAACCTACCAAACCTGTGCATTTCTGAAAACTAGAGACCCAGGGGAATCCAAGATGGGGTGACTTGTGGGGCTCTGACCAGGTTCTGTTACCCAGAATCCTTTGCAAACCTTAAAATGTGGCTAAAAAAACACATGTTCTTCATATTTCTGTGGCAGAAAGTTCTGGAATCTGAGAGGAGCCACAAATTTCCTTCCACCCAGCGTTCCCCCAAGTCTCCCGATAAAAATGATACCTCACTTGTGTGGGTAGGCCTAGCGCCCGCGACAGGAAATGCCCCAAAGCGCAACGTGGACACATCCAATTTTTTGAAAGAAAACAGAGGTGTTTTTTCAAAGTGCCTACCTGTAGATTTTAGCCTCTAGCTCAGCCGGCACCTAGGGAAACCTACCAAACCTGTGCATTTCTGAAAACTAGAGCCTAGGGGAATCCAAGATGGGGTGACTTGTGGGGCTCTGACCAGGTTCTGTTACCCAGAATCCTTTGCAAACCTTAAAATGTGGCTAAAAAAACACATGTTCTTCATATTTCTGTGGCAGAAAGTTCTGGAATCTGAGAGGAGCCACAAATTTCCTTCCACCCAGCCTTACCCCAAGTCTCCCGATAAAAATGATACCTCACTTGTGTGGGTAGGCCTAGCGCCCGCGACAGGAAATGCCCCAAAGCGCAACGTGGACACATCCAATTTTTTGAAAGAAAACAGAGGTGTTTTTTGCAAAGTGCCTACCTGTAGATTTTGGCCTCTATCTCAGCCGGCACCTAGGGAAACCTACCAAACCTGTGCATTTCTGAAAACTAGAGACCTAGCGGAATCCAAGATTGGGTGACTTGTGGGGCTCTGACCAGGTTCTGTTACCCAGAATCCTTTGCAAACCTTAAAATGTGGCTAAAAAAACACATGTTCCTCATATTTCTGTGGCAGAAAGTTCTGGAATCTGAGAGGAGCCACAAATTTCCTTCCACCCAGCATTCCCCCAAGTCTCCCTATAAAAATGATACCTCACTTGTGAGGGTAGGCCTAGCGCCCGCGACAGGAAATGCCCCAAAGCGCAACGTGGATAAATCAAATTTTTTGAAAGCAGTGGTGTTTTTTGCAAAGTGCCTACCTGTAGATTTTGGCCTCTAGCTCAGCCGGCACCTAGGGAAACCTACCAAACATGTGCATTTCTGAAAACTAGAGACATAGGGGAATCCAAGATGGGGTGTCTTGTGGGGCTCTGACCAGGTTCTGTTACCCAGAATCCTTTGCAAACCTCAAAATTTGGCTAAAAAAACACATGTTCCTCACATTTCTGTGGCAGAAAGTTCAGGAATCTGAGAGAAGCCACAAACTTCCTTCCACCCTGCGTTCCCACAAGTCTCCCGATAAAAATGATACCTCACTTGTGTGGGTAGGCCTAGCGCCCGCGACAGGAAATGCCCCAAAGCGCAACGTGGACACATCCAATTTTTTGAAAAAAAACAGAGGTGTTTTTTGCAAAGTGCCTACCTGTAGATTTTGGCCTCTAGCTCAGCCGGCACCTAGGGAAACCTACCAAACCTGTGCATTTCTGAAAACTAGAGACCTAGGGGAATCCAAGATGGGGTGACTTGTGGGGCTCTGACCAGGTTCTGTTACCCAGAATCCTTTGCAAACCTCAAAATGTGGCTAAAAAAACACATGTTCCTCACATATCTGTGGCATAAAGTTCTGGAACCTGAGAGGAGCCACAGATTTCCTTCCACCCAGCGTTCCCCCAAGTCTCCCGATAAAAATGATACCTCACTTGTGTGGGTAGGCCTAGCGTCCGCGACAGGAAATGCCCCAAAGCGCAAGGTGGACACATCCAATTTTTTGAAAGAAAACAGAGGAGTTTTTTGCAAAGTGCCTACCTGTAGATTTTGGCCTCTAGCTCAGCCGGCACCTAGGGAAACCTACCAAACCAGTGCATTTCTGAAAACTAGAGACCTAGGGGAATCCAACATGGGGTGACTTTTGGGGCTTTGACCAGGTTCTGTTACCCAGAATCCTTTGCAAACCTCAAGATTTGGCTAAAAAAACACATGTTCCTCACATTTCTGTGGCAGAAAGTTCAGGAATCTGAGAGGAGCCACAAACTTCCTTCCACCCTGCGTTCCCCCAAGTCTCCCGATAAAAATGATACCTCAATTGTGTGGGTAGGCCTAGTGCCCGCGACAGGAAATGCCCCAAAGCGCAACGTGGACACATCCAATTTTTTGAAAGAAAACAGAGGTGTTTTTTGCAAAGTGCCTACCTGTAGATTTTGGCCTCTAGCTCAGCCGGCACCTAGGGAAACCTACCAAACCTGTGCATTTCTGAAAACTAGAGACCTAGGGGAATCCAAGATGGGGTGACTTGTGGGGCTCTGACCAGGTTCTGTTACCCAGAATCCTTTGCAAACCTCAAAATTTGGCTAAAAAAACACATGTTCCTCACATTTCTGTGGCAGAAAGTTCAGGAATCTGAGAGGAGCCACAAATTTCCTTCCACCCAGCGTTCCCCCAAGTCTCCCGATAAAAATGATACCTCACTTGTGTGGGTAGGCCTAGCGCCTGCGACAGGAAATGCCCCAAAGCGCAACGTGGACACATCCAATTTTTTGAAAGACAACAGAGGTGTTTTTTGCAAAGTGCCTACCTGTAGATTTTGGCCTCTAGCTCAGCCGGCACCTAGGGAAACCTACCAAACCTCTGCATTTCTGAAAACTAGGGACCTAGGGGAATCCAATATGGGTTGACTTGTGGGGCTCTGACCAGGTTCGTGTCCCCAGAATCCTTTGCAAACCTTAAAATTTGGCTAAAAAAAACACATGTTCCTCAAATTTCTGTGGCAGAAAGTTCTGGAATCTGAGAGGAGCCACAAATTTCCTTCCACCCAGCGTTTCCCCAAGTCTCCCGATAAAAATGATACCTCACTTGTAAGGGTAGGCCTAGCGCCCGCGACAGGAAATGCCCCAAAGCGCAACGTGGACACATCCAATTTTTTGAAAGAAAACAGAGGTGTTTTTTGCAAAGTGCCTACCTGTAGATTTTGGCCTCTAGCTCAGCCGGCACCAAGGGAAACCAACCAAACATGTGCATTTCTGAAAACTAGAGACCTAGGGGAATCCAAGATGGGGTGACTTGTGGGGCTCTGACCAGGTTCTGTTACCCAGAATCCTTTGCAAACCTCAAAATTTGGCTAAAAAAACACATGTTCCTCACATTTCTGTGGCAGAAAGTTCAGGAATCTGAGAGGAGCCACAAATTTCCTTCCACCCAGCGTTCCCCCAAGTCTCCCGATAAAAATGATACCTCACTTGTGTGGGTAGGCCTAGCGCCTGCGACAGGAAATGCCCCAAAGCGCAACGTGGACACATCCAATTTTTTGAAAGACAACAGAGGTGTTTTTTGCAAAGTGCCTACCTGTAGATTTTGGCCTCTAGCTCAGCCGGCACCTAGGGAAACCTACCAAACCTCTGCATTTCTGAAAACTAGGGACCTAGGGGAATCCAATATGGGTTGACTTGTGGGGCTCTGACCAGGTTCGTGTCCCCAGAATCCTTTGCAAACCTTAAAATTTGGCTAAAAAAAACACATGTTCCTCAAATTTCTGTGGCAGAAAGTTCTAGAATCTGAGAGGAGCCACAAATTTCCTTCCACCCAGCGTTTCCCCAAGTCTCCCGATAAAAATGATACCTCACTTGTAAGGGTAGGCCTAGCGCCCGCGACAGGAAATGCCCCAAAGCGCAACGTGGACACATCCAATTTTTTGAAAGAAAACAGAGGTGTTTTTTGCAAAGTGCCTACCTGTAGATTTTGGCCTCTAGCTCAGCCGGCACCAAGGGAAACCAACCAAACATGTGCATTTCTGAAAACTAGAGACCTAGGGGAATCCAAGATGGGGTGACTTGTGGGGCTCTGACCAGGTTCTGTTACCCAGAATCCTTTGCAAACCTCAAAATTTGGCTAAAAAAACACATGTTCCTCACATTTCTGTGGCAGAAAGTTCAGGAATCTAAGAGGAGCCACAAATTTCCTTCCACCCAGCGTTCCCCCAAGTCTCCCGATAAAAATGATACCTCACTTGTGTGGGTAGGCCTAGTGCCCGCAACAGGAAATGTCCCAAAGCGCAACGTGGACACATCCAATTTTTTGAAAGAAAACAGAGGTGTTTTTTGCAAAGTGCCTACCTGCAGATTTTGGCCTCTAGCTCAGCCGGCACCTAGGGAAACCTACCAAACCTGTGCATTTCTGCAAACTAGAGACCTAGGTGAATCCAAGATGGGGTAACTTGTGGGGCTCTGACCAGGTTCTGTTACCCGGAATTCTTTGCAAACCTCAAAATTTGGCTAAAAAAAACACATGTTCCTCACATTTCTGTGGCAGAAAGTTCTGGAATCTGAGAGGAGCCACAAATTTCCTTACACCCAGTGTTCCGCCAAGTCTCCCGATAAAAATGATACCTCACTTGTGTGGGTAGGCCTAGCGCCCGCGACAGGAAATGCCCCAAAGCGCAACGTGGACACATCCAATTTTTTGAAAGAAAACAGAGGTGTTTTTTGCAAAGTGCCTACCTGTAGATTTTGGCCTCTAGCTCAGCCGGCACCTAGGGAAACCTACCAAACCTCTGCATTTCTGAAAACTAGAGACCTAGGGGAATCCAAGATGGGGTGACTTGTGGGGCTCTGACCAGGTTCTGTTACCCAGAATTCTTTGCAAACCTCAAAATTTGGCTAAAAAAAACACATGTTCCACACATTTCTGTGGCAGAAAGTTCAGGAATCTGAGAGGAGCCACAAATTTCCTTCCACCTAGCGTTCCCCTAAGTCTCCTGATAAAAATGATTCCTCACTTGTGTGGGTAGGCCTAGCGCCCGCGACAGGAAATGCCCCAAAGCGCAACGTGGGCACATCCAATTTTTTGAAAGAAAACAGAGGTGTTTTTTGCAAAGTGCCTACCTGTAGATTTTGGCCTCTAGCTCAGCCGGCACCTAGGGAAACCTACCAAACCTGTGCATTTCTGAAAACTAGAGTCCCAGGGGAATCCAAGATGGGGTGACTTGTGGGGCTCTGACCAGGTTCTGTTACCCAGAATCCTTTGCAAACCTTAAAATGTGGCTAAAAAAACACATGTTCTTCATATTTCTGTGGCAGAAAGTTCTGGAATCTGAGAGGAGCCACAAATTTCCTTCCACCCAGCGTTCCCCCAAGTCTCCCGATAAAAATGATACCTCACTTGTGTGGGTAGGCCTAGCGCCCGCGACAGGAAATGCCCCAAAGCGCAACGTGGACACATCCAATTTTTTGAAAGAAAACAGAGGTGTTTTTTCAAAGTGCCTACCTGTAGATTTTAGCCTCTAGCTCAGCCGGCACCTAGGGAAACCTACCAAACCTGTGCATTTCTGAAAACTAGAGACCTAGGGGAATCCAAGATGGGGTGACTTGTGGGGCTCTGACCAGGTTCTGTTACCCAGAATCCTTTGCAAACCTTAAAATGTGGCTAAAAAAACACATGTTCTTCATATTTCTGTGGCAGAAAGTTCTGGAATCTGAGAGGAGCCACAAATTTCCTTCCACCCAGCCTTACCCCAAGTCTCCCGATAAAAATGATACCTCACTTGTGTGGGTAGGCCTAGCGCCCGCAACAGGAAATGCCCCAAAGCGCAACGTGGACACATCCAATTTTTTGAAAGAAAACAGAGGTGTTTTTTGCAAAGTGCCTACCTGTAGATTTTGGCCTCTATCTCAGCCGGCACCTAGGGAAACCTACCAAACCTGTGCATTTCTGAAAACTAGAGACCTAGCGGAATCCAAGATTGGGTGACTTGTGGGGCTCTGACCAGGTTCTGTTACCCAGAATCCTTTGCAAACCTTAAAATGTGGCTAAAAAAACACATGTTCCTCATATTTCTGTGGCAGAAAGTTCTGGAATCTGAGAGGAGCCACAAATTTCCTTCCACCCAGCATTCCCCCAAGTCTCCCTATAAAAATGATACCTCACTTGTGAGGGTAGGCCTAGCGCCCGCGACAGGAAATGCCCCAAAGCGCACCGTGGATAAATCAAATTTTTTGAAAGCAGTGGTGTTTTTTGCAAAGTGCCTACCTGTAGATTTTGGCCTCTAGCTCAGCCGGCACCTAGGGAAACCTACCAAACATGTGCATTTCTGAAAACTAGAGACATAGGGGAATCCAAGATGGGGTGTCTTGTGGGGCTCTGACCAGGTTCTGTTACCCAGAATCCTTTGCAAACCTCAAAATTTGGCTAAAAAAACACATGTTCCTCACATTTCTGTGGCAGAAAGTTCAGGAATCTGAGAGAAGCCACAAACTTCCTTCCACCCTGCGTTCCCACAAGTCTCCCGATAAAAATGATACCTCACTTGTGTGGGTAGGCCTAGCGCCCGCGACAGGAAATGCCCCAAAGCGCAACGTGGACACATCCAATTTTTTGAAAAAAAACAGAGGTGTTTTTTGCAAAGTGCCTACCTGTAGATTTTGGCCTCTAGCTCAGCCGGCACCTAGGGAAACCTACCAAACCTGTGCATTTCTGAAAACTAGAGACCTAGGGGAATCCAAGATGGGGTGACTTGTGGGGCTCTGACCAGGTTCTGTTACCCAGAATCCTTTGCAAACCTCAAAATTTGGCTAAAAAAACACATGTTCCTCACATTTCTGTGGCAGAAAGTTCAGGAATCTGAGAGGAGCCACAAATTTCCTTCCACCCAGCGTTCCCCCAAGTCTCCCGATAAAAATGATACCTCACTTGTGTGGGTAGGCCTAGCGCCTGCGACAGGAAATGCCCCAAAGCGCAGCGTGGACACATCCAATTTTTTGGAAGAAAACAGAGGTGTTTTTTGCAAAGTGCCTACCTGTAGATTTTGGCCTCTAGCTCAGCCGGCACCTAGGGAAACCTACCAAACCTGTGCATTTCTGAAAGCTGGAGACCAAGGGGAATCCAACATGGGGTGACTTGTGGGGCTCTGACCAGGTTCTGTTACCCAGAATCCTTTGCAAACCTCAAGATTTGGCTAAAAAAACACATGTTCCTCACATTTCTGTGGCAGAAAGTTCAGGAATCTGGGAGGAGCCACAAACTTCCTTCCACCCTGATTCCCCCAAGTCTCCCGATAAAAATGATACCTCACTTGTGTGGGTAGGCCTAGTGCCCGCGACAGGAAATGCCCCAAAGCGCAACGTGGACACATCCAATTTTTTGAAAGAAAACAGAGGTGTTTTTTGCAAAGTGCCTACCTGTAGATTTTGGCCTCTAGCTCAGCCGGCACCTAGGGAAACCTACCAAACCTGTGCATTTCTGAAAACTAGAGACCTAGGGGAATCCAAGATGGGGTGACTTGTGGGGCTCTGACCAGGTTCTGTTACCCAGAATCCTTTGCAAACCTCAAAATTTGGCTAAAAAAACACATGTTCCTCAAATTTCTGTGGCAGAAAGTTCAGGAATCTGAGAGGAGCCACAAATTTCCTTCCACCCAGCGTTCCCCCAAGTCTCCCGATAAAAATGATACCTCACTTGTGTGGGTAGGCCTAGCGCCTGCGACAGGAAATGCCCCAAAGCGCAACGTGGACACATCCAATTTTTTGGAAGAAAACAGAGGTGTTTTTTGCAAAGTGCCTACCTGTAGATTTTGGCCTCTAGCTCAGCCGGCACCAAGGGAAACCAACCAAACATGTGCATTTCTGAAAACTAGAGACCTAGGTGAATCCAAGATGGGGTGACTTGTGGGGCTCTGACCAGTTTCTGTTACCCGGAATTCTTTGCAAACCTCAAAATTTGGCTAAAAAAACACATGTTCCTCACATTTCTGTGGCAGAAAGTTCAGGAATCTGAGAGGAGCCACAAATGTCCTTCCACCCAGCGTTCCCCCAAGTCTCCCGATAAAAATGATACCTCACTTGTGTGGGTAGGCCTAGCGCCCGCGACAGGAAATGTCCCAAAGCGCAACGTGGACACATCCAATTTTTTGAAAGAAAACAGAGGTGTTTTTTGCAAAGTGCCTACCTGCAGATTTTGGCCTCTAGCTCAGCCGGCACCTAGGGAAACCTACCAAACCTCTGCATTTCTGAAAACTAGAGACCTAGGGGAATCCAAGATGGGTGACTTGTGGGGCTCTGACCAGGTTCTGTTACCCAGAATTCTTTGCAAACCTCAAAATTTGGCTAAAAAAAACACATGTTCCTCACATTTCTGTGGCAGAAAGTTCAGGAATCTGAGAGGAGCCACAAATTTCCTTCCACCCAGCGTTCCCCCAAGTCTCCCGATAAAAATGATACCTCACTTGTGTGGGTAGGCCTAGCGCCCGCGACAGGAAATGCCCCAAAGCGCAACGTGGACACATCCAATTTTTTGAAAGAAAACAGAGGTGTTTTTGCAAAGTGCCTACCTGTAGATTTTGGCCTCTAGCTCAGCCGGCACCTAGGGAAACCTACCAAACCTGTGCATTTCTGAAAACTAGAGACCTAGGGGAATCCAATATGGGGTGACTTGTGGGGCTCTGACCAGGTTCGTGTCCCCAGAATCCTTTGCAACCCTTAAAATTTGGCTAAAAAAAACACATGTTCCTCAAATTTCTGTGGCAGAAAGTTCTGGAATCTGAGAGGAGCCACAAATTTCCTTCCACCCAGCGTTTCCCCAAGTCTCCCGATAAAATTGATACCTCACTTGTGTGGGTAGGCCTAGCGCCCGCGACAGGAAATGTCCCAAAGCGCAACGTGGACACATCCAATTTTTTGAAAGAAAACAGAGGTGTTTTTTGCAAAGTGCCTACCTGCAGATTTTGGCCTCTAGCTCAGCCGGCACCTAGGGAAACATACCAAACCTGTGCATTTCTGAAAACTAGAGCCCTAGGTGAATCCAAGATGAGGTGACTTGTGGGGCTCTGACCAGGTTCTGTTACCCGGAATTCTTTGCAAACCTCAAAATTTGGCTAAAAAAACACATGTTCCTCACATTTCTGTGGCAGAAAGTTCTGGAATCTGAGAGGAGCCACAAATTTCCTTCCACCCAGCGTTCCGCCAAGTCTCCCTATAAAAATGATACCTCACTTGTGTGGGTAGGCCTAGCGCCCGTGACAGGAAATGCCCCAAAGCGCAACGTGGACACATCCAATTTTTTGAAAGAAAACAGAGGTGTTTTTTGCAAAGTGCCTACCTGTAGATTTTGGCCTCTAGCTCAGCCGGCACCTAGGGAAACCTACCAAACCTCTGCATTTCTGAAAACTAGAGACCTAGGGGAATCCAAGATGGGTGACTTGTGGGGCTCTGACCAGGTTCTGTTACCCAGAATTCTTTGCAAACCTCAAAATTTGGCTAAAAAAAACACATGTTCCTCACATTTCTGTGGCAGAAAGTTCAGGAATCTGAGAGGAGCCACAAATTTCCTTCCACCCAGCGTTCCCCCAAGTCTCCTGATAAAAATGCTACCTCACTTGTGTGGGTAGGCCTAGCGCCCGTGACAGGAAATGCCCCAAAGCGCAACGTGGACACATCCAATTTTTTGAAAGAAAACAGAGGTGTTTTTTGCAAAGTGCCTACCTGTAGATTTTGTCCTCTAGCTCAGCCGGCACCTAGGGAAACCTACCAAACCTGTGCATTTCTGAAAACTAGAGACCTAGGGGAATCCAAGATGGGGTGACTTGTGGGGCTCTGACCAGGTTCTGTTACCCAGAATCCTTTGCAAACCTCAAAATGTGGGTAAAAAAACACATGTTCCTCACATTTCTGTGGCATAAAGTTCTGGAACCTGAGAGGAGCCACAGATTTCCTTCCACCCAGCGTTCCCCCAAGTCTCCCGATAAAAATGATACCTCACTTGTGTGGGTAGGCCTAGCGTCCGCGACAGGAAATGCACCAAAGCGCAAGGTGGACACATCCAATTTTTTGAAAGAAAACAGAGGTGTTTTTTGCAAAGTGCCTACCTGTAGATTTTAGCCTCTAGCTCAGCCGGCACCTAGGGAAACCAACCAAACCTGTGCATTTCTGAAAACTAGAGACCTAGGGGAATCCAAGATGGGGTGACTTGTGGGGCTCTGACCAGGTTCTGTTACCCAGAATCCTTTGCAAACCTTAAAATGTGGCTAAAAAAATACATGTTCTTCATATTTCTGTGGCAGAAATTTCTGGAATCTGAGAGGAGCCACAAATTTCCATCCACCCAGCCATCCCCCAAGTCTCCCGATAAAAATGATACCTCACTTGTGTGGGTAGGCCTAGCGCCCGCGACAGGAAATGCCCCAAAGCGCAACGTGGACACATCCAATTTTTTGAAAGAAAACAGAGGTGTTTTTTGCAAAGTGCCTACCTGTAGATTTTGGCCTCTATCTCAGCCGGCACCTAGGGAAACCTACCAAACCTGTGCATTTCTGAAAACTAGAGACCTAGGGGAATCCAAGATTGGGTGACTTGTGGGGCTCTGACCAGGTTCTGTTACCCAGAATCCTTTGCAAACCTTAAAATGTGGCTAAAAAAACACATGTTCCTCATATTTCTGTGGCAGAAAGTTCTGGAATCTAAGAGGAGCCACAAATTTCCTTCCACCCAGCCTTCCCCCAAGTCTCCCGATAAAAATGATACCTCACTTGTGTGGGTAGGCCTAGCGCCCGCGACAGGAAATGCCCCAAAGCGCAACGTGGACACATCCAATTTTTTGAGAGAAAACAGAGGTGTTTTTTGCAAGCCTACCTGTAGATTTTGGCCTCTAGCTCAGCCGGCACCTAGGGAAACCTACCAAACCTGTGCATTTCTGAAAACTAGAGACCTAGGGGAATCCAAGATGGGGTGACCTGTGGGGCTCTGACCAGGTTCTCTTACCCAGAATCCTTTGCAAACCTCAAGATTTGGCTAAAAAAACACATGTTCCTCAAATTTCTGTGGCAGAAAGTTCTGGAATCTGAGAGGAGCCACAAATTTTCTTCCACCCAGCGTTCCCCCAAGTCTCCCGATAAAAATGATACCTCACTTGTGAGGGTAGGCCTAGCGCCCGCGACAGGAAATGCCCCAAAGCGCAACGTGGACACATCCAATTTTTTGAAAGAAAACAGAGGTGTTTTTTGCAAAGTGCCTACCTGTAGATTTTGGCCTCTAGCTCAGCCGGCACCTAGGGAAACCTACCAAACCTGTGCATTTCTGAAAACTAGAGACCTAGGGGAATCCAAGATGGGGTGACTTGTGGGGCTCTGACCAGGTTCTGTTACCCAGAATCCTTTGCAAACCTCAAAATTTGGCTAAAAAAACACATGTTCCTCAAATTTCTGTGGCAGAAAGTTCAGGAATCTGAGAGGAGCCACAAATTTCCTTCCACCCAGCGTTCCCCCAAGTCTCCCGATGAAAATGATACCTCACTTGTGTGGGTAGGCCTAGCGCCTGCGACAGGAAATGCCCCAAAGCGCAACGTGGACACATCCAATTTTTTGAAAGAAAACAGAGGTTTTTTTTGCAAAGTGCCTACCTGTAGATTTTGGCCTCTAGCTCAGCCGGCACCTAGGGAAACCTACCAAACATGTGCATTTCTGAAAACTAGAGACCTAGGGGAATCCAAGATGGGGTGACTTGTGGGGCTCTGACCAGGTTCTGTTACCCAGAATCCTTTGCAAACCTCAAAATTTGGCTAAAAAAACACATGTTCCTCACATTTCTGTGGCAGAAAGTTCAGGAATCTGAGAGGAGCGACAAACTTCCTTCCACCCTGCGTTCCCCCAAGTCTCCCGATAAAAATGATACCTCACTTGTGTGGGTAGGCCTAGCGCCCGCGACAGGAAATGCCCCAAAGCGCAACGTGGACACATCCAATTTTTTTAAAGAAAACAGAGGTGTTTTTTGCAAAGTGCCTACCTGTAGATTTTGGCCTCTAGCTCAGCCGGCACCTAGGGAAACCTACCAAACCTCTGCATTTCTGAAAACTAGGGACCTAGGGGAATCCAATATGGGGTGACTTGTGGGGCTCTGACCAGGTTCGTGTCCCCAGAATCCTTTGCAAACCTTAAAATTTGGCTAAAAAAAACACATGTTCCTCAAATTTCTGTGGCAGAAAGTTCTGGAATCTGAGAGGAGCCACAAATTTCCTTCCACCCAGCGTTTCCCCAAGTCTCCCGATAAAATTGATACCTCACTTGTGTGGGTAGGCCTAGCGCCCGCGACAGGAAATGTCCCAAAGCGCAACGTGGACACATCCAATTTTTTGAAAGAAAACAGAGGTGTTTTTTGCAAAGTGCCTACCTGCAGATTTTGGCCTCTAGCTCAGCCGGCACCTAGGGAAACATACCAAACCTGTGCATTTCTGGAAACTAGAGCCCTAGGTGAATCCAAGATGAGGTGACTTGTGGGGCTCTGACCAGGTTCTGTTACCCGGAATTCTTTGCAAACCTCAAAATTTGGCTAAAAAAACACATGTTCCTCACATTTCTGTGGCAGAAAGTTCTGGAATCTGAGAGGAGCCACAAATTTCCTTCCACCCAGCGTTCCGCCAAGTCTCCCTATAAAAATGATACCTCACTTGTGTGGGTAGGCCTAGCGCCCGTGACAGGAAATGCCCCAAAGCGCAACGTGGACACATCCAATTTTTTGAAAGAAAACAGAGGTGTTTTTTGCAAAGTGCCTACCTGTAGATTTTGGCCTCTAGCTCAGCCGGCACCTAGGGAAACCTACCAAACCTCTGCATTTCTGAAAACTAGAGACCTAGGGGAATCCAAGATGGGTGACTTGTGGGGCTCTGACCAGGTTCTGTTACCCAGAATTCTTTGCAAACCTCAAAATTTGGCTAAAAAAAACACATGTTCCTCACATTTCTGTGGCAGAAAGTTCAGGAATCTGAGAGGAGCCACAAATTTCCTTACACCCAGCGTTCCCCCAAGTCTCCTGATAAAAATGCTACCTCACTTGTGTGGGTAGGCCTAGCGCCCGTGACAGGAAATGCCCCAAAGCGCAACGTGGACACATCCAATTTTTTGAAAGAAAACAGAGGTGTTTTTTGCAAAGTGCCTACCTGTAGATTTTGGCCTCTAGCTCAGCCGGCACCTAGGGAAACCTACCAAACCTGTGCATTTCTGAAAACTAGAGACCTAGGGGAATCCAAGATGGGGTGACTTGTGGGGCTCTGACCAGGTTCTGTTACCCAGAATCCTTTGCAAACCTCAAAATGTGGGTAAAAAAACACATGTTCCTCACATTTCTGTGGCATAAAGTTCTGGAACCTGAGAGGAGCCACAGATTTCCTTCCACCCAGCGTTCCCCCAAGTCTCCCGATAAAAATGATACCTCACTTGTGTGGGTAGGCCTAGCGTCCGCGACAGGAAATGCACCAAAGCGCAAGGTGGACACATCCAATTTTTTGAAAGAAAACAGAGGTGTTTTTTGCAAAGTGCCTACCTGTAGATTTTAGCCTCTAGCTCAGCCGGCACCTAGGGAAACCAACCAAACCTGTGCATTTCTGAAAACTAGAGACCTAGGGGAATCCAAGATGGGGTGACTTGTGGGGCTCTGACCAGGTTCTGTTACCCAGAATCCTTTGCAAACCTTAAAATGTGGCTAAAAAAATACATGTTCTTCATATTTCTGTGGCAGAAATTTCTGGAATCTGAGAGGAGCCACAAATTTCCATCCACCCAGCCATCCCCCAAGTCTCCCGATAAAAATGATACCTCACTTGTGTGGGTAGGCCTAGCGCCCGCGACAGGAAATGCCCCAAAGCGCAACGTGGACACATCCAATTTTTTGAAAGAAAACAGAGGTGTTTTTTGCAAAGTGCCTACCTGTAGATTTTGGCCTCTATCTCAGCCGGCACCTAGGGAAACCTACCAAACCTGTGCATTTCTGAAAACTAGAGACCTAGGGGAATCCAAGATTGGGTGACTTGTGGGGCTCTGACCAGGTTCTGTTACCCAGAATCCTTTGCAAACCTTAAAATGTGGCTAAAAAAACACATGTTCCTCATATTTCTGTGGCAGAAAGTTCTGGAATCTAAGAGGAGCCACAAATTTCCTTCCACCCAGCCTTCCCCCAAGTCTCCCGATAAAAATGATACCTCACTTGTGTGGGTAGGCCTAGCGCCCGCGACAGGAAATGCCCCAAAGCGCAACGTGGACACATCCAATTTTTTGAGAGAAAACAGAGGTGTTTTTTGCAAGCCTACCTGTAGATTTTGGCCTCTAGCTCAGCCGGCACCTAGGGAAACCTACCAAACCTGTGCATTTCTGAAAACTAGAGACCTAGGGGAATCCAAGATGGGGTGACCTGTGGGGCTCTGACCAGGTTCTCTTACCCAGAATCCTTTGCAAACCTCAAGATTTGGCTAAAAAAACATATGTTCCTCAAATTTCTGTGGCAGAAAGTTCTGGAATCTGAGAGGAGCCACAAATTTTCTTCCACCCAGCGTTCCCCCAAGTCTCCCGATAAAAATGATACCTCACTTGTGAGGGTAGGCCTAGCGCCCGCGACAGGAAATGCCCCAAAGCGCAACGTGGACACATCCAATTTTTTGAAAGAAAACAGAGGTGTTTTTTGCAAAGTGCCTACCTGTAGATTTTGGCCTCTAGCTCAGCCGGCACCTAGGGAAACCTACCAAACCTGTGCATTTCTGAAAACTAGAGACCTAGGGGAATCCAAGATGGGGTGACTTGTGGGGCTCTGACCAGGTTCTGTTACCCAGAATCCTTTGCAAACCTCAAAATTTGGCTAAAAAAACACATGTTCCTCAAATTTCTGTGGCAGAAAGTTCAGGAATCTGAGAGGAGCCACAAATTTCCTTCCACCCAGCGTTCCGCCAAGTCTCCCGATGAAAATGATACCTCACTTGTGTGGGTAGGCCTAGCGCCTGCGACAGGAAATGCCCCAAAGCGCAACGTGGACACATCCAATTTTTTGAAAGAAAACAGAGGTTTTTTTTGCAAAGTGCCTACCTGTAGATTTTGGCCTCTAGCTCAGCCGGCACCTAGGGAAACCTACCAAACATGTGCATTTCTGAAAACTAGAGACCTAGGGGAATCCAAGATGGGGTGACTTGTGGGGCTCTGACCAGGTTCTGTTACCCAGAATCCTTTGCAAACCTCAAAATTTGGCTAAAAAAACACATGTTCCTCACATTTCTGTGGCAGAAAGTTCAGGAATCTGAGAGGAGCGACAAACTTCCTTCCACCCTGCGTTCCCCCAAGTCTCCCGATAAAAATGATACCTCACTTGTGTGGGTAGGCCTAGCGCCCGCGACAGGAAATGCCCCAAAGCGCAACGTGGACACATCCAATTTTTTTAAAGAAAACAGAGGTGTTTTTTGCAAAGTGCCTACCTGTAGATTTTGGCCTCTAGCTCAGCCGGCACCTAGGGAAACCTACCAAACCTCTGCATTTCTGAAAACTAGGGACCTAGGGGAATCCAATATGGGGTGACTTGTGGGGCTCTGACCAGGTTCGTGTCCCCAGAATCCTTTGCAAACCTTAAAATTTGGCTAAAAAAAACACATGTTCCTCAAATTTCTGTGGCAGAAAGTTCTGGAATCTGAGAGGAGCCACAAATTTCCTTCCACCCAGCGTTTCCCCAAGTCTCCCGATAAAATTGATACCTCACTTGTGTGGGTAGGCCTAGCGCCCGCGACAGGAAATGTCCCAAAGCGCAACGTGGACACATCCAATTTTTTGAAAGAAAACAGAGGTGTTTTTTGCAAAGTGCCTACCTGCAGATTTTGGCCTCTAGCTCAGCCGGCACCTAGGGAAACATACCAAACCTGTGCATTTCTGGAAACTAGAGCCCTAGGTGAATCCAAGATGAGGTGACTTGTGGGGCTCTGACCAGGTTCTGTTACCCGGAATTCTTTGCAAACCTCAAAATTTGGCTAAAAAAACACATGTTCCTCACATTTCTGTGGCAGAAAGTTCTGGAATCTGAGAGGAGCCACAAATTTCCTTCCACCCAGCGTTCCGCCAAGTCTCCCTATAAAAATGATACCTCACTTGTGTGGGTAGGCCTAGCGCCCGTGACAGGAAATGCCCCAAAGCGCAACGTGGACACATCCAATTTTTTGAAAGAAAACAGAGGTGTTTTTTGCAAAGTGCCTACCTGTAGATTTTGGCCTCTAGCTCAGCCGGCACCTAGGGAAACCTACCAAACCTCTGCATTTCTGAAAACTAGAGACCTAGGGGAATCCAAGATGGGTGACTTGTGGGGCTCTGACCAGGTTCTGTTACCCAGAATTCTTTGCAAACCTCAAAATTTGGCTAAAAAAAACACATGTTCCTCACATTTCTGTGGCAGAAAGTTCAGGAATCTGAGAGGAGCCACAAATTTCCTTCCACCCAGCGTTCCCCCAAGTCTCCTGATAAAAATGCTACCTCACTTGTGTGGGTAGGCCTAGCGCCCGTGACAGGAAATGCCCCAAAGCGCAACGTGGACACATCCAATTTTTTGAAAGAAAACAGAGGTGTTTTTTGCAAAGTGCCTACCTGTAGATTTTGGCCTCTAGCTCAGCCGGCACCTAGGGAAACCTACCAAACCTGTGCATTTCTGAAAACTAGAGACCTAGGGGAATCCAAGATGGGGTGACTTGTGGGGCTCTTACCAGGTTCTGTTACCCAGAATCCTTTGCAAACCTCAAAATGTGGCTACAAAAACACATGTTCCTCACATTTCTGTGGCATAAAGTTCTGGAACCTGAGAGGAGCCACAGATTTCCTTCCACCCAGCGTTCCCCCAAGTCTCCCGATAAAAATGATACCTCACTTGTGTGGGTAAGCCTAGCGCCCGAGACAGGAAATGCCCCAAAGCGCAAGGTGGACACATCCAATTTTTTTAAAGAAAACAGAGGTGTTTTTTGCAAAGTGCCTACCTGTAGATTTTAGCCTCTAGCTCAGCCGGCACCTAGGGAAACCTACCAAACCTGTGCATTTCTGAAAACTAGAGACCTAGGGGAATCCAAGATTGGGTGACTTGTGGGGCTCTGACCAGGTTCTGTTACCCAGAATCCTTTGCAAACCTTAAAATGTGGCTAAAAAAACACATGTTCTTCATATTTCTGTGGCAGAAAGTTCTGGAATCTGAGAGGAGCCACAAATTTCCATCCACCCAGCCATCCCCCAAGTCTCCCGATAAAAATGATACCTCACTTGTGTGGGTAGGCCTAGCGCCCGCGACAGGAAATGCCCCAAAGCGCAACGTGGACACATCCAATTTTATGAAAGAAAACAGAGGTGTTTTTTGCAAAGTGCCTACCTGTAGATTTTGGCCTCTATCTCAGCCGGCACCTACGGAAACCTACCAAACCTGTGCATTTCTGAAAACTAGAGACCTAGGGGAATCCAAGATTGGGTGACTTGTGGGGCTCTGACCAGGTTCTGTTACCCAGAATCCTTTGCAAACCTTGAAATGTGGCTAAAAAAACACATGTTCCTCATATTTCTGTGGCAGAAAGTTCTGGAATCTAAGAGGAGCCACAAATTTCCTTCCACCCAGCCTTCCCCCAAGTCTCCCGATAAAAATGATACCTCACTTGTGTGGGTAGGCCTAGCACCCGCGACAGGAAATGCCCCAAAGCGCAACGTGGACACATCCAATTTTTTGAGAGAAAACAGAGGTGTTTTTTGCAAGCCTACCTGTAGATTTTGGCCTCTAGCTCAGCCGGCACCTAGGGAAACATACCAAACCTGTGCATTTCTGAAAACTAGAGACCTAGGGGAATCCAAGATGGGGTGACTTGTGGGGCTCTGACCAGGTTCTCTTACCCAGAATCCTTTGCAAACCTCAAGATTTGGCTAAAAAAACACATGTTCCTCAAATTTCTGTGGCAATAAGTTCTGGAATCTGAGAGGAGCCACAAATTTTCTTCCACCCAGCGTTCCCCCAAGTCTCCCGATAAAAATGATACCTCACTTGTAAGGGTAGGCCTAGCGCCCGCGACAGGAAATGCCCCAAAGCGCAACGTGGACACATCCAATTTTTTGAAAGAAAACAGAGGTGTTTTTTGCAAAGTGCCTAACTGTAGATTTTGGCCTCTAGCTCAGCCGGCACCTAGGGAAACCTACCAAACCTGTGCATTTCTGAAAACTAGAGACCTAGGGGAATCCAAGATGGGGTGACTTGTGGGGCTCTGACCAGGTTCTGTTACCCAGAATCCTTTGCAAACCTCAAAATTTGGCTAAAAAAACACATGTTCCTCAAATTTCTGTGGCAGAAAGTTCAGGAATCTGAGAGGAGCCACAAATTTCCTTCCACCCAGCGTTCCCCCAAGTCTCCCGATGAAAATGATACCTCACTTGTGTGGGTAGGCCTAGCGCCTGCGACAGGAAATGCCCCAAAGCGCAACGTGGACACATCTAATTTTTTGGAAGAAAACAGAGGTGTTTTTTGCAAAGTGCCTACCTGTAGATTTTGGTCTCTAGCTCAGCCGGCACCAAGGGAAACCAACCAAACATGTGCATTTCTGAAAACTAGAGACCTAAGTGAATCCAAGATGGGGTGACTTGTGGGGCTCTGACCAGTTTCTGTTACCCGGAATTCTTTGCAAACCTCAAAATTTGGCCAAAAAAACACATGTTCCTCACATTTCTGTGGCAGAAAGTTCAGGAATCTGAGAGGAGCCACAAATGTCCTTCCACCCAGCGTTCCCCCAAGTCTCCCGATAAAAATGATACCTCACTTGTGTGGGTAGGCCTAGCGCCCGCGACAGGAAATGTCCCAAAGCGCAACGTGGACACATCCAATTTTTTGAAAGAAAACAGAGGTGTTTTTTGCAAAGTGCCTACCTGCAGATTTTGGCCTCTAGCTCAGCCGGCACCTAGGGAAACCTACCAAACCTCTGCATTTCTGAAAACTAGAGACCTAGGGGAATCCAAGATGGGTGACTTGTGGGGCTCTGACCAGGTTCTGTTACCCAGAATTCTTTGCAAACCTCAAAATTTGGCTAAAAAAAACACATGTTCCTCACATTTCTGTGGCAGAAAGTTCAGGAATCTGAGAGGAGCCACAAATATCCTTCCACCCAGCGTTCCCCCAAGTCTCCCGATAAAAATGATACCTCACTTGTGTGGGTAGGCCTAGCGCCCGCGACAGGAAATGCCCCAAAGCGCAACGTGGACACATCCAATTTTTTGAAAGAAAACAGAGGTGTTTTTGCAAAGTGCCTACCTGTAGATTTTGGCCTCTAGCTCAGCCGGCACCTAGGGAAACCTACCAAACCTGTGCATTTCTGAAAACTAGAGACCTAGGGGAATCCAAGATGGGGTGACTTGTGGGGCTCTGACCAGGTTCTGTTACCCAGAATCGTTTGCAAACCTCAAAATGTGGCGAAAAAAACACATGTTCCTCACATTTCTGTGGCAGAAAGTTCTGGAACCTGAGAGGAGCCACAGATTTCCTTCCACCCAGCGTTCCCCCAAGTCTCCCGATAAAAATGATACCTCACTTGTGTGGGTAGGCCTAGCGCCCGCGACAGGAAATGCCCCAAAGCGCAAGGTGGACACATCCAATTTTTTGAAAGAAAACAGAGGTGTTTTTTGCAAAGTGCCTACCTGTAGATTTTGGCCTCTAGCTCAGCCGGCACCTAGGGAAACCTACCAAACCTGTGCTTTTCTGAAAACTAGAGACCTAGGGCAATCCAAGATGGGGTGACTTGTGGAGCTCTGACCAGGTTCTGTTACCCAGAATCCTTTGCAAACCTCAAAATGTGGCTAATAAAACACATGTTCCTCACATTTCTGTGGCAGAAAGTTCTGGAACCTGAGAGGAGCCACAAATTTCCTTCCACCCAGCGTTCCCCCAAGTCTCCCGATAAAAATGATACCTCACTTGTGTGGGTAGGCCTAGCGCCCGCGACAGGAAATGCCCCAAAGCGCAACGTGGATAAATCCAATTTTTTGAAAGCAGAGGTGTTTTTTGCAAAGTGCCTACCTGTAGATTTTGGCCTCTAGCTCAGCCGGCACCTAGGGAAACCTACCAAACATGTGCATTTCTGAAAACTAGAAACCTAGGGGAATCCAAGATGGGGTGACTTGTGGGGCTCTGACCAGGTTCTGTTACCCAGAATCCTTTGCAAACCTCAAAATTTGGCTAAAAAAACACATGTTCCTCACATTTCTGTGGCAGAAAGTTCAGGAATCTGAGAGGAGCCACAAACTTCCTTCCACCCTGCGTTCCCCCAAGTCTCCCGATAAAAATGATACCTCACTTGTGTGGGTAGGCCTAGCGCCCGCGACAGGAAATGCCCCAAAGCGCAACGTGGACACATCCAATTTTTTTAAAGAAAACAGAGGTGTTTTTTGCAAAGTGCCTACCTGTAGATTTTGGCCTCTAGCTCAGCCGGCACCTAGGGAAACCTACCAAACCTGTGCATTTCAGAAAACTAGAGACCTAGGGGAATCCAAGATGGGGTGACTTGTGGGGCTCTGACCAGGTTCTGTTACCCAGAATCCTTTGCAAACCTCAAAATGTGGCTAAAAAAAACACATGTTCCTCACATTTCTGTGGCAGAAAGTTCTGGAACCTGAGAGGAGCCACAGATTTCCTTCCACCCAGCATTTCCCCAAGTCTCCCGATAAAAATGATACCTCACTTGTGTGGGTAGGCCTAGCGCCCGCGACAGGAAATGTCCCAAAGCGCAACGTGGACACATCCAATTTTTTGAAAGAAAACAGAGGTGTTTTTTGCAAAGTGCCTACCTGCAGATTTTGGCCTCTAGCTCAGCCGGCACCTAGGGAAACATACCAAACCTGTGCATTTCTGAAAACTAGAGACCTAGGTGAATCCAAGATGGGGTGACTTGTGGGGCTCTGACCAGATTCTGTTACCCGGAATTCTTTGCAAACCTCAAAATTTGGCTAAAAAAAACACATGTACCTCACATTTCTGTGGCAGAAAGTTCTGGAATCTGAGAGGAGCCACAAATTTCCTTCCACCCAGCGTTCCGCCAAGTCTCCCTATAAAAATGATACCTCACTTGTGTGGGTAGGCCTAGCGCCCGTGACAGGAAATGCCCCAAAGCGCAACGTGGACACATCCAATTTTTTGAAAGAAAACAGAGGTGTTTTTTGCAAAGTGCCTACCTGTAGATTTTGGCCTCTAGCTCAGCCGGCACCTAGGGAAACCTACCAAACCTCTGCATTTCTGAAAACTAGAGACCTAGGGGAATCCAAGATGGGTGACTTGTGGGGCTCTGACCAGGTTCTGTTACCCAGAATTCTTTGCAAACCTCAAAATTTGGCTAAAAAAACACATGTTCCTCAAATTTCTGTGGCAGAAAGTTCAGGAATCTGAGAGGAGCCACAAATTTCCTTCCACCCAGCGTTCCCCCAAGTCTCCCGATAAAAATGATACCTCACTTGTGTGGGTAGGCCTAGCGCCTGCGACAGGAAATGCCCCAAAGCGCAACGTGGACACATCCAATTTTTTGGAAGAAAACAGAGGTGTTTTTTGCAAAGTGCCTACCTGTAGATTTTGGCCTCTAGCTCAGCCGGCACCAAGGGAAACCAACCAAACATGTGCATTTCTGAAAACTAGAGACCTAGGTGAATCCAAGATGGGGTGACTTGTGGGGCTCTGACCAGTTTCTGTTACCCGGAATTCTTTGCAAACCTCAAAATTTGGCTAAAAAAACACATGTTCCTCACATTTCTGTGGCAGAAAGTTCAGGAATCTGAGAGGAGCCACAAATGTCCTTCCACCCAGCGTTCCCCCAAGTCTCCCGATAAAAATGATACCTCACTTGTGTGGGTAGGCCTAGCGCCCGCGACAGGAAATGTCCCAAAGCGCAACGTGGACACATCCAATTTTTTGAAAGAAAACAGAGGTGTTTTTTGCAAAGTGCCTACCTGCAGATTTTGGCTTCTAGCTCAGCCGGCACCTAGGGAAACCTACCAAACCTCTGCATTTCTGAAAACTAGAGACCTAGGGGAATCCAAGATGGGTGACTTGTGGGGCTCTGACCAGGTTCTGTTACCCAGAATTCTTTGCAAACCTCAAAATTTGGCTAAAAAAAACACATGTTCCTCACATTTCTGTGGCAGAAAGTTCAGGAATCTGAGAGGAGCCACAAATTTCCTTCCACCCAGCGTTCCCCCAAGTCTCCCGATAAAAATGATACCTCACTTGTGTGGGTAGGCCTAGCGCCCGCGACAGGAAATGCCCCAAAGCGCAACGTGGACACATCCAATTTTTTGAAAGAAAACAGAGGTGTTTTTGCAAAGTGCCTACCTGTAGATTTTGGCCTCTAGCTCAGCCGGCACCTAGGGAAACCTACCAAACCTGTGCATTTCTGAAAACTAGAGACCTAGGGGAATCCAAGATGGGGTGACTTGTGGGGCTCTGACCAGGTTCTGTTACCCAGAATCCTTTGCAAACCTCAAAATGTGGCTAAAAAAACACATGTTCCTCACATTTCTGTGGCACAAAGTTCTGGAACCTGAGAGGAGCCACAGATTTCCTTCCACCCAGCGTTCCCCCAAGTCTCCCGATAAAAATGATACCTCACTTGTGTGGGTAGGCCTAGCGCCCGCGACAGGAAATGCCCCAAAGCGCAAGGTGGACACATCCAATTTTTTGAAAGAAAACAGAGGTGTTTTTTGCAAAGTGCCTACCTGTAGATTTTGGCCTCTAGCTCAGCCGGCACCTAGGGAAACCTACCAAACCTGTGCTTTTCTGAAAACTAGAGACCTAGGGCAATCCAAGATGGGGTGACTTGTGGAGCTCTGACCAGGTTCTGTTACCCAGAATCCTTTGCAAACCTCAAAATTTGGCTAAAAAAACACATGTTCCTCACATTTCTGTGGCAGAAAGTTCAGGAATCTGAGAGGAGCCACAAACTTCCTTCCACCCTGCGTTCCCCCAAGTCTCCCGATAAAAATGATACCTCACTTGTGTGGGTAGGCCTAGCGCCCGCGACAGGAAATGCCCCAAAGCGCAACGTGGACACGTCCAATTTTTTGAAAGAAAACAGAGGTGTGTTTTGCAAAGTGCCTACCTGTAGATTTTGGCCTATAGCTCAGCCGGCACCTAGGGAAACCTACCAAACCTGTGCATTTCAGAAAACTAGAGACCTAGGGGAATCCAAGATGGGGTGACTTGTGGGGCTCTGACCAGGTTCTGTTACCCAGAATCCTTTGCAAACCTCAAAATTTGGCTAAAAAAACACATGTTCCTCACATTTCTGTGGCAGAAAGTTCAGGAATCTGAGAGGAGCCACAAATTTCCTTCCACCCAGCGTTCCCCCAAGTCTCCCGATAAAAATGATACCTCACTTGTGTGGGTAGGCCTAGCGCCTGCGACAGGAAATGCCCCAAAGCGCAACGTGGACACATCCAATTTTTTGGAAGAAAACAGAGGTGTTTTTTGCAGAGTGCCTACCTGTAGATTTTGGCCTCTAGCTCAGCCGGCACCTAGGGAAACCTACCAAACCTGTGCATTTCTGAAAACTAGAGACCTAGGGGAATCCAACATGGGGTGACTTGTGGGGCTCTGACCAGGTTCTGTTACCCGGAATTCTTTGCAAACCTCAAAATTTGGCTAAAAAAACACATGTTCCTCACATTTCTGTGGCAGAAAGTTCTGGAATCTGAGAGGAGCCACAAATTTCCTTCCACCCAGCGTTCCGCCAAGTCTCCCTATAAAAATGATACCTCACTTGTGTGGGTAGGCCTAGCGCCCGCAACAGGAAATGCCCCAACGCACAACGTGGAAACATCCAATTTTTTGAAAGAAAACAGAGGTGTTTTTTGCAAAGTGCCTACCTGTAGATTTTGGCCTCTAGCTCAGCCGGCACCTAGGGAAACCTACCAAACCTGTGCATTTCAGAAAACTAGAGACCTAGGGGAATCCAAGATGGGGTGACTTGTGGGGCTCTGACCAGGTTCTGTTACCCAGAATCCTTTGCAAACCTCAAAATTTGGCTAAAAAAACACATGTTCCTCACATTTCTGTGGCAGAAAGTTCAGGAATCTGAGAGGAGCCACAAATTTCCTTCCACCCAGCGTTCCCCCAAGTCTCCCGATAAAAATGATACCTCACTTGTGTGGGTAGGCCTAGCGCCTGCGACAGGAAATGCCCCAAAGCGCAACGTGGACACATCCAATTTTTTGGAAGAAAACAGAGGTGTTTTTTGCAGAGTGCCTACCTGTAGATTTTGGCCTCTAGCTCAGCCGGCACCTAGGGAAACCTACCAAACCTGTGCATTTCTGAAAACTAGAGACCTAGGGGAATCCAACATGGGGTGACTTGTGGGGCTCTGACCAGGTTCTGTTACCCAGAATCCTTTGCAAACCTCAAGATTCGGCTAAAAAAACACATGTTCCTCACATTTCTGTGGCAGAAAGTTCTGGAATCTGAGAGGAGCCACAAATTTCCTTCCACCCAGAGTTCCCCCAAGTCTCCCGATAAAAATGATACCTCACTTGTGTGGGTAGGCCTAGCGCCCGCGACAGGAAATGCCCCAACGCACAACGTGGACACATCCAATTTTTTGAAAGAAAACAGAGGTGTTTTTTGCAAAGTGCCTACCTGTAGATTTTGGCCTCTAGCTCAGCCGGCACCTAGGGAAACCTACCAAACCTCTGCATTTCTGAAAACTAGGGACCTAGGGGAATCCAATATGGGGTGACTTGTGGGGCTCTGACCAGGTTCGTGTCCCCAGAATCCTTTGCAAACCTTAAAATTTGGCTAAAAAAAACACATGTTCCTCAAATTTCTGTGGCAGAAAGTTCTGGAATCTGAGAGGAGCCACAAATTTCCTTCCACCCAGCGTTTCCCCAAGTCTCCCGATAAAATTGATACCTCACTTGTGTGGGTAGGCCTAGCGCCCGCGACAGGAAATGTCCCAAAGCGCAACGTGGACACATCCAATTTTTTGAAAGAAAACAGAGGTGTTTTTGGCAAAGTGCCTACCTGCAGATTTTGGCCTCTAGCTCAGCCGGCACCTAGGGAAACATACTAAACCTGTGCATTTCTGAAAACTAGAGCCCTAGGTGAATCCAAGATGAGGTGACTTGTGGGGCTCTGACCAGGTTCTGTTACCCGGAATTCTTTGCAAACCTCAAAATTTGGCTAAAAAAACACATGTTCCTCACATTTCTGTGGCAGAAAGTTCTGGAATCTGAGAGGAGCCACAAATTTCCTTCCACCCAGCGTTCCGCCAAGTCTCCCTATAAAAATGATACCTCACTTGTGTGGGTAGGCCTAGCGCCCGTGACAGGAAATGCCCCAAAGCGCAACGTGGACACATCCAATTTTTTGAAAGAAAACAGAGGTGTTTTTTGCAAAGTGCCTACCTGTAGATTTTGGCCTCTAGCTCAGCCGGCACCTAGGGAAACCTACCAAACCTCTGCATTTCTGAAAACTAGAGACCTAGGGGAATCCAAGATGGGTGACTTGTGGGGCTCTGACCAGGTTCTGTTACCCAGAATTCTTTGCATACCTCAAAATTTGGCTAAAAAAAACACATGTTCCTCACATTTCTGTGGCAGAAAGTTCAGGAATCTGAGAGGAGACACAAATTTCCTTCCACCCAGCGTTCCCCCAAGTCTCCTGATAAAAATGCTACCTCACTTGTGTGGGTAGGCCTAGCGCCCGTGACAGGAAATGCCCCAAAGCGCAACGTGGACACATCCAATTTTTTTAAAGAAAACAGAGGTGTTTTTTGCAAAGTGCCTACCTGTAGATTTTGGCCTCTAGCTCAGCCGGCACCTAGGGAAACCTACCAAACCTGTGCATTTCTGAAAACTAGAGACCTAGGGGAATCCAAGATGGGGTGACTTGTGGGGCTCTGACCAGGTTCTGTTACCCAGAATCCTTTGCAAACCTCAAAATGTGGCTAAAAAAACACATGTTCCTCACATTTCTGTGGCATAAAGTTCTGGAACCTGAGAGGAGCTACAGATTTCCTTCCACCCAGCGTTCCCCCAAGTCTCCCGATAAAAATGATACCTCACTTGTGTGGGTAGGCCTAGCGCCCGAGACAGGAAATGCCCCAAAGCGCAAGGTGGACACATCCAATTTTTGAAAGAAAACAGAGGTGTTTTTTGCAAAGTGCCTACCTGTAGATTTTAGCCTCTAGCTCAGCCGGCACCTAGGGAAACCTACCAAACCTGTGCATTTCTGAAAACTAGAGACCTAGGGGAATCCAAGATGGGGTGACTTGTGGGGCTCTGACCAGGTTCTGTTACCCAGAATCCTTTGCAAACCTTAAAATGTGGCTAAAAAAACACATGTTCTTCATATTTCTGTGGCAGAAAGTTCTGGAATCTGAGAGGAGCCACAAATTTCCATCCACCCAGCCATCCCCCAAGTCTCCCGATAAAAATGATACCTCACTTGTGTGGGTAGGCCTAGCGCCCGCGACAGGAAATGCCCCAAAGCGCAACGTGGACACATCCAATTTTTTTAAAGAAAACAGAGGTGTTTTTTGCAAAGTGCCTACCTGTAGATTTTGGCCTCTATCTCAGCCGGCACCTAGGGAAACCTACCAAACCTGTGCATTTCTGAAAACTAGAGACCTAGGGGAATCCAAGATTGGGTGACTTGTGGGGCTCTGACCAGGTTCTGTTACCCAGAATCCTTTGCAAACCTTAAAATGTGGCTAAAAAAACACATGTTCCTCATATTTCTGTGGCAGAAAGTTCTGGAATCTAAGAGGAGCCACAAATTTCCTTCCACCCAGCCTTCCCCCAAGTCTCCCGATAAAAATGATACCTCACTTGTGTGGGTAGGCCTAGCGCCCGCGACAGGAAATGCCCCAAAGCGCAACGTGGACACATCCAATTTTTTTAGAGAAAACAGAGGTGTTTTTTGCAAGCCTACCTGTAGATTTTGGCCTCTAGCTCAGCCGGCACCTAGGGAAACCTACCAAACCTGTGCATTTCTGAAAACTAGAGACCTAGGGGAATCCAAGATGGGGTGACTTGTGGGGCTCTGACCAGGTTCTGTTACCCAGAATCCTTTGCAAACCTCAAAATTTGGCTAAAAAAACACATGTTCCTCAAATTTCTGTGGCAGAAAGTTCAGGAATCTGAGAGGAGCCACAAATTTCCTTCCACCCAGCGTTCCCCCAAGTCTCCCGATGAAAATGATACCTCACTTGTGTGGGTAGGCCTAGCGCCTGCGACAGGAAATGCCCCAAAGCGCAACGTGGACACATCCAATTTTTTGGAAGAAAACAGAGGTGTTTTTTGCAAAGTGCCTACCTGTAGATTTTGGCCTCTAGCTCAGCCGGCACCAAGGGAAACCAACCAAACATGTGCATTTCTGAAAACTAGAGACCTAGGAGAATCCAAGATGGGGTGACTTGTGGGGCTCTGACCAGTTTCTGTTACCCGGAATTCTTTGCAAACCTCAAAATTTGGCTAAAAAAACACATGTTCCTCACATTTCTGTGGCAGAAAGTTCAGGAATCTGAGAGGAGCCACAAATGTCCTTCCACCCAGCGTTCCCCCAAGTCTCCCGATAAAAATGATACCTCACTTGTGTGGGTAGGCCTAGCGCCCGCGACAGGAAATGTCCCAAAGCGCAACGTGGACACATCCAATTTTTTGAAAGAAAACAGAGGTGTTTTTTGCAAAGTGCCTACCTGCAGATTTTGGCCTCTAGCTCAGCCGGCACCTAGGGAAACCTACCAAACCTCTGCATTTCTGAAAACTAGAGACCTAGGGGAATCCAAGATGGGTGACTTGTGGGGCTCTGACCAGGTTCTGTTACCCAGAATTCTTTGCAAACCTCAAAATTTGGCTAAAAAAAACACATGTTCCTCACATTTCTGTGGCAGAAAGTTCAGGAATCTGAGAGGAGCCACAAATATCCTTCCACCCAGCGTTCCCCCAAGTCTCCCGATAAAAATGATACCTCACTTGTGTGGGTAGGCCTAGCGCCCGCGACAGGAAATGCCCCAAAGCGCAACGTGGACACATCCAATTTTTTGAAAGAAAACAGAGGTGTTTTTGCAAAGTGCCTACCTGTAGATTTTGGCCTCTAGCTCAGCCGGCACCTAGGGAAACCTACCAAACCTGTGCATTTCTGAAAACTAGAGACCTAGGGGAATCCAAGATGGGGTGACTTGTGGGGCTCTGACCAGGTTCTGTTACCCAGAATCATTTGCAAACCTCAAAATGTGGCGAAAAAAACACATGTTCCTCACATTTCTGTGGCAGAAAGTTCTGGAACCTGAGAGGAGCCACAGATTTCCTTCCACCCAGCGTTCCCCCAAGTCTCCCGATAAAAATGATACCTCACTTGTGTGGGTAGGCCTAGCGCCCGCGACAGGAAATGCCCCAAAGCGCAAGGTGGACACATCCAATTTTTTGAAAGAAAACAGAGGTGTTTTTTGCAAAGTGCCTACCTGTAGATTTTGGCCTCTAGCTCAGCCAGCACCTAGGGAAACCTACCAAACCTGTGCTTTTCTGAAAACTAGAGACCTAGGGCAATCCAAGATGGGGTGACTTGTGGAGCTCTGACCAGGTTCTGTTACCCAGAATCCTTTGCAAACCTCAAAATGTGGCTAAAAAAACACATGTTCCTCACATTTCTGTGGCAGAAAGTTCTGGAACCTGAGAGGAGCCACAAATTTCCATCCACCCAGCCATCCCCCAAGTCTCCCGATAAAAATGATACCTCACTTGTGTGGGTAGGCCTAGCGCCCGCGACAGGAAATGCCCCAAAGCGCAACGTGGACACATCCAATTTTTTGAAAGAAAACAGAGGTGTTTTTTGCAAAGTGCCTACCTGTAGATTTTGGCCTCTATCTCAGCCGGCACCTAGGGAAACCTACCAAACCTGTGCATTTCTGAAAACTAGAGACCTAGGGGAATCCAAGATTGGGTGACTTGTGGGGCTCTGACCAGGTTCTGTTACCCAGAATCCTTTGCAAACCTTAAAATGTGGCTTAAAAAACACATGTTCCTCATATTTCTGTGGCAGAAAGTTCTGGAATCTAAGAGGAGCCACAAATTTCCTTCCACCCAGCCTTCCCCCAAGTCTCCCGATAAAAATGATACCTCACTTGTGTGGGTAGGCCTAGCGCCCGCGACAGGAAATGCCCCAAAGCGCAACGTGGACACATCCAATTTTTTGAGAGAAAACAGAGGTGTTTTTTGCAAGCCTACCTGTAGATTTTGGCCTCTAGCTCAGCCGGCACCTAGGGAAACCTACCAAACCTGTGCATTTCTGAAAACTAGAGACCTAGGGGAATCCAAGATGGGGTGACTTGTGGGGCTCTGACCAGGTTCTGTTACCCAGAATCCTTTGCAAACCTCAAAATTTGGCTAAAAAAACACATGTTCCTCAAATTTCTGTGGCAGAAAGTTCAGGAATCTGAGAGGAGCCACAAATTTCCTTCCACCCAGCGTTCCCCCAAGTCTCCCGATGAAAATGATACCTCACTTGTGTGGGTAGGCCTAGCGCCTGCGACAGGAAATGCCCCAAAGCGCAACGTGGACACATCCAATTTTTTGGAAGAAAACAGAGGTGTTTTTTGCAAAGTGCCTACCTGTAGATTTTGGCCTCTAGGTCAGCCGGCACCAAGGGAAACCAACCAAACATGTGCATTTCTGAAAACTAGAGACCTAGGTGAATCCAAGATGGGGTGACTTGTGGGGCTCTGACCAGTTTCTGTTACCCGGAATTCTTTGCAAACCTCAAAATTTCGCTAAAAAAACACATGTTCCTCACATTTCTGTGGCAGAAAGTTCAGGAATCTGAGAGGAGCCACAAATGTCCTTCCACCCAGCGTTCCCCCAAGTCTCCCGATAAAAATGATACCTCACTTGTGTGGGTAGGCCTAGCGCCCGCGACAGGAAATGTCCCAAAGCGCAACGTGGACACATCCAATTTTTTGAAAGAAAACAGAGGTGTTTTTTGCAAAGTGCCTACCTGCAGATTTTGGCCTCTAGCTCAGCCGGCACCTAGGGAAACCTACCAAACCTCTGCATTTCTGAAAACTAGAGACCTAGGGGAATCCAAGATGGGTGACTTGTGGGGCTCTGACCAGGTTCTGTTACCCAGAATTCTTTGCAAACCTCAAAAATTGGCTAAAAAAAACACATGTTCCTCACATTTCTGTGGCAGAAAGTTCAGGAATCTGAGAGGAGCCACAAATATCCTTCCACCCAGCGTTCCCCCAAATCTCCCGATAAAAATGATACCTCACTTGTGTGGGTAGGCCTAGCGCCCGCGACAGGAAATGCCCCAAAGCGCAACGTGGACACATCCAATTTTTTGAAAGAAAACAGAGGTGTTTTTGCAAAGTGCCTACCTGTAGATTTTGGCCTCTAGCTCAGCCGGCACCTAGGGAAACCTACCAAACCTGTGCATTTCTGAAAACTAGAGACCTAGGGGAATCCAAGATGGGGTGACTTGTGGGGCTCTGACCAGGTTCTGTTACCCAGAATCGTTTGCAAACCTCAAAATATGGCGAAAAAAACACATGTTCCTCACATTTCTGTGGCAGAAAGTTCTGGAACCTGAGAGGAGCCACAGATTTCCTTCCACCCAGCGTTCCCCCAAGTCTCCCGATAAAAATGATACCTCACTTGTGTGGGTAGGCCTAGCGCCCGCGACAGGAAATGCCCCAAAGCGCAAGGTGGACACATCCAATTTTTTGAAAGAAAACAGAGGTGTTTTTTGCAAAGTGCCTACCTGTAGATTTTGGCCTCTAGCTCAGCCGGCACCTAGGGAAACCTACCAAACCTGTGCTTTTCTGAAAACTAGAGACCTAGGGCAATCCAAGATGGGGTGACTTGTGGAGCTCTGACCAGGTTCTGTTACCCAGAATCCTTTGCAAACCTCAAAATGTGGCTAAAAAAACACATGTTCCTCACATTTCTGTGGCAGAAAGTTCTGGAACCTGAGAGGAGCCACAAATTTCCTTCCACCCAGCGTTCCCCCAAGTCTCCCGATAAAAATGATACCTCACTTGTGTGGGTAGGCCTAGCGCCCGCGACAGGAAATGCCCCAAAGCGCAACGTGGATAAATCCAATTTTTTGAAAGCAGAGGTGTTTTTTGCAAAGTGCCTACCTGTAGATTTTGGCCTCTAGCTCAGCCGGCACCTAGGGAAACCTACCAAACATGTGCATTTCTGAAAACTAGAGACCTAGGGGAATCCAAGATGGGGTGACTTGTGGGGCTCTGACCAGGTTCTGTTACCCAGAATCCTTTGCAAACCTCAAAATTTGGCTAAAAAAACACATGTTCCTCACATTTCTGTGGCAGAAAGTTCAGGAATCTGAGAGGAGCCACAAACTTCCTTCCACCCTGCGTTCCCCCAAGTCTCCCGATAAAAATGATACCTCACTTGTGTGGGTAGGCCTAGCGCCCGCGACAGGAAATGCCCCAAAGCGCAACGTGGACACATCCAATTTTTTTAAAGAAAACAGAGGTGTTTTTTGCAAAGTGCCTACCTGTAGATTTTGGCCTCTAGCTCAGCCGGCACCTAGGGAAACCTACCAAACCTGTGCATTTCAGAAAACTAGAGACCTAGGGGAATCCAAAATGGGGTGACTTGTGGGGCTCTGACCAGGTTCTGTTACCCAGAATCCTTTGCAAACCTCAAAATTTGGCTAAAAAAACACATGTTCCTCACATTTCTGTGGCAGAAAGTTCAGGAATCTGAGAGGAGCCACAAATTTCCTTCCACCCAGCGTTCCCCCAAGTCTCCCGATAAAAATGATACCTCACTTGTGTGGGTAGGCCTAGCGCCTGCGACAGGAAATGCCCCAAAGCGCAACGTGGACACATCCAATTTTTTGGAAGAAAACAGAGGTGTTTTTTGCAGAGTGCCTACCTGTAGATTTTGGCCTCTAGCTCAGCCGGCACCTAGGGAAACCTACCAAACCTGTGCATTTCTGAAAACTAGAGACCTAGGGGAATCCAACATGGGGTGACTTGTGGGGCTCTGACCAGGTTCTGTTACCCAGAATCCTTTGCAAACCTCAAGATTCGGCTAAAAAAACACATGTTCCTCACATTTCTGTGGCAGAAAGTTCTGGAATCTGAGAGGAGCCACAAATTTCCTTCCACCCAGCGTTCCCCCAAGTCTCCCGATAAAAATGATACCTCACTTGTGTGGGTAGGCCTAGCGCCCGCGACAGGAAATGCCCCAAAGCGCAACGTGGACACATCCAATTTTTTGAAAGAAAACAGAGGTGTTTTTTGCAAAGTGCCTACCTGTAGATTTGGGCCTCTAGCTCAGCCGGCACCTAGGGAAACCTACCAAACCTCTGCATTTCTGAAAACTAGGGACCTAGGGGAATCCAATATGGGGTGACTTGTGGGGCTCTGACCAGGTTCGTGTCCCCAGAATCCTTTGCAAACCTTAAAATTTGGCTAAAAAAAACACATGTTCCTCAAATTTCTGTGGCAGAAAGTTCTGGAATCTGAGAGGAGCCACAAATTTCCTTCCACCCAGCGTTTCCCCAAGTCTCCCGATAAAAATGATACCTCACTTGTGTGGGTAGGCCTAGCGCCCGCGACAGGAAATGTCCCAAAGCGCAACGTGGACACATCCAATTTTTTGAAAGAAAACAGAGGTGTTTTTTGCAAAGTGCCTACCTGCAGATTTTGGCCTCTAGCTCAGCCGGCACCTAGGGAAACATACCAAACCTGTGCATTTCTGAAAACTAGAGACCTAGGTGAATCCAAGATGGGGTGACTTGTGGGGCTCTGACCAGGTTCTCTTACCCGGAATTCTTTGCAAACCTCAAAATTTGGCTAAAAAAAACACATGTACCTCACATTTCTGTGGCAGAAAGTTCTAGAATCTGAGAGGAGCCACAAATTTCCTTCCACCCAGCGTTCCGCCAAGTCTCCCTATAAAAATGATACCTCACTTGTGTGGGTAGGCCTAGCGCCCGTGACAGGAAATGCCCCAAAGCGCAACGTGGACACATCCAATTTTTTGAAAGAAAACAGAGGTGTTTTTTGCAAAGTGCCTACCTGTAGATTTTGGCCTCTAGCTCAGCCGGCACCTAGGGAAACCTACCAAACCTCTGCATTTCTGAAAACTAGAGACCTAGGGGAATCCAAGATGGGTGACTTGTGGGGCTCTGACCAGGTTCTGTTACCCAGAATTCTTTGCAAACCTCAAAATTTGGCTAAAAAAACACTTGTTCCTCAAATTTCTGTGGCAGAAAGTTCAGGAATCTGAGAGGAGCCACAAATTTCCTTCCACCCAGCGTTCCCCCAAGTCTCCCGATAAAAATGATACCTCACTTGTGTGGGTAGGCCTAGCGCCTGCGACAGGAAATGCCCCAAAGCGCAACGTGGACACATCCAATTTTTTGGAAGAAAACAGAGGTGTTTTTTGCAAAGTGCCTACCTGTAGATTTTGGCCTCTAGCTCAGCCGGCACCAAGGGAAACCAACCAAAGATGTGCATTTCTGAAAACTAGAGACCTAGGTGAATCCAAGATGGGGTGACTTGTGGGGCTCTGACCAGTTTCTGTTACCTGGAATTCTTTGCAAACCTCAAAATTTGGCTAAAAAAACACATGTTCCTCACATTTCTGTGGCAGAAAGTTCAGGAATCTGAGAGGAGCCACAAATGTCCTTCCACCCAGCGTTCCCCCAAGTCTCCCGATAAAAATGATACCTCACTTGTGTGGGTAGGCCTAGCGCCCGTGACAGGAAATGCCCCAAAGCGCAACGTGGACACATCCAATTTTTTGAAAGAAAACAGAGGTGTTTTTTGCAAAGTGCCTACCTGTAGATTTTGGCCTCTAGCTCAGCCGGCACCTAGGGAAACCTACCAAACCTCTGCATTTCTGAAAACTAGAGACCTAGGGGAATCCAAGATGGGTGACTTGTGGGGCTCTGACCAGGTTCTGTTACCCAGAATTCTTTGCATACCTCAAAATTTGGCTAAAAAAAACACATGTTCCTCACATTTCTGTGGCAGAAAGTTCAGGAATCTGAGAGGAGCCACAAATTTCCTTCCACCCAGCGTTCCCCCAAGTCTCCTGATAAAAATGCTACCTCACTTGTGTGGGTAGGCCTAGCGCCCGTGACAGGAAATGCCCCAAAGCGCAACGTGGACACATCCAATTTTTTTAAAGAAAACAGAGGTGTTTTTTGCAAAGTGCCTACCTGTAGATTTTGGCCTCTAGCTCAGCCGGCACCTAGGGAAACCTACCAAACCTGTGCATTTCTGAAAACTAGAGACCTAGGGGAATCCAAGATGGGGTGACTTGTGGGGCTCTGACCAGGTTCTGTTACCCAGAATCCTTTGCAAACCTCAAAATGTGGCTAAAAAAACACATGTTCCTCACATTTCTGTGGCATAAAGTTCTGGAACCTGAGAGGAGCTACAGATTTCCTTCCACCCAGCGTTCCCCCAAGTCTCCCGATAAAAATGATACCTCACTTGTGTGGGTAGGCCTAGCGCCCGAGACAGGAAATGCCCCAAAGCGCAAGGTGGACACATCCAATTTTTGAAAGAAAACAGAGGTGTTTTTTGCAAAGTGCCTTCCTGTAGATTTTAGCCTCTAGCTCAGCCGGCACCTAGGGAAACCTACCAAACCTGTGCATTTCTGAAAACTAGAGACCTAGGGGAATCCAAGATGGGGTGACTTGTGGGGCTCTGACCAGGTTCTGTTACCCAGAATCCTTTGCAAACCTTAAAATGTGGCTAAAAAAACACATGTTCTTCATATTTCTGTGGCAGAAAGTTCTGGAATCTGAGAGGAGCCACAAATTTCCATCCACCCAGCCATCCCCCAAGTCTCCCGATAAAAATGATACCTCACTTGTGTGGGTAGGCCTAGCGCCCGCGACAGGAAATGCCCCAAAGCGCAACGTGGACACATCCAATTTTTTGAAAGAAAACAGAGGTGTTTTTTGCAAAGTGCCTACCTGTAGATTTTGGCCTCTATCTCAGCCGGCACCTAGGGAAACCTACCAAACCTGTGCATTTCTGAAAACTAGAGACCTAGGGGAATCCAAGATTGGGTGACTTGTGGGGCTCTGACCAGGTTCTGTTACCCAGAATCCTTTGCAAACCTTAAAATGTGGCTAAAAAAACACATGTTCCTCATATTTCTGTGGCAGAAAGTTCTGGAATCTAAGAGGAGCCACAAATTTCCTTCCACCCAGCCTTCCCCCAAGTCTCCCGATAAAAATGATACCTCACTTGTGTGGGTAGGCCTAGCGCCCGCGACAGGAAATGCCCCAAAGCGCAACGTGGACACATCCAATTTTTTTAGAGAAAACAGAGGTGTTTTTTGCAAGCCTACCTGTAGATTTTGGCCTCTAGCTCAGCCGGCACCTAGGGAAACCTACCAAACCTGTGCATTTCTGAAAACTAGAGACCTAGGGGAATCCAAGATGGGGTGACTTGTGGGGCTCTGACCAGGTTCTGTTACCCAGAATCCTTTGCAAACCTCAAAATTTGGCTAAAAAAACACATGTTCCTCAAATTTCTGTGGCAGAAAGTTCAGGAATCTGAGAGGAGCCACAAATTTCCTTCCACCCAGCGTTCCCCCAAGTCTCCCGATGAAAATGATACCTCACTTGTGTGGGTAGGCCTAGCGCCTGCGACAGGAAATGCCCCAAAGCGCAACGTGGACACATCCAATTTTTTGGAAGAAAACAGAGGTGTTTTTTGCAAAGTGCCTACCTGTAGATTTTGGCCTCTAGCTCAGCCGGCACCAAGGGAAACCAACCAAACATGTGCATTTCTGAAAACTAGAGACCTAGGAGAATCCAAGATGGGGTGACTTGTGGGGCTCTGACCAGTTTCTGTTACCCGGAATTCTTTGCAAACCTCAAAATTTGGCTAAAAAAACACATGTTCCTCACATTTCTGTGGCAGAAAGTTCAGGAATCTGAGAGGAGCCACAAATGTCCTTCCACCCAGCGTTCCCCCAAGTCTCCCGATAAAAATGATACCTCACTTGTGTGGGTAGGCCTAGCGCCCGCGACAGGAAATGTCCCAAAGCGCAACGTGGACACATCCAATTTTTTGAAAGAAAACAGAGGTGTTTTTTGCAAAGTGCCTACCTGCAGATTTTGGCCTCTAGCTCAGCCGGCACCTAGGGAAACCTACCAAACCTCTGCATTTCTGAAAACTAGAGACCTAGGGGAATCCAAGATGGGTGACTTGTGGGGCTCTGACCAGGTTCTGTTACCCAGAATTCTTTGCAAACCTCAAAATTTGGCTAAAAAAAACACATGTTCCTCTCATTTCTGTGGCAGAAAGTTCAGGAATCTGAGAGGAGCCACAAATATCCTTCCACCCAGCGTTCCCCCAAGTCTCCCGATAAAAATGATACCTCACTTGTGTGGGTAGGCCTAGCGCCCGCGACAGGAAATGCCCCAAAGCGCAACGTGGACACATCCAATTTTTTGAAAGAAAACAGAGGTGTTTTTGCAAAGTGCCTACCTGTAGATTTTGGCCTCTAGCTCAGCCGGCACCTAGGGAAACCTACCAAACCTGTGCATTTCTGAAAACTAGAGACCTAGGGGAATCCAAGATGGGGTGACTTGTGGGGCTCTGACCAGGTTCTGTTACCCAGAATCGTTTGCAAACCTCAAAATGTGGCGAAAAAAACACATGTTCCTCACATTTCTGTGGCAGAAAGTTCTGGAACCTGAGAGGAGCCACAGATTTCCTTCCACCCAGCGTTCCCCCAAGTCTCCCGATAAAAATGATACCTCACTTGTGTGGGTAGGCCTAGCGCCCGCGACAGGAAATGCCCCAAAGCGCAAGGTGGACACATCCAATTTTTTGAAAGAAAACAGAGGTGTTTTTTGCAAAGTGCCTACCTGTAGATTTTGGCCTCTAGCTCAGCCAGCACCTAGGGAAACCTACCAAACCTGTGCTTTTCTGAAAACTAGAGACCTAGGGCAATCCAAGATGGGGTGACTTGTGGAGCTCTGACCAGGTTCTGTTACCCAGAATCCTTTGCAAACCTCAAAATGTGGCTAAAAAAACACATGTTCCTCACATTTCTGTGGCAGAAAGTTCTGGAACCTGAGAGGAGCCACAAATTTCCATCCACCCAGCCATCCCCCAAGTCTCCCGATAAAAATGATACCTCACTTGTGTGGGTAGGCCTAGCGCCCGCGACAGGAAATGCCCCAAAGCGCAACGTGGACACATCCAATTTTTTGAAAGAAAACAGAGGTGTTTTTTGCAAAGTGCCTACCTGTAGATTTTGGCCTCTATCTCAGCCGGCACCTAGGGAAACCTACCAAACCTGTGCATTTCTGAAAACTAGAGACCTAGGGGAATCCAAGATTGGGTGACTTGTGGGGCTCTGACCAGGTTCTGTTACCCAGAATCCTTTGCAAACCTTAAAATGTGGCTTAAAAAACACATGTTCCTCATATTTCTGTGGCAGAAAGTTCTGGAATCTAAGAGGAGCCACAAATTTCCTTCCACCCAGCCTTCCCCCAAGTCTCCCGATAAAAATGATACCTCACTTGTGTGGGTAGGCCTAGCGCCCGCGACAGGAAATGCCCCAAAGCGCAACGTGGACACATCCAATTTTTTGAGAGAAAACAGAGGTGTTTTTTGCAAGCCTACCTGTAGATTTTGGCCTCTAGCTCAGCCGGCACCTAGGGAAACCTACCAAACCTGTGCATTTCTGAAAACTAGAGACCTAGGGGAATCCAAGATGGGGTGACTTGTGGGGCTCTGACCAGGTTCTGTTACCCAGAATCCTTTGCAAACCTCAAAATTTGGCTAAAAAAACACATGTTCCTCAAATTTCTGTGGCAGAAAGTTCAGGAATCTGAGAGGAGCCACAAATTTCCTTCCACCCAGCGTTCCCCCAAGTCTCCCGATGAAAATGATACCTCACTTGTGTGGGTAGGCCTAGCGCCTGCGACAGGAAATGCCCCAAAGCGCAACGTGGACACATCCAATTTTTTGGAAGAAAACAGAGGTGTTTTTTGCAAAGTGCCTACCTGTAGATTTTGGCCTCTAGGTCAGCCGGCACCAAGGGAAACCAACCAAACATGTGCATTTCTGAAAACTAGAGACCTAGGTGAATCCAAGATGGGGTGACTTGTGGGGCTCTGACCAGTTTCTGTTACCCGGAATTCTTTGCAAACCTCAAAATTTCGCTAAAAAAACACATGTTCCTCACATTTCTGTGGCAGAAAGTTCAGGAATCTGAGAGGAGCCACAAATGTCCTTCCACCCAGCGTTCCCCCAAGTCTCCCGATAAAAATGATACCTCACTTGTGTGGGTAGGCCTAGCGCCCGCGACAGGAAATGTCCCAAAGCGCAACGTGGACACATCCAATTTTTTGAAAGAAAACAGAGGTGTTTTTTGCAAAGTGCCTACCTGCAGATTTTGGCCTCTAGCTCAGCCGGCACCTAGGGAAACCTACCAAACCTCTGCATTTCTGAAAACTAGAGACCTAGGGGAATCCAAGATGGGTGACTTGTGGGGCTCTGACCAGGTTCTGTTACCCAGAATTCTTTGCAAACCTCAAAAATTGGCTAAAAAAAACACATGTTCCTCACATTTCTGTGGCAGAAAGTTCAGGAATCTGAGAGGAGCCACAAATATCCTTCCACCCAGCGTTCCCCCAAATCTCCCGATAAAAATGATACCTCACTTGTGTGGGTAGGCCTAGCGCCCGCGACAGGAAATGCCCCAAAGCGCAACGTGGACACATCCAATTTTTTGAAAGAAAACAGAGGTGTTTTTGCAAAGTGCCTACCTGTAGATTTTGGCCTCTAGCTCAGCCGGCACCTAGGGAAACCTACCAAACCTGTGCATTTCTGAAAACTAGAGACCTAGGGGAATCCAAGATGGGGTGACTTGTGGGGCTCTGACCAGGTTCTGTTACCCAGAATCGTTTGCAAACCTCAAAATATGGCGAAAAAAACACATGTTCCTCACATTTCTGTGGCAGAAAGTTCTGGAACCTGAGAGGAGCCACAGATTTCCTTCCACCCAGCGTTCCCCCAAGTCTCCCGATAAAAATGATACCTCACTTGTGTGGGTAGGCCTAGCGCCCGCGACAGGAAATGCCCCAAAGCGCAAGGTGGACACATCCAATTTTTTGAAAGAAAACAGAGGTGTTTTTTGCAAAGTGCCTACCTGTAGATTTTGGCCTCTAGCTCAGCCGGCACCTAGGGAAACCTACCAAACCTGTGCTTTTCTGAAAACTAGAGACCTAGGGCAATCCAAGATGGGGTGACTTGTGGAGCTCTGACCAGGTTCTGTTACCCAGAATCCTTTGCAAACCTCAAAATGTGGCTAAAAAAACACATGTTCCTCACATTTCTGTGGCAGAAAGTTCTGGAACCTGAGAGGAGCCACAAATTTCCTTCCACCCAGCGTTCCCCCAAGTCTCCCGATAAAAATGATACCTCACTTGTGTGGGTAGGCCTAGCGCCCGCGACAGGAAATGCCCCAAAGCGCAACGTGGATAAATCCAATTTTTTGAAAGCAGAGGTGTTTTTTGCAAAGTGCCTACCTGTAGATTTTGGCCTCTAGCTCAGCCGGCACCTAGGGAAACCTACCAAACATGTGCATTTCTGAAAACTAGAGACCTAGGGGAATCCAAGATGGGGTGACTTGTGGGGCTCTGACCAGGTTCTGTTACCCAGAATCCTTTGCAAACCTCAAAATTTGGCTAAAAAAACACATGTTCCTCACATTTCTGTGGCAGAAAGTTCAGGAATCTGAGAGGAGCCACAAACTTCCTTCCACCCTGCGTTCCCCCAAGTCTCCCGATAAAAATGATACCTCACTTGTGTGGGTAGGCCTAGCGCCCGCGACAGGAAATGCCCCAAAGCGCAACGTGGACACATCCAATTTTTTTAAAGAAAACAGAGGTGTTTTTTGCAAAGTGCCTACCTGTAGATTTTGGCCTCTAGCTCAGCCGGCACCTAGGGAAACCTACCAAACCTGTGCATTTCAGAAAACTAGAGACCTAGGGGAATCCAAAATGGGGTGACTTGTGGGGCTCTGACCAGGTTCTGTTACCCAGAATCCTTTGCAAACCTCAAAATTTGGCTAAAAAAACACATGTTCCTCACATTTCTGTGGCAGAAAGTTCAGGAATCTGAGAGGAGCCACAAATTTTCTTCCACCCAGCGTTCCCCCAAGTCTCCCGATGAAAATGATACCTCACTTGTGTGGGTAGGCCTAGCGCCTGCGACAGGAAATGCCCCAAAGCGCAACGTGGACACATCCAATTTTTTGGAAGAAAACAGAGGTGTTTTTTGCAAAGTGCCTACCTGTAGATTTTGGCCTCTAGGTCAGCCGGCACCAAGGGAAACCAACCAAACATGTGCATTTCTGAAAACTAGAGACCTAGGTGAATCCAAGATGGGGTGACTTGTGGGGCTCTGACCAGTTTCTGTTACCCGGAATTCTTTGCAAACCTCAAAATTTCGCTAAAAAAACACATGTTCCTCACATTTCTGTGGCAGAAAGTTCAGGAATCTGAGAGGAGCCACAAATGTCCTTCCACCCAGCGTTCCCCCAAGTCTCCCGATAAAAATGATACCTCACTTGTGTGGGTAGGCCTAGCGCCCGCGACAGGAAATGTCCCAAAGCGCAACGTGGACACATCCAATTTTTTGAAAGAAAACAGAGGTGTTTTTTGCAAAGTGCCTACCTGCAGATTTTGGCCTCTAGCTCAGCCGGCACCTAGGGAAACCTACCAAACCTCTGCATTTCTGAAAACTAGAGACCTAGGGGAATCCAAGATGGGTGACTTGTGGGGCTCTGACCAGGTTCTGTTACCCAGAATTCTTTGCAAACCTCAAAAATTGGCTAAAAAAAACACATGTTCCTCACATTTCTGTGGCAGAAAGTTCAGGAATCTGAGAGGAGCCACAAATATCCTTCCACCCAGCGTTCCCCCAAATCTCCCGATAAAAATGATACCTCACTTGTGTGGGTAGGCCTAGCGCCCGCGACAGGAAATGCCCCAAAGCGCAACGTGGACACATCCAATTTTTTGAAAGAAAACAGAGGTGTTTTTGCAAAGTGCCTACCTGTAGATTTTGGCCTCTAGCTCAGCCGGCACCTAGGGAAACCTACCAAACCTGTGCATTTCTGAAAACTAGAGACCTAGGGGAATCCAAGATGGGGTGACTTGTGGGGCTCTGACCAGGTTCTGTTACCCAGAATCGTTTGCAAACCTCAAAATATGGCGAAAAAAACACATGTTCCTCACATTTCTGTGGCAGAAAGTTCTGGAACCTGAGAGGAGCCACAGATTTCCTTCCACCCAGCGTTCCCCCAAGTCTCCCGATAAAAATGATACCTCACTTGTGTGGGTAGGCCTAGCGCCCGCGACAGGAAATGCCCCAAAGCGCAAGGTGGACACATCCAATTTTTTGAAAGAAAACAGAGGTGTTTTTTGCAAAGTGCCTACCTGTAGATTTTGGCCTCTAGCTCAGCCGGCACCTAGGGAAACCTACCAAACCTGTGCTTTTCTGAAAACTAGAGACCTAGGGCAATCCAAGATGGGGTGACTTGTGGAGCTCTGACCAGGTTCTGTTACCCAGAATCCTTTGCAAACCTCAAAATGTGGCTAAAAAAACACATGTTCCTCACATTTCTGTGGCAGAAAGTTCTGGAACCTGAGAGGAGCCACAAATTTCCTTCCACCCAGCGTTCCCCCAAGTCTCCCGATAAAAATGATACCTCACTTGTGTGGGTAGGCCTAGCGCCCGCGACAGGAAATGCCCCAAAGCGCAACGTGGATAAATCCAATTTTTTGAAAGCAGAGGTGTTTTTTGCAAAGTGCCTACCTGTAGATTTTGGCCTCTAGCTCAGCCGGCACCTAGGGAAACCTACCAAACATGTGCATTTCTGAAAACTAGAGACCTAGGGGAATCCAAGATGGGGTGACTTGTGGGGCTCTGACCAGGTTCTGTTACCCAGAATCCTTTGCAAACCTCAAAATTTGGCTAAAAAAACACATGTTCCTCACATTTCTGTGGCAGAAAGTTCAGGAATCTGAGAGGAGCCACAAACTTCCTTCCACCCTGCGTTCCCCCAAGTCTCCCGATAAAAATGATACCTCACTTGTGTGGGTAGGCCTAGCGCCCGCGACAGGAAATGCCCCAAAGCGCAACGTGGACACATCCAATTTTTTGAAAGAAAACAGAGGTGTTTTTTGCAAAGTGCCTACCTGTAGATTTTGGCCTCTAGCTCAGCCGGCACCTAGGGAAACCTACCAAACCTGTGCATTTCAGAAAACTAGAGACCTAGGGGAATCCAAAATGGGGTGACTTGTGGGGCTCTGACCAGGTTCTGTTACCCAGAATCCTTTGCAAACCTCAAAATTTGGCTAAAAAAACACATGTTCCTCACATTTCTGTGGCAGAAAGTTCAGGAATCTGAGAGGAGCCACAAATTTCCTTCCACCCAGCGTTCCCCCAAGTCTCCCGATAAAAATGATACCTCACTTGTGTGGGTAGGCCTAGCGCCTGCGACAGGAAATGCCCCAAAGCGCAACGTGGACACATCCAATTTTTTGGAAGAAAACAGAGGTGTTTTTTGCAGAGTGCCTACCTGTAGATTTTGGCCTCTAGCTCAGCCGGCACCTAGGGAAACCTACCAAACCTGTGCATTTCTGAAAACTAGAGACCTAGGGGAATCCAACATGGGGTGACTTGTGGGGCTCTGACCAGGTTCTGTTACCCAGAATCCTTTGCAAACCTCAAGATTCGGCTAAAAAAACACATGTTCCTCACATTTCTGTGGCAGAAAGTTCTGGAATCTGAGAGGAGCCACAAATTTCCTTCCACCCAGCGTTCCCCCAAGTCTCCCGATAAAAATGATACCTCACTTGTGTGGGTAGGCCTAGCGCCCGCGACAGGAAATGCCCCAAAGCGCAACGTGGACACATCCAATTTTTTGAAAGAAAACAGAGGTGTTTTTTGCAAAGTGCCTACCTGTAGATTTGGGCCTCTAGCTCAGCCGGCACCTAGGGAAACCTACCAAACCTCTGCATTTCTGAAAACTAGGGACCTAGGGGAATCCAATATGGGGTGACTTGTGGGGCTCTGACCAGGTTCGTGTCCCCAGAATCCTTTGCAAACCTTAAAATTTGGCTAAAAAAAACACATGTTCCTCAAATTTCTGTGGCAGAAAGTTCTGGAATCTGAGAGGAGCCACAAATTTCCTTCCACCCAGCGTTTCCCCAAGTCTCCCGATAAAAATGATACCTCACTTGTGTGGGTAGGCCTAGCGCCCGCGACAGGAAATGTCCCAAAGCGCAACGTGGACACATCCAATTTTTTGAAAGAAAACAGAGGTGTTTTTTGCAAAGTGCCTACCTGCAGATTTTGGCCTCTAGCTCAGCCGGCACCTAGGGAAACATACCAAACCTGTGCATTTCTGAAAACTAGAGACCTAGGTGAATCCAAGATGGGGTGACTTGTGGGGCTCTGACCAGGTTCTCTTACCCGGAATTCTTTGCAAACCTCAAAATTTGGCTAAAAAAAACACATGTACCTCACATTTCTGTGGCAGAAAGTTCTAGAATCTGAGAGGAGCCACAAATTTCCTTCCACCCAGCGTTCCGCCAAGTCTCCCTATAAAAATGATACCTCACTTGTGTGGGTAGGCCTAGCGCCCGTGACAGGAAATGCCCCAAAGCGCAACGTGGACACATCCAATTTTTTGAAAGAAAACAGAGGTGTTTTTTGCAAAGTGCCTACCTGTAGATTTTGGCCTCTAGCTCAGCCGGCACCTAGGGAAACCTACCAAACCTCTGCATTTCTGAAAACTAGAGACCTAGGGGAATCCAAGATGGGTGACTTGTGGGGCTCTGACCAGGTTCTGTTACCCAGAATTCTTTGCAAACCTCAAAATTTGGCTAAAAAAACACTTGTTCCTCAAATTTCTGTGGCAGAAAGTTCAGGAATCTGAGAGGAGCCACAAATTTCCTTCCACCCAGCGTTCCCCCAAATCTCCCGATAAAAATGATACCTCACTTGTGTGGGTAGGCCTAGCGCCTGCGACAGGAAATGCCCCAAAGCGCAACGTGGACACATCCAATTTTTTGGAAGAAAACAGAGGTGTTTTTTGCAAAGTGCCTACCTGTAGATTTTGGCCTCTAGCTCAGCCGGCACCAAGGGAAACCAACCAAAGATGTGCATTTCTGAAAACTAGAGACCTAGGTGAATCCAAGATGGGGTGACTTGTGGGGCTCTGACCAGTTTCTGTTACCCGGAATTCTTTGCAAACCTCAAAATTTGGCTAAAAAAACACATGTTCCTCACATTTCTGTGGCAGAAAGTTCAGGAATCTGAGAGGAGCCACAAATGTCCTTCCACCCAGCGTTCCCCCAAGTCTCCCGATAAAAATGATACCTCACTTGTGTGGGTAGGCCTAGCGCCCGCGACAGGAAATGTCCCAAAGCGCAACGTGGACACATCCAATTTTTTGAAAGAAAACAGAGGTGTTTTTTGCAAAGTGCCTACCTGCAGATTTTGGCCTCTAGCTCAGCCGGCACCTAGGGAAACCTACCAAACCTCTGCATTTCTGAAAACTAGAGACCTAGGGGAATCCAAGATGGGTGACTTGTGGGGCTCTGACCAGGTTCTGTTACCCAGAATTCTTTGCAAACCTCAAAATTTGGCTAAAAAAACCAAATGTTCCTCACATTTCTGTGGCAGAAAGTTCAGGAATCTGAGAGGAGCCACAAATTTCCTTCCACCCAGCGTTCCCCCAAGTCTCCCGATAAAAATGATACCTCACTTGTGTGGGTAGGCCTAGCGCCCGCGACAGGAAATGCCCCAAAGCGCAACGTGGACACATCCAATTTTTTGAAAGAAAACAGAGGTGTTTTTGCAAAGTGCCTACCTGTAGATTTTGGCCTCTAGCTCAGCCGGCACCTAGGGAAACCTACCAAACCTGTGCATTTCTGAAAACTAGAGACCTAGGGGAATCCAAGATGGGGTGACTTGTGGGCTCTGACCAGGTTCTGTTACCCAGAATCCTTTGCAAACCTCAAAATGTGGCTAAAAAAACACATGTTCCTCACATTTCTGTGGCAGAAAGTTCTGGAACCTGAGAGGAGCCACAGATTTCCTTCCACCTAGCGTTCCCCCAAGTCTCCCGATAAAAATGATACCTCACTTGTGTGGGTAGGCCTAGCGCCCGCGACAGGAAATGCCCCAAAGCGCAACGTGGACACGTCCAATTTTTTGAAAGAAAACAGAGGTGTTTTTTGCAAAGTGCCTACCTGCAGATTTTGGCCTCTAGCTCAGCCGGCACCTAGGGAAACCTACCAAACCTCTGCATTTCTGAAAACTAGAGACCTAGGGGAATCCAAGATGGGTGACTTGTGGGGCTCTGACCAGGTTCTGTTACCCAGAATCCTTTGCAAACCTCAAGATTCGGCTAAAAAAACACATGTTCCTCACATTTCTGTGGCAGAAAGTTCAGGAATCTGAGAGGAGCCACAAATTTCCTTCCACCCAGCGTTCCCCCAAGTCTCCCGATAAAAATGATACCTCACTTGTGTGGGTAGGCCTAGCGCCTGCGACAGGAAATGCCCCAAAGCGCAACGTGGACACATCCAATTTTTTGGAAGAAAACAGAGGTGTTTTTTGCAGAGTGCCTACCTGTAGATTTTGGCCTCTAGCTCAGCCGGCACCTAACGAAACCTACCAAACCTGTGCATTTCTGAAAACTAGAGACCTAGGGGAATCTAACATGGGGTGACTTGTGGGGCTCTGACCAGGTTCTGTTACCCAGAATCCTTTGCAAACCTCAAGATTCGGCTAAAAAAACACATGTTCCTCACATTTCTGTGGCAGAAAGTTCTGGAATCTGAGAGGAGCCACAAATTTCCTTCCACCCAGCGTTCCCCCAAGTCTCCCGATAAAAATGATACCTCACTTGTGTGGGTAGGCCTAGCGCCCGCGACAGGAAATGCCCCAAAGCGCAACGTGGACACATCCAATTTTTTGAAAGAAAACAGAGGTGTTTTTTGCAAAGTGCCTACCTGTAGATTTTGGCCTCTAGCTCAGCCGGCACCCAGGGAAACCTACCAAACCTCTGCATTTCTGAAAACTAGGGACCTAGGGGAATCCAATATGGGGTGACTTGTGGGGCTCTGACCAGGTTCGTGTCCCCAGAATCCTTTGCAAACCTTAAAATTTGGCTAAAAAAAACACATGTTCCTCAAATTTCTGTGGCAGAAAGTTCTGGAATCTGAGAGGAGCCACAAATTTCCTTCCACCCAGCGTTTCCCCAAGTCTCCCGATAAAATTGATACCTCACTTGTGTGGGTAGGCCTAGCGCCCGCGACAGGAAATGTCCCAAAGCGCAACGTGGACACATCCAATTTTTTGAAAGAAAACAGAGGTGTTTTTTGCAAAGTGCCTACCTGCAGATTTTGGCCTCTAGCTCAGCCGGCACCTAGGGAAACATACCAAACCTGTGCATTTCTGAAAACTAGAGCCCTAGGTGAATCCAAGATGAGGTGACTTGTGGGGCTCTGACCAGGTTCCGTTACCCGGAATTCTTTGCAAACCTCAAAATTTGGCTAAAAAAACACATGTTCCTCACATTTCTGTGGCAGAAAGTTCTGGAATCTGAGAGGAGCCACAAATTTCCTTCCACCCAGCGTTCCGCCAAGTCTCTCTATAAAAATGATACCTCACTTGTGTGGGTAGGCCTAGCGCCCGTGACAGGAAATGCCCCAAGATGGGGTGACTTGTGGGGCTCTGACCAGGTTCTGTTACCCAGAATCCTTTGCAAACCTCAAAATTTGGCTAAAAAAACACATGTTCCTCACATTTCTGTGGCAGAAAGTTCAGGAATCTGAGAGGAGCCACAAATTTCCTTCCACCCAGCGTTCCCCCAAGTCTCCCGATGAAAATGATACCTCACTTGTGTGGGTAGGCCTAGCGCCTGCGACAGGAAATGCCCCAAAGCGCAACGTGGACACATCCAATTTTTTTAAAGAAAACAGAGGTGTTTTTTGCAAAGTGCCTACCTGTAGATTTTGGCCTCTAGCTCAGCCGGCACCTAGGGAAACCTACCAAACATGTGCATTTCTGAAAACTAGAGACCTAGGGGAATCCAAGATGGGGTGACTTGTGGGGCTCTGACCAGGTTCTGTTACCCAGAATCCTTTGCAAACCTCAAAATTTGGCTAAAAAAACACATGTTCCTCACATTTCTGTGGCAGAAAGTTCAGGAATCTGAGAGGAGCGACAAACTTCCTTCCACCCTGCGTTCCCCCAAGTCTCCCGATAAAAATGATACCTCACTTGTGTGGGTAGGCCTAGCGCCCGCGACAGGAAATGCCCCAAAGTGCAACGTGGACACATCCAATTTTTTTAAAGAAAACAGAGGTGTTTTTTGCAAAGTGCCTACCTGTAGATTTTGGCCTCTAGCTCAGCCGGCACCTAGGGAAACCTACCAAACCTGTGCATTTCAGAAAACTAGAGACCTAGGGGAATCCAAGATGGGGTGACTTGTGGGGCTCTGACCAGGTTCTGTTACCCAGAATCCTTTGCAAACCTCAAAATTTGGCTAAAAAAACACATGTTCCTCAAATTTCTGTGGCAGAAAGTTCAGGAATCTGAGAGGAGCCACAAATTTCCTTCCACCCAGCGTTCCCCCAAGTCTCCCGATGAAAATGATACCTCACTTGTGTGGGTAGGCCTAGCGCCTGCGACAGGAAATGCCCCAAAGCGCAACGTGGACACATCCAATTTTTTGAAAGAAAACAGAGGTGTTTTTTGCAAAGTGCCTACCTGTAGATTTTGGCCTCTAGCTCAGCCGGCACCTAGGGAAACCTACCAAACATGTGCATTTCTGAAAACTAGAGACCTAGGGGAATCCAAGATGGGGTGACTTGTGGGGCTCTGACCAGGTTCTGTTACCCAGAATCCTTTGCAAACCTCAAAATTTGGCTAAAAAAACACATGTTCCTCACATTTCTGTGGCAGAAAGTTCAGGAATCTGAGAGGAGCGACAAACTTCCTTCCACCCTGCGTTCCCCCAAGTCTCCCGATAAAAATGATACCTCACTTGTGTGGGTAGGCCTAGCGCCCGCGACAGGAAATGCCCCAAAGTGCAACGTGGACACATCCAATTTTTTTAAAGAAAACAGAGGTGTTTTTTGCAAAGTGCCTACCTGTAGATTTTGGCCTCTAGCTCAGCCGGCACCTAGGGAAACCTACCAAACCTGTGCATTTCAGAAAACTAGAGACCTAGGGGAATCCAAGATGGGGTGACTTGTGGGGCTCTGACCAGGTTCTGTTACCCAGAATCCTTTGCAAACCTCAAAATTTGGCTAAAAAAACACATGTTCCTCACATTTCTGTGGCAGAAAGTTCAGGAATCTGAGAGGAGCCACAAATTTCCTTCCACCCAGCGTTCCCCCAAGTCTCCCGATAAAAATGATACCTCACTTGTGTGGGTAGGCCTAGCGCCTGCGACAGGAAATGCCCCAAAGCGCAACGTGGACACATCCAATTTTTTGGAAGAAAACAGAGGTGTTTTTTGCAGAGTGCCTACCTGTAGATTTTGGCCTCTAGCTCAGCCGGCACCTAGGGAAACCTACCAAACCTGTGCATTTCTGAAAACTAGAGACCTAGGGGAATCCAACATGGGGTGACTTGTGGGGCTCTGACCAGGTTCTGTTACCCAGAATCCTTTGCAAACCTCAAGATTCGGCTAAAAAAACACATGTTCCTCACATTTCTGTGGCAGAAAGTTCTGGAATCTGAGAGGAGCCACAAATTTCCTTCCACCCAGCGTTCCCCCAAGTCTCCCGATAAAAATGATACCTCACTTGTGTGGGTAGGCCTAGCGCCCGCGACAGGAAATGCCCCAAAGCGGAACGTGGACACATCCAATTTTTTGAAAGAAAACAGAGGTGTTTTTTGCAAAGTTCCTACCTGTCTATTTTGGCCTCTAGCTCAGCCGGCACCTAGGGAAACCTACCAAACCTCTGCATTTCTGAAAACTAGGGACCTAGGGGAATCCAATATGGGGTGACTTGTGGGGCTCTGACCAGGTTCGTGTCCCCAGAATCCTTTGCAAACCTTAAAATTTGGCTAAAAAAAACACATGTTCCTCAAATTTCTGTGGCAGAAAGTTCTGGAATCTGAGAGGAGCCACAAATTTCCTTCCACCCAGCGTTTCCCCAAGTCTCCCGATAAAATTGATACCTCACTTGTGTGGGTAGGCCTAGTGCCCGCGACAGGAAATGTCCCAAAGCGCAACGTGGACACATCCAATTTTTTGAAAGAAAACAGAGGTGTTTTTTGCAAAGTGCCTACCTGCAGATTTTGGCCTCTAGCTCAGCCGGCATCTAGGGAAACATGCCAAACCTGTGCATTTCTGAAAACTAGAGCCCTAGGTGAATCCAAGATGAGGTGACTTGTGGGGCTCTGACCAGGTTCTGTTACCCGGAATTCTTTGCAAACCTCAAAATTTGGCTAAAAAAACACATGTTCCTCACATTTCTGTGGCAGAAAGTTCTGGAATCTGAGAGGAGCCACAAATTTCCTTCCACCCAGCGTTCCGCCAAGTCTCCCTATAAAAATGATACCTCACTTGTGTGGGTAGGCCTAGCGCCCGTGACAGGAAATGCCCCAAAGCGCAAGGTGGACACATCCAATTTTTTGAAAGAAAACAGAGGTGTTTTTTGCAAAGTGCCTACCTGTAGATTTTGGCCTCTAGCTCAGCCGGCACCTAGGGAAACCTACCAAACCTCTGCATTTCTGAAAACTAGAGACCTAGGGGAATCCAAGATGGGTGACTTGTGGGGCTCTGACCAGGTTCTGTTACCCAGAATTCTTTGCAAACCTCAAAATTTGGCTAAAAAAAACACATGTTCCTCACATTTCTGTGGCAGAAAGTTCAGGAATCCGAGAGGAGCCACAAATTTCCTTCCACCCAGCGTTCCCCCAAGTCTCCTGATAAAAATGCTACCTCACTTGTGTGGGTAGGCCTAGCGCCCGTGACAGGAAATGCCCCAAAGCGCAACGTGGACACATCCAATTTTTTGAAAGAAAACAGAGGTGTTTTTTGCAAAGTGCCTACCTGTAGATTTTGGCCTCTAGCTCAGCCGGCACCTAGGGAAACCTACCAAACCTGTGCATTTCTGAAAACTAGAGACCTAGGGGAATCCAAGATGGGGTGACTTGTGGGGCTCTGACCAGGTTCTGTTACCCAGAATCCTTTGCAAACCTCAAAATGTGGCTAAAAAAACACATGTTCCTCACATTTCTGTGGCATAAAGTTCTGGAACCTGAGAGGAGCCACAGATTTCCTTCCACCCAGCGTTCCCCCAAGTCTCCCGATAAAAATGATACCTCACTTGTGTGGGTAGGCCTAGCGCCCGAGACAGGAAATGCCCCAAAGAGCAAGGTGGACACATCCAAATTTTTGAAAGAAAACAGAGGTGTTTTTTGCAAAGTGCCTACCTGTAGATTTTAGCCTCTAGCTCAGCCGGCACCTAGGGAAACCTACCAAACCTCTGCATTTCTGAAAACTAGAGACCAAGGGGAATGCAAGATGGGGTGACTTGTGGGGCTCTGACCAGGTTCTGTTACCCAGAATCCTTTGCAAACCTTAAAATGTGGCTAAAAAAACACATGTTCTTCATATTTCTGTGGCAGAAAGTTCTGGAATCTGAGAGGAGCCACAAATCTCCATCCACCCAGCCATCCCCCAAGTCTCCCGATAAAAATGATACCTCACTTGTGTGGGTAGGCCTAGCGCCCGCGACAGGAAATGCCCCAAAGCGCAACGTGGACACATCCAATTTTTTGAAAGAAAACAGAGGTGTTTTTTGCAAAGTGCCTACCTGTAGATTTTGGCCTCTATCTCAGCCGGCACCTAGGGAAACCTACCAAACCTGTGCATTTCTGAAAACTAGAGACCTAGGGGAATCCAAGATTGGGTGACTTGTGGGGCTCTGACCAGGTTCGTGTCCCCAGAATCCTTTGCACACCTTAAAATTTGGCTAAAAAAAACACATGTTCCTCAAATTTCTGTGGCAGAAAGTTCTGGAATCTGAGAGGAGCCACAAATTTCCTTCCACCCAGCGTTTCCCCAAGTCTCCCGATAAAATTGATACCTCACTTGTGTAGGTAGGCCTAGCGCCCGCGACAGGAAATGTCCCAAATCGCAACGTGGACACATCCAATTTGTTGAAAGAAAACAGAGGTGTTTTTTGCAAAGTGCCTACCTGCAGATTTTGGCCTCTAGCTCAGCCGGCACCTAGGGAAACATGCCAAACCTGTGCATTTCTGAAAACTAGAGCCCTAGGTGAATCCAAGATGAGGTGACTTGTGGGGCTCTGACCAGGTTCTGTTACCCGGAATTCTTTGCAAACCTCAAAATTTGGCTAAAAAAACACATGTTCCTCACATTTCTGTGGCAGAAAGTTCTGGAATCTGAGAGGAGCCACAAATTTCCTTCCACCCAGCGTTCCGCCAAGTCTCCCTATAAAAATGATACCTCACTTGTGTGGGTAGGCCTAGCGCCCGTGACAGGAAATGCCCCAAACCGAAACGTGGACACATCCAATTTTTTAAAAGAAAACAGAGGTGTTTTTTGCAAAGTGCCTACCTGTAGATTTTGGCCTCTAGCTCAGCCGGCACCTAGGGAAACCTACCAAACCTCTGCATTTCTGAAAACTAGAGACCTAGGGGAATCCAAGATGGGTGACTTGTGGGGCTCTGACCAGGTTCTGTTACCCAGAATTCTTTGCAAACCTCAAAATTTGGCTAAAAAAAACACATGTTCCTCACATTTCTGTGGCAGAAAGTTCAGGAATCCGAGAGGAGCCACAAATTTCCTTCCACCCAGCGTTCCCCCAAGTCTCCTGATAAAAATGCTACCTCACTTGTGTGGGTAGGCCTAGCGCCCGTGACAGGAAATGCCCCAAAGCGCAACGTGGACACATCCAATTTTTTGAAAGAAAACAGAGGTGTTTTTTGCAAAGTGCCTACCTGTAGATTTTGGCCTCTAGCTCAGCCGGCACCTAGGGAAACCTACCAAACCTGTGCATTTCTGAAAACTAGAGACCTAGGGGAATCCAAGATGGGGTGACTTGTGGGGCTCTGACCAGGTTCTGTTACCCAGAATCCTTTGCAAACCTTAAAATGTGGCTAAAAAAACACATGTTCTTCATATTTCTGTGGCAGAAAGTTCTGGAATCTGAGAGGAGCCACAAATCTCCATCCACCCAGCCATCCCCCAAGTCTCCCGATAAAAATGATACCTCACTTGTGTGGGTAGGCCTAGCGCCCGCGACAGGAAATGCCCCAAAGCGCAACGTGGACACATCCAATTTTTTGAAAGAAAACAGAGGTGTTTTTTGCAAAGTGCCTACCTGTAGATTTTGGCCTCTATCTCAGCCGGCACCTAGGGAAACCTACCAAACCTGTGCATTTCTGAAAACTAGAGACCTAGGGGAATCCAAGATTGGGTGACTTGTGGGGCTCTGACCAGGTTCGGTTACCCACAATCCTTTGCAAACCTTAAAATGTGGCTAAAAAAACACATGTTCCTCATATTTCTGTGGCAGAAAGTTCTGGAATCTAAGAGGAGCCACAAATTTCCTTCCACCCAGCCTTCCCCCAAGTCTCCCGATAAAAATGATACCTCACTTGTGTGGGTAGGCCTAGCGCCCGCGATAGGAAATGCCCCAAAGCGCAACGTGGACACATCCAATTTTTTGAGAGAAAACAGAGGTGTTTTTTGCAAGCCTACCTGTAGATTTTGGCCTCTAGCTCAGCCGGCACCTAGGGAAACCTACCAAACCTGTGCATTTCTGAAAACTAGAGACCTAGGGGAATCCAAGATGGGGTGACTTGTGGGGCTCTGACCAGGTTCTCTTACCCAGAATCCTTTGCAAACCTCAAGATTTGGCTAAAAAAACACATGTTCCTCAAATTTCTGTGGCAGAAAGTTCTGGAATCTGAGAGGAGCCACAAATTTTCTTCCACCCAGCGTTCCCCCAAGTCTCCCGATAAAAATGATACCTCACTTGTGAGGGTAGGCCTAGCGCCCGCGACAGGAAATGCCCCAAAGCGCAACGTGGACACATCCAATTTTTTGAAAGAAAACAGAGGTGTTTTTTGCAAAGTGCCTACCTGTAGATTTTGGCCTCTAGCTCAGCCGGCACCTAGGGAAACCTACCAAACCTGTGCATTTCTGAAAACTAGAGACCTAGGGGAATCCAAGATGGGGTGACTTGTGGGGCTCTGACCAGGTTCTGTTACCCAGAATCCTTTGCAAACCTCAAAATTTGGCTAAAAAAACACATGTTCCTCAAATTTCTGTGGCAGAAAGTTCAGGAATCTGAGAGGAGCCACAAATTTCCTTCCACCCAGCGTTCCCCCAAGTCTCCCGATGAAAATGATACCTCACTTGTGTGGGTAGGCCTAGCGCCTGCGACAGGAAATGCCCCAAAGCGCAACGTGGACACATCCAATTTTTTGGAAGAAAACAGAGGTGTTTTTTGCAAAGTGCCTAGCTGTAGATTTTGGCCTCTAGCTCAGCCGGCACCAAGGGAAACCAACCAAACCTCTGCATTTCTGAAAACTAGAGACCTAGGGGAATCCAAGATGGGTGACTTGTGGGGCTCTGACCAGGTTCTGTTACCCAGAATTGTTTGCAAACCTCAAGATTTGGCTAAAAAAAACACATGTTCCTCACATTTCTGTGGCACAAAGTTCAGGAATCTGAGAGGAGCCACAAATATCCTTCCACCCAGCGTTCCCCCAAGTCTCCCGATAAAAATGATACCTCACTTGTGTGGGTAGGCCTAGCGCCCGCGACAGGAAATGCCCCAAAGCGCAATGTGGACACATCCAATTTTTTGAAAGAAAACAGAGGTGTTTTTGCAAAGTGCCTACCTGTAGATTTTGGCCTCTAGCTCAGCCGGCACCTAGGGAAACCTACCAAACCTGTGCATTTCTGAAAACTAGAGACCTAGGGGAATCCAAGATGGGGTGACTTGTGGGGCTCTGACCAGGTTCTGTTACCCAGAATCCTTTGCAAACCTCAAAATGTGGCGAAAAAAACAAATGTTCCTCACATTTCTGTGGCAGAAAGTTCTGGAACCTGAGAGGAGCCACAGATTTCCTTCCACCCAGCGTTCCCCCAAGTCTCCCGATAAAAATGATACCTCACTTGTGTGGGTAGGCCTAGCGCCCGCGACAGGAAATGCCCCAAAGCGCAAGGTGGACACATCCAATTTTTTTAAAGAAAACAGAGGTGTTTTTTGCAAAGTGCCTACCTGTAGATTTTGGCCTCTAGCTCAGCCGGCACCTAGGGAAACCTCCAAACCTGTGCTTTTCTGAAAACTAGAGACCTAGGGCAATCCAAGATGGGGTGACTTGTGGAGCTCTGACCAGGTTCTGTTACCCAGAATCCTTTGCAAACCTCAAAATGTGGCTAAAAAAACACATGTTCCTCACATTTCTGTGGCAGAAAGTTCTGGAACCTGAGAGGAGCCACAAATTTCCTTCCACCCAGCGTTCCCCCAAGTCTCCCGATAAAAATGATACCTCACTTGTGTGGGTAGGCCTAGCGCCCGCGACAGGAAATGCCCCAAAGCGCAACGTGGACACATCCAATTTTTTGAAAGCAGAGGTGTTTTTTGCAAAGTGCCTACCTGTAGATTTTGGCCTCTAGCTCAGCCGGCACCTAGGGAAACCTACCAAACATGTGCATTTCTGAAAACTAGAGACCTAGGGGAATCCAAGATGGGGTGACTTGTGGGGCTCTGACCAGGTTCTGTTACCCAGAATCCTTTGCAAACCTCAAAATGTGGCTAAAAAAACACATGTTCCTCACATTTCTGTGGCAGAAAGTTCTGGAACCTGAGAGGAGCCACAAATTTCCTTCCACCCTGTGTTCCCCCAAGTCTCCCGATAAAAATGATACCTCACTTGTGTGGGTAGGCCTAGCGCCCGCGACAGGAAATGCCCCAAAGCGCAACGTGGACACATCCAATTTTTTGAAAGAAAACAGAGGTGTTTTTTGCAAAGTGCCTACCTGTAGATTTTGGCCTCTAGCTCAGCCGGCACCTAGGGAAACCTACCAAACCTCTGCATTTATGAAAACTAGAGACCTAGGGGAATCCAAGATGGGGTGACTTGTGGGGCTCTGACCAGGTTCTGTTACCCGGAATTCTTTGCAAACCTCAAAATTTGGCTAAAAAAAACACATGTTCCTCACATTTCTGTGGCAGAAAGTTCAGGAATCTGAGAGGAGCCACAAATTTCCTTCCACCCAGCGTTCCGCCAAGTCTCCCTATAAAAATGATACCTCACTTGTGTGGGTAGGCCTAGCGCCCGTGACAGGAAATGCCCCAAAGCGCAACGTGGACACATCCAATTTTTTGAAAGAAAACAGAGGTGTTTTTTGCAAAGTGCCTACCTGTAGATTTTGGCCTCTAGCTCAGCCGGCACCTAGGGAAACCTACCAAACCTCTGCATTTCTGAAAACTAGAGACCTAGGGGAATCCAAGATGGGTGACTTGTGGGGCTCTGACCAGGTTCTGTTACCCAGAATTCTTTGCAAACCTCAAAATTTGGCTAAAAAAAACACATGTTCCTCACATTTCTGTGGCAGAAAGTTCAGGAATCTGAGAGGAGCCACAAATTTCCTTCCACCCAGCGTTCCCCCAAGTCTCCTGATAAAAATGCTACCTCACTTGTGTGGGTAGGTCTAGCGCCCGTGACAGGAAATGCCCCAAAGCGCAACGTGGACACATCCAATTTTTTGAAAGAAAACAGAGGTGTTTTTTGCAAAGTGCCTACCTGTAGATTTTGGCCTCTAGCTCAGCCGGCACCTAGGGAAACCTACCAAACCTGTGCATTTCTGAAAACTAGAGACCTAGGGGAATCCAAGATGGGGTGACTTGTGGGGCTCTGACCAGGTTCTGTTACCCAGAATCCTTTGCAAACCTCAAAATGTGGCTAAAAAAACACATGTTCCTCACATTTCTGTGGCATAAAGTTCTGGAACCTGAGAGGAGCCACAGATTTCCTTCCACCCAGCGTTCCCCCAAGTCTCCCGATAAAAATGATACCTCACTTGTGTGGGTAGGCCTAGCGCCCGCGACAGGAAATGCCCCAAAGCGCAAGGTGGACACATCCAATTTTTTGAAAGAAAACAGAGGTGTTTTTTGCAAAGTGCCTACCTGTAGATTTTAGCCTCTAGCTCAGCCGGCACCTAGGGAAACCTACCAAACCTGTGCATTTCTGAAAACTAGAGACCTAGGGGAATCCAAGATGGGGTGACTTGTGGGGCTCTGACCAGGTTCTGTTACCCAGAATCCTTTGCAAACCTTAAAATGTGGCTAAAAAAACACATGTTCTTCATATTTCTGTGGCAGAAAGTTCTGGAATCTGAGAGGAGCCACAAATTTCTATCCACCCAGCCATCCCCCAAGTCTCCCGATAAAAATGATACCTCACTTGTGTGGGTAGGCCTAGCGCCCGCGACAGGAAATGCCCCAAAGCGCAACGTGGACACATCCAATTTTTTTAAAGAAAACAGAGGTGTTTTTTGCAAAGTGCCTACCTGTAGATTTTGGCCTCTATCTCAGCCGGCACCTGGGGAAACCTACCAAACCTGTGCATTTCTGAAAACTAGAGACCTAGGGGAATCCAAGATTGGGTGACTTGTGGGGCTCTGACCAGGTTCTGTTACCCAGAATCCTTTGCAAACCTTAAAATGTGGCTAAAAAAACACATGTTCCTCATATTTCTGTGGCAGAAAGTTCTGGAATCTGAGAGGAGCCACAAATTTCCTTCCACCCAGCCTTCCCCCAAGTCTCCTGATAAAAATGATACCTCACTTGTGTGGGTAGGCCTAGCGCCCGCGACAGGAAATGCCCCAAAGCGCAACGTGGACACATCCAATTTTTTGAGAGAAAACAGAGGTGTTTTTTGCAAGCCTACCTGTAGATTTTGGCCTCTAGCTCAGCCGGCACCTAGGGAAACCTACCAAACCTCTGCATTTCTGAAAACTAGAGACCTAGGGGAATCCAAGATGGGGTGACTTGTGGGGCTCTGACCAGGTTCTCTTACCCAGAATCCTTTGCAAACCTCAAGATTTGGCTAAAAAAACACATGTTCCTCAAATTTCTGTGGCAGAAAGTTCTGGAATCTGAGAGGAGCCACAAATTTTCTTCCACCCAGCGTTCCCCCAAATCTCCCGATAAAAATGATACCTCACTTGTGAGGGTAGGCCTAGCGCCCGCGAGAGGAAATGCCCCAAAGCGCAACGTGGACACATCCAATTTTTTGAAAGAAAACAGAGGTGTTTTTTGCAAAGTGCCTACCTGTAGATTTTGGCCTCTAGCTCAGCCGGCACCTAGGGAAACCTACCAAACCTGTGCATTTCTGAAAACTAGAGACCTAGGGAAATCCAAGATGGGGTGACTTGTGGGGCTCTGACCAGGTTCTGTTACCCAGAATCCTTTGCAAACCTCAAAATGTGGCTAAAAAAACACATGTTCCTCACATTTCTGTGGCAGAAAGTTCTGGAACCTGAGAGGAGCAACAGATTTCCTTCCACCCAGCGTTCCCCCAAGTCTCCCGATAAAAATGATACCTCACTTGTGTGGGTAGGCCTAGCGCCCGCGACAGGAAATGCCCCAAAGCGCAAGGTGGACACATCCAATTTTTTGAAAGAAAACAGAGGTGTTTTTTGCAAAGTGCCTACATGTAGATTTTGGCCTCTAGCTCAGCCGGCACCTAGGGAAACCTACCAAACCTGTGCATTTCTGAAAACTAGAGACCTAGGGGAATCCAAGATGGGGTGACTTGTGGGGCTCTGACCAGGTTCTGTTACCCAGAATCCTTTGCAAACCTTAAAATGTGGCTAAAAAAACACATGTTCCTCATATTTCTGTGGCAGAAAGTTCTGGAATCTGAGAGGAGCCACAAATTTCCTTCCACCCAGCGTTCCCCCAAGTCTCCCGATAAAAATGATACCTCACTTGTGAGGGTAGGCCTAGCGCCCGCGACAGGAAATGCCCCAAAGCGCAACGTGGACACATCCAATTTTTTGAAAGAAAACAGAGGTGTTTTTTGCAAAGTGCCTACCTGTAGATTTTGGCCTCTAGCTCAGCCGGCACCTAGTGAAACCTACCAAACATGTGCATTTCTGAAAACTAGAGACCTAGGGGAATCCAAGATGGGGTGACTTGTGGGGCTCTGACCAGGTTCTGTTACCCAGAATCCTTTGCAAACCTCAAAATTTGGCTAAAAAAACACATGTTCCTCACATTTCTGTGGCAGAAAGTTCAGGAATCTGAGAGGAGCCACAAATTTCCTTCCACCCTGCGTTCCCCCAAGTCTCCCGATAAAAATGATACCTCACTTGTGTGGGTAGGCCTAGCGCCCGCGACAGGAAATGTCCCAAAGCGCAACGTGGACACATCCAATTTTTTGAAAGAAAACAGAGGTGTTTTTTGCAAAGTGCCTACCTGTAGATTTTGGCCTCTAGCTCAGCCGGCACCTAGGGAAACCTACCAAACCTGTGCATTTCTGAAAACTAGAGACCTAGGGGAATCCAAGATGGGGTGACTTGTGGGGCTCTGACCAGGTTCTGTTACCCGGAATTCTTTGCAAACCTCAAAATTTGGCTAAAAAAACACATGTTCCTCACATTTCTGTGGCAGAAAGTTCTGGAATCTGAGAGGAGCCACAAATTTCCTTCCACCCAGCGTTCCGCCAAGTCTCCCGATAAAAATGATACGTCACTTGTGTGGGTAGGCCTAGCGCCCGCGACAGGAAATGCCCCAAAGCGCAGCGTAGACACATCCAATTTTTTGAAAGAAAACAGAGGTGTTTTTTACAAAGTGCCTACCTGTAGATTTTGGCCTCTAGCTCAGCTGGCACCTAGGGAAACCTACCAAACCTCTGCATTTCTGAAAACTAGAGACCTAGGGGAATGCAAGATGGGGTGACTTGTGGGGCTCTGACCAGGTTCTGTTACCCAGAATTCTTTGCAAACCTCAAAATTTGGCTAAAAAAAACACATGTTCCTCACATTTCTGTGGCAGAAAGTTCAGGAATCTGAGAGGAGCCACAAATTTCCTTCCACCCAGCGTTCCCCCAAGTCTCCTGATAAAAATGATACCTCAATTGTGTGGGTAGGCCTAGCTCCCGCGACAGGAAATGCCTCAAAGCGCAACGTGGACACATCCAATTTTTTGAAAGAAAACAGAGGTGTTTTTTTCAAAGTGCCTACCTGTAGATTTTGGCCTCTAGCTCAGCCGGCACCTAGGGAAACCTACCAAACCTGTGCATTTCTGAAAACTAGAGACCTAGGGGAATCCAAGATGGGGTGACTTGTGGGGCTCTGACCAGGTTCTGTTACCCAGAATCCTTTGCAAACCTCAAAATGTGGCTAAAAAAACACATGTTCCTCACATTTCTGTGGCATAAAGTTCTGGAACCTGAGAGGAGCCACAGATTTCCTTAAACCCAGCGTTCCCCCAAGTCTCCCGATAAAAATGATACCTCACTTGTGTGGGTAGGCCTAGCGCCCGCGACAGGAAATGCCCCAAAGCGCAAGGTGGACACATCCAATTTTTTGAAAGAAAACAGAGGTGTTTTTTGCAAAGTGCCTACCTGTAGATTTTAGCCTCTAGCTCAGCCGGCACCTAGGGAAACCTACCAAACCTGTGCATTTCTGAAAACTAGAGACCTAGGGGAATCCAAGATGGGGTGACTTGTGGGGCTCTGACCAGGTTCTGTTACCCAGAATCCTTTGCAAACCTTAAAATGTGGCTAAAAAAACACATGTTCTTCATATTTCTGTGGCAGAAAGTTCTGGAATCTGAGAGGAGCCACAAATTTTCATCCACCCAGCCATCCCCCAAGTCTCCCGATAAAAATGATACCTCACTTGTGTGGGTAGGCCTAGCGCCCGCGACAGGAAATGCCCCAAAGCGCAACGTGGACACATCCAATTTTTTGAAAGAAAACAGAGGTGTTTTTTGCAAAGTGCCTACCTGTAGATTTTGGCCTCTATCTCAGCCGGCACCTAGGGAAACCTACCAAACCTGTGCATTTCTGAAAACTAGAGACCTAGGGGAATCCAAGATTGGGTGACTTGTGGGGCTCTGACCAGGTTCTGTTACCCAGAATCCTTTGCAAACCTTAAAATGTGGCTAAAAAAACACATGTTCCTCATATTTCTGTGGCAGAAAGTCCTGGAATCTGAGAGGAGCCACAAATTTCCTTCCACCCAGCCTTCCCCCAAGTCTCCTGATAAAAATGATACCTCACTTGTGTGGGTAGGCCTAGCGCCCGCGACAGGAAATGCCCCAAAGCGCAACGTGGACACATCCAATTTTTTGAGAGAAAACAGAGGTGTTTTTTGCAAGCCTACCTGTAGATTTTGGCCTCTAGCTCAGCCGGCACCTAGGGAAACCTACCAAACCTCTGCATTTCTGAAAACTAGAGACCTAGGGGAATCCAAGATGGGGTGACTTGTGGGGCTCTGACCAGGTTCTCTTACCCAGAATCCTTTGCAAACCTCAAGATTTGTTTAAAAAAACACATGTTCCTCAAATTTCTGTGGCAGAAAGTTCTGGAATCTGAGAGGAGCCACAAATTTTCTTCCACCCAGCGTTCCCCCAAATCTCCCGATAAAAATGATACCTCACTTGTGAGGGTAGGCCTAGCGCCCGCGAGAGGAAATGCCCCAAAGCGCAACGTGGACACATCCAATTTTAGAAAGAAAACAGAGGTGTTTTTTGCAAAGTGCCTACCTGTAGATTTTGGCCTCTAGCTCAGCCGGCACCTAGGGAAACCTACCAAACCTGTGCATTTCTGAAAACTAGAGACCTAGGGAAATTCAAGATGGGGTGACTTGTGGGGCTCTGACCAGGTTCTGTTACCCAGAATCCTTTGCAAACCTCAAAATGTGGCTAAAAAAACACATGTTCCTCACATTTCTGTGGCAGAAAGTTCTGGAACCTGAGAGGAGCCACAGATTTCCTTCCACCCAGCGTTCCCCCAAGTCTCCCGATAAAAATGATACCTCACTTGTGTGGGTAGGCCTAGCGCCCGCGACAGGAAATGCCCCAAAGCGCAAGGTGGACACATCCAATTTTTTGAAAGAAAACAGAGGTGTTTTTTGCAAAGTGCCTACCTGTAGATTTTGGCCTCTAGCTCAGCCGGCACCTAGGGAAACCTACCAAACCTGTGCATTTCTGAAAACTAGAGACCTAGGGGAATCCAAGATGGGGTGACTTGTGGGGCTCTGACCAGGTTCTGTTACCCGGAATTCTTTGCAAACCTCAAAATTTGGCTAAAAAAACACATGTTCCTCACATTTCTGTTGCAGAAAGTTCTGGAATCTGAGAGGAGCCACAAATTTCCTTCCACCCAGCGTTTCGCCAAGTCTCCCGATAAAAATGATACCTCACTTGTGAGGGTAGGCCTAGCGTCCGCGACAGGAAATGCCCCAAAGCGCAACGTGGACACATCCAATTTTTTGAAAGAAAACAGAGGTGTTTTTTGCAAAGTGCCTACCTGTAGATTTTGGCCTCTAGCTCAGCCGGCACCTAGTGAAACCTACCAAACATGTGCATTTCTGAAAACTAGAGACCTAGGGGAATCCAAGATGGGGTGACTTGTGGGGCTCTGACCAGGTTCTGTTACCCAGAATCCTTTGCAAACCTCAAAATTTGGCTAAAAAAACACATGTTCCTCACATTTCTGTGGCAGAAAGTTCAGGAATCTGAGAGGAGCCACAAATTTCCTTCCACCCAGCGTTCCCCCAAGTCTCCCGATAAAAATGATACCTCACTTGTGTGGGTAGGCCTAGCGCCCGCGACAGGAAATGTCCCAAAGCGCAACGTGGACACATCCAATTTTTTGAAAGAAAACAGAGGTGTTTTTTGCAAAGTGCCTACCTGTAGATTTTGGCCTCTAGCTCAGCTGGCACCTAGGGAAACCTACCAAACCTCTGCATTTCTGAAAACTAGAGACCTAGGGGAATCCAAGATGGGGTGACTTGTGGGGCTCTGACCAGGTTCTGTTACCCGGAATTCTTTGCAAACCTCAAAATTTGGCTAAAAAAACACATGTTCCTCACATTTCTGTTGCAGAAAGTTCTGGAATCTGAGAGGAGCCACAAATTTCCTTCCACCCAGCGTTTCGCCAAGTCTCCCGATAAAAATGATACGTCACTTGTGTGGGTAGGCCTAGCGCCCGCGACAGGAAATGCCCCAAAGCGCAGCGTAGACACATCCAATTTTTTGAAAGAAAACAGAGGTGTTTTTTGCAAAGTGCCTACCTGTAGATTTTGGCCTCTAGCTCAGCTGGCACCTAGGGAAACCTACCAAACCTCTGCATTTCTGAAAACTAGAGACCTAGGGGAATGCAAGATGGGGTGACTTGTGGGGCTCTGACCAGGTTCTGTTACCCAGAATTCTTTGCAAACCTCAAAATTTGGCTAAAAAAAACACATGTTCTTCATATTTCTGTGGCAGAAAGTTCTGGAATCTGAGAGGAGCCACAAATTTTCATCCACCCAGCCATCCCCCAAGTCTCCCGATAAAAATGATACCTCACTTGTGTGGGTAGGCCTAGCGCCCGCGACAGGAAATGCCCCAAAGCGCAACGTGGACACATCCAATTTTTTGAAAGAAAACAGAGGTGTTTTTTGCAAAGTGCCTACCTGTAGATTTTGGCCTCTATCTCAGCCGGCACCTAGGGAAACCTACCAAACCTGTGCATTTCTGAAAACTAGAGACCTAGGGGAATCCAAGATTGGGTGACTTGTGGGGCTCTGACCAGGTTCTGTTACCCAGAATCCTTTGCAAACCTTAAAATGTGGCTAAAAAAACACATGTTCCTCATATTTCTGTGGCAGAAAGTCCTGGAATCTGAGAGGAGCCACAAATTTCCTTCCACCCAGCCTTCCCCCAAGTCTCCTGATAAAAATGATACCTCACTTGTGTGGGTAGGCCTAGCGCCCGCGACAGGAAATGCCCCAAAGCGCAACGTGGACACATCCAATTTTTTGAGAGAAAACAGAGGTGTTTTTTGCAAGCCTACCTGTAGATTTTGGCCTCTAGCTCAGCCGGCACCTAGGGAAACCTACCAAACCTCTGCATTTCTGAAAACTAGAGACCTAGGGGAATCCAAGATGGGGTGACTTGTGGGGCTCTGACCAGGTTCTCTTACCCAGAATCCTTTGCAAACCTCAAGATTTGTTTAAAAAAACACATGTTCCTCAAATTTCTGTGGCAGAAAGTTCTGGAATCTGAGAGGAGCCACAAATTTTCTTCCATCCAGCGTTCCCCCAAATCTCCCGATAAAAATGATACCTCACTTGTGAGGGTAGGCCTAGCGCCCGCGAGAGGAAATGCCCCAAAGCGCAACGTGGACACATCCAATTTTTTGAAAGAAAACAGAGGTGTTTTTTGCAAAGTGCCTACCTGTAGATTTTGGCCTCTAGCTCAGCCGGCACCTAGGGAAACCTACCAAACCTGTGCATTTCTGAAAACTAGAGACCTAGGGAAATTCAAGATGGGGTGACTTGTGGGGCTCTGACCAGGTTCTGTTACCCAGAATCCTTTGCAAACCTCAAAATGTGGCTAAAAAAACACATGTTCCTCACATTTCTGTGGCAGAAAGTTCTGGAACCTGAGAGGAGCCACAGATTTCCTTCCACCCAGCGTTCCCCCAAGTCTCCCGATAAAAATGATACCTCACTTGTGTGGGTAGGCCTAGCGCCCGCGACAGGAAATGCCCCAAAGCGCAAGGTGGACACATCCAATTTTTTGAAAGAAAACAGAGGTGTTTTTTGCAAAGTGCCTACCTGTAGATTTTGGCCTCTAGCTCAGCCGGCACCTAGGGAAACCTACCAAACCTGTGCATTTCTGAAAACTAGAGACCTAGGGGAATCCAAGATGGGGTGACTTGTGGGGCTCTGACCAGGTTCTGTTACCCGGAATTCTTTGCAAACCTCAAAATTTGGCTAAAAAAACACATGTTCCTCACATTTCTGTTGCAGAAAGTTCTGGAATCTGAGAGGAGCCACAAATTTCCTTCCACCCAGCGTTTCGCCAAGTCTCCCGATAAAAATGATACCTCACTTGTGAGGGTAGGCCTAGCGCCCGCGACAGGAAATGCCCCAAAGCGCAACGTGGACACATCCAATTTTTTGAAAGAAAACAGAGGTGTTTTTTGCAAAGTGCCTACCTGTAGATTTTGGCCTCTAGCTCAGCCGGCACCTAGTGAAACCTACCAAACATGTGCATTTCTGAAAACTAGAGACCTAGGGGAATCCAAGATGGGGTGACTTGTGGGGCTCTGACCAGGTTCTGTTACCCAGAATCCTTTGCAAACCTCAAAATTTGGCTAAAAAAAACACATGTTCCTCACATTTCTGTGGCAGAAAGTTCAGGAATCTGAGAGGAGCCACAAATTTCCTTCCACCCAGCGTTCCCCCAAGTCTCCCGATAAAAATGATACCTCACTTGTGTGGGTAGGCCTAGCGCCCGCGACAGGAAATGTCCCAAAGCGCAACGTGGACACATCCAATTTTTTGAAAGAAAACAGAGGTGTTTTTTGCAAAGTGCCTACCTGTAGATTTTGGCCTCTAGCTCAGCCGGCACCTAGGGAAGCCTACCAAACCTGTGCATTTCTGAAAACTAGAGACCTAGGGGAATCCAAGATGGGGTGACTTGTGGGGCTCTGACCAGGTTCTGTTACCCGGAATTCTTTGCAAACCTCAAAATTTGGCTAAAAAAACACATGTTCCTCACATTTCTGTTGCAGAAAGTTCTGGAATCTGAGAGGAGCCACAAATTTCCTTCCACCCAGCGTTTCGCCAAGTCTCCCGATAAAAATGATACGTCACTTGTGTGGGTAGGCCTAGCGCCCGCGACAGGAAATGCCCCAAAGCGCAGCGTAGACACATCCAATTTTTTGAAAGAAAACAGAGGTGTTTTTTGCAAAGTGCCTACCTGTAGATTTTGGCCTCTAGCTCAGCTGGCACCTAGGGAAACCTACCAAACCTCTGCATTTCTGAAAACTAGAGACCTAGGGGAATGCAAGATGGGGTGACTTGTGGGGCTCTGACCAGGTTCTGTTACCCAGAATTCTTTGCAAACCTCAAAATTTGGCTAAAAAAAACACATGTTCCTCACATTTCTGTGGCAGAAAGTTCAGGAATCTGAGAGGAGCCACAAATTTCCTTCCACCCAGCGTTCCCCCAAGTCTCCTGATAAAAATGATACCTCAATTGTGTGGGTAGGCCTAGCTCCCGCGACAGGAAATGCCTCAAAGCGCAACGTGGACACATCCAATTTTTTGAAAGAAAACAGAGGTGTTTTTTTCAAAGTGCCTACCTGTAGATTTTGGCCTCTAGCTCAGCCGGCACCTAGGGAAACCTACCAAACCTGTGCATTTCTGAAAACTAGAGACCTAGGGGAATCCAAGATGGGGTGACTTGTGGGGCTCTGACCAGGTTCTGTTACCCAGAATCCTTTGCAAACCTCAAAATGTGGCTAAAAAAACACATGTTCCTCACATTTCTGTGGCATAAAGTTCTGGAACCTGAGAGGAGCCACAGATTTCCTTAAACCCAGCGTTCCCCCAAGTCTCCCGATAAAAATGATAACTCACTTGTGTGGGTAGGCCTAGCGCCCGCGACAGGAAATGCCCCAAAGCGCAAGGTGGACACATCCAATTTTTTGAAAGAAAACAGAGGTGTTTTTTGCAAAGTGCCTACCTGTAGATTTTAGCCTCTAGCTCAGCCGGCACCTAGGGAAACCTACCAAACCTGTGCATTTCTGAAAACTAGAGACCTAGGGGAATCCAAGATGGGGTGACTTGTGGGGCTCTGACCAGGTTCTGTTACCCAGAATCCTTTGCAAACCTTAAAATGTGGCTAAAAAAACACATGTTCTTCATATTTCTGTGGCAGAAAGTTCTGGAATCTGAGAGGAGCCACAAATTTTCATCCACCCAGCCATCCCCCAAGTCTCCCGATAAAAATGATACCTCACTTGTGTGGGTAGGCCTAGCGCCCGCGACAGGAAATGCCCCAAAGCGCAACGTGGACACATCCAATTTTTTGAAAGAAAACAGAGGTGTTTTTTGCAAAGTGCCTACCTGTAGATTTTGGCCTCTATCTCAGCCGGCACCTAGGGAAACCTACCAAACCTGTGCATTTCTGAAAACTAGACACCTAGGGGAATCCAAGATTGGGTGACTTGTGGGGCTCTGACCAGGTTCTGTTACCCAGAATCCTTTGCAAACCTTAAAATGTGGCTAAAAAAACACATGTTCCTCATATTTCTGTGGCAGAAAGTTCTGGAATCTGAGAGGAGCCACAAATTTCCTTCCACCCAGCCTTCCCCCAAGTCTCCTGATAAAAATGATACCTCACTTGTGTGGGTAGGCCTAGCGCCCGCGACAGGAAATGCCCCAAAGCGCAACGTGGACACATCCAATTTTTTGAGAGAAAACAGAGGTGTTTTTTGCAAGCCTACCTGTAGATTTTGGCCTCTAGCTCAGCCGGCACCTAGGGAAACCTACCAAACCTGTGCATTTCTGAAAACTAGAGACCTAGGGGAATCCAAGATGGGGTGACTTGTGGGGCTATGACCAGGTTCTCTTACCCAGAATCCTTTGCAAACCTCAAGATTTGGCTAAAAAAACACATGTTCCTCAAATTTCTGTGGCAGAAAGTTCTGGAATCTGAGAGGAGCCACAAATTTTCTTCCACCCAGCGTTCCCCCAAGTCTCCCGATAAAAATGATACCTCACTTGTGAGGGTAGGCCTAGCGCCCGCGACAGGAAATGCCCCAAAGCGCAACGTGGACACATCCAATTTTTTGAAAGAAAACAGAGGTGTTTTTTGCAAAGTGCCTACCTGTAGATTTTGGCCTCTAGCTCAGCCGGCACCTAGGGAAACCTACCAAACCTGTGCATTTCTGAAAACTAGAGACCTAGGGGAATCCAAGATGGCGTGACTTGTGGGGCTCTGACCAGGTTCTGTTACCCAGAATCCTTTGCAAACCTCAAAATGTGGCTAAAAAAACACATGTTCCTCACATTTCTCTGGCAGAAAGTTCTGGAACCTGAGAGGAGCCACAGATTTCCTTCCACCCAGCGTTCCCCCAAGTCTCCCGATAAAAATGATACCTCACTTGTGTGGGTAGGCTTAGCGCCCGCGACAGGAAATGCCCCAAAGTGCAAGGTGGACACATCCAATTTTTTGAAAGAAAACAGAGGTGTTTTTTGCAAAGTGCCTACCTGTAGATTTTAGCCTCTAGCTCAGCCGGCACCTAGGGAAACCTAACAAACCTGTGCATTTCTGAAAACTAGAGACCTAGGGGAATCCAAGATGGGGTGACTTGTGGGGCTCTGACCAGGTTCTGTTACCCAGAATCCTTTGCAAACCTTAAAATGTGGCTAAAAAAACACATGTTCCTCATATTTCTGTGGCAGAAAGTTCTGGAATCTGAGAGGAGCCACAAATTTCCTTCCACCCAGCCTTCCCCCAAGTCTCCCGATAAAAATGATACCTCACTTGTGTGGGTAGGCCTAGCGCCCGCGACAGGAAATGCCCCAAAGCGCAACGTGGACACATCCAATTTTTTGAGAGAAAACAGAGGTGTTTTTTGCAAGCCTACCTGTAGATTTTGGCCTCTAGCTCAGCCGGCACCTAGGGAAACCTACCAAACCTGTGCATTTCTGAAAACTAGAGACCTAGGGGAATCCAAGATGGGGTGACTTGTGGGGCTCTGACCAGGTTCTGTTACCCACAATCCTTTGCAAACCTCAAGATTTGGCTAAAAAAACACATGTTCCTCACATTTCTGTGGCAGAAAGTTCTGGAATCTGAGAGGAGCCACAAATTTCCTTCCACCCAGCGTTCCCCCAAGTCTCCCGATAAAAATGATACCTCACTTGTGAGGGTAGGCCTAGCGCCCGCGACAGGAAATGCCCCAAAGCGCAACGTGGACACATCCAATTTTTTGAAAGAAAACAGAGGTGTTTTTTGCAAAGTGCCTACCTGTAGATTTTGGCCTCTAGCTCAGCCGGCACCTAGGGAAACCTACCAAACATGTGCATTTCTGAAAACTAGAGACCTAGGGGAATCCAAGATGGGGTGACTTGTGGGGCTCTGACCAGGTTCTGTTACCCAGAATCCTTTGCAAACCTCAAAATTTGGCTAAAAAAACACATGTTCCTCACATTTCTGTGGCAGAAAGTTCAGGAATCTGAGAGGAGCCACAAATTTCCTTCCACCCAGCGTTCCCCCAAGTCTCCCGATAAAAATGATACCTCACTTGTGTGGGTAGGCCTAGCGCCCGCGACAGGAAATGTCCCAAAGCGCAACGTGGACACATCCAATTTTTTGAAAGAAAACAGAGGTGTTTTTGGCAAAGTGCCTACCTGTAGATTTTGGCCTCTAGCTCAGCCGGCACCTAGGGAAACCTACCAAACCTGTGCATTTCTGAAAACTAGAGACCTAGGGGAATCCAAGATGGGGTGACTTGTGGGGCTCTGACCAGGTTCTGTTACCCGGAATTCTTTGCAAACCTCAAAATTTGGCTAAAAAAACACATGTTCCTCACATTTCTGTGGCAGAAAGTTCTGGAATCTGAGAGGAGCCACAAATTTCCTTCCACCCAGCGTTCCGCCAAGTCTCCCGATAAAAATGATACGTCACTTGTGTGGGTAGGCCTAGCGCCCGCGACAGGAAATGCCCCATAGCGCAACGTAGACACATCCAATTTTTTGAAAGAAAACAGAGGTGTTTTTTGCAAAGTGCCTACCTGTAGATTTTGGCCTCTAGCTCAGCCGGCACCTAGGGAAACCTACCAAACCTCTGCATTTCTGAAAACTAGAGACCTAGGGGAATCCAAGATGGTTTGACTTGTGGGGCTCTGACCAGGTTCTGTTACCCAGAATTCTTTGCAAACCTCAAAATTTGGCTAAAAAAAACACATGTTCCTCACATTTCTGTGGCAGAAAGTTCAGGAATCTGAGAGGAGCCACAAATTTCCTTCCACCCAGCGTTCCCCCAAGTCTCCTGATAAAAATGATACCCCACTTGTGTGGGTAGGCCTAGCGCCCGCGACAGGAAATGCCCCAAAGCGCAACGTGGACACATCCAATTTTTTGAAAGAAAACAGAGGTGTTTTTTGCAAAGTGCCTACCTGTAGATTTTGGCCTCTAGCTCAGCCGGCACCTAGGGAAACCTACCAAACCTGTGCATTTCTGAAAACTAGAGACCTAGGGGAATCCAAGATGGGGTGACTTGTGGGGCTCTGACCAGGTTCTGTTACCCAGAATCCTTTGCAAACCTTAAAATGTGGCTAAAAAAACACATGTTCTTCATATTTCTGTGGCAGAAAGTTCTGGAATCTGAGAGGAGCCACAAATTTCCTTCCACCCAGCCTTCCCCCAAGTCTCCCGATAAAAATGATACCTCACTTGTGTGGGTAGGCCTAGCACCTGCGACAGGAAATGCCCCAAAGCGCAACGTGGACACATCCAATTTTTTGAAAGAAAACAGAGGTGTTTTTTGCAAAGTGCCTACCTGTAGATTTTGGCCTCTATCTCAGCCGGCACCTAGGGAAACCTACCAAACCTGTGCATTTCTGAAAACTAGAGACCTAGGGGAATCCAGGATTGGGTGACTTGTGGGGCTCTGACCAGGTTCTGTTACCTAGAATCCTTTGCAAACCTTAAAATGTGGCTAAAAAAACACATGTTCCTCATATTTCTGTGGCAGAAAGCTCTGGAATCTGAGAGGAGCCACAAATTTCCTTCCACCCAGCCTTCCCCCAAGTCTTCCGATAAAAATGATACCTCACTTGTGTGGGTAGGCCTAGCGCCCGCGACAGGAAATGTCCCAAAGCGCAACGTGGACACATCCAATTTTTTGAAAGAAAACAGAGGTGTTTTTGGCAAAGTGCCTACCTGTAGATTTTGGCCTCTAGCTCAGCCGGCACCTAGGGAAACCTACCAAACCTGTGCATTTCTGAAAACTAGAGACCTAGGGGAATCCAAGATGGGGTGACTTGTGGGGCTCTGACCAGGTTCTGTTACCCGGAATTCTTTGCAAACCTCAAAATTTGGCTAAAAAAACACATGTTCCTCACATTTCTGTGCAGGAAAGTTCTGGAATCTGAGAGGAGCCACAAATTTCCTTCCACCCAGCGTTCCGCCAAGTCTCCCGATAAAAATGATACGTCACTTGTGTGGGTAGGCCTAGCGCCCGCGACAGGAAATGCCCCATAGCGCAACGTAGACACATCCAATTTTTTGAAAGAAAACAGAGGTGTTTTTTGCAAAGTGCCTACCTGTAGATTTTGGCCTCTAGCTCAGCCGGCACCTAGGGAAACCTACCAAACCTCTGCATTTCTGAAAACTAGAGACCTAGGGGAATCCAAGATGGTTTGACTTGTGGGGCTCTGACCAGGTTCTGTTACCCAGAATTCTTTGCAAACCTCAAAATTTGGCTAAAAAAAACACATGTTCCTCACATTTCTGTGGCAGAAAGTTCAGGAATCTGAGAGGAGCCACAAATTTCCTTCCACCCAGCGTTCCCCCAAGTCTCCTGATAAAAATGATACCCCACTTGTGTGGGTAGGCCTAGCGCCCGCGACAGAAAATGCCCCAAAGCGCAACGTGGACACATCCAATTTTTTGAAAGAAAACAGAGGTGTTTTTTGCAAAGTGCCTACCTGTAGATTTTGGCCTCTAGCTCAGCCGGCACCTAGGGAAACCTACCAAACCTGTGCATTTCTGAAAACTAGAGACCTAGGGGAATCCAAGATGGGGTGACTTGTGGGGCTCTGACCAGGTTCTGTTACCCAGAATCCTTTGCAAACCTTAAAATGTGGCTAAAAAAACACATGTTCTTCATATTTCTGTGGCAGAAAGTTCTGGAATCTGAGAGGAGCCACAAATTTCCTTCCACCCAGCCTTCCCCCAAGTCTCCCGATAAAAATGATACCTCACTTGTGTGGGTAGGCCTAGCACCTGCGACAGGAAATGCCCCAAAGCGCAACGTGGACACATCCAATTTTTTGAAAGAAAACAGAGGTGTTTTTTGCAAAGTGCCTACCTGTAGATTTTGGCCTCTATCTCAGCCGGCACCTAGGGAAACCTACCAAACCTGTGCATTTCTGAAAACTAGAGACCTAGGGGAATCCAGGATTGGGTGACTTGTGGGGCTCTGACCAGGTTCTGTTACCTAGAATCCTTTGCAAACCTTAAAATGTGGCTAAAAAAACACATGTTCCTCATATTTCTGTGGCAGAAAGCTCTGGAATCTGAGAGGAGCCACAAATTTCCTTCCACCCAGCCTTCCCCCAAGTCTTCCGATAAAAATGATACCTCACTTGTGTACGTAGGCCTAGCGCCCGCGACAGGAAATGCCCCAAAGCGCAACGTGGACACATCCAATTTTTTGACAGAAAACAGAGGTGTTTTTTGCAAGCCTACCTGTAGATTTTGGCCTCTAGCTCAGCCGGCACCTAGGGAAACCTACCAAACCTTTGCATTTCTGAAAACTAGAGACCTAGGGGAATCCAACATGGGGTGACTTGTGGGGCTCTGACGAGGTTCTGTTACCCAGAATCCTTTGCAAACCTCAAGATTTGGCTAAAAAAACACATGTTCCTCACATTTCTGTGGCAGAAAGTTCTGGAATCTGAGAGGAGCCACAAATTTCCTTCCACCCAGCGTTCCCCAAAGTCTCCCGATAAAAATGATACCTCACTTGTGAGGGTAGGCCTAGCGCCCGCGACAGGAAATGCCCCAAAGCGCAACGTGGACACATCCAATTTTTTGAAAGAAAACAGAGGTGTTTTTTGCAAAGTGCCTACCTGTAGATTTTGGCCTCTAGCTCAGCCGGCACCTAGGGAAACCTACCAAACCTGTGCATTTCTGAAAACTAGAGACCTAGGGGAATCAAAGATGGGGTGACTTGTGGGGCTCTGACCAGGTTCTGTTACCCAGAATCCTTTGCAAACCTCAAATTGTGGCTAAAAAAAACACATGTTCCTCACATTTCTGTGGCAGAAAGTTCTGGAATCTGAGAGGAGCCACAAATTTCCTTCCACCCAGCGTTCCCCCAAGTCTCCCGATAAAAATGATACCTCACTTGTGTGGGTAGGCCTAGCGCCCGCGACAGGAAATGCCCCAAAGCGCAACGTGGACACATCCAATTTTTTGAAAGAAAACAGAAGTGTTTTTTGCAAAGTGCCTACCTGTAGATTTTGGCCTCTATCTCAGCCGGCACCTAGGGAAACCTACCAAACCTGTGCATTTCTGAAAACTAGAGACCTAGGGGAATCCAAGATTGGGTGACTTGTGGGGCTCTGACCAGGTTCTGTTACCTAGAATCCTTTGCAAACCTTAAAATGTGGCTAAAAAAACACATGTTCCTCATATTTCTGTGGCAGAAAGTTCTGGAATCTGAGAGGAGCCACAAATTTCCTTCCACCCACCCTTCCCCCAAGTCTCCCGATAAAAATGATACCTCACTTGTGTGGGTAGGCCTTGCGCCCGCGACAGGAAAAGCCCCAAAACGCAACGTGGACACATCCAATTTTTTGAAAGAAAACAGAGGTGTTTTTTGCAAGCCTACCTGTAGATTTTGGCCTCTAGCTCAGCCGGCACCTAGGGAAACCTACCAAACCTGTGCATTTCTGAAAACTAGAGACCTAGGGGAATCCAAGATGGGGTGACTTGTGGGGCTCTGACGAGGTTCTGTTACCCAGAATCCTTTGCAAACCTCAAGATTTGGCTAAAAAAACACAAGTTCCTCACATTTCTGTGGCAGAAAGTTCTGGAATCTGAGAGGAGCCACAAATTTCCTTCCACCCAGCGTTCCCCCAAGTCTCCCGATAAAAAGGATACCTCACTTGTGAGGGTAGGCCTAGCGCCCGCGACAGGAAATGCCCCAAAGCGCAACGTGGACACATCCAATTTTTTGAAAGAAAACAGAGGTGTTTTTTGCAAAGTGCCTACCTGTAGATTTTGGCCTCTAGCTCAGCCGGCACCTAGGGAAACCTACCAAACATGTGCATTTCTGAAAACTAGAGACCTAGGGGAATCCAAGATGGGGTGACTTGTGGGGCTCTGACCAGGTTCTGTTACCCAGAATCCTTTGCAAACCTCAAAATTTGGCTAAAAAAACACATGTTCCTCACATTTCTGTGGCAGAAAGTTTAGGAATCTGAGAGGAGCCACAAACTTCCTTCCACCCTGCGTTCCCCCAAGTCTCCCGATAAAAATGATACGTCACTTGTGTGGGTAGGCCTAGCGCCCGCGACAGGAAATGCCCCAAAGCGCAACGTGGACACATCCAATTTTTTGAAAGAAAACAGAGGTGTTTTTTGCAAAGTGCCTACCTGTAGATTTTGGCCTCTAGCTCAGCCGGCACCTAGGGAAACCTACCAAACCTCTGCATTTCTGAAAACTAGAGACCTAGGGGAATCCAAGATGGTTTGACTTGTGGGGCTCTGACCAGGTTCTGTTACCCAGAATTCTTTGCAAACCTCAAAATTTGGCTAAAAAAAACACATGTTCCTCACATTTCTGTGGCAGAAAGTTCAGGAATCTGAGAGGAGCCACAAATTTCCTTCCACCCAGCGTTCCCCCAAGTCTCCTGATAAAAATGATACCCCACTTGTGTGGGTAGGCCTAGCGCCCGCGACAGGAAATGCCCCAAAGCGCAACGTGGACACATCCAATTTTTTGAAAGAAAACAGAGGTGTTTTTTGCAAAGTGCCTACCTGTAGATTTTGGCCTCTAGCTCAGCCGGCACCTAGGGAAACCTACCAAACCTGTGCATTTCTGAAAACTAGCGACCTAGGGGAATCCAAGATGGGGTGACTTGTGGGGCTCTGACCAGGTTCTGTTACCCAGAATCCTTTGCAAACCTTAAAATGTGGCTAAAAAAACACATGTTCTTCATATTTCTGTGGCAGAAAGTTCTGGAATCTGAGAGGAGCCACAAATTTCCTTCCACCCAGCCTTCCCCCAAGTCTCCCGATAAAAATGAAACCTCACTTGTGTGGGTAGGCCTAGCGCCTGCGACAGGAAATGCCCCAAAGCGCAACGTGGACACATCCAATTTTTTGAAAGAAAACAGAGGTGTTTTTTGCAAAGTGCCTACCTGTAGATTTTGGCCTCTATCTCAGCCGGCACCTAGGGAAACCTACCAAACCTGTGCATTTCTGAAAACTAGAGACCTAGGGGAATCCAGGATTGGGTGACTTGTGGGGCTCTGACCAGGTTCTGTTACCTAGAATCCTTTGCAAACCTTAAAATGTGGCTAAAAAAACACATGTTCCTCATATTTCTGTGGCAGAAAGCTCTGGAATCTGAGAGGAGCCACAAATTTCCTTCCACCCAGCCTTCCCCCAAGTCTTCCGATAAAAATGATACCTCACTTGTGTGGGTAGGCCTAGCGCCCGCGACAGGAAATGCCCCAAAGCGCAACGTGGACACATCCAATTTTTTGAAAGAAAACAGAGGTGTTTTTTGCAAGCCTACCTGTAGATTTTGGCCTCTTGCTCAGCCGGCACCTAGGGAAACCTACCAAACCTTTGCATTTCTGAAAACTAGAGACCTAGGGGAATCCAACATGGGGTGACTTGTGGGGCTCTGACGAGGTTCTGTTACCCAGAATCCTTTGCAAACCTCAAGATTTGGCTAAAAAAACACATGTTCCTCACATTTCTGTGGCAGAAAGTTCTGGAATCTGAGAGGAGCCACAAATTTCCTTCCACCCAGCGTTCCCCAAAGTCTCCCGATAAAAATGATACCTCACTTGTGAGGGTAGGCCTAGCGCCCGCGACAGGAAATGCCCCAAAGCGCAACGTGGACACATCCAATTTTTTGAAAGAAAACAGAGGTGTTTTTTGCAAAGTGCCTACCTGTAGATTTTGGCCTCTAGCTCAGCCGGCACCTAGGGAAACCTACCAAACCTGTGCATTTCTGAAAACTAGAGACCTAGGGGAATCAAAGATGGGGTGACTTGTGGGGCTCTGACCAGGTTCTGTTACCCAGAATCCTTTGCAAACCTCAAATTGTGGCTAAAAAAAACACATGTTCCTCACATTTCTGTGGCAGAAAGTTCTGGAATCTGAGAGGAGCCACAAATTTCCTTCCACCCAGCGTTCCCCCAAGTCTCCCGATAAAAATGATACCTCACTTGTGTGGGTAGGCCTAGCGCCCGCGACAGGACATGCCCCAAAGCGCAACGTGGACACATCCAATTTTTTGAAAGAAAACAGAAGTGTTTTTTGCAAAGTGCCTACCTGTAGATTTTGGCCTCTATCTCAGCCGGCACCTAGGGAAACCTACCAAACCTGTGCATTTCTGAAAACTAGAGACCTAGGGGAATCCAAGATTGGGTGACTTGTGGGGCTCTGACCAGGTTCTGTTACCTAGAATCCTTTGCAAACCTTAAAATGTGGCTAAAAAAACACATGTTCCTCATATTTCTGTGGCAGAAAGTTCTGGAATCTGAGAGGAGCCACAAATTTCCTTCCACCCACCCTTCCCCCAAGTCTCCCGATAAAAATGATACCTCACTTGTGTGGGTAGGCCTTGCGCCCGCGACAGGAAAAGCCCCAAAACGCAACGTGGACACATCCAATTTTTTGAAAGAAAACAGAGGTGTTTTTTGCAAGCCTACCTGTAGATTTTGGCCTCTAGCTCAGCCGGCACCTAGGGAAACCTACCAAACCTGTGCATTTCTGAAAACTAGAGACCTAGGGGAATCCAAGATGGGGTGACTTGTGGGGCTCTGACGAGGTTCTGTTACCCAGAATCCTTTGCAAACCTCAAGATTTGGCTAAAAAAACACAAGTTCCTCACATTTCTGTGGCAGAAAGTTCTGGAATCTGAGAGGAGCCACAAATTTCCTTCCACCCAGCGTTCCCCCAAGTCTCCCGATAAAAAGGATACCTCACTTGTGAGGGTAGGCCTAGCGCCCGCGACAGGAAATGCCCCAAAGCGCAACGTGGACACATCCAATTTTTTGAAAGAAAACAGAGGTGTTTTTTGCAAAGTGCCTACCTGTAGATTTTAGCCTCTAGCTCAGCCGGCACCTAGGGAAACCTACCAAACCTGTGCATTTCTGAAAACTAGAGACCTAGGGGAATCCAAGATGGGGTGACTTGTGGGGCTCTGACCAGGTTCTGTTACCCAGAATCCTTTGCAAACCTCAAAATTTGGCTAAAAAAAACACATGTTCCTCACATTTCTGTGGCAGAAAGTTCAGGAATCTGAGAGGAGCCACAAATTTCCTTCCACCCAGCGTTCCCCCAAGTCTCCTGATAAAAATGATACCCCACTTGTGTGGGTAGGCCTAGCGCCCGCGACAGGAAATGCCCCAAAGCGCAATGTGGACACATCCAATTTTTTGAAAGAAAACAGAGGTGTTTTTTGCAAAGTGCCTACCTGTAGATTTTGGCCTCTAGCTCAGCCGGCACCTAGGGAAACCTACCAAACCTGTGCATTTCTGAAAACTAGAGACCTAGGGGAATCCAAGATGGGGTGACTTGTGGGGCTCTGACCAGGTTCTGTTACCCAGAATCCTTTGCAAACCTTAAAATGTGGCTAAAAAAACACATGTTCTTCATATTTCTGTGGCAGAAAGTTCTGGAATCTGAGAGGAGCCACAAATTTCCTTCCACCCAGCCTTCCCCCAAGTCTCCCGATAAAAATGATACCTCACTTGTGTGGGTAGGCCTTGCGCCCGCGACAGGAAAAGCCCCAAAACGCAACGTGGACACATCCAATTTTTTTAAAGAAAACAGAGGTGTTTTTTGCAAGCCTACCTGTAGATTTTGGCCTCTAGCTCAGCCGGCACCTAGGGAAACCTACCAAACCTGTGCATTTCTGAAAACTAGAGACCTAGGGGAATCCAAGATGGGGTGACTTGTGGGGCTCTGACGAGGTTCTGTTACCCAGAATCCTTTGCAAACCTCAAGATTTGGCTAAAAAAACACAAGTTCCTCACATTTCTGTGGCAGAAAGTTCTGGAATCTGAGAGGAGCCACAAATTTCCTTCCACCCAGCGTTCCCCCAAGTCTCCCGATAAAAAGGATACCTCACTTGTGAGGGTAGGCCTAGCGCCCGCGACAGGAAATGCCCCAAAGCGCAACGTGGACACATCCAATTTTTTGAAAGAAAACAGAGGTGTTTTTTGCAAAGTGCCTACCTGTAGATTTTAGCCTCTAGCTCAGCCGGCACCTAGGGAAACCTACCAAACCTGTGCATTTCTGAAAACTAGAGACCTAGGGGAATCCAAGATGGGGTGACTTGTGCTGCTCTGACCAGGTTCTGTTACCCAGAATCCTTTGCAAACCTCAAAATTTGGCTAAAAAAAACACATGTTCCTCACATTTCTGTGGCAGAAAGTTCAGGAATCTGAGAGGAGCCACAAATTTCCTTCCACCCAGCGTTCCCCCAAGTCTCCTGATAAAAATGATACCCCACTTGTGTGGGTAGGCCTAGCGCCCGCGACAGGAAATGCCCCATAGCGCAATGTGGACACATCCAATTTTTTGAAAGAAAACAGAGGTGTTTTTTGCAAAGTGCCTACCTGTAGATTTTGGCCTCTAGCTCAGCCGGCACCTAGGGAAACCTACCAAACCTGTGCATTTCTGAAAACTAGAGACCTAGGGGAATCCAAGATGGGGTGACTTGTGGGGCTCTGACCAGGTTCTGTTACCCAGAATCCTTTGCAAACCTTAAAATGTGGCTAAAAAAACACATGTTCTTCATATTTCTGTGGCAGAAAGTTCTGGAATCTGAGAGGAGCCACAAATTTCCTTCCACCCAGCCTTCCCCCAAGTCTCCCGATAAAAATGATACCTCACTTGTGTGGGTAGGCCTAGCGCCCGCGACAGGAAATGCCCCAAAGCGCAACGTGGACACATCCAATTTTTTGAAAGAAAACAGAGGTGTTTTTTGCAAAGTGCCTACCTGGAGATTTTGGCCTCTATCTCAGCCGGCACCTAGGGAAACCTACCAAACCTGTGCATTTCTGAAAACTAGAGACCTAGGGGAATCCAAGATTGGGTGACTTGTGGGGCTCTGACCAGGTTCTGTTACCTAGAATCCTTTGCAAACCTTAAAATGTGGCTAAAAAAACACATGTTCCTCATATTTCTGTGGCAGAAAGCTCTGGAATCTGAGAGGAGCCACAAATTTCCTTCCACCCAGCCTTCCCCCAAGTCTCCCGATAAAAATGATACCTCACTTGTGTGGGTAGGCCAGCGCCCGCGACAGGAAATGCCCCAAAGCGCAACGTGGACACATCCAATTTTTTGAAAGAAAACAGAGGTGTTTTTTGCAAGCCTACCTGTAGATTTTGGCCTCTAGCTCAGCCGGCACCTAGGGAAACCTACCAAACCTTTGCATTTCTGAAAACTAGAGACCTAGGGGAATCCAAGATGGGGTGACTTGTGGGGCTCTGACGAGGTTCTGTTACCCAGAATCCTTTGCAAACCTCAAGATTTGGCTAAAAAAACACATGTTCCTCACATTTCTGTGGCAGAAAGTTCTGGAATCTGAAAGGAGCCACAAATTTCCTTCCACCCAGCGTTCCCCCAAGTCTCCCGATAAAAATGATACCTCACTTGTGAGGGTAGGCCTAGCGCCCGCGACAGGAAATGCCCCAAAGCGCAACGTGGACACATCCAATTTTTTGAAAGAAAACAGAGGTGTTTTTTGCAAAGTGCCTACCTGTAGATTTTGGCCTCTAGCTCAGCCGGCACCTAGGGAAACCTACCAAACCTGTGCATTTCTGAAAACTAGAGACCTAGGGGAATCCAAGATGGGGTGACTTGTGGGGCTCTGACCAGGTTCTGTTACCCAGAATCCTTTGCAAACCTCAAATTGTGGCTAAAAAAAACACATGTTCCTCACATTTCTGTGGCAGAAAGTTCTGGAATCTGAGAGGAGCCACAAATTTCCTTCCACCCAGCGTTCCCCCAAGTCTCCCGATAAAAATGATACCTCACTTGTGTGGGTAGGCCTAGCGCCCGCGACAGGAAATGCCCCAAAGCGCAACGTGGACACATCCAATTTTTTGAAAGAAAACAGAAGTGTTTTTTGCAAAGTGCCTACCTGTAGATTTTGGCCTCTATCTCAGCCGGCACCTAGGGAAACCTACCAAACCTGTGCATTTCTGAAAACTAGAGACCTAGGGGAATCCAAGATTGGGTGACTTGTGGGGCTCTGACCAGGTTCTGTTACCTAGAATCCTTTGCAAACCTTAAAATGTGGCTAAAAAAACACATGTTCCTCATATTTCTGTGGCAGAAAGTTCTGGAATCTGAGAGGAGCCACAAATTTCCTTCCACCCACCCTTCCCCCAAGTCTCCCGATAAAAATGATACCTCACTTGTGTGGGTAGGCCTTGCGCCCGCGACAGGAAATGCCCCAAAACGCAACGTGGACACATCCAATTTTTTGAAAGAAAACAGAGGTGTTTTTTGCAAGCCTACCTGTAGATTTTGGCCTCTAGCTCAACCGGCACCTAGGGAAACCTACCAAACCTGTGCATTTCTGAAAACTAGAGACCTAGGGGAATCCAAGATGGGGTGACTTGTGGGGCTCTGACGAGGTTCTGTTACCCAGAATCCTTTGCAAACCTCAAGATTTGGCTAAAAAAACACAAGTTCCTCACATTTCTGTGGCAGAAAGTTCTGGAATCTGAGAGGAGCCACAAATTTTCTTCCACCCAGCGTTCCCCCAAGTCTCCCGATAAAAAGGATACCTCACTTGTGAGGGTAGGCCTAGCGCCCGCGACAGGAAATGCCCCAAAGCGCAACGTGGACACATCCAATTTTTTGAAAGAAAACAGAGGTGTTTTTTGCAAAGTGCCTACCTGTAGATTTTAGCCTCTAGCTCAGCCGGCACCTAGGGAAACCTACCAAACCTGTGCATTTCTGAAAACTAGAGACCTAGGGGAATCCAAGATGGGGTGACTTGTGGGGCTCTGACCAGGTTCTGTTACCCAGAATCCTTTGCAAACCTTAAAATGTAGCCAAAAAAACACATGTTCTTCATATTTCTGTGGCAGAAAGTTCTGGAATCTGAGAAGAGCCACAAATTTCCTTCCACGCAGCCTTCCCCCAAGTCTCCCGATAAAAATTATACCTCACTTGTGTGGGTAGGCCTAGCGCCCGCGACAGGAAATGCCCCAAAGCGCAACGTGGACACATCCAATTTTTTGAAAGAAAACAGAGGTGTTTTTTGCAAGCCTACCTGTAGATTTTGGCCTCTAGCTCAGCCGGCACCTAGGGAAACCTACCAAACCTGTGCATTTCTGAAAACTAGAGACCTAGGGGAATCCAAGATTGGGTGACTTGTGGGGCTCTGACCAGGTTCTGTTACCTAGAATCCTTTGCAAACCTTAAAATGTGACTAAAAAAACACATGTTCCTCATATTTCTGTGGCAGAAAGTTCTGGAATCTGAGAGGAGCCACAAATTTCCTTCCACCCAGCCTTCCCCCAAGTCTCCCGATACAAATGATACCTCACTTGTGTGGGTAGGCCTAGCGCCCGCGACAGGAAATGCCCCAAAGCGCAACGTGGACACATCCAATTTTTTGAAAGAAAACAGAGGTGTTTTTTGCAAGCCTACCTGTAGATTTTGGCCTCTAGCTCAGCCGGCACCTAGGGAAACCTACCAAACCTGTGCATTTCTGAAAACTAGAGACCTAGGGGAATCCAAGATGGGGTGACTTGTGGGGCTCTGACCAGGTTCTGTTACCCAGAATCCTTTGCAAACCTCAAATTGTGGCTAAAAAAAACACATGTTCCTCACATTTCTGTGGCAGAAAGTTCTGGAATCTGAGAGGAGCCACAAATTTCCTTCCACCCAGCGTTCCCCCAAGTCTCCCGATAAAAATGATACCTCACTTGTGTGGGTAGGCCTAGCGCCCGCGACAGGAAATGCCCCAAAGCGCAACGTGGACACATCCAATTTTTTGAAAGAAAACAGAAGTGTTTTTTGCAAAGTGCCTACCTGTGGATTTTGGCCTCTATCTCAGCCGGCACCTAGGGAAACCTACCAAACCTGTGCATTTCTGAAAACTAGAGACCTAGGGGAATCCAAGATTGGGTGACTTGTGGGGCTCTGACCAGGTTCTGTTACCTAGAATCCTTTGCAAACCTTAAAATGTGGCTAAAAAAACACATGTTCCTCATATTTCTGTGGCAGAAAGTTCTGGAATCTGAGAGGAGCCACAAATTTCCTTCCACCCACCCTTCCCCCAAGTCTCCCGATAAAAATGATACCTCACTTGTGTGGGTAGGCCTTGCGCCCGCGACAGGAAATGCCCCAAAACGCAACGTGGACACATCCAATTTTTTTAAAGAAAACAGAGGTGTTTTTTGCAAGCCTACCTGTAGATTTTGGCCTCTAGCTCAACCGGCACCTAGGGAAACCTACCAAACCTGTGCATTTCTGAAAACTAGAGACCTAGGGAAATCCAAGATGGGGTGACTTGTGGGGCTCTGACCAGGTTCTGTTACCCAGAATCCTTTGCAAACCTCAAGATTTGGCTAAAAAAACACAAGTTCCTCACATTTCTGTGGCAGAAAGTTCTGGAATCTGAGAGGAGCCACAAATTTTCTTCCACCCAGCGTTCCCCCAAGTCTCCCGATAAAAAGGATACCTCACTTGTGAGGGTAGGCCTAGCGCCCGCGACAGGAAATGCCCCAAAGCGCAACGTGGACACATCCAATTTTTTGAAAGAAAACAGAGGTGTTTTTTGCAAAGTGCCTACCTGTAGATTTTAGCCTCTAGCTCAGCCGGCACCTAGGGAAACCTACCAAACCTGTGCATTTCTGAAAACTAGAGACCTAGGGGAATCCAAGATGGGGTGACTTGTGGGGCTCTGACCAGGTTCTGTTACCCAGAATCCTTTGCAAACCTTAAAATGTAGCCAAAAAAACACATGTTCTTCATATTTCTGTGGCAGAAAGTTCTGGAATCTGAGAAGAGCCACAAATTTCCTTCCACCCAGCCTTCCCCCAAGTCTCCCGATAAAAATTATACCTCACTTGTGTGGGTAGGCCTAGCGCCCGCGACAGGAAATGCCCCAAAGCGCAACGTGGACACATCCAATTTTTTGAAAGAAAACAGAGGTGTTTTTTGCAAGCCTACCTGTAGATTTTGGCCTCTAGCTCAGCCGGCACCTAGGGAAACCTACCAAACCTGTGCATTTCTGAAAACTAGAGACCTAGGGGAATCCAAGATTGGGTGACTTGTGGGGCTCTGACCAGGTTCTGTTACCTAGAATCCTTTGCAAACCTTAAAATGTGACTAAAAAACACATGTTCCTCATATTTCTGTGGCAGAAAGTTCTGGAATCTGAGAGGAGCCACAAATTTCCTTCCACCCAGCCTTCCCCCAAGTCTCCCGATAAAAATGATACCTCACTTGTGTGGGTAGGCCTAGCGCCCGCGACAGGAAATGCCCCAAAGCGCAACGTGGACACATCCAATTTTTTGAAAGAAAACAGAGGTGTTTTTTGCAAGCCTACCTGTAGATTTTGGCCTCTAGCTCAGCCGGCACCTAGGGAAACCTACCAAACCTGTGCATTTCTGAAAACTAGAGACCTAGGGGAATCCAAGATGGGGTGACTTGTGGGGCTCTGACCAGGTTCTGTTACCCAGAATCCTTTGCAAACCTCAAGATTTGGCTAAAAAAACACATGTTCCTCACATTTCTGTGGCAGAAAGTTCTGGAATCTGAGAGGAGCCACAAATTTCCTTCCACCCAACATTCCCCCAAGTCTCCCGATAAAAATGATACCTCACTTGTGAGGGTAGGCCTAGCGCCCTCGACAGGAAATGCCCCAAAGCGCAACGTGGACACATCCAATTTTTTTAAAGAAAACAGAGGTGTTTTTTGCAAGCCTACCTGTAGATTTTGGCCTCTAGCTCAGCCGGCACCTAGGGAAACCTACCAAACCTGTGCATTTCTGAAAACTAGAGACCTAGGGGAATCCAAGATGGGGTGACTTGTGGGCCTCTGACCAGGTTCTGTTACCCAGAATCCTTTGCAAACCTCAAGATTTAGCTAAAAAAAAACATGTTCCTCACATTTCTGTGGCAGAAAGTTCTGGAATCTGAGAGGAGCCACAAATTTCCTTCCACCCAACGTTCCCCCAAGTCTCCCGATAAAAATGATACCTCACTTGTGAGGGTAGGCCTAGCGCCCGCGACAGGAAATGCCCCAAAGCGCAACGTGGACACATCCAATTTTTTTAAAGAAAACAGAGGTGTTTTTTGCAAAGTGCCTACCTGTAGATTTTGGCCTCTAGCTCAGCCGGCACCTAGGGAAACCTACCAAACCTGTGCATTTCTGAAAACTAGAGACCTAGGGGAATCCAAGATGGGGTGACTTGTGGGGCTCTGACCAGGTTCTGTTACCCAGAATCCTTTGCAAATCTCAAAATGTGGCTAAAAAAAACACATGTTCCTCTCATTTCTGTGGCAGAAAGTTCTGGAATCTGAGAGGAGCCACAAATTTCCTTCCACCCAGCCTTCCCCCAAGTCTCCCGATAAAAATGATACCTCACTTGTGTGGGTAGGCCTAGCGCCCGCGACAGGAAATGCCCCAAAGCGCAACGTGGACACATCCAATTTTTTTAAAGAAAACAGAGGTGTTTTTTGCAAAGTGCCTACCTGTAGATTTTGGCCTCTAGCTCAGCCGGCACCTAGGGAAACCTACCAAACCTGTGCATTTCTGAAAACTAGAGACCTAGGGGAATCCAAGATGGGGTGACTTGTGGGGCTCTGACCAGGTTCTGTTACCCAGAATCCTTTGCAAACCTTAAAATGTGGCTAAAAAAACACATGTTCTTCATATTTCTGTGGCAGAAAGTTCTGGAATCTGAGAGGAGCCACAAATTTCCTTCCACTCAGCCTTCCCCCAAGTCTCCCGATAAAAATGATACCTCACTTGTGTGGGTAGGCCCAGCGCCCGCGACAGGAAATGCCCCAAAGCGCAACGTGGACACATCCAATTTTTTGAAAGAAAACAGAGGTGTTTTTTGCAAAGTGCCTACCTGGAGATTTTGGCCTCTATCTCAGCCGGCACCTAGGGAAACCTACCAAACCTGTGCATTTCTGAAAACTAGAGACCTAGGGGAATCCAAGATTGGATGACTTGTGGGGCTCTGACCAGGTTCTGTTACCTAGAATCCTTTGCAAACCATGAAATGTGGCTAAAAAAAACACATGTTCCTCATATTTCTGTGGCAGAAAGCTCTGGAATCTGAGAGGAGCCACAAATTTCCTTCCACCCAGCCTTCCCCCAAGTCTCCCGATAAAAATGATACCTCACTTGTGTGGGTAGGCCTAGCGCCCGCGACAGGAAATGCCCCAAAGCGCAACGTGGACACATCCAATTTTTTGAAAGAAAACAGAGGTGTTTTTTGCAAGCCTACCTGTAGATTTTGGCCTCTAGCTCAGCCGGCACCTAGGGAAACCTACCAAACCTTTGCATTTCTGAAAACTAGAGACCTAGGGGAATCCAAGATGGGGTGACTTGTGGGACTCTGACGAGGTTCTGTTACCCAGAATCCTTTGCAAACCTCAAGATTTGGCTAAAAAAACACATGTTCCTCACATTTCTGTGGCAGAAAGTTCTGGAATCTGAGAGGAGCCACAAATTTCCTTCCACCCAGCGTTCCCCCAAGTCTCCCGATAAAAATGATACCTCACTTGTGAGGGTAGGCCTAGCGCCCGCGACAGGAAATGCCCCAAAGCGCAACGTGGACACATCCAATTTTTTGAAAGAAAACAGAGGTGTTTTTTGCAAAGTGCCTACCTGTAGATTTTGGCCTCTAGCTCAGCCGGCACCTAGGGAAACCTACCAAACCTGTGCATTTCTGAAAACTAGAGACCTAGGGGAATCCAAGATGGGGTGACTTGTGGGGCTCTGACCAGGTTCTGTTACCCAGAATCCTTTGCAAACCTTAAAATGTGGCTAAAAAAACACATGTTCTTCATATTTCTGTGGCAGAAAGTTCTGGAATCTGAGAGGAGCCACAAATTTCCTTCCACTCAGCGTTCCCCCAAGTCTCCCGATAAAAATGATACCTCACTTGTGTGGGTAGGCCTAGCGCCCGCGACAGGAAATGCCCCAAAGCGCAACGTGGACACATCCAATTTTTTGAAAGAAAACAGAGGTGTTTTTTGCAAGCCTACCTGTAGATTTTGGCCTCTAGCTCAGCCGGCACCTAGGGAAACCTACCAAACCTTTGCATTTCTGAAAACTAGAGACCTAGGGGAATCCAAGATGGGGTGACTTGTGGGGCTCTGACGAGGTTCTGTTACCCAGAATCCTTTGCAAACCTCAAGATTTGGCTAAAAAAACACATGTTCCTCACATTTCTGTGGCAGAAAGTTCTGGAATCTGAGAGGAGCCACAAATTTCCTTCCACCCAGCGTTCCCCCAAGTCTCCCGATAAAAATGATACCTCACTTGTGAGGGTAGGCCTAGCGCCCGCGACAGGAAATGCCCCAAAGCGCAACGTGGACACATCTAATTTTTTGAAAGAAAACAGAGGTGTTTTTTGCAAAGTGCCTACCTGTAGATTTTAGCCTCTAGCTCAGCCGGCACCTAGGGAAACCTACCAAACCTGTGCATTTCTGAAAACTAGAGACCTAGGGGAATCCAAGATGGGGTGACTTGTGGGGCTCTGACCAGGTTCTGTTACCCAGAATCCTTTGCAAACCTTAAAATGTAGCCAAAAAAACACATGTTCTTCATATTTCTGTGGCAGAAAGTTCTGGAATCTGAGAAGAGCCACAAATTTCCTTCCACCCAGCCTTCCCCCAAGTCTCCCGATAAAAATTATACCTCACTTGTGTGGGTAGGCCTAGCGCCCGCGACAGGAAATGCCCCAAAGCGCAACGTGGACACATCCAATTTTTTGAAAGAAACAGAGGTGTTTTTTGCAAAGTGCCTACCTGTAGATTTTGGCCTCTATCTCAGCCGGCACCTAGGGAAACCTACCAAACCTGTGCATTTCTGAAAACTAGAGACCTAGGGGAATCCAAGATTGGGTGACTTGTGGGGCTCTGACCAGGTTCTGTTACCTAGAATCCTTTGCAAACCTTAAAATGTGGCTAAAAAAACACATGTTCCTCATATTTCTGTGGCAGAAAGTTCTGGAATCTGAGAGGAGCCACAAATTTCCTTCCACCCAGCCTTCCCCCAAGTCTCCCGATAAAAATGATACCTCACTTGTGTGGGTAGGCCTAGCGCCCGCGACAGGAAATGCCCCAAAGCGCAACGTGGACACATCCAATTTTTTGAAAGAAAACAGAGGTGTTTTTTGCAAGCCTACCTGTAGATTTTGGCCTCTAGCTCAGCCGGCACCTAGGGAAACCTACCAAACCTGTGCATTTCTGAAAACTAGAGACCTAGGGGAATCCAAGATGGGGTGACTTGTGGGGCTCTGACCAGGTTCTGTTACCCAGAATCCTTTGCAAACCTCAAGATTTGGCTAAAAAAACACATGTTCCTCACATTTCTGTGGCAGAAAGTTCTGGAATCTGAGAGGAGCCACAAATTTCCTTCCACCCAACATTCCCCCAAGTCTCCCGATAAAAATGATACCTCACTTGTGAGGGTAGGCCTAGCGCCCGCGACAGGAAATGCCCCAAAGCGCAACGTGGACACATCCAATTTTTTTAAAGAAAACAGAGGTGTTTTTTGCAAGCCTACCTGTAGATTTTGGCCTCTAGCTCAGCCGGCACTTAGGGAAACCTACCAAACCTGTGCATTTCTGAAAACTAGAGACCTAGGGGAATCCAAGATGGGGTGACTTGTGGGGCTCTGACCAGGTTCTGTTACCCAGAATCCTTTGCAAACCTCAAATTGTGGCTAAAAAAAACACATGTTCCTCACATTTCTGTGGCAGAAAGTTCTGGAATCTGAGAGGAGCCACAAATTTCCTTCCACCCAGCGTTCCCCCAAGTCTCCTGATAAAAATGATACCTCACTTGTGTGGTTAGGCCTAGCGCCCGCGACAGGAAATGCCCCAAAGCGCAACGTGGACACATCCAATTTTTTGAAAGAAAACAGAAGTGTTTTTTGCAAAGTGCCTACCTGTAGATTTTGGCCTCTATCTCAGCCGGCACCTAGGGAAACCTACCAAACCTGTGCATTTCTGAAAACTAGAGACCTAGGGGAATCCAAGATAGGGTGACTTGTGGGGCTCTGACCAGGTTCTGTTACCTAGAATCCTTTGCAAACCTTAAAATGTGGCTAAAAAAACACATGTTCCTCATATTTCTGTGGCAGAAAGTTCTGGAATCTGAGAGGAGCCACAAATTTCCTTCCACCCACCCTTCCCCCACGTCTCCCGATAAAAATGATACCTCACTTGTGTGGGTAGGCCTAGCGCCCGCGACAGGAAATGCCCCAAAGCGCAACGTGGACACATCCAATTTTTTTAAAGAAAACAGAGGTGTTTTTTCAAGCCTACCTGTAGATTTTGGCCTTTAGCTCAGCCGGCACCTAGGGAAACCTACCAAACCTGTGCATTTCTGAAAACTAGAGACCTAGGGGAATCCAAGATGGGGTGACTTGTGGGGCTCTGACCAGGTTCTGTTACCCAGAATCCTTTGCAAACCTCAAGATTTGGCTAAAAAAACACATGTTCCTCACATTTCTGTGGCAGAAAGTTCTGGAATCTGAGAGGAGCCACAAATTTCCTTCCACCCAGCGTTCCCCCAAGTCTCCCGATAAAAAGGATACCTCACTTGTGAGGGTAGGCCTAGCGCCCGCGACAGGAAATGCCCCAAAGCGCAACGTGGACACATCCAATTTTTTGAAAGAAAACAGAGGTGTTTTTTGCAAAGTGCCTACCTGTAGATTTTAGCCTCTAGCTCAGCCGGCACCTAGGGAAACCTACCAAACCTGTGCATTTCTGAAAACTAGAGACCTAGGGGAATCCAAGATGGGGTGACTTGTGGGGCTCTGACCAGGTTCTGTTACCCAGAATCCTTTGCAAACCTTAAAATGTAGCTAAAAAAACACATGTTCTTCATATTTCTGTGGCAGAAAGTTCTGGAATCTGAGAGGAGCCACAAATTTCCTTCCACCCAGCCTTCCCCCAAGTCTCCCGATAAAAATGATACCTCACTTGTGTGGGTAGGCCTAGCGCCCGCGACAGGAAATGCCCCAAAGCGCAACGTGGACACATCCAATTTTTTGAAAGAAAACAGAGGTGTTTTTTGCAAAGTGCCTACCTGTAGATTTTGGCCTCTATCTCAGCCGGCACCTAGGGAAACCTACCAAACCTGTGCATTTCTGAAAACTAGAGACCTAGGGGAATCCAAGATTGGGTGACTTGTGGGGCTCTGACCAGGTTCTGTTACCCAGAATCCTTTGCAAACCTTAAAATGTGGCTAAAAAAACACATGTTCCTCATATTTCTGTGGCAGAAAGTTCTGGAATCTGAGAGGAGCCACAAATTTCCTTCCACCCAGCCTTCCCCCAAGGCTCCCGATAAAAATGATACCTCACTTGTGTGGGTAGGCCTAGCGCCCGCGACAGGAAATGCCCCAAAGCGCAACGTGGACACAACCAATTTTTAGAAAGAAAACAGAGGTGTTTTTTGCAAGCCTACCTGTAGATTTTGGCCTCTAGCTCAGCCGGCACCTAGGGAAACCTACCAAACCTGTGCATTTCTGAAAACTAGAGACCTAGGGGAATCCAAGATGGGGTGACTTGTGGGGCTCTGACCAGGTTCTGTTACCCAGAATCCTTTGCAAACCTCAAGATTTGGCTAAAAAAACACATGTTCCTCACATTTCTGTGGCAGAAATTTCTGGAATCTGAGAGGAGCCACAAATTTCCTTCCACCCAACGTTCCCCCAAGTCTCCCGATAAAAATGATACCTCACTTGTGAGGGTAGGCCTAGCGCCCGCGACAGGAAATGTCCCAAAGCGCAACGTGGACACATCCAATTTTTTGAAAGAAAACAGAGGTGTTTTTTGCAAAGTGCCTACCTGTAGATTTTGGCCTCTAGCTCAGCCGGCACCTAGGGAAACCTACCAAACATGTGCATTTCTGAAAACTAGAGACCTAGGGTAATCAAAGATGGGGTGACTTGTGGGGCTCTGACCAGGTTCTGTTACCCAGAATCCTTTGCAAACCTCAAAATTTGGCTAAAAAAACACATATTCCTCACATTTCTGTGGCAGAAAGTTCAGGAATCTGAGTGGAGCCACAAATTTCCTTCCACCCAGCGTTCCCCCAAGTCTCCCGATAAAAATGATACCTCACTTGTGTGGGTAGGCCTAGCGCCCGCGACAGGAAATGCCCCAAAGCGCAACGTGGACACATCCAATTTTTTGAAAGAAAACAGAGGTGTTTTTTGCAAAGTGCCTACCTGTAGATTTTAGCCTCTAGCTCAGCCGGCACCTAGGGAAACCTACCAAACCTGTGCATTTCTGAAAACTAGAGACCTAGGGGAATCCAAGATGGGGTGACTTGTGGGGCTCTGACCAGGTTCTGTTACCCAGAATCCTTTGCAAACCTTAAAATGTGGCTAAAAAAACACATGTTCTTCATATTTCTGTGGCAGAAAGTTCTGGAATCTGAGAGGAGCCACAAATTTCCTTCCACCCAGCCTTCCCCCAAGTCTCCCGATAAAAATGATACCTCACTTGTGTGGGTAGGCCTAGGGCCCGCGACAGGAAATGCCCCAAAGCGCAACGTGGACACATCCAATTTTTTGAAAGAAAACAGAGGTGTTTTTTGCAAAGTGCCTACCTGTAGATTTTGGCCTCTATCTCAGCCGGCATCCTAGGGAAACCTACCAAACCTGTGCATTTCTGAAAACTAGAGACCTAGGGGAATCCAAGATTGGGTGACTTGTGGGGCTCTGACCAGGTTCTGTTACCCAGAATCCTTTGCAAACCTTAAAATGTGGCTAAAAAAACACATGTTCCTCATATTTCTGTGGCAGAAAGTTCTGGAATCTGAGAGGAGCCACAAATTTCCTTCCACCCAGCCTTCCCCCAAGTCTCCCGATAAAAATGATACCTCACTTGTGTGGGTAGGCCTAGCGCCCTGCGACAGGAAATGCCCCAAAGCGCAACGTGGACACATCCAATTTTTTTAAAGAAAACAGAGGTGTTTTTTGCAAGCCTACCTGTAGATTTTGGCCTCTAGCTCAGCCGGCACCTAGGGAAACCTACCAAACCTGTGCATTTCTGAAAACTAGAGACCTAGGGGAATACAAGATGGGGTGACTTGTGGGGCTCTGACCAGGTTCTGTTACCCAGAATCCTTTGCAAACCTTAAAATGTGGCTAAAAAAACACATGTTCTTCATATTTCTGTAGCAGAAAGTTCTGGAATCTGAGAGGAGCCACAAATTTCCTTCCACCCAGCCTTCCCCCAAGTCTCCCGATAAAAATGATACCTCACTTGTGTGGGTAGGCCTAGAGCCCGCGACAAGAAATGCCCCAAAGCGCAACGTGGACACATCCAATTTTTTGAAAGAAAACAGAGGTGTTTTTTGCAAAGTGCCTACCTGTAGATTTTGGCCTCTAGCTCAGCCGGCACCTAGGGAGACCTACCAAACCTGTGCATTTCTGAAAACTAGAGACCTAGGGGAATTCAAGATTGGGTGACTTGTGGGGCTCTGACCAGGTTCTGTTACCTAGAATCCTTTGCAAACCTTAAAATGTGGCTAAAAAAACACATGTTCCTCATATTTCTGTGGCAGAAAGTTCTGGAATCTGAGAGGAGCCACAAATTTCCTTCCACCCAGCCTTCCCCCAAGTCTCCCGATAAAAATGATACCTCACTTGTGTGGGTAGGCCTAGCGCCCGCGACAGGAAATGCCCCAAAGCGCAACGTGGACACATCCAATTTTTTGAAAGAAAACAGAGGTGTTTTTTGCAAAGTGCCTACCTGTAGATTTTGGCCTCTAGCTCAGCCGGCATCCTAGGGAAACCTACCAAACCTGTGCATTTCTGAAAACTAGAGACCTAGGGGAATCCAAGATGGGGTGACTTGTGGGGCTCTGACCAGGTTCTGTTACCCAGAATCCTTTGCAAACCTCAAAATTTGGCTAAAAAAAACACATGTTCCTCACATTTCTGTGGCAGAAAGTTCAGGAATCTGAGAGGAGCCACAAATTTCCTTCCACCCAGCGTTCCCCCAAGTCTCCTGATAAAAATGATACCCCACTTGTGTGGGTAGGCCTAGCGCCCGCGACAGGAAATGCCCCAAAGCGCAACGTGGACACATCCAATTTTTTGAAAGAAAACAGAGGTGTTTTTTTTGCAAAGTGCCTACCTGTAGATTTGGGCCTCTAGCTCAGCCGGCACCTAGGGAAACCTACCAAACCTGTGCATTTCTGAAAACTAGAGACCTAGGGGAATCCAAGATGGGGTGACTTGTGGGGCTCTGACCAGGTTCTGTTACCCAGAATCCTTTGCAAACCTTAAAATGTGGCTAAAAAAACACATGTTCCTCATATTTCTGTGGCAGAAAGTTCTGGAATCTGAGAGGAGCCACAAATTTCCTTCCACCCAGCCTTCCCCCAAGTCTCCCGATAAAAATGATACCTCACTTGTGTGGGTAGGCCTAGCGCCCGCGACAGGAAATGCCCCAAAGCGCAACGTGGACACATCCAATTTTTTGAAAGAAAACAGAGGTGTTTTTTGCAAGCCTACCTGTAGATTTTGGCCTCTAGCTCAGCCGGCACCTAGGGAAACCTACCAAACCTGTGCATTTCTGAAAACTAGAGACCTAGGGGAATACAAGATGGGGTGACTTGTGGGGCTCTGACCAGGTTCTGTTACCCATAATCCTTTGCAAACCTTAAAATGTGGCTAAAAAAACACATGTTCTTCATATTTCTGTAGCAGAAAGTTCTGGAATCTGAGAGGAGCCACAAATTTCCTTCCACCCAGCCTTCCCCCAAGTCTCCCGATAAAAATGATACCTCACTTGTGTGGGTAGGCCTAGAGCCCGCGACAAGAAATGCCCCAAAGCGCAACGTGGACACATCCAATTTTTTGAAAGAAAACAGAGGTGTTTTTTGCAAAGTGCCTACCTGTAGATTTTGGCCTCTAGCTCAGCCGGCACCTAGGGAGACCTACCAAACCTGTGCATTTCTGAAAACTAGAGACCTAGGGGAATTCAAGATTGGGTGACTTGTGGGGCTCTGACCAGGTTCTGTTACCTAGAATCCTTTGCAAACCTTAAAATGTGGCTAAAAAAACACATGTTCCTCATATTTCTGTGGCAGAAAGTTCTGGAATCTGAGAGGAGCCACAAATTTCCTTCCACCCAGCCTTCCCCCAAGTCTCCCGATAAAAATGATACCTCACTTGTGTGGGTAGGCCTAGCGCCCGCGACAGGAAATGCCCCAAAGCGCAACGTGGACACATCCAATTTTTTGAAAGAAAACAGAGGTGTTTTTTGCAAAGTGCCTACCTGTAGATTTTGGCCTCTAGCTCAGCCGGCACCTAGGGAAACCTACCAAACCTGTGCATTTCTGAAAACTAGAGACCTAGGGGAATCCAAGATGGGGTGACTTGTGGGGCTCTGACCAGGTTCTGTTACCCAGAATCCTTTGCAAACCTCAAAATTTGGCTAAAAAAACACATGTTTTTTCACATTTCTGTGGCAGAAAGTTCAGGAATCTGAGAGGAGCCACAAATTTCCTTCCACCCAGCGTTCCCCCAAGTCTCCCGATAAAAATGATACCTCACTTGTGTGGGTAGGCCTAGCGCCTGCGACAGGAAATGCCCCAAAGCGCAACGTGGACACATCCAATTTTTTGGAAGAAAACAGAGGTGTTTTTTGCAGAGTGCCTACCTGTAGATTTTGGCCTCTAGCTCAGCCGGCACCTAGGGAAACCTACCAAACCTGTGCATTTCTGAAAACTAGAGACCTAGGGGAATCCAAGATGGGGTGACTTGTGGGGCTCTGACCAGGTTCTGTTACCCAGAATCCTTTGCAAACCTCAAGATTCGGCTAAAAATACACATGTTCCTCACATTTCTGTGGCAGAAAGTTCTGGAATCTGAGAGGAGCCACAAATTTCCTTCCACCCAGCGTTTCCCCAAGTCTCCCGATAAAAATGATACCTCACTTGTGTGGGTAGGCCTAGCGCCCGCGACAGGAAATGTCCCAAAGCGCAACGTGGACACATCCAATTTTTTGAAAGAAAACAGAGGTGTTTTTTGCAAAGTGCCTACCTGCAGATTTTGGCCTCTAGCTCAGCCGGCACCTAGGGAAACCTACCAAACCTGTGCATTTCTGAAAACTAGAGACCTAGGTGAATCCAAGATGGGGTGACTTGTGGGGCTCTGACCAGGTTCTGTTACCCGGAATTCATTGCAAACCTCAAAATTTGGCTAAAAAAAACACATGTTCCTCACATTTCTGTGGCAGAAAGTTCTGGAATCTGAGAGGAGCCACAAATTTCCTTCCACCCAGCGTTCCGCCAAGTCTCCCGATAAAAATGATACCTCACTTGTGTGGGTAGGCCTAGCGCCCGTGACAGGAAATGCCCCAAAGCGCAACGTGGACACATCCAATTTTTTGAAAGAAAACAGAGGTGTTTTTTGCAAAGTGCCTACCTGTAGATTTTGGCCTCTAGCTCAGCCGGCACCTAGGGAAACCTACCAAACCTCTGCATTTCTGAAAACTAGAGACCTAGGGGAATACAAGATGGGTGACTTGTGGGGCTCTGACCAGGTTCTGTTACCCAGAATTCTTTGCAAACCTCAAAATTTGGCTAAAAAAAACACGTGTTCCTCACATTTCTGTGGCAGAAAGTTCAGGAATCTGAGAGGAGCCACAAATTTCCTTCCACCCAGCGTTCCCCCAAGTCTCCTGATAAAAATGCTACCTCACTTGTGTGGGTAGGCCTAGCGCCCGTGACAGGAAATGCCCCAAAGCGCAACGTGGACATATCCAATTTTTTGAAAGAAAACAGAGGTGTTTTTTGCAAAGTGCCTACATGTAGATTTTGGCCTCTAGCTCAGCCGGCACCTAGGGAAACCTACCAAACCTGTGCATTTCTGAAAACTAGAGACCTAGGGGAATCCAAGATGGGGTGACTTGTGGGGCTCTGACCAGGTTCTGTTACCCAGAATCCTTTGCAAACCTTAAAATGTGGCTAAAAAAACACATGTTCCTCATATTTCTGTGGCAGAAAGTTCTGGAATCTGAGAGGAGCCACAAATTTCCTTCCACCCAGCCTTCCCCCAAGTCTCCCGATAAAAATGATACCTCACTTGTGTGGGTAGGCCTAGCGCCCGCAACAGGAAATGCCCCAAAGCGCAACGTGGACACATCCAATTTTTTGAGAGAAAACAGAGGTGTTTTTTGCAAGCCTACCTGTAGATTTTGGCCTCTAGCTCAGCCGGCACCTAGGGAAACCTACCAAACCTGTGCATTTCTGAAAACTAGAGACCTAGGGGAATCCAAGATGGGGTGACTTGTGGGGCTCTGACCAGGTTCTGTTACCCACAATCCTTTGCAAACCTCAAGATTTGGCTAAAAAAACACATGTTCCTCACATTTCTGTGGCAGAAAGTTCTGGAATCTGAGAGGAGCCACAAATTTCCTTCCACCCAGCGTTCCCCCAAGTCTCCCGATAAAAATGATACCTCACTTGTGAGGGTAGGCCTAGCGCCCGCGACAGGAAATGCCCCAAAGCGCAACGTGGACACATCCAATTTTTTGAAAGAAAACAGAGGTGTTTTTTGCAAAGTGCCTACCTGTAGATTTTGGCCTCTAGCTCAGCCGGCACCTAGTGAAACCTACCAAACATGTGCATTTCTGAAAACTAGAGACCTAGGGGAATCCAAGATGGGGTGACTTGTGGGGCTCTGACCAGGTTCTGTTACCCAGAATCCTTTGCAAACCTCAAAATTTGGCTAAAAAAACACATGTTCCTCACATTTCTGTGGCAGAAAGTTCAGGAATCTGAGAGGAGCCACAAATTTCCTTCCACCCAGCGTTCCCCCAAGTCTCCCGATAAAAATGATACCTCACTTGTGTGGGTAGGCCTAGCGCCCGCGACAGGAAATGTCCCAAAGCGCAACGTGGACACATCCAATTTTTTGAAAGAAAACAGAGGTGTTTTTTGCAAAGTGCCTACCTGTAGATTTTGGCCTCTAGCTCAGCCGGCACCTAGGGAAACCTACCAAACCTGTGCATTTCTGAAAACTAGAGACCTAGGGGAATCCAAGATGGGGTGACTTGTGGGGCTCTGACCAGGTTCTGTTACCCGGAATTCTTTGCAAACCTCAAAATTTGGCTAAAAAAACACATGTTCCTCACATTTCTGTGGCAGAAAGTTCTGGAATCTGAGAGGAGCCACAAATTTCCTTCCACCCAGCGTTCCGCCAAGTCTCCCGATAAAAATGATACGTCACTTGTGTGGGTAGGCCTAGCGCCCGCGACAGGAAATGCCCCAAAGCGCAACGTAGACACATCCAATTTTTGGAAAGAAAACAGAGGTGTTTTTTGCAAAGTGCCTACCTGTAGATTTTGGCCTCTAGCTCAGCCGGCACCTAGGGAAACCTACCAAACCTCTGCATTTCTGAAAACTAGAGACCTAGGGGAATGCAAGATGGGGTGACTTGTGGGGCTCTGACCAGGTTCTGTTACCCAGAATTCTTTGCAAACCTCAAAATTTGGCTAAAAAAAACACATGTTCCTCACATTTCTGTGGCAGAAAGTTCAGGAATCTGAGAGGAGCCACAAATTTCCTTCCACCCAGCGTTCCCCCACGTCTCCTGATAAAAATGATACCTCAATTGTGTGGGTAGGCCTAGCGCCCGCGACAGGAAATGCCCCAAAGCGCAACGTGGACACATCCAATTTTTTTAAAGAAAACAGAGGTGTTTTTTGCAAAGTGCCTACCTGTAGATTTTGGCCTCTAGCTCAGCCGGCACCTAGGGAAACCTACTAAACCTGTGCATTTCTGAAAACTAGAGACCTAGGGGAATCCAAGATGGGGTGACTTGTGGGGCTCTGACCAGGTTCTGTTACCCAGAATCCTTTGCAAACCTCAAAATGTGGCTAAAAAAACACATGTTCCTCACATTTCTGTGGCATAAAGTTCTGGAACCTGAGAGGAGCCACAGATTTCCTTAAACCCAGCGTTTCCCCAAGTCTCCCGATAAAAATGATACCTCACTTGTGTGGGTAGGCCTAGCGCCCGCGACAGGAAATGCCCCAAAGCGCAAGGTGGACACATCCAATTTTTTGAAAGAAAACAGAGGTGTTTTTTGCAAAGTGCCTACCTGTAGATTTTAGCCTCTAGCTCAGCCGGCACCTAGGGAAACCTACCAAACCTGTGCATTTCTGAAAACTAGAGACCTAGGGGAATCCAAGATGGGGTGACTTGTGGGGCTCTGACCAGGTTCTGTTACCCAGAATCCTTTGCAAACCTCAAGATTTGGCTAAAAAAACACATGTTCCTCACATTTCTGTGGCAGAAAGTTCTGGAATCTGAGAGGAGCCACAAATTTCCTTCCACCCAACGTTCCCCCAAGTCTCCCGATAAAAATTATACCTCACTTGTGAGGGTAGGCCTAGCGCCCGCGACAGGAAATGCCCCAAAGCGCAACGTGGACACATCCAATTTTTTTAAAGAAAACAGAGGTGTTTTTTGCAAAGTGCCTACCTGTAGATTTTGGCCTCTAGCTCAGCCGGCACCTAGGGAAACCTACCAAACCTGTGCATTTCTGAAAACTAGAGACCTAGGGGAATCCAAGATGGGGTGACTTGTGGGGCTCTGACCAGGTTCTGTTACCCAGAATCCTTTGCAAATCTCAAAATGTGGCTAAAAAAAACACATGTTCCTCACATTTCTGTGGCAGAAAGTTCTGGAATCTGAGAGGAGCCACAAATTTCCTTCCACCCAGCCTTCCCCCAAGTCTCCCGATAAAAATGATACCTCACTTGTGTGGGTAGGCCTAGCGCCCGCGACAGGAAATGCCCCAAAGCGCAACGTGGACACATCCAATTTTTTTAAAGAAAACAGAGGTGTTTTTTGCAAAGTGCCTACCTGTAGATTTTGGCCTCTAGCTCAGCCAGCACCTAGGGAAACCTACCAAACCTGTGCATTTCTGAAAACTAGAGACCTAGGGGAATCCAAGATGGGGTGACTTGTGGGGCTCTGACCAGGTTCTGTTACCCAGAATCCTTTGCAAACCTTAAAATGTGGCTAAAAAAACACATGTTCTTTATATTTCTGTGGCAGAAAGTTCTGGAATCTGAGAGGAGCCACAAATTTCCTTCCACTCAGCCTTCCCCCAAGTCTCCCGATAAAAATGATACCTCACTTGTGTGGGTAGGCCTAGCGCCCGCGACAGGAAATGCCCCAAAGCGCAACGTGGACACATCCAATTTTTTGAAAGAAAACAGAGGTGTTTTTTACAAAGTGCCTACCTGGAGATTTTGGCCTCTATCTCAGCCGGCACCTAGGGAAACCTACCAAACCTGTGCATTTCTGAAAACTAGAGACCTAGGGGAATCCAAGATTGGATGACTTGTGGGGCTCTGACCAGGTTCTGTTACCTAGAATCCTTTGCAAACCATGAAATGTGGCTAAAAAAACACATGTTCCTCATATTTCTGTGGCAGAAAGCTCTGGAATCTGAGAGGAGCCACGCATTTCCTTCCACCCAGCCTTCCCCCAAGTCTCCCGATAAAAATGATACCTCATTTGTGTGGGTAGGCCTAGCGCCCGCGACAGGAAATGCCCCAAAGCGCAACGTGGAAACATCCAATTTTTTGAAAGAAAACAGAGGTGTTTTTTGCAAGCCTACCTGTAGATTTTGGCCTCTAGCTCAGCCGGCACCTAGGGAAACCTACCAAACCTTTGCATTTCTGAAAACTAGAGACCTAGGGGAATCCAAGATGGGGTGACTTGTGGGGCTCTGACGAGGTTCTGTTACCCAGAATCCTTTGCAAACCTCAAGATTTGGCTAAAAAAACACATGTTCCTCACATTTCTGTGGCAGAAAGTTCTGGAATCTGAGAGGAGCCACAAATTTCCTTCCACCCAGCGTTCCCCCAAGTCTCCCGATAAAAATGATACCTCACTTGTGAGGGTAGGCCTAGCGCCCGCGACAGGAAATGCCCCAAAGCGCAACGTGGACACATCCAATTTTTTGAAAGAAAACAGAGGTGTTTTTTGCAAAGTGCCTACCTGTAGATTTTGGCCTCTAGCTCAGCCGGCACCTAGGGAAACCTACCAAACCTGTGCATTTCTGAAAACTAGAGACCTAGGGGAATCCAAGATGGGGTGACTTGTGGGGCTCTGACCAGGTTCTGTTACCCAGAATCCTTTGCAAACCTCAAATTGTGGCTAAAAAAAACACATGTTCCTCACATTTCTGTGGCAGAAAGTTCTGGAATCTGAGAGGAGCCACAAATTTCCTTCCACCCAGCGTTCCCCCAAGTCTCCTGATAAAAATGATACCTCACTTGTGTGGGTAGGCCTAGCGCCCGCGACAGGAAATGCCCCAAAGCGCAACGTGGACACATCCAATTTTTTGAAAGAAAACAGAAGTGTTTTTTGCAAAGTGCCTACCTGTAGATTTTGGCCTCTATCTCAGCCGGCACCTAGGGAAACCTACCAAACCTGTGCATTTCTGAAAACTAGAGACCTAGGGGAATCCAAGATAGGGTGACTTGTGGGTCTCTGACCAGGTTCTGTTACCTAGAATCCTTTGCAAACCTTAAAATGTGGCTAAAAAAACACATGTTCCTCATATTTCTGTGGCAGAAAGTTCTGGAATCTGAGAGGAGCCACAAATTTCCTTCCACCCACCCTTCCCCCAAGTCTCCCGATAAAAATGATACCTCACTTGTGTGGGTAGGCCTAGCGCCCGCGACAGGAAATGCCCCAAAGCGCAACGTGGACACATCCAATTTTTTGAAAGAAAACAGAGGTGTTTTTTCAAGCCTACCTGTAGATTTTGGCCTCTAGCTCAGCCGGCACCTAGGGAAACCTACCAAACCTGTGCATTTCTGAAAACTAGAGACCTAGGGGAATCCAAGATGGGGTGACTTGTGGGGCTCTGACCAGGTTCTGTTACCCAGAATCCTTTGCAAACCTCAAGATTTGGCTAAAAAAACACATGTTCCTCACATTTCTGTGGCAGAAAGTTCTGGAATCTGAGAGGAGCCACAAATTTCCTTCCACCCAGCGTTCCCCCAAGTCTCCCGATAAAAAGGATACCTCACTTGTGAGGGTAGGCCTAGCGCCCGCGACAGGAAATGCCCCAAAGCGCAACGTGGACACATCCAATTTTTTGAAAGAAAACAGAGGTGTTTTTTGCAAAGTGCCTACCTGTAGATTTTAGCCTCTAGCTCAGCCGGCACCTAGGGAAACCTACCAAACCTGTGCATTTCTGAAAACTAGAGACCTAGGGGAATCCAAGATTGGGTGACTTGTGGGGCTCTGACCAGGTTCTGTTACCCAGAATCCTTTGCAAACCTTAAAATGTAGCTAAAAAAACACATGTTCTTCATATTTCTGTGGCAGAAAGTTCTGGAATCTGAGAGGAGCCACAAATTTCCTTCCACCCAGCCTTCCCCCAAGTCTCCCGATAAAAATGATACCTCACTTGTGTGGGTAGGCCTAGCGCCCGCGACAGGAAATGCCCCAAAGCGCAACGTGGACACATCCAATTTTTTGAAAGAAAACAGAGGTGTTTTTTGCAAAGTGCCTACCTGTAGATTTTGGCCTCTATCTCAGCCGGCACCTAGGGAAACCTACCAAACCTGTGCATTTCTGAAAACTAGAGACCTAGGGGAATCCAAGATTGGGTGACTTGTGGGGCTCTGACCAGGTTCTGTTACCCAGAATCCTTTGCAAACCTTAAAATGTGGCTAAAAAAACACATGTTCCTCATATTTCTGTGGCAGAAAGTTCTGGAATCTGAGAGGAGCCACAAATTTCCTTCCACCCAGCCTTCCCCCAAGTCTCCCGATAAAAATGATACCTCACTTGTGTGGGTAGGCCTAGCGCCCGCGACAGGAAATGCCCCAAAGCGCAACGTGGACACATCCAATTTTTTGAAAGAAAACAGAGGTGTTTTTTGCAAGCCTACCTGTAGATTTTGGCCTCTAGCTCAGCCGGCACCTAGGGAAACCTACCAAACCTGTGCATTTCTGAAAACTAGAGACCTAGGGGAATCCAAGATGGGGTGACTTGTGGGGCTCTGACCAGGTTCTGTTACCCAGAATCCTTTGCAAACCTCAAGATTTGGTTAAAAAAACACATGTTCCTCACATTTCTGTGGCAGAAATTTCTGGAATCTGAGAGGAGCCACAAATTTCCTTCCACCCAACGTTCCCCCAAGTCTCCCGATAAAAATGATACCTCACTTGTGAGGGTAGGCCTAGCGCCCGCGACAGGAAATGTCCCAAAGCGCAACGTGGACACATCCAATTTTTTGAAAGAAAACAGAGGTGTTTTTTGCAAAGTGCCTACCTGTAGATTTTGGCCTCTAGCTCAGCCGGCACCTAGGGAAACCTACCAAACATGTGCATTTCTGAAAACTAGAGACCTAGGGTAATCAAAGATGGGGTGACTTGTGGGGCTCTGACCAGGTTCTGTTACCCAGAATCCTTTGCAAACTTCAAAATTTGGCTAAAAAAACACATATTCCTCACATTTCTGTGGCAGAAAGTTCAGGAATCTTAGAGGAGCCACAAATTTCCTTCCACCCAGCGTTCCCCCAAGTCTCCCGATAAAAATGATACCTCACTTGTGTGGGTAGGCCTAGCGCCCGCGACAGGAAATGCCCCAAAGCGCAACGTGGACACATCCAATTTTTTGAAAGAAAACAGAGGTGTTTTTTGCAAAGTGCCTACCTGTAGATTTTGGCCTCTATCTCAGCCGGCACCTAGGGAAACCTACCAAACCTGTGCATTTCTGAAAACTAGAGACCTAGGGGAATCCAAGATTGGGTGACTTGTGGGGCTCTGACCAGGTTCTGTTACCCAGAATCCTTTGCAAACCTTAAAATGTGGCTAAAAAAACACATGTTCCTCATATTTCTGTGGCAGAAAGTTCTGGAATCTGAGAGGAGCCACAAATTTCCTTCCACCCAGCCTTCCCCCAAGTCTCCCGATAAAAATGATACCTCACTTGTGTGGGTAGGCCTAGCGCCCGCGACAGGAAATGCCCCAAAGCGCAACGTGGACACATCCAATTTTTTGAAAGAAAACAGAGGTGTTTTTTGCAAGCCTACCTGTAGATTTTGGCCTCTAGCTCAGCCGGCACCTAGGGAAACCTACCAAACCTGTGCATTTCTGAAAACTAGAGACCTAGGGGAATCCAAGATGGGGTGACTTGTGGGGCTCTGACCAGGTTCTGTTACCCAGAATCCTTTGCAAACCTCAAGATTTGGTTAAAAAAACACATGTTCCTCACATTTCTGTGGCAGAAATTTCTGGAATCTGAGAGGAGCCACAAATTTCCTTCCACCCAACGTTCCCCCAAGTCTCCCGATAAAAATGATACCTCACTTGTGAGGGTAGGCCTAGCGCCCGCGACAGGAAATGTCCCAAAGCGCAACGTGGACACATCCAATTTTTTGAAAGAAAACAGAGGTGTTTTTTGCAAAGTGCCTACCTGTAGATTTTGGCCTCTAGCTCAGCCGGCACCTAGGGAAACCTACCAAACATGTGCATTTCTGAAAACTAGAGACCTAGGGTAATCAAAGATGGGGTGACTTGTGGGGCTCTGACCAGGTTCTGTTACCCAGAATCCTTTGCAAACTTCAAAATTTGGCTAAAAAAACACATATTCCTCACATTTCTGTGGCAGAAAGTTCAGGAATCTTAGAGGAGCCACAAATTTCCTTCCACCCAGCGTTCCCCCAAGTCTCCCGATAAAAATGATACCTCACTTGTGTGGGTAGGCCTAGCGCCCGCGACAGGAAATGCCCCAAAGCGCAACGTGGACACATCCAATTTTTTGAAAGAAAACAGAGGTGTTTTTTGCAAAGTGCCTACCTGTAGATTTTAGCCTCTAGCTCAGCCGGCACCTAGGGAAACCTACCAAACCTGTGCATTTCTGAAAACTAGAGACCTAGGGGAATCCAAGATGGGGTGACTTGTGGGGCTCTGACCAGGTTCTGTTACCCAGAATCCTTTGCAAACCTTAAAATGTGGCTAAAAAAACACATGTTCTTCATATTTCTGTGGCAGAAAGTTCTGGAATCTGAGAGGAGCCACAAATTTCCTTCCACCCAGCTTTCCCCCAAGTCTCCCGATAAAAATGATACCTCACTTGTGTGGGTAGGCCTAGGGCCCGCGACAGGAAATGCCCCAAAGCGCAACGTGGACACATCCAATTTTTTGAAAGAAAACAGAGGTGTTTTTTGCAAAGTGCCTACCTGTAGATTTTGGCCTCTATCTCAGCCGGCATCCTAGGGAAACCTACCAAACCTGTGCATTTCTGAAAACTAGAGACCTAGGGGAATCCAAGATGGGGTGACTTGTGGGGCTCTGACCAGGTTCTGTTACCCAGAATCCTTTGCAAACCTTAAAATGTGGCTAAAAAAACACATGTTCCTCATATTTCTGTGGCAGAAAGTTCTGGAATCTGAGAGGAGCCACAAATTTCCTTCCACCCAGCCTTCCCCCAAGTCTCCCGATAAAAATGATACCTCACTTGTGTGGGTAGGCCTAGCGCCCGCGACAGGAAATGCCCCAAAGCGCAACGTGGACACATCCAATTTTTTTAAAGAAAACAGAGGTGTTTTTTGCAAGCCTACCTGTAGATTTTGGCCTCTAGCTCAGCCGGCACCTAGGGAAACCTACCAAACCTATGCATTTCTGAAAACTAGAGACCTAGGGGAATACAAGATGGGGTGACTTGTGGGGCTCTGACCAGGTTCTGTTACCCAGAATCCTTTGCAAACCTTAAAATGTGGCTAAAAAAACACATGTTCTTCATATTTCTGTGGCAGAAAGTTCTGGAATCTGAGAGGAGCCACAAATTTCCTTCCACCCAGCCTTCCCCCAAGTCTCCCGATAAAAATGATACCTCACTTGTGTGGGTAGGCCTAGAGCCCGCGACAAGAAATGCCCCAAAGCGCAACGTGGACACATCCAATTTTTTGAAAGAAAACAGAGGTGTTTTTTGCAAAGTGCCTACCTGTAGATTTTGGCCTCTATCTCAGCCGGCACCTAGGGAAACCTACCAAACCTGTGCATTTCTGAAAACTAGAGACCTAGGGGAATTCAAGATTGGGTGACTTGTGGGGCTCTGACCAGGTTCTGTTACCTAGAATCCTTTGCAAACCTTAAAATGTGGCTAAAAAACACATGTTCCTCATATTTCTGTGGCAGAAAGTTCTGGAATCTGAGAGGAGCCACAAATTTCCTTCCACCCAGCCTTCCCCCAAATCTCCCGATAAAAATGATACCTCACTTGTGAGGGTAGGCCTAGCGCCCGCGACAGGAAATGCCCCAAAGCGCAACGTGGACACATCCAATTTTTTGAAAGAAAACAGAGGTGTTTTTTGCAAAGTGCCTACCTGTAGATTTTGGCCTCTAGCTCAGCCGGCACCTAGGGAAACCTACCAAACCTGTGCATTTCTGAAAACTAGAGACCTAGGGGAATCCAAGATGGGGTGACTTGTGGGGCTCTGACCAGGTTCTGTTACCCAGAATCCTTTGCAAACCTCAAAATTTGGCTAAAAAAACACATGATTTTTCACATTTCTGTGGCAGAAAGTTCAGGAATCTGAGAGGAGCCACAAATTTCCTTCCACCCAGCGTTCCCCCAAGTCTCCCGATAAAAATGATACCTCACTTGTGTGGGTAGGCCTAGCGCCTGCGACAGGAAATGCCCCAAAGCGCAACGTGGACACATCCAATTTTTTGAAAGAAAACAGAGGTGTTTTTTGCAGAGTGCCTACCTGTAGATTTTGGCCTCTAGCTCAGCCGGCACCTAGGGAAACCTACCAAACCTGTGCATTTCTGAAAACTAGAGACCTAGGGGAATCCAAGATGGGGTGACTTGTGGGGCTCTGACCAGGTTCTGTTACCCAGAATCCTTTGCAAACCTCAAGATTCGGCTAAAAAAAACACATGTTCCTCACATTTCTGTGGCAGAAAGTTCTGGAATCTGAGAGGAGCCACAAATTTCCTTCCACCCAGCGTTTCCCCAAGTCTCCCGATAAAAATGATACCTCACTTGTGTGGGTAGGCCTAGCGCCCGCGATAGGAAATGTCCCAAAGCGCAACGTGGACACATCCAATTTTTTGAAAGAAAACAGAGGTGTTTTTTGCAAAGTGCCTACCTGCAGATTTTGGCCTCTAGCTCAGCCGGCACCTAGGGAAACCTACCAAACCTGTGCATTTCTGAAAACTAGAGACCTAGGTGAATCCAAGATGGGGTGACTTGTGGGGCTCTGACCAGGTTCTGTTACCCGGAATTCTTTGCAAACCTCAAAATTTGGCTAAAAAAAACACATGTTCCTCACATTTCTTTGGCAGAAAGTTCTGGAATCTGAGAGGAGCCACAAATTTCCTTCCACCCAGCGTTCCGCCAAGTCTCCCGATAAAAATGATACCTCACTTGTGTGGGTAGGCCTAGCGCCCGTGACAGGAAATGCCCCAAAGCGCAACGTGGACACATCCAATTTTTTGAAAGAAAACAGAGGTGTTTTTTGCAAAGTGCCTACCTGTAGATTTTGGCCTCTAGCTCAGCCGGCACCTAGGGAAACCTACCAAACCTCTGCATTTCTGAAAACTAGAGACCTAGGGGAATACAAGATGGGTGACTTGTGGGGCTCTGACCAGGTTCTGTTACCCAGAATTCTTTGCAAACCTCAAAATTTGGCTAAAAAAAAAACGTGTTCCTCACATTTCTGTGGCAGAAAGTTCAGGAATCTGAGAGGAGCCACAAATTTCCTTCCACCCAGCGTTCCCCCAAGTCTCCTGATAAAAATGCTACCTCACTTGTGTGGGTAGGCCTAGCGCCCGTGACAGGAAATGCCCCAAAGCGCAACGTGGACACATCCAATTTTTTTAAAGAAAACAGAGGTGTTTTTTGCAAAGTGCCTACATGTAGATTTTGGCCTCTAGCTCAGCCGGCACCTAGGGAAACCTACCAAACCTGTGCATTTCTGAAAACTAGAGACCTAGGGGAATCCAAGATGGGGTGACTTGTGGGGCTCTGACCAGGTTCTGTTACCCAGAATCCTTTGCAAACCTTAAAATGTGGCTAAAAAAACACATGTTCCTCATATTTCTGTGGCAGAAAGTTCTGGAATCTGAGAGGAGCCACAAATTTCCTTCCACCCAGCCTTCCCCCAAGTCTCCAGATAAAAATGATACCTCACTTGTGTGGGTAGGCCTAGCGCCCGCAACAGGAAATGCCCCAAAGCGCAACTTGGACACATCCAATTTTTTGAGAGAAAACAGAGGTGTTTTTTGCAAGCCTACCTGTAGATTTTGGCCTCTAGCTCAGCCGGCACCTAGGGAAACCTACCAAACCTGTGCATTTCTGAAAACTACAGACCTAGGGGAATCCAAGATGGGTGACTTGTGGGGCTCTGACCAGGTTCTGTTACCCACAATCCTTTGCAAACCTCAAGATTTGGCTAAAAAAACACATGTTCCTCACATTTCTGTGGCAGAAAGTTCTGGAATCTGAGAGGAGCCACAAATTTCCTTCCACCCAGCGTTCCCCCAAGTCTCCCGATAAAAATGATACCTCACTTGTGAGGGTAGGCCTAGCGCCCGCGACAGGAAATGCCCCAAAGCGCAACGTGGACACATCCAATTTTTTGAAAGAAAACAGAGGTGTTTTTTGCAAAGTGCCTACCTGTAGATTTTGGCCTCTAGCTCAGCCGGCACCTAGTGAAACCTACCAAACATGTGCATTTCTGAAAACTAGAGTCCTAGGGGAATCCAAGATGGGGTGACTTGTGGGGCTCTGACCAGGTTCTGTTACCCAGAATCCTTTGCAAACCTCAAAATTTGGCTAAAAAAACACATGTTCCTCACATTTCTGTGGCAGAAAGTTCAGGAATCTGAGAGGAGCCACAAATTTCCTTCCACCCAGCATTCCCCCAAGTCTCCCGATAAAAATGATACCTCACTTGTGTGGGTAGGCCTAGCGCCCGCGACAGGAAATGTCCCAAAGCGCAACGTGGACACATCCAATTTTTTGAAAGAAAACAGAGGTGTTTTTTGCAAAGTGCCTACCTGTAGATTTTGGCCTCTAGCTCAGCCGGCACCTAGGGAAACCTACCAAACCTCTGCATTTCTGAAAACTAGAGACCTAGGGGAATGCAAGATGGGGTGACTTGTGGGGCTCTGACCAGGTTCTGTTACCCAGAATTCTTTGCAAACCTCAAAATTTGGCTAAAAAAAACACATGTTCCTCACATTTCTGTGGCAGAAAGTTCAGGAATCTGAGAGGAGCCACAAATTTCCTTCCACCCAGCGTTCCCCCAAGTCTCCTGATAAAAATGATACCTCAATTGTGTGGGTAGGCCTAGCGCCCGCGACAGGAAATGCCCTAAAGCGCAACGTGGACACATCCAATTTTTTGAAAGAAAACAGAGGTGTTTTTTGCAAAGTGCCTACCTGTAGATTTTGGCCTCTAGCTCAGCCGGCACCTAGGGAAACCTACCAAACCTGTGCATTTCTGAAAACTAGAGACCTAGGGGAATCCAAGATGGGGTGACTTGTGGGGCTCTGACCAGGTTCTGTTACCCAGAATCCTTTGCAAACCTTAAAATGTGGCTAAAAAAACACATGTTCTTCATATTTCTGTGGCAGAAAGTTCTGGAATCTGAGAGGAGCCACAAATTTCCTTCCACCCAGCCTTCCCCCAAGTCTCCCGATAAAAATGATACCTCACTTGTGTGGGTAGGCCTAGAGCCCGCGACAAGAAATGCCCCAAAGCGCAACGTGGACACATCCAATTTTTTGAAAGAAAACAGAGGTGTTTTTTGCAAAGTGCCTACCTGTAGATTTTGGCCTCTAGCTCAGCCGGCACCTAGGGAAACCTACCAAACCTGTGCATTTCTGAAAACTAGAGACCTAGGGGAATCCAAGATGGGTTGACTTGTGGGGCTCTGACCAGGTTCTGTTACCCAGAATCCTTTGCAAACCTCAAAATGTGGCTAAAAAAACACATGTTCCTCACATTTCTGTGGCATAAAGTTCTGGAACCTGGGAGGAGCCACAGATTTCCTTAAACCCAGCGTTCCCCCAAGTCTCCCGATAAAAATGATACCTCACTTGTGTGGGTAGGCCTAGCGCCCGCGACAGGAAATGCCCCAAAGCGCAAGGTGGACACATCCAATTTTTTGAAAGAAAACAGAGGTGTTTTTTGCAAAGTGCCTACCTGTAGATTTTAGCCTCTAGCTCAGCCGGCACCTAGGGAAACCTACCAAACCTGTGCATTTCTGAAAACTAGAGACCTAGGGGAATACAAGATGGGGTGACTTGTGGGCCTCTGACCAGGTTCTGTTACCCAGAATCCTTTGCAAACCTTAAAATGTGGCTAAAAAAACACATGTTCTTCATATTTCTGTGGCAGAAAGTTCTGGAATCTGAGAGGAGCCACAAATTTCCTTCCACCCAGCCTTCCCCCAAGTCTCCCGATAAAAATGATACCTCACTTGTGTGGGTAGGCCTAGAGCCCGCGACAAGAAATGCCCCAAAGCGCAACGTGGACACATCCAATTTTTTGAAAGAAAACAGAGGTGTTTTTTGCAAAGTGCCTACCTGAAGATTTTGGCCTCTATCTCAGCCGGCACCCAGGGAAACCTACCAAACCTGTGCATTTCTGAAAACTAGAGACCTAGGGGAATTCAAGATTGGGTGACTTGTGGGGCTCTGACCTGGTTCTGTTACCTAGAATCCTTTGCAAACCTTAAAATGTGGCTAAAAAAACACATGTTCCTCATATTTCTGTGGCAGAAAGTTCTGGAATCTGAGAGGAGCCACAAATTTCCTTCCACCCAGCCTTCCCCCAAGTCTCCCGATAAAAATGATACCTCACTTGTGTGGGTAGGCCTAGCGCCCGCGACAGGAAATGCCCCAAAGCGCAACGTGGACACATCCAATTTTTTGAAAGAAAACAGAGGTGTTTTTTGCAAAGTGCCTACCTGTAGATTTTGGCCTCTAGCTCAGCCGGCACCTAGGGAAACCTACCAAACCTGTGCATTTCTGAAAACTAGAGACCTAGGGGAATCCAAGATGGGGTGACTTGTGGGCTCTGACCAGGTTCTGTTACCCAGAATCCTTTGCAAACCTCAAAATTTGGCTAAAAAAACACATGTTTTTTCACATTTCTGTGGCAGAAAGTTCAGGAATCTGAGAGGAGCCACAAATTTCCTTCCACCCAGCGTTCCCCCAAGTCTCCCGATAAAAATGATACCTCACTTGTGTGGGTAGGCCTAGCGCCTGCGACAGGAAATGCCCCAAAGCGCAACGTGGACACATCCAATTTTTTGGAAGAAAACAGAGGTGTTTTTTGCAGAGTGCCTACCTGTAGATTTTGGCCTCTAGCTCAGCCGGCACCTAGGGAAACCTACAAAACCTGTGCATTTCTGAAAACTATAGACCTAGGGGAATCCAAGATGGGGTGACTTGTGGGGCTCTGACCAGGTTCTGTTACCCAGAATCCTTTGCAAACCTCAAGATTCGGCTAAAAAAACACATGTTCCTCACATTTCTGTGGCAGAAAGTTCTGGAATCTGAGAGGAGCCACAAATTTCCTTCCACCCAGCGTTTCCCCAAGTCTCCCGATAAAAATGATACCTCACTTGTGTGGGTAGGCCTAGCGCCCGCGACAGGAAATGTCCCAAAGCGCAACGTGGACACATCCAATTTTTTGAAAGAAAACAGAGGTGTTTTTTGCAAAGTGCCTACCTGCAGATTTTGGCCTCTAGCTCAGCCGGCACCTAGGGAAACTTACCAAACCTGTGCATTTCTGAAAACTAGAGACCTAGGTGAATCCAAGATGGGGTGACTTGTGGGGCTCTGACCAGGTTCTGTTACCCGGAATTCTTTGCAAACCTCAAAATTTGGCTAAAAAAAACACATGTTCCTCACATTTCTGTGGCAGAAAGTTCTGGAATCTGAGAGGAGCCACAAATTTCCTTCCACCCAGCGTTCCGCCAAGTCTCCCGATAAAAATGATACCTCACTTGTGTGGGTAGGCCTAGCGCCCGAGACAGGAAATGCCCCAAAGCGCAACGTGGACACATCCAATTTTTTGAAAGAAAACAGAGGTGTTTTTTGCAAAGTGCCTACCTGTAGATTTTGGCCTCTAGCTCAGCCGGCACCTAGGGAAACCTACCAAACCTCTGCATTTCTGAAAACTAGAGACCTAGGGGAATACAAGATGGGTGACTTGTGGGGCTCTGACCAGGTTCTGTTACCCAGAATTCTTTGCAAACCTCAAAATTTGGCTAAAAAAAACACGTGTTCCTCACATTTCTGTGGCAGAAAGTTCAGGAATCTGAGAGGAGCCACAAATTTCCTTCCACCCAGCGTTCCCCCAAGTCTCCTGATAAAAATGCTACCTCACTTGTGTGGGTAGGCCTAGCGCCCGTGACAGGAAATGCCCCAAAGCGCAACGTGGACACATCCAATTTTTTTAAAGAAAACAGAGGTGTTTTTTGCAAAGTGCCTACATGTAGATTTTGGCCTCTAGCTCAGCCGGCACCTAGGGAAACCTACCAAACCTGTGCATTTCTGAAAACTAGAGACCTAGGGGAATCCAAGATGGGGTGACTTGTGGGGCTCTGACCAGGTTCTGTTACCCAGAATCCTTTGCAAACCTTAAAATGTGGCTAAAAAAACACATGTTCCTCATATTTCTGTGGCAGAAAGTTCTGGAATCTGAGAGGAGCCACAAATTTCCTTCCACCCAGCCTTCCCCCAAGTCTCCCGATAAAAATGATACCTCACTTGTGTGGGTAGGCCTAGCGCCCGCAACAGGAAATGCCCCAAAGCGCAACGTGGACACATCCAATTTTTTGAGAGAAAACAGAGGTGTTTTTTGCAAGCCTACCTGTAGATTTTGGCCTCTAGCTCAGCCGGCACCTAGGGAAACCTACCAAACCTGTGCATTTCTGAAAACTAGAGACCTAGGGGAATCCAAGATGGGGTGACTTGTGGGGCTCTGACCAGGTTCTGTTACCCACAATCCTTTGCAAACCTCAAGATTTGGCTAAAAAAACACATGTTCCTCACATTTCTGTGGCAGAAAGTTCTGGAATCTGAGAGGAGCCACAAATTTCCTTCCACCCAGCGTTCCCCCAAGTCTCCCGATAAAAATGATACCTCACTTGTGAGGGTAGGCCTAGCGCCCGCGACAGGAAATGCCCCAAAGCGCAACGTGGACACATCCAATTTTTTGAAAGAAAACAGAGGTGTTTTTTGCAAAGTGCCTACCTGTAGATTTTGGCCTCTAGCTCAGCCGGCACCTAGGGAAACCTACCAAACCTGTGCATTTCTGAAAACTAGAGACCTAGGTGAATCCAAGATGGGGTGACTTGTGGGGCTCTGACCAGGTTCTGTTACCCGGAATTCTTTGCAAACCTCAAAATTTGGCTAAAAAAAACACATGTTCCTCACATTTCTGTGGCAGAAAGTTCTGGAATCTGAGAGGAGCCACAAATTTCCTTCCACCCAGCGTTCCGCCAAGTCTCCCGATAAAAATGATACCTCACTTGTGTGGGTAGGCCTAGCGCCTGTGACAGGAAATGCCCCAAAGCGCAACGTGGACACATCCAATTTTTTGAAAGAAAACAGAGGTGTTTTTTGCAAAGTGCCTACCTGTAGATTTTGGCCTCTAGCTCAGCCGGCACCTAGGGAAACCTACCAAACCTCTGCATTTCTGAAAACTAGAGACCTAGGGGAATACAAGATGGGTGACTTGTGGGGCTCTGACCAGGTTCTGTTACCCAGAATTCTTTGCAAACCTCAAAATTTGGCTAAAAAAAACACGTGTTCCTCACATTTCTGTGGCAGAAAGTTCAGGAATCTGAGAGGAGCCACAAATTTCCTTCCACCCAGCGTTCCCCCAAGTCTCCTGATAAAAATGCTACCTCATTTGTGTGGGTAGGCCTAGCGCCCGTGACAGGAAATGCCCCAAAGCGCAACGTGGACACATCCAATTTTTGGAAAGAAAACAGAGGTGTTTTTTGCAAAGTGCCTACCTGTAGATTTTGGCCTCTAGCTCAGCCGGCACCTAGGGAAACCTACCAAACCTCTGCATTTCTGAAAACTAGAGACCTAGGGGAATGCAAGATGGGGTGACTTGTGGGGCTCTGACCAGGTTCTGTTACCCAGAATTCTTTGCAAACCTCAAAATTTGGCTAAAAAAAACACATGTTCCTCACATTTCTGTGGCAGAAAGTTCAGGAATCTGAGAGGAGCCACCAATTTCCTTCCACCCAGCGTTCCCCCAAGTCTCCTGATAAAAATGATACCTCAATTGTGTGGGTAGGCCTAGCGCCCGCGACAGGAAATGCCCCAAAGCGCAACGTGGACACATCCAATTTTTTGAAAGAAAACAGAGGTGTTTTTTGCAAAGTGCCTACCTGTAGATTTTGGCCTCTAGCTCAGCCGGCACCTAGGGAAACCTACCAAACCTGTGCATTTCTGAAAACTAGAGACCTAGGGGAATCCAAGATGGGGTGACTTGTGGGGCTCTGACCAGGTTCTGTTACCCAGAATCCTTTGCAAACCTCAAAATGTGGCTAAAAAAACACATGTTCCTCACATTTCTGTGGCATAAAGTTCTGGAACCTGAGAGGAGCCACAGATTTCCTTAAACCCAGCGTTCCCCCAAGTCTCCCGATAAAAATGATACCTCACTTGTGTGGGTAGGCCTAGCGCCCGCGACAGGAAATGCCCCAAAGCGCAAGGTGGACACATCCAATTTTTTGAAAGAAAACAGAGGTGTTTTTTGCAAAGTGCCTACCTGTAGATTTTAGCCTCTAGCTCAGCCGGCACCTAGGGAAACCTACCAAACCTGTGCATTTCTGAAAACTAGAGACCTAGGGGAATCCAAGATGGGGTGACTTGTGGGGCTCTGACCAGGTTCTGTTACCCAGAATCCTTTGCAAACCTCAAGATTTGGCTAAAAAAACACATGTTCCTCACATTTCTGTGGCAGAAAGTTCTGGAATCTGAGAGGAGCCACAAATTTCCTTCCACCCAACGTTCCCCCAAGTCTCCCGATAAAAATGATACCTCACTTGTGAGGGTAGGCCTAGCGCCCGCGACAGGAAATGCCCCAAAGCGCAACGTGGACACATCCAATTTTTTGAAAGAAAACAGAGGTGTTTTTTGCAAAGTGCCTACCTGTAGATTTTGGCCTCTAGCTCAGCCGGCACCTAGGGAAACCTACCAAACCTGTGCATTTCTGAAAACTAGAGACCTAGGGGAATCCAAGATGGGGTGACTTGTGGGGCTCTGACCAGGTTCTGTTACCCAGAATCCTTTGCAAATCTCAAAATGTGGCTAAAAAAAACACATGTTCCTCACATTTCTGTGGCAGAAAGTTCTGGAATCTGAGAGGAGCCACAAATTTCCTTCCACCCAGCCTTCCCCCAAGTCTCCCGTTACAAATGATACCTCACTTGTGTGGGTAGGCCTAGCGCCCGCGACAGGAAATGCCACAAAGCGCAACGTGGACACATCCAATTTTTTGAAAGAAAACAGAGGTGTTTTTTGCAAAGTGCCTACCTGTAGATTTTGGCCTCTAGCTCAGCCAGCACCTAGGGAAACCTACCAAACCTGTGCATTTCTGAAAACTAGAGACCTAGGGGAATCCAAGATGGGGTGACTTGTGGGGCTCTGACCAGGTTCTGTTACCCAGAATCCTTTGCAAACCTTAAAATGTGGCTAAAAAAACACATGTTCTTCATATTTCTGTGGCAGAAAGTTCTGGAATCTGAGAGGAGCCACAAATTTCCTTCCACTCAGCCTTCCCCCAAGTCTCCCGATAAAAATGATACCTCACTTGTGTGGGTAGGCCTAGCGCCTGCGACAGGAAATGCCCCAAAGCGCAACGTGGACACATCCAATTTTTTGAAAGAAAACAGAGGTGTTTTTTGCAAAGTGCCTACCTGGAGATTTTGGCCTCTATCTCAGCCGGCACCTAGGGAAACCTACCAAACCTGTGCATTTCTGAAAACTAGAGACCTAGGGGAATCCAAGATTGGATGACTTGTGGGGCTCTGACCAGGTTCTGTTACCTAGAATCCTTTGCAAACCATGAAATGTGGCTAAAAAAACACATGTTCCTCATATTTCTGTGGCAGAAAGCTCTGGAATCTGAGAGGAGCCACGCATTTCCTTCCACCCAGCCTTCCCCCAAGTCTCCCGATAAAAATGATACCTCATTTGTGTGGGTAGGCCTAGCGCCCGCGACAGGAAATGCCCCAAAGCGCAACGTGGACACATCCAATTTTTTGAAAGAAAACAGAGGTGTTTTTTGCAAGCCTACCTGTAGATTTTGGCCTCTAGCTCAGCCGGCACCTAGGGAAACCTACCAAACCTTTGCATTTCTGAAAACTAGAGACCTAGGGGAATCCAAGATGGGGTGACTTGTGGGGCTCTGACGAGGTTCTGTTACCCAGAATCCTTTGCAAACCTCAAGATTTGGCTAAAAAAACACATGTTCCTCACATTTCTGTGGCAGAAAGTTCTGGAATCTGAGAGGAGCCACAAATTTCCTTCCACCCAGCGTTCCCCCAAGTCTCCCGATAAAAATGATACCTCACTTGTGAGGGTAGGCCTAGCGCCCGCGACAGGAAATGCCCCAAAGCGCAACGTGGACACATCCAATTTTTTGAAAGAAAACAGAGGTGTTTTTTGCAAAGTGCCTACCTGTAGATTTTGGCCTCTAGCTCAGCCGGCACCTAGGGAAACCTACCAAACCTGTGCATTTCTGAAAACTAGAGACCTAGGGGAATCCAAGATGGGGTGACTTGTGGGGCTCTGCCCAGGTTCTGTTACCCAGAATCCTTTGCAAACCTCAAATTGTGGCTAAAAAAAACACATGTTCCTCACATTTCTGTGGCAGAAAGTTCTGGAATCTGAGAGGAGCCACAAATGTCCTTCCACCCAGCGTTCCCCCAAGTCTCCTGATAAAAATGATACCTCACTTGTGTGGGTAGGCCTAGCGCCCGCGACAGGAAATGCCCCAAAGCGCAACGTGGACACATCCAATTTTTTTAAAGAAAACAGAAGTGTTTTTTGCAAAGTGCCTACCTGTAGATTTTGGCCTCTATCTCAGCCGGCACCTAGGGAAACCTACCAAACCTGTGCATTTCTGAAAACTAGAGACCTAGGGGAATGCAAGATAGGGTGACTTGTGGGGCTCTGACCAGGTTCTGTTACCTAGAATCCTTTGCAAACCTTAAAATGTGGCTAAAAAAACACATGTTCCTCATATTTCTGTGGCAGAAAGTTCTGGAATCTGAGAGGAGCCACAAATTTCCTTCCACCCACCCTTCCCCCAAGTCTCCCGATAAAAATGATACCTCACTTGTGTGGGTAGGCCTAGCGCCCGCGACAGGAAATGCCCCAAAGCGCAACGTGGACACATCCAATTTTTTGAAAGAAAACAGAGGTGTTTTTTCAAGCCTACCTGTAGATTTTGGCCTCTAGCTCAGCCGGCACCTAGGGAAACCTACCAAACCTGTGCATTTCTGAAAACTAGAGACCTAGGGGAATCCAAGATGGGGTGACTTGTGGGGCTCTGACCAGGTTCTGTTACCCAGAATCCTTTGCAAACCTCAAGATTTGGCTAAAAAAACACATGTTCCTCACATTTCTGTGGCAGAAAGTTCTGGAATCTGAGAGGAGCCACAAATTTCCTTCCACCCAGCGTTCCCCCAAGTCTCCCGATAAAAAGGATACCTCACTTGTGAGGGTAGGCCTAGCGCCCGCGACAGGAAATGCCCCAAAGCGCAACGTGGACACATCCAATTTTTTGAAAGAAAACAGAGGTGTTTTTTGCAAAGTGCCTACCTGTAGATTTTAGCCTCTAGCTCAGCCGGCACCTAGGGAAACCTACCAAACCTGTGCATTTCTGAAAACTAGAGACCTAGGGGAATCCAAGATGGGGTGACTTGTGGGGCTCTGACCAGGTTCTGTTACCCAGAATCCTTTGCAAACCTTAAAATGTAGCTAAAAAAACACATGTTCTTCATATTTCTGTGGCAGAAAGTTCTGGAATCTGAGAGGAGCCACAAATTTCCTTCCACCCAGCCTACCCCCCAAGTCTCCCGATAAAAATGATACCTCACTTGTGTGGGTAGGCCTAGCGCCCGCGACAGGAAATACCCCAAAGCGCAACGTGGACACATCCAATTTTTTGAAAGAAAACAGAGGTGTTTTTTACAAAGTGCCTACCTGTAGATTTTGGCCTCTATCTCAGCCGGCACCTAGGGAAACCTACCAAACCTGTGCATTTCTGAAAACTAGAGACCTAGGGGAATCCAAGATTGGGGGACTTGTGGGGCTCTGACCAGGTTCTGTTACCCAGAATCCTTTGCAAACCTCAAGATTTGGCTAAAAAAACACATGTTCCTCATATTTCTGTGGCAGAAAGTTCTGGAATCTGAGAGGAGCCACAAATTTCCTTCCACCCAGCCTTCCCCCAAGTCTCCCGATAAAAATGATACCTCACTTGTGTGGGTAGGCCTAGGGCCCGCGACAGGAAATGCCCCAAAGCGCAACGTGGACACATCCAATTTTTTGAAAGAAAACAGAGGTGTTTTTTGCAAGCCTACCTGTAGATTTTGGCCTCTAGCTCAGCCGGCACCTAGGGAAACCTACCAAACCTGTGCATTTCTGAAAACTAGAGACCTAGGGGAATCCAAGATGGGGTGACTTGTGGGGCTCTGACCAGGTTCTGTTACCCAGAATCCTTTGCAAACCTCAAGATTTGGCTAAAAAAACACATGTTCCTCACATTTCTGTGGCAGAAATTTCTGGAATCTGAGAGGAGCCACAAATTTCCTTCCACCCAACGTTCCCCCAAGTCTCCCGATAAAAATGATACCTCACTTGTGAGGGTAGGCCTAGCGCCCGCGACAGGAAATGTCCCAAAGCGCAACGTGGACACATCCAATTTTTTGAAAGAAAACAGAGGTGTTTTTTGCAAAGTGCCTACCTGTAGATTTTGGCCTCTAGCTCAGCCGGCACCTAGGGAAACCTACCAAACATGTGCATTTCTGAAAACTAGAGACCTAGGGTAATCAAAGATGGGGTGACTTGTGGGGCTCTGACCAGGTTCTGTTACCCAGAATCCTTTGCAAACTTCAAAATTTGGCTAAAAAAACACATATTCCTCACATTTCTGTGGCAGAAAGTTCAGGAATCTGAGAGGAGCCACAAATTTCCTTCCACCCAGCGTTCCCCCAAGTCTCCCGATAAAAATGATACCTCACTTGTGTGGGTAGGCCTAGCGCCCGCGACAGGAAATGCCCCAAAGCGCAACGTGGACACATCCAATTTTTTGAAAGAAAACAGAGGTGTTTTTTGCAAAGTGCCTACCTGTAGATTTTAGCCTCTAGCTCAGCCGGCACCTAGGGAAACCTACCAAACCTGTGCATTTCTGAAAACTAGAGACCTAGGGGAATCCAAGATGGGGTGACTTGTGGGGCTCTGACCAGGTTCTGTTACCCAGAATCCTTTGCAAACCTTAAAATGTGGCTAAAAAAACACATGTTCTTCATATTTCTGTGGCAGAAAGTTCTGGAATCTGAGAGGAGCCACAAATTTCCTTCCACCCAGCCTTCCCCCAAGTCTCCCGATAAAAATGATACCTCACTTGTGTGGGTAGGCCTAGGGCCCGCGACAGGAAATGCCCCAAAGCGCAACGTGGACACATCCAATTTTTTGAAAGAAAACAGAGGTGTTTTTTGCAAAGTGCCTACCTGTAGATTTTGGCCTCTATCTCAGCCGGCATCCTAGGGAAACCTACCAAACCTGTGCATTTCTGAAAACTAGAGACCTAGGGGAATCCAAGATGGGGTGACTTGTGGGGCTCTGACCAGGTTCTGTTACCCAGAATCCTTTGCAAACCTTAAAATGTGGCTAAAAAAACACATGTTCCTCATATTTCTGTGGCAGAAAGTTCTGGAATCTGAGAGGAGCCACAAATTTCCTTCCACCCAGCCTTCCCCCAAGTCTCCCGATAAAAATGATACCTCACTTGTGTGGGTAGGCCTAGCGCCCGCGACAGGAAATGCCCCAAAGCGCAACGTGGACACATCCAATTTTTTTAAAGAAAACAGAGGTGTTTTTTGCAAGCCTACCTGTAGATTTTGGCCTCTAGCTCAGCCGGCACCTAGGGAAACCTACCAAACCTGTGCATTTCTGAAAACTAGAGACCTAGGGGAATACAAGATGGGGTGACTTGTGGGGCTCTGACCAGGTTCTGTTACCCAGAATCCTTTGCAAACCTTAAAATGTGGCTAAAAAAACACATGTTCTTCATATTTCTGTGGCAGAAAGTTCTGGAATCTGAGAGGAGCCACAAATTTCCTTCCACCCAGCCTTCCCCCAAGTCTCCCGATAAAAATAATACCTCACTTGTGTGGGTAGGCCTAGAGCCCGCGACAAGAAATGCCCCAAAGCGCAACGTGGACACATCCAATTTTTTGAAAGAAAACAGAGGTGTTTTTTGCAAAGTGCCTACCTGTAGATTTTGGCCTCTATCTCAGCCGGCACCTAGGGAAACCTACCAAACCTGTGCATTTCTGAAAACTAGAGACCTAGGGGAATTCAAGATTGGGTGACTTGTGGGGCTCTGACCAGGTTCTGTTACCTAGAATCCTTTGCAAACCTTAAAATGTGGCTAAAAAACACATGTTCCTCATATTTCTGTGGCAGAAAGTTCTGGAATCTGAGAGGAGCCACAAATTTCCTTCCACCCAGCCTTCCCCCAAGTCTCCCGATAAAAATGATACCTCACTTGTGTGGGTAGGCCTAGCGCCCGCGACAGGAAATGCCCCAAAGCGCAACGTGGACACATCCAATTTTTTGAAAGAAAACAGAGGTGTTTTTTGCAAAGTGCCTACCTGTAGATTTTGGCCTCTAGCTCAGTCGGCACCTAGGGAAACCTACCAAACCTGTGCATTTCTGAAAACTAGAGACCTAGGGGAATCCAAGATGGGGTGACTTGTGGGGCTCTGACCAGGTTCTGTTACCCAGAATCCTTTGCAAACCTCAAAATTTGGCTAAAAAAACACATGTTTTTTCACATTTCTGTGGCAGAAAGTTCAGGAATCTGAGAGGAGCCACAAATTTCCTTCCACCCAGCGTTCCCCCAAGTCTCCCGATAAAAATGATACCTCACTTGTGTGGGTAGGCCTAGCGCCTGCGACAGGAAATGCCCCAAAGCGCAACGTGGACACATCCAATTTTTTGGAAGAAAACAGAGGTGTTTTTTGCAGAGTGCCTACCTGTAGATTTTGGCCTCTAGCTCAGCCGGCACCTAGGGAAACCTACCAAACCTGTGCATTTCTGAAAACTAGAGACCTAGGGGAATCCAAGATGGGGTGACTTGTGGGGCTCTGACCAGGTTCTGTTACCCAGAATCCTTTGCAAACCTCAAGATTCGGCTAAAAAAACACATGTTCCTCACATTTCTGTGGCAGAAAGTTCTGGAATCTGAGAGGAGCCACAAATTTCCTTCCACCCAGCGTTTCCCCAAGTCTCCCGATAAAAATGATACCTCACTTGTGTGGGTAGGCCTAGCGCCCGCGACAGGAAATGCCCCAAAGCGCAACGTGGACACATCCAATTTTTTGAAAGAAAACAGAGGTGTTTTTTGCAAAGTGCCTACCTGCAGATTTTGGCCTCTAGCTCAGCCGGCACCTAGGGAAACCTACCAAACCTGTGCATTTCTGAAAACTAGAGACCTAGGTGAATCCAAGATGGGGTGACTTGTGGGGCTCTGACCAGGTTCTGTTACCCGGAATTCTTTGCAAACCTCAAAATTTGGCTAAAAAAAACAAATGTTCCTCACATTTCTGTGGCAGAAAGTTCTGGAATCTGAGAGGAGCCACAAATTTCCTTCCACCCAGCGTTCCGCCAAGTCTCCCGATAAAAATGATACCTCACTTGTGTGGGTAGGCCTAGCGCCCGTGACAGGAAATGCCCCAAAGCGCAACGTGGACACATCCAATTTTTTGAAAGAAAACAGAGGTGTTTTTTGCAAAGTGCCTACCTGTAGATTTTGGCCTCTAGCTCAGCCGGCACCTAGGGAAACCTACCAAACCTCTGCATTTCTGAAAACTAGAGACCTAGGGGAATACAAGATGGGTGACTTGTGGGGCTCTGACCAGGTTCTGTTACCCAGAATTCTTTGCAAACCTCAAAATTTGGCTAAAAAAAACACGTGTTCCTCACATTTCTGTGGCAGAAAGTTCAGGAATCTGAGAGGAGCCACAAATTTCCTTCCACCCAGCGTTCCCCCAAGTCTCCTGATAAAAATGCTACCTCACTTGTGTGGGTAGGCCTAGCGCCCGTGACAGGAAATGCCCCAAAGCGCAACGTGGACACATCCAATTTTTTTAAAGAAAACAGAGGTGTTTTTTGCAAAGTGCCTACATGTAGATTTTGGCCTCTAGCTCAGCCGGCACCTAGGGAAACCTACCAAACCTGTGCATTTCTGAAAACTAGAGACCTAGGGGAATCCAAGATGGGGTGACTTGTGGGGCTCTGACCAGGTTCTGTTACCCAGAATCCTTTGCAAACCTTAAAATGTGGCTAAAAAAACACATGTTCCTCATATTTCTGTGGCAGAAAGTTCTGGAATCTGAGAGGAGCCACAAATTTCCTTCCACCCAGCCTTCCCCCAAGTCTCCAGATAGAAATGATACCTCACTTGTGTGGGTAGGCCTAGCGCCCGCAACAGGAAATGCCCCAAAGCGCAACGTGGACACATCCAATTTTTTGAGAGAAAACAGAGGTGTTTTTTGCAAGCCTACCTGTAGATTTTGGCCTCTAGCTCAGCCGGCACCTAGGGAAACCTACCAAACCTGTGCATTTCTGAAAACTAGAGACCTAGGGGAATCCAAGATGGGGTGACTTGTGGGGCTCTGACCAGGTTCTGTTACCCACAATCCTTTGCAAACCTCAAGATTTGGCTAAAAAAACACATGTTCCTCACATTTCTGTGGCAGAAAGTTCTGGAATCTGAGAGGAGCCACAAATTTCCTTCCACCCAGCGTTCCCCCAAGTCTCCCGATAAAAATGATACCTCACTTGTGAGGGTAGGCCTAGCGCCCGCGACAGGAAATGCCCCAAAGCGCAACGTGGACACATCCAATTTTTTGAAAGAAAACAGAGGTGTTTTTTGCAAAGTGCCTACCTGTAGATTTTGGCCTCTAGCTCAGCCGGCAACTAGTGAAACCTACCAAACATGTGCATTTCTGAAAACTAGAGACCTAGGGGAATCCAAGATGGGGTGACTTGTGGGGCTCTGACCAGGTTCTGTTACCCAGAATCCTTTGCAAACCTCAAAATTTGGCTAAAAAAACACATGTTCCTCACATTTCTGTGGCAGAAAGTTCAGGAATCTGAGAGGAGCCACAAATTTCCTTCCACCCAGCGTTCCCCCAAGTCTCCCGATAAAAATGATACCTCACTTGTGTGGGTAGGCCTGGCGCCCGCGACAGGAAATGTCCCAAAGCGCAACGTGGACACATCCAATTTTTTGAAAGAAAACAGAGGTGTTTTTTGCAAAGTGCCTACCTGTAGATTTTGGCCTCTAGCTCAGCCGGCACCTAGGGAAACCTACCAAACCTGTGCATTTCTGAAAACTAGAGACCTAGGGGAATCCAAGATGGGGTGACTTGTGGGGCTCTGACCAGGTTCTGTTACCCGGAATTCTTTGCAAACCTCAAAATTTGGCTAAAAAAACACATGTTCCTCACATTTCTGTGGCAGAAAGTTCTGGAATCTGAGAGGAGCCACAAATTTCCTTCCACCCAGCGTTCCGCCAAGTCTCCCGATAAAAATGATACGTCACTTGTGTGGGTAGGCCTAGCGCCCGCGACAGGAAATGCCCCAAAGCGCAACGTAGACACATCCAATTTTTTGAAAGAAAACAGAGGTGTTTTTTGCAAAGTGCCTACCTGTAGATTTTGGCCTCTAGCTCAGCCGGCACCTAGGGAAACCTACCAAACCTCTGCATTTCTGAAAACTAGAGACCTAGGGGAATGCAAGATGGGGTGACTTGTGGGGCTCTGACCAGGTTCTGTTACCCAGAATTCTTTGCAAACCTCAAAATTTGGCTAAAAAAAACACATGTTCCTCACATTTCTGTGGCAGAAAGTTCAGGAATCTGAGAGGAGCCACAAATTTCCTTCCACCCAGCGTTCCCCCAAGTCTCCTGATAAAAATGATACCTCAATTGTGTGGGTAGGCCTAGCGCCCGCGACAGGAAATGCCCCAAAGCGCAACGTGGACACATCCAATTTTTTGAAAGAAAACAGAGGTGTTTTTTGCAAAGTGCCTACCTGTAGATATTGGCCTCTAGCTCAGCCGGCACCTAGGGAAACCTACCAAACCTGTGCATTTCTGAAAACTAGAGACCTAGGGGAATCCAAGATGGGGTGACTTGTGGGGCTCTGACCAGGTTCTGTTACCCAGAATCCTTTGCAAACCTCAAAATGTGGCTAAAAAAACACATGTTCCTCACATTTCTGTGGCATGAAGTTCTGGAACCTGAGAGGAGCCACAGATTTCCTTAAACCCAGCGTTCCCCCAAGTCTCCCGATAAAAATGATACCTCACTTGTGTGGGTAGGCCTAGCGCCCGCGACAGGAAATGCCCCAAAGCGCAAGGTGGACACATCCAATTTTTTGAAAGAAAACAGAGGTGTTTTTTGCAAAGTGCCTACCTGTAGATTTTATCCTCTAGCTCAGCCGGCACCTAGGGAAACCTACCAAACCTGTGCATTTCTGAAAACTAGAGACCTAGGGGAATACAAGATGGGGTGACTTGTGGGCCTCTGACCAGGTTCTGTTACCCAGAATCCTTTGCAAACCTTAAAATGTGGCTAAAAAAACACATGTTCTTCATATTTCTGTGGCAGAAAGTTCTGGAATCTGAGAGGAGCCACAAATTTCCTTCCACCCAGCCTTCCCCCAAGTCTCCCGATAAAAATGATACCTCACTTGTGTGGGTAGGCCTAGAGCCCGCGACAAGAAATGCCCCAAAGCGCAACGTGGACACATCCAATTTTTTGAAAGAAAACAGAGGTGTTTTTTGCAAAGTGCCTACCTGTAGATTTTGGCCTCTATCTCAGCCGGCACCCAGGGAAACCTACCAAACCTGTGCAATTCTGAAAACTAGAGACCTAGGGGAATTCAAGATTGGGTGACTTGTGGGGCTCTGACCTGGTTCTGTTACCTAGAATCCTTTGCAAACCTTAAAATGTGGCTAAAAAAACACATGTTCCTCATATTTCTGTGGCAGAAAGTTCTGGAATCTGAGAGGAGCCACAAATTTCCTTCCACCCAGCCTTCCCCCAAGTCTCCCGATAAAAATGATACCTCACTTGTGTGGGTAGGCCTAGCGCCCGCGACAGGAAATGCCCCAAAGCGCAACGTGGACACATCCAATTTTTTTAAAGAAAACAGAGGTGTTTTTTGCAAAGTGCCTACCTGTAGATTTTATCCTCTAGCTCAGCCGGCACCTAGGGAAACCTACCAAACCTGTGCATTTCTGAAAACTAGAGACCTAGGGGAATACAAGATGGGGTGACTTGTGGGCCTCTGACCAGGTTCTGTTACCCAGAATCCTTTGCAAACCTCAAAATTTGGCTAAAAAAACACATGTTTTTTCACATTTCTGTGGCAGAAAGTTCAGGAATCTGAGAGGAGCCACAAATTTCCTTCCACCCAGCGTTCCCCCAAGTCTCCCGATAAAAATGATACCTCACTTGTGTGGGTAGGCCTAGCGCCCGCAACAGGAAATGCCCCAAAGCGCAACGTGGACACATCCAATTTTTTGAGAGAAAACAGAGGTGTTTTTTGCAAGCCTACCTGTAGATTTTGGCCTCTAGCTCAGCCGGCACCTAGGGAAACCTACCAAACCTGTGCATTTCTGAAAACTAGAGACCTAGGGGAATCCAAGATGGGGTGACTTGTGGGGCTCTGACCAGGTTCTGTTACCCAGAATCCTTTGCAAACCTCAAAATTTGGCTAAAAAAACACATGTTTTTTCACATTTCTGTGGCAGAAAGTTCAGGAATCTGAGAGGAGCCACAAATTTCCTTCCACCCAGCGTTCCCCCAAGTCTCCCGATAAAAATGATACCTCACTTGTGTGGGTAGGCCTAGCGCCTGCGACAGGAAATGCCCCAAAGCGCAACGTGGACACATCCAATTTTTTGGAAGAAAACAGAGGTGTTTTTTGCAGAGTGCCTACCTGTAGATTTTGGCCTCTAGCTCAGCCGGCACCTAGGGAAACCTACCAAACCTGTGCATTTCTGAAAACTATAGACCTAGGGGAATCCAAGATGGGGTGACTTGTGGGGCTCTGACCAGGTTCTGTTACCCAGAATCCTTTGCAAACCTCAAGATTCGGCTAAAAAAACACATGTTCCTCACATTTCTGTGGCAGAAAGTTCTGGAATCTGAGAGGAGCCACAAATTTCCTTCCACCCAGCGTTTCCCCAAGTCTCCCGATAAAAATGATACCTCACTTGTGTGGGTAGGCCTAGCGCCCGCGACAGGAAATGTCCAAAAGCGCAACGTGGACACATCCAATTTTTTGAAAGAAAACAGAGGTGTTTTTTGCAAAGTGCCTACCTGCAGATTTTGGCCTCTAGCTCAGCCGGCACCTAGGGAAACCTACCAAACCTGTGCATTTCTGAAAACTAGAGACCTAGGTGAATCCAAGATGGGGTGACTTGTGGGGCTCTGACCAGGTTCTGTTACCCGGAATTCTTTGCAAACCTCAAAATTTGGCTAAAAAAAACACATGTTCCTCACATTTCTGTGGCAGAAAGTTCTGGAATCTGAGAGGAGCCACAAATTTCCTTCCACCCAGCGTTCCGCCAAGTCTCCCGATAAAAATTATACCTCACTTGTGTGGGTAGGCCTAGCGCCCGTGACAGGAAATGCCCCAAAGCGCAACGTGGACACATCCAATTTTTTGAAAGAAAACAGAGGTGTTTTTTGCAAAGTGCCTACCTGTAGATTTTGGCCTCTAGCTCAGCCGGCACCTAGGGAAACCTACCAAACCTCTGCATTTCTGAAAACTAGAGACCTAGGGGAATACAAGATGGGTGACTTGTGGGGCTCTGACCAGGTTCTGTTACCCAGAATTCTTTGCAAACCTCAAAATTTGGCTAAAAAAAACACGTGTTCCTCACATTTCTGTGGCAGAAAGTTCAGGAATCTGAGAGGAGCCACAAATTTCCTTCCACCCAGCGTTCCCCCAAGTCTCCTGATAAAAATGCTACCTCACTTGTGTGGGTAGGCCTAGCGCCCGTGACAGGAAATGCCCCAAAGCGCAACGTGGACACATCCAATTTTTTTAAAGAAAACAGAGGTGTTTTTTGCAAAGTGCCTACATGTAGATTTTGGCCTCTAGCTCAGCCGGCACCTAGGGTCACCTACCAAACCTGTGCATTTCTGAAAACTAGAGACCTAGGGGAATCCAAGATGGGGTGACTTGTGGGGCTCTGACCAGGTTCTGTTACCCAGAATCCTTTGCAAACCTTAAAATGTGGCTAAAAAAACACATGTTCCTCATATTTCTGTTGGCAGAAAGTTCTGGAATCTGAGAGGAGCCACAAATTTCCTTCCACCCAGCCTTCCCCGAAGTCTCCCGATAAAAATGATACCTCACTTGTGTGGGTAGGCCTAGCGCCCGCAACAGGAAATGCCCCAAAGCGCAACGTGGACACATCCAATTTTTTGAGAGAAAACAGAGGTGTTTTTTGCAAGCCTACCTGTAGATTTTGGCCTCTAGCTCAGCCGGCACCTAGGGAAACCTACCAAACCTGTGCATTTCTGAAAACTAGAGACCTAGGGGAATCCAAGATGGGGTGACTTGTGGGGCTCTGACCAGGTTCTGTTACCCACAATCCTTTGCAAACCTCAAGATTTGGCTAAAAAAACACATGTTCCTCACATTTCTGTGGCAGAAAGTTCTGGAATCTGAGAGGAGCCACAAATTTCCTTCCACCCAGCGTTCCCCCAAGTCTCCCGATAAAAATGATACCTAACTTGTGAGGGTAGGCCTAGCGCCCGCGACAGGAAATGCCCCAAAGCGCAACGTGGACACATCCAATTTTTTGAAAGAAAACAGAGGTGTTTTTTGCAAAGTGCCTACCTGTAGATTTTGGCCTCTAGCTCAGCCGGCACCTAGTGAAACCTACCAAACATGTGCATTTCTGAAAACTAGAGACCTAGGGGAATCCAAGATGGGGTGACTTGTGGGGCTCTGACCAGGTTCTGTTACCCAGAATCCTTTGCAAACCTCAAAATTTGGCTAAAAAAACACATGTTCCTCACATTTCTGTGGCAGAAAGTTCAGGAATCTGAGAGGAGCCACAAATTTCCTTCCACCCAGCGTTCCCCCAAGTCTCCCGATAAAAATGATACCTCACTTGTGTGGGTAGGCCTAGCGCCCGCGACAGGAAATATCCCAAAGCGCAACGTGGACACATCCAATTTTTTGAAAGAAAACAGAGGTGTTTTTTGCAAAGTGCCTACCTGTAGATTTTGGCCTCTAGCTCAGCCGGCACCTAGGGAAACCTACCAAACCTGTGCATTTCTGAAAACTAGAGACCTAGGGGAATCCAAGATGGGGTGACTTGTGGGGCTCTGACCAGGTTCTGTTACCCGGAATTCTTTGCAAACCTCAAAATTTGGCTAAAAAAACACATGTTCCTCACATTTCTGTGGCAGAAAGTTCTGGAATGTGAGAGGAGCCACAAATTTCCTTCCACCCAGCGTTCCGCCAAGTCTCCCGATAAAAATGATACGTCACTTGTGTGGGTAGGCCTAGCGCCCGCGACAGGAAATGCCCCAAAGCGCAACGTAGACACATCCAATTTTTTGAAAGAAAACAGAGGTGTTTTTTGCAAAGTGCCTACCTGTAGATTTTGGCCTCTAGCTCAGCCGGCACCTAGGGAAACCTACCAAACCTCTGCATTTCTGAAAACTAGAGACCTAGGGGAATGCAAGATGGGGTGACTTGTGGGGCTCTGACCAGGTTCTGTTACCCAGAATTCTTTGCAAACCTCAAAATTTGGCTAAAAAAAACACATGTTCCTCACATTTCTGTGGCAGAAAGTTCAGGAATCTGAGAGGAGCCACAAATTTCCTTCCACCCAGCGTTCCCCCAAGTCTCCTGATAAAAATGATACCTCAATTGTGTGGGTAGGCCTAGCGCCCGCGACAGGAAATGCCCCAAAGCGCAACGTGGACACATCCAATTTTTTTAAAGAAAACAGAGGTGTTTTTTGCAAAGTGCCTACCTGTAGATTTTGGCCTCTAGCTCAGCCGGCACCTAGGGAAACCTACCAAACCTGTGCATTTCTGAAAACTAGAGACCTAGGGGAATCCAAGATGGGGTGACTTGTGGGGCTCTGACCAGGTTCTGTTACCCAGAATCCTTTGCAAACCTCAAAATGTGGCTAAAAAAACACATGTTCCTCACATTTCTGTGGCATAAAGTTCTGGAACCTGAGAGGAGCCACAGATTTCCTTAAACCCAGCGTTCCCCCAAGTCTCCCGATAAAAATGATACCTCACTTGTGTGGGTAGGCCTAGCGCCCGCGACAGGAAATGCCCCAAAGCGCAAGGTGGACACATCCAATTTTTTGAAAGAAAACAGAGGTGTTTTTTGCAAAGTGCCTACCTGTAGATTTTAGCCTCTAGCTCAGCCGGCACCTAGGGAAACCTACCAAACCTGTGCATTTCTGAAAACTAGAGACCTAGGGGAATCCAAGATGGGGTGACTTGTGGGGCTCTGACCAGGTTCTGTTACCCACAATCCTTTGCAAACCTTAAAATGTGGCTAAAAAAACACATGTTCTTCATATTTCTGTGGCAGAAAGTTCTGGAATCTGAGAGGAGCCACAAATTTTCATCCACCCAGCCATCCCCCAAGTCTCCCGATAAAAATGATACCTCACTTGTGTGGGTAGGCCTAGCGCCCGCGACAGGAAATGCCCCAAAGCGCAACGTGGACACATCCAATTTTTTGAAAGAAAACAGAGGTGTTTTTTGCAAAGTGCCTACCGGTAGATTTTGGCCTCTATCTCAGCCGGCACCTAGGGAAACCTACCAAACCTGTGCATTTCTGAAAACTAGAGACCTAGGGGAATCCAAGATTGGGTGACTTGTGGGGCTCTGACCAGGTTCTGTTACCCAGAATCCTTTGCAAACCTTAAAATGTGGCTAAAAAAACACATGTTCCTCATATTTCTGTGGCAGAAAGTTCTGGAATCTGAGAGGAGCCACAAATTTCCTTCCACCCAGCCTTCCCCCAAGTCTCCTGATAAAAATGATACCTCACTTGTGTGGGTAGGCCTAGCGCCCGCGACAGGAAATGCCCCAAAGCGCAACGTGGACACATCCAATTTTTTGAGAGAAAACAGAGGTGTTTTTTGCAAGCCTACCTGTAGATTTTGGCCTCTAGCTCAGCCGGCACCTAGGGAAACCTACCAAACCTGTGCATTTCTGAAAACTAGAGACCTAGGGGAATCCAAGATGGGGTGACTTGTGGGGCTCTGACCAGGTTCTCTTACCCAGAATCCTTTGCAAACCTCAAGATTTGGCTAAAAAAACACATGTTCCTCAAATTTCTGTGGCAGAAAGTTCTGGAATCTGAGAGGAGCCACAAATTTTCTTCCACCCAGCGTTCCCCCAAGTCTCCCGATAAAAATGATACCTCACTTGTGAGGGTAGGCCTAGCGCCCGCGACAGGAAATGCCCCAAAGCGCAACGTGGACACATCCAATTTTTTGAAAGAAAACAGAGGTGTTTTTTGCAAAGTGCCTACCTGTAGATTTTTGCCTCTAGCTCAGCCGGCACCTAGGGAAACCTACCAAACCTGTGCATTTCTGAAAACTAGAGACCTAGGGGAATCCAAGATGGGGTGACTTGTGGGGCTCTGACCAGGTTCTGTTACCCAGAATCCTTTGCAAACCTCAAAATGTGGCTAAAAAAACACATGTTCCTCACATTTCTGTGGCAGAAAGTTCTGGAACCTGAGAGGAGCCACAGATTTCCTTCCACCCAGCGTTCCCCCAAGTCTCCCGATAAAAATGATACCTCACTTGTGTGGGTAGGCCTAGCGCCCGCGACAGGAAATGCCCCAAAGCGCAAGGTGGACACATCCAATTTTTTTAAAGAAAACAGAGGTGTTTTTTGCAAAGTGCCTACCTGTAGATTTTAGCCTCTAGCTCAGCCGGCACCTAGGGAAACCTACCAAACCTGTGCATTTCTGAAAACTAGAGACCTAGGGGAATCCAAGATGGGGTGACTTGTGGGGCTCTGACCAGGTTCTGTTACCCAGAATCCTTTGCAAACCTTAAAATGTGGCTAAAAAAACACATGTTCCTCATATTTCTGTGGCAGAAAGTTCTGGAATCTGAGAGGAGCCACAAATTTCCTTCCACCCAGCCTTCCCCCAAGTCTCCCGATAAAAATGATACCTCACTTGTGTGGGTAGGCCTAGCGCCCGCGACAGGAAATGCCCCAAAGCGCAACGTGGACACATCCAATTTTTTGAGAGAAAACAGAGGTGTTTTTTGCAAGCCTACCTGTAGATTTTGGCCTCTAGCTCAGCCGGCACCTAGGGAAACCTACCAAACCTGTGCATTTCTGAAAACTAGAGACCTAGGGGAATCCAAGATGGGGTGACTTGTGGGGCTCTGACCAGGTTCTGTTACCCGGAATTCTTTGCAAACCTCAAAATTTGGCTAAAAAAACACAAGTTCCTCACATTTCTGTGGCAGAAAGTTCTGGAATCTGAGAGGAGCCACAAATTTCCTTCCACCCAGCGTTCCGCCAAGTCTCCCGATAAAAATGATACGTCACTTGTGTGGGTAGGCCTAGCGCCCGCGACAGGAAATGCCCCAAAGCGCAACGTAGACACATCCAATTTTTTGAAAGAAAACAGAGGTGTTTTTTGCAAAGTGCCTACCTGTAGATTTTGGCCTCTAGCTCAGCCGGCACCTAGGGAAACCTACCAAACCTCTGCATTTCTGAAAACTAGAGACCTAGGGGAATCCAAGATGGGTTGACTTGTGGGGCTCTGACCAGGTTCTGTTACCCAGAATTATTTGCAAACCTCAAAATTTGGCTAAAAAAAACACATGTTCCTCACATTTCTGTGGCAGAAAGTTCAGGAATCTGAGAGGAGCCACAAATTTCCTTCCACCCAGCGTTCCCCCAAGTCTCCTGATAAAAATGATACCCCACTTGTGTGGGTAGGCCTAGCGCCCGCGACAGGAAATGCCCCAAAGCGCAACGTGGACACATCCAATTTTTTGAAAGAAAACAGAGGTGTTTTTTTTGCAAAGTGCCTACCTGTAGATTTGGGCCTCTAGCTCAGCCGGCACCTAGGGAAACCTACCAAACCTGTGCATTTCTGAAAACTAGAGACCTAGGGGAATCCAAGATGGGGTGACTTGTGGGGCTCTGACCAGGTTCTGTTACCCAGAATCCTTTGCAAACCTTAAAATGTGGCTAAAAAAACACATGTTCTTCATATTTCTGTGGCAGAAAGTTCTGGAATCTGAGAGGAGCCACAAATTTCCTTCCACCCAGCCTTCCCCCAAGTCTCCCGATAAAAATGATACCTCACTTGTGTGGGTAGGCCTAGCGCCCGCGACAGGAAATGCCCCAAAGCGCAACGTGGACACATCCAATTTTTTGAAAGAAAACAGAGGTGTTTTTTGCAAGCCTACCTGTAGATTTTGGCCTCTAGCTCAGCCGGCACCTATTGAAACCAACCAAACCTTTGCATTTCTGAAAACTAGAGACCTAGGGGAATCCAAGATGGGGTGACTTGTGGGGCTCTGACGAGGTTCTGTTACCCAGAATCCTTTGCAAACCTCAAGATTTGGCTAAAAAAACACATGTTCCTCACATTTCTGTGGCAGAAAGTTCTGGAATCTGAGAGGAGCCACAAATTTCCTTCCACCCAGCGTTCCCCCAAGTCTCCCGATAAAAATGATACCTCACTTGTGAGGGTAGGCCTAGCGCCCGCGACAGGAAATGCCCCAAAGCGCAACGTGGACACATCCAATTTTTTGAAAGAAAACAGAGGTGTTTTTTGCAAAGTGCCTACCTGTAGATTTTGGCCTCTAGCTCAGCCGGCACCTAGGGAAACCTACCAAACCTGTGCATTTCTGAAAACTAGAGACCTAGGGGAATCCAAGATGGGGTGACTTGTGGGGCTCTGACCAGGTTCTGTTACCCAGAATCCTTTGCAAACCTCAAATTGTGGCTAAAAAAAACACATGTTCCTCACATTTCTGTGGCAGAAAGTTCTGGAATCTGAGAGGAGCCACAAATTTCCTTCCACCCAGCGTTCCCCCAAGTCTCCCGATAAAAATGATACCTCACTTGTGTGGGTAGGCCTAGCGCCCGCGACAGGAAATGCCCCAAAGCGCAACGTGGACACATCCAATTTTTTGAAAGAAAACAGAAGTGTTTTTTGCAAAGTGCCTACCTGTAGATTTTGGCCTCTATCTCAGCCGGCACCTAGGGAAACCTACCAAACCTGTGCATTTCTGAAAACTAGAGACCTAGGGGAATCCAAGATTGGGTGACTTGTGGGGCTCTGACCAGGTTCTGTTACCTAGAATCCTTTGCAAACCTTAAAATGTGGCTAAAAAAACACATGTTCCTCATATTTCTGTGGCAGAAAGTTCTGGAATCTGAGAGGAGCCACAAATTTCCTTCCACCCACCCTTCCCCCAAGTCTCCCGATAAAAATGATACCTCACTTGTGTGGGTAGGCCTTGCGCCCGCGACAGGAAATGCCCCAAAACGCAACGTGGACACATCCAATTTTTTGAAAGAAAACAGAGGTGTTTTTTGCAAGCCTACCTGTAGATTTTGGCCTCTAGCTCAGCCGGCACCTAGGGAAACCTACCAAACCTGTGCATTTCTGAAAACTAGAGACCTAGGGGAATCCAAGATGGGGTGACTTGAGGGGCTCTGACGAGGTTCTGTTACCCAGAATCCTTTGCAAACCTCAAGATTTGGCTAAAAAAACACAAGTTCCTCACATTTCTGTGGCAGAAAGTTCTGGAATCTGAGAGGAGCCACAAATTTCTTTCCACCCAGCGTTCCCCCAAGTCTCCCGATAAAAAGGATACCTCACTTGTGAGGGTAGGCCTAGCGCCCGCGACAGGAAATGCCCCAAAGCGCAACGTGGACACATCCAATTTTTTGAAAGAAAACAGAGGTGTTTTTGCAAAGTGCCTACCTGTAGATTTTAGCCTCTAGCTCAGCCGGCACCTAGGGAAACCTACCAAACCTGTGCATTTCTGAAAAGTAGAGACCTAGGGGAATCCAAGATGGGGTGACTTGTGGGGCTCTGACCAGGTTCTGTTACCCAGAATCCTTTGCAAACCTCAAAATTTGGCTAAAAAAAACACATGTTCCTCACATTTCTGTGGCAGAAAGTTCAGGAATCTGAGAGGAGCCACAAATTTCCTTCCACCCAGCGTTCACCCAAGTCTCCTGATAAAAATGATACCCCACTTGTGTGGGTAGGCCTAGCGCCCGCGACAGGAAATGCCCCAAAGCGCAACGTGGACACATCCAATTTTTTGAAAGAAAACAGAGGTGTTTTTTGCAAAGTGCCTACCTGTAGATTTTGGCCTCTAGCTCAGCCGGCACCTAGGGAAACCTACCAAACCTGTGCATTTCTGAAAACTAGAGACCTAGGGGAATCCAAGATGGGGTGACTTGTGGGGCTCTGACCAGGTTCTGTTACCCAGAATCCTTTGCAAACCTTAAAATGTGGCTAAAAAAACACATGTTCTTCATATTTCTGTGGCAGAAAGTTCTGGAATCTGAGAGGAGCCACAAATTTCCTTCCACCCAGCCTTCCCCCAAGTCTCCCGATAAAAATTATACCTCACTTGTGTGGGTAGGCCTAGCGCCCGCGACAGGAAATGCCCCAAAGCGCAACGTGGACACATCCAATTTTTTGAAAGAAAACAGAGGTGTTTTTTGCAAAGTGCCTACCTGTAGATTTTGGCCTCTATCTCAGCCGGCACCTAGGGAAACCTACGAAACCTGTGCATTTCTGAAAACTAGAGACCTAGGGGAATCCAAGATTGGGTGACTTGTGGGGCTCTGACCAGGTTCTGTTACCTAGAATCCTTTGCAAACCTTAAAATGTGGCTAAAAAAACACATGTTCCTCATATTTCTGTGGCAGAAAGCTCTGGAATCTGAGAGGAGCCACAAATTTCCTTCCACCCAGCCTTCCCCCAAGTCTCCCGATAAAAATGATACCTCACTTGTGTGGGTAGGCCTAGCGCCCGCGACAGGAAATGCCCCAAAGCGCAACGTGGACACATCCAATTTTTTGAAAGAAAACAGAGGTGTTTTTTGCAAGCCTACCTGTAGATTTTGGCCTCTAGCTCAGCCGGCACCTAGGGAAACCTACCAAACCTTTGCATTTCTGAAAACTAGAGACCTAGGGGAATCCAAGATGGGGTGACTTGTGGGGCTCTGACGAGGTTCTGTTACCCAGAATCCTTTGCAAACCTCAAGATTTGGCTAAAAAAACACATGTTCCTCACATTTCTGTGGCAGAAAGTTCTGGAATCTGAGAGGAGCCACAAATTTCCTTCCACCCAGCGTTCCCCCAAGTCTCCCGATAAAAATGATACCTCACTTGTGAGGGTAGGCCTAGCGCCCGCGACAGGAAATGCCCCAAAGCGCAACGTGGACACATCCAATTTTTTGAAAGAAAACAGAGGTGTTTTTTGCAAAGTGCCTACCTGTAGATTTTGGCCTCTAGCTCAGCCGGCACCTAGGGAAACCTACCAAACCTGTGCATTTCTGAAAACTAGAGACCTAGGGGAATCCAAGATGGGGTGACTTGTGGGGCTCTGACCAGGTTCTGTTACCCAGAATCCTTTGCAAACCTCAAATTGTGGCTAAAAAAAACACATGTTCCTCACATTTCTGTGGCAGAAAGTTCTGGAATCTGAGAGGAGCCACAAATTTCCTTCGGCCCAGCGTTCCCCCAAGTCTCCCGATAAAAATGATACCTCACTTGTGTGGGTAGGCCTAGCGCCCGCGACAGGAAATGCCCCAAAGCGCAACGTGGACACATCCAATTTTTTGAAAGAAAACAGAAGTGTTTTTTGCAAAGTGCCTACCTGTAGATTTTGGCCTCTATCTCAGCCGGCACCTAGGGAAACCTACCAAACCTGTGCATTTCTGAAAACTAGAGACCTAGGGGAATCCAAGATTGGGTGACTTGTGGGGCTCTGACCAGGTTCTGTTACCTAGAATCCTTTGCAAACCTTAAAATGTGGCTAAAAAAACACATGTTCCTCATATTTCTGTGGCAGAAAGTTCTGGAATCTGAGAGGAGCCACAAATTTCCTTCCACCCACCCTTCCCCCAAGTCTCCCGATAAAAATGATACCTCACTTGTGTGGGTAGGCCTTGCGCCCGCGACAGGAAATGCCCCAAAACGCAATGTGGACACATCCAATTTTTTGAAAGAAAACAGAGGTGTTTTTTGCAAGCCTACCTGTAGATTTTGGCCTCTAGCTCAACCGGCACCTAGGGAAACCTACCAAACCTGTGCATTTCTGAAAACTAGAGACCTAGGGGAATCCAAGATGGGGTGACTTGTGGGGCTCTGACGAGGTTCTGTTACCCAGAATCCTTTGCAAACCTCAAGATTTGGCTAAAAAAACACAAGTTCCTCACATTTCTGTGGCAGAAAGTTCTGGAATCTGAGAGGAGCCACAAATTTCCTTCCACCCAGCGTTCCCCCAAGTCTCCCGATAAAAAGGATACCTCACTTGTGAGGGTAGGCCTAGCGCCCGCGACAGGAAATGCCCCAAAGCGCAACGTGGACACATCCAATTTTTTGAAAGAAAACAGAGGTGTTTTTTGCAAAGTGCCTACCTGTAGATTTTAGCCTCTAGCTCAGCCGGCACCTAGGGAAACCTACCAAACCTGTGCATTTCTGAAAACTAGAGACCTAGGGGAATCCAAGATGGGGTGACTTGTGGGGCTCTGACCAGGTTCTGTTACCCAGAATCCTTTGCAAACCTTAAAATGTAGCCAAAAAAACACATGTTCTTCATATTTCTGTGGCAGAAAGTTCTGGAATCTGAGAGGAGCCACAAATTTCCTTCCACCCAGCCTTCCCCCAAGTCTCCCGATAAAAATTATACCTCACTTGTGTGGGTAGGCCTAGCGCCCGCGACAGGAAATGCCCCAAAGCGCAACGTGGACACATCCAATTTTTTGAAAGAAAACAGAGGTGTTTTTTGCAAAGTGCCTACCTGTAGATTTTGGCCTCTATCTCAGCCGGCACCTAGGGAAACCTACCAAACCTGTGCATTTCTGAAAACTAGAGACCTAGGGGAATCCAAGATTGGGTGACTTGTGGGGCTCTGACCAGGTTCTGTTACCTAGAATCCTTTGCAAACCTTAAAATGTGGCTAAAAAAACACATGTTCCTCATATTTCTGTGGCAGAAAGTTCTGGAATCTGAGAGGAGCCACAAATTTCCTTCCACCCAGCCTTCCCCCAAGTCTCCCGATAAAAATGATACCTCACTTGTGTGGGTAGGCCTAGCGCCCGCGACAGGAAATGCCCCAAAGCGCAACGTGGACACATCCAATTTTTTGAAAGAAAACAGAGGTGTTTTTTGCAAGCCTACCTGTAGATTTTGGCCTCTAGCTCAGCCGGCACCTAGGGAAACCTACCAAACCTGTGCATTTCTGAAAACTAGAGACCTAGGGGAATCCAAGATGGGGTGACTTGTGGGGCTCTGACCAGGTTCTGTTACCCAGAATCCTTTGCAAACCTCAAGATTTGGCTAAAAAAACACATGTTCCTCACATTTCTGTGGCAGAAAGTTCTGGAATCTGAGAGGAGCCACAAATTTCCTTCCACCCAACGTTCCCCCAAGTCTCCCGATAAAAATGATACCTCACTTGTGAGGGTAGGCCTAGCGCCCGCTACAGGAAATGCCCCAAAGCGCAACGTGGACACATCCAATTTTTTGAAAGAAAACAGAGGTGTTTTTTGCAAGCCTACCTGTAGATTTTGGCCTCTAGCTCAGCCGGCACCTAGGGAAACCTACCAAACCTGTGCATTTCTGAAAACTAGAGACCTAGGGGAATCCAAGATGGGGTGACTTGTGGGGCTCTGACCAGGTTCTGTTACCTAGAATCCTTTGCAAACCTTAAAATGTGGCTAAAAAAACACATGTTCCTCATATTTCTGTGGCAGAAAGCTCTGGAATCTGAGAGGAGCCACAAATTTCCTTCCACCCAGCCTTCCCCCAAGTCTCCCGATAAAAATGATACCTCACTTGTGTGGGTAGGCCTAGCGCCCGCGACAGGAAATGCCCCAAAGCGCAACGTGGACACATCCAATTTTTTGAAAGAAAACAGAGGTGTTTTTTGCAAGCCTACCTGTAGATTTTGGCCTCTAGCTCAGCCGGCACCTAGGGAAACCTACCAAACCTTTGCATTTCTGAAAACTAGAGACCTAGGGGAATCCAAGATGGGGTGACTTGTGGGGCTCTGACGAGGTTCTGTTACCCAGAATCCTTTGCAAACCTCAAGATTTGGCTAAAAAAACACATGTTCCTCACATTTCTGTGGCAGAAAGTTCTGGAATCTGAGAGGAGCCACAAATTTCCTTCCACCCAGCGTTCCCCTAAGTCTCCCGATAAAAATGATACCTCACTTGTGAGGGTAGGCCTAGCGCCCGCGACAGGAAATGCCCCAAAGCGCAACGTGGACACATCCAATTTTTTGAAAGAAAACAGAGGTGTTTTTTGCAAAGTGCCTACCTGTAGATTTTGGCCTCTAGCTCAGCCGGCACCTAGGGAAACCTACCAAACCTGTGCATTTCTGAAAACTAGAGACCTAGGGGAATCCAAGATTGGGTGACTTGTGGGGCTCTGACCAGGTTCTGTTACCTAGAATCCTTTGCAAACCTTAAAATGTGGCTAAAAAAACACATGTTCCTCATATTTCTGTGGCAGAAAGTTCTGGAATCTGAGAGGAGCCACAAATTTCCTTCCACCCAGCCTTCCCCCAAGTCTCCCGATAAAAATGATACCTCACTTGTGTGGGTAGGCCTAGCGCCCGCGACAGGAAATGCCCCAAAGCGCAACGTGGACACATCCAATTTTTTGAAAGAAAACAGAGGTGTTTTTTGCAAGCCTACCTGTAGATTTTGGCCTCTAGCTCAGCCGGCACCTAGGGAAACCTACCAAACCTGTGCATTTCTGAAAACTAGAGACCTAGGGGAATCCAAGATGGGGTGACTTGTGGGGCTCTGACCAGGTTCTGTTACCCAGAATCCTTTGCAAACCTCAAGATTTGGCTAAAAAAACACATGTTCCTCACATTTCTGTGGCAGAAAGTTCTGGAATCTGAGAGGAGCCACAAATTTCCTTCCACCCAACGTTCCCCCAAGTCTCCCGATAAAAATGATACCTCACTTGTGAGGGTAGGCCTAGCGCCCGCTACAGGAAATGCCCCAAAGCGCAACGTGGACACATCCAATTTTTTGAAAGAAAACAGAGGTGTTTTTTGCAAGCCTACCTGTAGATTTTGGCCTCTAGCTCAGCCGGCACCTAGGGAAACCTACCAAACCTGTGCATTTCTGAAAACTAGAGACCTAGGGGAATCCAAGATGGGGTGACTTGTGGGGCTCTGACCAGGTTCTGTTACCCAGAATCCTTTGCAAACCTCAAGATTTGGCTAAAAAAACACATGTTCCTCACATTTCTGTGGCAGAAAGTTCTGGAATCTGAGAGGAGCCACAAATTTCCTTCCACCCACCCTTCCCCCAAGTCTCCCGATAAAAATGATACCTCACTTGTGTGGGTAGGCCTTGCGCCCGCGACAGGAAATGCCCCAAAACGCAACGTGGACACATCCAATTTTTTGAAAGAAAACAGAGGTGTTTTTTGCAAGCCTACCTGTAGATTTTGGCCTCTAGCTCAGCCGGCACCTAGGGAAACCTACCAAACCTGTGCATTTCTGAAAACTAGAGACCTAGGGGAATCCAAGATGGGGTGACTTGTGGGGCTCTGACGAGGTTCTGTTACCCAGAATCCTTTGCAAACCTCAAGATTTGGCTAAAAAAACACAAGTTCCTCACATTTCTGTGGCAGAAAGTTCTGGAATCTGAGAGGAGTCACAAATTTCCTTCCACCCAGCGTTCCCCCAAGTCTCCCGATAAAAAGGATACCTCACTTGTGAGGGTAGGCCTAGCGCCCGCGACAGGAAATGCCCCAAAGCGCAACGTGGACACATCCAATTTTTTGAAAGAAAACAGAGGTGTTTTTTGCAAAGTGCCTACCTGTAGATTTTAGCCTCTAGCTCAGCCGGCACCTAGGGAAACCTACCAAACCTGTGCATTTCTGAAAACTAGAGACCTAGGGGAATCCAAGATGGGGTGACTTGTGGGGCTCTGACCAGGTTCTGTTACCCAGAATCCTTTGCAAACCTCAAAATTTGGCTAAAAAAAACACATGTTCCTCACATTTCTGTGGCAGAAAGTTCAGGAATCTGAGAGGAGCCACAAATTTCCTTCCACCCAGCGTTCCCCCAAGTCTCCTGATAAAAATGATACCCCACTTGTGTGGGTAGGCCTAGCGCCCGCGACAGGAAATGCCCCAAAGCGCAACGTGGACACATCCAATTTTTTGAAAGAAAACAGAGGTGTTTTTTGCAAAGTGCCTACCTGTAGATTTTGGCCTCTAGCTCAGCCGGCACCTAGGGAAACCTACCAAACCTGTGCATTTCTGAAAACTAGAGACCTAGGGGAATCCAAGATGGGGTGACTTGTGGGGCTCTGACCAGGTTCTGTTACCCAGAATCCTTTGCAAACCTTAAAATGTGGCTAAAAAAACACATGTTCTTCATATTTCTGTGGCAGAAAGTTCTGGAATCTGAGAGGAGCCACAAATTTCCTTCCACCCAGCCTTCCCCCAAGTCTCCCGATAAAAATGATACCTCACTTGTGTGGGTAGGCCTAGCGCCCGCGACAGGAAATGCCCCAAAGCGCAACGTGGACACATCCAATTTTTTGAAAGAAAACAGAGGTGTTTTTTGCAAAGTGCCTACCTGTAGATTTTGGCCTCTATCTCAGCCGGCACCTAGGGAAACCGACCAAACCTGTGCATTTCTGAAAACTAGAGACCTAGGGGAATCCAAGATTGGGTGACTTGTGGGGCTCTGACCAGGTTCTGTTACCTAGAATCCTTTGCAAACCTTAAAATGTGGCTAAAAAAACACATGTTCCTCATATTTCTGTGGCAGAAAGCTCTGGAATCTGAGAGGAGCCACAAATTTCCTTCCACCCAGCCTTCCCCCAAGTCTCCCGATAAAAATGATACCTCACTTGTGTGGGTAGGCCTAGCGCCCGCGACAGGAAATGCCCCAAAGCGCAACGTGGACACATCCAATTTTTTGAAAGAAAACAGAGGTGTTTTTTGCAAGCCTACCTGTAGATTTTGGCCTCTAGCTCAGCCGGCACCTAGGGAAACCTACCAAACCTTTGCATTTCTGAAAACTAGAGACCTAGGGGAATCCAAGATGGGGTGACTTGTGGGGCTCTGACCAGGTTCTGTTACCCAGAATACTTTGCAAACCTTAAAATGTGGCTAAAAAAACACATGTTCTTCATATTTCTGTGGCAGAAAGTTCTGGAATCTGAGAGGAGCCACAAATTTCCTTCCACCCAGCCTTCCCCCAAGTCTCCCGATAAAAATGATACCTCACTTGTGTGGGTAGGCCTAGCGCCCGCGACAGGAAATGCCCCAAAGCGCAACGTGGACACATCCAATTTTTTGAAAGAAAACAGAGGTGTTTTTTGCAAAGTGCCTACCTGTAGATTTTGGCCTCTATCTCAGCCGGCACCTAGGGAAACCTACCAAACCTGTGCATTTCTGAAAACTAGAGACCTAGGGGAATCCAAGATTGGGTGACTTGTGGGGCTCTGACCAGGTTCTGTTACCTAGAATCCTTTGCAAACCTTAAAATGTGGCTAAAAAAACACATGTTCCTCATATTTCTGTGGCAGAAAGCTCTGGAATCTGAGAGGAGCCACAAATTTCCTTCCACCCAGCCTTCCCCCAAGTCTCCCGATAAAAATGATACCTCACTTGTGTGGGTAGGCCTAGCGCCCGCGACAGGAAATGCCCCAAAGCGCAACGTGGACACATCCAATTTTTTGAAAGAAAACAGAGGTGTTTTTTGCAAGCCTACCTGTAGATTTTGGCCTCTAGCTCAGCCGGCACCTAGGGAAACCTACCAAACCTGTGCATTTCTGAAAACTAGAGACCTAGGGGAATCCAAGATGGGGTGACTTGTGGGGCTCTGACCAGGTTCTGTTACCCAGAATCCTTTGCAAACCTCAAGATTTGGCTAAAAAAACACATGTTCCTCACATTTCTGTGGCAGAAAGTTCTGGAATCTGAGAGGAGCCACAAATTTCCTTCCACCCAACGTTCCCCCAAGTCTCCCGATAAAAATGATACCTCACTTGTGAGGGTAGGCCTAGCGCCCGCGACAGGAAATGCCCCAAAGCGCAACATGGACACATCCAATTTTTTTAAAGAAAACAGAGGTGTTTTTTGCAAAGTGCCTACCTGTAGATTTTGGCCTCTAGCTCAGCCGGCACCTAGGGAAACCTACCAAACCTGTGCATTTCTGAAAACTAGAGACCTAGGGGAATCCAAGATGGGGTGACTTGTGGGGCTCTGACCAGGTTCTGTTACCCAGAATCCTTTGCAAATCTCAAAATGTGGCTAAAAAAAACACATGTTCCTCACATTTCTGTGGCAGAAAGTTCTGGAATCTGAGAGGAGCCACAAATTTCCTTCCACCCAGCCTTCCCCCAAGTCTCCCGATAAAAATGATACCTCACTTGTGTGGGTAGGCCTAGCGCCCGCGACAGGAAATGCCCCAAAGCGCAACGTGGACACATCCAATTTTTTGAAAGAAAACAGAGGTGTTTTTTGCAAAGTGCCTACCTGTAGATTTTGGCCTCTAGCTCAGCCGGCACCTAGGGAAACCTACCAAACCTGTGCATTTCTGAAAACTAGAGACCTAGGGGAATCCAAGATGGGGTGACTTGTGGGGCTCTGACCAGGTTCTGTTACCCAGAATCCTTTGCAAACCTTAAAATGTGGCTAAAAAAACACATGTTCTTCATATTTCTGTGGCAGAAAGTTCTGGAATCTGAGAGGAGCCACAAATTTCCTTCCACCCAGCCTTCCCCCAAGTCTCCCGATAAAAATTATACCTCACTTGTGTGGGTAGGCCTAGCGCCCGCGACAGGAAATGCCCCAAAGCGCAACGTGGACACATCCAATTTTTTGAAAGAAAACAGAGGTGTTTTTTGCAAAGTGCCTACCTGTAGATTTTGGCCTCTATCTCAGCCGGCACCTAGGGAAACCTACGAAACCTGTGCATTTCTGAAAACTAGAGACCTAGGGGAATCCAAGATTGGGTGACTTGTGGGGCTCTGACCAGGTTCTGTTACCTAGAATCCTTTGCAAACCTTAAAATGTGGCTAAAAAAACACATGTTCCTCATATTTCTGTGGCAGAAAGCTCTGGAATCTGAGAGGAGCCACAAATTTCCTTCCACCCAGCCTTCCCCCAAGTCTCCCGATAAAAATGATACCTCACTTGTGTGGGTAGGCCTAGCGCCCGCGACAGGAAATGCCCCAAAGCGCAACGTGGACACATCCAATTTTTTGAAAGAAAACAGAGGTGTTTTTTGCAAGCCTACCTGTAGATTTTGGCCTCTAGCTCAGCCGGCACCTAGGGAAACCTACCAAACCTTTGCATTTCTGAAAACTAGAGACCTAGGGGAATCCAAGATGGGGTGACTTGTGGGGCTCTGACGAGGTTCTGTTACCCAGAATCCTTTGCAAACCTCAAGATTTGGCTAAAAAAACACATGTTCCTCACATTTCTGTGGCAGAAAGTTCTGGAATCTGAGAGGAGCCACAAATTTCCTTCCACCCAGCGTTCCCCCAAGTCTCCCGATAAAAATGATACCTCACTTGTGAGGGTAGGCCTAGCGCCCGCGACAGGAAATGCCCCAAAGCGCAACGTGGACACATCCAATTTTTTGAAAGAAAACAGAGGTGTTTTTTGCAAAGTGCCTACCTGTAGATTTTGGCCTCTAGCTCAGCCGGCACCTAGGGAAACCTACCAAACCTGTGCATTTCTGAAAACTAGAGACCTAGGGGAATCCAAGATGGGGTGACTTGTGGGGCTCTGACCAGGTTCTGTTACCCAGAATCCTTTGCAAACCTCAAATTGTGGCAAAAAAAAACACATGTTCCTCACATTTCTGTGGCAGAAAGTTCTGGAATCTGAGAGGAGCCACAAATTTCCTTCGGCCCAGCGTTCCCCCAAGTCTCCCGATAAAAATGATACCTCACTTGTGTGGGTAGGCCTAGCGCCCGCGACAGGAAATGCCCCAAAGCGCAACGTGGACACATCCAATTTTTTGAAAGAAAACAGAAGTGTTTTTTGCAAAGTGCCTACCTGTAGATTTTGGCCTCTATCTCAGCCGGCACCTAGGGAAACCTACCAAACCTGTGCATTTCTGAAAACTAGAGACCTAGGGGAATCCAAGATTGGGTGACTTGTGGGGCTCTGACCAGGTTCTGTTACCTAGAATCCTTTGCAAACCTTAAAATGTGGCTAAAAAAACACATGTTCCTCATATTTCTGTGGCAGAAAGTTCTGGAATCTGAGAGGAGCCACAAATTTCCTTCCACCCACCCTTCCCCCAAGTCTCCCGATAAAAATGATACCTCACTTGTGTGGGTAGGCCTTGCGCCCGCGACAGGAAATGCCCCAAAACGCAATGTGGACACATCCAATTTTTTGAAAGAAAACAGAGGTGTTTTTTGCAAGCCTACCTGTAGATTTTGGCCTCTAGCTCAACCGGCACCTAGGGAAACCTACCAAACCTGTGCATTTCTGAAAACTAGAGACCTAGGGGAATCCAAGATGGGGTGACTTGTGGGGCTCTGACGAGGTTCTGTTACCCAGAATCCTTTGCAAACCTCAAGATTTGGCTAAAAAAACACAAGTTCCTCACATTTCTGTGGCAGAAAGTTCTGGAATCTGAGAGGAGCCACAAATTTCCTTCCACCCAGCGTTCCCCCAAGTCTCCCGATAAAAAGGATACCTCACTTGTGAGGGTAGGCCTAGCGCCCGCGACAGGAAATGCCCCAAAGCGCAACGTGGACACATCCAATTTTTTGAAAGAAAACAGAGGTGTTTTTTGCAAAGTGCCTACCTGTAGATTTTAGCCTCTAGCTCAGCCGGCACCTAGGGAAACCTACCAAACCTGTGCATTTCTGAAAACTAGAGACCTAGGGGAATCCAAGATGGGGTGACTTGTGGGGCTCTGACCAGGTTCTGTTACCCAGAATCCTTTGCAAACCTTAAAATGTAGCCAAAAAAACACATGTTCTTCATATTTCTGTGGCAGAAAGTTCTGGAATCTGAGAGGAGCCACAAATTTCCTTCCACCCAGCCTTCCCCCAAGTCTCCCGATAAAAATTATACCTCACTTGTGTGGGTAGGCCTAGCGCCCGCGACAGGAAATGCCCCAAAGCGCAACGTGGACACATCCAATTTTTTGAAAGAAAACAGAGGTGTTTTTTGCAAAGTGCCTACCTGTAGATTTTGGCCTCTATCTCAGCCGGCACCTAGGGAAACCGACCAAACCTGTGCATTTCTGAAAACTAGAGACCTAGGGGAATCCAAGATTGGGTGACTTGTGGGGCTCTGACCAGGTTCTGTTACCTAGAATCCTTTGCAAACCTTAAAATGTGGCTAAAAAAACACATGTTCCTCATATTTCTGTGGCAGAAAGCTCTGGAATCTGAGAGGAGCCACAAATTTCCTTCCACCCAGCCTTCCCCCAAGTCTCCCGATAAAAATGATACCTCACTTGTGTGGGTAGGCCTAGCGCCCGCGACAGGAAATGCCCCAAAGCGCAACGTGGACACATCCAATTTTTTGAAAGAAAACAGAGGTGTTTTTTGCAAGCCTACCTGTAGATTTTGGCCTCTAGCTCAGCCGGCACCTAGGGAAACCTACCAAACCTTTGCATTTCTGAAAACTAGAGACCTAGGGGAATCCAAGATGGGGTGACTTGTGGGGCTCTGACCAGGTTCTGTTACCCAGAATACTTTGCAAACCTTAAAATGTGGCTAAAAAAACACATGTTCTTCATATTTCTGTGGCAGAAAGTTCTGGAATCTGAGAGGAGCCACAAATTTCCTTCCACCCAGCCTTCCCCCAAGTCTCCCGATAAAAATGATACCTCACTTGTGTGGGTAGGCCTAGCGCCCGCGACAGGAAATGCCCCAAAGCGCAACGTGGACACATCCAATTTTTTGAAAGAAAACAGAGGTGTTTTTTGCAAGCCTACCTGTAGATTTTGGCCTCTAGCTCAGCCGGCACCTAGGGAAACCTACCAAACCTTTGCATTTCTGAAAACTAGAGACCTAGGGGAATCCAAGATGGGGTGACTTGTGGGGCTCTGACCAGGTTCTGTTACCCAGAATCCTTTGCAAACCTCAAGATTTGGCTAAAAAAACACATGTTCCTCACATTTCTGTGGCAGAAAGTTCTGGAATCTGAGAGGAGCCACAAATTTCCTTCCACCCAACGTTCCCCCAAGTCTCCCGATAAAAATGATACCTCACTTGTGAGGGTAGGCCTAGCGCCCGCGACAGGAAATGCCCCAAAGCGCAACATGGACACATCCAATTTTTTTAAAGAAAACAGAGGTGTTTTTTGCAAAGTGCCTACCTGTAGATTTTGGCCTCTAGCTCAGCCGGCACCTAGGGAAACCTACCAAACCTGTGCATTTCTGAAAACTAGAGACCTAGGGGAATCCAAGATGGGGTGACTTGTGGGGCTCTGACCAGGTTCTGTTACCCAGAATCCTTTGCAAATCTCAAAATGTGGCTAAAAAAAAACACATGTTCCTCACATTTCTGTGGCAGAAAGTTCTGGAATCTGAGAGGAGCCACAAATTTCCTTCCACCCAGCCTTCCCCCAAGTCTCCCGATAAAAATGATACCTCACTTGTGTGGGTAGGCCTAGCGCCCGCGACAGGAAATGCCCCAAAGCGCAACGTGGACACATCCAATTTTTTGAAAGAAAACAGAGGTGTTTTTTGCAAAGTGCCTACCTGTAGATTTTGGCCTCTAGCTCAGCCGGCACCTAGGGAAACCTACCAAACCTGTGCATTTCTGAAAACTAGAGACCTAGGGGAATCCAAGATGGGGTGACTTGTGGGGCTCTGACCAGGTTCTGTTACCCAGAATCCTTTGCAAACCTTAAAATGTGGCTAAAAAAACACATGTTCTTCATATTTCTGTGGCAGAAAGTTCTGGAATCTGAGAGGAGCCACAAATTTCCTTCCACCCAGCCTTCCCCCAAGTCTCCCGATAAAAATTATACCTCACTTGTGTGGGTAGGCCTAGCGCCCGCGACAGGAAATGCCCCAAAGCGCAACGTGGACACATCCAATTTTTTGAAAGAAAACAGAGGTGTTTTTTGCAAAGTGCCTACCTGTAGATTTTGGCCTCTATCTCAGCCGGCACCTAGGGAAACCTACGAAACCTGTGCATTTCTGAAAACTAGAGACCTAGGGGAATCCAAGATTGGGTGACTTGTGGGGCTCTGACCAGGTTCTGTTACCTAGAATCCTTTGCAAACCTTAAAATGTGGCTAAAAAAACACATGTTCCTCATATTTCTGTGGCAGAAAGCTCTGGAATCTGAGAGGAGCCACAAATTTCCTTCCACCCAGCCTTCCCCCAAGTCTCCCGATAAAAATGATACCTCACTTGTGTGGGTAGGCCTAGCGCCCGCGACAGGAAATGCCCCAAAGCGCAACGTGGACACATCCAATTTTTTGAAAGAAAACAGAGGTGTTTTTTGCAAGCCTACCTGTAGATTTTGGCCTCTAGCTCAGCCGGCACCTAGGGAAACCTACCAAACCTTTGCATTTCTGAAAACTAGAGACCTAGGGGAATCCAAGATGGGGTGACTTGTGGGGCTCTGACGAGGTTCTGTTACCCAGAATCCTTTGCAAACCTCAAGATTTGGCTAAAAAAACACATGTTCCTCACATTTCTGTGGCAGAAAGTTCTGGAATCTGAGAGGAGCCACAAATTTCCTTCCACCCAGCGTTCCCCCAAGTCTCCCGATAAAAATGATACCTCACTTGTGAGGGTAGGCCTAGCGCCCGCGACAGGAAATGCCCCAAAGCGCAACGTGGACACATCCAATTTTTTGAAAGAAAACAGAGGTGTTTTTTGCAAAGTGCCTACCTGTAGATTTTGGCCTCTAGCTCAGCCGGCACCTAGGGAAACCTACCAAACCTGTGCATTTCTGAAAACTAGAGACCTAGGGGAATCCAAGATGGGGTGACTTGTGGGGCTCTGACCAGGTTCTGTTACCCAGAATCCTTTGCAAACCTCAAATTGTGGCTAAAAAAAACACATGTTCCTCACATTTCTGTGGCAGAAAGTTCTGGAATCTGAGAGGAGCCACAAATTTCCTTCGGCCCAGCGTTCCCCCAAGTCTCCCGATAAAAATGATACCTCACTTGTGTGGGTAGGCCTAGCGCCCGCGACAGGAAATGCCCCAAAGCGCAACGTGGACACATCCAATTTTTTGAAAGAAAACAGAAGTGTTTTTTGCAAAGTGCCTACCTGTAGATTTTGGCCTCTATCTCAGCCGGCACCTAGGGAAACCTACCAAACCTCTGCATTTCTGAAAACTAGAGACCTAGGGGAATCCAAGATTGGGTGACTTGTGGGGCTCTGACCAGGTTCTGTTACCTAGAATCCTTTGCAAACCTTAAAATGTGGCTAAAAAAACACATGTTCCTCATATTTCTGTGGCAGAAAGTTCTGGAATCTGAGAGGAGCCACAAATTTCCTTCCACCCACCCTTCCCCCAAGTCTCCCGATAAAAATGATACCTCACTTGTGTGGGTAGGCCTTGCGCCCGCGACAGGAAATGCCCCAAAACGCAATGTGGACACATCCAATTTTTTGAAAGAAAACAGAGGTGTTTTTTGCAAGCCTACCTGTAGATTTTGGCCTCTAGCTCAACCGGCACCTAGGGAAACCTACCAAACCTGTGCATTTCTGAAAACTAGAGACCTAGGGGAATCCAAGATGGGGTGACTTGTGGGGCTCTGACGAGGTTCTGTTACCCAGAATCCTTTGCAAACCTCAAGATTTGGCTAAAAAAACACAAGTTCCTCACATTTCTGTGGCAGAAAGTTCTGGAATCTGAGAGGAGCCACAAATTTCCTTCCACCCAGCGTTCCCCCAAGTCTCCCGATAAAAAGGATACCTCACTTGTGAGGGTAGGCCTAGCGCCCGCGACAGGAAATGCCCCAAAGCGCAACGTGGACACATCCAATTTTTTGAAAGAAAACAGAGGTGTTTTTTGCAAAGTGCCTACCTGTAGATTTTAGCCTCTAGCTCAGCCGGCACCTAGGGAAACCTACCAAACCTGTGCATTTCTGAAAACTAGAGACCTAGGGGAATCCAAGATGGGGTGACTTGTGGGGCTCTGACCAGGTTCTGTTACCCAGAATCCTTTGCAAACCTTAAAATGTAGCCAAAAAAACACATGTTCTTCATATTTCTGTGGCAGAAAGTTCTGGAATCTGAGAGGAGCCACAAATTTCCTTCCACCCAGCCTTCCCCCAAGTCTCCCGATAAAAATTATACCTCACTTGTGTGGGTAGGCCTAGCGCCCGCGACAGGAAATGCCCCAAAGCGCAACGTGGACACATCCAATTTTTTGAAAGAAAACAGAGGTGTTTTTTGCAAAGTGCCTACCTGTAGATTTTGGCCTCTATCTCAGCCGGCACCTAGGGAAACCTACCAAACCTGTGCATTTCTGAAAACTAGAGACCTAGGGGAATCCAAGATTGGGTGACTTGTGGGGCTCTGACCAGGTTCTGTTACCTAGAATCCTTTGCAAACCTTAAAATGTGGCTAAAAAAACACATGTTCCTCATATTTCTGTGGCAGAAAGTTCTGGAATCTGAGAGGAGCCACAAATTTCCTTCCACCCAGCCTTCCCCCAAGTCTCCCGATAAAAATGATACCTCACTTGTGTGGGTAGGCCTAGCGCCCGCGACAGGAAATGCCCCAAAGCGCAACGTGGACACATCCAATTTTTTGAAAGAAAACAGAGGTGTTTTTTGCAAGCCTACCTGTAGATTTTGGCCTCTAGCTCAGCCGGCACCTAGGGAAACCTACCAAACCTGTGCATTTCTGAAAACTAGAGACCTAGGGGAATCCAAGATGGGGTGACTTGTGGGGCTCTGACCAGGTTCTGTTACCCAGAATCCTTTGCAAACCTCAAGATTTGGCTAAAAAAACACATGTTCCTCACATTTCTGTGGCAGAAAGTTCTGGAATCTGAGAGGAGCCACAAATTTCCTTCCACCCAACGTTCCCCCAAGTCTCCCGATAAAAATGATACCTCACTTGTGAGGGTAGGCCTAGCGCCCGCTACAGGAAATGCCCCAAAGCGCAACGTGGACACATCCAATTTTTTGAAAGAAAACAGAGGTGTTTTTTGCAAGCCTACCTGTAGATTTTGGCCTCTAGCTCAGCCGGCACCTAGGGAAACCTACCAAACCTGTGCATTTCTGAAAACTAGAGACCTAGGGGAATCCAAGATGGGGTGACTTGTGGGGCTCTGACCAGGTTCTGTTACCTAGAATCCTTTGCAAACCTTAAAATGTGGCTAAAAAAACACATGTTCCTCATATTTCTGTGGCAGAAAGCTCTGGAATCTGAGAGGAGCCACAAATTTCCTTCCACCCAGCCTTCCCCCAAGTCTCCCGATAAAAATGATACCTCACTTGTGTGGGTAGGCCTAGCGCCCGCGACAGGAAATGCCCCAAAGCGCAACGTGGACACATCCAATTTTTTGAAAGAAAACAGAGGTGTTTTTTGCAAGCCTACCTGTAGATTTTGGCCTCTAGCTCAGCCGGCACCTAGGGAAACCTACCAAACCTTTGCATTTCTGAAAACTAGAGACCTAGGGGAATCCAAGATGGGGTGACTTGTGGGGCTCTGACGAGGTTCTGTTACCCAGAATCCTTTGCAAACCTCAAGATTTGGCTAAAAAAACACATGTTCCTCACATTTCTGTGGCAGAAAGTTCTGGAATCTGAGAGGAGCCACAAATTTCCTTCCACCCAGCGTTCCCCTAAGTCTCCCGATAAAAATGATACCTCACTTGTGAGGGTAGGCCTAGCGCCCGCGACAGGAAATGCCCCAAAGCGCAACGTGGACACATCCAATTTTTTGAAAGAAAACAGAGGTGTTTTTTGCAAAGTGCCTACCTGTAGATTTTGGCCTCTAGCTCAGCCGGCACCTAGGGAAACCTACCAAACCTGTGCATTTCTGAAAACTAGAGACCTAGGGGAATCCAAGATTGGGTGACTTGTGGGGCTCTGACCAGGTTCTGTTACCTAGAATCCTTTGCAAACCTTAAAATGTGGCTAAAAAAACACATGTTCCTCATATTTCTGTGGCAGAAAGTTCTGGAATCTGAGAGGAGCCACAAATTTCCTTCCACCCAGCCTTCCCCCAAGTCTCCCGATAAAAATGATACCTCACTTGTGTGGGTAGGCCTAGCGCCCGCGACAGGAAATGCCCCAAAGCGCAACGTGGACACATCCAATTTTTTGAAAGAAAACAGAGGTGTTTTTTGCAAGCCTACCTGTAGATTTTGGCCTCTAGCTCAGCCGGCACCTAGGGAAACCTACCAAACCTGTGCATTTCTGAAAACTAGAGACCTAGGGGAATCCAAGATGGGGTGACTTGTGGGGCTCTGACCAGGTTCTGTTACCCAGAATCCTTTGCAAACCTCAAGATTTGGCTAAAAAAACACATGTTCCTCACATTTCTGTGGCAGAAAGTTCTGGAATCTGAGAGGAGCCACAAATTTCCTTCCACCCAACGTTCCCCCAAGTCTCCCGATAAAAATGATACCTCACTTGTGAGGGTAGGCCTAGCGCCCGCTACAGGAAATGCCCCAAAGCGCAACGTGGACACATCCAATTTTTTGAAAGAAAACAGAGGTGTTTTTTGCAAGCCTACCTGTAGATTTTGGCCTCTAGCTCAGCCGGCACCTAGGGAAACCTACCAAACCTGTGCATTTCTGAAAACTAGAGACCTAGGGGAATCCAAGATGGGGTGACTTGTGGGGCTCTGACCAGGTTCTGTTACCCAGAATCCTTTGCAAACCTCAAGATTTGGCTAAAAAAACACATGTTCCTCACATTTCTGTGGCAGAAAGTTCTGGAATCTGAGAGGAGCCACAAATTTCCTTCCACCCACCCTTCCCCCAAGTCTCCCGATAAAAATGATACCTCACTTGTGTGGGTAGGCCTTGCGCCCGCGACAGGAAATGCCCCAAAACGCAACGTGGACACATCCAATTTTTTGAAAGAAAACAGAGGTGTTTTTTGCAAGCCTACCTGTAGATTTTGGCCTCTAGCTCAGCCGGCACCTAGGGAAACCTACCAAACCTGTGCATTTCTGAAAACTAGAGACCTAGGGGAATCCAAGATGGGGTGACTTGTGGGGCTCTGACGAGGTTCTGTTACCCAGAATCCTTTGCAAACCTCAAGATTTGGCTAAAAAAACACAAGTTCCTCACATTTCTGTGGCAGAAAGTTCTGGAATCTGAGAGGAGTCACAAATTTCCTTCCACCCAGCGTTCCCCCAAGTCTCCCGATAAAAAGGATACCTCACTTGTGAGGGTAGGCCTAGCGCCCGCGACAGGAAATGCCCCAAAGCGCAACGTGGACACATCCAATTTTTTGAAAGAAAACAGAGGTGTTTTTTGCAAAGTGCCTACCTGTAGATTTTAGCCTCTAGCTCAGCCGGCACCTAGGGAAACCTACCAAACCTGTGCATTTCTGAAAACTAGAGACCTAGGGGAATCCAAGATGGGGTGACTTGTGGGGCTCTGACCAGGTTCTGTTACCCAGAATCCTTTGCAAACCTCAAAATTTGGCTAAAAAAAACACATGTTCCTCACATTTCTGTGGCAGAAAGTTCAGGAATCTGAGAGGAGCCACAAATTTCCTTCCACCCAGCGTTCCCCCAAGTCTCCTGATAAAAATGATACCCCACTTGTGTGGGTAGGCCTAGCGCCCGCGACAGGAAATGCCCCAAAGCGCAACGTGGACACATCCAATTTTTTGAAAGAAAACAGAGGTGTTTTTTGCAAAGTGCCTACCTGTAGATTTTGGCCTCTAGCTCAGCCGGCACCTAGGGAAACCTACCAAACCTGTGCATTTCTGAAAACTAGAGACCTAGGGGAATCCAAGATGGGGTGACTTGTGGGGCTCTGACCAGGTTCTGTTACCCAGAATCCTTTGCAAACCTTAAAATGTGGCTAAAAAAACACATGTTCTTCATATTTCTGTGGCAGAAAGTTCTGGAATCTGAGAGGAGCCACAAATTTCCTTCCACCCAGCCTTCCCCCAAGTCTCCCGATAAAAATGATACCTCACTTGTGTGGGTAGGCCTAGCGCCCGCGACAGGAAATGCCCCAAAGCGCAACGTGGACACATCCAATTTTTTGAAAGAAAACAGAGGTGTTTTTTGCAAAGTGCCTACCTGTAGATTTTGGCCTCTATCTCAGCCGGCACCTAGGGAAACCGACCAAACCTGTGCATTTCTGAAAACTAGAGACCTAGGGGAATCCAAGATTGGGTGACTTGTGGGGCTCTGACCAGGTTCTGTTACCTAGAATCCTTTGCAAACCTTAAAATGTGGCTAAAAAAACACATGTTCCTCATATTTCTGTGGCAGAAAGCTCTGGAATCTGAGAGGAGCCACAAATTTCCTTCCACCCAGCCTTCCCCCAAGTCTCCCGATAAAAATGATACCTCACTTGTGTGGGTAGGCCTAGCGCCCGCGACAGGAAATGCCCCAAAGCGCAACGTGGACACATCCAATTTTTTGAAAGAAAACAGAGGTGTTTTTTGCAAGCCTACCTGTAGATTTTGGCCTCTAGCTCAGCCGGCACCTAGGGAAACCTACCAAACCTTTGCATTTCTGAAAACTAGAGACCTAGGGGAATCCAAGATGGGGTGACTTGTGGGGCTCTGACCAGGTTCTGTTACCCAGAATACTTTGCAAACCTTAAAATGTGGCTAAAAAAACACATGTTCTTCATATTTCTGTGGCAGAAAGTTCTGGAATCTGAGAGGAGCCACAAATTTCCTTCCACCCAACGTTCCCCCAAGTCTCCCGATAAAAATGATACCTCACTTGTGAGGGTAGGCCTAGCGCCCGCGACAGGAAATGCCCCAAAGCGCAACATGGACACATCCAATTTTTTTAAAGAAAACAGAGGTGTTTTTTGCAAAGTGCCTACCTGTAGATTTTGGCCTCTAGCTCAGCCGGCACCTAGGGAAACCTACCAAACCTGTGCATTTCTGAAAACTAGAGACCTAGGGGAATCCAAGATGGGGTGACTTGTGGGGCTCTGACCAGGTTCTGTTACCCAGAATCCTTTGCAAATCTCAAAATGTGGCTAAAAAAAACACATGTTCCTCACATTTCTGTGGCAGAAAGTTCTGGAATCTGAGAGGAGCCACAAATTTCCTTCCACCCAGCCTTCCCCCAAGTCTCCCGATAAAAATGATACCTCACTTGTGTGGGTAGGCCTAGCGCCCGCGACAGGAAATGCCCCAAAGCGCAACGTGGACACATCCAATTTTTTTAAAGAAAACAGAGGTGTTTTTTGCAAAGTGCCTACCTGTAGATTTTGGCCTGTAGCTCAGCCGGCACCTAGGGAAACCTACCAAACCTGTGCATTTCTGAAAACTAGAGACCTAGGGGAATCCAAGATGGGGTGACTTGTGGGGCTCTGACCAGGTTCTGTTACCCAGAATCCTTTGCAAACCTTAAAATGTGGCTAAAAAAACACATGTTCTTCATATTTCTGTGGCAGAAAGTTCTGGAATCTGAGAGGAGCCACAAATTTCCTTCCACCCAGCCTTCCCCCAAGTCTCCCGATAAAAATGATACCTCACTTGTGTGGGTAGGCCTAGCGCCCGCGACAGGAAATGCCCCAAAGCGCAACGTGGACACATCCAATTTTTAGAAAGAAAACAGAGGTGTTTTTTGCAAAGTGCCTACCTGGAGATTTTGGCCTCTATCTCAGCCGGCACCTAGGGAAACCTACCAAACCTGTGCATTTCTGAAAACTAGAGACCTAGGGGAATCCAAGATTGGATGACTTGTGGGGCTCTGACCAGGTTCTGTTACCTAGAATCCTTTGCAAACCTTAAAATGTGGCTAAAAAAACACATGTTCCTCATATTTCTGTGGCAGAAAGCTCTGGAATCTGAGAGGAGCCACAAATTTCCTTCCACCCAGCCTTCCCCCAAGTCTCCCGATAAAAATGATACCTCACTTGTGTGGGTAGGCCTAGCGCCCGCGACAGGAAATGCCCCAAAGCGCAACGTGGACACATCCAATTTTTTGAAAGAAAACAGAGGTGTTTTTTGCAAGCCTACCTGTAGATTTTGGCCTCTAGCTCAGCCGGCACCTAGGGAAACCTACCAAACCTTTGCATTTCTGAAAACTAGAGACCTAGGGGAATCCAAGATGCGGTGACTTGTGGGGCTCTGACGAGGTTCTGTTACCCAGAATCCTTTGCAAACCTCAAGATTTGGCTAAAAAAACACATGTTCCTCACATTTCTGTGGCAGAAAGTTCTGGAATCTGAGAGGAGCCACAAATTTCCTTCCACCCAGCGTTCCCCCAAGTCTCCCGATAAAAATGATACCTCACTTGTGAGGGTAGGCCTAGCGCCCGCGACAGGAAATGCCCCAAAGCGCAACGTGGACACATCCAATTTTTTGAAAGAAAACAGAGGTGTTTTTTGCAAAGTGCCTAGCTGTAGATTTTGGCCTCTAGCTCAGCCGGCACCTAGGGAAACCTACCAAACCTGTGCATTTCTGAAAACTAGAGACCTGGGGGAATCCAAGATTGGGTGACTTGTGGGGCTCTGACCAGGTTCTGTTACCTAGAATCCTTTGCAAACCTTAAAATGTGGCTAAAAAAACACATGTTCCTCATATTTCTGTGGCAGAAAGTTCTGGAATCTGAGAGGAGCCACAAATTTCCTTCCACCCACCCTTCCCCCAAGTCTCCCGATAAAAATGATACCTCACTTGTGTGGGTAGGCCTAGCGCCCGCGACAGGAAATGCCCCAAAGCGCAACGTGGACACATCCAATTTTTTGAAAGAAAACAGAGGTGTTTTTTCAAGCCTACCTGTAGATTTTGGCCTCTAGCTCAGCCGGCACCTAGGGAAACCTACCAAACCTGTGCATTTCTGAAAACTAGAGACCTAGGGGAATCCAAGATGGGGTGACTTGTGGGGCTCTGACCAGGTTCTGTTACCCAGAATCCTTTGCAAACCTCAAGATTTGGCTAAAAAAACACATGTTCCTCACATTTCTGTGGCAGAAAGTTCTGGAATCTGAGAGGAGCCACAAATTTCCTTCCACCCACCGTTCCCCCAAGTCTCCCGATAAAAAGGATACCTCACTTGTGAGGGTAGGCCTAGCGCCCGCGACAGGAAATGCCCCAAAGCTCAACGTGGACACATCCAATTTTTTGAAAGAAAACAGAGGTGTTTTTTGCAAAGTGCCTACCTGTAGATTTTAGCCTCTAGCTCAGCCGGCACCTAGGGAAACCTACCAAACCTGTGCATTTCTGAAAACTAGAGACCTAGGGGAATCCAAGATGGGGTGACTTGTGGGGCTCTGACCAGGTTCTGTTACCCAGAATCCTTTGCAAACCTTAAAATGTAGCTAAAAAAACACATGTTCTTCATATTTCTGTGGCAGAAAGTTCTGGAATCTGAGAGGAGCCACAAATTTCCTTCCACCCAGCCTTCCCCCAAGTCTCCCGATAAAAATGATACCTCACTTGTGTGGGTAGGCCTAGCGCCCGCGACAGGAAATGCCCCAAAGCGCAACGTGGACACATCCAATTTTTTGAAAGAAAACAGAGGTGTTTTTTGCAAAGTGCCTACCTGTAGATTTTGGCCTCTATCTCAGCCGGCACCTAGGGAAACCTACCAAACCTGTGCATTTCTGAAAACTAGAGACCTAGGGGAATCCAAGATTGGGTGACTTGTGGGGCTCTGACCAGGTTCTGTTACCCAGAATCCTTTGCAAACCTTAAAATGTGGCTAAAAAAACACATGTTCCTCATATTTCTGTGGCAGAAAGTTCTGGAATCTGAGAGGAGCCACAAATTTCCTTCCACCCAGCCTTCCCCCAAGTCTCCCGATAAAAATGATACCCACTTGTGTGGGTAGGCCTAGCACCCGCGACAGGAAATGCCCCAAAGCGCAACGTGGACACATCCAATTTTTTGAAAGAAAACAGAGGTGTTTTTTGCAAGCCTACCTGTAGATTTTGGCCTCTAGCTCAGCCGGCACCTAGGGAAACCTACCAAACCTGTGCATTTCTGAAAACTAGAGACCTAGGGGAATCCAAGATGGGGTGACTTGTGGGGCTCTGACCAGGTTCTGTTACCCAGAATCCTTTGCAAACCTCAAGATTTGGCTAAAAAAACACATGTTCCTCACATTTCTGTGGCAGAAATTTCTGGAATCTGAGAGGAGCCACAAATTTCCTTCCACCCAACGTTCCCCCAAGTCTCCCGATAAAAATGATACCTCACTTGTGAGGGTAGGCCTAGCGCCCGCGACAGGAAATGTCCCAAAGCGCAACGTGGACACATCCAATTTTTTGAAAGAAAACAGAGGTGTTTTTTGCAAAGTGCCTACCTGTAGATTTTGGCCTCTAGCTCAGCCGGCACCTAGGGAAACCTACCAAACATGTGCATTTCTGAAAACTAGAGACCTAGGGGAATCAAAGATGGGGTGACTTGTGGGGCTCTGACCAGGTTCTGTTACCCAGAATCCTTTGCAAACCTCAAAATTTGGCTAAAAAAACACATATTCCTCACATTTCTGTGGCAGAAAGTTCAGGAATCTGAGAGGAGCCACAAATTTCCTTCCACCCAGCGTTCCCCCAAGTCTCCCGATAAAAATGATACCTCACTTGTGTGGGTAGGCCTAGCGCCCGCGACAGGAAATGCCCCAAAGCGCAACGTGGACACATCCAATTTTTTGAAAGAAAACAGAGGTGTTTTTTGCAAAGTGCCTACCTGTAGATTTTAGCCTCTAGCTCAGCCGGCACCTAGGGAAACCTACCAAACCTGTGCATTTCTGAAAACTAGAGACCTAGGGGAATCCAAGATGGGGTGACTTGTGGGGCTCTGACCAGGTTCTGTTACCCAGAATCCTTTGCAAACCTTAAAATGTGGCTCAAAAAACACATGTTCTTCATATTTCTGTGGCAGAAAGTTCTGGAATCTAAGAGGAGCCACAAATTTCCTTCCACTCAGCCTTCCCCCAAGTCTCCCGATAAAAATGATACCTCACTTGTGTGGGTAGGCCTAGGGCCCGCGACAGGAAATGCCCCAAAGCGCAACGTGGACACATCCAATTTTTTGAAAGAAAACAGAGGTGTTTTTTGCAAAGTGCCTACCTGTAGATTTTGGCCTCTATCTCAGCCGGCATCCTAGGGAACCCTACCAAACCTGTGCATTTCTGAAAACTAGAGACCTAGGGGAATCCAAGATTGGGTGACTTGTGGGGCTCTGACCAGGTTCTGTTACCCAGAATCCTTTGCGAACCTTAAAATGTGGCTAAAAAAACACATGTTCCTCATATTTCTGTGGCAGAAAGTTCTGGAATCTGAGAGGAGCCACAAATTTCCTTCCACCCAGCCTTCCCCCAAGTCTCCCGATAAAAATGATACCTCACTTGTGTGGGTAGGCCTAGCGCCCGCGACAGGAAATGCCCCAAAGCGCAACGTGGACACATCCAATTTTTTTAAAGAAAACAGAGGTGTTTTTTGCAAGCCTACCTGTAGATTTTGGCCTCTAGCTCAGCCGGCACCTAGGGAAACCTACCAAACCTGTGCATTTCTTAAAACTAGAGACCTAGGGGAATACAAGATGGGGTGACTTGTGGGGCTCTGACCAGGTTCTGTTACCCAGAATCCTTTGCAAACCTTAAAATGTGGCTAAAAAAACACATGTTCTTCATATTTCTGTGGCAGAAAGTTCTGGAATCTGAGAGGAGCCACAAATTTCCTTCCACCCAGCCTTCCCCCAAGTCTCCCGATAAAAATGATACCTCACTTGTGTGGGTAGGCCTAGAGCCCGCGACAAGAAATGCCCCAAAGCGCAACGTGGACACATCCAATTTTTTGAAAGAAAACAGAGGTGTTTTTTGCAAAGTGCCTACCTGAAGATTTTGGCCTCTATCTCAGCCGGCACCTAGGGAAACCTACCAAACCTGTGCATTTCTGAAAACTAGAGACCTAGGGGAATCCAAAATTGGGTGACTTGTGGGGCTCTGACCAGGTTCTGTTACCTAGAATCCTTTGCAAACCTTAAAATGTGGCTAAAAAAACACATGTTCCTCATATTTCTGTGGCAGAAAGTTCTGGAATCTGAGAGGAGCCACAAATTTCCTTCCACCCAGCCTTCCCCCAAGTCTCCCGATAAAAATGATACCTCACTTGTGTGGGTAGGCCTAGCGCCCGCGACAGGAAATGCCCCAAAGCGCAACGTGGACACATCCAATTTTTTGAAAGAAAACAGAGGTGTTTTTTGCAAAGTGCCTACCTGTAGATTTTGGCCTCTAGCTCAGCCGGCACCTAGGGAAACCTACCAAACCTGTGCATTTCTGAAAACTAGAGACCTAGGGGAATCCAAGATGGGGTGACTTGTGGGGCTCTGACCAGGTTCTGTTACCCAGAATCCTTTGCAAACCTCAAAATTTGGCTAAAAAAACACATGTTTTTTCACATTTCTGTGGCAGAAAGTTCAGGAATCTGAGAGGAGCCACAAATTTCCTTCCACCCAGCGTTCCCCCAAGTCTCCCGATAAAAATGATACCTCACTTGTGTGGGTAGGCCTAGCGCCTGCGACAGGAAATGCCCCAAAGCGCAACGTGGACACATCCAATTTTTTGGAAGAAAACAGAGGTGTTTTTTGCAGAGTGCCTACCTGTAGATTTTGTCCTCTAGCTCAGCCGGCACCTAGGGAAACCTACCAAACCTGTGCATTTCTGAAAACTAGAGACCTAGGGGAATCCAAGATGGGGTGACTTGTGGGGCTCTGACCAGGTTCTGTTACCCAGAATCCTTTGCAAACCTCAAGATTCGGCTAAAAAAACACATGTTCCTCACATTTCTGTGGCAGAAAGTTCTGGAATCTGAGAGGAGCCACAAATTTCCTTCCACCCAGCGTTTCCCCAAGTCTCCCGATAAAAATGATACCTCACTTGTGTGGGTAGGCCTAGCGCCCGCGACAGGAAATGTCCCAAAGCGCAACGTGGACACATCCAATTTTTTGAAAGAAAACAGAGGTGTTTTTTGCAAAGTGCCTACCTGCAGATTTTGGCCTCTAGCTCAGCCGGCACCTAGGGAAACCTACCAAACCTGTGCATTTCTGAAAACTAGAGACCTAGGTGAATCCAAGATGGGGTGACTTGTGGGGCTCTGACCAGGTTCTGTTACCCGGAATTCTTTGCAAACCTCAAAATTTGGCTAAAAAAAACACGTGTTCCTCACATTTCTGTGGCAGAAAGTTCAGGAATCTGAGAGGAGCCACAAATTTCCTTCCACCCAGCGTTCCCCCAAGTCTCCTGATAAAAATGCTACCTCACTTGTGTGGGTAGGCCTAGCGCCCGTGACAGGAAATGCCCCAAAGCGCAACGTGGACACATCCAATTTTTTGAAAGAAAACAGAGGTGTTTTTTGCAAAGTGCCTACATGTAGATTTTGGCCTCTAGCTCAGCCGGCACCTAGGGAAACCTACCAAACCTGTGCATTTCTGAAAACTAGAGACCTAGGGGAATCCAAGATGGGGTGACTTGTGGGGCTCTGACCAGGTTCTGTTACCCAGAATCCTTTGCAAACCTCAAAATGTGGCTAAAAAAACACATGTTCCTCACATTTCTGTGGCAGAAAGTTCTGGAATCTGAGAGGAGCCACGAATTTCCATCCACCCAGCCTTCCCCCAAGTCTCCCGATAAAAATGATACCTCACTTGTGTGGGTAGGCCTAGCGCCCGCGACAGGAAATGCCCCAAAGCGCAACGTGGACACATCCAATTTTTTGAAAGAAAACAGAGGTGTTTTTTGCAAAGTGCCTACCTGTAGATTTTGGCCTCTATCTCAGCCGGCACCTAGGGAAACCTACCAAACCTGTGCATTTCTGAAAACTAGAGACCTAGGGGAATCCAAGATTGGGTGACTTGTGGGGCTCTGACCAGGTTCTGTTACCCAGAATCCTTTGCAAACCTTAAAATGTGGCTAAAAAAACACATGTTCCTCATATTTCTGTGGCAGAAAGTTCTGGAATCTGAGAGGAGCCACAAATTTCCTTCCACCCAGCCTTCCCCCAAGTCTCCCGATAAAAATGATACCTCACTTGTGTGGGTAGGCCTAGCGCCCGCGACAGGAAATGCCCCAAAGCGCAACGTGGACACATCCAATTTTTTGAGAGAAAACAGAGGTGTTTTTTGCAAGCCTACCTGTAGATTTTGGCCTCTAGCTCAGCCGGTACCTAGGGAAACCTACCAAACCTGTGCATTTCTGAAAACTAGAGACCTAGGGGAATCCAAGATGGGGTGACTTGTGGGGCTCTGACCAGGTTCTGTTACCCAGAATCCTTTGCAAACCTCAAGATTTGGCTAAAAAAACAAATGTTCCTCACATTTCTGTGGCAGAAAGTTCTGGAATCTGAGAGGAGCCACAAATTTCCTTCCACCCAGCGTTCCCCCAAGTCTCCCGATAAAAATGATACCTCACTTGTGAGGGTAGGCCTAGCGCCCGCGACAGGAAATGCCCCAAAGCGCAACGTGGACACATCCAATTTTTTGAATGAAAACAGAGGTGTTTTTTGCAAAGTGCCTACCTGTAGATTTTGGCCTCTAGCTCAGCCGGCACCTAGGGAAACCTACCAAACATGTGCCTTTCTGAAAACTAGAGACCTAGGGGAATCCAAGATTGGGTGACTTGTGGGGCTCTGACCAGGTTCTGTTACCCAGAATCCTTTGCAAACCTTAAAATGTGGCTAAAAAAACACATGTTCCTCATATTTCTGTGGCAGAAAGTTCTGGAATCTGAGAGGAGCCACAAATTTCCTTCCACCCAGCCTTCCCCCAAGTCTCCCGATAAAAATGATACCTCACTTGTGTGGGTAGGCCTAGCGCCCGCGACAGGAAATGCCCCAAAGCGCAACGTGGACACATCCAATTTTTTTAAAGAAAACAGAGGTGTTTTTTGCAAGCCTACCTGTAGATTTTGGCCTCTATCTCAGCCGGCACCTAGGGAAACCTACCAAACCTGTGCATTTCTGAAAACTAGAGACCTAGGGGAATCCAAGATGGGGTGACTTGTGGGGCTCTGACCAGGTTCTGTTACCCAGAATCCTTTGCAAACCTTAAAATGTGGCTAAAAAAACACATGTTCTTCATATTTCTGTGGCAGAAAGTTCTGGAATCTGAGAGGAGCCACAAATTTCCTTCCACCCAGCCTTCCCCCAAGTCTCCCGATAAAAATGATACCTCACTTGTGTGGGTAGGCCTAGAGCCCGCGACAGGAAATGCCCCAAAGCGCAACGTGGACACATCCAATTTTTTGAAAGAAAACAGAGGTGTTTTTTGCAAAGTGCCTACCTGTAGATTTTGGCCTCTATCTCAGCCGGCACCTAGGGAAACCTACCAAACCTGTGCATTTCTGAAAACTAGAGACCTAGGGGAATCCAAAATTGGGTGACTTGTGGGGCTCTGACCAGGTTCTGTTACCTAGAATCCTTTGCAAACCTTAAAATGTGGCTAAAAAAACACATGTTCCTCATATTTCTGTGGCAGAAAGTTCTGGAATCTGAGAGGAGCCACAAATTTCCTTCCACCCAGCCTTCCCCCAAGTCTCCCGATAAAAATGATACCTCACTTGTGTGGGTAGGCCTAGCGCCCGCGACAGGAAATGCCCCAAAGCGCACCGTGGACACATCCAATTTTTTGAAAGAAAACAGAGGTGTTTTTTGCAAAGTGCCTACCTGTAGATTTTGGCCTCTAGCTCAGCCGGCACCTAGGGAAACCTACCAAACCTGTGCATTTCTGAAAACTAGAGACCTAGGGGAATCCAAGAAGGGGTGACTTGTGGGGCTCTGACCAGGTTCTGTTACCCAGAATCCTTTGCAAACCTCAAGATTTGGCTAAAAAAACACATGTTCCTCACATTTCTGTGGCAGAAAGTTCTGGAATCTGAGAGGAGCCACAAATTTCCTTCCACCCAGCGTTCCCCCAAGTCTCCCGATAAAAAGGATACCTCACTTGTGAGGGTAGGCCTAGCGCCCGCGACAGGAAATGCCCCAAAGCGCAACGTGGACACATCCAATTTTTTGAAAGAAAACAGAGGTGTTTTTTGCAAAGTGCCTACCTGTAGATTTTAGCCTGTAGCTCAGCCGGCACCTAGGGAAACCTACCAAACCTGTGCATTTCTGAAAACTAGAGACCTAGGGGAATCCAAGATGGGGTGACTTGTGGGGCTCTGACCAGGTTCTGTTACCCAGAATCCTTTGCAAACCTTAAAATGTAGCTAAAAAAACACATGTTCTTCATATTTCTGTGGCAGAAAGTTCTGGAATCTGAGAGGAGCCACAAATTTCCTTCCACCCAGCGTTCCCCCAAGTCTCCCGATAAAAATGATACCTCACTTGTGTGGGTAGGCCTAGCGCCCGCGACAGGAAATGCCCCAAAGCGCAACGTGGACACATCCAATTTTTTGAAAGAAAACAGATGTGTTTTTTGCAAAGTGCCTACCTGTAGATTTTGGCCTCTATCTCAGCCGGCACCTAGGGAAACCTACCAAACCTGTGCATTTCTGAAAACTAGAGACCTAGGGGAATCCAAGATTGGGTGACTTGTGGGGCTCTGACCAGGTTCTGTTACCCAGAATCCTTTGCAAACCTTAAAATGTGGCTAAAAAAACACATGTTCCTCATATTTCTGTGGCAGAAAGTTCTGGAATCTGAGAGGAGCCACAAATTTCCTCCCACCCAGCCTTCCCCCAAGTCTCCCGATAAAAATGATACCTCACTTGTGTGGGTAGGCCTAGCACCCGCGACAGGAAATGCCCCAAAGCGCAACGTGGACACATCCAATTTTTTGAAAGAAAACAGAGGTGTTTTTTGCAAGCCTACCTGTAGATTTTGGCCTCTAGCTCAGCCGGCACCTAGGGAAACCTACCAAACCTGTGCATTTCTGAAAACTAGAGACCTAGGGGAATCCAAGATGGGGTGACTTGTGGGGCTCTGACCAGGTTCTGTTACCCAGAATCCTTTGCAAACCTCAAGATTTGGCTAAAAAAACACATGTTCCTCACATTTCTGTGGCAGAAATTTCTGGAATCTGAGAGGAGCCACAAATTTCCTTCCACCCAACGTTCCCCCAAGTCTCCCGATAAAAATTATACCTCACTTGTGAGGGTAGGCCTAGCGCCCGCGACAGGAAATGTCCCAAAGCGCAACGTGGACACATCCAATTTTTTGAAAGAAAACAGAGGTGTTTTTTGCAAAGTGCCTACCTGTAGATTTTGGCCTCTAGCTCAGCCGGCACCTAGGGAAACCTACCAAACATGTGCATTTCTGAAAACTAGAGACCTAGGGGAATCAAAGATGGGGTGACTTGTGGGGCTCTGACCAGGTTCTGTTACCCAGAATCCTTTGCAAACCTCAAAATTTGGCTACAAAAAAAAAACATATTCCTCACATTTCTGTGGCAGAAAGTTCAGGAATCTGAGAGGAGCCACAAATTTCCTTCCACCCAGCGTTCCCCCAAGTCTCCCGATAAAAATGATACCTCACTTGTGTGGGTAGGCCTAGCGCCCGCGACAGGAAATGCCCCAAAGCGCAACGTGGACACATCCAATTTTTTGAAAGAAAACAGAGGTGTTTTTTGCAAAGTGCCTACCTGTAGATTTTAGCCTCTAGCTCAGCCGGCACCTAGGGAAACCTACCAAACCTGTGCATTTCTGAAAACTAGAGACCTAGGGGAATCCAAGATGGGGTGACTTGTGGGGCTCTGACCAGGTTCTGTTACCCAGAATCCTTTGCAAACCTTAAAATGTGGCTAAAAAAACACATGTTCTTCATATTTCTGTGGCAGAAAGTTCTGGAATCTAAGAGGAGCCACAAATTTCCTTCCACCCAGCCTTCCCCCAAGTCTCCCGATAAAAATGATACCTCACTTGTGTGGGTAGGCCTAGCGCCCGCGACAGGAAATGCCCCAAAGCGCAACGTGGACACATCCAATTTTTTGAAAGAAAACAGAGGTGTTTTTTGCAAAGTGCCTACCTGTAGATTTTAGCCTCTAGCTCAGCCGGCACCTAGGGAAACCTACCAAACCTGTGCATTTCTGAAAACTAGAGACCTAGGGGAATCCAAGATGGGGTGACTTGTGGGGCTCTGACCAGGTTCTGTTACCCAGAATCCTTTGCAAACCTTAAAATGTGGCTAAAAAAACACATGTTCATCATATTTCTGTGGCAGAAAGTTCTGGAATCTAAGAGGAGCCACAAATTTCCTTCCACCCAGCCTTCCCCCAAGTCTCCCGATAAAAATGATACCTCACTTGTGTGGGTAGGCCTAGGGCCCGCGACAGGAAATGCCCCAAAGCGCAACGTGGACACATCCAATTTTTTGAAAGAAAACAGAGGTGTTTTTTGCAAAGTGCCTACCTGTAGATTTTGGCCTCTATCTCAGCCGGCATCCTAGGGAAACCTACCAAACCTGTGCATTTCTGAAAACTAGAGACCTAGGGGAATCCAAGATGGGGTGACTTGTGGGGCTCTGACCAGGTTCTGTTACCCAGAATCCTTTGCAAACCTCAAAATGTGGCTAAAAAAACACATGTTCCTCACATTTCTGTGGCAGAAAGTTCTGGAATCTGAGAGGAGCCACAAATTTCCATCCACCCAGCCTTCCCCCAAGTCTCCCGATAAAAATGATACCTCACTTGTGTGGGTAGGCCTAGCGCCCGCGACAGGAAATGCCCCAAAGCGCAACGTGGACACATCCAATTTTTTGAAAGAAAACAGAGGTGTTTTTTGCAAAGTGCCTACCTGTAGATTTTGGCCTCTATCTCAGCCGGCACCTAGGGAAACCTACCAAACCTGTGCATTTCTGAAAACTAGAGACCTAGAGGAATCCAAGATTGGGTGACTTGTGCGGCTCTGACCAGGTTCTGTTACCCAGAATCCTTTGCAAACCTTAAAATGTGGCTAAAAAAACACATGTTCCTCATATTTCTGTGGCAGAAAGTTCTGGAATCTGAGAGGAGCCACAAATTTCCTTCCACCCAGCCTTCCCCCAAGTCTCCCGATAAAAATGATACCTCACTTGTGTGGGTAGGCCTAGCGCCCGCGACAGGAAATGCCCCAAAGCGCAACGTGGACACATCCAATTTTTTGAGAGAAAACAGAGGTGTTTTTTGCAAGCCTACCTGTAGATTTTGGCCTCTAGCTCAGCCGGTACCTAGGGAAACCTACCAAACCTGTGCATTTCTGAAAACTAGAGACCTAGGGGAATCGAAGATGGGGTGACTTGTGGGGCTCTGACCAGGTTCTGTTACCCAGAATCCTTTGCAAACCTCAAGATTTGGCTAAAAAAACACATGTTCCTCACATTTCTGTGGCAGAAAGTTCTGGAATCTGAGAGGAACCACAAATTTCCTTCCACCCAGCGTTCCCCCAAGTCTCCCGATAAAAATGATACCTCACTTGTGAGGGTAGGCCTAGCGCCCGCGACAGGAAATGCCCCAAAGCGCAACGTGGACACATCCAATTTTTTGAATGAAAACAGAGGTGTTTTTTGCAAAGTGCCTACCTGTAGATTTTGGCCTCTAGCTCAGCCGGCACCTAGGGAAACCTACCAAACATGTGCCTTTCTGAAAACTAGAGACCTAGGGGAATCCAAGATTGGGTGACTTGTGGGGCTCTGACCAGGTTCTGTTACCCAGAATCCTTTGCAAACCTTAAAATGTGGCTAAAAAAACACATGTTCCTCATATTTCTGTGGCAGAAAGTTCTGGAATCTGAGAGGAGCCACAAATTTCCTTCCACCCAGCCTTCCCCCAAGTCTCCCGATAAAAATGATACCTCACTTGTGTGGGTAGGCCTAGCGCCCGCGACAGGAAATGCCCCAAAGCACAACGTGGACACATCCAATTTTTTTAAAGAAAACAGAGGTGTTTTTTGCAAGCCTACCTGTAGATTTTGGCCTCTATCTCAGCCGGCACCTAGGGAAACCTACCAAACCTGTGCATTTCTGAAAACTAGAGACCTAGGGGAATCCAAGATGGGGTGACTTGTGGGGCTCTGACCAGGTTCTGTTACCCAGAATCCTTTGCAAACCTTAAAATGTGGCTAAAAAAACACATGTTCTTCATATTTCTGTGGCAGAAAGTTCTGGAATCTGAGAGGAGCCACAAATTTCCTTCCACCCAGCCTTCCCCCAAGTCTCCCGATAAAAATGATACCTCACTTGTGTGGGTAGGCCTAGAGCCCGCGACAGGAAATGCCCCAAAGCGCAACGTGGACACATCCAATTTTTTGAAAGAAAACAGAGGTGTTTTTTGCAAAGTGCCTACCTGTAGATTTTGGCCTCTATCTCAGCCGGCACCTAGGGAAACCTACCAAACCTGTGCATTTCTGAAAACTAGAGACCTAGGGGAATCCAAAATTGGGTGACTTGTGGGGCTCTGACCAGGTTCTGTTACCTAGAATCCTTTGCAAACCTTAAAATGTGGCTAAAAAAACACATGTTCCTCATATTTCTGTGGCAGAAAGTTCTGGATTCTGAGAGGAGCCACAAATTTCCTTCCACCCAGCCTTCCCCCAAGTCTCCCGATAAAAATGATACCTCACTTGTGTGGGTAGGCCTAGCGCCCGCGACAGGAAATGCCCCAAAGCGCAACGTGGACACATCCAATTTTTTGAAAGAAAACAGAGGTGTTTTTTGCAAAGTGCCTACCTGTAGATTTTGGCCTCTAGCTCAGCCGGCACCTAGGGAAACCTACCAAACCTGTGCATTTCTGAAAACTAGAGACCTAGGGGAATCCAAGATGGGGTGACTTGTGGGGCTCTGACCAGGTTCTGTTACCCAGAATCCTTTGCAAACCTCAAGATTCGGCTAAAAAAACACATGTTCCTCACATTTCTGTGGCAGAAAGTTCTGGAATCTGAGAGGAGCCACAAATTTCCTTCCACCCAGCGTTCCCCCAAGTCTCCCGATAAAAATGATACCTCACTTGTGTGGGTAGGCCTAGCGCCCGCGACAGGAAATGCCCCAAAGCGCAACGTGGACACATCCAATTTTTTGAAAGAAAACAGAGGTGTTTTTTGCAAAGTGCCTACCAGTAGATTTTGGCCTCTAGCTCAGCCGGCACCTAGGGAAACCTACCAAACCTCTGCATTTCTGAAAACTAGGGACCTAGGGGAATCCAATATGGGGTGACTTGTGAGGCTCTGACCAGGTTCGTGTCCCCAGAATCCTTTGCAAACCTTAAAATTTGGCTAAAAAAAACACATGTTCCTCAAATTTCTGTGGCAGAAAGTTCTGGAATCTGAGAGGAGCCACAAATTTCCTTCCACCCAGCGTTTCCCCAAGTCTCCCGATAAAAATGATACCTCACTTGTGTGGGTAGGCCTAGCGCCCGCGACAGGAAATGTCCCAAAGCGCAACGTGGACACATCCAATTTTTTGAAAGAAAACAGAGGTGTTTTTTGCAAAGTGCCTACCTGCAGATTTTGGCCTCTAGCTCAGCCGGCACCTAGGGAAACCTACCAAACCTGTGCATTTCTGAAAACTAGAGACCTAGGTGAATCCAAGATGGGGTGACTTGTGGGGCTCTGACCAGGTTCTGTTACCCGGAATTCTTTGCAAACCTCAAAATTTGGCTAAAAAAACACATGTTCCTCACATTTCTGTGGCAGAAAGTTCTGGAATCTGAGAGGAGCCATAAATGTCCTTCCACCCAGCGTTCCGCCAAGTCTCCCGATAAAAATGATACCTCACTTGTGTGGGTAGGCCTAGCGCCCGTGACAGGAAATGCCCCAAAGCGCAAGGTGGACACATCCAATTTTTTGAAAGAAAACAGAGGTGTTTTTTGCAAAGTGCCTACCTGTAGATTTTGGCCTCTAGCTCAGCCGGCACCTAGGGAAACCTACCAAACCTGTGCATTTCTGAAAACTAGAGACCTAGGGGAATCCAAGATGGGGTGACTTGTGGGGCTCTGACCAGGTTCTGTTACCCAGAATCCTTTGCAAACCTTAAAATGTGGCTAAAAAAACACATGTTCTTCATATTTCTGTGGCAGAAAGTTCTGGAATCGGAGAGGAGCTACAAATTTCCATCCACCCAGCCTTCCCCCAAGTCTCCCGATAAAAATGATACCTCACTTGTGTGGGTAGGCCTAGCGCCCGCGACAGGAAATGCCCCAAAGCGCAACGTGGACACATCCAATTTTTTGAAAGAAAACAGAGGTGTTTTTTGCAAAGTGCCTACCTGTAGATTTTGGCCTCTATCTCAGCCGGCACCTAGGGAAAGCTACCAAACCTGTGCATTTCTGAAAACTAGAGACCTAGGGGAATCCAAGATTGGGTGACTTGTGGGGCTCTGACCAGGTTCTGTTACCCAGAATCATTTGCAAACCTTAAAATGTGGCTAAAAAAACACATGTTCCTCATATTTCTGTGGCAGAAAGTTCTGGAATCTGAAAGGAGCCACAAATTTCCTTCCACCCAGCCTTCCCCTAAGTCTCCCGATAAAAATGATACCTCACTTGTGTGGGTAGGCCTAGCGCCCGCGACAGGAAATGCCCCAAAGCGCAACGTGGACACATCCAATTTTTTTAGAGAAAACAGAGGTGTTTTTTGCAAGCCTACCTGTAGATTTTGGCCTTTAACTTCAGCTGCACCTAGGGAAACCTACCAAACCTGTGCATTTCTGAAAACTAGAGACCTAGGGCAATCCAAGATGGGGTGACTTGTGGGGCTCTGACCAGGTTCTGTTACCCAGAATCCTTTGCAAACCTCAAGATTTGGCTAAAAAAACACATGTTCCTCACATTTCTGTGGCAGAAAGTTCTGGAATCTGAGAGGAGCCACAAATTTCCTTCCACCCAGCGTTCCCCCAAGTCTCCCGATAAAAATGATACCTCACTTGTGAGGGTAGGCCTAGCGCCCGCGACAGGAAATGCCCCAAAGCGCAACGTGGACACATCCAATTTTTTGAAAGAAAACAGAGGTGTTTTTTGCAAAGTGCCTACCTGTAGATTTTGGCCTCTAGCTCAGCCGGCACCTAGGGAAACCTACCAAACATGTGCATTTCTGAAAACTAGAAACCTAGGGGAATCCAAGATGGGGTGACTTGTGGGGCTCTGACCAGGTTCTGTTACCCGGAATTCTTTGCAAACCTCAAAATTTGGCTAAAAAAAACACGTGTTCCTCACATTTCTGTGGCAGAAAGTTCAGGAATCTGAGAGGAGCCACAAATTTCCTTCCACCCAGCGTTCCCCCAAGTCTCCTGATAAAAATGCTACCTCACTTGTGTGGGTAGGCCTAGCGCCCGTGACAGGAAATGCCCCAAAGCGCAACGTGGACACATCCAATTTTTTGAAAGAAAACAGAGGTGTTTTTTGCAAAGTGCCTACATGTAGATTTTGGCCTCTAGCTCAGCCGGCACCTAGGGAAACCTACCAAACCTGTGCATTTCTGAAAACTAGAGACCTAGGGGAATCCAAGATGGGGTGACTTGTGGGGCTCTGACCAGGTTCTGTTACCCAGAATCCTTTGCAAACCTCAAAATGTGGCTAAAAAAACACATGTTCCTCACATTTCTGTGGCAGAAAGTTCTGGAATCTGAGAGGAGCCACGAATTTCCATCCACCCAGCCTTCCCCCAAGTCTCCCGATAAAAATGATACCTCACTTGTGTGGGTAGGCCTAGCGCCCGCGACAGGAAATGCCCCAAAGCGCAACGTGGACACATCCAATTTTTTGAAAGAAAACAGAGGTGTTTTTTGCAAAGTGCCTACCTGTAGATTTTGGCCTCTATCTCAGCCGGCACCTAGGGAAACCTACCAAACCTGTGCATTTCTGAAAACTAGAGACCTAGGGGAATCCAAGATTGGGTGACTTGTGGGGCTCTGACCAGGTTCTGTTACCCAGAATCCTTTGCAAACCTTAAAATGTGGCTAAAAAAACACATGTTCCTCATATTTCTGTGGCAGAAAGTTCTGGAATCTGAGAGGAGCCACAAATTTCCTTCCACCCAGCCTTCCCCCAAGTCTCCCGATAAAAATGATACCTCACTTGTGTGGGTAGGCCTAGCGCCCGCGACAGGAAATGCCCCAAAGCGCAACGTGGACACATCCAATTTTTTTAGAGAAAACAGAGGTGTTTTTTGCAAGCCTACCTGTAGATTTTGGCCTTTAACTTCAGCTGCACCTAGGGAAACCTACCAAACCTGTGCATTTCTGAAAACTAGAGACCTAGGGCAATCCAAGATGGGGTGACTTGTGGGGCTCTGACCAGGTTCTGTTACCCAGAATCCTTTGCAAACCTCAAGATTTGGCTAAAAAAACACATGTTCCTCACATTTCTGTGGCAGAAAGTTCTGGAATCTGAGAGGAGCCACAAATTTCCTTCCACCCAGCGTTCCCCCAAGTCTCCCGATAAAAATGATACCTCACTTGTGAGGGTAGGCCTAGCGCCCGCGACAGGAAATGCCCCAAAGCGCAACGTGGACACATCCAATTTTTTGAAAGAAAACAGAGGTGTTTTTTGCAAAGTGCCTACCTGTAGATTTTGGCCTCTAGCTCAGCCGGCACCTAGGGAAACCTACCAAACATGTGCATTTCTGAAAACTAGAAACCTAGGGGAATCCAAGATGGGGTGACTTGTGGGGCTCTGACCAGGTTCTGTTACCCGGAATTCTTTGCAAACCTCAAAATTTGGCTAAAAAAAACACGTGTTCCTCACATTTCTGTGGCAGAAAGTTCAGGAATCTGAGAGGAGCCACAAATTTCCTTCCACCCAGCGTTCCCCCAAGTCTCCTGATAAAAATGCTACCTCACTTGTGTGGGTAGGCCTAGCGCCCGTGACAGGAAATGCCCCAAAGCGCAACGTGGACACATCCAATTTTTTGAAAGAAAACAGAGGTGTTTTTTGCAAAGTGCCTACATGTAGATTTTGGCCTCTAGCTCAGCCGGCACCTAGGGAAACCTACCAAACCTGTGCATTTCTGAAAACTAGAGACCTAGGGGAATCCAAGATGGGGTGACTTGTGGGGCTCTGACCAGGTTCTGTTACCCAGAATCCTTTGCAAACCTCAAAATGTGGCTAAAAAAACACATGTTCCTCACATTTCTGTGGCAGAAAGTTCTGGAATCTGAGAGGAGCCACGAATTTCCATCCACCCAGCCTTCCCCCAAGTCTCCCGATAAAAATGATACCTCACTTGTGTGGGTAGGCCTAGCGCCCGCGACAGGAAATGCCCCAAAGCGCAACGTGGACACATCCAATTTTTTGAAAGAAAACAGAGGTGTTTTTTGCAAAGTGCCTACCTGTAGATTTTGGCCTCTATCTCAGCCGGCACCTAGGGAAACCTACCAAACCTGTGCATTTCTGAAAACTAGAGACCTAGGGGAATCCAAGATTGGGTGACTTGTGGGGCTCTGACCAGGTTCTGTTACCCAGAATCCTTTGCAAACCTTAAAATGTGGCTAAAAAAACACATGTTCCTCATATTTCTGTGGCAGAAAGTTCTGGAATCTGAGAGGAGCCACAAATTTCCTTCCACCCAGCCTTCCCCCAAGTCTCCCGATAAAAATGATACCTCACTTGTGTGGGTAGGCCTAGCGCCCGCGACAGGAAATGCCCCAAAGCGCAACGTGGACACATCCAATTTTTTGAGAGAAAACAGAGGTGTTTTTTGCAAGCCTACCTGTAGATTTTGGCCTCTAGCTCAGCCGGTACCTAGGGAAACCTACCAAACCTGTGCATTTCTGAAAACTAGAGACCTAGGGGAATCCAAGATGGGGTGACTTGTGGGGCTCTGACCAGGTTCTGTTACCCAGAATCCTTTGCAAACCTCAAGATTTGGCTAAAAAAACACATGTTCCTCACATTTCTGTGGCAGAAAGTTCTGGAATCTGAGAGGAGCCACAAATTTCCTTCCACCCAGCGTTCCCCCAAGTCTCCCGATAAAAATGATACCTCACTTGTGAGGGTAGGCCTAGCGCCCGCGACAGGAAATGCCCCAAAGCGCAACGTGGACACATCCAATTTTTTGAATGAAAACAGAGGTGTTTTTTGCAAAGTGCCTACCTGTAGATTTTGGCCTCTAGCTCAGCCGGCACCTAGGGAAACCTACCAAACATGTGCCTTTCTGAAAACTAGAGACCTAGGGGAATCCAAGATTGGGTGACTTGTGGGGCTCTGACCAGGTTCTGTTACCCAGAATCCTTTGCAAACCTCAAAATTTGGCTACAAAAAAAAAACATATTCCTCACATTTCTGTGGCAGAAAGTTCAGGAATCTGAGAGGAGCCACAAATTTCCTTCCACCCAGCGTTCCCCCAAGTCTCCCGATAAAAATGATACCTCACTTGTGTGGGTAGGCCTAGCGCCCGCGACAGGAAATGCCCCAAAGCGCAACGTGGACACATCCAATTTTTTGAAAGAAAACAGAGGTGTTTTTTGCAAAGTGCCTACCTGTAGATTTTAGCCTCTAGCTCAGCCGGCACCTAGGGAAACCTACCAAACCTGTGCATTTCTGAAAACTAGAGACCTAGGGGAATCCAAGATGGGGTGACTTGTGGGGCTCTGACCAGGTTCTGTTACCCAGAATCCTTTGCAAACCTTAAAATGTGGCTAAAAAAACACATGTTCTTCATATTTCTGTGGCAGAAAGTTCTGGAATCTAAGAGGAGCCACAAATTTCCTTCCACCCAGCCTTCCCCCAAGTCTCCCGATAAAAATGATACCTCACTTGTGTGGGTAGGCCTAGAGCCCGCGACAGGAAATGCCCCAAAGCGCAACGTGGACACATCCAATTTTTTGAAAGAAAACAGAGGTGTTTTTTGCAAAGTGCCTACCTGTAGATTTTAGCCTCTAGCTCAGCCGGCACCTAGGGAAACCTACCAAACCTGTGCATTTCTGAAAACTAGAGACCTAGGGGAATCCAAGATGGGGTGACTTGTGGGGCTCTGACCAGGTTCTGTTACCCAGAATCCTTTGCAAACCTTAAAATGTGGCTAAAAAAACACATGTTCCTCATATTTCTGTGGCAGAAAGTTCTGGAATCTGAGAGGAGCCACAAATTTCCTTCCACCCAGCCTTCCCCCAAGTCTCCCGATAAAAATGATACCTCACTTGTGTGGGTAGGCCTAGCGCCCGCGACAGGAAATGCCCCAAAGCGCAACGTGGACACATCCAATTTTTTGAAAGAAAACAGAGGTGTTTTTTGCAAAGTGCCTACCTGTAGATTTTGGCCTCTATCTCAGCCGGCATCCTAGGGAAACCTACCAAACCTGTGCATTTCTGAAAACTAGAGACCTAGGGGAATCCAAGATGGGGTGACTTGTGGGGCTCTGACCAGGTTCTGTTACCCAGAATCCTTTGCAAACCTCAAGATTTGGCTAAAAAAACACATGTTCCTCACATTTCTGTGGCAGAAAGTTCTGGAATCTGAGAGGAGCCACAAATTTCCATCCACCCAGCCTTCCCCCAAGTCTCCCGATAAAAATGATACCTCACTTGTGTGGGTAGGCCTAGCGCCCGCGACAGGAAATGCCCCAAAGCGCAACGTGGACACATCCAATTTTTTTAAAGAAAACAGAGGTGTTTTTTGCAAGCCTACCTGTAGATTTTGGCCTCTATCTCAGCCGGCACCTAGGGAAACCTACCAAACCTGTGCATTTCTGAAAACTAGAGACCTAGGGGAATCCAAGATGGGGTGACTTGTGGGGCTCTGACCAGGTTCTGTTACCCAGAATCCTTTGCAAACCTTAAAATGTGGCTAAAAAAACACATGTTCTTCATATTTCTGTGGCAGAAAGTTCTGGAATCTGAGAGGAGCCACAAATTTCCTTCCACCCAGCCTTCCCCCAAGTCTCCCGATAAAAATGATACCTCACTTGTGTGGGTAGGCCTAGAGCCCGCGACAGGAAATGCCCCAAAGCGCAACGTGGACACATCCAATTTTTTGAAAGAAAACAGAGGTGTTTTTTGCAAAGTGCCTACCTGTAGATTTTGGCCTCTATCTCAGCCGGCACCTAGGGAAACCTACCAAACCTGTGCATTTCTGAAAACTAGAGACCTAGGGGAATCCAAAATTGGGTGACTTGTGGGGCTCTGACCAGGTTCTGTTACCTAGAATCCTTTGCAAACCTTAAAATGTGGCTAAAAAAACACATGTTCCTCATATTTCTGTGGCAGAAAGTTCTGGAATCTGAGAGGAGCCACAAATTTCCTTCCACCCAGCCTTCCCCCAAGTCTCCCGATAAAAATGATACCTCACTTGTGTGGGTAGGCCTAGCGCCCGCGACAGGAAATGCCCCAAAGCGCACCGTGGACACATCCAATTTTTTGAAAGAAAACAGAGGTGTTTTTTGCAAAGTGCCTACCTGTAGATTTTGGCCTCTAGCTCAGCCGGCACCTAGGGAAACCTACCAAACCTGTGCATTTCTGAAAACTAGAGACCTAGGGGAATCCAAGATGGGGTGACTTGTGGGGCTCTGACCAGGTTCTGTTACCCAGAATCCTTTGCAAACCTCAAGATTTGGCTAAAAAAACACATGTTCCTCACATTTCTGTGGCAGAAAGTTCTGGAATCTGAGAGGAGCCACAAATTTCCTTCCACCCAGCGTTCCCCCAAGTCTCCCGATAAAAAGGATACCTCACTTGTGAGGGTAGGCCTAGCGCCCGCGACAGGAAATGCCCCAAAGCGCAACGTGGACACATCCAATTTTTTGAAAGAAAACAGAGGTGTTTTTTGCAAAGTGCCTACCTGTAGATTTTAGCCTGTAGCTCAGCCGGCACCTAGGGAAACCTACCAAACCTGTGCATTTCTGAAAACTAGAGACCTAGGGGAATCCAAGATGGGGTGACTTGTGGGGCTCTGACCAGGTTCTGTTACCCAGAATCCTTTGCAAACCTTAAAATGTAGCTAAAAAAACACATGTTCTTCATATTTCTGTGGCAGAAAGTTCTGGAATCTGAGAGGAGCCACAAATTTCCTTCCACCCAGCCTTCCCCCAAGTCTCCCGATAAAAATGATACCTCACTTGTGTGGGTAGGCCTAGCGCCCGCGACAGGAAATGCCCCAAAGCGCAACGTGGACACATCCAATTTTTTGAAAGAAAACAGAGGTGTTTTTTGCAAAGTGCCTACCTGTAGATTTTGGCCTCTATCTCAGCCGGCACCTAGGGAAACCTACCAAACCTGTGCATTTCTGAAAACTAGAGACCTAGGGGAATCCAAGATTGGGTGACTTGTGGGGCTCTGACCAGGTTCTGTTACCCAGAATCCTTTGCAAACCTTAAAATGTGGCTAAAAAAACACATGTTCCTCATATTTCTGTGGCAGAAAGTTCTGGAATCTGAGAGGAGCCACAAATTTCCTCCCACCCAGCCTTCCCCCAAGTCTCCCGATAAAAATGATACCTCACTTGTGTGGGTAGGCCTAGCACCCGCGACAGGAAATGCCCCAAAGCGCAACGTGGACACATCCAATTTTTTGAAAGAAAACAGAGGTGTTTTTTGCAAGCCTACCTGTAGATTTTGGCCTCTAGCTCAGCCGGCACCTAGGGAAACCTACCAAACCTGTGCATTTCTGAAAACTAGAGACCTAGGGGAATCAAAGATGGGGTGACTTGTGGGGCTCTGACCAGGTTCTGTTACCCAGAATCCTTTGCAAACCTCAAAATTTGGCTACAAAAAAAAAACATATTCCTCACATTTCTGTGGCAGAAAGTTCAGGAATCTGAGAGGAGCCACAAATTTCCTTCCACCCAGCGTTCCCCCAAGTCTCCCGATAAAAATGATACCTCACTTGTGTGGGTAGGCCTAGCGCCCGCGACAGGAAATGCCCCAAAGCGCAACGTGGACACATCCAATTTTTTGAAAGAAAACAGAGGTGTTTTTTGCAAAGTGCCTACCTGTAGATTTTAGCCTCTAGCTCAGCCGGCACCTAGGGAAACCTACCAAACCTGTGCATTTCTGAAAACTAGAGACCTAGGGGAATCCAAGATGGGGTGACTTGTGGGGCTCTGACCAGGTTCTGTTACCCAGAATCCTTTGCAAACCTTAAAATGTGGCTAAAAAAACACATGTTCTTCATATTTCTGTGGCAGAAAGTTCTGGAATCTAAGAGGAGCCACAAATTTCCTTCCACCCAGCCTTCCCCCAAGTCTCCCGATAAAAATGATACCTCACTTGTGTGGGTAGGCCTAGCGCCCGCGACAGGAAATGCCCCAAAGCGCAACGTGGACACATCCAATTTTTTGAAAGAAAACAGAGGTGTTTTTTGCAAAGTGCCTACCTGTAGATTTTAGCCTCTAGCTCAGCCGGCACCTAGGGAAACCTACCAAACCTGTGCATTTCTGAAAACTAGAGACCTAGGGGAATCCAAGATGGGGTGACTTGTGGGGCTCTGACCAGGTTCTGTTACCCAGAATCCTTTGCAAACCTTAAAATGTGGCTAAAAAAACACATGTTCTTCATATTTCTGTGGCAGAAAGTTCTGGAATCTAAGAGGAGCCACAAATTTCCTTCCACCCAGCCTTCCCCCAAGTCTCCCGATAAAAATGATACCTCACTTGTGTGGGTAGGCCTAGGGCCCGCGACAGGAAATGCCCCAAAGCGCAACGTGGACACATCCAATTTTTTGAAAGAAAACAGAGGTGTTTTTTGCAAAGTGCCTACCTGTAGATTTTGGCCTCTATCTCAGCCGGCATCCTAGGGAAACCTACCAAACCTGTGCATTTCTGAAAACTAGAGACCTAGGGGAATCCAAGATGGGGTGACTTGTGGGGCTCTGACCAGGTTCTGTTACCCAGAATCCTTTGCAAACCTCAAAATGTGGCTAAAAAAACACATGTTCCTCACATTTCTGTGGCAGAAAGTTCTGGAATCTGAGAGGAGCCACAAATTTCCATCCACCCAGCCTTCCCCCAAGTCTCCCGATAAAAATGATACCTCACTTGTGTGGGTAGGCCTAGCGCCCGCGACAGGAAATGCCCCAAAGCGCAACGTGGACACATCCAATTTTTTGAATGAAAACAGAGGTGTTTTTTGCAAAGTGCCTACCTGTAGATTTTGGCCTCTAGCTCAGCCGGCACCTAGGGAAACCTACCAAACATGTGCCTTTCTGAAAACTAGAGACCTAGGGGAATCCAAGATTGGGTGACTTGTGGGGCTCTGACCAGGTTCTGTTACCCAGAATCCTTTGCAAACCTTAAAATGTGGCTAAAAAAACACATGTTCCTCATATTTCTGTGGCAGAAAGTTCTGGAATCTGAGAGGAGCCACAAATTTCCTTCCACCCAGCCTTCCCCCAAGTCTCCCGATAAAAATGATACCTCACTTGTGTGGGTAGGCCTAGCGCCCGCGACAGGAAATGCCCCAAAGCACAACGTGGACACATCCAATTTTTTTAAAGAAAACAGAGGTGTTTTTTGCAAGCCTACCTGTAGATTTTGGCCTCTATCTCAGCCGGCACCTAGGGAAACCTACCAAACCTGTGCATTTCTGAAAACTAGAGACCTAGGGGAATCCAAGATGGGGTGACTTGTGGGGCTCTGACCAGGTTCTGTTACCCAGAATCCTTTGCAAACCTTAAAATGTGGCTAAAAAAACACATGTTCTTCATATTTCTGTGGCAGAAAGTTCTGGAATCTGAGAGGAGCCACAAATTTCCTTCCACCCAGCCTTCCCCCAAGTCTCCCGATAAAAATGATACCTCACTTGTGTGGGTAGGCCTAGAGCCCGCGACAGGAAATGCCCCAAAGCGCAACGTGGACACATCCAATTTTTTGAAAGAAAACAGAGGTGTTTTTTGCAAAGTGCCTACCTGTAGATTTTGGCCTCTATCTCAGCCGGCACCTAGGGAAACCTACCAAACCTGTGCATTTCTGAAAACTAGAGACCTAGGGGAATCCAAAATTGGGTGACTTGTGGGGCTCTGACCAGGTTCTGTTACCTAGAATCCTTTGCAAACCTTAAAATGTGGCTAAAAAAACACATGTTCCTCATATTTCTGTGGCAGAAAGTTCTGGATTCTGAGAGGAGCCACAAATTTCCTTCCACCCAGCCTTCCCCCAAGTCTCCCGATAAAAATGATACCTCACTTGTGTGGGTAGGCCTAGCGCCCGCGACAGGAAATGCCCCAAAGCGCAACGTGGACACATCCAATTTTTTGAAAGAAAACAGAGGTGTTTTTTGCAAAGTGCCTACCTGTAGATTTTGGCCTCTAGCTCAGCCGGCACCTAGGGAAACCTACCAAACCTGTGCATTTCTGAAAACTAGAGACCTAGGGGAATCCAAGATGGGGTGACTTGTGGGGCTCTGACCAGGTTCTGTTACCCAGAATCCTTTGCAAACCTCAAGATTCGGCTAAAAAAACACATGTTCCTCACATTTCTGTGGCAGAAAGTTCTGGAATCTGAGAGGAGCCACAAATTTCCTTCCACCCAGCGTTCCCCCAAGTCTCCCGATAAAAATGATACCTCACTTGTGTGGGTAGGCCTAGCGCCCGCGACAGGAAATGCCCCAAAGCGCAACGTGGACACATCCAATTTTTTGAAAGAAAACAGAGGTGTTTTTTGCAAAGTGCCTACCAGTAGATTTTGGCCTCTAGCTCAGCCGGCACCTAGGGAAACCTACCAAACCTCTGCATTTCTGAAAACTAGGGACCTAGGGGAATCCAATATGGGGTGACTTGTGAGGCTCTGACCAGGTTCGTGTCCCCAGAATCCTTTGCAAACCTTAAAATTTGGCTAAAAAAAACACATGTTCCTCAAATTTCTGTGGCAGAAAGTTCTGGAATCTGAGAGGAGCCACAAATTTCCTTCCACCCAGCGTTTCCCCAAGTCTCCCGATAAAAATGATACCTCACTTGTGTGTGTAGGCCTAGCGCCCGCGACAGGAAATGTCCCAAAGCGCAACGTGGACACATCCAATTTTTTGAAAGAAAACAGAGGTGTTTTTTGCAAAGTGCCTACCTGCAGATTTTGGCCTCTAGCTCAGCCGGCACCTAGGGAAACCTACCAAACCTGTGCATTTCTGAAAACTAGAGACCTAGGTGAATCCAAGATGGGGTGACTTGTGGGGCTCTGACCAGGTTCTGTTACCCGGAATTCTTTGCAAACCTCAAAATTTGGCTAAAAAAACACATGTTCCTCACATTTCTGTGGCAGAAAGTTCTGGAATCTGAGAGGAGCCACAAATGTCCTTCCACCCAGCGTTCCGCCAAGTCTCCCGATAAAAATGATACCTCACTTGTGTGGGTAGGCCTAGCGCCCGTGACAGGAAATGCCCCAAAGCGCAACGTGGACACATCCAATTTTTTTAAAGAAAACAGAGGTGTTTTTTGCAAAGTGCCTACCTGTAGATTTTGACCTCTAGCTCAGCCGGCACCTAGGGAAACCTACCAAACCTGTGCATTTCTGAAAACTAGAGACCTAGGGGAATCCAAGATGGGGTGACTTGTGGGGCTCTGACCAGGTTCTGTTACCCAGAATCCTTTGCAAACCTCAAAATGTGGCTAAAAAAACACATGTTCCTCACATTTCTGTGGCAGAAAGTTCTGGAACCTGAGAGGAGCCACAGATTTCCTTCCACCCAGCGTTCCCCCAAGTCTCCCGATAAAAATGATACCTCACTTGTGAGGGTAGGCCTAGCGCCCGCGACAGGAAATGCCCCAAAGCGCAAGGTGGACACATCCAATTTTTTGAAAGAAAACAGAGGTGTTTTTTGCAAAGTGCCTACCTGTAGATTTTGGCCTCTAGCTCAGCCGGCACCTAGGGAAACCTACCAAACCTGTGCATTTCTGAAAACTAGAGACCTAGGGGAATCCAAGATGGGGTGACTTGTGGGGCTCTGACCAGGTTCTGTTACCCAGAATCCTTTGCAAACCTTAAAATGTGGCTAAAAAAACACATGTTCTTCATATTTCTGTGGCAGAAAGTTCTGGAATCGGAGAGGAGCTACAAATTTCCATCCACCCAGCCTTCCCCCAAGTCTCCCGATAAAAATGATACCTCACTTGTGTGGGTAGGCCTAGCGCCCGCGACAGGAAATGCCCCAAAGCGCAACGTGGACACATCCAATTTTTTGAAAGAAAACAGAGGTGTTTTTTGCAAAGTGCCTACCTGTAGATTTTGGCCTCTATCTCAGCCGGCACCTAGGGAAAGCTACCAAACCTGTGCATTTCTGAAAACTAGAGACCTAGGGGAATCCAAGATTGGGTGACTTGTGGGGCTCTGACCAGGTTCTGTTACCCAGAATCATTTGCAAACCTTAAAATGTGGCTAAAAAAACACATGTTCCTCATATTTCTGTGGCAGAAAGTTCTGGAATCTGAAAGGAGCCACAAATTTCCTTCCACCCAGCCTTCCCCTAAGTCTCCCGATAAAAATGATACCTCACTTGTGTGGGTAGGCCTAGCGCCCGCGACAGGAAATGCCCCAAAGCGCAACGTGGACACATCCAATTTTTTTAGAGAAAACAGAGGTGTTTTTTGCAAGCCTACCTGTAGATTTTGGCCTTTAACTTCAGCTGCACCTAGGGAAACCTACCAAACCTGTGCATTTCTGAAAACTAGAGACCTAGGGCAATCCAAGATGGGGTGACTTGTGGGGCTGTGACCAGGTTCTGTTACCCAGAATCCTTTGCAAACCTCAAGATTTGGCTAAAAAAACACATGTTCCTCACATTTCTGTGGCAGAAAGTTCTGGAATCTGAGAGGAGCCACAAATTTCCTTCCACCCAGCGTTCCCCCAAGTCTCCCGATAAAAATGATACCTCACTTGTGAGGGTAGGCCTAGCGCCCGCGACAGGAAATGCCCCAAAGCGCAACGTGGACACATCCAATTTTTTGAAAGAAAACAGAGGTGTTTTTTGCAAAGTGCCTACCTGTAGATTTTGGCCTCTAGCTCAGCCGGCACCTAGGGAAACCTACCAAACATGTGCATTTCTGAAAACTAGAAACCTAGGGGAATCCAAGATGGGGTGACTTGTGGGGCTCTGACCAGGTTCTGTTACCCAGAATCCTTTGCAAACCTCAAAATTTGGCTAAAAAAACACATGTTCCTCACATTTCTGTGGCAGAAAGTTCAGGAATCTGAGAGGAGCCACAAATTTCCTTCCACCCAGCGTTCCCCCAAGTCTCCCGATAAAAATGATACCTCACTTGTGTGGGTAGGCCTAGCGCCCGCGACAGGAAATGTCCCAAAGCGCAACGTGGACACATCCAATTTTTTGAAAGAAAACAGAGGTGTTTTTTGCAAAGTGCCTACCTGTAGATTTTGGCCTCTAGCTCAGCCGGCACCTAGGGAAACCTACCAAACCTGTGCATTTCTGAAAACTAGAGACCTAGGGGAATCCAAGATGGGGTGACTTGTGGGGCTCTGACCAGGTTCTGTTTCCCGGAATTCTTTGCAAACCTCAAAATTTGGCTAAAAAAACACATGTTCCTCACATTTCTGTGGCAGAAAGTTCTGGAATCTGAGAGGAGCCACAAATTTCCTTCCACCCAGCGTTCCGCCAAGTCTCCCGATAAAAATGATACGTCACTTGTGTGGGTAGGCCTAGCGCCCGCGACAGGAAATGCCCCAAAGCGCAACGTAGACACATCCAATTTTTTGAAAGAAAACAGAGGTGTTTTTTGCAATGTGCCTACCTGTAGATTTTGGCCTCTAGCTCAGCCGGCACCTAGGGAAACCTACCAAACCTCTGCATTTCTGAAAACTAGAGACCTAGGGGAATCCAAGATGGGGTGACTTGTGGGGCTGTGACCAGGTTCTGTTACCCAGAATCCTTTGCAAACCTCAAGATTTGGCTAAAAAAACACATGTTCCTCACATTTCTGTGGCAGAAAGTTCTGGAATCTGAGAGGAGCCACAAATTTCCTTCCACCCAGCGTTCCCCCAAGTCTCCCGATAAAAATGATACCTCACTTGTGAGGGTAGGCCTAGCGCCCGCGACAGGAAATGCCCCAAAGCGCAACGTGGACACATCCAATTTTTTGAAAGAAAACAGAGGTGTTTTTTGCAAAGTGCCTACCTGTAGATTTTGGCCTCTAGCTCAGCCGGCACCTAGGGAAACCTACCAAACATGTGCATTTCTGAAAACTAGAAACCTAGGGGAATCCAAGATGGGGTGACTTGTGGGGCTCTGACCAGGTTCTGTTACCCAGAATCCTTTGCAAACCTCAAAATTTGGCTAAAAAAACACATGTTCCTCACATTTCTGTGGCAGAAAGTTCAGGAATCTGAGAGGAGCCACAAATTTCCTTCCACCCAGCGTTCCCCCAAGTCTCCCGATAAAAATGATACCTCACTTGTGTGGGTAGGCCTAGCGCCCGCGACAGGAAATGTCCCAAAGCGCAACGTGGACACATCCAATTTTTTGAAAGAAAACAGAGGTGTTTTTTGCAAAGTGCCTACCTGTAGATTTTGGCCTCTAGCTCAGCCGGCACCTAGGGAAACCTACCAAACCTGTGCATTTCTGAAAACTAGAGACCTAGGGGAATCCAAGATGGGGTGACTTGTGGGGCTCTGACCAGGTTCTGTTTCCCGGAATTCTTTGCAAACCTCAAAATTTGGCTAAAAAAACACATGTTCCTCACATTTCTGTGGCAGAAAGTTCTGGAATCTGAGAGGAGCCACAAATTTCCTTCCACCCAGCGTTCCGCCAAGTCTCCCGATAAAAATGATACGTCACTTGTGTGGGTAGGCCTAGCGCCCGCGACAGGAAATGCCCCAAAGCGCAACGTAGACACATCCAATTTTTTGAAAGAAAACAGAGGTGTTTTTTGCAATGTGCCTACCTGTAGATTTTGGCCTCTAGCTCAGCCGGCACCTAGGGAAACCTACCAAACCTCTGCATTTCTGAAAACTAGAGACCTAGGGGAATCCAAGATGGGGTGACTTGTGGGGCTCTGACCAGGTTCTGTTACCCAGAATTCTTTGCAAACCTCAAAATTTGGCTAAAGAAAACACATGTTCCTCACATTTCTGTGGCAGAAAGTTCAGGAATCTGAGAGGAGCCACAAATTTCCTTCCACCCAGCGTTCCCCCAAGTCTCCTGATAAAAATGATACCTCACTTGTGTGGGTAGGCCTCGCGCCCGCGACAGGAAATGCCCCAAAGCGCAACGTGGACACATCCAATTTTTTTAAAGAAAACAGAGGTGTTTTTTGCAAAGTGCCTACCTGTAGATTTTGGCCTCTAGCTCAGCAGGCACCTAGGGAAACCTACCAAACCTGTGCATTTCTGAAAACTAGAGACCTAGGGGAATCCAAGATGGGGTGACTTGTGGGGCTCTGACCAGGTTCTGTTACCCAGAATCCTTTGCAAACCTCAAAATGTGGCTATAAAAAACACATGTTCCTCACATTTCTGTGGCAGAAAGTTCTGGAATCTGAGAGGAGCCACAAATTTCCTTCCACCCAGCGTTCCCCCAAGTCTCCCGATAAAAATGATACCTCACTTGTGTGGGTAGGCCTAGCGCCCGCGACAGGAAATGCCCCAAAGCGCAACGTGGACACATCCAATTTTTTGAAAGAAAACAGAGGTGTTTTTTGCAAAGTGCCTACCTGTAGATTTTAGCCTCTAGCTCAGCCGGCACCTAGGGAAACCTACCAAACCTGTGCATTTCTGAAAACTAGAGACCTAGGGGAATCCAACATTGGGTGAATTGTGGGGCTCTGACCAGGTTCTGTTACCTAGAATCCTTTGCAAACCTTAAAATGTGGCTAAAAAAACACATGTTCCTCATATTTCTGTGGCAGAAAGCTCTGGAATCTGAGAGGAGCCACAAATTTCCTTCCACCCAGCCTTCCCCCAAGTCTCCCGATAAAAATGATACCTCACTTGTGTGGGTAGGCCTAGCGCCCGCGACAGGAAATGCCCCAAAGCGCAACGTGGACACATCCAATTTTTTGAAAGAAAACAGGGGTGTTTTTTGCAAAGTGCCTACCTGTAGATTTTGGCCTCTATCTCAGCCGGCACCTAGGGAAACCTACCAAACCTGTGCATTTCTGAAAACTAGAGACCTAGGGGAATCCAAGATTGGGTGACTTGTGGGGCTCTGACCAGGTTCTGTTACCTAGAATCCTTTGCAAACCTTAAAATGTGGCTAAAAAAACACATGTTCCTCATATTTCTGTGGCAGAAAGCTCTGGAATCTGAGAGGAGCCACAAATTTCCTTCCACCCAGCCTTCCCCCAAGTCTCCCGATAAAAATGATACCTCACTTGTGTGGGTAGGCCTAGCGCCCGCGACAGGAAATGCCCCAAAGCGCAACGTGGACACATCCAATTTTTTGAAAGAAAACAGAGGTGTTTTTTGCAAGCCTACCTGTAGATTTTGGCCTCTAGCTCAGCCGGCACCTAGGGAAACCTACCAAACATGTGCATTTCTGAAAACTAGAGACCTAGGGGAATCCAAGATGGGGTGACTTGTGGGGCTCTGACCAGGTTCTGTTACCCAGAATCCTTTGCAAACCTCAAAATTTGGCTAAAAAAACACATATTCCTCACATTTCTGTGGCAGAAAGTTCAGGAATCTGAGAGGAGCCACAAATTTCCTTCCACCCAGCGTTCCCCCAAGTCTCCCGATAAAAATGATACCTCACTTGTGTGGGTAGGCCTAGCGCCCGCGACAGGAAATGTCCCAAAGCGCAACGTGGACACATCCAATTTTTTGAAAGAAAACAGAGGTGTTTTTTGCAAGCCTACCTGTAGATTTTGGCCTCTAGCTCAGCCGGCACCTAGGGAAACCTACCAAACATGTGCATTTCTGAAAACTAGAGACCTAGGGGAATCCAAGATGGGGTGACTTGTGGGGCTCTGACCAGGTTCTGTTACCCAGAATCCTTTGCAAATCTCAAAATGTGGCTAAAAAAAACACATGTTCCTAACATTTCTGTGGCAGAAAGTTCTGGAATCTGAGAGGAGCCACAAATTTCCTTCCACCCAGCGTTCCCCCAAGTCTCCCGATAAAAATGATACCTCACTTGTGTGGGTAGGCCTAGCGCCCGCGACAGGAAATGCCCCAAAGCGCAACGTGGACACATCCAATTTTTTGAAAGAAAACAGAGGTGTTTTTTGCAAAGTGCCTACCTGTAGATTTTAGCCTCTAGCTCAGCCGGCACCTAGGGAAACCTACCAAACCTGTGCATTTCTGAAAACTAGAGACCTAGGGGAATCCAAGATTGGGAGACTTGTGGGGCTCTGACCAGGTTCTGTTACCCAGAATCCTTTGCAAACCATAAAATGTGGCTAAAAAAACACATGTTCCTCATATTTCTGTGGCAGAAAGTTCTGGAATCTGAGAGGAGCAACAAATTTCCTTCCACCCAGCCTTCCCCCAAGTCTCCCGATAAAAATGATACCTCACTTGTGTGGGTAGGCCTAGCGCCCGCGACAGGAAATGCCCCAAAGCGCAACGTGGACACATCCAATTTTTTGAAAGAAAACAGAGGTGTTTTTTGCAAGCCTACCTGTAGATTTTGGCCTCTAGCTCAGCCGGCACCTAGGGATACCTACCAAACCTGTGCATTTCTGAAAACTAGAGACCTAGGGGAATCCAATATGGGGTGACTTGTGGGGCTCTGACCAGGTTCTGTTACCCAGAATCCTTTGCAAACCTTAAAATGTGGCTAAAAAAACACATGTTCTTCATATTTCTGTGGCAGAAAGTTCTGGAATCTGAGAGGAGCCACAAATTTCCTTCCACCCAGCCTTCCCCCAAGTCTCCCGATAAAAATGATACCTCACTTGTGTGGGTAGGCCTAGAGCCCGCGACAGGAAATGCCCCAAAGCGCAACGTGGACACATCCAATTTTTTGAAAGAAAACAGGTGTTTTTTGCAAAGTGCCTACCTGTAGATTTTGGCCTCTATCTCAGCCGGCACCTAGGTAAACCTACCAAACCTGTGCATTTCTGAAAACTAGAGACCTAGGGGAATCCAAGATGGGGTGACTTGTGGGGCTCTGACCAGGTTCTGTTACCCAGAATCCTTTGCAAACCTTAAAATGTGGCTAAAAAAACACATGTTCTTCATATTTCTGTGGCAGAAAGTTCTGGAATCTGAGAGGAGCCACAAATTTCCTTCCACCCAGCCTTCCCCCAAGTCTCCCGATAAAAATGATACCTCACTTGTGTGGGTAGGCCTAGCGCCCGCGACAGGAAATGCCCCAAAGCGCAACGTGGACACATCCAATTTTTTGAAAGAAAACAGAGGTGTTTTTTGCAAGCCTACCTGTAGATTTTGGCCTCTAGCTCAGCCGGCACCTAGGGAAACCTACCAAACCTGTGCATTTCTGAAAACTAGAGACCTAGGGGAATCTAAGATGGGGTGACTTGTGGGGCTCTGACCAGCTTCTGTTACCCAGAATCCTTTGCAAACCTCAAGATTTGGCTAAAAAAACACATGTTCCTCACATTTCTGTGGCAGAAAGTTCTGGAATCTGAGAGGAGCCACAAATTTCCTTCCACCCAGCGTTCCCCCAAGTCTCCCGATAAAAATGATACCTCACTTGTGTGGGTAGGCCTAGCGCCCGCGACAGGAAATGTCCCAAAGCGCAACGTGGACACATCCAATTTTTTGAAAGAAAACAGAGGTGTTTTTTGCAAAGTGCCTACCTGTAGATTTTGGCCTCTAGCTCAGCCGGCACCTAGGGAAACCTACCAAACCTGTGCATTTCTGAAAACTAGAGACCTAGGGGAATCCAAGATGGGGTGACTTGTGGGGCTCTGACCAGGTTCTGTTTCCCGGAATTCTTTGCAAACCTCAAAATTTGGCTAAAAAAACACATGTTCCTCACATTTCTGTGGCAGAAAGTTCTGGAATCTGAGAGGAGCCACAAATTTCCTTCCACCCAGCGTTCCGCCAAGTCTCCCGATAAAAATGATACGTCACTTGTGTGGGTAGGCCTAGCGCCCGCGACAGGAAATGCCCCAAAGCGCAACGTAGACACATCCAATTTTTTGAAAGAAAACAGAGGTGTTTTTTGCAATGTGCCTACCTGTAGATTTTGGCCTCTAGCTCAGCCGGCACCTAGGGAAACCTACCAAACCTCTGCATTTCTGAAAACTAGAGACCTAGGGGAATCCAAGATGGGGTGACTTGTGGGGCTCTGACCAGGTTCTGTTACCCAGAATTCTTTGCAAACCTCAAAATTTGGCTAAAGAAAACACATGTTCCTCACATTTCTGTGGCAGAAAGTTCAGGAATCTGAGAGGAGCCACAAATTTCCTTCCACCCAGCGTTCCCCCAAGTCTCCTGATAAAAATGATACCTCACTTGTGTGGGTAGGCCTCGCGCCCGCGACAGGAAATGCCCCAAAGCGCAACGTGGACACATCCAATTTTTTTAAAGAAAACAGAGGTGTTTTTTGCAAAGTGCCTACCTGTAGATTTTGGCCTCTAGCTCAGCAGGCACCTAGGGAAACCTACCAAACCTGTGCATTTCTGAAAACTAGAGACCTAGGGGAATCCAAGATGGGGTGACTTGTGGGGCTCTGACCAGGTTCTGTTACCCAGAATCCTTTGCAAACCTCAAAATGTGGCTATAAAAAACACATGTTCCTCACATTTCTGTGGCAGAAAGTTCTGGAATCTGAGAGGAGCCACAAATTTCCTTCCACCCAGCGTTCCCCCAAGTCTCCCGATAAAAATGATACCTCACTTGTGTGGGTAGGCCTAGCGCCCGCGACAGGAAATGCCCCAAAGCGCAACGTGGACACATCCAATTTTTTGAAAGAAAACAGAGGTGTTTTTTGCAAAGTGCCTACCTGTAGATTTTAGCCTCTAGCTCAGCCGGCACCTAGGGAAACCTACCAAACCTGTGCATTTCTGAAAACTAGAGACCTAGGGGAATCCAACATTGGGTGAATTGTGGGGCTCTGACCAGGTTCTGTTACCTAGAATCCTTTGCAAACCTTAAAATGTGGCTAAAAAAACACATGTTCCTCATATTTCTGTGGCAGAAAGCTCTGGAATCTGAGAGGAGCCACAAATTTCCTTCCACCCAGCCTTCCCCCAAGTCTCCCGATAAAAATGATACCTCACTTGTGTGGGTAGGCCTAGCGCCCGCGACAGGAAATGCCCCAAAGCGCAACGTGGACACATCCAATTTTTTGAAAGAAAACAGGGGTGTTTTTTGCAAAGTGCCTACCTGTAGATTTTGGCCTCTATCTCAGCCGGCACCTAGGGAAACCTACCAAACCTGTGCATTTCTGAAAACTAGAGACCTAGGGGAATCCAATATTGGGTGACTTGTGGGGCTCTGACCAGGTTCTGTTACCTAGAATCCTTTGCAAACCTTAAAATGTGGCTAAAAAAACACATGTTCCTCATATTTCTGTGGCAGAAAGCTCTGGAATCTGAGAGGAGCCACAAATTTCCTTCCACCCAGCCTTCCCCCAAGTCTCCCGATAAAAATGATACCTCACTTGTGTGGGTAGGCCTAGCGCCCGCGACAGGAAATGCCCCAAAGCGCAACGTGGACACATCCAATTTTTTGAAAGAAAACAGAGGTGTTTTTTGCAAGCCTACCTGTAGATTTTGGCCTCTAGCTCAGCCGGCACCTAGGGAAACCTACCAAACATGTGCATTTCTGAAAACTAGAGACCTAGGGGAATCCAAGATGGGGTGACTTGTGGGGCTCTGACCAGGTTCTGTTACCCAGAATCCTTTGCAAACCTCAAAATTTGGCTAAAAAAACACATATTCCTCACATTTCTGTGGCAGAAAGTTCAGGAATCTGAGAGGAGCCACAAATTTCCTTCCACCCAGCGTTCCCCCAAGTCTCCCGATAAAAATGATACCTCACTTGTGTGGGTAGGCCTAGCGCCCGCGACAGGAAATGTCCCAAAGCGCAACGTGGACACATCCAATTTTTTGAAAGAAAACAGAGGTGTTTTTTGCAAGCCTACCTGTAGATTTTGGCCTCTAGCTCAGCCGGCACCTAGGGAAACCTACCAAACATGTGCATTTCTGAAAACTAGAGACCTAGGGGAATCCAAGATGGGGTGACTTGTGGGGCTCTGACCAGGTTCTGTTACCCAGAATCCTTTGCAAATCTCAAAATGTGGCTAAAAAAAACACATGTTCCTAACATTTCTGTGGCAGAAAGTTCTGGAATCTGAGAGGAGCCACAAATTTCCTTCCACCCAGCGTTCCCCCAAGTCTCCCGATAAAAATGATACCTCACTTGTGTGGGTAGGCCTAGCGCCCGCGACAGGAAATGCCCCAAAGCGCAACGTGGACACATCCAATTTTTTGAAAGAAAACAGAGGTGTTTTTTGCAAAGTGCCTACCTGTAGATTTTAGCCTCTAGCTCAGCCGGCACCTAGGGAAACCTACCAAACCTGTGCATTTCTGAAAACTAGAGACCTAGGGGAATCCAAGATTGGGAGACTTGTGGGGCTCTGACCAGGTTCTGTTACCCAGAATCCTTTGCAAACCATAAAATGTGGCTAAAAAAACACATGTTCCTCATATTTCTGTGGCAGAAAGTTCTGGAATCTGAGAGGAGCAACAAATTTCCTTCCACCCAGCCTTCCCCCAAGTCTCCCGATAAAAATGATACCTCACTTGTGTGGGTAGGCCTAGCGCCCGCGACAGGAAATGCCCCAAAGCGCAACGTGGACACATCCAATTTTTTGAAAGAAAACAGAGGTGTTTTTTGCAAGCCTACCTGTAGATTTTGGCCTCTAGCTCAGCCGGCACCTAGGGATACCTACCAAACCTGTGCATTTCTGAAAACTAGAGACCTAGGGGAATCCAATATGGGGTGACTTGTGGGGCTCTGACCAGGTTCTGTTACCCAGAATCCTTTGCAAACCTTAAAATGTGGCTAAAAAAACACATGTTCTTCATATTTCTGTGGCAGAAAGTTCTGGAATCTGAGAGGAGCCACAAATTTCCTTCCACCCAGCCTTCCCCCAAGTCTCCCGATAAAAATGATACCTCACTTGTGTGGGTAGGCCTAGAGCCCGCGACAGGAAATGCCCCAAAGCGCAACGTGGACACATCCAATTTTTTGAAAGAAAACAGGTGTTTTTTGCAAAGTGCCTACCTGTAGATTTTGGCCTCTATCTCAGCCGGCACCTAGGGAAACCTACCAAACCTGTGCATTTCTGAAAACTAGAGACCTAGGGGAATCCAAGATGGGGTGACTTGTGGGGCTCTGACCAGGTTCTGTTACCCAGAATCCTTTGCAAACCTTAAAATGTGGCTAAAAAAACACATGTTCTTCATATTTCTGTGGCAGAAAGTTCTGGAATCTGAGAGGAGCCACAAATTTCCTTCCACCCAGCCTTCCCCCAAGTCTCCCGATAAAAATGATACCTCACTTGTGTGGGTAGGCCTAGCGCCCGCGACAGGAAATGCCCCAAAGCGCAACGTGGACACATCCAATTTTTTGAAAGAAAACAGAGGTGTTTTTTGCAAGCCTACCTGTAGATTTTGGCCTCTAGCTCAGCCGGCACCTAGGGAAACCTACCAAACCTGTGCATTTCTGAAAACTAGAGACCTAGGGGAATCTAAGTTGGGGTGACTTGTGGGGCTCTGACCAGCTTCTGTTACCCAGAATCCTTTGCAAACCTCAAGATTTGGCTAAAAAAACACATGTTCCTCACATTTCTGTGGCAGAAAGTTCTGGAATCTGAGAGGAGCCACAAATTTCCTTCCACCCAGCGTTCCCCCAAGTCTCCCGATAAAAATGATACCTCACTTGTGTGGGTAGGCCTAGCGCCCGCGACAGGAAATGCCCCAAAGCGCAACGTGGACACATCCAATTTTTTGAAAGAAAACAGAGGTGTTTTTTGCAAAGTGCCTACCTGTAGATTTTAGCCTCTAGCTCAGCCGGCACCTAGGGAAACCTACCAAACCTGTGCATTTCTGAAAACTAGAGACCTAGGGGAATCCAAGATGGGGTGACTTGTGGGGCTCTGACCAGGTTCTGTTACCCAGAATCCTTTGCAAACCTTAAAATGTGGCTAAAAAAACACATGTTCTTCATATTTCTGTGGCAGAAAGTTCTGGAATCTGAGAGGAGCCACAAATTTCCTTCCACCCAGCCTTCCCCCAAGTCTCCCGATAAAAATGATACCTCACTTGTGTGGGTAGGCCTAGCGCCCGCGACAGGAAATGCCCCAAAGCGCAACGTGGACACATCCAATTTTTTGAAAGAAAATAGAGGTGTTTTTTGCAAAGTGCCTACCTGTAGATTTTGGCCTCTAGCTCAGCCGGCACCTAGGGAAACCTACCAAACCTGTGCATTTCTGAAAACTAGAGACCTAGGGGAATCCAAGATTGGGTGACTTGTGGGGCTCTGACCAGGTTCTGTTACCTAGAATCCTTTGCAAACCTTAAAATGTGGCTAAAAAAACACATGTTCCTCATATTTCTGTGGCAGAAAGTTCTGGAATCTGAGAGGAGCCACAAATTTCCTTCCACCCAGCCTTCCCCCAAGTCTCCCGATAAAAATGATACCTCACTTGTGTGGGTAGGCCTAGCGCCTGCGACAGGAAATGCCCCAAAGCGCAACGTGGACACATCCAATTTTTTGAAAGAAAACAGAGGTGTTTTTTGCAAGCCTACCTGTAGATTTTGGCCTCTAGCTCAGCCGGCACCTAGGGAAACCTACCAAACCTGTGCATTTCTGAAAACTAGAGACCTAGGGAAATCCAAGATGGGGTGACTTGTGGGGCTCTGACGAGGTTCTGTTACCCAGAATCCTTTGCAAACCTCAAGATTTGGCTAAAAAAACACATGTTCCTCACATTTCTGTGGCAGAAAGTTCTGGAATCTGAGAGGAGCCACAAATTTCCTTCCACCCAGCCTTCCCCCAAGTCTCCCGATAAAAATGATACCTCACTTGTGTGGGTAGGCCTAGAGCCCGCGACAGGAAATGCCCCAAAGCGCAACGTGGACACATCCAATTTTTTTAAAGAAAACAGGTGTTTTTTGCAAAGTGCCTACCTGTAGATTTTGGCCTCTATCTCAGCCGGCACCTAGGGAAACCTACCAAACCTGTGCATTTCTGAAAACTAGAGACCTAGGGGAATCCAAGATTGGGTGACTTGTGGGGCTCTGACCAGGTTCTGTTACCTAGAATCCTTTGCAAACCTTAAAATGTGGCTAAAAAAACACATGTTCCTCATATTTCTGTGGCAGAAAGTTCTGGAATCTGAGAGGAGCCACAAATTTCCTTCCACCCAGCCTTCCCCCAAGTCTCCCGATAAAAATGATACCTCACTTGTGTGGGTAGGCCTAGCGCCCGCGACAGGAAATGCCCCAAAGCGCAACGTGGACACATCCAATTTTTTGAAGGAAAACAGAGGTGTTTTTTGCAAGCCTACCTGTAGATTTTGGCCTCTAGCTCAGCCGGCACCTAGGGAAACCTACCAAACCTGTGCATTTCTGAAAACTAGAGACCTAGGGGAATCCAAGATGGGGTGACTTGTGGGGCTCTGACCAGCTTCTGTTACCCAGAATCCTTTGCAAACCTCAAGATTTGGCTAAAAAAACACATGTTCCTCACATTTCTGTGGCAGAAAGTTCTGGAATCTGAGAGGAGCCACAAATTTCCTTCCACCCAGCGTTCCCCCAAGTCTCCCGATAAAAATGATACCTCACTTGTGTGGGTAGGCCTAGCGCCCTCGACAGGAAATGCCCCAAAGCGCAACGTGGACACATCCAATTTTTTGAAAGAAAACAGAGGTGTTTTTTGCAAAGTGCCTACCTGTAGATTTTAGCCTCTAGCTCAGCCGGCACCTAGGGAAACCTACCAAACCTGTGCATTTCTGAAAACTAGAGACCTAGGGGAATCCAAGATGGGGTGACTTGTGGGGCTCTGACCAGGTTCTGTTACCTAGAATCCTTTGCAAACCTTAAAATGTGGCTAAAAAAACACATGTTCCTCATATTTCTGTGGCAGAAAGTTCTGGAATCTGAGAGGAGCCACAAATTTCCTTCCACCCAGCCTTCCCCCAAGTCTCCCGATAAAAATGATACCTCACTTGTGTGGGTAGGCCTAGCGCCTGCGACAGGAAATGCCCCAAAGCGCAACGTGGACACATCCAATTTTTTGAAAGAAAACAGAGGTGTTTTTTGCAAGCCTACCTGTAGATTTTGGCCTCTAGCTCAGCCGGCACCTAGGGAAACCTACCAAACCTGTGCATTTCTGAAAACTAGAGACCTAGGGAAATCCAAGATGGGGTGACTTGTGGGGCTCTGACGAGGTTCTGTTACCCAGAATCCTTTGCAAACCTCAAATTGTGGCTAAAAAAAACACATGCTCCTCACATTTCTGTGGCAGAAAGTTCTGGAATCTGAGAGGAGCCACAAATTTCCTTCCACCCAGCGTTCCCCCAAGTCTCCCGATAAAAATGATACCTCACTTGTGTGGGTAGGCCTAGCGCCCGCGACAGGAAATGCCCCAAAGCGCAACGTGGACACATCCAATTTTTTGAAAGAAAACAGAGGTGTTTTTTGCAAAGTGCCTACCTGTAGATTTTAGCCTCTAGCTCAGCCGGCACCTAGGGAAACCTAACAAACCTGTGCATTTCTGAAAACTAGAGACCTAGGGGAATCCAAGATGGGGTGACTTGTGGGGCTCTGACCAGGTTCTGTTACCCAGAATCCTTTGCAAACCTTAAAATGTGGCTAAAAAAACACATGTTCTTCATATTTCTGTGGCAGAAAGTTCTGGAATCTGAGAGGAGCCACAAATTTCCTTCCACCCAGCCTTCCCCCAAGTCTCCCGATAAAAATGATACCTCACTTGTGTGGGTAGGCCTAGCGCCCGCGACAGGAAATGCCCCAAAGCGCAACGTGGACACATCCAATTTTTTTAAAGAAAACAGAGGTGTTTTTTGCAAAGTGCCTACCTGTAGATTTTGGCCTCTATCTCAGCCGGCACCTAGGGAAACCTACCAAACCTGTGCATTTCTGAAAACTAGAGACCTAGGGGAATCCAAGATTGGGTGACTTGTGGGGCTCTGACCAGGTTCTGTTACCCGGAATTCTTTGCAAACCTCAAAATTTGGCTAAAAAAACACATGTTCCTCACATTTCTGTGGCAGAAAGTTCTGGAATCTGAGAGGAGCCACAAATTTCCTTCCACCCAGCGTTCCGCCAAGTCTCCCGATAAAAATGATACCTCACTTGTGTGGGTAGGCCTAGCGCCCGTGACAGGAAATGCCCCAAAGCGCAACGTGGACACATCCAATTTTTTGAAAGAAAACAGAGGTGTTTTTTGCAAAGTGCCTACCTGTAGATTTTGACCTCTAGCTCAGCCGGCACCTAGGGAAACCTACCAAACCTGTGCATTTCTGAAAACTAGAGACCTAGGGGAATCCAAGATGGGGTGACTTGTGGGGCTCTGACCAGGTTCTGTTACCCAGAATCCTTTGCAAACCTCAAAATGTGGCTAAAAAAACACATGTTCCTCACATTTCTGTGGCAGAAAGTTCTGGAATCTGAGAGGAGCCACAGATTTCCTTCCACCCAGCGTTCCCCCAAGTCTCCCGATAAAAATGATACCTCACTTGTGTGGGTAGGCCTAGCGCCCTCGACAGGAAATGCCCCAAAGCGCAAGGTGGACACATCCAATTTTTTGAAAGAAAACAGAGGTGTTTTTTGCAAAGTGCCTACCTGTAGATTTTAGCCTCTAGCTCAGCCGGCACCTAGGGAAACCTACCAAACCTGTGCATTTCTGAAAACTAGAGACCTAGGGGAATCCAAGATGGGGTGACTTGTGGGGCTCTGACCAGGTTCTGTTACCCAGAATCCTTTGCAAACCTTAAAATGTGGCTAAAAAAACACATGTTCTTCATATTTCTGTGGCAGAAAGTTCTGGAATCGGAGAGGAGCCACAAATTTCCATCCACCCAGCCTTCCCCCAAGTCTCCCGATAAAAATGATACCTCACTTGTGTGGGTAGGCCTAGCGCCCGCGACAGGAAATGCCCCAAAGCGCAACGTGGACACATCCAATTTTTTTTAAAGAAAACAGAGGTGTTTTTTGCAAAGTGCCTACCTGTAGATTTTGGCCTCTATCTCAGCCAGCACCTAGGGAAACCTACCAAACCTGTGCATTTCTGAAAACTAGAGACCTAGGGGAATCCAAGATTGGGTGACTTGTGGGGCTCTGACCAGGTTCTGTTACCGAGAATCCTTTGCAAACCTTAAAATGTGGCTAAAAAAACACATGTTCCTCATATTTCTGTGGCAGAAAGTTCTGGAATCTGAGAGGAGCCACAAATTTCCTTCCACCCAGCCTTCCCCCAAGTCTCCCGATAAAAATGATACCTCACTTGTGTGGGTAGGCCTAGCGCCCGCGACAGAAAATGCCCCAAAGCGCAACGTGGACACATCCAATTTTTTTAGAGAAAACAGAGGTGTTTTTTGCAAGCCTACCTGTAGATTTTGGCCTCTAGCTCAGCGGCACCTAGGGAAACCTACCAAACCTGTGCATTTCTGAAAACTAGAGACCTAGGGCAATCCAAGATGGGGTGACTTGTGGGGCTCTGACCAGGTTCTGTTACCCAGAATCCTTTGCAAACCTCAAGATTTGGCTAAAAAAAAACATGTTCCTCACATTTCTGTGGCAGAAAGTTCTGGAATCTGAGAGGAGCCACAAATTTCCTTCCACCCAGCGGTCCTCCAAGTCTCCCGATAAAAATGATACCTCACTTGTGAGGGTAGGCCTAGCGCCCGCGACAGGAAATGCCCCAAAGCGCAACGTGGACACATCCAATTTTTTGAAAGAAAACAGAGGTGTTTTTTGCAAAGTGCCTACCTGTAGATTTTGGCCTCTAGCTCAGCCGGCACCTAGGGAAACCTACCAAACATGTGCATTTCTGAAAACTAGAAACCTAGGGGAATCCAAGATGGGGTGACTTGTGGGGCTCTGACCAGGTTCTGTTATCCAGAATCCTTTGCAAACCTCAAAATTTGGCTAAAAAAACACATGTTCCTCACATTTCTGTGGCAGAAAGTTCAGGAATCTGAGAGGAGCCACAAATTTCCTTCCACTCAGCGTTCCCCCAAGTCTCCCGATAAAAATGATACCTCACTTGTGTGGGTAGGCCTAGCGCCCGCGACAGGAAATGTCCCAAATCGCAACGTGGACACATCCAATTTTTTGAAAGAAAACAGAGGTGTTTTTTGCAAAGTGCCTACCTGTAGATTTTGGCCTCTAGCTCAGCCGGCACCTAGGGAAACCTACCAAACCTGTGCATTTCTGAAAACTAGAGACCTAGGGGAATCCAAGATGGGGTGACTTGTGGGGCTCTGACCAGGTTCTGTTACCCGGAATTCTTTGCAAACCTCAAAATTTGGCTAAAAAAACACATGTTCCTCACATTTCTGTGGCAGAAAGTTCTGGAATCTGAGAGGAGCCACAAATTTCCTTCCACCCAGCGTTCCGCCAAGTCTCCCGATAAAAATGATACGTCACTTGTGTGGGTAGGCCTAGCGCCCGCGACAGGAAATGCCCCAAAGCGCAACGTAGACACATCCAATTTTTTGAAAGAAAACAGAGTTGTTTTTTGCAAAGTGCCTACCTGTAGATTTTGGCCTCTAGCTCAGCCGGCACCTAGGGAAACCTACCAAACCTCTGCATTTCTGAAAACTAGAGACCTAGGGGAATCCAAGATGGGGTGACTTGTGGGGCTCTGACCAGGTTCTGTTACCCAGAATTCTTTGCAAACCTCAAAATTTGGCTAAAAAAAACACATGTTCCTCACATTTCTGTGGCAGAAAGTTCAGGAATCTGAGAGGAGCCACAAATTTCCTTCCACCCAGCGTTCCCCCAAGTCTCCTGATAAAAATGATACCTCACTTGTGTGGGTAGGCCTCGCGCCCGCGACAGGAAATGCCCCAAAGCGCAACGTGGACACATCCAATTTTTTTAAAGAAAACAGAGGTGTTTTTTGCAAAGTGCCTACCTGTAGATTTTGGCCTCTAGCTCAGCCGGCACCTAGGGAAACCTACCAAACCTGTGCATTTCTGAAAACTAGAGACCTAGGGGAATCCAAGATGGGGTGACTTGTGGGGCTCTGACCAGGTTCTGTTACCCAGAATCCTTTGCAAACCTCAAAATGTGGCTATAAAAAACACATGTTCCTCAAATTTCTGTGGCAGAAAGTTCTGGAATCTGAGAGGAGCCACAAATTTCCTTCCACCCAGCGTTCCCCCAAGTCTCCCGATAAAAATGATACCTCACTTGTGTGGGTAGGCCTAGCGCCCGCGACAGGAAATGCCCCAAAGCGCAACGTGGACACATCCAATTTTTTGAAAGAAAACAGAGCTGTTTTTTGCAAAGTGCCTACCTGTAGATTTTAGCCTCTAGCTCAGCCGGCACCTAGGGAAACCTACCAAACCTGTGCATTTCTGAAAACTAGAGACCTAGGGGAATCCAACATTGGGTGAATTGTGGGGCTCTGACCAGGTTCTGTTACCTAGAATCCTTTGCAAACCTTAAAATGTGGCTAAAAAAACACCTGTTCCTCATATTTCTGTGGCAGAAAGCTCTGGAATCTGAGAGGAGCCACAAATTTCCTTCCATCCAGCCTTCCCCCAAGTCTCCCGATAAAAATGATACCTCACTTGTGTGGGTAGGCCTAGCGCCCGCGACAGGAAATGCCCCAAAGCGCAACGTGGACACATCCAATTTTTTGAAAGAAAACAGGGGTGTTTTTTGCAAAGTGCCTACCTGTAGATTTTGGCCTCTATCTCAGCCGGCACCTAGGGAAACCTACCAAACCTGTGCATTTCTGAAAACTAGAGACCTAGGGGAATCCAAGATTGGGTGACTTGTGGGGCTCTGACCAGGTTCTGTTACCTAGAATCCTTTGCAAACCTTAAAATGTGGCTAAAAAAACACATGTTCCTCATATTTCTGTGGCAGAAAGCTCTGGAATCTGAGAGGAGCCACAAATTTCCTTCCACCCAGCGTTCCCCCAAGTCTCCCGATAAAAATGATACCTCACTTGTGTGGGTAGGCCTAGCGCCCGCGACAGGAAATGCCCCAAAGCGCAACGTGGACACATCCAATTTTTTGAAAGAAAACAGAGGTGTTTTTTGCAAGCCTACCTGTAGATTTTGGCCTCTAGCTCAGCCGGCACCTAGGGAAACCTACCAAACATGTGCATTTCTGAAAACTAGAGACCTAGGGGAATCCAAGATGGGGTGACTTGTGGGGCTCTGACCAGGTTCTGTTACCCAGAATCCTTTGCAAACCTCAAAATTTGGCTAAAAAAACACATATTCCTCACATTTCTGTGGCAGAAAGTTCAGGAATCTGAGAGGAGCCACAAATTTCCTTCCACCCAGCGTTCCCCCAAGTCTCCCGATAAAAATGATACCTCACTTGTGTGGGTAGGCCTAGCGCCCGCGACAGGAAATGTCCCAAAGCGCAACGTGGACACATCCAATTTTTTGAAAGAAAACAGAGGTGTTTTTTGCAAGCCTACCTGTAGATTTTGGCCTCTAGCTCAGCCGGCACCTAGGGAAACCTACCAAACATGTGCATTTCTGAAAACTAGAGACCTAGGGGAATCCAAGATGGGGTGACTTGTGGGGCTCTGACCAGGTTCTGTTACCCAGAATCCTTTGCAAATCTCAAAATGTGGCTAAAAAAAACACATGTTCCTAACATTTCTGTGGCAGAAAGTTCTGGAATCTGAGAGGAGCCACAAATTTCCTTCCACCCAGCGTTCCCCCAAGTCTCCCGATAAAAATGATACCTCACTTGTGTGGGTAGGCCTAGCGCCCGCGACAGGAAATGCCCCAAAGCGCAACGTGGACACATCCAATTTTTTGAAAGAAAACAGAGGTGTTTTTTGCAAAGTGCCTACCTGTAGATTTTAGCCTCTAGCTCAGCCGGCACCTAGGGAAACCTACCAAACCTGTGCATTTCTGAAAACTAGAGACCTAGGGGAATCCAAGTTTGGGAGACTTGTGGGGCTCTGACCAGGTTCTGTTACCCAGAATCCTTTGCAAACCATAAAATGTGGCTAAAAAAACACATGTTCCTCATATTTCTGTGGCAGAAAGTTCTGGAATCTGAGAGGAGCCACAAATTTCCTTCCACCCAGCCTTCCCCCAAGTCTCCAGATAAAAATGATACCTCACTTGTGTGGGTAGGCCTAGCGCCCGCGACAGGAAATGCCCCAAAGCACAACGTGGACACATCCAATTTTTTGAAAGAAAACAGAGGTGTTTTTTGCAAGCCTACCTGTAGATTTTGGCCTCTAGCTCAGCCGGCACCTAGGGAAACCTACCAAACCTGTGCATTTCTGAAAACTAGAGACCTAGGGGAATCCAATATGGGGTGACTTGTGGGGCTCTGACCAGGTTCTGTTACCCAGAATCCTTTGCAAACCTTAAAATGTGGCTAAAAAAACACATGTTCTTCATATTTCTGTGGCAGAAAGTTCTGGAATCTGAGAGGAGCCACAAATTTCCTTCCACCCAGCCTTCCCCCAAGTCTCCCGATAAAAATGATACCTCACTTGTGTGGGTAGGCCTAGCGCCTGCGACAGGAAATGCCCCAAAGCGCAACGTGGACACATCCAATTTTTTGAAAGAAAACAGAGGTGTTTTTTGCAAAGTGCCTACCTGTAGATTTTGGCCTCTAGCTCAGCCGGCACCTAGGGAAACCTACCAAACATGTGCATTTCTGAAAACTAGAGACCTAGGGGAATCCAAGATGGGGTGACTTGTGGGGCTCTGACCAGGTTCTGTTACCCAGAATCCTTTGCAAACCTCAAGATTTGGCTAAAAAAACACATGTTCCTCACATTTCTGTGGCAGAAAGTTCTGGAATCTGAGAGGAGCCACAAATTTCCTTCCACCCAGCGTTCCCCCAAGTCTCCCGATAAAAATGATACCTCACTTGTGAGGGTAGGCCTAGCGCCCACGACAGGAAATGCCCCAAAGCGCAACGTGGACACATCCAATTTTTTGAAAGAAAACAGAGGTGTTTTTTGCAAAGTGCCTACCTGTAGATTTTGGCCTCTAGCTCAGCCGGCACCTAGGGAAACCTACCAAACATGTGCATTTCTGAAAACTAGAGACCTAGGGGAATCCAAGATGGGGTGACTTGTGGGGCTCTGACCAGGTTCTGTTACCCAGAATCCTTTGCAAACCTCAAAATTTGGGTAAAAAAACACATGTTCCTCACATTTCTGTGGCAGAAAGTTCAGGAATCTGAGAGGAGCCACAAATTTCCTTCCACCCAGCGTTCCCCCAAGTCTCCCGATAAAAATGATACCTCACTTGTGTGGGTAGGCCTAGTGTCCGCGACAGGAAATGTCCCAAAGCGCAACGTGGACACATCCAATTTTTTGAAAGAAAACAGAGGTGTTTTTTGAAAAGTGCCTACCTGTAGATTTTGGCCTCTAGCTCAGCCGGCACTTAGGGAAACCTACCAAACCTGTGCATTTCTGAAAACTAGAGACCCAGGGGAATCCAAGATGGGGTGACTTGTGGGGCTCTGACCAGGTTCTGTTACCCAGAATCCTTTGCAAACCTCAAGATTTGGCTAAAAAAACACATGTTCCTCACATTTCTGTGGCAGAAAGTTCTGGAATCTGAGAGGAGCCACAAATTTCCTTCCACCCAACGTTCCCCCAAGTCTCCCGATAAAAATGATACTTCACTTGTGAGGGTACGCCTAGCGCCCGCGACAGGAAATGCCCCAAAGCGCAACGTGGACACATCCAATTTTTTGAAAGAAAACAGAGGTGTTTATTGCAAAGTGCCTACCTGTAGATTTTGGCCTCTAGCTCAGCCGGCACCTAGGGAAACCTACCAAACATGTGCATTTCTGAAAACTAGAGACCTAGGGGAATCCAAGATGGGGTGACTTGTGGGGCTCTGACCAGGTTCTGTTACCCAGAATCCTTTGCAAACCTCAAAATTTGGCTAAAAAAACACATGTTCCTCACATTTCTGTGGCAGAAAGTTCTGGAATCTGAGAGGAGCCACAAATTTCCTTCCAGCCAGCGTTCCCCCAAGTCTCCCGATAAAAATGATACCTCACTTGTGTGGGTAGGCCTAGCGCCCGCGACAGGAAATGCCCCAAAGCGCAACGTGGACACATCCAATTTTTTGAAAGAAAACAGAGGTGTTTTTTGCAAAGTGCCTACCTGTAGATTTTAGCCTCTAGCTCAGCCGGCATCTAGGGAAACCTACCAAACCTGTGCATTTCTGAAATCTAGGGACCTAGGGGAATCCAAGATGGGGTGACTTGTGGGGCTCTGACCAGGTGCTGTTACCCAGAATCCTTTGCAAACCTCAAAATGTGGCTAAAAAAACACATGTTCTTCATATTTCTGTGGCAGAAAGTTCTGGAATCTGAGAGGAGCCACAAATTTCCTTCCACCCAGCCTTCCCCCAAGTCTCCCGATAAAAATGATACCTCACTTGTGTAGGTAGGCCTAGCGCCCTCGACAGGAAATGCCCCAAAGCGCAACGTGGACACATCCAATTTTTTGAAAGAAAACAGAGGTGTTTTTTGAAAAGTGCCTACCTGTAGATTTTGACCTCTATCTCAGCCGGCACCTAGGGAAACCTACCAAAGCTGTGCATTTCTGAAAACTAGAGACCTAGGGGAATCCAAGATTGGGTGACTTGTGGGGCTCTGACCAGGTTCTGTTACCCAGAATCCTTTGCAAACCTCATGATTTGGCTAAAAAAACACATGTTCCTCATATTTCTGTGGCAGAAAGTTCTGGAATCTGAGAGGAGCCACAAATTTCCTTCCACCCAACGTTCCCTCAAGTCTCCCGATAAAAATGATACCTCACTTGTGAGGGTACGCCTAGCGCCCGCGACAGGAAATGCCCCAAAGCGCAACGTGGACACATCCAATTTTTTGAAAGAAAACAGAGGTGTTTTTTGCAAAGTGCCTACCTGTAGATTTTGGCCTCTAGCTCAGCCGGCACCTAGGGAAACCTACCAAACATGTGCATTTCTGAAAACTACAGACCTAGGGGAATCCAAGATGGGGTGACTTGTGGGGCTCTGACCAGGTTCTGTTACCCAGAATCCTTTCCAAACCTTAAAATGTGGCTAAAAAAACACATGTTCTTCATATTTCTGTGGCAGAAAGTTCTGGAATCTAAGAGGAGCCACAAATTTCCTTCCACCCAGCCTTCCCCCAAGTCTCCCGATAAAAATGATACCTCACTTGTGTGGGTAGGCCTAGCGCCCGCAACAGGAAATGCCCCAAAGCGCAACGTGGACACATCCAATTTTTTGAAAGAAAACAGAGGTGTTTTTTGCAAGCCTACCTGTAGATTTTGGCCTCTAGCTCAGCCGGCACCTAGGGAAACCTACCAAACATGTGCATTTCTGAAAACTAGAGACCTAGGGGAATCCAAGATGGGGTGACTTGTGGGGCTCTGACCAGGTTCTGTTACCCAGAATCCTTTGCAAACCTCAAAATTTGGCTAAAAAAACACATGTTCCTCACATTTCTGTGGCAGAAAGTTCTGGAATCTGAGAGGAGCCACAAATTTCCTTCCAGCCAGCGTTCCCCCAAGTCTCCCGATAAAAATGATACCTCACTTGTGTGGGTAGGCCTAGCGCCCGCGACAGGAAATGCCCCAAAGCGCAACGTGGACACATCCAATTTTTTGAAAGAAAACAGAGGTGTTTTTTGCAAAGTGCCTACCTGTAGATTTTAGCCTCTAGCTCAGCCGGCACCTAGGGAAACCTACCAAACCTGTGCATTTCTGAAAACTAGGGACCTAGGGGAATCCAAGATGGGGTGACTTGTGGGGCTCTGACCAGGTTCTGTTACCCAGAATCCTTTGCAAACCTCAAAATGTGGCTAAAAAAACACATGTTCTTCATATTTCTGTGGCAGAAAGTTCTGGAATCTGAGAGGAGCCACAAATTTCCTTCCACCCAGCGTTCCCCCAAGTCTCCTGATAAAAATGATACCTCACTTGTGTGGGTAGGCCTAGCGCCCGCGACAGGAAATGTCCCAAAGCGCAACGTGGACACATCCAATTTTTGAAAGAAAACAGAGGTGTTTTTTGCAAAGTGCCTACCTGTAGATTTTGGCCTCTATCTCAGCCGGCACCTAGGGAAACCTACCAAACATGTGCATTTCTGAAAACTAGTGACCTAGGGGAATCCAAGATGGGGTGACTTGTGGGGCTCTGACCAGGTTCTGTTACCCAGAATCCTTTGCAAACCTCAAAATTTGGGTAAAAAAACCTATGTTCCTCACATTTCTGTGGCAGAAAGTTCAGGAATCTGAGAGGAGCCACAAATTTCCTTCCACCCAGCGTTCCCCCAAGTCTCCCGATAAAAATGATACCTCACTTGTGTGGGTAGGCCTAGCGCCCGCGACAGGAAATGTCCCAAAGCGCAACGTGGACACATCCAATTTTTTGAAAGAAAACAGAGGTGTTTTTTGAAAAGTGCCTACCTGTAGATTTTGGCCTCTAGCTCAGCCGGCACCTAGGGAAACCTACCAAACCTGTGCATTTCTGAAAACTAGAGACCTAGGGGAATCCAAGATGGGGTGACTTGTGGGGCTCTGACCAGGTTCTGTTACCCAGAATCCTTTGCAAACCTCAAATTGTGGCTAAAAAAAACACATGTTCCTCACATTTCTGTGGCAGAAAGTTCTGGAATCTGAGAGGAGCCACAAATTTCCTTCCACCCAGCGTTCCCCCAAGTCTCCCGATAAAAATGATACCTCACTTGTGTGGGTAGGCCTAGCGCCCGCGACAGGAAATGCCCCAAAGCGCAACGTGGACACATCCAATTTTTTGAAAGAAAACAGAGGTGTTTTTTGCAAAGTGCCTACCTGTAGATTTTAGCCTCTAGCTCAGCCGGCACCTAGGGAAACCTACCAAACCTGTGCATTTCTGAAAACTAGAGACCTAGGGGAATCCAAGATGGGGTGACTTGTGGGGCTCTGACCAGGTTCTGTTACCCAGAATCCTTTGCAAACCTTAAAATGAGCTAAAAAAACACATGTTCTTCATATTTCTGTGGCAGAAAGTTCTGGAATCTGAGAGGAGCCACAAATTTCCTTCCACCCAGCCTTCCCCCAAGTCTCCCGATAAAAATGATACCTCACTTGTGTGGGTAGGCCTAGCGCCCGCGACAGGAAATGCCCCAAAGCACAACGTGGACACATCCAATTTTTTGAAAGAAAATAGAGGTGTTTTTTGCAAAGTGCCTACCTGTAGATTTTGGCCTCTATCTCAGCCGGCACCTAGGGAAACCTACCAAACCTGTGCATTTCTGAAAACTAGAGACCTAGGGGAATCCAAGATTGGGTGACTTGTGGGGCTCTGACCAGGTTCTGTTACCTAGAATCCTTTGCAAACCTTAAAATGTGGCTAAAAAAACACATGTTCCTCATATTTCTGTGGCAGAAAGTTCTGGAATCTGAGAGGAGCCACAAATTTCCTTCCACCCAGCCTTCCCCCAAGTCTCCCGATAAAAATGATACCTCACTTGTGTGGGTAGGCCTAGCGCCTGCGACAGGAAATGCCCCAAAGCGCAACGTGGACACATCCAATTTTTTGAAAGAAAACAGAGGTGTTTTTTGCAAGCCTACCTGTAGATTTTGGCCTCTAGCTCAGCCGGCACCTAGGGAAACCTACCAAACCTGTGCATTTCTGAAAACTAGAGACCTAGGGAAATCCAAGATGGGGTGACTTGTGGGGCTCTGACGAGGTTCTGTTACCCAGAATCCTTTGCAAACCTCAAGATTTGGCTAAAAAAACACATGTTCCTCACATTTCTGTGGCAGAAAGTTCTGGAATCTGAGAGGAGCCACAAATTTCCTTCCACCCAGCGTTCCCCCAAGTCTCCTGATAAAAATGATACCTCACTTGTGTGGGTAGGCCTAGCGCCCGCGACAGGAAATGCCCCAAAGCGCAACGTGGACACATCCAATTTTTTGAAAGAAAACAGAGGTGTTTTTTGCAAAGTGCCTACCTGTAGATTTTGGCCTCTAGCTCAGCCGGCACCTAGGGAAACCTACCAAACCTGTGCATTTCTGAAAACTAGAGACCTAGGGGAATCCAAGATGGGGTGACTTGTGGGGCTCTGACCAGGTTCTGTTACCCAGAATCCTTTGCAATCTCAAATTGTGGCTAAAAAAAACACATGTTCCTCACATTTCTGTGGCAGAAAGTTCTGGAATCTGAGAGGAGCCACAAATTTCCTTCCACCCAGCGTTCCCCCAAGTCTCCCGATAAAAATGATACCTCACTTGTGTGGGTAGGCCTAGCGCCCGCGACAGGAAATGCCCCAAAGCGCAACGTGGACACATCCAATTTTTTTAAAGAAAACAGAGGTGTTTTTTGCAAAGTGCCTACCTGTAGATTTTAGCCTCTAGCTCAGCCGGCACCTAGGGAAACCTACCAAACCTGTGCATTTCTGAAAACTAGAGACCTAGGGGAATCCAAGATGGGGTGACTTGTGGGGCTCTGACCAGGTTCTGTTACCCAGAATCCTTTGCAAACCTTAAAATGTGGCTAAAAAAACACATGTTCTTCATATTTCTGTGGCAGAAAGTTCTGGAATCTGAGAGGAGCCACAAATTTCCTTCCACCCAGCCTTCCCCCAAGTCTCCCGATAAAAATGATACCTCACTTGTGTGGGTAGGCCTAGCGCCCGCGACAGGAAATGCCCCAAAGCGCAACGTGGACACATCCAATTTTTTTAAAGAAAACAGAGGTGTTTTTTGAAAAGTGCCTACCTGTAGATTTTGGCCTCTAGCTCAGCCGGCACCTAGGGAAACCTACCAAACCTGTGCATTTCTGAAAACTAGAGACCTAGGGGAATCCAAGATGGGGTGACTTGTGGGGCTCTGACCAGGTTCTGTTACCCAGAATCCTTTGCAAACCTCAAGATTTGGCTAAAAAAACACATGTACCTCACATTTCTGTGGCAGAAAGTTCTGGAATCTGAGAGGAGCCACAAATTTCCTTCCACCCAACGTTCCCCCAAGTCTCCCGATAAAAATGATACCTCACTTGTGAGGGTACGCCTAGCGCCCGCGACAGGAAATGCCCCAAAGCGCAACGTGGACACATCCAATTTTTTGAAAGAAAACAGAGGTGTTTTTTGCAAAGTGCCTACCTGTAGATTTTGGCCTCTAGCTCAGCCGGCACCTAGGGAAACCTACCAAACATGTGCATTTCTGAAAACTAGAGACCTAGGGGAATCCAAGATGGGGTGACTTGTGGGGCTCTGACCAGGTTCTGTTACCCAGAATCCTTTGCAAACCTCAAGATTTGGCTAAAAAAACACATGTTCCTCACATTTCTGTGGCAGAAAGTTCTGGAATCTGAGAGGAGCCACAAATTTCCTTCCACCCAGCGTTCCCCCAAGTCTCCCGATAAAAATGATACCTCACTTGTGAGGGTAGGCCTAGCGCCCACGACAGGAAATGCCCCAAAGCGCAACGTGGACACATCCAATTTTTTGAAAGAAAACAGAGGTGTTTTTTGCAATGTGCCTACCTGTAGATTTTGGCCTCTAGCTCAGCCGGCACCTAGGGAAACCTACCAAACATGTGCATTTCTGAAAACTAGAGACCTAGGGGAATCCAAGATGGGGTGACTTGTGGGGCTCTGACCAGGTTCTGTTACCCAGAATCCTTTGCAAACCTCAAAATTTGGGTAAAAAAACACATGTTCCTCACATTTCTGTGGCAGAAAGTTCAGGAATCTGAGAGGAGCCACAAATTTCCTTCCACCCAGCGTTCCCCCAAGTCTCCCGATAAAAATGATACCTCACTTGTGTGGGTAGGCCTAGTGTCCGCGACAGGAAATGTCCCAAAGCGCAACGTGGACACATCCAATTTTTTGAAAGAAAACAGAGGTGTTTTTTGAAAAGTGCCTACCTGTAGATTTTGGCCTCTAGCTCAGCCGGCACCTAGGGAAACCTACCAAACCTGTGCATTTCTGAAAACTAGAGACCCAGGGGAATCCAAGATGGGGTGACTTGTGGGGCTCTGACCAGGTTCTGTTACCCAGAATCCTTTGCAAACCTCAAGATTTGGCTAAAAAAACACATGTTCCTCACATTTCTGTGGCAGAAAGTTCTGGAATCTGAGAGGAGCCACAAATTTCCTTCCACCCAACGTTCCCCCAAGTCTCCCGATAAAAATGATACTTCACTTGTGAGGGTACGCCTAGCGCCCGCGACAGGAAATGCCCCAAAGCGCAACGTGGACACATCCAATTTTTTGAAAGAAAACAGAGGTGTTTTTTGCAAAGTGCCTACCTGTAGATTTTGGCCTCTAGCTCAGCCGGCACCTAGGGAAACCTACCAAACATGTGCATTTCTGAAAACTAGAGACCTAGGGGAATCCAAGATGGGGTGACTTGTGGGGCTCTGACCAGGTTCTGTTACCCAGAATCCTTTGCAAACCTCAAAATTTGGCTAAAAAAACACATGTTCCTCACATTTCTGTGGCAGAAAGTTCTGGAATCTGAGAGGAGCCACAAATTTCCTTCCAGCCAGCGTTCCCCCAAGTCTCCCGATAAAAATGATACCTCACTTGTGTGGGTAGGCCTAGCGCCCGCGACAGGAAATGCCCCAAAGCGCAACGTGGACACATCCAATTTTTTGAAAGAAAACAGAGGTGTTTTTTGCAAAGTGCCTACCTGTAGATTTTAGCCTCTAGCTCAGCCGGCATCTAGGGAAACCTACCAAACCTGTGCATTTCTGAAATCTAGGGACCTAGGGGAATCCAAGATGGGGTGACTTGTGGGGCTCTGACCAGGTGCTGTTACCCAGAATCCTTTGCAAACCTCAAAATGTGGCTAAAAAAACACATGTTCTTCATATTTCTGTGGCAGAAAGTTCTGGAATCTGAGAGGAGCCACAAATTTCCTTCCACCCAGCCTTCCCCCAAGTCTCCCGATAAAAATGATACCTCACTTGTGTGGGTAGGCCTAGCGCCCTCGACAGGAAATGCCCCAAAGCGCAACGTGGACACATCCAATTTTTTGAAAGAAAACAGAGGTGTTTTTTGCAAAGTGCCTACCTGTAGATTTTGGCCTCTAGCTCAGCCGGCACCTAGGGAAACCTACCAAACATGTGCATTTCTGAAAACTACAGACCTAGGGGAATCCAAGATGGGGTGACTTGTGGGGCTCTGACCAGGTTCTGTTACCCAGAATCCTTTCCAAACCTTAAAATGTGGCTAAAAAAACACATGTTCTTCATATTTCTGTGGCAGAAAGTTCTGGAATCTAAGAGGAGCCACAAATTTCCTTCCACCCAGCCTTCCCCCAAGTCTCCCGATAAAAATGATACCTCACTTGTGTGGGTAGGCCTAGCGCCCGCAACAGGAAATGCCCCAAAGCGCAACGTGGACACATCCAATTTTTTGAAAGAAAACAGAGGTGTTTTTTGCAAGCCTACCTGTAGATTTTGGCCTCTAGCTCAGCCGGCACCTAGGGAAACCTACCAAACATGTGCATTTCTGAAAACTAGAGACCTAGGGGAATCCAAGATGGGGTGACTTGTGGGGCTCTGACCAGGTTCTGTTACCCAGAATCCTTTGCAAACCTCAAAATTTGGCTAAAAAAACACATATTCCTCTCATTTCTGTGGCAGAAAGTTCAGGAATCTGAGAGGAGCCACAAATTTCCTTCCACCCAGCGTTCCCCCAAGTCTCCCGATAAAAATGATACCTCACTTGTGTGGGTAGGCCTAGCGCCCGCGACAGGAAATGCCCCAAAGCGCAACGTGGACACATCCAATTTTTTGAAAGAAAACAGAGGTGTTTTTTGCAAGCCTACCTGTAGATTTTGGCCTCTAGCTCAGCCGGCACCTAGGGAAACCTACCAAACATGTGCATTTCTGAAAACTAGAGACCTAGGGGAATCCAAGATGGGGTGACTTGTGGGGCTCTGACCAGGTTCTGTTACCCAGAATCCTTTGCAAACCTCAAAATTTGGCTAAAAAAACACATGTTCCTCACATTTCTGTGGCAGAAAGTTCTGGAATCTGAGAGGAGCCACAAATTTCCTTCCAGCCAGCGTTCCCCCAAGTCTCCCGATAAAAATGATACCTCACTTGTGTGGGTAGGCCTAGCGCCCGCGACAGGAAATGCCCCAAAGCGCAACGTGGACACATCCAATTTTTTGAAAGAAAACAGAGGTGTTTTTTGCAAAGTGCCTACCTGTAGATTTTAGCCTCTAGCTCAGCCGGCACCTAGGGAAACCTACCAAACCTGTGCATTTCTGAAAACTAGGGACCTAGGGGAATCCAAGATGGGGTGACTTGTGGGGCTCTGACCAGGTTCTGTTACCCAGAATCCTTTGCAAACCTCAAAATGTGGCTAAAAAAACACATGTTCTTCATATTTCTGTGGCAGAAAGTTCTGGAATCTGAGAGGAGCCACAAATTTCCTTCCACCCAGCCTTCCCCCAAGTCTCCCGATAAAAATGATACCTCACTTGTGTGGGTAGGCCTAGCGCCCTCGATAGGAAATGCCCCAAAGCGCAACGTGGACACATCCAATTTTTTGAAAGAAAACAGAGGTGTTTTTTGCAAAGTGCCTACCTGTAGATTTTGACCTCTATCTCAGCCGGCACCTAGGGAAACCTACCAAAGCTGTGCATTTCTGAAAACTAGAGACCTAGGGGAATCCAAGATTGGGTGACTTGTGGGGCTCTGACCAGGTTCTGTTACCCAGAATCCTTTGCAAACCTTAAAATGTGGCTAAAAAAACACATGTTCCTCATATTTCTGTGGCAGAAAGTTCTGGAATCTGAGAGGAGCCACAAATTTCCTTCCAGCCAGCGTTCCCCCAAGTCTCCCGATAAAAATGATACCTCACTTGTGTGGGTAGGCCTAGCGCCCGCGACAGGAAATGCCCCAAAGCGCAACGTGGACACATCCAATTTTTTGAAAGAAAACAGAGGTGTTTTTTGCAAAGTGCCTACCTGTAGATTTTAGCCTCTAGCTCAGCCGGCACCTAGGGAAACCTACCAAACCTGTGCATTTCTGAAAACTAGGGACCTAGGGGAATCCAAGATGGGGTGACTTGTGGGGCTCTGACCAGGTTCTGTTACCCAGAATCCTTTGCAAACCTCAAAATGTGGCTAAAAAAACACATGTTCTTCATATTTCTGTGGCAGAAAGTTCTGGAATCTGAGAGGAGCCACAAATTTCCTTCCACCCAGCCTTCCCCCAAGTCTCCCGATAAAAATGATACCTCACTTGTGTGGGTAGGCCTAGCGCCCTCGATAGGAAATGCCCCAAAGCGCAACGTGGACACATCCAATTTTTTGAAAGAAAACAGAGGTGTTTTTTGCAAAGTGCCTACCTGTAGATTTTGACCTCTATCTCAGCCGGCACCTAGGGAAACCTACCAAAGCTGTGCATTTCTGAAAACTAGAGACCTAGGGGAATCCAAGATTGGGTGACTTGTGGGGCTCTGACCAGGTTCTGTTACCCAGAATCCTTTGCAAACCTTAAAATGTGGCTAAAAAAACACATGTTCCTCATATTTCTGTGGCAGAAAGTTCTGGAATCTGAGAGGAGCCACAAATTTCCTTCCACCCAGCCTTCCCCCAAGTCTCCCGATAAAAATGATACCTCACTTGTGAGGGTAGGCCTAGCGCCCGCGACAGGAAATGCCCCAAAGCGCAACGTGGACACATCCAATTTTTTGAAAGAAAACAGAGGTGTTTTTTGCAAAGTGCCTACCTGTAGAATTTGGCCTCTAGCTCAGCCGGCACCTAGGGAAACCTACCAAACATGTGCATTTCTGAAAACTAGAGACCTAGGGGAATCCAAGATGGGGTGACTTGTGGGGCTCTGACCAGGTTCTGTTACCCAGAATCCTTTGCAAACCTCAAAATTTGGCTAAAAAAACACATATTCCTCACATTTCTGTGGCAGAAAGTTCAGGAATCTGAGAGGAGCCACAAATTTCCTTCCACCCAGCGTTCCCCCAAGTCTCCCGATAACAATGATACCTCACTTGTGTGGGTAGGCCTAGCGCCCGCGACAGGAAATGTCCCAAAGCGCAACGTGGACACATCCAATTTTTTGAAAGAAAACAGAGGTGTTTTTTGCAAGCCTACCTGTAGATTTTGGCCTCTAGCTCAGCCGGCACCTATGGAAACCTACCAAACATGTGCATTTCTGAAAACTAGAGACCTAGGGGAATCCAAGATGGGGTGACTTGTGGGGCTCTGAATAGGTTCTGTTACCCAGAATCCTTTGCAAATCTCAAAATGTGGCTAAAAAAAACACATGTTCCTAATATTTCTGTGGCAGAAAGTTCTGGAATCTGAGAGGAGCCACAAATTTCCTTCCACCCAGCGTTCCCCCAAGTCTCCCGATAACAATGATACCTCACTTGTGTGGGTAGGCCTAGCGCCCGCGACAGGAAATGCCCCAAAGCGCAACGTGGACACATCCAATTTTTTGAAAGAAAACAGAGGTGTTTTTTGCAAAGTGCCTACCTGTAGATTTTAGCCTCTAGCTCAGCCGGCACCTAGGGAAACCTACCAAACCTGTGCATTTCTGAAAACTAGAGACCTAGGGGAATCCAAGATTGGGAGACTTGTGGGGCTCTGACCAGGTTCTGTTACCCAGAATCCTTTGCAAACCATAAAATGTGGCTAAAAAAACACATGTTCCTCATATTTCTGTGGCAGAAAGTTCTGGAATCTGAGAGGAGCCACAAATTTCCTTCCACCCAGCCTTCCCCCAAGTCTCCCGATAAAAATGATACCTCACTTGTGTGGGTAGGCCTAGCGCCCGCGACAGGAAATGCCCCAAAGCGCAACGTGGACACATCCAATTTTTTGAAAGAAAACAGAGGTGTTTTTTGCAAGCCTACCTGTAGATTTTGGCCTCTAGCTCAGCCGGCACCTAGGGAAACCTACCAAACCTGTGCATTTCTGAAAACTAGAGACCTAGGGGAATCCAATATGGGGTGACTTGTGGGGCTCTGACCAGGTTCTGTTACCCAGAATCCTTTGCAAACCTTAAAATGTGGCTAAAAAAACACATGTTCTTCATATTTCTGTGGCAGAAAGTTCTGGAATCTGAGAGGAGCCACAAATTTCCTTCCACCCAGCCTTCCCCCAAGTCTCCCGATAAAAATGATACCTCACTTGTGTGGGTAGGCCTAGAGCCCGCGACAGGAAATGCCCCAAAGCGCAACGTGGACACATCCAATTTTTTGAAAGAAAACAGGTGTTTTTTGCAAAGTGCCTACCTGTAGATTTTGGCCTCTATCTCAGCCGGCACCTAGGGAAACCTACCAAACCTGTGCATTTCTGAAAACTAGAGACCTAGGGGAATCCAAGATTGGGTGACTTGTGGGGCTCTGACCAGGTACTGTTACCTAGAATCCTTTGCAAACCTTAAAATGTGGCTAAAAAAACACATGTTCCTCATATTTCTGTGGCAGAAAGTTCTGGAATCTGAGAGGAGCCACAAATTTCCTTCCACCCAGCCTTCCCCCAAGTCTCCCGATAAAAATGATACCTCACTTGTGTGGGTAGGCCTAGCGCCTGCGACAGGAAATGCCCCAAAGCGCAACGTGGACACATCCAATTTTTTGAAAGAAAACAGAGGTGTTTTTTGCAAGCCTACCTGTAGATTTTGGCCTCTAGCTCAGCCGGCACCTAGGGAAACCTACCAAACCTGTGCATTTCTGAAAACTAGAGACCTAGGGGAATCCAAGATGGGGTGACTTGTGGGGCTCTGACCAGGTTCTGTTACCCAGAATCCTTTGCAAACCTCAAGATTTGGCTAAAAAAACACATGTTCCTCACATTTCTGTGGCAGAAAGTTCTGGAATCTGAGAGGAGCCACAAATTTCCTTCCACCCAGCGTTCCCCCAAGTCTCCCGATAAAAATGATACCTCACTTGTGAGGGTAGGCCTAGCGCCTGCGACAGGAAATGCCCCAAAGCGCAACGTGGACACATCCAATTTTTTGAAAGAAAACAGAGGTGTTTTTTGCAAAGTGCCTACCTGTAGATTTTGGCCTCTAGCTCAGCTGGCACCTAGGGAAACCTACCAAACCTGTGCATTTCTGAAAACTAGAGACCTAGGGGAATCCAAGATGGGGTGACTTGTGGGGCTCTGACCAGGTTCTGTTACCCAGAATCCTTTGCAAACCTCAAATTGTGGCTAAAAAAAACACATGTTCCTCACATTTCTGTGGCAGAAAGTTCTGGAATCTGAGAGGAGCCACAAATTTCCTTCCACCCAGCGTTCCCCCAAGTCTCCCGATAAAAATGATACCTCACTTGTGTGGGTAGGCCTAGCGCCCGCGACAGGAAATGCCCCAAAGCGCAACGTGGACACATCCAATTTTTTGAAAGAAAACAGAGGTGTTTTTTGCAAAGTGCCTACCTGTAGATTTTAGCCTCTAGCTCAGCCGGCACCTAGGGAAACCTACCAAACCTGTGCATTTCTGAAAACTAGAGACCTAGGGGAATCCAAGATGGGGTGACTTCTGGGGCTCTGACCAGGTTCTGTTACCCAGAATCCTTTGCAAACCTTAAAATGTGGCTAAAAAAACACATGTTCTTCATATTTCTGTGGCAGAAAGTTCTGGAATCTGAGAGGAGCCACAAATTTCCTTCCACCCAGCCTTCCCCCAAGTCTCCCGATAAAAATGATACCTCACTTGTGTGGGTAGGCCTAGCGCCCGCGACAGGAAATGCCCCAAAGCGCAACGTGGACACATCCAATTTTTTGAAAGAAAACAGAGGTGTTTTTTGCAAAGTGCCTACCTGTAGATTTTGGCCTCTATCTCAGCCGGCACCTAGGGAAACCTACCAAACCTGTGCATTTCTGAAAACTAGAGACCTAGGGGAATCCAAGATTGGGTGACTTGTGGGGCTCTGACCAGGTTCTGTTACCTAGAATCCTTTGCAAACCTTAAAATGTGGCTAAAAAAACACATGTTCCTCATATTTCTGTGGCAGAAAGTTCTGGAATCTGAGAGGAGCCACAAATTTCCTTCCACCCAGCCTTCCCCCAAGTCTCCCGATAAAAATGATACCTCACTTGTGTGGGTAGGCCTAGCGCCTGCGACAGGAAATGCCCCAAAGCGCAACGTGGACACATCCAATTTTTTGAAAGAAAACAGAGGTGTTTTTTGCAAGCCTACCTGTAGATTTTGGCCTCTAGCTCAGCCGGCACCTAGGGAAACCTACCAAACCTGTGCATTTCTGAAAACTAGAGACCTAGGGAAATCCAAGATAGGGTGACTTGTGGGGCTCTGACGAGGTTCTGTTACCCAGAATCCTTTGCAAACCTCAAGATTTGGCTAAAAAAACACATGTTCCTCACATTTCTGTGGCAGAAAGTTCTGGAATCTGAGAGGAGCCACAAATTTCCTTCCACCCAGCGTTCCCCCAAGTCTCCTGATAAAAATGATACCTCACTTGTGTGGGTAGGCCTAGCGCCCGCGACAGGAAATGCCCCAAAGCGCAACGTGGACACATCCAATTTTTTGAAAGAAAACAGAGGTGTTTTTTGCAAAGTGCCTACCTGTAGATTTTGGCCTCTAGCTCAGCCGGCACCTAGGGAAACCTACCAAACCTGTGCATTTCTGAAAACTAGAGACCTAGGGGAATCCAAGATGGGGTGACTTGTGGGGCTCTGACCAGGTTCTGTTACCCAGAATCCTTTGCAAACCTCAAATTGTGGATAAAAAAAACACATGTTCCTCACATTTCTGTGGCAGAAAGTTCTGGAATCTGAGAGGAGCCACAAATTTCCTTCCACCCAGCGTTCCCCCAAGTCTCCCGATAAAAATGATACCTCACTTGTGTGGGTAGGCCTAGCGCCCGCGACAGGAAATGCCCCAAAGCGCAACGTGGATACATCCAATTTTTTGAAAGAAAACAGAGGTGTTTTTTGCAAAGTGCCTACCTGTAGATTTTAGCCTCTAGCTCAGCCGGCACCTAGGGAAACCTACCAAACCTGTGCATTTCTGAAAACTAGAGACCTAGGGGAATCCAAGATGGGGTGACTTGTGGGGCTCTGACCAGGTTCTGTTACCCAGAATCCTTTGCAAACCTTAAAATGTGGCTAAAAAAACACATGTTCTTCATATTTCTGTGGCAGAAAGTTCTGGAATCTGAGAGGAGCCACAAATTTCCTTCCACCCAGCCTTCCCCCAAGTCTCCCGATAAAAATGATACCTCACTTGTGTGGGTAGGCCTAGCGCCCGCGACAGGAAATGCCCCAAAGCGCAACGTGGACACATCCAATTTTTTTAAAGAAAACAGAGGTGTTTTTTGCAAAGTGCCTACCTGTAGATTTTGGCCTCTATCTCAGCCGGCACCTAGGGAAACCTACCAAACCTGTGCATTTCTGAAAACTAGAGACCTAGGGGAATCCAAGATTGGGTGACTTGTGGGGCTCTGACCAGGTTCTGTTACCCAGAATCCTTTGCAAACCTTAAAATGTGGCTAAAAAAACACATGTTCCTCATATTTCTGTGGCAGAAAGTTCTGGAATCTGAGAGGAGCCACAAATTTCCTTCCACCCAGCCTTCCCCCAAGTCTCCCGATAAAAATTATACCTCACTTGTGTGGGTAGGCCTAGCGCCCGCGACAGGAAATGCCCCAAAGCGCAACGTGGACACATCCAATTTTTTGAAAGAAAACAGAGGTGTTTTTTGCAAGCCTACCTGTAGATTTTGGCCTCTAGCTCAGCCGGCACCTAGGGAAACCTACCAAACCTGTGCATTTCTGAAAACTAGAGACCTAGGGGAATCCAAGATGGGGTGACTTGTGGGGCTCTGACCAGGTTCTGTTACCCAGAATCCTTTGCAAACCTCAAGATTTGGCTAAAAAAACACATGTTCCTCACATTTCTGTGGCAGAAAGTTCTGGAATCTGAGAGGAGCCACAAATTCCCTTCCACCCAACGTTCCCCCAAGTCTCCCGATAAAAATGATACCTCACTTGTGAGGGTAGGCCTAGCGCCCGCGACAGGAAATGCCCCAAAGCGCAACGTGGACACATCCAATTTTTTGAAAGAAAACAGAGGTGTTTTTTGCAAAGTGCCTACCTGTAGATTTTGGCCTCTAGCTCAGCCGGCACCTAGGGAAACCTACCAAACATGTTCATTTCTGAAAACTAGAGACCTAGGGGAATCCAAGATGGGGTGACTTGTGGGGCTCTGACCAGGTTCTGTTACCCAGAATCCTTTGCAAACCTCAAAATTTGGCTAAAAAAACACATGTTCCTCACATTTCTGTGGCAGAAAGTTCAGGAATCTGAGAGGAGCCACAAATTTCCTTCCACCCAGCGTTCCCCCAAGTCTCCCGATAAAAATGATACCTCACTTGTGTGGGTAGGCCTAGCGCCCGCGACAGGAAATGTCCCAAAGCGCAACGTGGACACATCCAATTTTTTGAAAGAAAACAGAGGTGTTTTTTGCAAAGTGCCTACCTGTAGATTTTGGCCTCTAGCTCAGCCGGCACCTAGGGAAACATACCAAACCTGTGCATTTCTGAAAACTAGAGACGTAGGGGAATCCAAGATGGGGTGACTTGTGGGGCTCTGACCAAGTTCTGTTACCCAGAATCCTTTGCAAACCTCAAAATGTGGCTAAAAAAAACACATGTTCCTCACATTTCTGTGGCAGAAAGTTCTGGAATCTGAGAGGAGCCACAAATTTCCTTCCACCCAGCGTTCCCCCAAGTCTCCCGATAAAAATGATACCTCACTTGTGTGGGTAGGCCTAGCGCCCGCGACAGGAAATGCCCCAAAGCGCAACGTGGACACATCCAATTTTTTGAAAGAAAACAGAGGTGTTTTTTGCAAGCCTACCTGTAGATTTTGGCCTCTAGCTCAGCCGGCACCTAGGGAAACCTACCAAACCTGTGCATTTCTGAAAACTAGAGACCTAGGGGAATCCAAGATGGGGTGACTTGTGGGGCTCTGACCAGGTTCTGTTACCCAGAATCCTTTGCAAACCTCAAGATTTGGCTAAAAAAACACATGTTCCTCACATTTCTGTGGCAGAAAGTTCTGGAATCTGAGAGGAGCCACAAATTCCCTTCCACCCAACGTTCCCCCAAGTCTCCCGATAAAAATTATACCTCACTTGTGAGGGTAGGCCTAGCGCCCGCGACAGGAAATGCCCCAAAGCGCAACGTGGACACATCCAATTTTTTGAAAGAAAACAGAGGTGTTTTTTGCAAAGTGCCTACCTGTAGATTTTGGCCTCTAGCTCAGCCGGCACCTAGGGAAACCTACCAAACATGTTCATTTCTGAAAACTAGAGACCTAGGGGAATCCAAGATGGGGTGACTTGTGGGGCTCTGACCAGGTTCTGCTACCCAGAATCCTTTGCAAACCTCAAAATTTGGCTAAAAAAACACATGTTCCTCACATTTCTGTGGCAGAAAGTTCAGGAATCTGAGAGGAGCCACAAATTTCCTTCCACCCAGCGTTCCCCCAAGTCTCCCGATAAAAATGATACCTCACTTGTGTGGGTAGGCCTAGCGCCCGCGACAGGAAATGTCCCAAAGCGCAACGTGGACACATCCAATTTTTTGAAAGAAAACAGAGGTGTTTTTTGCAAAGTGCCTACCTGTAGATTTTGGCCTCTAGCTCAGCCGGCACCTAGGGAAACCTACCAAACCTGTGCATTTCTGAAAACTAGAGACGTAGGGGAATCCAAGATGGGGTGACTTGTGGGGCTCTGACCAGGTTCTGTTACCCAGAATCCTTTGCAAACCTCAAAATGTGGCTAAAAAAAACACATGTTCCTCACATTTCTGTGGCAGAAAGTTCTGGAATCTGAGAGGAGCCACAAATTTCCTTCCACCCAGCGTTCCCCCAAGTCTCCCGATAAAAATGATACCTCACTTGTGTGGGTAGGCCTAGCGCCCGCGACAGGAAATGCCCCAAAGCGCAACGTGGACACATCCAATTTTTTGAAAGAAAACAGAGGTGTTTTTTGCAAAGTGCCTACCTGTAGATTTTAGCCTCTAGCTCAGCCGGCACCTAGGGAAACCTACCAAACCTGTGCATTTCTGAAAACTAGAGACCTAGGGGAATCCAAGATTGGGTGACTTGTGGGGCTCTGACCAGGTTCTGTTACCCAGAATCCTTTGCAAACCTTAAAATGTGGCTAATAAAACACATGTTCCTCATATTTCTGTGGCAGAAAGTTCTGGAATCTGAGAGGAGCCACAAATTTCCTTCCACCCAGCCTTCCCCCAAGTCTCCCGATAAAAATGATACCTCACTTGTGAGGGTAGGCCTAGCGCCCGCGACAGGAAATGCCCCAAAGCGCAACGTGGACACATCCAATTTTTTGAAAGAAAACAGAGGTGTTTTTTGCAAAGTGCCTACCTGTAGATTTTGGCCTCTAGCTCAGCCGGCACCTAGAGAAACCTACCAAACATGTGCCTTTCTGAAAACTAGAGACCTAGGGGAATCCAAGATGGGGTGACTTGTGGGGCTCTGACCAGGTTCTGTTACCCAGAATCCTTTGCAAACCTCAAAATGTGGCTAAAAAAAACACATGTTCCTCACATTTCTGTGGCAGAAAGTTCTGGAATCTGAGAGGAGCCACAAATTTCCTTCCACCCAGCCTTCCCCCAAGTCTCCCGATAAAAATGATACCTCACTTGTGAGGGTAGGCCTAGCGCCCGCGACAGGAAATGCCCCAAAGCGCAACGTGGACACATCCAATTTTTTGAAAGAAAACAGAGGTGTTTTTTGCAAAGTGCCTACCTGTAGATTTTGGCCTCTATCTCAGCCGGCACCTAGGGAAACCTACCAAACCTGTGCATTTCTGAAAACTAGAGACCTAGGGGAATCTAAGATTGGGTGACTTGTGGGGCTCTGACCAGGTTCTGTTACCCAGAATCCTTTGCAAACCTTAAAATGTGGCTAAAAAAACACATGTTCCTCATATTTCTGTGGCAGAAAGTTCTGGAATCTGAGAGGAGCCACAAATTTCCTTCCATCCAGCCTTCCCCCAAGTCTCCCGATAAAAATGATACCTCACTTGTGTGGGTAGGCCTAGCGCCCGCGACAGGAAATGCCCCAAAGCGCAACGTGGACACATCCAATTTTTTGAAAGAAAACAGAGGTGTTTTTTGCAAGCCTACCTGTAGATTTTGGCCTCTAGCTCAGCCGGCACCTAGGGAAACCTACCAAACCTGTGCATTTCTGAAAACTAGAGACCTAGGGGAATCCAAGATGGGGTGACTTGTGGGGCTCTGACCAGGTTCTGTTACCCAGAATCCTTTGCAAACCTCAAGATTTGGCTAAAAAAACACATGTTCCTCACATTTCTGTGGCAGAAAGTTCTGGAATCTGAGAGGAGCCACAAATTTCCTTCCACCCAACGTTCCCCCAAGTCTCCCGATAAAAATGATACCTCACTTGTGAGGGTACGCCTAGCGCCCGCGACAGGAAATGCCCCAAAGCGCAACGTGGACACATCCAATTTTTTTAAAGAAAACAGAGGTGTTTTTTGCAAAGTGCCTACCTGTAGATTTTGGCCTCTAGCTCAGCCGGCACCTAGGGAAACCTACCAAACATGTGCATTTCTGAAAACTAGAGACCTAGGGGAATCCAAGATGGGGTGACTTGTGGGGCTCTGACCAGGTTCTGTTACCCAGAATCCTTTGCAAACCTCAAAATTTGGGTAAAAAAACACATGTTCCTCACATTTCTGTGGCAGAAAGTTCAGGAATCTGAGAGGAGCCACAAATGTCCTTCCACCCAGCGTTCCCCCAAGTCTCCTGATAAAAATGATACCTCACTTGTGTGGGTAGGCCTAGCGCCCGCGACAGGAAATGTCCCAAAGCGCAACGTGGACACATCCAATTTTTTGAAAGAAAACAGAGGTGTTTTTTGAAAAGTGCCTACCTGTAGATTTTGGCCTCTAGCTCAGCCGGCACCTAGGGAAACCTACCAAACCTGTGCATTTCTGAAAACTAGAGACCTAGGGGAATCCAAGATGGGGTGACTTGTGGGGCTCTGACCAGGTTCTGTTACCCAGAATCCTTTGCAAACCTCAAGATTTGGCTAAAAAAACACATGTACCTCACATTTCTGTGGCAGAAAGTTCTGGAATCTGAGAGGAGCCACAAATTTCCTTCCACCCAACGTTCCCCCAAGTATCCCGATAAAAATGATACCTCACTTGTGAGGGTACGCCTAGCGCCCGCGACAGGAAATGCCCCAAAGCGCAACGTGGACACATCCAATTTTTTGAAAGAAAACAGAGGTGTTTTTTGCAAAGTGCCTACCTGTAGATTTTGGCCTCTAGCTCAGCCGGCACCTAGGGAAACCTACCAAACATGTGCATTTCTGAAAACTAGAGACCTAGGGGAATCCAAGATGGGGTGACTTGTGGGGCTCTGACCAGGTTCTGTTACCCAGAATCCTTTGCAAACCTCAAGATTTGGCTAAAAAAACACATGTTCCTCACATTTCTGTGGCAGAAAGTTCTGGAATCTGAGAGGAGCCACAAATTTCCTTCCACCCAGCGTTCCCCCAAGTCTCCCGATAAAAATGATACCTCACTTGTGAGGGTAGGCCTAGCGCCCGCGACAGGAAATGCCCCAAAGCGCAACGTGGACACATCCAATTTTTTGAAAGAAAACAGAGGTGTTTTTTGCAAAGTGCCTACCTGTAGATTTTGGCCTCTAGCTCAGCCGGCACCTAGGGAAACCTACCAAACATGTGCATTTCTGAAAACTAGAGACCTAGGGGAATCCAAGATGGGGTGACTTGTGGGGCTCTGACCAGGTTCTGTTACCCAGAATCCTTTGCAAACCTCAAAATTTGGGTAAAAAAACACATGTTCCTCACATTTCTTTGGCAGAAAGTTCAGGAATCTGAGAGGAGCCACAAATTTCCTTCCACCCAGCGTTCCCCCAAGTCTCCCGATAAAAATGATACCTCACTTGTGTGGGTAGGCCTAGTGCCCGCGACAGGAAATGTCCCAAAGCGCAACGTGGACACATCCAATTTTTTGAAAGAAAACAGAGGTGTTTTTTGAAAAGTGCCTACCTGTAGATTTTGGCCTCTAGCTCAGCCGGCACCTAGGGAAACCTACCAAACCTGTGCATTTCTGAAAACTAGAGACCTAGGGGAATCCAAGATGGGGTGACTTGTGGGGCTCTGACCAGGTTCTGTTACCCAGAATCCTTTGCAAACCTCAAGATTTGGCTAAAAAAACACATGTTCCTCACATTTCTGTGGCAGAAAGTTCTGGAATCTGAGAGGAGCCACAAATTTCCTTCCACCCAACGTTCCCCCAAGTCTCCCGATAAAAATGATACCTCACTTGTGAGGGTACGCCTAGCGCCCGCGACAGGAAATGCCCCAAAGCGCAACGTGGACACATCCAATTTTTTGAAAGAAAACAGAGGTGTTTTTTGCAAAGTGCCTACCTGTAGATTTTGGCCTCTAGCTCAGCCGGCACCTAGGGAAACCTACCAAACCTGTGCATTTCTGAAAACTAGGGACCTAGGGGAATCCAAGATGGGGTGACTTGTGGGGCTCTGACCAGGTTCTGTTACCCAGAATCCTTTGCAAACCTCAAAATGTGGCTAAAAAAACACATGTTCTTCATATTTGTGTGGCAGAAAGTTCTGGAATCTGAGAGGAGCCACAAATTTCCTTCCACCCAGCCTTCCCCCAAGTCTCCCGATAAAAATGATACCTCACTTGTGTGGGTAGGCCTAGCGCCCTCGACAGGAAATGCCCCAAAGCGCAACGTGGACACATCCAATTTTTTGAAAGAAAACAGAGGTGTTTTTTGCAAAGTGCCTACCTGTAGATTTTGACCTCTATCTCAGCCGGCACCTAGGGAAACCTACCAAAGCTGTGCATTTCTGAAAACTAGAGACCTAGGGGAATCCAAGATTGGGTGACTTGTGGGGCTCTGACCAGGTTCTGTTACCCAGAATCCTTTGCAAACCTTAAAATGTGGCTAAAAAAACACATGTTCCTCATATTTCTGTGGCAAAAAGTTCTGGAATCTGAGAGGAGCCACAAATTTCCTTCCACCCAGCCTTCCCCCAAGTCTCCCGATAAAAATGATACCTCACTTGTGAGGGTAGGCCTAGCGCCCGTGACAGGAAATGCCCCAAAGCGCAACGTGGACACATCCAATTTTTTGAAAGAAAACAGAGGTGTTTTTTGCAAAGTGCCTACCTGTAGATTTTGGCCTCTAGCTCAGCCGGCACCTAGGGAAACCTACCAAACATGTGCATTTCTGAAAACTAGAGACCTAGGGGAATCCAAGATGGGGTGACTTGTGGGGCTCTGACCAGGTTCTGTTACCCAGAATCCTTTCCAAACCTTAAAATGTGGCTAAAAGAACACATGTTCTTCATATTTCTGTGGCAGAAAGTTCTGGAATCTGAGAGGAGCCACAAATTTCCTTCCACCCAGCCTTCCCCCAAGTCTCCCGATAAAAATGATACCTCACTTGTGTGGGTAGGCCTAGCGCCCGCAACAGGAAATGCCCCAAAGCGCAACGTGGACACATCCAATTTTTTGAAAGAAAACAGAGGTGTTTTTTGCAAAGTGCCTACCTGTAGATTTTGGCCTCTATCTCAGCCGGCACCTAGGGAAACCTACCAAACCTGTGCATTTCTGAAAACTAGAGACCTAGGGGAATCCAAGAGTGGGTGACTTGTGGGGCTCTGACCAGGTTCTGTTACCCAGAATCCTTTGCAAACCTTAAAATGTGGCTAAAAAAAGACATGTTCCTCATATTTCTGTGGCAGAAAGTTCTGGAATCTGAGAGGAGCCACAAATTTCCTTCCACCCAGCCTTCCCCCAAGTCTCCCGATAAAAATGATACCTCACTTGTGTGGGTAGGCCTAGCGCCGGCGACAGGAAATGCCCCAAAGCGCAACGTGGACACATGCAATTTTTTTAAAGAAAACAGAGGTGTTTTTTGCAAGCCTACCTGTAGATTTTGGCCTCTAGCTCAGCCGGCACCTAGGGAAACCTACCAAACATGTGCATTTCTGAAAACTAGAGACCTAGGGGAATCCAAGATGGGGTGACTTGTGGGGCTCTGACCAGGTTCTGTTACCCAGAATCCTTTGCAAACCTCAAAATTTGGCTAAAAAAACACATGTTCCTCACATTTCTGTGGCAGAAAGTTCAGGAATCTGAGAGGAGCCACAAATTTCCTTCCACCCACCGTTCCCCCAAGTCTCCCAATAAAAATGATACCTCACTTGTGTGGGTAGGCCTAGCGCCCGCGACAGGAAATGTCCCAAAGCGCAACGTGGACACATCCAATTTTTTGAAAGAAAACAGAGGTGTTTTTTGCAAAGTGCCTACCTGTAGATTTTGGCCTCTAGCTCAGCCGGCACCTAGGGAAACCTACCAAACCTGTGCATTTCTGAAAACTAGAGACGTAGGGGAATCCAAGATGGGGTGACTTGTGGGGCTCTGACCAGGTTCTGTTACCCAGAATCCTTTGCCAACCTCAAAATGTGGCTTAAAAAAAACACATGTTCCTCACATTTCTGTGGCAGAAAGTTCTGGAATCTGAGAGGAGCCACAAATTTCCTTCCACCCAGCGTTCCCCCAAGTCTCCCGATAAAAATGATACCTCACTTGTGTGGGTAGGCCTAGCGCCCGCGACAGGAAATGCCCCAAAGCGCAACGTGGACACATCCAATTTTTTGAAAGAAAACAGAGGTGTTTTTTGCAAAGTGCCTACCTGTAGATTTTGGCCTCTATCTCAGCCGGCACCTAGGGAAACCTACCAAACCTGTGCATTTCTGAAAACTAGAGACCTAGGGGAATCCAAGATTGGGTGACTTGTGGGGCTCTGACCAGGTTCTGTTACCTAGAATCCTTTGCAAACCTTAAAATGTGGCTAAAAAAACACATGTTCCTCATATTTCTGTGGCAGAAAGTTCTGGAATCTGAGAGGAGCCACAAATTTCCTTCCACCCAGCCTTCCCCCAAGTCTCCCGATAAAAATGATACCTCACTTGTGTGGGTAGGCCTAGCGCCTGCGACAGGAAATGCCCCAAAGCGCAACGTGGACACATCCAATTTTTTGAAAGAAAACAGAGGTGTTTTTTGCAAGCCTACCTGTAGATTTTGGCCTCTAGCTCAGCCGGCACCTAGGGAAACCTACCAAACCTGTGCATTTCTGAAAACTAGAGACCTAGGGAAATCCAAGATAGGGTGACTTGTGGGGCTCTGACGAGGTTCTGTTACCCAGAATCCTTTGCAAACCTCAAGATTTGGCTAAAAAAACACATGTTCCTCACATTTCTGTGGCAGAAAGTTCTGGAATCTGAGAGGAGCCACAAATTTCCTTCCACCCAGCGTTCCCCCAAGTCTCCTGATAAAAATGATACCTCACTTGTGTGGGTAGGCCTAGCGCCCGCGACAGGAAATGCCCCAAAGCGCAACGTGGACACATCCAATTTTTTGAAAGAAAACAGAGGTGTTTTTTGCAAAGTGCCTACCTGTAGATTTTGGCCTCTAGCTCAGCCGGCACCTAGGGAAACCTACCAAACCTGTGCATTTCTGAAAACTAGAGACCTAGGGGAATCCAAGATGGGGTGACTTGTGGGGCTCTGACCAGGTTCTGTTACCCAGAATCCTTTGCAAACCTCAAATTGTGGATAAAAAAAACACATGTTCCTCACATTTCTGTGGCAGAAAGTTCTGGAATCTGAGAGGAGCCACAAATTTCCTTCCACCCAGCGTTCCCCCAAGTCTCCCGATAAAAATGATACCTCACTTGTGTGGGTAGGCCTAGCGCCCGCGACAGGAAATGCCCCAAAGCGCAACGTGGACACATCCAATTTTTTGAAAGAAAACAGAGGTGTTTTTTGCAAAGTGCCTACCTGTAGATTTTAGCCTCTAGCTCAGCCGGCACCTAGGGAAACCTACCAAACCTGTGCATTTCTGAAAACTAGAGACCTAGGGGAATCCAAGATGGGGTGACTTGTGGGGCTCTGACCAGGTTCTGTTACCCAGAATCCTTTGCAAACCTTAAAATGTGGCTAAAAAAACACATGTTCTTCATATTTCTGTGGCAGAAAGTTCTGGAATCTGAGAGGAGCCACAAATTTCCTTCCACCCAGCCTTCCCCCAAGTCTCCCGATAAAAATGATACCTCACTTGTGTGGGTAGGCCTAGCGCCCGCGACAGGAAATGCCCCAAAGCGCAACGTGGACACATCCAATTTTTTTAAAGAAAACAGAGGTGTTTTTTGCAAAGTGCCTACCTGTAGATTTTGGCCTCTATCTCAGCCTGCACCTAGGGAAACCTACCAAACCTGTGCATTTCTGAAAACTAGAGACCTAGGGGAATCCAAGATTGGGTGACTTGTGGGGCTCTGACCAGGTTCTGTTACCCAGAATCCTTTGCAAACCTTAAAATGTGGCTAAAAAAACACATGTTCCTCATATTTCTGTGGCAGAAAGTTCTGGAATCTGAGAGGAGCCACAAATTTCCTTCCACCCAGCCTTCCCCCAAGTCTCCCGATAAAAATTATACCTCACTTGTGTGGGTAGGCCTAGCGCCCGCGACAGGAAATGCCCCAAAGCGCAACGTGGACACATCCAATTTTTTGAAAGAAAACAGAGGTGTTTTTTGCAAGCCTACCTGTAGATTTTGGCCTCTAGCTCAGCCGGCACCTAGGGAAACCTACCAAACCTGTGCATTTCTGAAAACTAGAGACCTAGGGGAATCCAAGATGGGGTGACTTGTGGGGCTCTGACCAGGTTCTGTTACCCAGAATCCTTTGCAAACCTCAAGATTTGGCTAAAAAAACACATGTTCCTCACATTTCTGTGGCAGAAAGTTCTGGAATCTGAGAGGAGCCACAAATTCCCTTCCACCCAACGTTCCCCCAAGTCTCCCGATAAAAATGATACCTCACTTGTGAGGGTAGGCCTAGCGCCCGCGACAGGAAATGCCCCAAAGCGCAACGTGGACACATCCAATTTTTTGAAAGAAAACAGAGGTGTTTTTTGCAAAGTGCCTACCTGTAGATTTTGGCCTCTAGCTCAGCCGGCACCTAGGGAAACCTACCAAACATGTTCATTTCTGAAAACTAGAGACCTAGGGGAATCCAAGATGGGGTGACTTGTGGGGCTCTGACCAGGTTCTGTTACCCAGAATCCTTTGCAAACCTCAAAATTTGGCTAAAAAAACACATGTTCCTCACATTTCTGTGGCAGAAAGTTCAGGAATCTGAGAGGAGCCACAAATTTCCTTCCACCCAGCGTTCCCCCAAGTCTCCCGATAAAAATGATACCTCACTTGTGTGGGTAGGCCTAGCGCCCGCGACAGGAAATGTCCCAAAGCGCAACGTGGACACATCCAATTTTTTTAAAGAAAACAGAGGTGTTTTTTGCAAAGTGCCTACCTGTAGATTTTGGCCTCTAGCTCAGCCGGCACCTAGGGAAACCTACCAAACCTGTGCATTTCTGAAAACTAGAGACGTAGGGGAATCCAAGATGGGGTGACTTGTGGGGCTCTGACCAGGTTCTGTTACCCAGAATCCTTTGCAAACCTTAAAATGTGGCTAAAAAAACACATGTTCTTCATATTTCTGTGGCAGAAAGTTCTGGAATCTGAGAGGAGCCACAAATTTCCTTCCACCCAGCCTTCCCCCAAGTCTCCCGATAAAAATGATACCTCACTTGTGTGGGTAGGCCTAGCGCCCGCGACAGGAAATGCCCCAAAGCGCAACGTGGACACATCCAATTTTTTTAAAGAAAACAGAGGTGTTTTTTGCAAAGTGCCTACCTGTAGATTTTGGCCTCTATCTCAGCCTGCACCTAGGGAAACCTACCAAACCTGTGCATTTCTGAAAACTAGAGACCTAGGGGAATCCAAGATTGGGTGACTTGTGGGGCTCTGACCAGGTTCTGTTACCCAGAATCCTTTGCAAACCTTAAAATGTGGCTAAAAAAACACATGTTCCTCATATTTCTGTGGCAGAAAGTTCTGGAATCTGAGAGGAGCCACAAATTTCCTTCCACCCAGCCTTCCCCCAAGTCTCCCGATAAAAATTATACCTCACTTGTGTGGGTAGGCCTAGCGCCCGCGACAGGAAATGCCCCAAAGCGCAACGTGGACACATCCAATTTTTTGAAAGAAAACAGAGGTGTTTTTTGCAAGCCTACCTGTAGATTTTGGCCTCTAGCTCAGCCGGCACCTAGGGAAACCTACCAAACCTGTGCATTTCTGAAAACTAGAGACCTAGGGGAATCCAAGATGGGGTGACTTGTGGGGCTCTGACCAGGTTCTGTTACCCAGAATCCTTTGCAAACCTCAAGATTTGGCTAAAAAAACACATGTTCCTCACATTTCTGTGGCAGAAAGTTCTGGAATCTGAGAGGAGCCACAAATTCCCTTCCACCCAACGTTCCCCCAAGTCTCCCGATAAAAATGATACCTCACTTGTGAGGGTAGGCCTAGCGCCCGCGACAGGAAATGCCCCAAAGCGCAACGTGGACACATCCAATTTTTTGAAAGAAAACAGAGGTGTTTTTTGCAAAGTGCCTACCTGTAGATTTTGGCCTCTAGCTCAGCCGGCACCTAGGGAAACCTACCAAACATGTTCATTTCTGAAAACTAGAGACCTAGGGGAATCCAAGATGGGGTGACTTGTGGGGCTCTGACCAGGTTCTGTTACCCAGAATCCTTTGCAAACCTCAAAATTTGGCTAAAAAAACACATGTTCCTCACATTTCTGTGGCAGAAAGTTCAGGAATCTGAGAGGAGCCACAAATTTCCTTCCACCCAGCGTTCCCCCAAGTCTCCCGATAAAAATGATACCTCACTTGTGTGGGTAGGCCTAGCGCCCGCGACAGGAAATGTCCCAAAGCGCAACGTGGACACATCCAATTTTTTTAAAGAAAACAGAGGTGTTTTTTGCAAAGTGCCTACCTGTAGATTTTGGCCTCTAGCTCAGCCGGCACCTAGGGAAACCTACCAAACCTGTGCATTTCTGAAAACTAGAGACGTAGGGGAATCCAAGATGGGGTGACTTGTGGGGCTCTGACCAAGTTCTGTTACCCAGAATCCTTTGCAAACCTCAAAATGTGGCTAAAAAAAACACATGTTCCTCACATTTCTGTGGCAGAAAGTTCTGGAATCTGAGAGGAGCCACAAATTTCCTTCCACCCAGCGTTCCCCCAAGTCTCCCGATAAAAATGATACCTCACTTGTGTGGGTAGGCCTAGCGCCCGCGACAGGAAATGCCCCAAAGCGCAACGTGGACACATCCAATTTTTTGAAAGAAAACAGAGGTGTTTTTTGCAAGCCTACCTGTAGATTTTGGCCTCTAGCTCAGCCGGCACCTAGGGAAACCTACCAAACCTGTGCATTTCTGAAAACTAGAGACCTAGGGGAATCCAAGATGGGGTGACTTGTGGGGCTCTGACCAGGTTCTGTTACCCAGAATCCTTTGCAAACCTCAAGATTTGGCTAAAAAAACACATGTTCCTCACATTTCTGTGGCAGAAAGTTCTGGAATCTGAGAGGAGCCACAAATTCCCTTCCACCCAACGTTCCCCCAAGTCTCCCGATAAAAATGATACCTCACTTGTGAGGGTAGGCCTAGCGCCCGCGACAGGAAATGCCCCAAAGCGCAACGTGGACACATCCAATTTTTTGAAAGAAAACAGAGTTGTTTTTTGCAAAGTGCCTACCTGTAGATTTTGGCCTCTAGCTCAGCCGGCACCTAGGGAAACCTACCAAACATGTTCATTTCTGAAAACTAGAGACCTAGGGGAATCCAAGATGGGGTGACTTGTGGGGCTCTGACCAGGTTCTGTTACCCAGAATCCTTTGCAAACCTCAAAATTTGGCTAAAAAAGCACATGTTCCTCACATTTCTGTGGCAGAAAGTTCAGGAATCTGAGAGGAGCCACAAATTTCCTTCCACCCAGCGTTCCCCCAAGTCTCCCGATAAAAATGATACCTCACTTGTGTGGGTAGGCCTAGCGCCCGCGACAGGAAATGCCCCAAAGCGCAACGTGGACACATCCAATTTTTTGAAAGAAAACAGAGGTGTTTTTTGCAAAGTGCCTACCTGTAGATTTTAGCCTCTAGCTCAGCCGGCACCTAGGGAAACCTACCAAACCTGTGCATTTCTGAAAACTAGAGACCTAGGGGAATCCAAGATTGGGTGACTTGTGGGGCTCTGACCAGGTTCTGTTACCCAGAATCCTTTGCAAACCTTAAAATGTGGCTAATAAAACACATGTTCCTCATATTTCTGTGGCAGAAAGTTCTGGAATCTGAGAGGAGCCACAAATTTCCTTCCACCCAGCCTTCCCCCAAGTCTCCCGATAAAAATGATACCTCACTTGTGAGGGTAGGCCTAGCGCCCGCGACAGGAAATGCCCCAAAGCGCAACGTGGACACATCCAATTTTTTGAAAGAAAACAGAGGTGTTTTTTGCAAAGTGCCTACCTGTAGATTTTGGCCTCTAGCTCAGCCGGCACCTAGAGAAACCTACCAAACATGTGCCTTTCTGAAAACTAGAGACCTAGGGGAATCCAAGATGGGGTGACTTGTGGGGCTCTGACCAGGTTCTGTTACCCAGAATCCTTTGCAAACCTCAAAATGTGGCTAAAAAAAACACATGTTCCTCACATTTCTGTGGCAGAAAGTTCTGGAATCTGAGAGGAGCCACAAATTTCCTTCCACCCAGCCTTCCCCCAAGTCTCCCGATAAAAATGATACCTCACTTGTGAGGGTAGGCCTAGCGCCCGCGACAGGAAATGCCCCAAAGCGCAACGTGGACACATCCAATTTTTTGAAAGAAAACAGAGGTGTTTTTTGCAAAGTGCCTACCTGTAGATTTTGGCCTCTATCTCAGCCGGCAACTAGGGAAACCTACCAAACCTGTGCATTTCTGAAAACTAGAGACCTAGGGGAATCCAAGATTGGGTGACTTGTGGGGCTCTGACCAGGTTCTGTTACCCAGAATCCTTTGCAAACCTTAAAATGTGGCTAAAAAAACACATGTTCCTCATATTTCTGTGGCAGAAAGTTCTGGAATCTGAGAGGAGCCACAAATTTCCTTCCATCCAGCCTTCCCCCAAGTCTCCCGATAAAAATGATACCTCACTTGTGTGGGTAGGCCTAGCGCCCGCGACAGGAAATGCCCCAAAGCGCAACGTGGACACATCCAATTTTTTGAAAGAAAACAGAGGTGTTTTTTGCAAGCCTACCTGTAGATTTTGGCCTCTAGCTCAGCCGGCACCTAGGGAAACCTACCAAACCTGTGCATTTCTGAAAACTAGAGACCTAGGGGAATCCAAGATGGGGTGACTTGTGGGGCTCTGACCAGGTTCTGTTACCCAGAATCCTTTGCAAACCTCAAGATTTGGCTAAAAAAACACATGTTCCTCACATTTCTGTGGCAGAAAGTTCTGGAATCTGAGAGGAGCCACAAATTTCCTTCCACCCAACGTTCCCCCAAGTCTCCCGATAAAAATGATACCTCACTTGTGAGGGTACGCCTAGCGCCCGCGACAGGAAATGCCCCAAAGCGCAACGTGGACACATCCAATTTTTTGAAAGAAAACAGAGGTGTTTTTTGCAAAGTGCCTACCTGTAGATTTTGGCCTCTAGCTCAGCCGGCACCTAGGGAAACCTACCAAACATGTGCATTTCTGAAAACTAGAGACCTAGGGGAATCCAAGATGGGGTGACTTGTGGGGCTCTGACCAGGTTCTGTTACCCAGAATCCTTTGCAAACCTCAAAATTTGGCTAAAAAAACACATGTTCCTCACATTTCTGTGGCAGAAAGTTCAGGAATCTGAGAGGAGCCACAAATGTCCTTCCACCCAGCGTTCCCCCAAGTCTCCCGATAAAAATGATACCTCACTTGTGTGGGTAGGCCTAGCGCCCGCGACAGGAAATGTCCCAAAGCGCAACGTGGACACATCCAATTTTTTGAAAGAAAACAGAGGTGTTTTTTGAAAAGTGCCTACCTGTAGATTTTGGCCTCTAGCTCAGCCGGCACCTAGGGAAACCTACCAAACCTGTGCATTTCTGAAAACTAGAGACCTAGGGGAATCCAAGATGGGGTGACTTGTGGGGCTCTGACCAGGTTCTGTTACCCAGAATCCTTTGCAAACCTCAAGATTTGGCTAAAAAAACACATGTACCTCACATTTCTGTGGCAGAAAGTTCTGGAATCTGAGAGGAGCCACAAATTTCCTTCCACCCAACGTTCCCCCAAGTATCCCGATAAAAATGATACCTCACTTGTGAGGGTACGCCTAGCGCCCGCGACAGGAAATGCCCCAAAGCGCAACGTGGACACATCCAATTTTTTGAAAGAAAACAGAGGTGTTTTTTGCAAAGTGCCTACCTGTAGATTTTGGCCTCTAGCTCAGCCGGCACCTAGGGAAACCTACCAAACATGTGCATTTCTGAAAACTAGAGACCTAGGGGAATCCAAGATGGGGTGACTTGTGGGGTTCTGACCAGGTTCTGTTACCCAGAATCCTTTGCAAACCTCAAGATTTGGCTAAAAAAACACATGTTCCTCACATTTCTGTGGCAGAAAGTTCTGGAATCTGAGAGGAGCCACAAATTTCCTTCCACCCAGCGTTCCCCCAAGTCTCCCGATAAAAATGATACCTCACTTGTGAGGGTAGGCCTAGCGCCCGCGACAGGAAATGCCCCAAAGCGCAACGTGGACACATCCAATTTTTTGAAAGAAAACAGAGGTGTTTTTTGCAAAGTGCCTACCTGTAGATTTTGGCCTCTAGCTCAGCCGGCACCTAGGGAAACCTACCAAACATGTGCATTTCTGAAAACTAGAGACCTAGGGGAATCCAAGATGGGGTGACTTGTGGGGCTCTGACCAGGTTCTGTTACCCAGAATCCTTTGCAAACCTCAAAATTTGGGTAAAAAAACACATGTTCCTCACATTTCTTTGGCAGAAAGTTCAGGAATCTGAGAGGAGCCACAAATTTCCTTCCACCCAGCGTTCCCCCAAGTCTCCCGATAAAAATGATACCTCACTTGTGTGGGTAGGCCTAGTGCCCGCGACAGGAAATGTCCCAAAGCGCAACGTGGACACATCCAATTTTTTGAAAGAAAACAGAGGTGTTTTTTGAAAAGTGCCTACCTGTAGATTTTGGCCTCTAGCTCAGCCGGCACCTAGGGAAACCTACCAAACCTGTGCATTTCTGAAAACTAGAGACCTAGGGGAATCCAAGATGGGGTGACTTGTGGGGCTCTGACCAGGTTCTGTTACCCAGAATCCTTTGCAAACCTCAAGATTTGGCTAAAAAAACACATGTTCCTCACATTTCTGTGGCAGAAAGTTCTGGAATCTGAGAGGAGCCACAAATTTCCTTCCACCCAACGTTCCCCCAAGTCTCCCGATAAAAATGATACCTCACTTGTGAGGGTACGCCTAGCGCCCGCGACAGGAAATGCCCCAAAGCGCAACGTGGACACATCCAATTTTTTGAAAGAAAACAGAGGTGTTTTTTGCAAAGTGCCTACCTGTAGATTTTGGCCTCTAGCTCAGCCGGCACCTAGGGAAACCTACCAAACATGTGCATTTCTGAAAACTAGAGACCTAGGGGAATCCAAGATGGGGTGACTTGTGGGGCTCTGACCAGGTTCTGTTACCCAGAATCCTTTGCAAACCTCAAAATTTGGCTAAAAAAACACATGTTCCTCACATTTCGGTGGCAGAAAGTTCTGGAATCTGAGAGGAGCCACAAATTTCCTTCCAGCCAGCGTTCCCCCAAGTCTCCCGATAAAAATGATACCTCACTTGTGTGGGTAGGCCTAGCGCACGCGACAGGAAATGCCCCAAAGCGCAACGTGGACACATCCAATTTTTTGAAAGAAAACAGAGGTGTTTTTTGCAAAGTGCCTACCTGTAGATTTTAGCCTCTAGCTCAGCCGGCACCTAGGGAAACCTACCAAACCTGTGCATTTCTGAAAACTAGGGACCTAGGGGAATCCAAGATGGGGTGACTTGTGGGGCTCTGACCAGGTTCTGTTACCCAGAATCCTTTGCAAACCTCAAAATGTGGCTAAAAAAACACATGTTCTTCATATTTCTGTGGCAGAAAGTTCTGGAATCTGAGAGGAGCCACAAATTTCCTTCCACCCAGCCTTCCCCCAAGTCTCCCGATAAAAATGATACCTCACTTGTGTGGGTAGGCCTAGCGCCCTCGACAGGAAATGCCCCAAAGCGCAACGTGGACACATCCAATTTTTTGAAAGAAAACAGAGGTGTTTTTTGCAAAGTGCCTACCTGTAGATTTTGACCTCTATCTCAGCCGGCACCTAGGGAAACCTACCAAAGCTGTGCATTTCTGAAAACTAGAGACCTAGGGGAATCCAAGATTGGGTGACTTGTGGGGCTCTGACCAGGTTCTGTTACCCAGAATCCTTTGCAAACCTTAAAATGTGGCTAAAAAAACACATGTTCCTCATATTTCTGTGGCAGAAAGTTCTGGAATCTGAGAGGAGCCACAAATTTCCTTCCACCCAGCCTTCCCCCAAGTCTCCCGATAAAAATGATACCTCACTTGTGTGGGTAGGCCTAGCGCCCGCAACAGGAAATGCCCCAAAGCGCAACGTGGACACATCCAATTTTTTGAAAGAAAACAGAGGTGTTTTTTGCAAAGTGCCTACCTGTAGATTTTGGCCTCTAGCTCAGCCGGCACCTAGGGAAACCTACCAAACATGTGCATTTCTGAAAACTAGAGACCTAGGGGAATCCAAGATGGGGTGACTTGTGGGGCTCTGACCAGGTTCTGTTACCCAGAATCCTTTCCAAACCTTAAAATGTGGCCAAAAGAACACATGTTCTTCATATTTCTGTGGCAGAAAGTTCTAGAATCTGAGAGGAGCCACAAATTTCCTTCCACCCAGCCTTCCCCCAAGTCTCCCGATAAAAATGATACCTCACTTGTGTGGGTAGGCCTAGCGCCCGCAACAGGAAATGCCCCAAAGCGCAACGTGGACACATCCAATTTTTTGAAAGAAAACAGAGGTGTTTTTTGCAAAGTGCCTACCTGTAGATTTTGGCCTCTATCTCAGCCGGCACCTAGGGAAACCTACCAAACCTGTGCATTTCTGAAAACTAGAGACCTAGGGGAATCCAAGAGTGGGTGACTTGTGGGGCTCTGACCAGGTTCTGTTACCCAGAATCCTTTGCAAACCTTAAAATGTGGCTAAAAAAAGACATGTTCCTCATATTTCTGTGGCAGAAAGTTCTGGAATCTGAGAGGAGCCACAAATTTCCTTCCACCCAGCCTTCCCCCAAGTCTCCCGATAAAAATGATACCTCACTTGTGTGGGTAGGCCTAGCGCCGGCGACAGGAAATGCCCCAAAGCGCAACGTGGACACATGCAATTTTTTTAAAGAAAACAGAGGTGTTTTTTGCAAGCCTACCTGTAGATTTTGGCCTCTAGCTCAGCCGGCACCTAGGGAAACCTACCAAACCTGTGCATTTCTGAAAACTAGAGACCTAGGGGAATCCAAGATGGGGTGACTTGTGGGGCTCTGACCAGGTTCTGTTACCCAGAATCCTTTGCAAACCTCAAGATTTGGCTAAAAAAACACATGTTCCTCACATTTCTGTGGCAGAAAGTTCTGGAATCTGAGAGGAGCCACAAATTTCCTTCCACCCAACGTTCCCCCAAGTCTCCCGATAAAAATGATACCTCACTTGTGAGGGTACGCCTAGCGCCCGCGACAGGAAATGCCCCAAAGCGCAACGTGGACACATCCAATTTTTTGAAAGAAAACAGAGGTGTTTTTTGCAAAGTGCCTACCTGTAGATTTTGGCCTCTAGCTCAGCCGGCACCTAGGGAAACCTACCAAACATGTGCATTTCTGAAAACTAGAGACCTAGGGGAATCCAAGATGGGGTGACTTGTGGGGCTCTGACCAGGTTCTGTTACCCAGAATCCTTTGCAAACCTCAAAATTTGGCTAAAAAAACACATGTTCCTCACATTTCTGTGGCAGAAAGTTCAGGAATCTGAGAGGAGCCACAAATTTCCTTCCACCCACCGTTCCCCCAAGTCTCCCAATAAAAATGATACCTCACTTGTGTGGGTAGGCCTAGCGCCCGCGACAGGAAATGTCCCAAAGCGCAACGTGGACACATCCAATTTTTTGAAAGAAAACAGAGGTGTTTTTTGCAAAGTGCCTACCTGTAGATTTTGGCCTCTAGCTCAGCCGGCACCTAGGGAAACCTACCAAACCTGTGCATTTCTGAAAACTAGAGACGTAGGGGAATCCAAGATGGGGTGACTTGTGGGGCTCTGACCAGGTTCTGTTACCCAGAATCCTTTGCAAACCTCAAAATGTGGCTAAAAAAAACACATGTTCCTCACATTTCTGTGGCAGAAAGTTCTGGAATCTGAGAGGAGCCACAAATTTCCTTCCACCCAGCGTTCCCCCAAGTCTCCCGATAAAAATGATACCTCACTTGTGTGGGTAGGCCTAGCGCCCGCGACAGGAAATGCCCCAAAGCGCAACGTGGACACATCCAATTTTTTGAAAGAAAACAGAGGTGTTTTTTGCAAAGTGCCTACCTGTAGATTTTAGCCTCTAGCTCAGCCGGCACCTAGGGAAACCTACCAAACCTGTGCATTTCTGAAAACTAGGGACCTAGGGGAATCCAAGATGGGGTGACTTGTGTTGCTCTGACCAGGTTCTGTTACCCAGAATCCTTTGCAAACCTTAAAATGTGGCTAAAAAAACACATGTTCTTCATATTTCTGTGGCAGAAAGTTCTGGAATCTGAGAGGAGCCACAAATTTCCTTCCACCCAGCCTTCCCCCAAGTCTCCCGATAAAAATGATACCTCACTTGTGTGGGTAGGCCTAGCGCCCGCGACAGGAAATGCCCCAAAGCAAAAAGTGGACACATCCAATTTTTTGAAAGAAAACAGAGGTGTTTTTTGCAAAGTGCCTTCCTGTAGATTTTGACCTCTATCTCAGCCGGCACCTAGGGAAACCTACCAAACCTGTGCATTTCTGAAAACTAGAGACCTAGGGGAATCCAAGATTGGGTGACTTGTGGGGCTCTGACCAGGTTCTGTTACCCAGAATCCTTTGCAAACCTTAAAATGTGGCTAAAAAAACACATGTTCCTCATATTTCTGTGGCAGAAAGTTCTGGAATCTGAGAGGAGCCACAAATTTCCTTCCACCCAGCCTTCCCCCAAGTCTCCCGATAAAAATGATACCTCACTTGTGAGGGTAGGCCTAGCGCCCGCGACAGGAAATGCCCCAAAGCGCAACGTGGACACATCCAATTTTTTGAAAGAAAACAGAGGTGTTTTTTGCAAAGTGCCTACCTGTAGATTTTGGCCTCTAGCTCAGCCGGCACCTAGGGAAACCTACCAAACATGTGCATTTCTGAAAACTAGAGACCTAGGGGAATCCAAGATGGGGTGACTTGTGGGGCTCTGACCATGTTCTGTTACCCAGAATCCTTTGCAAACCTTAAAATGTGGCTAAAAAAACACATGTTCTTCATATTTCTGTGGCAGAAAGTTCTGGAATCTGAGAGGAGCCACAAATTTCCTTCCACCCAGCCTTCCCCCAAGTCTCCCGATAAAAATGAGACCTCACTTGTGTGGGTAGGCCTAGCGCCCGCAACAGGAAATGCCCCAAAGCGCAACGTGGACACATCCAATTTTTTGAAAGAAAACAGAGGTGTTTTTTGCAAAGTGCCTACCTGTAGATTTTGGCCTCTATCTCAGCCGGCACCTAGGGAAACCTACCAAACCTGTGCATTTCTGAAAACTAGAGACCTAGGGGAATCCAAGATTGGGTGACTTGTGGGGCTCTGACCAGGTTCTGTTACCCAGAATCCTTTGCAAACCTTAAAATGTGGCTAAAAAAACACATGTTCCTCATATTTCTGTGTCAGAAAGTTCTGGAATCTGAGAGGAGCCACAAATTTCCTTCCACCCAGCCTTCCCCCAAGTCTCCCGATAAAAATGATACCTCACTTGTGTGGGTAGGCCTTGCGCCGGCGACAGGAAATGCCCCAAAGCGCAACGTGGACACATCCAATTTTTTGAAAGAAAACAGAGGTGTTTTTTGCAAGCCTACCTGTAGATTTTGGCCTCTAGCTCAGCCGGCACCTAGGGAAACGTACCAAACCTGTGCATTTCTGAAAACTAGAGACCTAGGGGAATCCAAGATGGGGTGACTTGTGGGGCTCTGACCAGGTTCTGTTACTCAGAATCCTTTGCAAACCTCAAGATTTGGCTAAAAAAACACATGTTCCTCACATTTCTGTGGCAGAAAGTTCTGGAATCTAAGAGGAGCCACAAATGTCCTTCCACCCAGCGTTCCCCCAAGTCTCCCGATAAAAATGATACCTCACTTGTGATGGTAGGCCTAGCGCCCGCGACAGGAAATGCCCCAAAGCGCAACGTGGACACATCCAATTTTTTTAAAGAAAACAGAGGTGTTTTTTGCAAAGTGCCTACCTGTAGATTTTGGCCTCTAGCTCAGCCGGCACCTAGGGAAACCTACCAAACATGTGCATTTCTGAAAACTAGAGACCTAGGGGAATCCAAGATTGGGTGACATGTGGGGCTCTGACCAGGTTCTGTTACCCAGAATCCTTTGCAAACCTCAAAATTTGGGTAAAAAAACACATGTTCCTCACATTTCTGTGGCAGAAAGTTCAGGAATCTGAGAGGACCCACAAATTTCCTTCCACCCAGCGTTCCCCCAAGTCTTCCGATAAAAATGGTACCTCACTTGTGTGGGTAGGCCTAGTGCCCGCGACAGGAAATGTCCCAAAGCGCAACGTGGACACATCCAATTTTTTGAAAGAAAACAGAGGTGTTTTTTTAAAAGTGCCTACCTGTAGATTTTGGCCTCTAGCTCATCCGGAACCTAGGGAAACCTACCAAACCTGTGCATTTCTGAAAACTAGAGACCTAGGGGAATCCAAGATGGGGTGACTTGTGGGGCTCTGACCAGGTTCTGTTACCCAGAATCCATTGCAAACCTCAAATTGTGGCTAAACAAAACACATGTTCCTCACATTTCTGTGGCAGAAAGTTCTGGAATCTGAGAGGAGCCACAAATTTCCTTCCACCCAGCGTTCCCCCAAGTCTCCCGATAAAAATGATACCTCACTTGTGTGGGTAGGCCTAGCGCCCGCGACAGGAAATGCCCCAAAGCGCAACGTGGACACATCCAATTTTTTGAAAGAAAACAGAGGTGTTTTTTGCAAAGTGCCTACCTGTAGATTTTAGCCTCTAGCTCAGCCGGCACCTAGGGAAACCTACCAAACCTGTGCATTTCTGAAAACTAGAGACCTAGGGGAATCCAAGATGGGGTGACTTGTGGGGCTCTGACCAGGTTCTGTTACCCAGAATCCTTTGCAAACCTTAAAATGGGGCTTAAAAAAACACATGTTCTTCATATTTCTGTGGCAGAAAGTTCTGGAATCTGAGAGGAGCCACAAATTTCCTTCCACCCAGCCTTCCCCCAAGTCTCCCGATAAAAATGATACCTCACTTGTGTGGGTAGGCCTAGCGCCCGCGACAGGAAATGCCCCAAAGCGCAACGTGGACACATCCAATTTTTTGAAAGAAAACAGAGGTGTTTTTTCCAAAGTGCCTACCTGTAGATTTTGGCCTCTATCTCAGCCGGCACCTAGGGAAACCTACCAAACCTGTGCATTTCAGAAAACTAGAGACTTAGGGGAATCCAAGATTGGGTGACTTGTGGTGCTCTGACCAGGTTCTGTTACCCAGAATCCTTTGCAAACCTCAAAATTTGGCTAAAAAAACACATGTTCCTCACATTTCTGTGGCAGAAAGTTCAGGAATCTGAGAGGAGCCACAAATTTCCTTCCACCCAGCGTTCCCCCAAGTCTCCCGATAAAAATGATACCTCACTTGTGTGGGTAGGCCTAGCGCCCGCGACAGGAAATGTCCCAAAGCGCAACGTGGACACATCCAATTTTTTGAAAGAAAACAGAGGTGTTTTTTGCAAAGTGCCTACCTGTAGATTTTGGCCTCTAGCTCAGCCGGCACCTAGGGAAACCTACCAAACCTGTGCATTTCTGAAAACTAGAGACGTAGGGGAATCCAAGATGGGGTGACTTGTGGGGCTCTGACCAGGTTCTGTTACCCAGAATCCTTTGCAAACCTCAAAATGTGGCTAAAAAAAACACATGTTCCTCATATTTCTGTGGCAGAAAGTTCTGGAATCTGAGAGGAGCCACAAATTTCCTTCCACCCAGCGTTCCCCCAAGTCTCCCGATAAAAATGATACCTCACTTGTGTGGGTAGGCCTAGCGCCCGCGACAGGAAATGCCCCAAAGCGCAACGTGGACACATCCAATTTTTTGAAAGAAAACAGAGGTGTTTTTTGCAAAGTGCCTACCTGTAGATTTTAGCCTCTAGCTCAGCCGGCACCTAGGGAAACCTACCAAACCTGTGCATTTCTGAAAACTAGAGACCTAGGGGAATCCAAGATGGGGTGACTTGTGGGGCTCTGACCAGGTTCTGTTACCCAGAATCCTTTGCAAACCTTAAAATGTGGCTAAAAAAACACATGTTCTTCATATTTCTGTGGCAGAAAGTTCTGGAATCTGAGAGGAGCCACAAATTTCCTTCCACCCAGCCTTCCCCCAAGTCTCCCGATAAAAATGATACCTCACTTGTGTGGGTAGGCCTAGCGCCCGCGACAGGAAATGCCCCAAAGCGCAACGTGGACACATCCAATTTTTTGAAAGAAAACAGAGGTGTTTTTTGCAAAGTGCCTACCTGTAGATTTTGACCTCTATCTCAGCCGGCACCTAGGGAAACCTACCAAACCTGTGCATTTCTGAAAACTAGAGACCTAGGGGAATCCAAGATTGGGTGACTTGTGGGGCTCTGACCAGGTTCTGTTACCCAGAATCCTTTGCAAACCTTAAAATGTGGCTAAAAAAACACATGTTCCTCATATTTCTGTGGCAGAAAGTTCTGGAATCTGAGAGGAGCCACAAATTTCCTTCCACCCAGCCTTCCCCCAAGTCTCCCGATAAAAGTGATACCTCACTTGTGAGGGTAGGCCTAGCGCCCGCGACAGGAAATGCCCCAAAGCGCAACGTGGACACATCCAATTTTTTAAAAGAAAACAGAGGTGTTTTTTGCAAAGTGCCTACCTGTAGATTTTGGCCTCTAGCTCAGCCGGCACCTAGAGAAACCTACCAAACATGTGCATTTCTGAAAACTAGAGACCTAGGGGAATCCAAGATGGGGTGACTTGTGGGGCTCTGACCAGGTTCTGTTACCCAGAATCCTTTGCAAACCTTAAAATGTGGCTAAAAAAACACATGTTCTTCATATTTCTGTGGCAGAAAGTTCTGGAATCTGAGAGGAGCCACAAATTTCCTTCCACCCAGCCTTCCCCCAAGTCTCCCGATAAAAATGATACCTCACTTGTGTGGGTAGGCCTAGCGCCCGCGACAGGAAATGCCCCAAAGCGCAACGTGGACACATCCAATTTTTAAAAAGAAAACAGAGGTGTTTTTTGCAAAGTGCCTACCTGTAGATTTTGGCCTCTATCTCAGCCGGCACCTAGGGAAACCTACCAAACCTGTGCATTTCTGAAAACTAGAGACCTAGGGGAATCCAAGATTGGGTGACTTGTGGGGCTCTGACCAGGTTCTGTTACCCAGAATCCTTTGCAAACCTTAAAATGTGGCTAAAAAAACACATGTTCCTCATATTTCTGTGGCAGAAAGTTCTGGAATCTGAGAGGAGCCACAAATTTCCTTCCATCCAGCCTTCCCCCAAGTCTCCCGATAAAAATGATACCTCACTTGTGTGGGTAGGCCTAGCGCCCGCGACAGGAAATGCCCCAAAGCGCAACGTGGACACATCCAATTTTTTGAAAGAAAACAGAGGTGTTTTTTGCAAGCCTACCTGTAGATTTTGGCCTCTAGCTCAGCCGACACCTAGGGAAACCTACCAAACCTGTGCATTTCTGAAAACTAGAGACCTAGGGGAATCCAAGATGGGGTGACTTGTGGGGCTCTGACCAGGTTCTGTTACCCAGAATCCTTTGCAAACCTCAAGATTTGGCTAAAAAAACACATGTTCCTCACATTTCTGTGGCAGAAAGTTCTGGAATCTGAGAGGAGCCACAAATTTCCTTCCACCCAACGTTCCCCCAAGTCTCCCGATAAAAATGATACCTCACTTGTGAGGGTACGCCTAGCGCCCGCGACAGGAAATGCCCCAAAGCGCAACGTGGACACATCCAATTTTTTGAAAGAAAACAGAGGTGTTTTTTGCAAAGTGCCTACCTGTAGATTTTGGCCTCTAGCTCAGCTGGCACCTAGGGAAACCTACCAAACATGTGCATTTCTGAAAACTAGAGACCTAGGGGATTTCAAGATGGGGTGACTTGTGGGGCTCTGACCAGATTCTGTTACCCAGAATCCTTTGCAAAGCTCAAAATTTGGCTAAAAAAACACATATTCCTCACATTTCTGTGGCAGAAAGTTCAGGAATCTGAGAGGAGCCACAAATTTCCTTCCACCCACCGTTCCCCCAAGTCTCCCGATAAAAATGATACCTCACTTGTGTGGGTAGGCCTAGCGCCCGCGACAGGAAATGTCCCAAAGCGCAACGTGGACACATCCAATTTTTTTAAAGAAAACAGAGTTGTTTTTTGCAAAGTGCCTACCTGTAGATTTTGGCTCTAGCTCAGCCGGCACCTAGGGAAACCTACCAAACCTGTGCATTTCTGAAAACTAGAGACGTAGGGGAATCCAAGATGGGGTGACTTGTGGGGCTCTGACCAGGTTCTGTTACCCAGAATCCTTTGCAAACCTCAAAATGTGGCTAAAAAAAACACATGTTCCTCACATTTCTGTGGCAGAAAGTTCTGGAATCTGAGAGGAGCCACAAATTTCCTTCCAGCCAGCGTTCCCCCAAGTCTCCCGATAAAAATGATACCTCACTTGTGTGGGTAGGCCTAGCGCCCGCGACAGGAAATGCCCCAAAGCGCAACGTGGACACATCCAATTTTTTGAAAGAAAACAGAGGTGTTTTTTGCAAAGTGCCTACCTGTAGATTTTAGCCTCTAGCTCAGCCGGCACCTAGGGAAACCTACCAAACCTGTGCATTTCTGAAAACTAGGGACCTAGGGGAATCCAAGATGGGGTGACTTGTGGGGCTCTGACCAGGTTCTGTTACCCAGAATCCTTTGCAAACCTCAAAATGTGGCTAAAAAAACACATGTTCTTCATATTTCTGTGGCAGAAAGTTCTGGAATCTGAGAGGAGCCACAAATTTCCTTCCACCCAGCCTTCCCCCAAGTCTCCCGATAAAAATGATACCTCACTTGTGTGGGTAGGCCTAGCGCCCGCGACAGGAAATGCCCCAAAGCGCAACGTGGACACATCCAATTTTTTTAAAGAAAACAGAGGTGTTTTTTGCAAAGTGCCTACCTGTAGATTTTGGCCTCTAGCTCAGCCGGCACCTAGGGAAACCTACCAAACATGTGCATTTCTGAAAACTAGAGACCTAGGGGAATCCAAGATGGGGTGACTTGTGGGGCTCTGACCAGGTTCTGTTACCCAGAATCCTTTGCAAACCTCAAAATGTGGCTAAAAAAAACACATGTTCCTCACATTTCTGTGGCAGAAAGTTCTGGAATCTGAGAGGAGCCACAAATTTCCTTCCACCCAGCGTTCCCCAAGTCTCCCGATAAAAATGATACCTCACTTGTGTGGGTAGGCCTAGCGCCCGCGACAGGAAATGCCCCAAAGCGCAACGTGGACACATCCAATTTTTTGAAAGAAAACAGAGGTGTTTTTTGCAAAGTGCCTACCTGTAGATTTTAGCCTCTAGCTCAGCCGGCACCTAGGGAAACCTACCAAACCTGTGCATTTCTGAAAACTAGAGACCTAGGGGAATCCAAGATGGGGTGACTTGTGGGGCTCTGACCAGGTTCTGTTACCCAGAATCCTTTGCAAACCTTAAAATGTGGCTAAAAAAACACATGTTCTTCATATTTCTGTGGCAGAAAGTTCTGGAATCTGAGAGGAGCCACAAATTTCCTTCCACCCAGCCTTCCCCCAAGTCTCCCGATAAAAATGATACCTCACTTGTGTGGGTAGGCCTAGCGCCCGCGACAGGAAATGCCCCAAAGCGCAACGTGGACACATCCAATTTTTTGAAAGAAAACAGAGGTGTTTTTTGCAAAGTGCCTACCTGTAGATTTTGACCTCTATCTCAGCCGGCACCTAGGGAAACCTACCAAACCTGTGCATTTCTGAAAACTAGAGACCTAGGGGAATCCAAGATTGGGTGACTTGTGGGGCTCTGACCAGGTTCTGTTACCCAGAATCCTTTGCAAACCTTAAAATGTGGCTAAAAAAACACATGTTCCTCATATTTCTGTGGCAGAAAGTTCTGGAATCTGAGAGGAGCCACAAATTTCCTTCCACCCAGCCTTCCCCCAAGTCTCCCGATAAAAATGATACCTCACTTGTGAGGGTAGGCCTAGCGCCCGCGACAGGAAATGCCCCAAAGCGCAACGTGGACACATCCAATTTTTTAAAAGAAAACAGAGGTGTTTTTTGCAAAGTGCCTACCTGTAGATTTTGGCCTCTAGCTCAGCCGGCACCTAGAGAAACCTACCAAACATGTGCATTTCTGAAAACTAGAGACCTAGGGGAATCCAAGATGGGGTGACTTGTGGGGCTCTGACCAGGTTCTGTTACCCAGAATCCTTTGCAAACCTTAAAATGTGGCTAAAAAAACACATGTTCTTAATATTTCTGTGGCAGAAAGTTCTGGAATCTGAGAGGAGCCACAAATTTCCTTCCACCCAGCCTTCCCCCAAGTCTCCCGATAAAAATGATACCTCACTTGTGTGGGTAGGCCTAGCGCCCGCGACAGGAAATGCCCCAAAGCGCAACGTGGACACATCCAATTTTTTGAAAGAAAACAGAGGTGTTTTTTGCAAAGTGCCTACCTGTAGATTTTGGCCTCTATCTCAGCCGGCACCTAGGGAAACCTACCAAACCTGTGCATTTCTGAAAACTAGAGACCTAGGGGAATCCAAGATTGGGTGACTTGTGGGGCTCTGACCAGGTTCTGTTACCCAGAATCCTTTGCAAACCTTAAAATGTGGCTAAAAAAACACATGTTCCTCATATTTCTGTGGCAGAAAGTTCTGGAATCTGAGAGGAGCCACAAATTTCCTTCCATCCAGCCTTCCCCCAAGTCTCCCGATAAAAATGATACCTCACTTGTGTGGGTAGGCCTAGCGCTCGCGACAGGAAATGCCCCAAAGCGCAACGTGGACACATCCAATTTTTTGAAAGAAAACAGAGGTGTTTTTTGCAAGCCTACCTGTAGATTTTGGCCTCTAGCTCAGCCGACACCTAGGGAAACCTACCAAACCTGTGCATTTCTGAAAACTAGAGACCTAGGGGAATCCAAGATGGGGTGACTTGTGGGGCTCTGACCAGGTTCTGTTACCCAGAATCCTTTGCAAACCTCAAGATTTGGCTAAAAAAACACATGTTCCTCACATTTCTGTGGCAGAAAGTTCTGGAATCTGAGAGGAGCCACAAATTTCCTTCCACCCAACGTTCCCCCAAGTCTCCCGATAAAAATGATACCTCACTTGTGAGGGTACGCCTAGCGCCCGCGACAGGAAATGCCCCAAAGCGCAACGTGGACACATCCAATTTTTTGAAAGAAAACAGAGGTGTTTTTTGCAAAGTGCCTACCTGTAGATTTTGGCCTCTAGCTCAGCTGGCACCTAGGGAAACCTACCAAACATGTGCATTTCTGAAAACTAGAGACCTAGGGGAATTCAAGATGGGGTGACTTGTGGGGCTCTGACCAGATTCTGTTACCCAGAATCCTTTGCAAACCTCAAAATTTGGCTAAAAAAACACATATTCCTCACATTTCTGTGGCAGAAAGTTCAGGAATCTGAGAGGAGCCACAAATTTCCTTCCACCCACCGTTCCCCCAAGTCTCCCGATAAAAATGATACCTCACTTGTGTGGGTAGGCCTAGCGCCCGCGACAGGAAATGTCCCAAAGCGCAACGTGGACACATCCAATTTTTTGAAAGAAAACAGAGTTGTTTTTTGCAAAGTGCCTACCTGTAGATTTTGGCCTCTAGCTCAGCCGGCACCTAGGGAAACCTACCAAACCTGTGCATTTCTGAAAACTAGAGACGTAGGGGAATCCAAGATGGGGTGACTTGTGGGGCTCTGACCAGGTTCTGTTACCCAGAATCCTTTGCAAACCTCAAAATGTGGCTAAAAAAAACACATGTTCCTCACATTTCTGTGGCAGAAAGTTCTGGAATCTGAGAGGAGCCACAAATTTCCTTCCAGCCAGCGTTCCCCCAAGTCTCCCGATAAAAATGATACCTCACTTGTGTGGGTAGGCCTAGCGCCCGCGACAGGAAATGCCCCAAAGCGCAACGTGGACACATCCAATTTTTTGAAAGAAAACAGAGGTGTTTTTTGCAAAGTGCCTACCTGTAGATTTTAGCCTCTAGCTCAGCCGGCACCTAGGGAAACCTGCCAAACCTGTGCATTTCTGAAAACTAGGGACCTAGGGGAATCCAAGATGGGGTGACTTGTGGGGCTCTGACCAGGTTCTGTTACCCAGAATCCTTTGCAAACCTCAAAATGTGGCTAAAAAAACACATGTTCTTCATATTTCTGTGGCAGAAAGTTCTGGAATCTGAGAGGAGCCACAAATTTCCTTCCACCCAGCCTTCCCCCAAGTCTCCCGATAAAAATGATACCTCACTTGTGTGGGTAGGCCTAGCGCCCGCGACAGGAAATGCCCCAAAGCGCAACGTGGACACATCCAATTTTTTGAAAGAAAACAGAGGTGTTTTTTGCAAAGTGCCTACCTGTAGATTTTGGCCTCTAGCTCAGCCGGCACCTAGGGAAACCTACCAAACATGTGCATTTCTGAAAACTAGAGACCTAGGGGAATCCAAGATGGGGTGACTTGTGGGGCTCTGACCAGGTTCTGTTACCCAGAATCCTTTCCAAACCTTAAAATGTGGCTAAAAAAACACATGTTCTTCATATTTCTGTGGCAGAAAGTTCTGGAATCTGAGAGGAGCCACAAATTTCCTTCCACCCAGGCTTCCCCCAAGTCTCCCGATAAAAATGATACCTCACTTGTGTGGGTAGGCCTAGCGCCCGCAACAGGAAATGCCCCAAAGCGCAACGTGGACACATCCAATTTTTTGAAAGAAAACAGAGGTGTTTTTTGCAAAGTGTCTACCTGTAGATTTTGGCCTCTATCTCAGCCGGCACCTAGGGAAACCTACCAAACCTGTGCATTTCTGAAAACTAGAGACGTAGGGGAATCCAAGATGGGGTGACTTGTGGGGCTCTGACCAGGTTCTGTTACCCAGAATCCTTTGCAAACCTCAAAATGTGGCTAAAAAAAACACATGTTCCTCACATTTCTGTGGCAGAAAGTTCTGGAATCTGAGAGGAGCCACAAATTTCCTTCCAGCCAGCGTTCCCCCAAGTCTCCCGATAAAAATGATACCTCACTTGTGTGGGTAGGCCTAGCGCCCGCGACAGGAAATGCCCCAAAGCGCAACGTGGACACATCCAATTTTTTGAAAGAAAACAGAGGTGTTTTTTGCAAAGTGCCTACCTGTAGATTTTAGCCTCTAGCTCAGCCGGCACCTAGGGAAACCTGCCAAACCTGTGCATTTCTGAAAACTAGGGACCTAGGGGAATCCAAGATGGGGTGACTTGTGGGGCTCTGACCAGGTTCTGTTACCCAGAATCCTTTGCAAACCTCAAAATGTGGCTAAAAAAACACATGTTCTTCATATTTCTGTGGCAGAAAGTTCTGGAATCTGAGAGGAGCCACAAATTTCCTTCCACCCAGCCTTCCCCCAAGTCTCCCGATAAAAATGATACCTCACTTGTGTGGGTAGGCCTAGCGCCCGCGACAGGAAATGCCCCAAAGCGCAACGTGGACACATCCAATTTTTTGAAAGAAAACAGAGGTGTTTTTTGCAAAGTGCCTACCTGTAGATTTTGGCCTCTAGCTCAGCCGGCACCTAGGGAAACCTACCAAACATGTGCATTTCTGAAAACTAGAGACCTAGGGGAATCCAAGATGGGGTGACTTGTGGGGCTCTGACCAGGTTCTGTTACCCAGAATCCTTTCCAAACCTTAAAATGTGGCTAAAAAAACACATGTTCTTCATATTTCTGTGGCAGAAAGTTCTGGAATCTGAGAGGAGCCACAAATTTCCTTCCACCCAGGCTTCCCCCAAGTCTCCCGATAAAAATGATACCTCACTTGTGTGGGTAGGCCTAGCGCCCGCAACAGGAAATGCCCCAAAGCGCAACGTGGACACATCCAATTTTTTGAAAGAAAACAGAGGTGTTTTTTGCAAAGTGTCTACCTGTAGATTTTGGCCTCTATCTCAGCCGGCACCTAGGGAAACCTACCAAACCTGTGCATTTCTGAAAACTAGAGACCTAGGGGAATCCAAGAGTGGGTGACTTGTGGGGCTCTGACCAGGTTCTGTTACCTAGAATCCTTTGCAAACCTTAAAATGTGGCTATAAAAAGACATGTTCCTCATATTTCTGTGGCAGAAAGTTCTGGAATCTGAGAGGAGCCACAAATTTCCTTCCACCCAGCCTTCCCCCAAGTCTCCCGATAAAAATGATACCTCACTTGTGAGGGTAGGCCTAGCGCCCGCGACAGGAAATGCCCCAAAGCGCAACGTGGACACATCCAATTTTTTAAAAGAAAACAGAGGTGTTTTTTGCAAAGTGCCTACCTGTAGATTTTGGCCTCTAGCTCAGCCGGCACCTAGAGAAACCTACCAAACATGTGCATTTCTGAAAACTAGAGACCTAGGGGAATCCAAGATGGGGTGACTTGTGGGGCTCTGACCAGGTTCTGTTACCCAGAATCCTTTGCAAACCTTAAAATGTGGCTAAAAAAACACATGTTCTTCATATTTCTGTGGCAGAAAGTTCTGGAATCTGAGAGGAGCCACAAATTTCCTTCCACCCAGCCTTCCCCCAAGTCTCCCGATAAAAATGATACCTCACTTGTGTGGGTAGGCCTAGCGCCCGCGACAGGAAATGCCCCAAAGCGCAACGTGGACACATCCAATTTTTTGAAAGAAAACAGAGGTGTTTTTTGCAAAGTGCCTACCTGTAGATTTTGGCCTCTATCTCAGCCGGCACCTAGGGAAACCTACCAAACCTGTGCATTTCTGAAAACTAGAGACCTAGGGGAATCCAAGATTGGGTGACTTGTGGGGCTCTGACCAGGTTCTGTTACCCAGAATCCTTTGCAAACCTTAAAATGTGGCTAAAAAAACACATGTTCCTCATATTTCTGTGGCAGAAAGTTCTGGAATCTGAGAGGAGCCACAAATTTCCTTCCATCCAGCCTTCCCCCAAGTCTCCCGATAAAAATGATACCTCACTTGTGTGGGTAGGCCTAGCGCCCGCGACAGGAAATGCCCCAAAGCGCAACGTGGACACATCCAATTTTTTGAAAGAAAACAGAGGTGTTTTTTGCAAGCCTACCTGTAGATTTTGGCCTCTAGCTCAGCCGACACCTAGGGAAACCTACCAAACCTGTGCATTTCTGAAAACTAGAGACCTAGGGGAATCCAAGATGGGGTGACTTGTGGGGCTCTGACCAGGTTCTGTTACCCAGAATCCTTTGCAAACCTCAAGATTTGGCTAAAAAAACACATGTTCCTCACATTTCTGTGGCAGAAAGTTCTGGAATCTGAGAGGAGCCACAAATTTCCTTCCACCCAACGTTCCCCCAAGTCTCCCGATAAAAATGATACCTCACTTGTGAGGGTACGCCTAGCGCCCGCGACAGGAAATGCCCCAAAGCGCAACGTGGACACATCCAATTTTTTGAAAGAAAACAGAGGTGTTTTTTGCAAAGTGCCTACCTGTAGATTTTGGCCTCTAGCTCAGCTGGCACCTAGGGAAACCTACCAAACATGTGCATTTCTGAAAACTAGAGACCTAGGGGAATTCAAGATGGGGTGACTTGTGGGGCTCTGACCAGATTCTGTTACCCAGAATCCTTTGCAAACCTCAAAATTTGGCTAAAAAAACACATATTCCTCACATTTCTGTGGCAGAAAGTTCAGGAATCTGAGAGGAGCCACAAATTTCCTTCCACCCACCGTTCCCCCAAGTCTCCCGATAAAAATGATACCTCACTTGTGTGGGTAGGCCTAGCGCCCGCGACAGGATATGTCCCAAAGCGCAACGTGGACACATCCAATTTTTTGAAAGAAAACAGAGTTGTTTTTTGCAAAGTGCCTACCTGTAGATTTTGGCCTCTAGCTCAGCCGGCACCTAGGGAAACCTACCAAACCTGTGCATTTCTGAAAACTAGAGACGTAGGGGAATCCAAGATGGGGTGACTTGTGGGGCTCTGACCAGGTTCTGTTACCCAGAATCCTTTGCAAACCTCAAAATGTGGCTAAAAAAAACACATGTTCCTCACATTTCTGTGGCAGAAAGTTCTGGAATCTGAGAGGAGCCACAAATTTCCTTCCAGCCAGCGTTCCCCCAAGTCTCCCGATAAAAATGATACCTCACTTGTGTGGGTAGGCCTAGCGCCCGCGACAGGAAATGCCCCAAAGCGCAACGTGGACACATCCAATTTTTTGAAAGAAAACAGAGGTGTTTTTGGCAAAGTGCCTACCTGTAGATTTTAGCCTCTAGCTCAGCCGGCACCTAGGGAAACCTGCCAAACCTGTGCATTTCTGAAAACTAGGGACCTAGGGGAATCCAAGATGGGGTGACTTGTGGGGCTCTGACCAGGTTCTGTTACCCAGAATCCTTTGCAAACCTCAAAATGTGGCTAAAAAAACACATGTTCTTCATATTTCTGTGGCAGAAAGTTCTGGAATCTGAGAGGAGCCACAAATTTCCTTCCACCCAGCCTTCCCCCAAGTCTCCCGATAAAAATGATACCTCACTTGTGTGGGTAGGCCTAGCGCCCGCGACAGGAAATGCCCCAAAGCGCAACGTGGACACATCCAATTTTTTGAAAGAAAACAGAGGTGTTTTTTGCAAAGTGCCTACCTGTAGATTTTGGCCTCTAGCTCAGCCGGCACCTAGGGAAACCTACCAAACATGTGCATTTCTGAAAACTAGAGACCTAGGGGAATCCAAGATGGGGTGACTTGTGGGGCTCTGACCAGGTTCTGTTACCCAGAATCCTTTCCAAACCTTAAAATGTGGCTAAAAAAACACATGTTCTTCATATTTCTGTGGCAGAAAGTTCTGGAATCTGAGAGGAGCCACAAATTTCCTTCCACCCAGGCTTCCCCCAAGTCTCCCGATAAAAATGATACCTCACTTGTGTGGGTAGGCCTAGCGCCCGCAACAGGAAATGCCCCAAAGCGCAACGTGGACACATCCAATTTTTTGAAAGAAAACAGAGGTGTTTTTTGCAAAGTGTCTACCTGTAGATTTTGGCCTCTATCTCAGCCGGCACCTAGGGAAACCTACCAAACCTGTGCATTTCTGAAAACTAGAGACCTAGGGGAATCCAAGAGTGGGTGACTTGTGGGGCTCTGACCAGGTTCTGTTACCTAGAATCCTTTGCAAACCTTAAAATGTGGCTATAAAAAGACATGTTCCTCATATTTCTGTGGCAGAAAGTTCTGGAATCTGAGAGGAGCCACAAATTTCCTTCCACCCAGCCTTCCCCCAAGTCTCCCGATAAAAATGATACCTCACTTGTGTGGGTAGGCCTAGCGCCGGCGACAGGAAATGCCCCAAAGCGCAACGTGGACACATCCAATTTTTTTAAAGAAAACAGAGGTGTTTTTTGCAAACCTACCTGTAGATTTTGGCCTCTAGCTCAGCCGGCACCTAGGGAAACCTACCAAACCTGTGCATTTCTGAAAACTAGAGACCTAGGGGAATCCAAGATGGGGTGACTTGTGGGGCTCTGACCAGGTTCTGTTACCCAGAATCCTTTGCAAACCTCAAGATTTGGCTAAAAAAACACATGTTCCTCACATTTCTGTGGCAGAAAGTTCTGGAATCTGAGAGGAGCCACAAATTTCCTTCCACCCAACGTTCCCCCAAGTCTCCCGATAAAAATGATACCTCACTTGTGAGGGTACGCCTAGCACCCGCGACAGAAAATGCCCCAAAGCGCAACGTGGACACATCCAATTTTTTGAAAGAAAACAGAGGTGTTTTTTGCAAAGTGCCTACCTGTAGATTTTGGCCTCTAGCTCAGCCGGCACCTAGGGAAACCTACCAAACATGTGCATTTCTGAAAACTAGAGACCTAGGGGAATCCAAGATGGGGTGACTTGTGGGGCTCTGACCAGGTTCTGTTACCCAGAATCCTTTGCAAACCTCAAAATTTGGCTAAAAAAACACATGTTCCTCACATTTCTGTGGCAGAAAGTTCAGGAATCTGAGAGGAGCCACAAATTTCCTTCCACCCACCATTCCCCCAAGTCTCCCGATAAAAATGATACCTCACTTGTGTGGGTAGGCCTAGCGCCCGCGACAGGAAATGTCCCAAAGCGCAACGTGGACACATCCAATTTTTTGAAAGAAAACAGAGGTGTTTTTTGCAAAGTGCCTACCTGTAGATTTTGGCCTCTAGCTCAGCCGGCACCTAGGGAAACCTACCAAACCTGTGCATTTCTGAAAACTAGAGACGTAGGGGAATCCAAGATGGGGTGACTTGTGGGGCTCTGACCAGGTTCTGTTACCCAGAATCCTTTGCAAACCTCAAAATGTGGCTAAAAAAAACACATGTTCCTCACATTTCTGTGGCAGAAAGTTCTGGAATCTGAGAGGAGCCACAAATTTCCTTCCAGCCAGCGTTCCCCCAAGTCTCCCGATAAAAATGATACCTCACTTGTGTGGGTAGGCCTAGCGCCCGCGACAGGAAATGCCCCAAAGCGCAACGTGGACACATCCAATTTTTTGAAAGAAAACAGAGGTGTTTTTTGCAAAGTGCCTACCTGTAGATTTTAGCCTCTAGCTCAACCGGCACCTAGGGAAACCTACCAAACCTGTGCATTTCTGAAAACTAGGGACCTAGGGGAATCCAAGATGGGGTGACTTGTGGGGCTCTGACCAGGTTCTGTTACCCAGAATCCTTTGCAAACCTCAAGATTTGGCTAAAAAAACACATGTTCCTCACATTTCTGTGGCAGAAAGTTCTGGAATCTGAGAGGAGCCACAAATTTCCTTCCACCCAACGTTCCCCCAAGTCTCCCGATAAAAATGATACCTCACTTGTGAGGGTACGCCTAGCACCCGCGACAGAAAATGCCCCAAAGCGCAACGTGGACACATCCAATTTTTTGAAAGAAAACAGAGGTGTTTTTTGCAAAGTGCCTACCTGTAGATTTTGGCCTCTAGCTCAGCCGGCACCTAGGGAAACCTACCAAACATGTGCATTTCTGAAAACTAGAGACCTAGGGGAATCCAAGATGGGGTGACTTGTGGGGCTCTGACCAGGTTCTGTTACCCAGAATCCTTTGCAAACCTCAAAATTTGGCTAAAAAAACACATGTTCCTCACATTTCTGTGGCAGAAAGTTCAGGAATCTGAGAGGAGCCACAAATTTCCTTCCACCCACCATTCCCCCAAGTCTCCCGATAAAAATGATACCTCACTTGTGTGGGTAGGCCTAGCGCCCGCGACAGGAAATGTCCCAAAGCGCAACGTGGACACATCCAATTTTTTGAAAGAAAACAGAGGTGTTTTTTGCAAAGTGCCTACCTGTAGATTTTGGCCTCTAGCTCAGCCGGCACCTAGGGAAACCTACCAAACCTGTGCATTTCTGAAAACTAGAGACGTAGGGGAATCCAAGATGGGGTGACTTGTGGGGCTCTGACCAGGTTCTGTTACCCAGAATCCTTTGCAAACCTCAAAATGTGGCTAAAAAAAACACATGTTCCTCACATTTCTGTGGCAGAAAGTTCTGGAATCTGAGAGGAGCCACAAATTTCCTTCCAGCCAGCGTTCCCCCAAGTCTCCCGATAAAAATGATACCTCACTTGTGTGGGTAGGCCTAGCGCCCGCGACAGGAAATGCCCCAAAGCGCAACGTGGACACATCCAATTTTTTGAAAGAAAACAGAGGTGTTTTTTGCAAAGTGCCTACCTGTAGATTTTAGCCTCTAGCTCAACCGGCACCTAGGGAAACCTACCAAACCTGTGCATTTCTGAAAACTAGGGACCTAGGGGAATCCAAGATGGGGTGACTTGTGGGGCTCTGACCAGGTTCTGTTACCCAGAATCCTTTGCAAACCTCAAAATGTGGCTAAAAAAACACATGTTCTTCATATTTCTGTGGCAGAAAGTTCTGGAATCTGAGAGGAGGCACAAATTTCCTTCCACCCAGCCATCCCCCAAGTCTCCCGATAAAAATGATACCTCACTTGTGTGGGTAGGCCTAGCGCCCGCGACAGGAAATGCCCCAAAGCGCAACGTGGACACATCCAATTTTTTGAAAGAAAACAGAGGTGTTTTTTGCAAAGTGCCTACCTGTAGATTTTGACCTCTATCTCAGCCGGCACCTAGGGAAACCTACCAAAGCTGTGCATTTCTGAAAACTAGAGACCTAGGGGAATCCAAGATTGGGTGACTTGTGGGGCTCTGACCAGGTTCTGTTACCCAGAATCCTTTGCAAACCTTAAAATGTGGCTAAAAAAACACATGTTCCTCATATTTCTGTGGCAGAAAGTTCTGGAATCTGACAGGAGCCACAAATTTCCTTCCACCCAGCCTTCCCCCAAGTCTCCCGATAAAAATGATACCTCACTTGTGAGGGTAGGCCTAGCGCCCGCGACAGGAAATGCCCCAAAGCGCAACGTGGACACATCCAATTTTTTGAAAGAAAACAGAGGTGTTTTTTTCAAAGTGCCTACCTGTAGATTTTGGCCTCTAGCTCAGCCGGCACCTAGGGAAACCTACCAAACATGTGCATTTCTGAAAACTAGAGACCTAGGGGAATCCAAGATGGGGTGACTTGTGGGGCTCTGACCAGGTTCTGTTACCCAGAATCCTTTGCAAACCTTAAAATGTGGCTAAAAAAACACATGTTCTTCATATTTCTGTGGCAGAAAGTTCTGGAATCTGAGAGGAGCCACAAATTTCCTTCCACCCAGCCTTCCCCCAAGTCTCCCGATAAAAATGATACCTCACTTGTGTGGGTAGGCCTAGCGCCCGCGACAGGAAATGCCCCAAAGCGCAACGTGGACACATCCAATTTTTTGAAAGAAAACAGAGGTGTTTTTTGCAAAGTGCCTACCTGTAGATTTTGGCCTCTATCTCAGCCGGCACCTAGGGAAACCTACCAAACCTGTGCATTTCTGAAAACTAGAGACCTAGGGGAATCCAAGATTGGGTGACTTGTGGGGCTCTGACCAGGTTCTGTTACCCAGAATCCTTTGCAAACCTTAAAATGTGGCTAAAAAAACACATGTTCCTCATATTTCTGTGGCAGAAAGTTCTGGAATCTGAGAGGAGCCACAAATTTCCTTCCATCCAGCCTTCCCCCAAGTCTCCCGATAAAAATGATACCTCACTTGTGTGGGTAGGCCTAGCGCCCGCGACAGGAAATGCCCCAAAGCGCAACGTGGACACATCCAATTTTTTGAAAGAAAACAGAGGTGTTTTTTGCAAGCCTACCTGTAGATTTTGGCCTCTAGCTCAGCCGACACCTAGGGAAACCTACCAAACCTGTGCATTTCTGAAAACTAGAGACCTAGGGGAATCCAAGATGGGGTGACTTGTGGGGCTCTGACCAGGTTCTGTTACCCAGAATCCTTTGCAAACCTCAAGATTTGGCTAAAAAAACACATGTTCCTCACATTTCTGTGGCAGAAAGTTCTGGAATCTGAGAGGAGCCACAAATTTCCTTCCACCCAACGTTCCCCCAAGTCTCCCGATAAAAATGATACCTCACTTGTGAGGGTACGCCTAGCGCCCGCAACAGGAAATGCCCCAAAGCGCAACGTGGACACATCCAATTTTTTGAAAGAAAACAGAGGTGTTTTTTGCAAAGTGCCTACCTGTAGATTTTGGCCTCTAGCTCAGCCGGCACCTAGGGAAACCTACCAAACATGTGCATTTCTGAAAACTAGAGACCTAGGGGAATTCAAGATGGGGTGACTTGTGGGGCTCTGACCAGATTCTGTTACCCAGAATCCTTTGCAAACCTCAAAATTTGGCTAAAAAAACACATATTCCTCACATTTCTGTGGCAGAAAGTTCAGGAATCTGAGAGGAGCCACAAATTTCCTTCCACCCACCGTTCCCCCAAGTCTCCCGATAAAAATGATACCTCACTTGTGTGGGTAGGCCTAGCGCCCGCGACAGGAAATGTCCCAAAGCGCAATGTGGACACATCCAATTTTTTGAAAGAAAACAGAGGTGTTTTTTGCAAAGTGCCTACCTGTAGATTTTGGCCTCTAGCTCAGCCGGCACCTAGGGAAACCTACCAAACCTGTGCATTTCTGAAAACTAGAGACGTAGGGGAATCCAAGATGGGGTGACTTGTGGGGCTCTGACCAGGTTCTGTTACCCAGAATCCTTTGCAAACCTCAAAATGTGGCTAAAAAAAACACATGTTCCTCACATTTCTGTGGCAGAAAGTTCTGGAATCTGAGAGGAGCCACAAATTTCCTTCCAGCCAGCGTTCCCCCAAGTCTCCCGATAAAAATGATATCTCACTTGTGTGGGTAGGCCTAGCGCCCGCGACAGGAAATGCCCCAAAGCGCAACGTGGACACATCCAATTTTTTGAAAGAAAACAGAGGTGTTTTTTGCAAAGTGCCTACCTGTAGATTTTAGCCTCTAGCTCAGCCGGCACCTAGGGAAACCTGCCAAACCTGTGCATTTCTGAAAACTAGGGACCTAGGGGAATCCAAGATGGGGTGACTTGTGGGGCTCTGACCAGGTTCTGTTACCCAGAATCCTTTGCAAACCTCAAAATGTGGCTAAAAAAACACATGTTCTTCATATTTCTGTGGCAGAAAGTTCTGGAATCTGAGAGGAGCCACAAATTTCCTTCCACCCAGCCTTCCCCCAAGTCTCCCGATAAAAATGATACCTCACTTGTGTGGGTAGGCCTAGCGCCCGCGACAGGAAATGCCCCAAAGCGCAACGTGGACACATCCAATTTTTTGAAAGAAAACAGAGGTGTTTTTTGCAAAGTGCCTACCTGTAGATTTTGGCCTCTAGCTCAGCCGGCACCTAGGGAAACCTACCAAACATGTGCATTTCTGAAAACTAGAGACCTAGGGGAATCCAAGATGGGGTGACTTGTGGGGCTCTGACCAGGTTCTGTTACCCAGAATCCTTTGCAAACCTTAAAATGTGGCTAAAAAAACACATGTTCTTCATATTTCTGTGGCAGAAAGTTCTGGAATCTGAGAGGAGCCACAAATTTCCTTCCACCCAGCCTTCCCCCAAGTCTCCAGATAAAAATGATACCTCACTTGTGTGGGTAGGCCTAGCGCCCGCAACAGGAAATGCCCCAAAGCGCAACGTGGACACATCCAATTTTTTGAAAGAAAACAGAGGTGTTTTTTGCAAAGTGCCTACCTGTAGATTTTGGCCTCTATCTCAGCCGGCACCTAGGGAAACCTACCAAACCTGTGCATTTCTGAAAACTAGAGACCTAGGGGAATCCAAGATTGGGTGACTTGTGGGGCTCTGACCAGGTTCTGTTACCCAGAATCCTTTGCAAACCTTAAAATGTGGCTAAAAAAACACATGTTCCTCATATTTCTGTGGCAGAAAGTTCTGGAATCTGAGAGGAGCCACAAATTTCCTTCCACCCAGCCTTCCCCCAAGTCTCCCGATAAAAATGATACCTCACTTGTGTGGGTAGGCCTAGCGCCGGCGACAGGAAATGCCCCAAAGCGCAACGTGGACACATCCAATTTTTTTAAAGAAAACAGAGGTGTTTTTTGCAAGCCTACCTGTAGATTTTGGCCTCTAGCTCAGCCGGCACCTAGGGAAACCTACCAAACCTGTGCATTTCTGAAAACTAGAGACCTAGGGGAATCCAAGATGGGGTGACTTGTGGGGCTCTGACCAGGTTCTGTTACCCAGAATCCTTTGCAAACCTCAAGATTTGGCTAAAAAAACACATGTTCCTCACATTTCTGTGGCAGAAAGTTCTGGAATCTGAGAGGAGCCACAAATTTCCTTCCACCCAACGTTCCCCCAAGTCTCCCGATAAAAATGATACCTCACTTGTGAGGGTACGCCTAGCGCCTGCGACAGGAAATGCCCCAAAGCGCAACGTGGACACATCCAATTTTTTGAAAGAAAACAGAGGTGTTTTTTGCAAAGTGCCTACCTGTAGATTTTGGCCTCTAGCTCAGCCGGCACCTAGGGAAACCTACCAAACATGTGCATTTCTGAAAACTAGAGACCTAGGGGAATCCAAGATGGGGTGACTTGTGGGGCTCTGACCAGGTTCTGTTACCCAGAATCCTTTGCAAACCTCAAAATTTGGCTAAAAAAACACATGTTCCTCACATTTCTGTGGCAGAAAGTTCAGGAATCTGAGAGGAGCCACAAATTTCCTTCCACCCACCATTCCCCCAAGTCTCCCGATAAAAATGATACCTCACTTGTGTGGGTAGGCCTAGCGCCCGCGACAGGAAATGTCCCAAAGCGCAACGTGGACACATCCAATTTTTGGAAAGAAAACAGAGGTGTTTTTTGCAAAGTGCCTACCTGTAGATTTTGGCCTCTAGCTCAGCCGGCACCTAGGGAAACCTACCAAACCTGTGCATTTCTGAAAACTAGAGACGTAGGGGAATCCAAGATGGGGTGACTTGTGGGGCTCTGACCAGGTTCTGTTACCCAGAATCCTTTGCAAACCTCAAAATGTGGCTAAAAAAAACACATGTTCCTCACATTTCTGTGGCAGAAAGTTCTGGAATCTGAGAGGAGCCACAAATTTCCTTCCAGCCAGCGTTCCCCCAAGTCTCCCGATAAAAATGATACCTCACTTGTGTGGGTAGGCCTAGCGCCCGCGACAGGAAATGCCCCAAAGCGCAACGTGGACACATCCAATTTTTTGAAAGAAAACAGAGGTGTTTTTTGCAAAGTGCCTACCTGTAGATTTTAGCCTCTAGCTCAGCCGGCACCTAGGGAAACCTACCAAACCTGTGCATTTCTGAAAACTAGGGACCTAGGGGAATCCAAGATGGGGTGACTTGTGGGGCTCTGACCAGGTTCTGTTACCCAGAATCCTTTGCAAACCTCAAAATGTGGCTAAAAAAACACATGTTCTTCATATTTCTGTGGCAGAAAGTTCTGGAATCTGAGAGGAGCCACAAATTTCCTTCCACCCAGCCATCCCCCAAGTCTCCCGATAAAAATGATACCTCACTTGTGTGGGTAGGCCTAGCGCCCGCGACAGGAAATGCCCCAAAGCGCAACGTGGACACATCCAATTTTTTGAAAGAAAACAGAGGTGTTTTTTGCAAAGTGCCTACCTGTAGATTTTGACCTCTATCTCAGCCGGCACCTAGGGAAACCTACCAAAGCTGTGCATTTCTGAAAACTAGAGACCTAGGGGAATCCAAGATTGGGTGACTTGTGGGGCTCTGACCAGGTTCTGTTACCCAGAATCCTTTGCAAACCTTAAAATGTGGCTAAAAAAACACATGTTCCTCATATTTCTGTGGCAGAAAGTTCTGGAATCTGACAGGAGCCACAAATTTCCTTCCACCCAGCCTTCCCCCAAGTCTCCCGATAAAAATGATACCTCACTTGTGAGGGTAGGCCTAGCGCCCGCGACAGGAAATGCCCCAAAGTGCAACGTGGACACATCCAATTTTTTGAAAGAAAACAGAGGTGTTTTTTTCAAAGTGCCTACCTGTAGATTTTGGCCTCTAGCTCAGCCGGCACCTAGGGAAACCTACCAAACATGTGCATTTCTGAAAACTAGAGACCTAGGGGAATCCAAGATGGGGTGACTTGTGGGGCTCTGACCAGGTTCTGTTACCCAGAATCCTTTGCAAACCTTAAAATGTGGCTAAAAAAACACATGTTCTTCATATTTCTGTGGCAGAAAGTTCTGGAATCTGAGAGGAGCCACAAATTTCCTTCCACCCAGCCTTCCCCCAAGTCTCCAGATAAAAATGATACCTCACTTGTGTGGGTAGGCCTAGCGCCCGCAACAGGAAATGCCCCAAAGCGCAACGTGGACACATCCAATTTTTTGAAAGAAAACAGAGGTGTTTTTTGCAAAGTGCCTACCTGTAGATTTTGGCCTCTATCTCAGCCGGCACCTAGGGAAACCTACCAAACCTGTGCATTTCTGAAAACTAGAGACCTAGGGGAATCCAAGATTGGGTGACTTGTGGGGCTCTGACCAGGTTCTGTTACCCAGAATCCTTTGCAAACCTTAAAATGTGGCTAAAAAAACACATGTTCCTCATATTTCTGTGGCAGAAAGTTCTGGAATCTGAGAGGAGCCACAAATTTCCTTCCACCCAGCCTTCCCCCAAGTCTCCCGATAAAAATGATACCTCACTTGTGTGGGTAGGCCTAGCGCCGGCGACAGGAAATGCCCCAAAGCGCAACGTGGACACATCCAATTTTTTTAAAGAAAACAGAGGTGTTTTTTGCAAGCCTACCTGTAGATTTTGGCCTCTAGCTCAGCCGGCACCTAGGGAAACCTACCAAACCTGTGCATTTCTGAAAACTAGAGACCTAGGGGAATCCAAGATGGGGTGACTTGTGGGGCTCTGACCAGGTTCTGTTACCCAGAATCCTTTGCAAACCTCAAGATTTGGCTAAAAAAACACATGTTCCTCACATTTCTGTGGCAGAAAGTTCTGGAATCTGAGAGGAGCCACAAATTTCCTTCCACCCAACGTTCCCCCAAGTCTCCCGATAAAAATGATACCTCACTTGTGAGGGTACGCCTAGCGCCTGCGACAGGAAATGCCCCAAAGCGCAACGTGGACACATCCAATTTTTTGAAAGAAAACAGAGGTGTTTTTTGCAAAGTGCCTACCTGTAGATTTTGGCCTCTAGCTCAGCCGGCACCTAGGGAAACCTACCAAACATGTGCATTTCTGAAAACTAGAGACCTAGGGGAATCCAAGATGGGGTGACTTGTGGGGCTCTGACCAGGTTCTGTTACCCAGAATCCTTTGCAAACCTCAAAATTTGGCTAAAAAAACACATGTTCCTCACATTTCTGTGGCAGAAAGTTCAGGAATCTGAGAGGAGCCACAAATTTCCTTCCACCCACCATTCCCCCAAGTCTCCCGATAAAAATGATACCTCACTTGTGTGGGTAGGCCTAGCGCCCGCGACAGGAAATGTCCCAAAGCGCAACGTGGACACATCCAATTTTTGGAAAGAAAACAGAGGTGTTTTTTGCAAAGTGCCTACCTGTAGATTTTGGCCTCTAGCTCAGCCGGCACCTAGGGAAACCTACCAAACCTGTGCATTTCTGAAAACTAGAGACGTAGGGGAATCCAAGATGGGGTGACTTGTGGGGCTCTGACCAGGTTCTGTTACCCAGAATCCTTTGCAAACCTCAAAATGTGGCTAAAAAAAACACATGTTCCTCACATTTCTGTGGCAGAAAGTTCTGGAATCTGAGAGGAGCCACAAATTTCCTTCCAGCCAGCGTTCCCCCAAGTCTCCCGATAATGATACCTCACTTGTGTGGGTAGGCCTAGCGCCCGCGACAGGAAATGCCCCAAAGCGCAACGTGGACACATCCAATTTTTTGAAAGAAAACAGAGGTGTTTTTTGCAAAGTGCCTACCTGTAGATTTTAGCCTCTAGCTCAGCCGGCACCTAGGGAAACCTACCAAACCTGTGCATTTCTGAAAACTAGGGACCTAGGGGAATCCAAGATGGGGTGACTTGTGGGGCTCTGACCAGGTTCTGTTACCCAGAATCCTTTGCAAACCTCAAAATGTGGCTAAAAAAACACATGTTCTTCATATTTCTGTGGCAGAAAGTTCTGGAATCTGAGAGGAGCCACAAATTTCCTTCCACCCAGCCATCCCCCAAGTCTCCCGATAAAAATGATACCTCACTTGTGTGGGTAGGCCTAGCGCCCGCGACAGGAAATGCCCCAAAGCGCAACGTGGACACATCCAATTTTTTGAAAGAAAACAGAGGTGTTTTTTGCAAAGTGCCTACCTGTAGATTTTGACCTCTATCTCAGCCGGCACCTAGGGAAACCTACCAAAGCTGTGCATTTCTGAAAACTAGAGACCTAGGGGAATCCAAGATTGGGTGACTTGTGGGGCTCTGACCAGGTTCTGTTACCCAGAATCCTTTGCAAACCTTAAAATGTGGCTAAAAAAACACATGTTCCTCATATTTCTGTGGCAGAAAGTTCTGGAATCTGACAGGAGCCACAAATTTCCTTCCACCCAGCCTTCCCCCAAGTCTCCCGATAAAAATGATACCTCACTTGTGAGGGTAGGCCTAGCGCCCGCGACAGGAAATGCCCCAAAGCGCAACGTGGACACATCCAATTTTTTGAAAGAAAACAGAGGTGTTTTTTTCAAAGTGCCTACCTGTAGATTTTGGCCTCTAGCTCAGCCGGCACCTAGGGAAACCTACCAAACATGTGCATTTCTGAAAACTAGAGACCTAGGGGAATCCAAGATGGGGTGACTTGTGGGGCTCTGACCAGGTTCTGTTACCCAGAATCCTTTGCAAACCTTAAAATGTGGCTAAAAAAACACATGTTCTTCATATTTCTGTGGCAGAAAGTTCTGGAATCTGAGAGGAGCCACAAATTTCCTTCCACCCAGCCTTCCCCCAAGTCTCCAGATAAAAATGATACCTCACTTGTGTGGGTAGGCCTAGCGCCCGCAACAGGAAATGCCCCAAAGCGCAACGTGGACACATCCAATTTTTTGAAAGAAAACAGAGGTGTTTTTTGCAAAGTGCCTACCTGTAGATTTTGGCCTCTATCTCAGCCGGCACCTAGGGAAACCTACCAAACCTGTGCATTTCTGAAAACTAGAGACCTAGGGGAATCCAAGATTGGGTGACTTGTGGGGCTCTGACCAGGTTCTGTTACCCAGAATCCTTTGCAAACCTTAAAATGTGGCTAAAAAAACACATGTTCCTCATATTTCTGTGGCAGAAAGTTCTGGAATCTGAGAGGAGCCACAAATTTCCTTCCACCCAGCCTTCCCCCAAGTCTCCCGATAAAAATGATACCTCACTTGTGTGGGTAGGCCTAGCGCCGGCGACAGGAAATGCCCCAAAGCGCAACGTGGACACATCCAATTTTTTTAAAGAAAACAGAGGTGTTTTTTGCAAGCCTACCTGTAGATTTTGGCCTCTAGCTCAGCCGGCACCTAGGGAAACCTACCAAACCTGTGCATTTCTGAAAACTAGAGACCTAGGGGAATCCAAGATGGGGTGACTTGTGGGGCTCTGACCAGGTTCTGTTACCCAGAATCCTTTGCAAACCTCAAGATTTGGCTAAAAAAACACATGTTCCTCACATTTCTGTGGCAGAAAGTTCTGGAATCTGAGAGGAGCCACAAATTTCCTTCCACCCAACGTTCCCCCAAGTCTCCCGATAAAAATGATACCTCACTTGTGAGGGTACGCCTAGCGCCCGCGACAGGAAATGCCCCAAAGCGCAACGTGGACACATCCAATTTTTTGAAAGAAAACAGAGGTGTTTTTTGCAAAGTGCCTACCTGTAGATTTTGGCCTCTAGCTCAGCCGGCACCTAGGGAAACCTACCAAACATGCGCATTTCTGAAAACTAGAGACCTAGGGGAATCCAAGATGGGGTGACTTGTGGGGCTCTGACCAGGTTCTGTTACCCAGAATCCTTTGCAAACCTCAAAATTTGGCTAAAAAAACACATGTTCCTCACATTTCTGTGGCAGAAAGTTCAGGAATCTGAGAGGAGCCACAAATTTCCTTCCACCCACCGTTCCCCCAAGTCTCCCGATAAAAATGATACCTCACTTGTGTGGGTAGGCCTAGCGCCCGCGACAGGAAATGTCCCAAAGCGCAACGTGGACACATCCAATTTTTTGAAAGAAAACAGAGGTGTTTTTTGCAAAGTGCCTACCTGTAGATTTTGGCCTCTAGCTCAGCCGGCACCTAGGGAAACCTACCAAACCTGTGCATTTCTGAAAACTAGAGACGTAGGGGAATCCAAGATGGGGTGACTTGTGGGGCTCTGACCAGGTTCTGTTACCCAGAATTCTTTGCAAACCTCAAGATTTGGCTAAAAAAACACATGTTCCTCACATTTCTGTGGCAGAAAGTTCTGGAATCTGAGAGGAGCCACAAATTTCCTTCCACCCAACGTTCCCCCAAGTCTCCCGATAAAAATGATACCTCACTTGTGAGGGTACGCCTAGCGCCCGCGACAGGAAATGCCCCAAAGCGCAACGTGGACACATCCAATTTTTTGAAAGAAAACAGAGGTGTTTTTTGCAAAGTGCCTACCTGTTGATTTTGGCCTCTAGCTCAGCCGGCACCTAGGGAAACCTACCAAACATGTGCATTTCTGAAAACTAGAGACCTAGGGGAATCCAAGATGGGGTGACTTGTGGGGCTCTGACCAGGTTCTGTTACCCAGAATCCTTTGCAAACCTCAAAATTTGGCTAAAAAAACACATGTTCCTCACATTTCTGTGGCAGAAAGTTCAGGAATCTGAGAGGAGCCACAAATTTCCTTCCACCCACCGTTCCCCCAAGTCTCCCGATAAAAATGATACCTCACTTGTGTGGGTAGGCCTAGCGCCCGCAACAGGAAATGTCCCAAAGCGCAACGTGGACACATCCAATTTTTTGAAAGAAAACAGAGGTGTTTTTTGCAAAGTGCCTACCTGTAGATTTTGGCCTCTAGCTCAGCCGGCACCTAGGGAAACCTACCAAACCTGTGCATTTCTGAAAACTAGAGACGTAGGGGAATCCAAGATGGGGTGACTTGTGGGGCTCTGACCAGGTTCTGTTACCCAGAATCCTTTGCAAACCTCAAAATGTGGCTAAAAAAACACATGTTCCTCACATTTCTGTGGCAGAAAGTTCTGGAATCTGAGAGGAGCCACAAATTTCCTTCCACCCAGCGTTCCCCCAAGTCTCCCGATAAAAATGATACCTCACTTGTGTGGGTAGGCCTAGCGCCCGCGACAGGAAATGCCCCAAAGCGCAACGTGGACACATCCAATTTTTTGAAAGAAAACAGAGGTGTTTTTTGCAAAGTGCCTACCTGTAGATTTTAGCCTCTAGCTCAGCCGGCACCTAGGGAAACCTACCAAACCTGTGCATTTCTGAAAACTAGGGACCTAGGGGAATCCAAGATGGGGTGACTTGTGGGGCTCTGACCAGGTTCTGTTACCCAGAATCCTTTGCAAACCTTAAAATGTGGCTAAAAAAACACATGTTCTTCATATTTCTGTGGCAGAAAGTTCTGGAATCTGAGAGGAGCCACAAATTTCTTTCCACCCAGCCTTCCCCCAAGTCTCCCGATAAAAATGATACCTCACTTGTGTGGGTAGGCCTAGCGCCCGCGACAGGAAATGCCCCAAAGCGCAACGTGGACACATCCAATTTTTTGAAAGAAAACAGAGGTGTTTTTTGCAAAGTGCCTACCTGTAGATTTTGACCTCTATCTCAGCCGGCACCTAGGGAAACCTACCAAAGCTGTGCATTTCTGAAAACTAGAGACCTAGGGGAATCCAAGATTGGGTGACTTGTGGGGCTCTGACCAGGTTCTGTTACCCAGAATCCTTTGCAAACCTTAAAATGTGGCTAAAAAAACACATGTTCCTCATATTTCTGTGGCAGAAAGTTCTGGAATCTGAGAGGAGCCACAAATTTCCTTCCACCCAGCCTTCCCCCAAGTCTCCCGATAAAAATGATACCTCACTTGTGAGGGTAGGCCTAGCGCCCGCGACAGGAAATGCCCCAAAGCGCAACGTGGACACATCCAATTTTTTGAAAGAAAACAGAGGTGTTTTTTGCAAAGTGCCTACCTGTAGATTTTGGCCTCTAGCTCAGCCGGCACCTAGGGAAACCTACCAAACATGTGCATTTCTGAAAACTAGAGACCTAGGGGAATCCAAGATGGGGTGACTTGTGGGGCTCTGACCATGTTCTGTTACCCAGAATCCTTTGCAAACCTTAAAATGTGGCTAAAAAAACACATGTTCTTCATATTTCTGTGGCAGAAAGTTCTGGAATCTGAGAGGAGCCACAAATTTCCTTCCACCCAGCCTTCCCCCAAGTCTCCCGATAAAAATGATACCTCACTTGTGTGGGTAGGCCTTGCGCCGGCGACAGGAAATGCCCCAAAGCGCAACGTGGACACATCCAATTTTTTGAAAGAAAACAGAGGTGTTTTTTGCAAGCCTACCTGTAGATTTTGGCCTCTAGCTCAGCCGGCACCTAGGGAAACGTACCAAACCTGTGCATTTCTGAAAACTAGAGACCTAGGGGAATCCAAGATGGGGTGACTTGTGGGGCTCTGACCAGGTTCTGTTACCCAGAATCCTTTGCAAACCTCAAGATTTGGCTAAAAAAACACATGTTCCTCACATTTCTGTGGCAGAAAGTTCTGGAATCTGAGAGGAGCCACAAATTTCCTTCCACCCAGCGTTCCCCCAAGTCTCCCGATAAAAATGATACCTCACTTGTGAGGGTAGGCCTAGCGCCCGCGACAGGAAATGCCCCAAAGCGCAACGTGGACACATCCAATTTTTTGAAAGAAAACAGAGGTGTTTTTTGCAAAGTGCCTACCTGTAGATTTTGGCCTTTAGCTCAGCCGGCACCTAGGGAAACCTACCAAACATGTGCATTTCTGAAAACTAGAGACCTAGGGGAATCCAAGATGGGGTGACTTGTGGGGCTCTGACCAGGTTCTGTTACCCAGAATCCTTTGCAAACCTCAAAATTTGGGTAAAAAAACACATGTTCCTCACATTTCTTTGGCAGAAAGTTCAGGAATCTGAGAGGAGCCACAAATTTCCTTCCACCCAGCGTTCCCCCAAGTCTCCCGATAAAAATGATACCTCACTTGTGTGGGTAGGCCTAGTGCCCGCGACAGGAAATGTCCCAAAGCGCAACGTGGACACATCCAATTTTTTGAAAGAAAACAGAGGTGTTTTTTGAAAAGTGCCTACCTGTAGATTTTGGCCTCTAGCTCAGCCGGCACCTAGGGAAACCTACCAAACCTGTGCATTTCTGAAAACTAGAGACCTAGGGGAATCCAAGATGGGGTGACTTGTGGGGCTCTGACCAGGTTCTGTTACCCAGAATCCTTTGCAAACCTCAAGATTTGGCTAAAAAAACACATGTTCCTCACATTTCTGTGGCAGAAAGTTCTGGAATCTGAGAGGAGCCACAAATTTCCTTCCACCCAACGTTCCCCCAAGTCTCCCGATAAAAATGATACCTCACTTGTGAGGGTACGCCTAGCGCCCGCGACAGGAAATGCCCCAAAGCGCAACGTGGACACATCCAATTTTTTGAAAGAAAACAGAGGTGTTTTTTGCAAAGTGCCTACCTGTAGATTTTGGCCTCTAGCTCAGCCGGCACCTAGGGAAACCTACCAAACATGTGCATTTCTGAAAACTAGAGACCTAGGGGAATCCAAGATGGGGTGACTTGTGGGGCTCTGACCAGGTTCTGTTACCCAGAATCCTTTGCAAACCTCAAAATTTGGCTAAAAAAACACATGTTCCTCACATTTCGGTGGCAGAAAGTTCTGGAATCTGAGAGGAGCCACAAATTTCCTTCCAGCCAGCGTTCCCCCAAGTCTCCCGATAAAAATGATACCTCACTTGTGTGGGTAGGCCTAGCGCACGCGACAGGAAATGCCCCAAAGCGCAACGTGGACACATCCAATTTTTTGAAAGAAAACAGAGGTGTTTTTTGCAAAGTGCCTACCTGTAGATTTTAGCCTCTAGCTCAGCCGGCACCTAGGGAAACCTACCAAACCTGTGCATTTCTGAAAACTAGGGACCTAGGGGAATCCAAGATGGGGTGACTTGTGGGGCTCTGACCAGGTTCTGTTACCCAGAATCCTTTGCAAACCTCAAAATGTGGCTAAAAAAACACATGTTCTTCATATTTCTGTGGCAGAAAGTTCTGGAATCTGAGAGGAGCCACAAATTTCCTTCCACCCAGCCTTCCCCCAAGTCTCCCGATAAAAATGATACCTCACTTGTGTGGGTAGGCCTAGCGCCCTCGACAGGAAATGCCCCAAAGCGCAACGTGGACACATCCAATTTTTTGAAAGAAAACAGAGGTGTTTTTTGCAAAGTGCCTACCTGTAGATTTTGACCTCTATCTCAGCCGGCACCTAGGGAAACCTACCAAAGCTGTGCATTTCTGAAAACTAGAGACCTAGGGGAATCCAAGATTGGGTGACTTGTGGGGCTCTGACCAGGTTCTGTTACCCAGAATCCTTTGCAAACCTTAAAATGTGGCTAAAAAAACACATGTTCCTCATATTTCTGTGGCAGAAAGTTCTGGAATCTGAGAGGAGCCACAAATTTCCTTCCACCCAGCCTTCCCCCAAGTCTCCCGATAAAAATGATACCTCACTTGTGAGGGTAGGCCTAGCGCCCGTGACAGGAAATGCCCCAAAGCGCAACGTGGACACATCCAATTTTTTGAAAGAAAACAGAGGTGTTTTTTGCAAAGTGCCTACCTGTAGATTTTGGCCTCTAGCTCAGCCGGCACCTAGGGAAACCTACCAAACATGTGCATTTCTGAAAACTAGAGACCTAGGGGAATCCAAGATGGGGTGACTTGTGGGGCTCTGACCAGGTTCTGTTACCCAGAATCCTTTCCAAACCTTAAAATGTGGCTAAAAGAACACATGTTCTTCATATTTCTGTGGCAGAAAGTTCTGGAATCTGAGAGGAGCCACAAATTTCCTTCCACCCAGCCTTCCCCCAAGTCTCCCGATAAAAATGATACCTCACTTGTGTGGGTAGGCCTAGCGCCGGCGACAGGAAATGCCCCAAAGCGCAACGTGGACACATGCAATTTTTTTAAAGAAAACAGAGGTGTTTTTTGCAAGCCTACCTGTAGATTTTGGCCTCTAGCTCAGCCGGCACCTAGGGAAACCTACCAAACCTGTGCATTTCTGAAAACTAGAGACCTAGGGGAATCCAAGATGGGGTGACTTGTGGGGCTCTGACCAGGTTCTGTTACCCAGAATCCTTTGCAAACCTCAAGATTTGGCTAAAAAAACACATGTTCCTCACATTTCTGTGGCAGAAAGTTCTGGAATCTGAGAGGAGCCACAAATTTCCTTCCACCCAACGTTCCCCCAAGTCTCCCGATAAAAATGATACCTCACTTGTGAGGGTACGCCTAGCGCCCGCGACAGGAAATGCCCCAAAGCGCAACGTGGACACATCCAATTTTTTGAAAGAAAACAGAGGTGTTTTTTGCAAAGTGCCTACCTGTAGATTTTGGCCTCTAGCTCAGCCGGCACCTAGGGAAACCTACCAAACATGTGCATTTCTGAAAACTAGAGACCTAGGGGAATCCAAGATGGGGTGACTTGTGGGGCTCTGACCAGGTTCTGTTACCCAGAATCCTTTGCAAACCTCAAAATTTGGCTAAAAAAACACATGTTCCTCACATTTCTGTGGCAGAAAGTTCAGGAATCTGAGAGGAGCCACAAATTTCCTTCCACCCACCGTTCCCCCAAGTCTCCCAATAAAAATGATACCTCACTTGTGTGGGTAGGCCTAGCGCCCGCGACAGGAAATGTCCCAAAGCGCAACGTGGACACATCCAATTTTTTGAAAGAAAACAGAGGTGTTTTTTGCAAAGTGCCTACCTGTAGATTTTGGCCTCTAGCTCAGCCGGCACCTAGGGAAACCTACCAAACCTGTGCATTTCTGAAAACTAGAGACGTAGGGGAATCCAAGATGGGGTGACTTGTGGGGCTCTGACCAGGTTCTGTTACCCAGAATCCTTTGCAAACCTCAAAATGTGGCTAAAAAAAACACATGTTCCTCACATTTCTGTGGCAGAAAGTTCTGGAATCTGAGAGGAGCCACAAATTTCCTTCCACCCAGCGTTCCCCCAAGTCTCCCGATAAAAATGATACCTCACTTGTGTGGGTAGGCCTAGCGCCCGCGACAGGAAATGCCCCAAAGCGCAACGTGGACACATCCAATTTTTTGAAAGAAAACAGAGGTGTTTTTTGCAAAGTGCCTACCTGTAGATTTTAGCCTCTAGCTCAGCCGGCACCTAGGGAAACCTACCAAACCTGTGCATTTCTGAAAACTAGGGACCTAGGGGAATCCAAGATGGGGTGACTTGTGTTGCTCTGACCAGGTTCTGTTACCCAGAATCCTTTGCAAACCTTAAAATGTGGCTAAAAAAACACATGTTCTTCATATTTCTGTGGCAGAAAGTTCTGGAATCTGAGAGGAGCCACAAATTTCCTTCCACCCAGCCTTCCCCCAAGTCTCCCGATAAAAATGATACCTCACTTGTGTGGGTAGGCCTAGCGCCCGCGACAGGAAATGCCCCAAAGCGCAACGTGGACACATCCAATTTTTTGAAAGAAAACAGAGGTGTTTTTTGCAAAGTGCCTTCCTGTAGATTTTGACCTCTATCTCAGCCGGCACCTAGGGAAACCTACCAAAGCTGTGCATTTCTGAAAACTAGAGACCTAGGGGAATCCAAGATTGGGTGACTTGTGGGGCTCTGACCAGGTTCTGTTACCCAGAATCCTTTGCAAACCTTAAAATGTGGCTAAAAAAACACATGTTCCTCATATTTCTGTGGCAGAAAGTTCTGGAATCTGAGAGGAGCCACAAATTTCCTTCCACCCAGCCTTCCCCCAAGTCTCCCGATAAAAATGATACCTCACTTGTGAGGGTAGGCCTAGCGCCCGCGACAGGAAATGCCCCAAAGCGCAACGTGGACACATCCAATTTTTTGAAAGAAAACAGAGGTGTTTTTTGCAAAGTGCCTACCTGTAGATTTTGGCCTCTAGCTCAGCTGGCACCTAGGGAAACCTACCAAACATGTGCATTTCTGAAAACTAGAGACCTAGGGGAATCCAAGATGGGGTGACTTGTGGGGCTCTGACCATGTTCTGTTACCCAGAATCCTTTGCAAACCTTAAAATGTGGCTAAAAAAACACATGTTCTTCATATTTCTGTGGCAGAAAGTTCTGGAATCTGAGAGGAGCCACAAATTTCCTTCCACCCAGCCTTCCCCCAAGTCTCCCGATAAAAATGAGACCTCACTTGTGTGGGTAGGCCTAGCGCCCGCAACAGGAAATGCCCCAAAGCGCAACGTGGACACATCCAATTTTTTGAAAGAAAACAGAGGTGTTTTTTGCAAAGTGCCTACCTGTAGATTTTGGCCTCTATCTCAGCCGGCACCTAGGGAAACCTACCAAACCTGTGCATTTCTGAAAACTAGAGACCTAGGGGAATCCAAGATTGGGTGACTTGTGGGGCTCTGACCAGGTTCTGTTACCCAGAATCCTTTGCAAACCTTAAAATGTGGCTAAAAAAACACATGTTCCTCATATTTCTGTGTCAGAAAGTTCTGGAATCTGAGAGGAGCCACAAATTTCCTTCCACCCAGCCTTCCCCCAAGTCTCCCGATAAAAATGATACCTCACTTGTGTGGGTAGGCCTTGCGCCGGCGACAGGAAATGCCCCAAAGCGCAACGTGGACACATCCAATTTTTTGAAAGAAAACAGAGGTGTTTTTTGCAAGCCTACCTGTAGATTTTGGCCTCTAGCTCAGCCGGCACCTAGGGAAACGTACCAAACCTGTGCATTTCTGAAAACTAGAGACCTAGGGGAATCCAAGATGGGGTGACTTGTGGGGCTCTGACCAGGTTCTGTTACTCAGAATCCTTTGCAAACCTCAAGATTTGGCTAAAAAAACACATGTTCCTCACATTTCTGTGGCAGATAGTTCTGGAATCTGAGAGGAGCCACAAATGTCCTTCCACCCAGCGTTCCCCCAAGTCTCCCGATAAAAATGATACCTCACTTGTGATGGTAGGCCTAGCGCCCGCGACAGGAAATGCCCCAAAGCGCAACGTGGACACATCCAATTTTTTTAAAGAAAACAGAGGTGTTTTTTGCAAAGTGCCTACCTGTAGATTTTGGCCTCTAGCTCAGCCGGCACCTAGGGAAACCTACCAAACATGTGCATTTCTGAAAACTAGAGACCTAGGGGAATCCAAGATTGGGTGACATGTGGGGCTCTGACCAGGTTCTGTTACCCAGAATCCTTTGCAAACCTCAAAATTTGGGTAAAAAAACACATGTTCCTCACATTTCTGTGGCAGAAAGTTCAGGAATCTGAGAGGACCCACAAATTTCCTTCCACCCAGCGTTCCCCCAAGTCTTCCGATAAAAATGATACCTCACTTGTGTGGGTAGGCCTAGTGCCCGCGACAGGAAATGTCCCAAAGCGCAACGTGGACACATCCAATTTTTTGAAAGAAAACAGAGGTGTTTTTTTAAAAGTGCCTACCTGTAGATTTTGGCCTCTAGCTCATCCGGAACCTAGGGAAACCTACCAAACCTGTGCATTTCTGAAAACTAGAGACCTAGGGGAATCCAAGATGGGGTGACTTGTGGGGCTCTGACCAGGTTCTGTTACCCAGAATCCATTGCAAACCTCAAATTGTGGCTAAACAAAACACATGTTCCTCACATTTCTGTGGCAGAAAGTTCTGGAATCTGAGAGGAGCCACAAATTTCCTTCCACCCAGCGTTCCCCCAAGTCTCCCGATAAAAATGATACCTCACTTGTGTGGGTAGGCCTAGCGCCCGCGACAGGAAATGCCCCAAAGCGCAACGTGGACACATCCAATTTTTTGAAAGAAAACAGAGGTGTTTTTTGCAAAGTGCCTACCTGTAGATTTTAGCCTCTAGCTCAGCCGGCACCTAGGGAAACCTACCAAACCTGTGCATTTCTGAAAACTAGAGACCTAGGGGAATCCAAGATGGGGTGACTTGTGGGGCTCTGACCAGGTTCTGTTACCCAGAATCCTTTGCAAACCTTAAAATGGGGCTTAAAAAAACACATGTTCTTCATATTTCTGTGGCAGAAAGTTCTGGAATCTGAGAGGAGCCACAAATTTCCTTCCACCCAGCCTTCCCCCAAGTCTCCCGATAAAAATGATACCTCACTTGTGTGGGTAGGCCTAGCGCCCGCGACAGGAAATGCCCCAAAGCGCAACGTGGACACATCCAATTTTTTGAAAGAAAACAGAGGTGTTTTTTCCAAAGTGCCTACCTGTAGATTTTGGCCTCTATCTCAGCCGGCACCTAGGGAAACCTACCAAACCTGTGCATTTCAGAAAACTAGAGACTTAGGGGAATCCAAGATTGGGTGACTTGTGGTGCTCTGACCAGGTTCTGTTACCCAGAATCCTTTGCAAACCTCAAAATTTGGCTAAAAAAACACATGTTCCTCACATTTCTGTGGCAGAAAGTTCAGGAATCTGAGAGGAGCCACAAATTTCCTTCCACCCAGCGTTCCCCCAAGTCTCCCGATAAAAATGATACCTCACTTGTGTGGGTAGGCCTAGCGCCCGCGACAGGAAATGTCCCAAAGCGCAACGTGGACACATCCAATTTTTTGAAAGAAAACAGAGGTGTTTTTTGCAAAGTGCCTACCTGTAGATTTTGGCCTCTAGCTCAGCCGGCACCTAGGGAAACCTACCAAACCTGTGCATTTCTGAAAACTAGAGACGTAGGGGAATCCAAGATGGGGTGACTTGTGGGGCTCTGACCAGGTTCTGTTACCCAGAATCCTTTGCAAACCTCAAAATGTGGCTAAAAAAAACACATGTTCCTCATATTTCTGTGGCAGAAAGTTCTGGAATCTGAGAGGAGCCACAAATTTCCTTCCACCCAGCGTTCCCCCAAGTCTCCCGATAAAAATGATACCTCACTTGTGTGGGTAGGCCTAGCGCCCGCGACAGGAAATGCCCCAAAGCGCAACGTGGACACATCCAATTTTTTGAAAGAAAACAGAGGTGTTTTTTGCAAAGTGCCTACCTGTAGATTTTAGCCTCTAGCTCAGCCGGCACCTAGGGAAACCTACCAAACCTGTGCATTTCTGAAAACTAGAGACCTAGGGGAATCCAAGATGGGGTGACTTGTGGGGCTCTGACCAGGTTCTGTTACTCAGAATCCTTTGCAAACCTTAAAATGTGGCTAAAAAAACACATGTTCTTCATATTTCTGTGGCAGAAAGTTCTGGAATCTGAGAGGAGCCACAAATTTCCTTCCACCCAGCCTTCCCCCAAGTCTCCCGATAAAAATGATACCTCACTTGTGTGGGTAGGCCTAGCGCCCGCGACAGGAAATGCCCCAAAGCGCAACGTGGACACATCCAATTTTTTGAAAGAAAACAGAGGTGTTTTTTGCAAAGTGCCTACCTGTAGATTTTGACCTCTATCTCAGCCGGCACCTAGGGAAACCTACCAAACCTGTGCATTTCTGAAAACTAGAGACCTAGGGGAATCCAAGATTGGGTGACTTGTGGGGCTCTGACCAGGTTCTGTTACCCAGAATCCTTTGCAAACCTTAAAATGTGGCTAAAAAAACACATGTTCCTCATATTTCTGTGGCAGAAAGTTCTGGAATCTGAGAGGAGCCACAAATTTCCTTCCACCCAGCCTTCCCCCAAGTCTCCCGATAAAAGTGATACCTCACTTGTGAGGGTAGGCCTAGCGCCCGCGACAGGAAATGCCCCAAAGCGCAACGTGGACACATCCAATTTTTTAAAAGAAAACAGGGGTGTTTTTTGCAAAGTGCCTACCTGTAGATTTTGGCCTCTAGCTCAGCCGGCACCTAGAGAAACCTACCAAACATGTGCATTTCTGAAAACTAGAGACCTAGGGGAATCCAAGATGGGGTGACTTGTGGGGCTCTGACCAGGTTCTGTTACCCAGAATCCTTTGCAAACCTTAAAATGTGGCTAAAAAAACACATGTTCTTCATATTTCTGTGGCAGAAAGTTCTGGAATCTGAGAGGAGCCACAAATTTCCTTCCACCCAGCCTTCCCCCAAGTCTCCCGATAAAAATGATACCTCACTTGTGTGGGTAGGCCTAGCGCCCGCGACAGGAAATGCCCCAAAGCGCAACGTGGACACATCCAATTTTTTAAAAGAAAACAGAGGTGTTTTTTGCAAAGTGCCTACCTGTAGATTTTGGCCTCTATCTCAGCCGGCACCTAGGGAAACCTACCAAACCTGTGCATTTCTGAAAACTAGAGACCTAGGGGAATCCAAGATTGGGTGACTTGTGGGGCTCTGACCAGGTTCTGTTACCCAGAATCCTTTGCAAACCTTAAAATGTGGCTAAAAAAACACATGTTCCTCATATTTCTGTGGCAGAAAGTTCTGGAATCTGAGAGGAGCCACAAATTTCCTTCCATCCAGCCTTCCCCCAAGTCTCCCGATAAAAATGATACCTCACTTGTGTGGGTAGGCCTAGCGCCCGCGACAGGAAATGCCCCAAAGCGCAACGTGGACACATCCAATTTTTTGAAAGAAAACAGAGGTGTTTTTTGCAAGCCTACCTGTAGATTTTGGCCTCTAGCTCAGCCGACACCTAGGGAAACCTACCAAACCTGTGCATTTCTGAAAACTAGAGACCTAGGGGAATCCAAGATGGGGTGACTTGTGGGGCTCTGACCAGGTTCTGTTACCCAGAATCCTTTGCAAACCTCAAGATTTGGCTAAAAAAACACATGTTCCTCACATTTCTGTGGCAGAAAGTTCTGGAATCTGAGAGGAGCCACAAATTTCCTTCCACCCAACGTTCCCCCAAGTCTCCCGATAAAAATGATACCTCACTTGTGAGGGTACGCCTAGCGCCCGCGACAGGAAATGCCCCAAAGCGCAACGTGGACACATCCAATTTTTTGAAAGAAAACAGAGGTGTTTTTTGCAAAGTGCCTACCTGTAGATTTTGGCCTCTAGCTCAGCTGGCACCTAGGGAAACCTACCAAACATGTGCATTTCTGAAAACTAGAGACCTAGGGGATTTCAAGATGGGGTGACTTGTGGGGCTCTGACCAGATTCTGTTACCCAGAATCCTTTGCAAACCTCAAAATTTGGCTAAAAAAACACATATTCCTCACATTTCTGTGGCAGAAAGTTCAGGAATCTGAGAGGAGCCACAAATTTCCTTCCAGCCAGCGTTCCCCCAAGTCTCCCGATAAAAATGATACCTCACTTGTGTGGGTAGGCATAGCGCCCGCGACAGGAAATGCCCCAAAGCGCAACGTGGACACATCCAATTTTTTTAAAGAAAACAGAGGTGTTTTTTGCAAAGTGCCTACCTGTAGATTTTGGCCTCTAGCTCAGCCGGCACCTAGGGAAACCTACCAAACATGTGCATTTCTGAAAACTAGAGACCTAGGGGAATCCAAGATGGGGTGACTTGTGGGGCTCTGACCAGGTTCTGTTACCCAGAATCCTTTGCAAACCTCAAAATGTGGCTAAAAAAAACACATGTTCCTCACATTTCTGTGGCAGAAAGTTCTGGAATCTGAGAGGAGCCACAAATTTCCTTCCACCCAGCGTTCCCCAAGTCTCCCGATAAAAATGATACCTCACTTGTGTGGGTAGGCCTAGCGCCCGCGACAGGAAATGCCCCAAAGCGCAACGTGGACACATCCAATTTTTTGAAAGAAAACAGAGGTGTTTTTTGCAAAGTGCCTACCTGTAGATTTTAGCCTCTAGCTCAGCCGGCACCTAGGGAAACCTACCAAACCTGTGCATTTCTGAAAACTAGAGACCTAGGGGAATCCAAGATGGGGTGACTTGTGGGGCTCTGACCAGGTTCTGTTACCCAGAATCCTCTGCAAACCTTAAAATGTGGCTAAAAAAACACATGTTCTTCATATTTCTGTGGCAGAAAGTTCTGGAATCTGAGAGGAGCCACAAATTTCCTTCCACCCAGCCTTCCCCCAAGTCTCCCGATAAAAATGATACCTCACTTGTGTGGGTAGGCCTAGCGCCCGCGACAGGAAATGCCCCAAAGCGCAACGTGGACACATCCAATTTTTTGAAAGAAAACAGAGGTGTTTTTTGCAAAGTGCCTACCTGTAGATTTTGACCTCTATCTCAGCCGGCACCTAGGGAAACCTACCAAACCTGTGCATTTCTGAAAACTAGAGACCTAGGGGAATCCAAGATTGGGTGACTTGTGGGGCTCTGACCAGGTTCTGTTACCCAGAATCCTTTGCAAACCTTAAAATGTGGCTAAAAAAACACATGTTCCTCATATTTCTGTGGCAGAAAGTTCTGGAATCTGAGAGGAGCCACAAATTTCCTTCCACCCAGCCTTCCCCCAAGTCTCCCGATAAAAGTGATACCTCACTTGTGAGGGTAGGCCTAGCGCCCGCGACAGGAAATGCCCCAAAGCGCAACGTGGACACATCCAATTTTTTAAAAGAAAACAGGGGTGTTTTTTGCAAAGTGCCTACCTGTAGATTTTGGCCTCTAGCTCAGCCGGCACCTAGAGAAACCTACCAAACATGTGCATTTCTGAAAACTAGAGACCTAGGGGAATCCAAGATGGGGTGACTTGTGGGGCTCTGACCAGGTTCTGTTACCCAGAATCCTTTGCAAACCTTAAAATGTGGCTAATAAAACACATGTTCTTCATATTTCTGTGGCAGAAAGTTCTGGAATCTGAGAGGAGCCACAAATTTCCTTCCACCCAGCCTTCCCCCAAGTCTCCCGATAAAAATGATACCTCACTTGTGTGGGTAGGCCTAGCGCCCGCGACAGGAAATGCCCCAAAGCGCAACGTGGACACATCCAATTTTTTAAAAGAAAACAGAGGTGTTTTTTGCAAAGTGCCTACCTGTAGATTTTGGCCTCTATCTCAGCCGGCACCTAGGGAAACCTACCAAACCTGTGCATTTCTGAAAACTAGAGACCTAGGGGAATCCAAGATTGGGTGACTTGTGGGGCTCTGACCAGGTTCTGTTACCCAGAATCCTTTGCAAACCTTAAAATGTGGCTAAAAAAACACATGTTCCTCATATTTCTGTGGCAGAAAGTTCTGGAATCTGAGAGGAGCCACAAATTTCCTTCCATCCAGCCTTCCCCCAAGTCTCCCGATAAAAATGATACCTCACTTGTGTGGGTAGGCCTAGCGCCCGCGACAGGAAATGCCCCAAAGCGCAACGTGGACACATCCAATTTTTTGAAAGAAAACAGAGGTGTTTTTTGCAAGCCTACCTGTAGATTTTGGCCTCTAGCTCAGCCGACACCTAGGGAAACCTACCAAACCTGTGCATTTCTGAAAACTAGAGACCTAGGGGAATCCAAGATGGGGTGACTTGTGGGGCTCTGACCAGGTTCTGTTACCCAGAATCCTTTGCAAACCTCAAGATTTGGCTAAAAAAACACATGTTCCTCACATTTCTGTGGCAGAAAGTTCTGGAATCTGAGAGGAGCCACAAATTTCCTTCCACCCAACGTTCCCCCAAGTCTCCCGATAAAAATGATACCTCACTTGTGAGGGTACGCCTAGCGCCCGCGACAGGAAATGCCCCAAAGCGCAACGTGGACACATCCAATTTTTTGAAAGAAAACAGAGGTGTTTTTTGCAAAGTGCCTACCTGTAGATTTTGGCCTCTAGCTCAGCTGGCACCTAGGGAAACCTACCAAACATGTGCATTTCTGAAAACTAGAGACCTAGGGGATTTCAAGATGGGGTGACTTGTGGGGCTCTGACCAGATTCTGTTACCCAGAATCCTTTGCAAACCTCAAAATTTGGCTAAAAAAACACATATTCCTCACATTTCTGTGGCAGAAAGTTCAGGAATCTGAGAGGAGCCACAAATCTCCTTTCACCCACCGTTCCCCCAAGTCTCCCGATAAAAATGATACCTCACTTGTGTGGGTAGGCCTAGCGCCCGCGACAGGAAATGTCCCAAAGCGCAACGTGGACACATCCAATTTTTTGAAAGAAAACAGAGTTGTTTTTTGCAAAGTGCCTACCTGTAGATTTTGGCCTCTAGCTCAGCCGGCACCTAGGGAAACCTACCAAACCTGTGCATTTCTGAAAACTAGAGACGTAGGGGAATCCAAGATGGGGTGACTTGTGGGGCTCTGACCAGGTTCTGTTACCCAGAATCCTTTGCAAACCTCAAAATGTGGCTAAAAAAAACACATGTTCCTCACATTTCTGTGGCAGAAAGTTCTGGAATCTGAGAGGAGCCACAAATTTCCTTCCAGCCAGCGTTCCCCCAAGTCTCCCGATAAAAATGATACCTCACTTGTGTGGGTAGGCCTAGCGCCCGCGACAGGAAATGCCCCAAAGCGCAACGTGGACACATCCAATTTTTTGAAAGAAAACAGAGGTGTTTTTTGCAAAGTGCCTACCTGTAGATTTTAGCCTCTAGCTCAGCCGGCACCTAGGGAAACCTACCAAACCTGTGCATTTCTGAAAACTAGGGACCTAGGGGAATCCAAGATGGGGTGACTTGTGGGGCTCTGACCAGGTTCTGTTACCCAGAATCCTTTGCAAACCTCAAAATGTGGCTAAAAAAACACATGTTCTTCATATTTCTGTGGCAGAAAGTTCTGGAATCTGAGAGGAGCCACAAATTTCCTTCCACCCAGCCTTCCCCCAAGTCTCCCGATAAAAATGATACCTCACTTGTGTGGGTAGGCATAGCGCCCGCGACAGGAAATGCCCCAAAGCGCAACGTGGACACATCCAATTTTTTTAAAGAAAACAGAGGTGTTTTTTGCAAAGTGCCTACCTGTAGATTTTGGCCTCTAGCTCAGCCGGCACCTAGGGAAACCTACCAAACATGTGCATTTCTGAAAACTAGAGACCTAGGGGAATCCAAGATGGGGTGACTTGTGGGGCTCTGACCAGGTTCTGTTACCCAGAATCCTTTGCAAACCTCAAAATGTGGCTAAAAAAAACACATGTTCCTCACATTTCTGTGGCAGAAAGTTCTGGAATCTGAGAGGAGCCACAAATTTCCTTCCACCCAGCGTTCCCCAAGTCTCCCGATAAAAATGATACCTCACTTGTGTGGGTAGGCCTAGCGCCCGCGACAGGAAATGCCCCAAAGCGCAACGTGGACACATCCAATTTTTTGAAAGAAAACAGAGGTGTTTTTTGCAAAGTGCCTACCTGTAGATTTTAGCCTCTAGCTCAGCCGGCACCTAGGGAAACCTACCAAACCTGTGCATTTCTGAAAACTAGAGACCTAGGGGAATCCAAGATGGGGTGACTTGTGGGGCTCTGACCAGGTTCTGTTACCCAGAATCCTTTGCAAACCTTAAAATGTGGCTAAAAAAACACATGTTCTTCATATTTCTGTGGCAGAAAGTTCTGGAATCTGAGAGGAGCCACAAATTTCCTTCCACCCAGCCTTCCCCCAAGTCTCCCGATAAAAATGATACCTCACTTGTGTGGGTAGGCCTAGCGCCCGCGACAGGAAATGCCCCAAAGCGCAACGTGGACACATCCAATTTTTTGAAAGAAAACAGAGGTGTTTTTTGCAAAGTGCCTACCTGTAGATTTTGACCTCTATCTCAGCCGGCACCTAGGGAAACCTACCAAACCTGTGCATTTCTGAAAACTAGAGACCTAGGGGAATCCAAGATTGGGTGACTTGTGGGGCTCTGACCAGGTTCTGTTACCCAGAATCCTTTGCAAACCTTAAAATGTGGCTAAAAAAACACATGTTCCTCATATTTCTGTGGCAGAAAGTTCTGGAATCTGAGAGGAGCCACAAATTTCCTTCCACCCAGCCTTCCCCCAAGTCTCCCGATAAAAATGATACCTCACTTGTGAGGGTAGGCCTAGCGCCCGCGACAGGAAATGCCCCAAAGCGCAACGTGGACACATCCAATTTTTTAAAAGAAAACAGAGGTGTTTTTTGCAAAGTGCCTACCTGTAGATTTTGGCCTCTAGCTCAGCCGGCACCTAGAGAAACCTACCAAACATGTGCATTTCTGAAAACTAGAGACCTAGGGGAATCCAAGATGGGGTGACTTGTGGGGCTCTGACCAGGTTCTGTTACCCAGAATCCTTTGCAAACCTTAAAATGTGGCTAAAAAAACACATGTTCTTCATATTTCTGTGGCAGAAAGTTCTGGAATCTGAGAGGAGCCACAAATTTCCTTCCACCCAGCCTTCCCCCAAGTCTCCCGATAAAAATGATACCTCACTTGTGTGGGTAGGCCTAGCGCCCGCGACAGGAAATGCCCCAAAGCGCAACGTGGACACATCCAATTTTTTGAAAGAAAACAGAGGTGTTTTTTGCAAAGTGCCTACCTGTAGATTTTGGCCTCTATCTCAGCCGGCACCTAGGGAAACCTACCAAACCTGTGCATTTCTGAAAACTAGAGACCTAGGGGAATCCAAGATTGGGTGACTTGTGGGGCTCTGACCAGGTTCTGTTACCCAGAATCCTTTGCAAACCTTAAAATGTGGCTAAAAAAACACATGTTCCTCATATTTCTGTGGCAGAAAGTTCTGGAATCTGAGAGGAGCCACAAATTTCCTTCCATCCAGCCTTCCCCCAAGTCTCCCGATAAAAATGATACCTCACTTGTGTGGGTAGGCCTAGCGCCCGCGACAGGAAATGCCCCAAAGCGCAACGTGGACACATCCAATTTTTTGAAAGAAAACAGAGGTGTTTTTTGCAAGCCTACCTGTAGATTTTGGCCTCTAGCTCAGCCGACACCTAGGGAAACCTACCAAACCTGTGCATTTCTGAAAACTAGAGACCTAGGGGAATCCAAGATGGGGTGACTTGTGGGGCTCTGACCAGGTTCTGTTACCCAGAATCCTTTGCAAACCTCAAGATTTGGCTAAAAAAACACATGTTCCTCACATTTCTGTGGCAGAAAGTTCTGGAATCTGAGAGGAGCCACAAATTTCCTTCCACCCAACGTTCCCCCAAGTCTCCCGATAAAAATGATACCTCACTTGTGAGGGTACGCCTAGCGCCCGCGACAGGAAATGCCCCAAAGCGCAACGTGGACACATCCAATTTTTTGAAAGAAAACAGAGGTGTTTTTTGCAAAGTGCCTACCTGTAGATTTTGGCCTCTAGCTCAGCTGGCACCTAGGGAAACCTACCAAACATGTGCATTTCTGAAAACTAGAGACCTAGGGGAATTCAAGATGGGGTGACTTGTGGGGCTCTGACCAGATTCTGTTACCCAGAATCCTTTGCAAACCTCAAAATTTGGCTAAAAAAACACATATTCCTCACATTTCTGTGGCAGAAAGTTCAGGAATCTGAGAGGAGCCACAAATTTCCTTCCACCCACCGTTCCCCCAAGTCTCCCGATAAAAATGATACCTCACTTGTGTGGGTAGGCCTAGCGCCCGCGACAGGAAATGTCCCAAAGCGCAACGTGGACACATCCAATTTTTTGAAAGAAAACAGAGTTGTTTTTTGCAAAGTGCCTACCTGTAGATTTTGGCCTCTAGCTCAGCCGGCACCTAGGGAAACCTACCAAACCTGTGCATTTCTGAAAACTAGAGACGTAGGGGAATCCAAGATGGGGTGACTTGTGGGGCTCTGACCAGGTTCTGTTACCCAGAATCCTTTGCAAACCTCAAAATGTGGCTAAAAAAAACACATGTTCCTCACATTTCTGTGGCAGAAAGTTCTGGAATCTGAGAGGAGCCACAAATTTCCTTCCAGCCAGCGTTCCCCCAAGTCTCCCGATAAAAATGATACCTCACTTGTGTGGGTAGGCCTAGCGCCCGAGACAGGAAATGCCCCAAAGCGCAACGTGGACACATCCAATTTTTTGAAAGAAAACAGAGGTGTTTTTTGCAAAGTGCCTACCTGTAGATTTTAGCCTCTAGCTCAGCCGGCACCTAGGGAAACCTGCCAAACCTGTGCATTTCTGAAAACTAGGGACCTAGGGGAATCCAAGATGGGGTGACTTGTGGGGCTCTGACCAGGTTCTGTTACCCAGAATCCTTTGCAAACCTCAAAATGTGGCTAAAAAAACACATGTTCTTCATATTTCTGTGGCAGAAAGTTCTGGAATCTGAGAGGAGCCACAAATTTCCTTCCACCCAGCCTTCCCCCAAGTCTCCCGATAAAAATGATACCTCACTTGTGTGGGTAGGCCTAGCGCCCGCGACAGGAAATGCCCCAAAGCGCAACGTGGACACATCCAATTTTTTGAAAGAAAACAGAGGTGTTTTTTGCAAAGTGCCTACCTGTAGATTTTGGCCTCTAGCTCAGCCGGCACCTAGGGAAACCTACCAAACATGTGCATTTCTGAAAACTAGAGACCTAGGGGAATCCAAGATGGGGTGACTTGTGGGGCTCTGACCAGGTTCTGTTACCCAGAATCCTTTCCAAACCTTAAAATGTGGCTAAAAAAACACATGTTCTTCATATTTCTGTGGCAGAAAGTTCTGGAATCTGAGAGGAGCCACAAATTTCCTTCCACCCAGGCTTCCCCCAAGTCTCCCGATAAAAATGATACCTCACTTGTGTGGGTAGGCCTAGCGCCCGCAACAGGAAATGCCCCAAAGCGCAACGTGGACACATCCAATTTTTTGAAAGAAAACAGAGGTGTTTTTTGCAAAGTGTCTACCTGTAGATTTTGGCCTCTATCTCAGCCGGCACCTAGGGAAACCTACCAAACCTGTGCATTTCTGAAAACTAGAGACCTAGGGGAATCCAAGAGTGGGTGACTTGTGGGGCTCTGACCAGGTTCTGTTACCTAGAATCCTTTGCAAACCTTAAAATGTGGCTATAAAAAGACATGTTCCTCATATTTCTGTGGCAGAAAGTTCTGGAATCTGAGAGGAGCCACAAATTTCCTTCCACCCAGCCTTCCCCCAAGTCTCCCGATAAAAATGATACCTCACTTGTGTGGGTAGGCCTAGCGCCGGCGACAGGAAATGCCCCAAAGCGCAACGTGGACACATCCAATTTTTTTAAAGAAAACAGAGGTGTTTTTTGCAAACCTACCTGTAGATTTTGGCCTCTAGCTCAGCCGGCACCAAGGGAAACCTACCAAACCTGTGCATTTCTGAAAACTAGAGACCTAGGGGAATCCAAGATGGGGTGACTTGTGGGGCTCTGACCAGGTTCTGTTACCCAGAATCCTTTGCAAACCTCAAGATTTGGCTAAAAAAACACATGTTCCTCACATTTCTGTGGCAGAAAGTTCTGGAATCTGAGAGGAGCCACAAATTTCCTTCCACCCAACGTTCCCCCAAGTCTCCCGATAAAAATGATACCTCACTTGTGAGGGTACGCCTAGCACCCGCGACAGAAAATGCCCCAAAGCGCAACGTGGACACATCCAATTTTTTGAAAGAAAACAGAGGTGTTTTTTGCAAAGTGCCTACCTGTAGATTTTGGCCTCTCGCTCAGCCGGCACCTAGGGAAACCTACCAAACATGTGCATTTCTGAAAACTAGAGACCTAGGGGAATCCAAGATGGGGTGACTTGTGGGGCTCTGACCAGGTTCTGTTACCCAGAATCCTTTGCAAACCTCAAAATTTGGCTAAAAAAACACATGTTCCTCACATTTCTGTGGCAGAAAGTTCAGGAATCTGAGAGGAGCCACAAATTTCCTTCCACCCACCATTCCCCCAAGTCTCCCGATAAAAATGATACCTCACTTGTGTGGGTAGGCCTAGCGCCCGCGACAGGAAATGTCCCAAAGCGCAACGTGGACACATCCAATTTTTTGAAAGAAAACAGAGGTGTTTTTTGCAAAGTGCCTACCTGTAGATTTTGGCCTCTAGCTCAGCCGGCACCTAGGGAAACCTACCAAACCTGTGCATTTCTGAAAACTAGAGACGTAGGGGAATCCAAGATGGGGTGACTTGTGGGGCTCTGACCAGGTTCTGTTACCCAGAATCCTTTGCAAACCTCAAAATGTGGCTAAAAAAAACACATGTTCCTCACATTTCTGTGGCAGAAAGTTCTGGAATCTGAGAGGAGCCACAAATTTCCTTCCAGCCAGCGTTCCCCCAAGTCTCCCGATAAAAATGATACCTCACTTGTGTGGGTAGGCCTAGCGCCCGCGACAGGAAATGCCCCAAAGCGCAACGTGGACACATCCAATTTTTTGAAAGAAAACAGAGGTGTTTTTTGCAAAGTGCCTACCTGTAGATTTTAGCCTCTAGCTCAGCCGGCACCTAGGGAAACCTACCAAACCTGTGCATTTCTGAAAACTAGGGACCTAGGGGAATCCAAGATGGGGTGACTTGTGGGGCTCTGACCAGGTTCTGTTACCCAGAATCCTTTGCAAACCTCAAAATGTGGCTAAAAAAACACATGTTCTTCATATTTCTGTGGCAGAAAGTTCTGGAATCTGAGAGGAGCCACAAATTTCCTTCCACCCAGCCATCCCCCAAGTCTCCCGATAAAAATGATACCTCACTTGTGTGGGTAGGCCTAGCGCCCACGACAGGAAATGCCCCAAAGCGCAACGTGGACACATCCAATTTTTTGAAAGAAAACAGAGGTGTTTTTTGCAAAGTGCCTACCTGTAGATTTTGACCTCTATCTCAGCCGGCACCTAGGGAAACCTACCAAAGCTGTGCATTTCTGAAAACTAGAGACCTAGGGGAATCCAAGATTGGGTGACTTGTGGGGCTCTGACCAGGTTCTGTTACCCAGAATCCTTTGCAAACCTTAAAATGTGGCTAAAAAAACACATGTTCCTCATATTTCTGTGGCAGAAAGTTCTGGAATCTGACAGGAGCCACAAATTTCCTTCCACCCAGCCTTCCCCCAAGTCTCCCGATAAAAATGATACCTCACTTGTGAGGGTAGGCCTAGCGCCCGCGACAGGAAATGCCCCAAAGCGCAACGTGGACACATCCAATTTTTTGAAAGAAAACAGAGGTGTTTTTTTCAAAGTGCCTACCTGTAGATTTTGGCCTCTAGCTCAGCCGGCACCTAGGGAAACCTACCAAACATGTGCATTTCTGAAAACTAGAGACCTAGGGGAATCCAAGATGGGGTGACTTGTGGGGCTCTGACCAGGTTCTGTTACCCAGAATCCTTTGCAAACCTTAAAATGTGGCTAAAAAAACACATGTTCTTCATATTTCTGTGGCAGAAAGTTCTGGAATCTGAGAGGAGCCACAAATTTCCTTCCACCCAGCCTTCCCCCAAGTCTCCCGATAAAAATGATACCTCACTTGTGTGGGTAGGCCTAGCGCCCGCGACAGGAAATGCCCCAAAGCGCAACGTGGACACATCCAATTTTTTGAAAGAAAACAGAGGTGTTTTTTGCAAAGTGCCTACCTGTAGATTTTGGCCTCTATCTCAGCCGGCACCTAGGGAAACCTACCAAACCTGTGCATTTCTGAAAACTAGAGACCTAGGGGAATCCAAGATTGGGTGACTTGTGGGGCTCTGACCAGGTTCTGTTACCCAGAATCCTTTGCAAACCTTAAAATGTGGCTAAAAAAACACATGTTCCTCATATTTCTGTGGCAGAAAGTTCTGGAATCTGAGAGGAGCCACAAATTTCCTTCCATCCAGCCTTCCCCCAAGTCTCCCGATAAAAATGATACCTCACTTGTGTGGGTAGGCCTAGCGCCCGCGACAGGAAATGCCCCAAAGCGCAACGTGGACACATCCAATTTTTTGAAAGAAAACAGAGGTGTTTTTTGCAAGCCTACCTGTAGATTTTGGCCTCTAGCTCAGCCGACACCTAGGGAAACCTACCAAACCTGTGCATTTCTGAAAACTAGAGACCTAGGGGAATCCAAGATGGGGTGACTTGTGGGGCTCTGACCAGGTTCTGTTACCCAGAATCCTTTGCAAACCTCAAGATTTGGCTAAAAAAACACATGTTCCTCACATTTCTGTGGCAGAAAGTTCTGGAATCTGAGAGGAGCCACAAATTTCCTTCCACCCAACGTTCCCCCAAGTCTCCCGATAAAAATGATACCTCACTTGTGAGGGTACGCCTAGCGCCCGCGACAGGAAATGCCCCAAAGCGCAACGTGGACACATCCAATTTTTTGAAAGAAAACAGAGGTGTTTTTTGCAAAGTGCCTACCTGTAGATTTTGGCCTCTAGCTCAGCCGGCACCTAGGGAAACCTACCAAACATGTGCATTTCTGAAAACTAGAGACCTAGGGGAATTCAAGATGGGGTGACTTGTGGGGCTCTGACCAGATTCTGTTACCCAGAATCCTTTGCAAACCTCAAAATTTGGCTAAAAAAACACATATTCCTCACATTTCTGTGGCAGAAAGTTCAGGAATCTGAGAGGAGCCACAAATTTCCTTCCACCCACCGTTCCCCCAAGTCTCCCGATAAAAATGATACCTCACTTGTGTGGGTAGGCCTAGCGCCCGCGACAGGAAATGTCCCAAAGCGCAACGTGGACACATCCAATTTTTTGAAAGAAAACAGAGTTGTTTTTTGCAAAGTGCAACCTGTAGATTTTGGCCTCTAGCTCAGCCGGCACCTAGGGAAACCTACCAAACCTGTGCATTTCTGAAAACTAGAGACGTAGGGGAATCCAAGATGGGGTGACTTGTGGGGCTCTGACCAGGTTCTGTTACCCAGAATCCTTTGCAAACCTCAAAATGTGGCTAAAAAAAACACATGTTCCTCACATTTCTGTGGCAGAAAGTTCTGGAATCTGAGAGGAGCCACAAATTTCCTTCCAGCCAGCGTTCCCCCAAGTCTCCCGATAAAAATGATACCTCACTTGTGTGGGTAGGCCTAGCGCCCGCGACAGGAAATGCCCCAAAGCGCAACGTGGACACATCCAATTTTTTGAAAGAAAACAGAGGTGTTTTTTGCAAAGTGCCTACCTGTAGATTTTAGCCTCTAGCTCAGCCGGCACCTAGGGAAACCTGCCAAACCTGTGCATTTCTGAAAACTAGGGACCTAGGGGAATCCAAGATGGGGTGACTTGTGGGGCTCTGACCAGGTTCTGTTACCCAGAATCCTTTGCAAACCTCAAAATGTGGCTAAAAAAACACATGTTCTTCATATTTCTGTGGCAGAAAGTTCTGGAATCTGAGAGGAGCCACAAATTTCCTTCCACCCAGCCTTCCCCCAAGTCTCCCGATAAAAATGATACCTCACTTGTGTGGGTAGGCCTAGCGCCCGCGACAGGAAATGCCCCAAAGCGCAACGTGGACACATCCAATTTTTTGAAAGAAAACAGAGGTGTTTTTTGCAAAGTGCCTACCTGTAGATTTTGGCCTCTAGCTCAGCCGGCACCTAGGGAAACCTACCAAACATGTGCATTTCTGAAAACTAGAGACCTAGGGGAATCCAAGATGGGGTGACTTGTGGGGCTCTGACCAGGTTCTGTTACCCAGAATCCTTTCCAAACCTTAAAATGTGGCTAAAAAAACACATGTTCTTCATATTTCTGTGGCAGAAAGTTCTGGAATCTGAGAGGAGCCACAAATTTCCTTCCACCCAGCCTTCCCCCAAGTCTCCCGATAAAAATGATACCTCACTTGTGTGGGTAGGCCTAGCGCCCGCAACAGGAAATGCCCCAAAGCGCAACGTGGACACATCCAATTTTTTGAAAGAAAACAGAGGTGTTTTTTGCAAAGTGTCTACCTGTAGATTTTGGCCTCTATCTCAGCCGGCACCTAGGGAAACCTACCAAACCTGTGCATTTCTGAAAACTAGAGACCTAGGGGAATCCAAGAGTGGGTGACTTGTGGGGCTCTGACCAGGTTCTGTTACCTAGAATCCTTTGCAAACCTTAAAATGTGGCTATAAAAAGACATGTTCCTCATATTTCTGTGGCAGAAAGTTCTGGAATCTGAGAGGAGCCACAAATTTCCTTCCACCCAGCCTTCCCCCAAGTCTCCCGATAAAAATGATACCTCACTTGTGTGGGTAGGCCTAGCGCCGGCGACAGGAAATGCCCCAAAGCGCAACGTGGACACATCCAATTTTTTTAAAGAAAACAGAGGTGTTTTTTGCAAACCTACCTGTAGATTTTGGCCTCTAGCTCAGCCGGCACCTAGGGAAACCTACCAAACCTGTGCATTTCTGAAAACTAGAGACCTAGGGGAATCCAAGATGGGGTGACTTGTGGGGCTCTGACCAGGTTCTGTTACCCAGAATCCTTTGCAAACCTCAAGATTTGGCTAAAAAAACACATGTTCCTCACATTTCTGTGGCAGAAAGTTCTGGAATCTGAGAGGAGCCACAAATTTCCTTCCACCCAACGTTCCCCCAAGTCTCCCGATAAAAATGATACCTCACTTGTGAGGGTACGCCTAGCACCCGCGACAGAAAATGCCCCAAAGCGCAACGTGGACACATCCAATTTTTTGAAAGAAAACAGAGGTGTTTTTTGCAAAGTGCCTACCTGTAGATTTTGGCCTCTAGCTCAGCCGGCACCTAGGGAAACCTACCAAACATGTGCATTTCTGAAAACTAGAGACCTAGGGGAATCCAAGATGGGGTGACTTGTGGGGCTCTGACCAGGTTCTGTTACCCAGAATCCTTTGCAAACCTCAAAATTTGGCTAAAAAAACACATGTTCCTCACATTTCTGTGGAAGAAAGTTCAGGAATCTGAGAGGAGCCACAAATTTCCTTCCACCCACCATTCCCCCAAGTCTCCCGATAAAAATGATACCTCACTTGTGTGGGTAGGCCTAGCGCCCGCGACAGGAAATGTCCCAAAGCGCAACGTGGACACATCCAATTTTTTGAAAGAAAACAGAGGTGTTTTTTGCAAAGTGCCTACCTGTAGATTTTGGCCTCTAGCTCAGCCGGCACCTAGGGAAACCTACCAAACCTGTGCATTTCTGAAAACTAGAGACGTAGGGGAATCCAAGATGGGGTGACTTGTGGGGCTCTGACCAGGTTCTGTTACCCAGAATCCTTTGCAAACCTCAAAATGTGGCTAAAAAAAACACATGTTCCTCACATTTCTGTGGCAGAAAGTTCTGGAATCTGAGAGGAGCCACAAATTTCCTTCCAGCCAGCGTTCCCCCAAGTCTCCCGATAAAAATGATACCTCACTTGTGTGGGTAGGCCTAGCGCCCGCGACAGGAAATGCCCCAAAGCGCAACGTGGACACATCCAATTTTTTGAAAGAAAACAGAGGTGTTTTTTGCAAAGTGCCTACCTGTAGATTTTAGCCTCTAGCTCAGCCGGCACCTAGGGAAACCTACCAAACCTGTGCATTTCTGAAAACTAGGGACCTAGGGGAATCCAAGATGGGGTGACTTGTGGGGCTCTGACCAGGTTCTGTTACCCAGAATCCTTTGCAAACCTCAAAATGTGGCTAAAAAAACACATGTTCTTCATATTTCTGTGGCAGAAAGTTCTGGAATCTGAGAGGAGCCACAAATTTCCTTCCACCCAGCCATCCCCCAAGTCTCCCGATAAAAATGATACCTCACTTGTGTGGGTAGGCCTAGCGCCCGCGACAGGAAATGCCCCAAAGCGCAACGTGGACACATCCAATTTTTTGAAAGAAAACAGAGGTGTTTTTTGCAAAGTGCCTACCTGTAGATTTTGACCTCTATCTCAGCCGGCACCTAGGGAAACCTACCAAAGCTGTGCATTTCTGAAAACTAGAGACCTAGGGGAATCCAAGATTGGGTGACTTGTGGGGCTCTGACCAGGTTCTGTTACCCAGAATCCTTTGCAAACCTTAAAATGTGGCTAAAAAAACACATGTTCCTCATATTTCTGTGGCAGAAAGTTCTGGAATCTGACAGGAGCCACAAATTTCCTTCCACCCAGCCTTCCCCCAAGTCTCCCGATAAAAATGATACCTCACTTGTGAGGGTAGGCCTAGCGCCCGCGACAGGAAATGCCCCAAAGCGCAACGTGGACACATCCAATTTTTTGAAAGAAAACAGAGGTGTTTTTTTCAAAGTGCCTACCTGTAGATTTTGGCCTCTAGCTCAGCCGGCACCTAGGGAAACCTACCAAACATGTGCATTTCTGAAAACTAGAGACCTAGGGGAATCCAAGATGGGGTGACTTGTGGGGCTCTGACCAGGTTCTGTTACCCAGAATCCTTTGCAAACCTTAAAATGTGGCTAAAAAAACACATGTTCTTCATATTTCTGTGGCAGAAAGTTCTGGAATCTGAGAGGAGCCACAAATTTCCTTCCACCCAGCCTTCCCCCAAGTCTCCAGATAAAAATGATACCTCACTTGTGTGGGTAGGCCTAGCGCCCGCAACAGGAAATGCCCCAAAGCGCAACGTGGACACATCCAATTTTTTGAAAGAAAACAGAGGTGTTTTTTGCAAAGTGCCTACCTGTAGATTTTGGCCTCTATCTCAGCCGGCACCTAGGGAAACCTACCAAACCTGTGCATTTCTGAAAACTAGAGACCTAGGGGAATCCAAGATTGGGTGACTTGTGGGGCTCTGACCAGGTTCTGTTACCCAGAATCCTTTGCAAACCTTAAAATGTGGCTAAAAAAACACATGTTCCTCATATTTCTGTGGCAGAAAGTTCTGGAATCTGAGAGGAGCCACAAATTTCCTTCCACCCAGCCTTCCCCCAAGTCTCCCGATAAAAATTATACCTCACTTGTGTGGGTAGGCCTAGCGCCGGCGACAGGAAATGCCCCAAAGCGCAACGTGGACACATCCAATTTTTTTAAAGAAAACAGAGGTGTTTTTTGCAAGCCTACCTGTAGATTTTGGCCTCTAGCTCAGCCGGCACCTAGGGAAACCTACCAAACCTGTGCATTTCTGAAAACTAGAGACCTAGGGGAATCCAAGATGGGGTGACTTGTGGGGCTCTGACCAGGTTCTGTTACCCAGAATCCTTTGCAAACCTCAAGATTTGGCTAAAAAAACACATGTTCCTCACATTTCTGTGGCAGAAAGTTCTGGAATCTGAGAGGAGCCACAAATTTCCTTCCACCCAACGTTCCCCCAAGTCTCCCGATAAAAATGATACCTCACTTGTGAGGGTACGCCTAGCGCCCGCGACAGGAAATGCCCCAAAGCGCAACGTGGACACATCCAATTTTTTGAAAGAAAACAGAGGTGTTTTTTGCAAAGTGCCTACCTGTAGATTTTGGCCTCTAGCTCAGCCGGCACCTAGGGAAACCTACCAAACCTGTGCATTTCTGAAAACTAGAGACGTAGGGGAATCCAAGATGGGGTGACTTGTGGGGCTCTGACCAGGTTCTGTTACCCAGAATTCTTTGCAAACCTCAAGATTTGGCTAAAAAAACACATGTTCCTCACATTTCTGTGGCAGAAAGTTCTGGAATCTGAGAGGAGCCACAAATTTCCTTCCACCCAACGTTCCCCCAAGTCTCCCGATAAAAATGATACCTCACTTGTGAGGGTACGCCTAGCGCCGGCGACAGGAAATGCCCCAAAGCGCAACGTGGACACATCCAATTTTTTGAAAGAAAACAGAGGTGTTTTTTGCAAAGTGCCTACCTGTTGATTTTGGCCTCTAGCTCAGCCGGCACCTAGGGAAACCTACCAAACATGTGCATTTCTGAAAACTAGAGACCTAGGGGAATCCAAGATGGGGTGACTTGTGGGGCTCTGACCAGGTTCTGTTACCCAGAATCCTTTGCAAACCTCAAAATTTGGCTAAAAAAACACATGTTCCTCACATTTCTGTGGCAGAAAGTTCAGGAATCTGAGAGGAGCCACAAATTTCCTTCCACCCACCGTTCCCCCAAGTCTCCCGATAAAAATGATACCTCACTTGTGTGGGTAGGCCTAGCGCCCGCGACAGGAAATGTCCCAAAGCGCAACGTGGACACATCCAATTTTTTGAAAGAAAACAGAGGTGTTTTTTGCAAAGTGCCTACCTGTAGATTTTGGCCTCTAGCTCAGCCGGCACCTAGGGAAACCTACCAAACCTGTGCATTTCTGAAAACTAGAGACGTAGGGGAATCCAAGATGGGGTGACTTGTGGGGCTCTGACCAGGTTCTGTTACACAGAATCCTTTGCAAACCTCAAAATGTGGCTAAAAAAACACATGTTCCTCACATTTCTGTGGCAGAAAGTTCTGGAATCTGAGAGGAGCCACAAATTTCCTTCCACCCAGCGTTCCCCCAAGTCTCCCGATAAAAATGATACCTCACTTGTGTGGGTAGGCCTAGCGCCCGCGACAGGAAATGCCCCAAAGCGCAACGTGGACACATCCAATTTTTTGAAAGAAAACAGAGGTGTTTTTTGCAAAGTGCATACCTGTAGATTTTAGCCTCTAGCTCAGCCGGCACCTAGGGAAACCTACCAAACCTGTGCATTTCTGAAAACTAGGGACCTAGGGGAATCCAAGATGGGGTGACTTGTGGGGCTCTGACCAGGTTCTGTTACCCAGAATCCTTTGCAAACCTTAAAATGTGGCTAAAAAAACACATGTTCTTCATATTTCTGTGGCAGAAAGTTCTGGAATCTGAGAGGAGCCACAAATTTCTTTCCACCCAGCCTTCCCCCAAGTCTCCGGATAAAAATGATACCTCACTTGTGTGGGTAGGCCTAGCGCCCGCGACAGGAAATGCCCCAAAGCGCAACGTGGACACATCCAATTTTTTGAAAGAAAACAGAGGTGTTTTTTGCAAAGTGCCTACCTGTAGATTTTGACCTCTATCTCAGCCGGCACCTAGGGAAACCTACCAAAGCTGTGCATTTCTGAAAACTAGAGACCTAGGGGAATCCAAGATTGGGTGACTTGTGGGGCTCTGACCAGGTTCTGTTACCCAGAATCCTTTGAAAACCTTAAAATGTGGCTAAAAAAACACATGTTCCTCATATTTCTGTGGCAGAAAGTTCTGGAATCTGAGAGGAGCCACAAATTTCCTTCCACCCAGCCTTCCCCCAAGTCTCCCGATAAAAATGATACCTCACTTGTGAGGGTAGGCCTAGCGCCCGCGACAGGAAATGCCCCAAAGCGCAACGTGGACACATCCAATTTTTTGAAAGAAAACAGAGGTGTTTTTTGCAAAGTGCCTACCTGTAGATTTTGGCCTCTAGCTCAGCCGGCACCTAGGGAAACCTACCAAACATGTGCATTTCTGAAAACTAGAGACCTAGGGGAATCCAAGATGGGGTGACTTGTGGGGCTCTGACCATGTTCTGTTACCCAGAATCCTTTGCAAACCTTAAAATGTGGCTAAAAAAACACATGTTCTTCATATTTCTGTGGCAGAAAGTTCTGGAATCTGAGAGGAGCCACAAATTTCCTTCCACCCAGCCTTCCCCCAAAGTCTCCCGATAAAAATGATACCTCACTTGTGTGGGTAGGCCTTGCGCCGGCGACAGGAAATGCCCCAAAGCGCAACGTGGACACATCCAATTTTTTGAAAGAAAACAGAGGTGTTTTTTGCAAGCCTACCTGTAGATTTTGGCCTCTAGCTCAGCCGGCACCTAGGGAAACGTACCAAACCTGTGCATTTCTGAAAACTAGAGACCTAGGGGAATCCAAGATGGGGTGACTTGTGGGGCTCTGACCAGGTTCTGTTACCCAGAATCCTTTGCAAACCTCAAGATTTGGCTAAAAAAACACATGTTCCTCACATTTCTGTGGCAGAAAGTTCTGGAATCTGAGAGGAGCCACAAATTTCCTTCCACCCAGCGTTCCCCCAAGTCTCCCGATAAAAATGATACCTCACTTGTGAGGGTAGGCCTAGCGCCCGCGACAGGAAATGCCCCAAAGCGCAACGTGGACACATCCAATTTTTTTAAAGAAAACAGAGGTGTTTTTTGCAAAGTGCCTACCTGTAGATTTTGGCCTCTAGCTCAGCCGGCACCTAGGGAAACCTACCAAACATGTGCATTTCTGAAAACTAGAGACCTAGGGGAATCCAAGATGGGGTGACTTGTGGGGCTCTGACCAGGTTCTGTTACCCAGAATCCTTTGCAAACCTCAAAATTTGGGTAAAAAAACACATGTTCCTCACATTTCTGTGGCAGAAAGTTCAGGAATCTGAGAGGAGCCACAAATTTCCTTCCACCCAGCGTTCCCCCAAGTCTTCCGATAAAAATGATACCTCACTTGTGTGGGTAGGCCTAGTGCCCGCGACAGGAAATGTCCCAAAGCGCAACGTGGACACATCCAATTTTTTGAAAGAAAACAGAGGTGTTTTTTGCAAAGTGCCTACCTGTAGATTTTGGCCTCTAGCTCAGCCGGCACCTAGGGAAACCTACCAAACCTGTGCATTTCTGAAAACTAGAGACGTAGGGGAATCCAAGATGGGGTGACTTGTGGGGCTCTGACCAGGTTCTGTTACCCAGAATCCTTTGCAAACCTCAAAATGTGGCTAAAAAAAACACATGTTCCTCACATTTCTGTGGCAGAAAGTTCTGGAATCTGAGAGGAGCCACAAATTTCCTTCCAGCCAGCGTTCCCCCAAGTCTCCCGATAAAAATGATACCTCACTTGTGTGGGTAGGCCTAGCGCCCGCAACAGGAAATGCCCCAAAGCGCAACGTGGACACATCCAATTTTTTGAAAGAAAACAGAGGTGTTTTTTGCAAAGTGCCTACCTGTAGATTTTGGCCTCTATCTCAGCCGGCACCTAGGGAAACCTACCAAACCTGTGCATTTCTGAAAACTAGAGACCTAGGGGAATCCAAGAGTGGGTGACTTGTGGGGCTCTGACCAGGTTCTGTTACCCAGAATCCTTTCCAAACCTTAAAATGTGGCTAAAAAAACACATGTTCTTCATATTTCTGTGGCAGAAAGTTCTGGAATCTGAGAGGAGCCACAAATTTCCTTCCACCCAGCCTTCCCCCAAGTCTCCCGATAAAAATGATACCTCACTTGTGTGGGTAGGCCTAGCGCCCGCAACAGGAAATGCCCCAAAGCACAACGTGGACACATCCAATTTTTTGAAAGAAAACAGAGGTGTTTTTTGCAAAGTGCCTACCTGTAGATTTTGGCCTCTATCTCAGCCGGCACCTAGGGAAACCTACCAAACCTGTGCATTTCTGAAAACTAGAGACCTAGGGGAATCCAAGAGTGGGTGACTTGTGGGGCTCTGACCAGGTTCTGTTACGTAGAATCCTTTGCAAACCTTAAAATGTGGCTATAAAAAGACATGTTCCTCATATTTCTGTGGCAGAAAGTTCTGGAATCTGAGAGGAGCCACAAATTTCCTTCCACCCAGCCTTCCCCCAAGTCTCCCGATAAAAATGATACCTCACTTGTGTGGGTAGGCCTAGCGCCGGCGACAGGAAATCCCCCAAAGCGCAACGTGGAGACATCCAATTTTTTTAAAGAAAACAGAGGTGTTTTTTGCAAACCTACCTGTAGATTTTGGCCTCTAGCTCAGCCGGCACCTAGGGAAACCTACCAAACCTGTGCATTTCTGAAAACTAGAGACCTAGGGGAATCCAAGATGGGGTGACTTGTGGGGCTCTGACCAGGTTCTGTTACCCAGAATCCTTTGCAAACCTCAAGATTTGGCTAAAAAAACACATGTTCCTCACATTTCTGTGGCAGAAAGTTCTGGAATCTGAGAGGAGCCACAAATTTCCTTCCACCCAACGTTCCCCCAAGTCTCCCGATAAAAATGATACCTCACTTGTGAGGGTAGGCCTAGCGACCGCGACAGGAAATGCCCCAAAGCGCAACGTGGACACATCCAATTTTTTGAAAGAAAACAGAGGTGTTTTTTGCAAAGTGCCTACCTGTAGATTTTGGCCTCTAGCTCAGCCGGCACCTAGGGAAACCTACCAAACATGTGCATTTCTGAAAACTAGAGACCTAGGGGAATCCAAGATGGGGTGACTTGTGGGGCTCTGACCAGGTTCTGTTACCCAGAATCCTTTGCAAACCTCAAAATTTGGCTAAAAAAACACATGTTCCTCACATTTCTGTGGCAGAAAGTTCAGGAATCTGAGAGGAGCCACAAATTTCCTTCCACCCACCGTTCCCCCAAGTCTCCCGATAAAAATGATACCTCAATTGTGTGGGTAGGCCTAGCGCCCGCGACAGGAAATGTCCCAAAGCACAACGTGGACACATCCAATTTTTTGAAAGAAAACAGAGGTGTTTTTTGCAAAGTGCCTACCTGTAGATTTTGACCTCTATCTCAGCCGGCACCTAGGGAAACCTACCAAAGCTGTGCATTTCTGAAAACTAGAGACCTAGGGGAATCCAAGATTGGGTGACTTGTGGGGCTCTGACCAGGTTCTGTTACCCAGAATCCTTTGCAAACCTTAAAATGTAGCTAAAAAAACACATGTTCCTCATATTTCTGTGGCAGAAAGTTCTGGAATCTGAAAGGAGCCACAAATTTCCTTCCACCCAGCCTTCCCCCAAGTCTCCCGATAAAAATGATACCTCACTTGTGTGGGTAGGCCTAGCGCCCGCGACAGGAAATGCCCCAAAGCGCAACGTGGACACATCCAATTTTTTGAAAGAAAACAGAGGTGTTTTTTGCAAAGTGCCTACCTGTAGATTTTAGCCTCTAGCTCAGCCGGCACCTAGGGAAACCTACCAAACCTGTGCATTTCTGAAAACTAGGGACCTAGGGGAATCCAAGATGGGGTGACTTGTGGGGCTCTGACCAGGTTCTGTTACCCAGAATCCTTTGCAAACCTCAAAATGTGGCTAAAAAAACACATGTTCTTCATATTTCTGTGGCAGAAAGTTCTGGAATCTGAGAGGAGCCACAAATTTCCTTCCACCCAGCCTTCCCCCAAGTCTCCCGATAAAAATGATACCTCACTTGTGTGGGTAGGCCTAGCGCCCGCGACAGGAAATGCCCCAAAGCGCAACGTGGACACATCCAATTTTTTGAAAGAAAACAGAGGTGTTTTTTGCAAAGTGCCTACCTGTAGATTTTGGCCTCTAGCTCAGCCGGCACCTAGGGAAACCTACCAAACATGTGCATTTCTGAAAACTAGAGACCTAGGGGAATCCAAGATGGGGTGACTTGTGGGGCTCTGACCAGGTTCTGTTACGTAGAATCCTTTGCAAACCTTAAAATGTGGCTATAAAAAGACATGTTCCTCATATTTCTGTGGCAGAAAGTTCTGGAATCTGAGAGGAGCCACAAATTTCCTTCCACCCAGCCTTACCCCAAGTCTCCCGATAAAAATGATACCTCACTTGTGTGGGTAGGCCTAGCGCCGGCGACAGGAAATGCCCCAAAGCGCAACGTGGACACATCCAATTTTTTTAAAGAAAACAGAGGTGTTTTTTGCAAACCTACCTGTAGATTTTGGCCTCTAGCTCAGCCGGCACCTAGGGAAACCTACCAAACCTGTGCATTTCTGAAAACTAGAGACCTAGGGGAATCCAAGATGGGGTGACTTGTGGGGCTCTGACCAGGTTCTGTTACCCAGAATCCTTTGCAAACCTCAAGATTTGGCTAAAAAAACACATGTTCCTCACATTTCTGTGGCAGAAAGTTCTGGAATCTGAGAGGAGCCACAAATTTCCTTCCACCCAACGTTCCCCCAAGTCTCCCGATAAAAATGATACCTCACTTGTGAGGGTACGCCTAGCGCCCGCAACAGGAAATGCCCCAAAGCGCAACGTGGACACATCCAATTTTTTGAAAGAAAACAGAGGTGTTTTTTGCAAAGTGCCTACCTGTAGATTTTGGCCTCTAGCTCAGCCGGCACCTAGGGAAACCTACCAAACATGTGCATTTCTGAAAACTAGAGACCTAGGGGAATCCAAGATGGGGTGACTTGTGGGGCTCTGACCAGGTTCTGTTACCCAGAATCCTTTGCAAACCTCAAAATTTGGCTAAAAAAACACATGTTCCTCACATTTCTGTGGCAGAAAGTTCAGGAATCTGAGAGGAGCCACGAATTTCCTTCCACCCACCGTTCCCCCAAGTCTCCCGATAAAAATGATACCTCACTTGTGTGGGTAGGCCTAGCGCCCGCGACAGGAAATGTCCCAAAGCGCAACGTGGACACATCCAATTTTTTGAAAGAAAACAGAGGTGTTTTTTGCAAAGTGCCTACCTGTAGATTTTGGCCTCTAGCTCAGCCGGCACCTAGGGAAACCTACCAAACCTGTGCATTTCTGAAAACTAGAGACGTAGGGGAATCCAAGATGGGGTGACTTGTGGGGCTCTGACCAGGTTCTGTTACCCAGAATCCTTTGCAAACCTCAAAATGTGGCTAAAAAAAACACATGTTCCTCACATTTCTGTGGCAGAAAGTTCTGGAATCTGAGAGGAGCCACAAATTTCCTTCCAGCCAGCGTTCCCCCAAGTCTCCCGATAAAAATGATACCTCACTTGTGTGGGTAGGCCTAGCGCCCGCGACAGGAAATGCCCCAAAGCGCAACGTGGACACATCCAATTTTTTGAAAGAAAACAGAGGTGTTTTTTGCAAAGTGCCTACCTGTAGATTTTAGCCTCTAGCTCAGCCGGCACCTAGGGAAACCTACCAAACCTGTGCATTTCTGAAAACTAGGGACCTAGGGGAATCCAAGATGGGGTGACTTGTGGGGCTCTGACCAGGTTCTGTTACCCAGAATCCTTTGCAAACCTCAAAATGTGGCTAAAAAAACACATGTTCTTCATATTTCTGTGGCAGAAAGTTCTGGAATCTGAGAGGAGCCACAAATTTCCTTCCACCCAGCCTTCCCCCAAGTCTCCCGATAAAAATTATACCTCACTTGTGTGGGTAGGCCTAGCGCCCGCGACAGGAAATGCCCCAAAGCGCAACGTGGACACATCCAATTTTTTGAAAGAAAACAGAGGTGTTTTTTGCAAAGTGCCTACCTGTAGATTTTGACCTCTATCTCAGCCGGCACCTAGGGAAACCTACCAAAGCTGTGCATTTCTGAAAACTAGAGACCTAGGGGAATCCAAGATTGGGTGACTTGTGGGGCTCTGACCAGGTTCTGTTACCCAGAATCCTTTGCAAACCTTAAAATGTGGCTAAAAAAACACATGTTCCTCATATTTCTGTGGCAGAAAGTTCTGGAATCTGAGAGGAGCCACAAATTTCCTTCCACCCAGCCTTCCCCCAAGTCTCCCGATAAAAATGATACCTCACTTGTGAGGGTAGGCCTAGCGCCCGCGACAGGAAATGCCCCAAAGCGCAACGTGGACACATCCAATTTTTTGAAAGAAAACAGAGGTGTTTTTTGCAAAGTGCCTACCTGTAGATTTTGGCCTCTAGCTCAGCCGGCACCTAGGGAAACCTACCAAACATGTGCATTTCTGAAAACTAGAGACCTAGGGGAATCCAAGATGGGGTGACTTGTGGGGCTCTGACCAGGTTCTGTTACCCAGAATCCTTTGCAAACCTTAAAATGTGGCTAAAAAAACACATGTTCTTCATATTTCTGTGGCAGAAAGTTCTGGAATCTGAGAGGAGCCACAAATTTCCTTCCACCCAGCCTTCCCCCAAGTCTCCCGATAAAAATGATACCTCACTTGTGTGAGTAGGCCTAGCGCCCGCAACAGGAAATGCCCCAAAGCGCAACGTGGACACATCCAATTTTTTGAAAGAAAACAGAGGTGTTTTTTGCAAAGTGCCTACCTGTAGATTTTGGCCTCTATCTCAGCCGGCACCTAGGGAAACCTACCAAACCTGTGCATTTCTGAAAACTAGAGACCTAGGGGAATCCAAGATTGGGTGACTTGTGGGGCTCTGACCAGGTTCTGTTACCCAGAATCCTTTGCAAACCTTAAAATGTGGCTAAAAAAACACATGTTCTTCATATTTCTGTGGCAGAAAGTTCTGGAATCTGAGAGGAGCCACAAATTTCCTTCCACCCAACGTTCCCCCAAGTCTCCCGATAAAAATGATACCTCACTTGTGAGGGTACGCCTAGCGCCCGCAACAGGAAATGCCCCAAAGCGCAACGTGGACACATCCAATTTTTTGAAAGAAAACAGAGGTGTTTTTTGCAAAGTGCCTACCTGTAGATTTTGGCCTCTAGCTCAGCCGGCACCTAGGGAAACCTACCAAACATGTGCATTTCTGAAAACTAGAGACCTAGGGGAATCCAAGATGGGGTGACTTGTGGGGCTCTGACCAGGTTCTGTTACCCAGAATCCTTTGCAAACCTCAAAATTTGGCTAAAAAAACACATGTTCCTCACATTTCTGTGGCAGAAAGTTCAGGAATCTGAGAGGAGCCACGAATTTCCTTCCACCCACCGTTCCCCCAAGTCTCCCGATAAAAATGATACCTCACTTGTGTGGGTAGGCCTAGCGCCCGCGACAGGAAATGTCCCAAAGCGCAACGTGGACACATCCAATTTTTTGAAAGAAAACAGAGGTGTTTTTTGCAAAGTGCCTACCTGTAGATTTTGGCCTCTAGCTCAGCCGGCACCTAGGGAAACCTACCAAACCTGTGCATTTCTGAAAACTAGAGACGTAGGGGAATCCAAGATGGGGTGACTTGTGGGGCTCTGACCAGGTTCTGTTACCCAGAATCCTTTGCAAACCTCAAAATGTGGCTAAAAAAAACACATGTTCCTCACATTTCTGTGGCAGAAAGTTCTGGAATCTGAGAGGAGCCACAAATTTCCTTCCAGCCAGCGTTCCCCCAAGTCTCCCGATAAAAATGATACCTCACTTGTGTGGGTAGGCCTAGCGCCCGCGACAGGAAATGCCCCAAAGCGCAACGTGGACACATCCAATTTTTTGAAAGAAAACAGAGGTGTTTTTTGCAAAGTGCCTACCTGTAGATTTTAGCCTCTAGCTCAGCCGGCACCTAGGGAAACCTACCAAACCTGTGCATTTCTGAAAACTAGGGACCTAGGGGAATCCAAGATGGGGTGACTTGTGGGGCTCTGACCAGGTTCTGTTACCCAGAATCCTTTGCAAACCTCAAAATGTGGCTAAAAAAACACATGTTCTTCATATTTCTGTGGCAGAAAGTTCTGGAATCTGAGAGGAGCCACAAATTTCCTTCCACCCAGCCTTCCCCCAAGTCTCCCGATAAAAATGATACCTCACTTGTGTGGGTAGGCCTAGCGCCCGCGACAGGAAATGCCCCAAAGCGCAACGTGGACACATCCAATTTTTTGAAAGAAAACAGAGGTGTTTTTTGCAAAGTGCCTACCTGTAGATTTTGACCTCTATCTCAGCCGGCACCTAGGGAAACCTACCAAAGCTGTGCATTTCTGAAAACTAGAGACCTAGGGGAATCCAAGATTGGGTGACTTGTGGGGCTCTGACCAGGTTCTGTTACCCAGAATCCTTTGCAAACCTTAAAATGTGGCTAAAAAAACACATGTTCCTCATATTTCTGTGGCAGAAAGTTCTGGAATCTGAGAGGAGCCACAAATTTCCTTCCACCCAGCCTTCCCCCAAGTCTCCCGATAAAAATGATACCTCACTTGTGAGGGTAGGCCTAGCGCCCGCGACAGGAAATGCCCCAAAGCGCAACGTGGACACATCCAATTTTTTGAAAGAAAACAGAGGTGTTTTTTGCAAAGTGCCTACCTGTAGATTTTGGCCTCTAGCTCAGCCGGCACCTAGGGAAACCTACCAAACATGTGCATTTCTGAAAACTAGAGACCTAGGGGAATCCAAGATGGGGTGACTTGTGGGGCTCTGACCAGGTTCTGTTACCCAGAATCCTTTGCAAACCTTAAAATGTGGCTAAAAAAACACATGTTCTTCATATTTCTGTGGCAGAAAGTTCTGGAATCTGAGAGGAGCCACAAATTTCCTTCCACCCAGCCTTCCCCCAAGTCTCCCGATAAAAATGATACCTCACTTGTGTGGGTAGGCCTAGCGCCCGCAACAGGAAATGCCCCAAAGCGCAACGTGGACACATCCAATTTTTTGAAAGAAAACAGAGGTGTTTTTTGCAAAGTGCCTACCTGTAGATTTTGGCCTCTATCTCAGCCGGCACCTAGGGAAACCTACCAAACCTGTGCATTTCTGAAAACTAGAGACCTAGGGGAATCCAAGATTGGGTGACTTGTGGGGCTCTGACCAGGTTCTGTTACCCAGAATCCTTTGCAAACCTTAAAATGTGGCTAAAAAAACACATGTTCCTCATATTTCTGTGGCAGAAAGTTCTGGAATCTGAGAGGAGCCACAAATTTCCTTCCACCCAGCCTTCCCCCAAGTCTCCCGATAAAAATGATACCTCACTTGTGTGGGTAGGCCTAGCGCCGGCGACAGGAAATGCCCCAAAGCGCAACGTGGACACATCCAATTTTTTTAAAGAAAACAGAGGTGTTTTTTGCAAGCCTACCTGTAGATTTTGGCCTCTAGCTCAGCCGGCACCTAGGGAAACCTACCAAACCTGTGCATTTCTGAAAACTAGAGACCTAGGGGAATCCAAGATGGGGTGACTTGTGGGGCTCTGACCAGGTTCTGTTACCCAGAATCCTTTGCAAACCTCAAGATTTGGCAAAAAAAACACATGTTCCTCACATTTCTGTGGCAGAAAGTTCTGGAATCTGAGAGGAGCCACAAATTTCCTTCCACCCAACGTTCCCCCAAGTCTCCCGATAAAAATGATACCTCACTTGTGAGGGTACGCCTAGCGCCCGCGACAGGAAATGCCCCAAAGCGCAACGTGGACACATCCAATTTTTTGAAAGAAAACAGAGGTGTTTTTTGCAAAGTGCCTACCTGTAGATTTTGGCCTCTAGCTCAGCCGGCACCTAGGGAAACCTACCAAACATGTGCATTTCTGAAAACTAGAGACCTAGGGGAATCCAAGATGGTGTGACTTGTGGGGCTCTGACCAGGTTCTGTTACCCGGAATCCTTTGCAAACCTCAAAATTTGGCTAAAAAAACACATGTTCCTCACATTTCTGTGGCAGAAAGTTCAGGAATCTGAGAGGAGCCACAAATTTCCTTCCACCCACCGTTCCCCCAAGACTTCCCAATAAAAATGATACCTCACTTGTGTGGGTAGGCCTAGCGCCCGCGACAGGAAATGTCCCAAAGCGCAACGTGGACACATCCAATTTTTTGAAAGAAAACAGAGGTGTTTTTTGCAAAGTGCCTACCTGTAGATTTTGGCCTCTAGCTCAGCCGGCACCTAGGGAAACCTACCAAACCTGTGCATTTCTGAAAACTAGAGACGTAGGGGAATCCAAGATGGGGTGACTTGTGGGGCTCTGACCAGGTTCTGTTACCCAGAATCCTTTGCAAACCTCAAAATGTGGCTAAAAAAAACACATGTTCCTCACATTTCTGTGGCAGAAAGTTCTGGAATCTGAGAGGAGCCACAAATTTCCTTCCACCCAGCGTTCCCCCAAGTCTCCCGATAAAAATGATACCTCACTTGTGTGGGTAGGCCTAGCGCCCGCGACAGGAAATGCCCCAAAGCGCAACGTGGACACATCCAATTTTTTGAAAGAAAACAGAGGTGTTTTTTGCAAAGTGCCTACCTGTAGATTTTAGCCTCTAGCTCAGCCGGCACCTAGGGAAACCTACCAAACCTGTGCATTTCTGAAAACTAGGGACCTAGGGGAATCCAAGATGGGGTGACTTGTGGGGCTCTGACCAGGTTCTGTTACCCAGAATCCTTTGCAAACCTTAAAATGTGGCTAAAAAAACACATGTTCTTCATATTTCTGTGGCAGAAAGTTCTGGAATCTGGGAGGAGCCACAAATTTCTTTCCACCCAGCCTTCCCCCAAGTCTCCCGATAAAAATGATACCTCACTTGTGTGGGTAGGCCTAGCGCCCGCGACAGGAAATGCCCCAAAGCGCAACGTGGACACATCCAATTTTTTTAAAGAAAACAGAGGTGTTTTTTGCAAACCTACCTGTAGATTTTGGCCTCTAGCTCAGCCGGCACCTAGGGAAACCTACCAAACCTGTGCATTTCTGAAAACTAGAGACCTAGGGGAATCCAAGATGGGGTGACTTGTGGGGCTCTGACCAGGTTCTGTTACCCAGAATCCTTTGCAAACCTCAAGATTTGGCTAAAAAAACACATGTTCCTCACATTTCTGTGGCAGAAAGTTCTGGAATCTGAGAGGAGCCACAAATTTCCTTCCACCCAACGTTCCCCCAAGTCTCCCGATAAAAATGATACCTCACTTGTGAGGGTAGGCCTAGCGACCGCGACAGGAAATGCCCCAAAGCGCAACGTGGACACATCCAATTTTTTGAAAGAAAACAGAGGTGGTTTTTGCAAAGTGCCTACCTGTAGATTTTGGCCTCTAGCTCAGCCGGCACCTAGGGAAACCTACCAAACATGTGCATTTCTGAAAACTAGAGACCTAGGGGAATCCAAGATGGGGTGACTTGTGGGGCTCTGACCAGGTTCTGTTACCCAGAATCCTTTGCAAACCTTAAAATGTAGCTAAAAAAACACATGTTCCTCACATTTCTGTGGCAGAAAGTTCAGGAATCTGAGAGGAGCCACAAATTTCCTTCCACCCACCGTTCCCCCAAGTCTCCCGATAAAAATGATACCTCACTTGTGTGGGTAGGCCTAGCGCCCGCGACAGGAAATGTCCCAAAGCACAACGTGGACACATCCAATTTTTTGAAAGAAAACAGAGGTGTTTTTTGCAAAGTGCCTACCTGTAGATTTTGACCTCTATCTCAGCCGGCACCTAGGGTAACCTACCAAAGCTGTGCATTTCTGAAAACTAGAGACCTAGGGGAATCCAAGATTGGGTGACTTGTGGGGCTCTGACCAGGTTCTGTTACCCAGAATCCTTTGCAAACCTTAAAATGTAGCTAAAAAAACACATGTTCCTCATATTTCTGTGGCAGAAAGTTCTGGAATCTGAGAGGAGCCACAAATTTCCTTCCACCCAGCCTTCCCCCAAGTCTCCCGATAAAAATGATACCTCACTTGTGTGGGTAGGCCTAGCGCCCGCGACAGGAAATGCCCCAAAGCGCAACGTGGACACATCCAATTTTTTGAAAGAAAACAGAGGTGTTTTTTGCAAAGTGCCTACCTGTAGATTTTAGCCTCTAGCTCAGCCGGCACCTAGGGAAACCTACCAAACCTGTGCATTTCTGAAAACTAGGGACCTAGGGGAATCCAAGATGGGGTGACTTGTGGGGCTCTGACCAGGTTCTGTTACCCAGAATCCTTTGCAAACCTCAAAATGTGGCTAAAAAAACACATGTTCTTCATATTTCTGTGGCAGAAAGTTCTGGAATCTGAGAGGAGCCACAAATTTCCTTCCACCCAGCCTTCCCCCAAGTCTCCCGATAAAAATGATACCTCACTTGTGTGGGTAGGCCTAGCGCCCGCGACAGGAAATGCCCCAAAGCGCAACGTGGACACATCCAATTTTTTGAAAGAAAACAGAGGTGTTTTTTGCAAAGTGCCTACCTGTAGATTTTGGCCTCTAGCTCAGCCGGCACCTAGGGAAACCTACCAAACATGTGCATTTCTGAAAACTAGAGACCTAGGGGAATCCAAGATGGGGTGACTTGTGGGGCTCTGACCAGGTTCTGTTACGTAGAATCCTTTGCAAACCTTAAAATGTGGCTATAAAAAGACATGTTCCTCATATTTCTGTGGCAGAAAGTTCTGGAATCTGAGAGGAGCCACAAATTTCCTTCCACCCAGCCTTACCCCAAGTCTCCCGATAAAAATGATACCTCACTTGTGTGGGTAGGCCTAGCGCCGGCGACAGGAAATGCCCCAAAGCGCAACGTGGACACATCCAATTTTTTTAAAGAAAACAGAGGTGTTTTTTGCAAACCTACCTGTAGATTTTGGCCTCTAGCTCAGCCGGCACCTAGGGAAACCTACCAAACCTGTGCATTTCTGAAAACTAGAGACCTAGGGGAATCCAAGATGGGGTGACTTGTGGGGCTCTGACCAGGTTCTGTTACCCAGAATCCTTTGCAAACCTCAAGATTTGGCTAAAAAAACACATGTTCCTCACATTTCTGTGGCAGAAAGTTCTGGAATCTGAGAGGAGCCACAAATTTCCTTCCACCCAACGTTCCCCCAAGTCTCCCGATAAAAATGATACCTCACTTGTGAGGGTACGCCTAGCGCCCGCAACAGGAAATGCCCCAAAGCGCAACGTGGACACATCCAATTTTTTGAAAGAAAACAGAGGTGTTTTTTGCAAAGTGCCTACCTGTAGATTTTGGCCTCTAGCTCAGCCGGCACCTAGGGAAACCTACCAAACATGTGCATTTCTGAAAACTAGAGACCTAGGGGAATCCAAGATGGGGTGACTTGTGGGGCTCTGACCAGGTTCTGTTACCCAGAATCCTTTGCAAACCTCAAAATTTGGCTAAAAAAACACATGTTCCTCACATTTCTGTGGCAGAAAGTTCAGGAATCTGAGAGGAGCCACGAATTTCCTTCCACCCACCGTTCCCCCAAGTCTCCCGATAAAAATGATACCTCACTTGTGTGGGTAGGCCTAGCGCCCGCGACAGGAAATGTCCCAAAGCGCAACGTGGACACATCCAATTTTTTGAAAGAAAACAGAGGTGTTTTTTGCAAAGTGCCTACCTGTAGATTTTGGCCTCTAGCTCAGCCGGCACCTAGGGAAACCTACCAAACCTGTGCATTTCTGAAAACTAGAGACGTAGGGGAATCCAAGATGGGGTGACTTGTGGGGCTCTGACCAGGTTCTGTTACCCAGAATCCTTTGCAAACCTCAAAATGTGGTAAACACATGTTCCTCACATTTCTGTGGCAGAAAGTTCTGGAATCTGAGAGGAGCCACAAATTTCCTTCCAGCCAGCGTTCCCCCAAGTCTCCCGATAAAAATGATACCTCACTTGTGTGGGTAGGCCTAGCGCCCGCGACAGGAAATGCCCCAAAGCGCAACGTGGACACATCCAATTTTTTGAAAGAAAACAGAGGTGTTTTTTGCAAAGTGCCTACCTGTAGATTTTAGCCTCTAGCTCAGCCGGCACCTAGGGAAACCTACCAAACCTGTGCATTTCTGAAAACTAGGGACCTAGGGGAATCCAAGATGGGGTGACTTGTGGGGCTCTGACCAGGTTCTGTTACCCAGAATCCTTTGCAAACCTCAAAATGTGGCTAAAAAAACACATGTTCTTCATATTTCTGTGGCAGAAAGTTCTGGAATCTGAGAGGAGCCACAAATTTCCTTCCACCCAGCCTTCCCCCAAGTCTCCCGATAAAAATGATACCTCACTTGTGTGGGTAGGCCTAGCGCCCGCGACAGGAAATGCCCCAAAGCGCAACGTGGACACATCCAATTTTTTGAAAGAAAACAGAGGTGTTTTTTGCAAAGTGCCTACCTGTAGATTTTGACCTCTATCTCAGCCGGCACCTAGGGAAACCTACCAAAGCTGTGCATTTCTGAAAACTAGAGACCTAGGGGAATCCAAGATTGGGTGACTTGTGGGGCTCTGACCAGGTTCTGTTACCCAGAATCCTTTGCAAACCTTAAAATGTGGCTAAAAAAACACATGTTCCTCATATTTCTGTGGCAGAAAGTTCTGGAATCTGAGAGGAGCCACAAATTTCCTTCCACCCAGCCTTCCCCCAAGTCTCCCGATAAAAATGATACCTCACTTGTGAGGGTAGGCCTAGCGCCCGCGACAGGAAATGCCCCAAAGCGCAACGTGGACACATCCAATTTTTTGAAAGAAAACAGAGGTGTTTTTTGCAAAGTGCCTACCTGTAGATTTTGGCCTCTAGCTCAGCCGGCACCTAGGGAAACCTACCAAACATGTGCATTTCTGAAAACTAGAGACCTAGGGGAATCCAAGATAGGGTGACTTGTGGGGCTCTGACCAGGTTCTGTTACCCAGAATCCTTTGCAAACCTTAAAATGTGGCTAAAAAAACACATGTTCTTCATATTTCTGTGGCAGAAAGTTCTGGAATCTGAGAGGAGCCACAAATTTCCTTCCACCCAGCCTTCCCCCAAGTCTCCCGATAAAAATGATACCTCACTTGTGTGGGTAGGCCTAGCGCCCGCAACAGGAAATGCCCCAAAGCGCAACGTGGACACATCCAATTTTTTGAAAGAAAACAGAGGTGTTTTTTGCAAAGTGCCTACCTGTAGATTTTGGCCTCTATCTCAGCCGGCACCTAGGGAAACCTACCAAACCTGTGCATTTCTGAAAACTAGAGACCTAGGGGAATCCAAGATTGGGTGACTTGTGGGGCTCTGACCAGGTTCTGTTACCCAGAATCCTTTGCAAACCTTAAAATGTGGCTAAAAAAACACATGTTCCTCATATTTCTGTGGCAGAAAGTTCTGGAATCTGAGAGGAGCCACAAATTTCCTTCCACCCAGCCTTCCCCCAAGTCTCCCGATAAAAATGATACCTCACTTGTGTGGGTAGGCCTAGCGCCGGCGACAGGAAATGCCCCAAAGCGCAACGTGGACACATCCAATTTTTTTAAAGAAAACAGAGGTGTTTTTTGCAAGCCTACCTGTAGATTTTGGCCTCTAGCTCAGCCGGCACCTAGGGAAACCTACCAAACCTGTGCATTTCTGAAAACTAGAGACCTAGGGGAATCCAAGATGGGGTGACTTGTGGGGCTCTGACCAGGTTCTGTTACCCAGAATCCTTTGCAAACCTCAAGATTTGGCTAAAAAAACACATGTTCCTCACATTTCTGTGGCAGAAAGTTCTGGAATCTGAGAGGAGCCACAAATTTCCTTCCACCCAACGTTCCCCCAAGTCTCCCGATAAAAATGATACCTCACTTGTGAGGGTACGCCTAGCGCCCGCGACAGGAAATGCCCCAAAGCGCAACGTGGACACATCCAATTTTTTGAAAGAAAACAGAGGTGTTTTTTGCAAAGTGCCTACCTGTAGATTTTGGCCTCTAGCTCAGCCGGCACCTAGGGAAACCTACCAAACATGTGCATTTCTGAAAACTAGAGACCTAGGGGAATCCAAGATGGGGTGACTTGTGCGGCTCTGACCAGGTTCTGTTACCCAGAATCCTTTGCAAACCTCAAAATTTGGCTAAAAAAACACATGTTCCTCACATTTCTGTGGCAGAAAGTTCAGGAATCTGAGAGGAGCCACAAATTTCCTTCCACCCACCGTTCCCCCAAGTCTCCCGATAAAAATGATACCTCACTTGTGTGGGTAGGCCTAGCGCCCGCGACAGGAAATGTCCCAAAGCGCAACGTGGACACATCCAATTTTTTGAAAGAAAACAGAGGTGTTTTTTGCAAAGTGCCTACCTGTAGATTTTGGCCTCTAGCTCAGCCGGCACCTAGGGAAACCTACCAAACCTGTGCATTTCTGAAAACTAGAGACGTAGGGGAATCCAAGATGGGGTGACTTGTGGGGCTCTGACCAGGTTCTGTTACCCAGAATCCTTTGCAAACCTCAAAATGTGGCTAAAAAAAACACATGTTCCTCACATTTCTGTGGCAGAAAGATCTGGAATCTGAGAGGAGCCACAAATTTCCTTCCACCCAGCGTTCCCCCAAGTCTCCCGATAAAAATGATACCTCACTTGTGTGGGTAGGCCTAGCGCTCGCGACAGGAAATGCCCCAAAGCGCAACGTGGACACATCCAATTTTTTGAAAGAAAACAGAGGTGTTTTTTGCAAAGTGCCTACCTGTAGATTTTAGCCTCTAGCTCAGCCGGCACCTAGGGAAACCTACCAAACCTGTGCATTTCTGAAAACTAGGGACCTAGGGGAATCCAAGATGGGGTGACTTGTGGGGCTCTGACCAGGTTCTGTTACCCAGAATCCTTTGCAAACCTTAAAATGTGGCTAAAAAAACACATGTTCTTCATATTTCTGTGGCAGAAAGTTCTGGAATCTGGGAGGAGCCACAAATTTCTTTCCACCCAGCCTTCCCCCAAGTCTCCCGATAAAAATGATACCTCACTTGTGTGGGTAGGCCTAGCGCCCGCGACAGGAAATGCCCCAAAGCGCAACGTGGACACATCCAATTTTTTGAAAGAAAACAGAGGTGTTTTTTGCAAAGTGCCTACCTGTAGATTTTGGCCTCTAGCTCAGCCGGCACCTAGGGAAACCTACCAAACCTGTGCATTTCTGAAAACTAGGGACCTAGGGGAATCCAAGATGGGGTGACTTGTGGGGCTCTGACCAGGTTCTGTTACCCAGAATCCTTTGCAAACCTCAAAATGTGGCTAAAAAAACACATGTTCTTCATATTTCTGTGGCAGAAAGTTCTGGAATCTGAGAGGAGCCACAAATTTCCTTCCACCCAGCCTTCCCCCAAGTCTCCCGATAAAAATGATACCTCACTTGTGTGGGTAGGCCTAGCGCCCGCGACAGGAAATGCCCCAAAGCGCAACGTGGACACATCCAATTTTTTGAAAGAAAACAGAGGTGTTTTTTGCAAAGTGCCTACCTGTAGATTTTGACCTCTATCTCAGCCGGCACCTAGGGAAACCTACCAAAGCTGTGCATTTCTGAAAACTAGAGACCTAGGGGAATCCAAGATTGGGTGACTTGTGGGGCTCTGACCAGGTTCTGTTACCCAGAATCCTTTGCAAACCTTAAAATGTGGCTAAAAAAACACATGTTCCTCATATTTCTGTGGCAGAAAGTTCTGGAATCTGAGAGGAGCCACAAATTTCCTTCCACCCAGCCTTCCCCCAAGTCTCCCGATAAAAATGATACCTCACTTGTGAGGGTAGGCCTAGCGCCCGCGACAGGAAATGCCCCAAAGCGCAACGTGGACACATCCAATTTTTTGAAAGAAAACAGAGGTGTTTTTTGCAAAGTGCCTACCTGTAGATTTTGGCCTCTAGCTCAGCCGGCACCTAGGGAAACCTACCAAACATGTGCATTTCTGAAAACTAGAGACCTAGGGGAATCCAAGATGGGGTGACTTGTGGGGCTCTGACCAGGTTCTGTTACCCAGAATCCTTTGCAAACCTTAAAATGTGGCTAAAAAAACACATGTTCTTCATATTTCTGTGGCAGAAAGTTCTGGAATCTGAGAGGAGCCACAAATTTCCTTCCACCCAGCCTTCCCCCAAGTCTCCCGATAAAAATGATACCTCACTTGTGTGGGTAGGCCTAGCGCCCGCAACAGGAAATGCCCCAAAGCGCAACGTGGACACATCCAATTTTTTGAAAGAAAACAGAGGTGTTTTTTGCAAAGTGCCTACCTGTAGATTTTGGCCTCTATCTCAGCCGGCACCTAGGGAAACCTACCAAACCTGTGCATTTCTGAAAACTAGAGACCTAGGGGAATCCAAGATTGGGTGACTTGTGGGGCTCTGACCAGGTTCTGTTACCCAGAATCCTTTGCAAACCTTAAAATGTGGCTAAAAAAACACATGTTCCTCATATTTCTGTGGCAGAAAGTTCTGGAATCTGAGAGGAGCCACAAATTTCCTTCCACCCAGCCTTCCCCCAAGTCTCCCGATAAAAATGATACCTCACTTGTGTGGGTAGGCCTAGCGCTGGCGACAGGAAATGCCCCAAAGCGCAACGTGGACACATCCAATTTTTTTAAAGAAAACAGAGGTGTTTTTTGCAAGCCTACCTGTAGATTTTGGCCTCTAGCTCAGCCGGCACCTAGGGAAACCTACCAAACCTGTGCATTTCTGAAAACTAGAGACCTAGGGGAATCCAAGATGGGGTGACTTGTGGGGCTCTGACCAGGTTCTGTTACCCAGAATCCTTTGCAAACCTCAAGATTTGGCTAAAAAAACACATGTTCCTCACATTTCTGTGGCAGAAAGTTCTGGAATCTGAGAGGAGCCACAAATTTCCTTCCACCCAACGTTCCCCCAAGTCTCCCGATAAAAATGATACCTCACTTGTGAGGGTACGCCTAGCGCCCGCGACAGGAAATGCCCCAAAGCGCAACGTGGACACATCCAATTTTTTGAAAGAAAACAGAGGTGTTTTTTGCAAAGTGCCTACCTGTAGATTTTGGCCTCTAGCTCAGCCGGCACCTAGGGAAACCTACCAAACATGTGCATTTCTGAAAACTAGAGACCTAGGGGAATCCAAGATGGGGTGACTTGTGGGGCTCTGACCAGGTTCTGTTACCCAGAATCCTTTGCAAACCTCAAAATTTGGCTAAAAAAACACATGTTCCTCACATTTCTGTGGCAGAAAGTTCAGGAATCTGAGAGGATCCACAAATTTCCTTCCACCCACCGTTCCCCCAAGTCTCCCGATAAAAATGATACCTCACTTGTGTGGGTAGGCCTAGCGCCCGCGACAGGAAATGTCCCAAAGCGCAACGTGGACACATCCAATTTTTTGAAAGAAAACAGAGGTGTTTTTTGCAAAGTGCCTACCTGTAGATTTTGGCCTCTAGCTCAGCCGGCACCTAGGGAAACCTACCAAACCTGTGCATTTCTGAAAACTAGAGACGTAGGGGAATCCAAGATGGGGTGACTTGTGGGGCTCTGACCAGGTTCTGTTACCCAGAATCCTTTGCAAACCTCAAGATTTGGCTAAAAAAACACATGTTCCTCACATTTCTGTGGCAGAAAGTTCTGGAATCTGAGAGGAGCCACAAATTTCCTTCCACCCAACGTTCCCCCAAGTCTCCCGATAAAAATGATACCTCACTTGTGAGGGTACGCCTAGCGCCCGCGACAGGAAATGCCCCAAAGCGCAACGTGGACACATCCAATTTTTTGAAAGAAAACAGAGGTGTTTTTTGCAAAGTGCCTACCTGTAGATTTTGGCCTCTAGCTCAGCCGGCACCTAGGGAAACCTACCAAACATGTGCATTTCTGAAAACTAGAGACCTAGGGGAATCCAAGATGGGGTGACTTGTGGGGCTCTGACCAGGTTCTGTTACCCAGAATCCTTTGCAAACCTCAAAATTTGGCTAAAAAAACACATGTTCCTCACATTTCTGTGGCAGAAAGTTCAGGAATCTGAGAGGAGCCACAAATTTCCTTCCACCCACCGTTCCCCCAAGTCTCCCGATAAAAATGATACCTCACTTGTGTGGGTAGGCCTAGCGCCCGCGACAGGAAATGCCCCAAAGCGCAACGTGGACACATCCAATTTTTTGAAAGAAAACAGAGGTGTTTTTTGCAAAGTGCCTACCTGTAGATTTTAGCCTCTAGCTCAGCCGGCACCTAGGGAAACCTACCAAACCTGTGCATTTCTGAAAACTAGGGACCTAGGGGAATCCAAGATGGGGTGACTTGTGGGGCTCTGACCAGGTTCTGTTACCCAGAATCCTTTGCAAACCTTAAAATGTGGCCAAAAAAACACATGTTCTTCATATTTCTGTGGCAGAAAGTTCTGGAATCTGGGAGGAGCCACAAATTTCTTTCCACCCAGCCTTCCCCCAAGTCTCCCGATAAAAATGATACCTCACTTGTGTGGGTAGGCCTAGCGCCCGCGACAGGAAATGCCCCAAAGCGCAACGTGGACACATCCAATTTTTTGAAAGAAAACAGAGGTGTTTTTTGCAAAGTGCCTACCTGTAGATTTTGACCTCTATCTCAGCCGGCACCTAGGGAAACCTACCAAAGCTGTGCATTTCTGAAAACTAGAGACCTAGGGGAATCCAAGATTGGGTGACTTGTGGGGCTCTGACCAGGTTCTGTTACCCAGAATCCTTTGCAAACCTTAAAATGTGGCTAAAAAAACACATGTTCCTCATATTTCTGTGGCAGAAAGTTCTGGAATCTGAGAGGAGCCACAAATTTCCTTCCACCCAGCCTTCCCCCAAGTCTCCCGATAAAAATGATACCTCACTTGTGAGGGTAGGCCTAGCGCCCGCGACAGGAAATGCCCCAAAGCGCAACGTGGACACATCCAATTTTTTGAAAGAAAACAGAGGTGTTTTTTGCAAAGTGCCTACCTGTAGATTTTGGCCTCTAGCTCAGCCGGCACCTAGGGAAACCTACCAAACATGTGCATTTCTGAAAACTAGAGACCTAGGGGAATCCAAGATGGGGTGACTTGTGGGGCTCTGACCATGTTCTGTTACCCAGAATCCTTTGCAAACCTTAAAATGTGGCTAAAAAAACACATGTTCTTCATATTTCTGTGGCAGAAAGTTCTGGAATCTGAGAGGAGCCACAAATTTCCTTCCACCCAGCCTTCCCCCAAGTCTCCCGATAAAAATGATACCTCACTTGTGTGGGTAGGCCTAGCGCCCGCAACAGGAAATGCCCCAAAGCGCAACGTGGACACATCCAATTTTTTTAAAGAAAACAGAGGTGTTTTTTGCAAAGTGCCTACCTGTAGATTTTGGCCTCTATCTCAGCCGGCACCTAGGGAAACCTACCAAACCTGTGCATTTCTGAAAACTAGAGACCTAGGGGAATCCAAGATTGGGTGACTTGTGGGGCTCTGACCAGGTTCTGTTACCCAGAATCCTTTGCAAACCTTAAAATGTGGCTAAAAAAACACATGTTCCTCATATTTCTGTGTCAGAAAGTTCTGGAATCTGAGAGGAGCCACAAATTTCCTTCCACCCAGCCTTCCCCCAAGTCTCCCGATAAAAATGATACCTCACTTGTGTGGGTAGGCCTTGCGCCGGCGACAGGAAATGCCCCAAAGCGCAACGTGGACACATCCAATTTTTTTAAAGAAAACAGAGGTGTTTTTGCAAGCCTACCTGTAGATTTTGGCCTCTAGCTCAGCCGGCACCTAGGGAAACGTACCAAACCTGTGCATTTCTGAAAACTAGAGACCTAGGGGAATCCAAGATGGGGTGACTTGTGGGGCTCTGACCAGGTTCTGTTACCCAGAATCCTTTGCAAACCTCAAGATTTGGCTAAAAAAACACATGTTCCTCACATTTCTGTGGCAGAAAGTTCTGGAATCTGAGAGGAGCCACAAATTTCCTTCCACCCAGCGTTCCCCCAAGTCTCCCGATAAAAATGATACCTCACTTGTGAGGGTAGGCCTAGCGCCCGCGACAGGAAATGCCCCAAAGCGCAACGTGGACACATCCAATTTTTTTAAAGAAAACAGAGGTGTTTTTTGCAAAGTGCCTACCTGTAGATTTTGGCCTCTAGCTCAGCCGGCACCTAGGGAAACCTACCAAACATGTGCATTTCTGAAAACTAGAGACCTAGGGGAATCCAAGATGGGGTGACTTGTGGGGCTCTGACCAGGTTCTGTTACCCAGAATCCTTTGCAAACCTAAAAATTTGGGTAAAAAAACACATGTTCCTCACATTTCTGTGGCAGAAAGTTCAGGAATCTGAGAGGAGCCACAAATTTCCTTCCACCCAGCGTTCCCCCAAGTCTTCCGATAAAAATGATACCTCACTTGTGTGGGTAGGCCTAGTGCCCGCGACAGGAAATGTCCCAAAGCGCAACGTGGACACATCCAATTTTTTGAAAGAAAACACAGGTGTTTTTTTAAAAGTGCCTACCTGTAGATTTTGGCCTCTAGCTCATCCGGCACCTAGGGAAACCTACCAAACCTGTGCATTTCTGAAAACTAGAGACCTAGGGGAATCCAAGATGGGGTGACTTGTGGGGCTCTGACCAGGTTCTGTTACCCAGAATCCTTTGCAAACCTCAAATTGTGGCTAAACAAAACACATGTTCCTCACATTTCTGTGGCAGAAAGTTCTGGAATCTGAGAGGAGCCACAAATTTCCTTCCACCCAGCGTTCCCCCAAGTCTCCCGATAAAAATGATACCTCACTTGTGTGGGTAGGCCTAGCGCCCGCGACAGGAAATGCCCCAAAGCGCAACGTGGACACATCCAATTTTTTGAAAGAAAACAGAGGTGTTTTTTGCAAAGTGCCTACCTGTAGATTTTAGCCTCTAGCTCAGCCGGCACCGAGGGAAACCTACCAAACCTGTGCATTTCTGAAAACTAGAGACCTAGGGGAATCCAAGATGGGGTGACTTGTGGGGCTCTGACCAGGTTCTGTTACCCAGAATCCTTTGCAAACCTTAAAATGTGGCTAAAAAAACACATGTTCTTCATATTTCTGTGGCAGAAAGTTCTGGAATCTGAGAGGAGCCACAAATTTCCTTCCACCCAGCCTTCCCCCAAGTCTCCCGATAAAAATGATACCTCACTTGTGTGGGTGGGCCTAGCGCCCGCGACAGGAAATGCCCCAAAGCGCAACGTGGACACATCCAATTTTTTGAAAGAAAACAGAGGTGTTTTTTCCAAAGTGCCTACCTGTAGATTTTGGCCTCTATCTCAGCCGGCACCTAGGGAAACCTACCAAACCTGTGCATTTCTGAAAACTAGAGACCTAGGGGAATCCAAGATTGGGTGACTTGTGGGGCTCTGACCAGGTTCTGTTACCCAGAATCCTTTGCAAACCTCAAAATTTGGCTAAAAAAACACATGTTCCTCACATTTCTGTGGCAGAAAGTTCAGGAATCTGAGAGGAGCCACAAATTTCCTTCCACCCAGCGTTCCCCCAAGTCTCCCGATAAAAATGATACCTCACTTGTGTGGGTAGGCCTAGCGCCCGCGACAGGAAATGTCCCAAAGCGCAACGTGGACACATCCAATTTTTTGAAAGAAAACAGAGGTGTTTTTTGAAAAGTGCCTACCTGTAGATTTTGGCCTCTAGCTCAGCCGGCACCTAGGGAAACCTACCAAACCTGTGCATTTCTGAAAACTAGGGACCTAGGGGAATCCAAGATGGGGTGACTTGTGGGGCTCTGACCAGGTTCTGTTACCCAGAATCCTTTGCAAACCTTAAAATGTGGCTAAAAAAACACATGTTCTTCATATTTCTGTGGCAGAAAGTTCTGGAATCTGGGAGGAGCCACAAATTTCTTTCCACCCAGCCTTCCCCCAAGTCTCCCGATAAAAATGATACCTCACTTGTGTGGGTAGGCCTAGCGGCCGCGACAGGAAATGCCCCAAAGCGCAACGTGGACACATCCAATTTTTTGAAAGAAAACAGAGGTGTTTTTTGCAAAGTGCCTACCTGTAGATTTTGACCTCTATCTCAGCCGGCACCTAGGGAAACCTACCAAAGCTGTGCATTTCTGAAAACTAGAGACCTAGGGGAATCCAAGATTGGGTGACTTGTGGGGCTCTGACCAGGTTCTGTTACCCAGAATCCTTTGCAAACCTTAAAATGTGGCTAAAAAAACACATGTTCCTCATATTTCTGTGGCAGAAAGTTCTGGAATCTGAGAGGAGCCACAAATTTCCTTCCACCCAGCCTTCCCCCAAGTCTCCCGATAAAAATGATACCTCACTTGTGAGGGTAGGCCTAGCGCCCGCGACAGGAAATGCCCCAAAGCGCAACGTGGACACATCCAATTTTTTGAAAGAAAACAGAGGTGTTTTTTGCAAAGTGCCTACCTGTAGATTTTGGCCTCTAGCTCAGCCGGCACCTAGGGAAACCTACCAAACATGTGCATTTCTGAAAACTAGAGACCTAGGGGAATCCAAGATGGGGTGACTTGTGGGGCTCTGACCATGTTCTGTTACCCAGAATCCTTTGCAAACCTTAAAATGTGGCTAAAAAAACACATGTTCTTCATATTTCTGTGGCAGAAAGTTCTGGAATCTGAGAGGAGCCACAAATTTCCTTCCACCCAGCCTTCCCCCAAGTCTCCCGATAAAAATGATACCTCATTTGTGTGGGTAGGCCTAGCGCCCGCAACAGGAAATGCCCCAAAGCGCAACGTGGACACATCCAATTTTTTGAAAGAAAACAGAGGTGTTTTTTGCAAAGTGCCTACCTGTAGATTTTGGCCTCTATCTCAGCCGGCACATAGGGAAACCTACCAAACCTGTGCATTTCTGAAAACTAGAGACCTAGGGGAATCCAAGATTGGGTGACTTGTGGGGCTCTGACCAGGTTCTGTTACCCAGAATCCTTTGCAAACCTTAAAATGTGGCTAAAAAAACACATGTTCCTCATATTTCTGTGTCAGAAAGTTCTGGAATCTGAGAGGAGCCACAAATTTCCTTCCACCCAGCCTTCCCCCAAGTCTCCCGATAAAAATGATACCTCACTTGTGTGGGTAGGCCTTGCGCCGGCGACAGGAAATGCCCCAAAGCGCAACGTGGACACATCCAATTTTTTTAAAGAAAACAGAGGTGTTTTTGCAAGCCTACCTGTAGATTTTGGCCTCTAGCTCAGCCGGCACCTAGGGAAACGTACCAAACCTGTGCATTTCTGAAAACTAGAGACCTAGGGGAATCCAAGATGGGGTGACTTGTGGGGCTCTGACCAGGTTCTGTTACCCAGAATCCTTTGCAAACCTCAAGATTTGGCTAAAAAAACACATGTTCCTCACATTTCTGTGGCAGAAAGTTCTGGAATCTGAGAGGAGCCACAAATTTCCTTCCACCCAGCGTTCCCCCAAGTCTCCCGATAAAAATGATACCTCACTTGTGAGGGTAGGCCTAGCGCCCGCGACAGGAAATGCCCCAAAGCGCAACGTGGACACATCCAATTTTTTTAAAGAAAACAGAGGTGTTTTTTGCAAAGTGCCTACCTGTAGATTTTGGCCTCTAGCTCAGCCGGCACCTAGGGAAACCTACCAAACATGTGCATTTCTGAAAACTAGAGACCTAGGGGAATCCAAGATGGGGTGACTTGTGGGGCTCTGACCAGGTTCTGTTACCCAGAATCCTTTGCAAACCTAAAAATTTGGGTAAAAAAACACATGTTCCTCACATTTCTGTGGCAGAAAGTTCAGGAATCTGAGAGGAGCCACAAATTTCCTTCCACCCAGCGTTCCCCCAAGTCTTCCGATAAAAATGATACCTCACTTGTGTGGGTAGGCCTAGTGCCCGCGACAGGAAATGTCCCAAAGCGCAACGTGGACACATCCAATTTTTTGAAAGAAAACAGAGGTGTTTTTTTAAAAGTGCCTACCTGTAGATTTTGGCCTCTAGCTCATCCGGTACCTAGGGAAACCTACCAAACCTGTGCATTTCTGAAAACTAGAGACCTAGGGGAATCCAAGATGGGGTGACTTGTGGGGCTCTGACCAGGTTCTGTTACCCAGAATCCTTTGCAAACCTCAAATTGTGGCTAAACAAAACACATGTTCCTCACATTTCTGTGGCAGAAAGTTCTGGAATCTGAGAGGAGCCACAAATTTCCTTCCACCCAGCGTTCCCCCAAGTCTCCCGATAAAAATGATACCTCACTTGTGTGGGTAGGCCTAGCGCCCGCGACAGGAAATGCCCCAAAGCGCAACGTGGACACATCCAATTTTTTGAAAGAAAACAGAGGTGTTTTTTGCAAAGTGCCTACCTGTAGATTTTAGCCTCTAGCTCAGCCGGCACCTAGGGAAACCTACCAAACCTGTGCATTTCTGAAAACTAGAGACGTAGGGGAATCCAAGATGGGGTGACTTGTGGGGCTCTGACCAGGTTCTGTTACCCAGAATCCTTTGCAAACCTCAAAATGTGGCTAAAAAAAACACATGTTCCTCACATTTCTGTGGCAGAAAGTTCTGGAATCTGAGAGGAGCCACAAATTTCCTTCCACCCAGCGTTCCCCCAAGTCTCCCGATAAAAATGATACCTCACTTGTGTGGGTAGGCCTAGCGTCCGCGACAGGAAATGCCCCAAAGCGCAACGTGGACACATCCAATTTTTTGAAAGAAAACAGAGGTGTTTTTTGCAAAGTGCCTACCTGTAGATTTTAGCCTCTAGCTCAGCCGGCACCTAGGGAAACCTACCAAACCTGTGCATTTCTGAAAACTAGAGACCTAGGGGAATCCAAGATGGGGTGACTTGTGGGGCTCTGACCAGGTTCTGTTACCCAGAATCCTTTGCAAACCTTAAAATGTGGCTAAAAAAACACATGTTCTTCATATTTCTGTGGCAGAAAGTTCTGGAATCTGAGAGGAGCCACAAATTTCCTTCCACCCAGCCTTCCCCCAAGTCTCCCGATAAAAATGATACCTCACTTGTGTGGGTAGGCCTAGCGCCCGCGACAGGAAATGCCCCAAAGCGCAACGTGGACACATCCAATTTTTTGAAAGAAAACAGAGGTGTTTTTTGCAAAGTGCCTACCTGTAGATTTTGACCTCTATCTCAGCCGGCACCTAGGGAAACCTACCAAACCTGTGCATTTCTGAAAACTAGAGACCTAGGGGAATCCAAGATTGGGTGACTTGTGGGGCTCTGACCAGGTTCTGTTACCCAGAATCCTTTGCAAACCTTAAAATGTGGCTAAAAAAACACATGTTCCTCATATTTCTGTGGCAGAAAGTTCTGGAATCTGAGAGGAGCCACAAATTTCCTTCCACCCAGCCTTCCCCCAAGTCTCCCGATAAAAATGATACCTCACTTGTGAGGGTAGGCCTAGCGCCCGCGACAGGAAATGCCCCAAAGCGCAACGTGGACACATCCAATTTTTTAAAAGAAAACAGAGGTGTTTTTTGCAAAGTGCCTACCTGTAGATTTTGGCCTCTAGCTCAGCCGGCACCTAGAGAAACCTACCAAACATGTGCATTTCTGAAAACTAGAGACCTAGGGGAATCCAAGATGGGGTGACTTGTGGGTCTCTGACCAGGTTCTGTTACCCAGAATCCTTTGCAAACCTTAAAATGTGGCTAAAAAAACACATGTTCTTCATATTTCTGTGGCAGAAAGTTCTGGAATCTGAGAGGAGCCACAAATTTCCTTCCACCCAGCCTTCCCCCAAGTCTCCCGATAAAAATGATACCTCACTTGTGTGGGTAGGCCTAGCGCCCGCGACAGGAAATGCCCCAAAGCGCAACGTGGACACATCCAATTTTTTGAAAGAAAACAGAGGTGTTTTTTGCAAAGTGCCTACCTGTAGATTTTGGCCTCTATCTCAGCCGGCACCTAGGGAAACCTACCAAACCTGTGCATTTCTGAAAACTAGAGACCTAGGGGAATCCAAGATTGGGTGACTTGTGGGGCTCTGACCAGGTTCTGTTACCCAGAATCCTTTGCAAACCTTAAAATGTGGCTAAAAAAACACATGTTCCTCATATTTCTGTGGCAGAAAGTTCTGGAATCTGAGAGGAGCCACAAATTTGCTTCCATCCAGCCTTCCCCCAAGTCTCCCGATAAAAATGATACCTCACTTGTGTGGGTAGGCCTAGCGCCCGTGACAGGAAATGCCCCAAAGCGCAACGTGGACACATCCAATTTTTTGAAAGAAAACAGAGGTGTTTTTTGCAAGCCTACCTGTAGATTTTGGCCTCTAGCTCAGCCGGCACCTAGGGAAACCTACCAAACCTGTGCATTTCTGAAAACTAGAGACCTAGGGGAATCCAAGATCGGGTGACTTGTGGGGCTCTGACCAGGTTCTGTTACCCAGAATCCTTTGCAAACCTCAAGATTTGGCTAAAAAAACACATGTTCCTCACATTTCTGTGGCAGAAAGTTCTGGAATCTGAGAGGAGCCACAAATTTCCTTCCACCCAGCGTTCCCCCAAGTCTCCCGATAAAAATGATACCTCACTTGTGAGGGTAGGCCTAGCGCCCGCGACAGGAAATGCCCCAAAGCGCAACGTGGACACATCCAATTTTTTGAAAGAAAACAGAGGTGTTTTTTGCAAAGTGCCTACCTGTAGATTTTGGCCTCTAGCTCAGCCGGCACCTAGGAAAACCTACCAAACATGTGCATTTCTGAAAACTAGAGACCTAGGGGAATCCAAGATGGGGTGACTTGTGGGGCTCTGACCAGGTTCTGTTACCCAGAATCCTTTGCAAACCTCAAAATTTGGGTAAAAAAACACATGTTCCTCACATTTCTGTGGCAGAAAGTTCAGGAATCTGAGAGGAGCCACAAATTTCCTTCCACCCAGCGTTCCCCCAAGTCTCCCGATAAAAATGATACCTCACTTGTGTGGGTAGGCCTAGTGCCCGCGACAGGAAATGTCCCAAAGCGCAACGTGGACACATCCAATTTTTTGAAAGAAAACAGAGGTGTTTTTTGAAAAGTGCCTACCTGTAGATTTTGGCCTCTAGCTCAGCCAGCACCTAGGGAAACCTACCAAACCTGTGCATTTCTGAAAACTAGAGACCTAGGGGAATCCAAGATGGGGTGACTTGTGGGGCTCTGACCAGGTTCTGTTACCCAGAATCCTTTGCAAACCTCAAGATTTGGCTAAAAAAACACATGTTCCTCACATTTCTGTGGCAGAAAGTTCTGGAATCTGAGAGGAGCCACAAATTTCCTTCCACCCAACGTTCCCCCAAGTCTCCCGATAAAAATGATACCTCACTTGTGAGGGTACGCCTAGCGCCCGCGACAGGAAATGCCCCAAAGCGCAACGTGGACACATCCAATTTTTTGAAAGAAAACAGAGGTGTTTTTTGCAAAGTGCCTACCTGTAGATTTTGGCCTCTAGCTCAGCCGGCACCTAGGGAAACCTACCAAACATGTGCATTTCTGAAAACTAGAGACCTAGGGGAATCCAAGATGGGGTGACTTGTGGGGCTCTGACCAGGTTCTGTTACCCAGAATCCTTTGCAAAACTCAAAATTTGGCTAAAAAAACACATGTTCCTCACATTTCTGTGGCAGAAAGTTCAGGAATCTGAGAGGAGCCACAAATTTCCTTCCACCCACCGTTCCCCCAAGTCTCCCGATAAAAATGATACCTCACTTGTGTGGGTAGGCCTAGCGCCCGCGACAGGAAATGTCCCAAAGCGCAACGTGGACACATCCAATTTTTTGAAAGAAAACAGAGGTGTTTTTTGCAAAGTGCCTACCTGTAGATTTTGGCCTCTAGCTCAGCCGGCACGTAGGGAAACCTACCAAACCTGTGCATTTCTGAAAACTAGAGACGTAGGGGAATCCAAGATGGGGTGACTTGTGGGGCTCTGACCAGGTTCTGTTACCCAGAATCCTTTGCAAACCTCAAAATGTGGCTAAAAAAAACACATGTTCCTCACATTTCTGTGGCAGAAAGTTCTGGAATCTGAGAGGAGCCACAAATTTCCTTCCACCCAGCGTTCCCCCAAGTCTCCCGATAAAAATGATACCTCACTTGTGTGGGTAGGCCTAGCGCCCGCGACAGGAAATGCCCCAAAGCGCAACGTGGACACATCCAATTTTTTGAAAGAAAACAGAGGTGTTTTTTGCAAAGTGCCTACCTGTAGATTTTAGCCTCTAGCTCAGCCGGCACCTAGGGAAACCTACCAAACCTGTGCATTTCTGAAAACTAGGGAGCTAGGGGAATCCAAGATGGGGTGACTTGTGGGGCTCTGACCAGGTTCTGTTACCCAGAATCCTTTGCAAACCTTAAAATGTGGCTAAAAAAACACATGTTCTTCATATTTCTGTGGCAGAAAGTTCTGGAATCTGGGAGGAGCCACAAATTTCTTTCCACCCAGCCTTCCCCCAAGTCTCCCGATAAAAATGATACCTCACTTGTGTGGGTAGGCCTAGCGCCCGCGACAGGAAATGCCCCAAAGCGCAACGTGGACACATCCAATTTTTTGAAAGAAAACAGAGGTGTTTTTTGCAAAGTGCCTACCTGTAGATTTTGACCTCTATCTCAGCCGGCACCTAGGGAAACCTACCAAAGCTGTGCATTTCTGAAAACTAGAGACCTAGGGGAATCCAAGATTGGGTGACTTGTGGGGCTCTGACCAGGTTCTGTTACCCAGAATCCTTTGCAAACCTTAAAATGTGGCTAAAAAAACACATGTTCCTCATATTTCTGTGGCAGAAAGTTCAGGAATCTGAGAGGAGCCACAAATTTCCTTCCACCCACCGTTCCCCCAAGTCTCCCGATAAAAATGATACCTCACTTGTGTGGGTAGGCCTAGCGCCCGCGACAGGAAATGTCCCAAAGCGCAACGTGGACACATCCAATTTTTTGAAAGAAAACAGAGGTGTTTTTTGCAAAGTGCCTACCTGTAGATTTTGGCCTCTAGCTCAGCCGGCACCTAGGGAAACCTACCAAACCTGTGCATTTCTGAAAACTAGAGACGTAGGGGAATCCAAGATGGGGTGACTTGTGGGGCTCTGACCAGGTTCTGTTACCCAGAATCCTTTGCAAACCTCAAAATGTGGCTAAAAAAAACACATGTTCCTCACATTTCTGTGGCAGAAAGTTCTGGAATCTGAGAGGAGCCACAAATTTCCTTCCACCCAGCGTTCCCCCAAGTCTCCCGATAAAAATGATACCTCACTTGTGTGGGTAGGCCTAGCGCCCGCGACAGGAAATGCCCCAAAGCGCAACGTGGACACATCCAATTTTTTGAAAGAAAACAGAGGTGTTTTTTGCAAAGTGCCTACCTGTAGATTTTAGCCTCTAGCTCAGCCGGCACCTAGGGAAACCTACCAAACCTGTGCATTTCTGAAAACTAGGGACCTAGGGGAATCCAAGATGGGGTGACTTGTGGGGCTCTGACCAGGTTCTGTTACCCAGAATCCTTTGCAAACCTTAAAATGTGGCTAAAAAAACACATGTTCTTCATATTTCTGTGGCAGAAAGTTCTGGAATCTGGGAGGAGCCACAAATTTCTTTCCACCCAGCCTTCCCCCAAGTCTCCCGATAAAAATGATACCTCACTTGTGTGGGTAGGCCTAGCGCCCGCGACAGGAAATGCCCCAAAGCGCAACGTGGACACATCCAATTTTTTGAAAGAAAACAGAGGTGTTTTTTGCAAAGTGCCTACCTGTAGATTTTGACCTCTATCTCAGCCGGCACCTAGGGAAACCTACCAAAGCTGTGCATTTCTGAAAACTAGAGACCTAGGGGAATCCAAGATTGGGTGACTTGTGGGGCTCTGACCAGGTTCTGTTACCCAGAATCCTTTGCAAACCTTAAAATGTGGCTAAAAAAACACATGTTCCTCATATTTCTGTGGCAGAAAGTTCTGGAATCTGAGAGGAGCCACAAATTTCCTTCCACCCAGCCTTCCCCCAAGTCTCCCGATAAAAATGATACCTCACTTGTGAGGGTAGGCCTAGCGCCCGCGACAGGAAATGCCCCAAAGCGCAACGTGGACACATCCAATTTTTTGAAAGAAAACAGAGGTGTTTTTTGCAAAGTGCCTACCTGTAGATTTTGGCCTCTAGCTCAGCCGGCACCTAGGGAAACCTACCAAACATGTGCATTTCTGAAAACTAGAGACCTAGGGGAATCCAAGATGGGGTGACTTGTGGGGCTCTGACCATGTTCTGTTACCCAGAATCCTTTGCAAACCTTAAAATGTGGCTAAAAAAACACATGTTCTTCATATTTCTGTGGCAGAAAGTTCTGGAATCTGAGAGGAGCCACAAATTTCCTTCCACCCAGCCTTCCCCCAAGTCTCCCGATAAAAATGATACCTCACTTGTGTGGGTAGGCCTAGCGCCCGCAACAGGAAATGCCCCAAAGCGCAACGTGGACACATCCAATTTTTTTAAAGAAAACAGAGGTGTTTTTTGCAAAGTGCCTACCTGTAGATTTTGGCCTCTATCTCAGCCGGCACCTAGGGAAACCTACCAAACCTGTGCATTACTGAAAACTAGAGACCTAGGGGAATCCAAGATTGGGTGACTTGTGGGGCTCTGACCAGGTTCTGTTACCCAGAATCCTTTGCAAACCTTAAAATGTGGCTAAAAAAACACATGTTCCTCATATTTCTGTGTCAGAAAGTTCTGGAATCTGAGAGGAGCCACAAATTTCCTTCCACCCAGCCTTCCCCCAAGTCTCCCGATAAAAATGATACCTCACTTGTGTGGGTAGGCCTTGCGCCGGCGACAGGAAATGCCCCAAAGCGCAACGTGGACACATCCAATTTTTTTAAAGAAAACAGAGGTGTTTTTGCAAGCCTACCTGTAGATTTTGGCCTCTAGCTCAGCCGGCACCTAGGGAAACGTACCAAACCTGTGCATTTCTGAAAACTAGAGACCTAGGGGAATCCAAGATGGGGTGACTTGTGGGGCTCTGACCAGGTTCTGTTACCCAGAATCCTTTGCAAACCTAAAAATTTGGGTAAAAAAACACATGTTCCTCACATTTCTGTGGCAGAAAGTTCAGGAATCTGAGAGGAGCCACAAATTTCCTTCCACCCAGCGTTCCCCCAAGTCTTCCGATAAAAATGATACCTCACTTGTGTGGGTAGGCCTAGTGCCCGCGACAGGAAATGTCCCAAAGCGCAACGTGGACACATCCAATTTTTTGAAAGAAAACAGAGGTGTTTTTTTAAAAGTGCCTACCTGTAGATTTTGGCCTCTAGCTCATCCGGCACCTAGGGAAACCTACCAAACCTGTGCATTTCTGAAAACTAGAGACCTAGGGGAATCCAAGATGGGGTGACTTGTGGGGCTCTGACCAGGTTCTGTTACCCAGAATCCTTTGCAAACCTCAAATTGTGGCTAAACAAAACACATGTTCCTCACATTTCTGTGGCAGAAAGTTCTGGAATCTGAGAGGAGCCACAAATTTCCTTCCACCCAGCGTTCCCCCAAGTCTCCCGATAAAAATGATACCTCACTTGTGTGGGTAGGCCTAGCGCCCGCGACAGGAAATGCCCCAAAGCGCAACGTGGACACATCCAATTTTTTGAAAGAAAACAGAGGTGTTTTTTGCAAAGTGCCTACCTGTAGATTTTAGCCTCTAGCTCAGCCGGCACCTAGGGAAACCTACCAAACCTGTGCATTTCTGAAAACTAGAGACCTAGGGGAATCCAAGATGGGGTGACTTGTGGGGCTCTGACCAGGTTCTGTTACCCAGAATCCTTTGCAAACCTTAAAATGTGGCTAAAAAAACACATGTTCTTCATATTTCTGTGGCAGAAAGTTCTGGAATCTGAGAGGAGCCACAAATTTCCTTCCACCCAGCCTTCCCCCAAGTCTCCCGATAAAAATGATACCTCACTTGTGTGGGTAGGCCTAGCGCCCGCGACAGGAAATGCCCCAAAGCGCAACGTGGACACATCCAATTTTTTGAAAGAAAACAGAGGTGTTTTTTCCAAAGTGCCTACCTGTAGATTTTGGCCTCTATCTCAGCCGGCACCTAGGGAAACCTACCAAACCTGTGCATTTCTGAAAACTAGAGACCTAGGGGAATCCAAGATTGGGTGACTTGTGGGGCTCTGACCAGGTTCTGTTACCCAGAATCCTTTGCAAACCTCAAAATTTGGCTAAAAAAACACATGTTCCTCACATTTCTGTGGCAGAAAGTTCAGGAATCTGAGAGGAGCCACAAATTTCCTTCCACCCAGCGTTCCCCCAAGTCTCCCGATAAAAATGATACCTCACTTGTGTGGGTAGGCCTAGCGCCCGCGACAGGAAATGTCCCAAAGCGCAACGTGGACACATCCAATTTTTTGAAAGAAAACAGAGGTGTTTTTTGCAAAGTGCCTACCTGTAGATTTTGGCCTCTAGCTCAGCCGGCACCTAGGGAAACCTACCAAACCTGTGCATTTCTGAAAACTAGAGACGTAGGGGAATCCAAGATGGGGTGACTTGTGGGGCTCTGACCAGGTTCTGTTACCCAGAATCCTTTGCAAACCTCAAAATGTGGCTAAATAAAACACATGTTCCTCACATTTCTGTGGCAGAAAGTTCTGGAATCTGAGAGGAGCCACAAATTTCCTTCCACCCAGCGTTCCCCCAAGTCTTCCGATAAAAATGATACCTCACTTGTGTGGGTAGGCCTAGTGCCCGCGACAGGAAATGTCCCAAAGCGCAACGTGGACACATCCAATTTTTTGAAAGAAAACAGAGGTGTTTTTTTAAAAGTGCCTACCTGTAGATTTTGGCCTCTAGCTCACCCGGCACCTAGGGAAACCTACCAAACCTGTGCATTTCTGAAAACTAGAGACCTAGGGGAATCCAAGATGGGGTGACTTGTGGGGCTCTGACCAGGTTCTGTTACCCAGAATCCTTTGCAAACCTCAAATTGTGGCTAAACAAAACACATGTTCCTCACATTTCTGTGGCAGAAAGTTCTGGAATCTGAGAGGAGCCACAAATTTCCTTCCACCCAGCGTTCCCCCAAGTCTCCCGATAAAAATGATACCTCACTTGTGTGGGTAGGCCTAGCGCCCGCGACAGGAAATGCCCCAAAGCGCAACGTGGACACATCCAATTTTTTGAAAGAAAACAGAGGTGTTTTTTGCAAAGTGCCTACCTGTAGATTTTAGCCTCTAGCTCAGCCGGCACCTAGGGAAACCTACCAAACCTGTGCATTTCTGAAAACTAGAGACCTAGGGGAATCCAAGATGGGGTGACTTGTGGGGCTCTGACCAGGTTCTGTTACCCAGAATCCTTTGCAAACCTTAAAATGTGGCTAAAAAAACACATGTTCTTCATATTTCTGTGGCAGAAAGTTCTGGAATCTGAGAGGAGCCACAAATTTCCTTCCACCCAGCCTTCCCCCAAGTCTCCCGATAAAAATGATACCTCACTTGTGTGGGTAGGCCTAGCGCCCGCGACAGGAAATGCCCCAAAGCGCAACGTGGACACATCCAATTTTTTGAAAGAAAACAGAGGTGTTTTTTCCAAAGTGCCTACCTGTAGATTTTGGCCTCTATCTCAGCCGGCACCTAGGGAAACCTACCAAACCTGTGCATTTCTGAAAACTAGAGACCTAGGGGAATCCAAGATTGGGTGACTTGTGGGGCTCTGACCAGGTTCTGTTACCCAGAATCCTTTGCAAACCTCAAAATTTGGCTAAAAAAACACATGTTCCTCACATTTCTGTGGCAGAAAGTTCAGGAATCTGAGAGGAGCCACAAATTTCCTTCCACCCAGCGTTCCCCCAAGTCTCCCGATAAAAATGATACCTCACTTGTGTGGGTAGGCCTAGCGCCCGCGACAGGAAATGTCCCAAAGCGCAACGTGGACACATCCAATTTTTTGAAAGAAAACAGAGGTGTTTTTTGCAAAGTGCCTACCTGTAGATTTTGGCCTCTAGCTCAGCCGGCACCTAGGGAAACCTACCAAACCTGTGCATTTCTGAAAACTAGAGACGTAGGGGAATCCAAGATGGGGTGACTTGTGGGGCTCTGACCAGGTTCTGTTACCCAGAATCCTTTGCAAACCTCAAAATGTGGCTAAAAAAAACACATGTTCCTCACATTTCTGTGGCAGAAAGTTCTGGAATCTGAGAGGAGCCACAAATTTCCTTCCACCCAGCGTTCCCCCAAGTCTCCCGATAAAAATGATACCTCACTTGTGTGGGTAGGCCTAGCGCCCGCGACAGGAAATGCCCCAAAGCGCAACGTGGACACATCCAATTTTTTGAAAGAAAACAGAGGTGTTTTTTGCAAAGTGCCTACCTGTAGATTTTAGCCTCTAGCTCAGCCGGCACCTAGGGAAACCTACCAAACATGTGCATTTCTGAAAACTAGAGACCTAGGGGAATCCAAGATGGGGTGACTTGTGGGGCTCTGACCAGGTTCTGTTACCCAGAATCCTTTGCAAACCTTAAAATGTGGCTAAAAAAACACATGTTCTTCATATTTCTGTGGCAGAAAGTTCTGGAATCTGAGAGGAGCCACAAATTTCCTTCCACCCAGCCTTCCCCCAAGTCTCCCGATAAAAATGATACCTCACTTGTGTGGGTAGGCCTAGCGCCCGCGACAGGAAATGCCCCAAAGCGCAACGTGGACACATCCAATTTTTTGAAAGAAAACAGAGGTGTTTTTTGCAAAGTGCCTACCTGTAGATTTTGGCCTCTATCTCAGCCGGCACCTAGGGAAACCTACCAAACCTGTGCATTTCTGAAAACTAGAGACCTAGGGGAATCCAAGATTGGGTGACTTGTGGGGCTCTGACCAGGTTCTGTTACCCAGAATCCTTTGCAAACCTTAAAATGTGGCTAAAAAAACACATGTTCCTCATATTTCTGTGGCAGAAAGTTCTGGAATCTGAGAGGAGCCACAAATTTGCTTCCATCCAGCCTTCCCCCAAGTCTCCCGATAAAAATGATACCTCACTTGTGTGGGTAGGCCTAGCGCCCGTGACAGGAAATGCCCCAAAGCGCAACGTGGACACATCCAATTTTTTGAAAGAAAACAGAGGTGTTTTTTGCAAGCCTACCTGTAGATTTTGGCCTGTAGCTCAGCCGGCACCTAGGGAAACCTACCAAACCTGTGCATTTCTGAAAACTAGAGACCTAGGGGAATCCAAGATGGGGTGACTTGTGGGGCTCTGACCAGGTTCTGTTACCCAGAATCCTTTGCAAACCTCAAGATTTGGCTAAAAAAACACATGTTCCTCACATTTCTGTGGCAGAAAGTTCTGGAATCTGAGAGGAGCCACAAATTTCCTTCCACCCAGCGTTCCCCCAAGTCTCCCGATAAAAATGATACCTCACTTGTGAGGGTAGGCCTAGCGCCCGCGACAGGAAATGCCCCAAAGCGCAACGTGGACACATCCAATTTTTTGAAAGAAAACAGAGGTGTTTTTTGCAAAGTGCCTACCTGTAGATTTTGGCCTCTAGCTCAGCCGGCAACTAGGAAAACCTACCAAACATGTGCATTTCTGAAAACTAGAGACCTAGGGGAATCCAAGATGGGGTGACTTGTGGGGCTCTGACCAGGTTCTGTTACCCAGAATCCTTTGCAAACCTTAAAATGTGGCTAAAAAAACACATGTTCCTCATATTTCTGTGGCAGAAAGTTCTGGAATCTGAGAGGAGCCACAAATTTGCTTCCATCCAGCCTTCCCCCAAGTCTCCCGATAAAAATGATACCTCACTTGTGTGGGTAGGCCTAGCGCCCGTGACAGGAAATGCCCCAAAGCGCAACGTGGACACATCCAATTTTTTGAAAGAAAACAGAGGTGTTTTTTGCAAGCCTACCTGTAGATTTTGGCCTGTAGCTCAGCCGGCACCTAGGGAAACCTACCAAACCTGTGCATTTCTGAAAACTAGAGACCTAGGGGAATCCAAGATGGGGTGACTTGTGGGGCTCTGACCAGGTTCTGTTACCCAGAATCCTTTGCAAACCTCAAGATTTGGCTAAAAAAACACATGTTCCTCACATTTCTGTGGCAGAAAGTTCTGGAATCTGAGAGGAGCCACAAATTTCCTTCCACCCAGCGTTCCCCCAAGTCTCCCGATAAAAATGATACCTCACTTGTGAGGGTAGGCCTAGCGCCCGCGACAGGAAATGCCCCAAAGCGCAACGTGGACACATCCAATTTTTTGAAAGAAAACAGAGGTGTTTTTTGCAAAGTGCCTACCTGTAGATTTTGGCCTCTAGCTCAGCCGGCACCTAGGAAAACCTACCAAACATGTGCATTTCTGAAAACTAGAGACCTAGGGGAATCCAAGATGGGGTGACTTGTGGGGCTCTGACCAGGTTCTGTTACCCAGAATCCTTTGCAAACCTCAAAATTTGGGTAAAAAAACACATGTTCCTCACATTTCTGTGGCAGAAAGTTCAGGAATCTGAGAGGAGCCACAAATTTCCTTCCACCCAGCGTTCCCCCAAGTCTCCCGATAAAAATGATACCTCACTTGTGTGGGTAGGCCTAGTGCCCGCGACAGGAAATGTCCCAAAGCGCAACGTGGACACATCCAATTTTTTGAAAGAAAACAGAGGTGTTTTTTGAAAAGTGCCTACCTGTAGATTTTGGCCTCTAGCTCAGCCAGCACCTAGGGAAACCTACCAAACCTGTGCATTTCTGAAAACTAGAGACCTAGGGGAATCCAAGATGGGGTGACTTGTGGGGCTCTGACCAGGTTCTGTTACCCAGAATCCTTTGCAAACCTCAAGATTTGGCTAAAAAAACACATGTTCCTCACATTTCTGTGGCAGAAAGTTCTGGAATCTGAGAGGAGCCACAAATTTCCTTCCACCCAACGTTCCCCCAAGTCTCCCGATAAAAATGATACCTCACTTGTGAGGGTACGCCTAGCGCCCGCGACAGGAAATGCCCCAAAGCGCAACGTGGACACATCCAATTTTTTGAAAGAAAACAGAGGTGTTTTTTGCAAAGTGCCTACCTGTAGATTTTGGCCTCTAGCTCAGCCGGCACCTAGGGAAACCTACCAAACATGTACATTTCTGAAAACTAGAGACCTAGGGGAATCCAAGATGGGGTGACTTGTGGGGCTCTGACCAGGTTCTGTTACCCAGAATCCTTTGCAAACCTCAAAATTTGGCTACAAAAACACATGTTCCTCACATTTCTGTGGCAGAAAGTTCAGGAATCTGAGAGGAGCCACAAATTTCCTTCCACCCACCGTTCCCCCAAGTCTCCCGATAAAAATGATACCTCACTTGTGTGGGTAGGCCTAGCGCCCGCGACAGGAAATGTCCCAAAGCGCAACGTGGACACATCCAATTCTTTGAAAGAAAACAGAGGTGTTTTTTGCAAAGTGCCTACCTGTAGATTTTGGCCTCTAGCTCAGCCGGCACCTAGGGAAACCTACCAAACCTGTGCATTTCTGAAAACTAGAGACGTAGGGGAATCCAAGATGGGGTGACTTGTGGGGCTCTGACCAGGTTCTGTTACCCAGAATCCTTTGCAAACCTCAAAATGTGGCTAAAAAAAACACATGTTCCTCACATTTCTGTGGCAGAAAGTTCTGGAATCTGAGAGGAGCCACAAATTTCCTTCCAGCCAGCGTTCCACCAAGTCTCCCGATAAAAATGATACCTCACTTGTGTGGGTAGGCCTAGCGCCCGCGACAGGAAATGCCCCAAAGCGCAACGTGGACACATCCAATTTTTTGAAAGAAAACAGAGGTGTTTTTTGCAAAGTGCCTACCTGTAGATTTTAGCCTCTAGCTCAGCCGGCACCTAGGGAAACCTACCAAACCTGTGCATTTCTGAAAACTAGGGACCTAGGGGAATCCAAGATTTGGGTGACTTGTGGGGCTCTGACCAGGTTCTGTTACCCAGAATCCTTTGCAAACCTTAAAATGTGGCTAAAAAAACACATGTTCCTCATATTTCTGTGGCAGAAAGTTCAGGAATCTGAGAGGAGCCACAAATTTCCTTCCACCCAGCCTTCCCCCAAGTCTCCCGATAAAAATGATACCTCACTTGTGAGGGTAGGCCTAGCGCCCGCGACAGGAAATGCCCCAAAGCGCAACGTGGACACATCCAATTTTTTGAAAGAAAACAGAGGTGTTTTTTGCAAAGTGCCTACCTGTAGATTTTGGCCTCTAGCTCAGCCGGCACCTAGGGAAACCTACCAAACCTGTGCATTTCTGAAAACTAGAGACCTAGGGGAATCCAAGATGGGGTGTCTTGTGGGGCTCTGACCAGGTTCTGTTACCCAGAATCCTTTGCAAACCTCAAAATTTGGCTAAAAAAACACATGTTCTTCATATTTCTGTGGCAGAAAGTTCTGGAATCTGGGAGGAGCCACAAATTTCTTTCCACCCAGCCTTCCCCCAAGTCTCCCGATAAAAATGATACCTCACTTGTGTGGGTAGGCCTAGCGCCCGCGACAGGAAATGCCCCAAAGCGCAACGTGGACACATCCAATTTTTTGAAAGAAAACAGAGGTGTTTTTTGCAAAGTGCCTACCTGTAGATTTTGACCTCTATCTCAGCCGGCACCTAGGGAAACCTACCAAAGCTGTGCATTTCTGAAAACTAGAGACCTAGGGGAATCCAAGATTGGGTGACTTGTGGGGCTCTGACCAGGTTCTGTTACCCAGAATCCTTTGCAAACCTTAAAATGTGGCTAAAAAAAACACATGTTCCTCATATTTCTGTGGCAGAAAGTTCTGGAATCTGAGAGGAGCCACAAATTTCCTTCCACCCAGCGTTCCCCCAAGTCTCCCGATAAAAATGATACCTCACTTGTGAGGGTAGGCCTAGCGCCCGCGACAGGAAATGCCCCAAAGCGCAACGTGGACACATCCAATTTTTTGAAAGAAAACAGAGGTGTTTTTTGCAAAGTGCCTACCTGTAGATTTTGGCCTCTAGCTCAGCCGGCACCTAGGGAAACCTACCAAACATGTGCATTTCTGAAAACTAGAGACCTAGGGGAATCCAAGATGGGGTGACTTGTGGGGCTCTGACCATGTTCTGTTACCCAGAATCCTTTGCAAACCTTAAAATGTGGCTAAAAAAACACATGTTCCTCATATTTCTGTGGCAGAAAGTTCAGGAATCTGAGAGGAGCCACAAATTTCCTTCCACCCAGCCTTCCCCCAAGTCTCCCGATAAAAATGATACCTCACTTGTGAGGGTAGGCCTAGCGCCCGCGACAGGAAATGCCCCAAAGCGCAACGTGGACACATCCAATTTTTTGAAAGAAAACAGAGGTGTTTTTTGCAAAGTGCCTACCTGTAGATTTTGGCCTCTAGCTCAGCCGGCACCTAGGGAAACCTACCAAACCTGTGCATTTCTGAAAACTAGAGACCTAGGGGAATCCAAGATGGGGTGTCTTGTGGGGCTCTGACCAGGTTCTGTTACCCAGAATCCTTTGCAAACCTCAAAATTTGGCTAAAAAAACACATGTTCTTCATATTTCTGTGGCAGAAAGTTCTGGAATCTGGGAGGAGCCACAAATTTCTTTCCACCCAGCCTTCCCCCAAGTCTCCCGATAAAAATGATACCTCACTTGTGTGGGTAGGCCTAGCGCCCGCGACAGGAAATGCCCCAAAGCGCAACGTGGACACATCCAATTTTTTGAAAGAAAACAGAGGTGTTTTTTGCAAAGTGCCTACCTGTAGATTTTGACCTCTATCTCAGCCGGCACCTAGGGAAACCTACCAAAGCTGTGCATTTCTGAAAACTAGAGACCTAGGGGAATCCAAGATTGGGTGACTTGTGGGGCTCTGACCAGGTTCTGTTACCCAGAATCCTTTGCAAACCTTAAAATGTGGCTAAAAAAACACATGTTCCTCATATTTCTGTGGCAGAAAGTTCTGGAATCTGAGAGGAGCCACAAATTTCCTTCCACCCAGCCTTCCCCCAAGTCTCCCGATAAAAATGATACCTCACTTGTGAGGGTAGGCCTAGCGCCCGCGACAGGAAATGCCCCAAAGCGCAACGTGGACACATCCAATTTTTTGAAAGAAAACAGAGGTGTTTTTTGCAAAGTGCCTACCTGTAGATTTTGGCCTCTAGCTCAGCCGGCACCTAGGGAAACCTACCAAACATGTGCATTTCTGAAAACTAGAGACCTAGGGGAATCCAAGATGGGGTGACTTGTGGGGCTCTGACCATGTTCTGTTACCCAGAATCCTTTGCAAACCTTAAAATGTGGCTAAAAAAACACATGTTCTTCATATTTCTGTGGCAGAAAGTTCTGGAATCTGAGAGGAGCCACAAATTTCCTTCCACCCAGCCTTCCCCCAAGTCTCCCGATAAAAATGATACCTCACTTGTGTGGGTAGGCCTAGCGCCCGCAACAGGAAATGCCCCAAAGCGCAACGTGGACACATCCAATTTTTTTAAAGAAAACAGAGGTGTTTTTTGCAAAGTGCCTACCTGTAGATTTTGGCCTCTATCTCAGCCGGCACCTAGGGAAACCTACCAAACCTGTGCATTTCTGAAAACTAGAGACCTAGGGGAATCCAAGATTGGGTGACTTGTGGGGCTCTGACCAGGTTCTGTTACCCAGAATCCTTTGCAAACCTTAAAATGTGGCTAAAAAAACACATGTTCCTCATATTTCTGTGGTAGAAAGTTCTGGAATCTGAGAGGAGCCACAAATTTCCTTCCACCCAGCCTTCCCCCAAGTCTCCCGATAAAAATGATACCTCACTTGTGAGGGTAGGCCTAGCGCCCGCGACAGGAAATGCCCCAAAGCGCAACGTGGACACATCCAATTTTTTAAAAGAAAACAGAGGTGTTTTTTGCAAAGTGCCTACCTGTAGATTTTGGCCTCTAGCTCAGCCGGCACCTAGAGAAACCTACCAAACATGTGCATTTCTGAAAACTAGAGACCTAGGGGAATCCAAGATGGGGTGACTTGTGGGGCTCTGACCAAGTTCTGTTACCCAGAATCCTTTGCAAACCTTAAAATGTGGCTAAAAAAACACATGTTCTTCATATTTCTGTGGCAGAAAGTTCTGGAATCTGAGAGGAGCCACAAATTTCCTTCCACCCAGCCTTCCCCCAAGTCTCCCGATAAAAATGATACCTCACTTGTGTGGGTAGGCCTAGCGCCCGCGACAGGAAATGCCCCAAAGCGCAACGTGGACACATCCAATTTTTTGAAAGAAAACAGAGGTGTTTTTTGCAAAGTGCCTACCTGTAGATTTTGGCCTCTATCTCAGCCGGCACCTAGGGAAACCTACCAAACCTGTGCATTTCTGAAAACTAGAGACCTAGGGGAATCCAAGATTGGGTGACTTGTGGGGCTCTGACCAGGTTCTGTTACCCAGAATCCTTTGCAAACCTTAAAATGTGGCTAAAAAAACACATGTTCCTCATATTTCTGTGGCAGAAAGTTCTGGAATCTGAGAGGAGCCACAAATTTGCTTCCATCCAGCCTTCCCCCAAGTCTCCCGATAAAAATGATACCTCACTTGTGTGGGTAGGCCTAGCGCCCGTGACAGGAAATGCCCCAAAGCGCAACGTGGACACATCCAATTTTTTGAAAGAAAACAGAGGTGTTTTTTGCAAGCCTACCTGTAGATTTTGGCCTGTAGCTCAGCCGGCACCTAGGGAAACCTACCAAACCTGTGCATTTCTGAAAACTAGAGACCTAGGGGAATCCAAGATGGGGTGACTTGTGGGGCTCTGACCAGGTTCTGTTACCCAGAATCCTTTGCAAACCTCAAGATTTGGCTAAAAAAACACATGTTCCTCACATTTCTGTGGCAGAAAGTTCTGGAATCTGAGAGGAGCCACAAATTTCCTTCCACCCAGCGTTCCCCCAAGTCTCCCGATAAAAATGATACCTCACTTGTGAGGGTAGGCCTAGCGCCCGCGACAGGAAATGCCCCAAAGCGCAACGTGGACACATCCAATTTTTTGAAAGAAAACAGAGGTGTTTTTTGCAAAGTGCCTACCTGTAGATTTTGGCCTCTAGCTCAGCCGGCACCTAGGAAAACCTACCAAACATGTGCATTTCTGAAAACTAGAGACCTAGGGGAATCCAAGATGGGGTGACTTGTGGGGCTCTGACCAGGTTCTGTTACCCAGAATCCTTTGCAAACCTTAAAATGTGGCTAAAAAAACACATGTTCCTCATATTTCTGTGGCAGAAAGTTCTGGAATCTGAGAGGAGCCACAAATTTGCTTCCATCCAGCCTTCCCCCAAGTCTCCCGATAAAAATGATACCTCACTTGTGTGGGTAGGCCTAGCGCCCGTGACAGGAAATGCCCCAAAGCGCAACGTGGACACATCCAATTTTTTGAAAGAAAACAGAGGTGTTTTTTGCAAGCCTACCTGTAGATTTTGGCCTGTAGCTCAGCCGGCACCTAGGGAAACCTACCAAACCTGTGCATTTCTGAAAACTAGAGACCTAGGGGAATCCAAGATGGGGTGACTTGTGGGGCTCTGACCAGGTTCTGTTACCCAGAATCCTTTGCAAACCTCAAGATTTGGCTAAAAAAACACATGTTCCTCACATTTCTGTGGCAGAAAGTTCTGGAATCTGAGAGGAGCCACAAATTTCCTTCCACCCAGCGTTCCCCCAAGTCTCCCGATAAAAATGATACCTCACTTGTGAGGGTAGGCCTAGCGCCCGCGACAGGAAATGCCCCAAAGCGCAACGTGGACACATCCAATTTTTTGAAAGAAAACAGAGGTGTTTTTTGCAAAGTGCCTACCTGTAGATTTTGGCCTCTAGCTCAGCCGGCACCTAGGAAAACCTACCAAACATGTGCATTTCTGAAAACTAGAGACCTAGGGGAATCCAAGATGGGGTGACTTGTGGGGCTCTGACCAGGTTCTGTTACCCAGAATCCTTTGCAAACCTCAAAATTTGGGTAAAAAAACACATGTTCCTCACATTTCTGTGGCAGAAAGTTCAGGAATCTGAGAGGAGCCACAAATTTCCTTCCACCCAGCGTTCCCCCAAGTCTCCCGATAAAAATGATACCTCACTTGTGTGGGTAGGCCTAGTGCCCGCGACAGGAAATGTCCCAAAGCGCAACGTGGACACATCCAATTTTTTGAAAGAAAACAGAGGTGTTTTTTGAAAAGTGCCTACCTGTAGATTTTGGCCTCTAGCTCAGCCAGCACCTAGGGAAACCTACCAAACCTGTGCATTTCTGAAAACTAGAGACCTAGGGGAATCCAAGATGGGGTGACTTGTGGGGCTCTGACCAGGTTCTGTTACCCAGAATCCTTTGCAAACCTCAAGATTTGGCTAAAAAAACACATGTTCCTCACATTTCTGTGGCAGAAAGTTCTGGAATCTGAGAGGAGCCACAAATTTCCTTCCACCCAACGTTCCCCCAAGTCTCCCGATAAAAATGATACCTCACTTGTGAGGGTACGCCTAGCGCCCGCGACAGGAAATGCCCCAAAGCGCAACGTGGACACATCCAATTTTTTGAAAGAAAACAGAGGTGTTTTTTGCAAAGTGCCTACCTGTAGATTTTGGCCTCTAGCTCAGCCGGCACCTAGGGAAACCTACCAAACATGTACATTTCTGAAAACTAGAGACCTAGGGGAATCCAAGATGGGGTGACTTGTGGGGCTCTGACCAGGTTCTGTTACCCAGAATCCTTTGCAAACCTCAAAATTTGGCTACAAAAACACATGTTCCTCACATTTCTGTGGCAGAAAGTTCAGGAATCTGAGAGGAGCCACAAATTTCCTTCCACCCACCGTTCCCCCAAGTCTCCCGATAAAAATGATACCTCACTTGTGTGGGTAGGCCTAGCGCCCGCGACAGGAAATGTCCCAAAGCGCAACGTGGACACATCCAATTCTTTGAAAGAAAACAGAGGTGTTTTTTGCAAAGTGCCTACCTGTAGATTTTGGCCTCTAGCTCAGCCGGCACCTAGGGAAACCTACCAAACCTGTGCATTTCTGAAAACTAGAGACGTAGGGGAATCCAAGATGGGGTGACTTGTGGGGCTCTGACCAGGTTCTGTTACCCAGAATCCTTTGCAAACCTCAAAATGTGGCTAAAAAAAACACATGTTCCTCACATTTCTGTGGCAGAAAGTTCTGGAATCTGAGAGGAGCCACAAATTTCCTTCCAGCCAGCGTTCCACCAAGTCTCCCGATAAAAATGATACCTCACTTGTGTGGGTAGGCCTAGCGCCCGCGACAGGAAATGCCCCAAAGCGCAACGTGGACACATCCAATTTTTTGAAAGAAAACAGAGGTGTTTTTTGCAAAGTGCCTACCTGTAGATTTTAGCCTCTAGCTCAGCCGGCACCTAGGGAAACCTACCAAACCTGTGCATTTCTGAAAACTAGGGACCTAGGGGAATCCAAGATTGGGTGACTTGTGGGGCTCTGACCAGGTTCTGTTACCCAGAATCCTTTGCAAACCTTAAAATGTGGCTAAAAAAACACATGTTCCTCATATTTCTGTGGCAGAAAGTTCAGGAATCTGAGAGGAGCCACAAATTTCCTTCCACCCAGCCTTCCCCCAAGTCTCCCGATAAAAATGATACCTCACTTGTGAGGGTAGGCCTAGCGCCCGCGACAGGAAATGCCCCAAAGCGCAACGTGGACACATCCAATTTTTTGAAAGAAAACAGAGGTGTTTTTTGCAAAGTGCCTACCTGTAGATTTTGGCCTCTAGCTCAGCCGGCACCTAGGGAAACCTACCAAACCTGTGCATTTCTGAAAACTAGAGACCTAGGGGAATCCAAGATGGGGTGTCTTGTGGGGCTCTGACCAGGTTCTGTTACCCAGAATCCTTTGCAAACCTCAAAATTTGGCTAAAAAAACACATGTTCTTCATATTTCTGTGGCAGAAAGTTCTGGAATCTGGGAGGAGCCACAAATTTCTTTCCACCCAGCCTTCCCCCAAGTCTCCCGATAAAAATGATACCTCACTTGTGTGGGTAGGCCTAGCGCCCGCGACAGGAAATGCCCCAAAGCGCAACGTGGACACATCCAATTTTTTGAAAGAAAACAGAGGTGTTTTTTGCAAAGTGCCTACCTGTAGATTTTGACCTCTATCTCAGCCGGCACCTAGGGAAACCTACCAAAGCTGTGCATTTCTGAAAACTAGAGACCTAGGGGAATCCAAGATTGGGTGACTTGTGGGGCTCTGACCAGGTTCTGTTACCCAGAATCCTTTGCAAACCTTAAAATGTGGCTAAAAAAACACATGTTCCTCATATTTCTGTGGCAGAAAGTTCTGGAATCTGAGAGGAGCCACAAATTTCCTTCCACCCAGCCTTCCCCCAAGTCTCCCGATAAAAATGATACCTCACTTGTGAGGGTAGGCCTAGCGCCCGCGACAGGAAATGCCCCAAAGCGCAACGTGGACACATCCAATTTTTTGAAAGAAAACAGAGGTGTTTTTTGCAAAGTGCCTACCTGTAGATTTTGGCCTCTAGCTCAGCCGGCACCTAGGGAAACCTACCAAACATGTGCATTTCTGAAAACTAGAGACCTAGGGGAATCCAAGATGGGGTGACTTGTGGGGCTCTGACCATGTTCTGTTACCCAGAATCCTTTGCAAACCTTAAAATGTGGCTAAAAAAACACATGTTCTTCATATTTCTGTGGCAGAAAGTTCTGGAATCTGAGAGGAGCCACAAATTTCCTTCCACCCAGCCTTCCCCCAAGTCTCCCGATAAAAATGATACCTCACTTGTGTGGGTAGGCCTAGCGCCCGCAACAGGAAATGCCCCAAAGCGCAACGTGGACACATCCAATTTTTTTAAAGAAAACAGAGGTGTTTTTTGCAAAGTGCCTACCTGTAGATTTTGGCCTCTATCTCAGCCGGCACCTAGGGAAACCTACCAAACCTGTGCATTTCTGAAAACTAGAGACCTAGGGGAATCCAAGATTGGGTGACTTGTGGGGCTCTGACCAGGTTCTGTTACCCAGAATCCTTTGCAAACCTTAAAATGTGGCTAAAAAAACACATGTTCCTCATATTTCTGTGTCAGAAAGTTCTGGAATCTGAGAGGAGCCACAAATTTCCTTCCACCCAGCCTTCCCCCAAGTCTCCCGATAAAAATGATACCTCACTTGTGTGGGTAGGCCTTGCGCCGGCGACAGGAAATGCCCCAAAGCGCAACGTGGACACATCCAATTTTTTTAAAGAAAACAGAGGTGTTTTTGCAAGCCTACCTGTAGATTTTGGCCTCTAGCTCAGCCGGCACCTAGGGAAACGTACCAAACCTGTGCATTTCTGAAAACTAGAGACCTAGGGGAATCCAAGATGGGGTGACTTGTGGGGCTCTGACCAGGTTCTGTTACCCAGAATCCTTTGCAAACCTCAAGATTTGGCTAAAAAAACACATGTTCCTCACATTTCTGTGGCAGAAAGTTCTGGAATCTGAGAGGAGCCACAAATTTCCTTCCACCCAGCGTTCCCCCAAGTCTCCCGATAAAAATGATACCTCACTTGTGAGGGTAGGCCTAGCGCCCGTGACAGGAAATGCCCCAAAGCGCAACGTGGACACATCCAATTTTTTTAAAGAAAACAGAGGTGTTTTTTGCAAAGTGCCTACCTGTAGATTTTGGCCTCTAGCTCAGCCGGCACCTAGGGAAACCTACCAAACATGTGCATTTCTGAAAACTAGAGACCTAGGGGAATCCAAGATGGGGTGACTTGTGGGGCTCTGACCAGGTTCTGTTACCCAGAATCCTTTGCAAACCTAAAAATTTGGGTAAAAAAACACATGTTCCTCACATTTCTGTGGCAGAAAGTTCAGGAATCTGAGAGGAGCCACAAATTTCCTTCCACCCAGCGTTCCCCCAAGTCTTCCGATAAAAATGATACCTCACTTGTGTGGGTAGGCCTAGTGCCCGCGACAGGAAATGTCCCAAAGCGCAACGTGGACACATCCAATTTTTTGAAAGAAAACAGAGGTGTTTTTTTAAAAGTGCCTACCTGTAGATTTTGGCCTCTAGCTCACCCGGCACCTAGGGAAACCTACCAAACCTGTGCATTTCTGAAAACTAGAGACCTAGGGGAATCCAAGATGGGGTGACTTGTGGGGCTCTGACCAGGTTCTGTTACCCAGAATCCTTTGCAAACCTCAAATTGTGGCTAAACAAAACACATGTTCCTCACATTTCTGTGGCAGAAAGTTCTGGAATCTGAGAGGAGCCACAAATTTCCTTCCACCCAGCGTTCCCCCAAGTCTCCCGATAAAAATGATACCTCACTTGTGTGGGTAGGCCTAGCGCCCGCGACAGGAAATGCCCCAAAGCGCAACGTGGACACATCCAATTTTTTGAAAGAAAACAGAGGTGTTTTTTGCAAAGTGCCTACCTGTAGATTTTAGCCTCTAGCTCAGCCGGCACCTAGGGAAACCTACCAAACCTGTGCATTTCTGAAAACTAGAGACCTAGGGGAATCCAAGATGGGGTGACTTGTGGGGCTCTGACCAGGTTCTGTTACCCAGAATCCTTTGCAAACCTTAAAATGTGGCTAAAAAAACACATGTTCTTCATATTTCTGTGGCAGAAAGTTCTGGAATCTGAGAGGAGCCACAAATTTCCTTCCACCCAGCCTTCCCCCAAGTCTCCCGATAAAAATGATACCTCACTTGTGTGGGTAGGCCTAGCGCCCGCGACAGGAAATGCCCCAAAGCGCAACGTGGACACATCCAATTTTTTGAAAGAAAACAGAGGTGTTTTTTCCAAAGTGCCTACCTGTAGATTTTGGCCTCTATCTCAGCCGGCACCTAGGGAAACCTACCAAACCTGTGCATTTCTGAAAACTAGAGACCTAGGGGAATCCAAGATTGGGTGACTTGTGGGGCTCTGACCAGGTTCTGTTACCCAGAATCCTTTGCAAACCTCAAAATTTGGCTAAAAAAACACATGTTCCTCACATTTCTGTGGCAGAAAGTTCAGGAATCTGAGAGGAGCCACAAATTTCCTTCCACCCAGCGTTCCCCCAAGTCTCCCGATAAAAATGATACCTCACTTGTGTGGGTAGGCCTAGCGCCCGCGACAGGAAATGTCCCAAAGCGCAACGTGGACACATCCAATTTTTTGAAAGAAAACAGAGGTGTTTTTTGCAAAGTGCCTACCTGTAGATTTTGGCCTCTAGCTCAGCCGGCACCTAGGGAAACCTACCAAACCTGTGCATTTCTGAAAACTAGAGACGTAGGGGAATCCAAGATGGGGTGACTTGTGGGGCTCTGACCAGGTTCTGTTACCCAGAATCCTTTGCAAACCTCAAAATGTGGCTAAAAAAAACACATGTTCCTCACATTTCTGTGGCAGAAAGTTCTGGAATCTGAGAGGAGCCACAAATTTCCTTCCACCCAGCGTTCCCCCAAGTCTCCCGATAAAAATGATACCTCACTTGTGTGGGTAGGCCTAGCGCCCGCGACAGGAAATGCCCCAAAGCGCAACGTGGACACATCCAATTTTTTGAAAGAAAACAGAGGTGTTTTTTGCAAAGTGCCTACCTGTAGATTTTAGCCTCTAGCTCAGCCGGCACCTAGGGAAACCTACCAAACCTGTGCATTTCTGAAAACTAGAGACCTAGGGGAATCCAAGATGGGGTGACTTGTGGGGCTCTGACCAGGTTCTGTTACCCAGAATCCTTTGCAAACCTTAAAATGTGGCTAAAAAAACACATGTTCTTCATATTTCTGTGGCAGAAAGTTCTGGAATCTGAGAGGAGCCACAAATTTCCTTCCACCCAGCCTTCCCCCAAGTCTCCCGATAAAAATGATACCTCACTTGTGTGGGTAGGCCTAGCGCCCGCGACAGGAAATGCCCCAAAGCGCAACGTGGACACATCCAATTTTTTGAAAGAAAACAGAGGTGTTTTTTGCAAAGTGCCTACCTGTAGATTTTGACCTCTATCTCAGCCGGCACCTAGGGAAACCTACCAAACCTGTGCATTTCTGAAAACTAGAGACCTAGGGGAATCCAAGATTGGGTGACTTGTGGGGCTCTGACCAGGTTCTGTTACCCAGAATCCTTTGCAAACCTTAAAATGTGGCTAAAAAAACACATGTTCCTCATATTTCTGTGGCAGAAAGTTCTGGAATCTGAGAGGAGCCACAAATTTCCTTCCACCCAGCCTTCCCCCAAGTCTCCCGATAAAAATGATACCTCACTTGTGAGGGTAGGCCTAGCGCCCGCAACAGGAAATGCCCCAAAGCGCAACGTGGACACATCCAATTTTTTAAAAGAAAACAGAGGTGTTTTTTGCAAAGTGCCTACCTGTAGATTTTGGCCTCTAGCTCAGCCGGCACCTAGAGAAACCTACCAAACATGTGCATTTCTGAAAACTAGAGACCTAGGGGAATCCAAGATGGGGTGACTTGTGGGGCTCTGACCAGGTTCTGTTACCCAGAATCCTTTGCAAACCTTAAAATGTGGCTAAAAAAACACATGTTCTTCATATTTCTGTGGCAGAAAGTTCTGGAATCTGAGAGGAGCCACAAATTTCCTTCCACCCAGCCTTCCCCCAAGTCTCCCGATAAAAATGATACCTCACTTGTGTGGGTAGGCCTAGCACCCGCGACAGGAAATGCCCCAAAGCGCAACGTGGACACATCCAATTTTTTGAAAGAAAACAGAGGTGTTTTTTGCAAAGTGCCTACCTGTAGATTTTGGCCTCTATCTCAGCCGGCACCTAGGGAAACCTACCAAACCTGTGCATTTCTGAAAACTAGAGACCTAGGGGAATCCAAGATTGGGTGACTTGTGGGGCTCTGACCAGGTTCTGTTACCCAGAATCCTTTGCAAACCTTAAAATGTGGCTAAAAAAACACATGTTCCTCATATTTCTGTGGCAGAAAGTTCTGGAATCTGAGAGGAGCCACAAATTTGCTTCCATCCAGCCTTCCCCCAAGTCTCCCGATAAAAATGATACCTCACTTGTGTGGGTAGGCCTAGCGCCCGTGACAGGAAATGCCCCAAAGCGCAACGTGGACACATCAAATTTTTTGAAAGAAAACAGAGGTGTTTTTTGCAAGCCTACCTGTAGATTTTGGCCTGTAGCTCAGCCGGCACCTAGGGAAACCTACCAAACCTGTGCATTTCTGAAAACTAGAGACCTAGGGGAATCCAAGATGGGGTGACTTGTGGGGCTCTGACCAGGTTCTGTTACCCAGAATCCTTTGCAAACCTCAAGATTTGGCTAAAAAAACACATGTTCCTCACATTTCTGTGGCAGAAAGTTCTGGAATCTGAGAGGAGCCACAAATTTCCTTCCACCCAGCGTTCCCCCAAGTCTCCCGATAAAAATGATACCTCACTTGTGAGGGTAGGCCTAGCGCCCGCGACAGGAAATGCCCCAAAGCGCAACGTGGACACATCCAATTTTTTGAAAGAAAACAGAGGTGTTTTTTGCAAAGTGCCTACCTGTAGATTTTGGCCTCTAGCTCAGCCGGCACCTAGGAAAACCTACCAAACATGTGCATTTCTGAAAACTAGAGACCTAGGGGAATCCAAGATGGGGTGACTTGTGGGGCTCTGACCAGGTTCTGTTACCCAGAATCCTTTGCAAACCTCAAAATTTGGGTAAAAAAACACATGTTCCTCACATTTCTGTGGCAGAAAGTTCAGGAATCTGAGAGGAGCCACAAATTTCCTTCCACCCAGCGTTCCCCCAAGTCTCCCGATAAAAATGATACCTCACTTGTGTGGGTAGGCCTAGTGCCCGCGACAGGAAATGTCCCAAAGCGCAACGTGGACACATCCAATTTTTTGAAAGAAAACAGAGGTGTTTTTTGAAAAGTGCCTACCTGTAGATTTTGGCCTCTAGCTCAGCCAGCACCTAGGGAAACCTACCAAACCTGTGCATTTCTGAAAACTAGAGACCTAGGGGAATCCAAGATGGGGTGACTTGTGGGGCTCTGACCAGGTTCTGTTACCCAGAATCCTTTGCAAACCTCAAGATTTGGCTAAAAAAACACATGTTCCTCACATTTCTGTGGCAGAAAGTTCTGGAATCTGAGAGGAGCCACAAATTTCCTTCCACCCAACGTTCCCCCAAGTCTCCCGATAAAAATGATACCTCACTTGTGAGGGTACGCCTAGCGCCCGCGACAGGAAATGGACCAAAGCGCAACGTGGACACATCCAATTTTTTGAAAGAAAACAGAGGTGTTTTTTGCAAAGTGCCTACCTGTAGATTTTGGCCTCTAGCTCAGCCGGCACCTAGGGAAACCTACCAAACATGTACATTTCTGAAAACTAGAGACCTAGGGGAATCCAAGATGGGGTGACTTGTGGGGCTCTGACCAGGTTCTGTTACCCAGAATCCTTTGCAAACCTCAAAATTTGGCTACAAAAACACATGTTCCTCACATTTCTGTGGCAGAAAGTTCAGGAATCTGAGAGGAGCCAGAAATTTCCTTCCACCCACCGTTCCCCCAAGTCTCCCGATAAAAATGATACCTCACTTGTGTGGGTAGGCCTAGCGCCCGCGACAGGAAATGTCCCAAAGCGCAACGTGGACACATCCAATTCTTTGAAAGAAAACAGAGGTGTTTTTTGCAAAGTGCCTACCTGTAGATTTTGGCCTCTAGCTCAGCCGGCACCTAGGGAAACCTACCAAACCTGTGCATTTCTGAAAACTAGAGACGTAGGGGAATCCAAGATGGGGTGACTTGTGGGGCTCTGACCAGGTTCTGTTACCCAGAATCCTTTGCAAACCTCAAAATGTGGCTAAAAAAAACACATGTTCCTCACATTTCTGTGGCAGAAAGTTCTGGAATCTGAGAGGAGCCACAAATTTCCTTCCAGCCAGCGTTCCACCAAGTCTCCCGATAAAAATGATACCTCACTTGTGTGGGTAGGCCTAGCGCCCGCGACAGGAAATGCCCCAAAGCGCAACGTGGACACATCCAATTTTTTGAAAGAAAACAGAGGTGTTTTTTGCAAAGTGCCTACCTGTAGATTTTAGCCTCTAGCTCAGCCGGCACCTAGGGAAACCTACCAAACCTGTGCATTTCTGAAAACTAGGGACCTAGGGGAATCCAAGATTGGGTGACTTGTGGGGCTCTGACCAGGTTCTGTTACCCAGAATCCTTTGCAAACCTTAAAATGTGGCTAAAAAAACACATGTTCCTCATATTTCTGTGGCAGAAAGTTCAGGAATCTGAGAGGAGCCACAAATTTCCTTCCACCCAGCCTTCCCCCAAGTCTCCCGATAAAAATGATACCTCACTTGTGAGGGTAGGCCTAGCGCCCGCGACAGGAAATGCCCCAAAGCGCAACGTGGACACATCCAATTTTTTGAAAGAAAACAGAGGTGTTTTTTGCAAAGTGCCTACCTGTAGATTTTGGCCTCTAGCTCAGCCGGCACCTAGGGAAACCTACCAAACCTGTGCATTTCTGAAAACTAGAGACCTAGGGGAATCCAAGATGGGGTGTCTTGTGGGGCTCTGACCAGGTTCTGTTACCCAGAATCCTTTGCAAACCTCAAAATTTGGCTAAAAAAACACATGTTCCTCACATTTCTGTGGCAGAAAGTTCAGGAATCTGAGAGGAGCCACAAATTTCCTTCCACCCAGCGTTCCCCCAAGTCTCCCGATAAAAATTATACCTCACTTGTGTGGGTAGGCCTAGCGCCCGCGACAGGAAATGTCCCAAAGCGCAACGTGGACACATCCAATTTTTTGAAAGAAAACAGAGGTGTTTTTTGCAAAGTGCCTACCTGTAGATTTTGGCCTCTAGCTCAGCCGGCACCTAGGGAAACCTACCAAACCTGTGCATTTCTGAAAACTAGAGACGTAGGGGAATCCAAGATGGGGTGACTTGTGGGGCTCTGACCAGGTTCTGTTACCCAGAATCCTTTGCAAACCTCAAAATGTGGCTAAAAAAAACACATGTTCCTCACATTTCTGTGGCAGAAAGTTCTGGAATCTGAGAGGAGCCACAAATTTCCTTCCACCCAGCGTTCCCCCAAGTCTCCCGATAAAAATGATACCTCACTTGTGTGGGTAGGCCTAGCGCCCGCGACAGGAAATGCCCCAAAGCGCAACGTGGACACATCCAATTTTTTAAAAGAAAACAGAGGTGTTTTTTGCAAAGTGCCTACCTGTAGATTTTGGCCTCTAGCTCAGCCGGCACCTAGAGAAACCTACCAAACATGTGCATTTCTGAAAACTAGAGACCTAGGGGAATCCAAGATGGGGTGACTTGTGGGGCTCTGACCAGGTTCTGTTACCCAGAATCCTTTGCAAACCTTAAAATGTGGCTAAAAAAACACATGTTCTTCATATTTCTGTGGCAGAAAGTTCTGGAATCTGAGAGGAGCCACAAATTTCCTTCCACCCAGCCTTCCCCCAAGTCTCCCGATAAAAATGATACCTCACTTGTGTGGGTAGGCCTAGCACCCGCGACAGGAAATGCCCCAAAGCGCAACGTGGACACATCCAATTTTTTGAAAGAAAACAGAGGTGTTTTTTGCAAAGTGCCTACCTGTAGATTTTGGCCTCTATCTCAGCCGGCACCTAGGGAAACCTACCAAACCTGTGCATTTCTGAAAACTAGAGACCTAGGGGAATCCAAGATTGGGTGACTTGTGGGGCTCTGACCAGGTTCTGTTACCCAGAATCCTTTGCAAACCTTAAAATGTGGCTAAAAAAACACATGTTCCTCATATTTCTGTGGCAGAAAGTTCTGGAATCTGAGAGGAGCCACAAATTTGCTTCCATCCAGCCTTCCCCCAAGTCTCCCGATAAAAATGATACCTCACTTGTGTGGGTAGGCCTAGCGCCCGTGACAGGAAATGCCCCAAAGCGCAACGTGGACACATCCAATTTTTTGAAAGAAAACAGAGGTGTTTTTTGCAAGCCTACCTGTAGATTTTGGCCTGTAGCTCAGCCGGCACCTAGGGAAACCTACCAAACCTGTGCATTTCTGAAAACTAGAGACCTAGGGGAATCCAAGATGGGGTGACTTGTGGGGCTCTGACCAGGTTCTGTTACCCAGAATCCTTTGCAAACCTCAAGATTTGGCTAAAAAAACACATGTTCCTCACATTTCTGTGGCAGAAAGTTCTGGAATCTGAGAGGAGCCACAAATTTCCTTCCACCCAGCGTTCCCCCAAGTCTCCCGATAAAAATGATACCTCACTTGTGAGGGTAGGCCTAGCGCCCGCGACAGGAAATGCCCCAAAGCGCAACGTGGACACATCCAATTTTTTGAAAGAAAACAGAGGTGTTTTTTGCAAAGTGCCTACCTGTAGATTTTGGCCTCTAGCTCAGCCGGCACCTAGGAAAACCTACCAAACATGTGCATTTCTGAAAACTAGAGACCTAGGGGAATCCAAGATGGGGTGACTTGTGGGGCTCTGACCAGGTTCTGTTACCCAGAATCCTTTGCAAACCTCAAAATTTGGGTAAAAAAACACATGTTCCTCACATTTCTGTGGCAGAAAGTTCAGGAATCTGAGAGGAGCCACAAATTTCCTTCCACCCAGCGTTCCCCCAAGTCTCCCGATAAAAATGATACCTCACTTGTGTGGGTAGGCCTAGTGCCCGCGACAGGAAATGTCCCAAAGCGCAACGTGGACACATCCAATTTTTTGAAAGAAAACAGAGGTGTTTTTTGAAAAGTGCCTACCTGTAGATTTTGGCCTCTAGCTCAGCCAGCACCTAGGGAAACCTACCAAACCTGTGCATTTCTGAAAACTAGAGACCTAGGGGAATCCAAGATGGGGTGACTTGTGGGGCTCTGACCAGGTTCTGTTACCCAGAATCCTTTGCAAACCTCAAGATTTGGCTAAAAAAACACATGTTCCTCACATTTCTGTGGCAGAAAGTTCTGGAATCTGAGAGGAGCCACAAATTTCCTTCCACCCAACGTTCCCCCAAGTCTCCCGATAAAAATGATACCTCACTTGTGAGGGTACGCCTAGCGCCCGCGACAGGAAATGGACCAAAGCGCAACGTGGACACATCCAATTTTTTGAAAGAAAACAGAGGTGTTTTTTGCAAAGTGCCTACCTGTAGATTTTGGCCTCTAGCTCAGCCGGCACCTAGGGAAACCTACCAAACATGTACATTTCTGAAAACTAGAGACCTAGGGGAATCCAAGATGGGGTGACTTGTGGGGCTCTGACCAGGTTCTGTTACCCAGAATCCTTTGCAAACCTCAAAATTTGGCTACAAAAACACATGTTCCTCACATTTCTGTGGCAGAAAGTTCAGGAATCTGAGAGGAGCCACAAATTTCCTTCCACCCACCGTTCCCCCAAGTCTCCCGATAAAAATGATACCTCACTTGTGTGGGTAGGCCTAGCGCCCGCGACAGGAAATGTCCCAAAGCGCAACGTGGACACATCCAATTCTTTGAAAGAAAACAGAGGTGTTTTTTGCAAAGTGCCTACCTGTAGATTTTGGCCTCTAGCTCAGCCGGCACCTAGGGAAACCTACCAAACCTGTGCATTTCTGAAAACTAGAGACGTAGGGGAATCCAAGATGGGGTGACTTGTGGGGCTCTGACCAGGTTCTGTTACCCAGAATCCTTTGCAAACCTCAAAATGTGGCTAAAAAAAACACATGTTCCTCACATTTCTGTGGCAGAAAGTTCTGGAATCTGAGAGGAGCCACAAATTTCCTTCCAGCCAGCGTTCCACCAAGTCTCCCGATAAAAATGATACCTCACTTGTGTGGGTAGGCCTAGCGCCCGCGACAGGAAATGCCCCAAAGCGCAACGTGGACACATCCAATTTTTTGAAAGAAAACAGAGGTGTTTTTTGCAAAGTGCCTACCTGTAGATTTTAGCCTCTAGCTCAGCCGGCACCTAGGGAAACCTACCAAACCTGTGCATTTCTGAAAACTAGGGACCTAGGGGAATCCAAGATTGGGTGACTTGTGGGGCTCTGACCAGGTTCTGTTACCCAGAATCCTTTGCAAACCTTAAAATGTGGCTAAAAAAACACATGTTCCTCATATTTCTGTGGCAGAAAGTTCAGGAATCTGAGAGGAGCCACAAATTTCCTTCCACCCAGCCTTCCCCCAAGTCTCCCGATAAAAATGATACCTCACTTGTGAGGGTAGGCCTAGCGCCCGCGACAGGAAATGCCCCAAAGCGCAACGTGGACACATCCAATTTTTTGAAAGAAAACAGAGGTGTTTTTTGCAAAGTGCCTACCTGTAGATTTTGGCCTCTAGCTCAGCCGGCACCTAGGGAAACCTACCAAACCTGTGCATTTCTGAAAACTAGAGACCTAGGGGAATCCAAGATGGGGTGTCTTGTGGGGCTCTGACCAGGTTCTGTTACCCAGAATCCTTTGCAAACCTCAAAATTTGGCTAAAAAAACACATGTTCCTCACATTTCTGTGGCAGAAAGTTCAGGAATCTGAGAGGAGCCACAAATTTCCTTCCACCCAGCGTTCCCCCAAGTCTCCCGATAAAAATGATACCTCACTTGTGTGGGTAGGCCTAGCGCCCGCGACAGGAAATGTCCCAAAGCGCAACGTGGACACATCCAATTTTTTGAAAGAAAACAGAGGTGTTTTTTGCAAAGTGCCTACCTGTAGATTTTGGCCTCTAGCTCAGCCGGCACCTAGGGAAACCTACCAAACCTGTGCATTTCTGAAAACTAGAGACGTAGGGGAATCCAAGATGGGGTGACTTGTGGGGCTCTGACCAGGTTCTGTTACCCAGAATCCTTTGCAAACCTCAAAATGTGGCTAAAAAAAACACATGTTCCTCACATTTCTGTGGCAGAAAGTTCTGGAATCTGAGAGGAGCCACAAATTTCCTTCCACCCAGCGTTCCCCCAAGTCTCCCGATAAAAATGATACCTCACTTGTGTGGGTAGGCCTAGCGCCCGCGACAGGAAATGCCCCAAAGCGCAACGTGGACACATCCAATTTTTTTAAAGAAAACAGAGGTGTTTTTTGCAAAGTGCCTACCTGTAGATTTTAGCCTCTAGCTCAGCCGGTACCTAGGGAAACCTACCAAACCTGTGCATTTCTGAAAACTAGAGACCTAGGGGAATCCAAGATGGGGTGACTTGTGGGGCTCTGACCAGGTTCTGTTACCCAGAATCCTTTGCAAACCTTAAAATGTGGCTAAAAAAACACATGTTCTTCATATTTCTGTGGCAGAAAGTTCTGGAATCTGAGAGGAGCCACAAATTTCCTTCCACCCAGCCTTCCCCCAAGTCTCCCGATAAAAATGATACCTCACTTGTGTGGGTAGGCCTAGTGCCCGCGACAGGAAATGCCCCAAAGCGCAACGTGGACACATCCAATTTTTTGAAAGAAAACAGAGGTGTTTTTTGCAAAGTGCCTACCTGTAGATTTTGACCTCTATCTCAGCCGGCACCTAGGGAAACCTACCAAACCTGTGCATTTCTGAAAACTAGAGACCTAGGGGAATCCAAGATTGGGTGACTTGTGGGGCTCTGACCAGGTTCTGTTACCCAGAATCCTTTGCAAACCTTAAAATGTGGCTAAAAAAACACATGTTCCTCATATTTCTGTGGCAGAAAGTTCTGGAATCTGAGAGGAGCCACAAATTTCCTTCCACCCAGCCTTCCCCCAAGTCTCCCGATAAAAATGATACCTCACTTGTGAGGGTAGGCCTAGCGCCCGCGACAGGAAATGCCCCAAAGCGCAACGTGGACACATCCAATTTTTTTAAAGAAAACAGAGGTGTTTTTTGCAAAGTGCCTACCTGTAGATTTTGGCCTCTAGCTCAGCCGGCACCTAGAGAAACCTACCAAACATGTGCATTTCTGAAAACTAGAGACCTAGGGGAATCCAAGATGGGGTGACTGTGGGGCTCTGACCAGGTTCTGTTACCCAGAATCCTTTGCAAACCTTAAAATGTGGCTAAAAAAACACATGTTCTTCATATTTCTGTGGCAGAAAGTTCTGGAATCTGAGAGGAGCCACAAATTTCCTTCCACCCAGCCTTCCCCCAAGTCTCCCGATAAAAATGATACCTCACTTGTGTGGGTAGGCCTAGCGCCCGCGACAGGAAATGCCCCAAAACGCAACGTGGACACATCCAATTTTTTGAAAGAAAACAGAGGTGTTTTTTGCAAAGTGCCTACCTGTAGATTTTGGCCTCTATCTCAGCCGGCACCTAGGGAAACCTACCAAACCTGTGCATTTCTGAAAACTAGAGACCTAGGGGAATCCAAGATTGGGTGACTTGTGGGGCTCTGACCAGGTTCTGTTACCCAGAATCCTTTGCAAACCTCAAGATTTGGCTAAAAAACACATGTTCCTCACATTTCTGTGGCAGAAAGTTCAGGAATCTGAGAGGAGCACACAAATTTCCTTCCACCCAGCGTTCCCCCAAGTCTTCCGATAAAAATGATACCTCACTTGTGTGGGTAGGCCTAGTGCCCGCGACAGGAAATGTCCCAAAGCGCAACGTGGACACATCCAATTTTTTGAAAGAAAACAGAGGTGTTTTTTTAAAAGTGCCTACCTGTAGATTTTGGCCTCTAGCTCATCCGGCACCTAGGGAAACCTACCAAACATGTGCATTTCTGAAAACTAGAGACCGAGGGGAATCCAAGATGGGGTGTCTTGTGGGGCTCTGACCAGGTTCTGTTACCCAGAATCCTTTGCAAACCTCAAATTGTGGCTAAACAAAACACATGTTCCTCACATTTCTGTGGCAGAAAGTTCTGGAATCTGAGAGGAGCCACAAATTTCCTTCCACCCAGCGCTCCCCCAAGTCTCCCGATAAAAATGATACCTCAATTGTGTGGGTAGGCCTAGCGCCCGCGACAGGAAATGCCCCAAAGCGCAACGTGGACACATCCAATTTTTTGAAAGAAAACAGAGGTGTTTTTTGCAAAGTGCCTACCTGTAGATTTTAGCCTCTAGCTCAGCCGGCACCTAGGGAAACCTACCAAACCTGTGCATTTCTGAAAACTAGAGACCTAGGGGAATCCAAGATTGGGTGACTTGTGGGGCTCTGACCAGGTTCTGTTACCCAGAATCCTTTGCAAACCTCAAGATTTGGCTAAAAAAACACATGTTCCTCACATTTCTGTGGCAGAAAGTTCTGGAATCTGAGAGGAGCCACAAATTTCCTTCCACCCAGCGTTCCCCCAAGTCTCCCGATAAAAATGATACCTCACTTGTGAGGGTAGGCCTAGCGCCCGCGACAGGAAATGCCCCAAAGCGCAACGTGGACACATCCAATTTTTTGAAAGAAAACAGAGGTGTTTTTTGCAAAGTGCCTACCTGTAGATTTTGGCCTCTAGCTCAGCCGGCACCTAGGAAAACCTACCAAACATGTGCATTTCTGAAAACTAGAGACCTAGGGGAATCCAAGATGGGGTGACTTGTGGGGCTCTGACCAGGTTCTGTTACCCAGAATCCTTTGCAAACCTCAAGATTTGGCTAAAAAAACACATGTTCCTCACATTTCTGTGGCAGAAAGTTCTGGAATCTGAGAGGAGCCACAAATTTCCTTCCACCCAGCGTTCCCCCAAGTCTCCCGATAAAAATGATACCTCACTTGTGAGGGTAGGCCTAGCGCCCGCGACAGGAAATGCCCCAAAGCGCAACGTGGACACATCCAATTTTTTGAAAGAAAACAGAGGTGTTTTTTGCAAAGTGCCTACCTGTAGATTTTGGCCTCTAGCTCAGCCGGCACCTAGGAAAACCTACCAAACATGTGCATTTCTGAAAACTAGAGACCTAGGGGAATCCAAGATGGGGTGACTTGTGGGGCTCTGACCAGGTTCTGTTACCCAGAATCCTTTGCAAACCTCAAAATTTGGGTAAAAAAACACATGTTCCTCACATTTCTGTGGCAGAAAGTTCAGGAATCTGAGAGGAGCCACAAATTTCCTTCCACCCAGCGTTCCCCCAAGTCTCCCGATAAAAATGATACCTCACTTGTGTGGGTAGGCCTAGTGCCCGCGACAGGAAATGTCCCAAAGCGCAACGTGGACACATCCAATTTTTTGAAAGAAAACAGAGGTGTTTTTTGAAAAGTGCCTACCTGTAGATTTTGGCCTCTAGCTCAGCCAGCACCTAGGGAAACCTACCAAACCTGTGCATTTCTGAAAACTAGAGACCTAGGGGAATCCAAGATGGGGTGACTTGTGGGGCTCTGACCAGGTTCTGTTACCCAGAATCCTTTGCAAACCTCAAGATTTGGCTAAAAAAACACATGTTCCTCACATTTCTGTGGCAGAAAGTTCTGGAATCTGAGAGGAGCCACAAATTTCCTTCCACCCAACGTTCCCCCAAGTCTCCCGATAAAAATGATACCTCACTTGTGAGGGTACGCCTAGCGCCCGCGACAGGAAATGCCCCAAAGCGCAACGTGGACACATCCAATTTTTTGAAAGAAAACAGAGGTGTTTTTTGCAAAGTGCCTACCTGTAGATTTTGGCCTCTAGCTCAGCCGGCACCTAGGGAAACCTACCAAACATGTACATTTCTGAAAACTAGAGACCTAGGGGAATCCAAGATGGGGTGACTTGTGGGGCTCTGACCAGGTTCTGTTACCCAGAATCCTTTGCAAACCTCAAAATTTGGCTAAAAAAACACATGTTCCTCACATTTCTGTGGCAGAAAGTTCAGGAATCTGAGAGGAGCCACAAATTTCCTTCCACCCACCGTTCCCCCAAGTCTCCCGATAAAAATGATACCTCACTTGTGTGGGTAGGCCTAGCGCCCGCGACAGGAAATGTCCCAAAGCGCAACGTGGACACATCCAATTTTTTGAAAGAAAACAGAGGTGTTTTTTGCAAAGTGCCTACCTGTAGATTTTGGCCTCTAGCTCAGCCGGCACCTAGGGAAACCTACCAAACCTGTGCATTTCTGAAAACTAGAGACGTAGGGGAATCCAAGATGGGGTGACTTGTGGGGCTCTGACCAGGTTCTGTTACCCAGAATCCTTTGCAAACCTCAAAATGTGGCTAAAAAAAACACATGTTCCTCACATTTCTGTGGCAGAAAGTTCTGGAATCTGAGAGGAGCCACAAATTTCCTTCCAGCCAGCGTTCCCCCAAGTCTCCCGATAAAAATGATACCTCACTTGTGTGGGTAGGCCTAGCGCCCGCGACAGGAAATGCCCCAAAGCGCAACGTGGACACATCCAAATTTTTGAAAGAAAACAGAGGTGTTTTTTGCAAAGTGCCTACCTGTAGATTTTAGCCTCTAGCTCAGCCGGCACCTAGGGAAACCTACCAAACCTGTGCATTTCTGAAAACTAGGGACCTAGGGGAATCCAAGATTGGGTGACTTGTGGGGCTCTGACCAGGTTCTGTTACCCAGAATCCTTTGCAAACCTTAAAATGTGGCAAAAAAAACACATGTTCCTCATATTTCTGTGGCAGAAAGTTCTGGAATCTGAGAGGAGCCACAAATTTCCTTCCACCCAGCCTTCCCCCAAGTCTCCCGATAAAAATGATACCTCACTTGTGAGGGTAGGCCTAGCGCCCGCGACAGGAAATGCCCCAAAGCGCAACGTGGACACATCCAATTTTTTGAAAGAAAACAGAGGTGTTTTTTGCAAAGTGCCTACCTGTAGATTTTGGCCTCTAGCTCAGCCGGCACCTAGGGAAACCTACCAAACCTGTGCATTTCTGAAAACTAGAGACCTAGGGGAATCCAAGATGGGGTGTCTTGTGGGGCTCTGACCAGGTTCTGTTACCCAGAATCCTTTGCAAACCTCAAAATTTGGCTAAAAAAACACATGTTCCTCACATTTCTGTGGCAGAAAGTTCAGGAATCTGAGAGGAGCCACAAATTTCCTTCCACCCAGCGTTCCCCCAAGTCTCCCGATAAAAATGATACCTCACTTGTGTGGGTAGGCCTAGCGCCCGCGACAGGAAATGTCCCAAAGCGCAACGTGGACACATCCAATTTTTTGAAAGAAAACAGAGGTGTTTTTTGCAAAGTGCCTACCTGTAGATTTTGGCCTCTAGCTCAGCCGGCACCTAGGGAAACCTACCAAACCTGTGCATTTCTGAAAACTAGAGACGTAGGGGAATCCAAGATGGGGTGACTTGTGGGGCTCTGACCAGGTTCTGTTACCCAGAATCCTTTGCAAACCTCAAAATGTGGCTAAAAAAAACACATGTTCCTCACATTTCTGTGGCAGAAAGTTCTGGAATCTGAGAGGAGCCACAAATTTCCTTCCACCCAGCGTTCCCCCAAGTCTCCCGATAAAAATGATACCTCACTTGTGTGGGTAGGCCTAGCGCCCGCGACAGGAAATGCCCCAAAGCGCAACGTGGACACATCCAATTTTTTTAAAGAAAACAGAGGTGTTTTTTGCAAAGTGCCTACCTGTAGATTTTAGCCTCTAGCTCAGCCGGTACCTAGGGAAACCTACCAAACCTGTGCATTTCTGAAAACTAGAGACCTAGGGGAATCCAAGATGGGGTGACTTGTGGGGCTCTGACCAGGTTCTGTTACCCAGAATCCTTTGCAAACCTTAAAATGTGGCTAAAAAAACACATGTTCTTCATATTTCTGTGGCAGAAAGTTCTGGAATCTGAGAGGAGCCACAAATTTCCTTCCACCCAGCCTTCCCCCAAGTCTCCCGATAAAAATGATACCTCACTTGTGTGGGTAGGCCTAGCGCCCGCGACAGGAAATGCCCCAAAGCGCAACGTGGACACATCCAATTTTTTGAAAGAAAACAGAGGTGTTTTTTGCAAAGTGCCTACCTGTAGATTTTGACCTCTATCTCAGCCGGCACCTAGGGAAACCTACCAAACCTGTGCATTTCTGAAAACTAGAGACCTAGGGGAATCCAAGATTGGGTGACTTGTGGGGCTCTGACCAGGTTCTGTTACCCAGAATCCTTTGCAAACCTTAAAATGTGGCTAAAAAAACACATGTTCCTCATATTTCTGTGGCAGAAAGTTCTGGAATCTGAGAGGAGCCACAAATTTCCTTCCACCCAGCCTTCCCCCAAGTCTCCCGATAAAAATGATACCTCACTTGTGAGGGTAGGCCTAGCGCCCGCGACAGGAAATGCCCCAAAGCGCAACGTGGACACATCCAATTTTTTTAAAGAAAACAGAGGTGTTTTTTGCAAAGTGCCTACCTGTAGATTTTGGCCTCTAGCTCAGCCGGCACCTAGAGAAACCTACCAAACATGTGCATTTCTGAAAACTAGAGACCTAGGGGAATCCAAGATGGGGTGACTGTGGGGCTCTGACCAGGTTCTGTTACCCAGAATCCTTTGCAAACCTTAAAATGTGGCTAAAAAAACACATGTTCTTCATATTTCTGTGGCAGAAAGTTCTGGAATCTGAGAGGAGCCACAAATTTCCTTCCACCCAGCCTTCCCCCAAGTCTCCCGATAAAAATGATACCTCACTTGTGTGGGTAGGCCTAGCGCCCGCGACAGGAAATGCCCCAAAACGCAACGTGGACACATCCAATTTTTTGAAAGAAAACAGAGGTGTTTTTTGCAAAGTGCCTACCTGTAGATTTTGGCCTCTATCTCAGCCGGCACCTAGGGAAACCTACCAAACCTGTGCATTTCTGAAAACTAGAGACCTAGGGGAATCCAAGATTGGGTGACTTGTGGGGCTCTGACCAGGTTCTGTTACCCAGAATCCTTTGCAAACCTCAAGATTTGGCTAAAAAACACATGTTCCTCACATTTCTGTGGCAGAAAGTTCAGGAATCTGAGAGGAGCACACAAATTTCCTTCCACCCAGCGTTCCCCCAAGTCTTCCGATAAAAATGATACCTCACTTGTGTGGGTAGGCCTAGTGCCCGCGACAGGAAATGTCCCAAAGCGCAACGTGGACACATCCAATTTTTTGAAAGAAAACAGAGGTGTTTTTTTAAAAGTGCCTACCTGTAGATTTTGGCCTCTAGCTCATCCGGCACCTAGGGAAACCTACCAAACATGTGCATTTCTGAAAACTAGAGACCGAGGGGAATCCAAGATGGGGTGTCTTGTGGGGCTCTGACCAGGTTCTGTTACCCAGAATCCTTTGCAAACCTCAAATTGTGGCTAAACAAAACACATGTTCCTCACATTTCTGTGGCAGAAAGTTCTGGAATCTGAGAGGAGCCACAAATTTCCTTCCACCCAGCGCTCCCCCAAGTCTCCCGATAAAAATGATACCTCAATTGTGTGGGTAGGCCTAGCGCCCGCGACAGGAAATGCCCCAAAGCGCAACGTGGACACATCCAATTTTTTGAAAGAAAACAGAGGTGTTTTTTGCAAAGTGCCTACCTGTAGATTTTAGCCTCTAGCTCAGCCGGCACCTAGGGAAACCTACCAAACCTGTGCATTTCTGAAAACTAGAGACCTAGGGGAATCCAAGATTGGGTGACTTGTGGGGCTCTGACCAGGTTCTGTTACCCAGAATCCTTTGCAAACCTTAAAATGTGGCTAAAAAAACACATGTTCCTTATATTTCTGTGGCAGAAAGTTCTGGAATCTGAGAGGAGCCACAAATTTCCTTCCACCCAGCCTTCCCCCAAGTCTCCCGATAAAAATGATACCTCACTTGTGAGGGTAGGCCTAGCGCCCGCGACAGGAAATGCCCCAAAGCGCAACGTGGACACATCCAATTTTTTTAAAGAAAACAGAGGTGTTTTTTGCAAAGTGCCTACCTGTAGATTTTGGCCTCTAGCTCAGCCGGCACCTAGAGAAACCTACCAAACATGTGCATTTCTGAAAACTAGAGACCTAGGGGAATCCAAGATGGGGTGACTGTGGGGCTCTGACCAGGTTCTGTTACCCAGAATCCTTTGCAAACCTTAAAATGTGGCTAAAAAAACACATGTTCTTCATATTTCTGTGGCAGAAAGTTCTGGAATCTGAGAGGAGCCACAAATTTCCTTCCACCCAGCCTTCCCCCAAGTCTCCCGATAAAAATGATACCTCACTTGTGTGGGTAGGCCTAGCGCCCGCGACAGGAAATGCCCCAAAACGCAACGTGGACACATCCAATTTTTTGAAAGAAAACAGAGGTGTTTTTTGCAAAGTGCCTACCTGTAGATTTTGGCCTCTATCTCAGCCGGCACCTAGGGAAACCTACCAAACCTGTGCATTTCTGAAAACTAGAGACCTAGGGGAATCCAAGATTGGGTGACTTGTGGGGCTCTGACCAGGTTCTGTTACCCAGAATCCTTTGCAAACCTCAAGATTTGGCTAAAAAACACATGTTCCTCACATTTCTGTGGCAGAAAGTTCAGGAATCTGAGAGGAGCACACAAATTTCCTTCCACCCAGCGTTCCCCCAAGTCTTCCGATAAAAATGATACCTCACTTGTGTGGGTAGGCCTAGTGCCCGCGACAGGAAATGTCCCAAAGCGCAACGTGGACACATCCAATTTTTTGAAAGAAAACAGAGGTGTTTTTTTAAAAGTGCCTACCTGTAGATTTTGGCCTCTAGGTCATCCGGCACCTAGGGAAACCTACCAAACATGTGCATTTCTGAAAACTAGAGACCGAGGGGAATCCAAGATGGGGTGTCTTGTGGGGCTCTGACAAGGTTCTGTTACCCAGAATCCTTTGCAAACCTCAAATTGTGGCTAAACAAAACACATGTTCCTCACATTTCTGTGGCAGAAAGTTCTGGAATCTGAGAGGAGCCACAAATTTCCTTCCACCCAGCGCTCCCCCAAGTCTCCCGATAAAAATGATACCTCACTTGTGTGGGTAGGCCTAGCGCCCGCGACAGGAAATGCCCCAAAGCGCAACGTGGACACATCCAATTTTTTGAAAGAAAACAGAGGTGTTTTTTGCAAAGTGCCTACCTGTAGATTTTAGCCTCTAGCTCAGCCGGCACCTAGGGAAACCTACCAAACCTGTGCATTTCTGAAAACTAGAGACCTAGGGGAATCCAAGATGGGGTGACTTGTGGGGCTCTGACCAGGTTCTGTTACCCAGAATCCTTTGCAAACCTTAAAATGTGGTTAAAAAAACACATGTTCTTCATATTTCTGTGGCAGAAAGTTCTGGAATCTGAGAGGAGCCACAAATTTCCTTCCACCCAGCCTTCCCCCAAGTCTCCCGATAAAAATGATACCTCACTTGTGTGGGTAGGCCTAGCGCCCGCGACAGGAAATGCCCCAAAGCGCAACGTGGACACATCCAATTTTTTGAAAGAAAACAGAGGTGTTTTTTCCAAAGTGCCTACCTGTAGATTTTGGCCTCTATCTCAGCCGGCACCTAGGGAAACCTACCAAACCTGTGCATTTCTGAAAACTAGAGACCTAGGGGAATCCAAGATTGGGTGACTTGTGGGGCTCTGACCAGGTTCTGTTACCCAGAATCCTTTGCAAACCTCAAAATTTGGCTAAAAAAACACATGTTCCTCACATTTCTGTGGCAGAAAGTTCAGGAATCTGAGAGGAGCCACAAATTTCCTTCCACCCAGCGTTCCCCCAAGTCTCCCGATAAAAATGATACCTCACTTGTGTGGGTAGGCCTAGCGCCCGCGACAGGAAATGTCCCAAAGCGCAACGTGGACACATCCAATTTTTTGAAAGAAAACAGAGGTGTTTTTTGCAAAGTGCCTACCTGTAGATTTTGGCCTCTAGCTCAGCCGGCACCTAGGGAAACCTACCAAACCTGTGCATTTCTGAAAACTAGAGACGTAGGGGAATCCAAGATGGGGTGACTTGTGGGGCTCTGACCAGGTTCTGTTACCCAGAATCCTTTGCAAACCTCAAAATGTGGCTAAAAAAAACACATGTTCCTCACATTTCTGTGGCAGAAAGTTCTGGAATCTGAGAGGAGCCACAAATTTCCTTCCACCCAGCGTTCCCCCAAGTCTCCCGATAAAAATGATACCTCACTTGTGTGGGTAGGCCTAGCGCCCGCGACAGGAAATGCCCCAAAGCGCAACGTGGACACATCCAATTTTTTGAAAGAAAACAGAGGTGTTTTTTGCAAAGTGCCTACCTGTAGATTTTAGCCTCTAGCTCAGCCGGCACCTAGGGAAACCTACCAAACCTGTGCATTTCTGAAAACTAGAGACCTAGGGGAATCCAAGATGGGGTGACTTGTGGGGCTCTGACCAGGTTCTGTTACCCAGAATCCTTTGCAAACCTTAAAATGTGGCTAAAAAAACACATGTTCTTCATATTTCTGTGGCAGAAAGTTCTGGAATCTGAGAGGAGCCACAAATGTCCTTCCACCCAGCCTTCCCCCAAGTCTCCCGATAAAAATGATACCTCACTTGTGTGGGTAGGCCTAGCGCCCGCGACAGGAAATGCCCCAAAGCGCAACGTGGACACATCCAATTTTTTGAAAGAAAACAGAGGTGTTTTTTGCAAAGTGCCTACCTGTAGATTTTGACCTCTATCTCAGCCGGCACCTAGGGAAACCTACCAAACCTGTGCATTTCTGAAAACTAGAGACCTAGGGGAATCCAAGATTGGGTGACTTGTGGGGCTCTGACCAGGTTCTGTTACCCAGAATCCTTTGCAAACCTTAAAATGTGGCTAAAAAAAGACATGTTCCTCATATTTCTGTGGCAGAAAGTTCTGGAATCTGAGAGGAGCCACAAATTTCCTTCCACCCAGCCTTCCCCCAAGTCTCCCGATAAAAATGATACCTCACTTGTGAGGGTAGGCCTAGCGCCCGCAACAGGAAATGCCCCAAAGCGCAACGTGGACACATCCAATTTTTTAAAAGAAAACAGAGGTGTTTTTTGCAAAGTGCCTACCTGTAGATTTTGGCCTCTAGCTCAGCCGGCACCTAGAGAAACCTACCAAACATGTGCATTTCTGAAAACTAGAGACCTAGTGGAATCCAAGATGGGGTGACTTGTGGGGCTCTGACCAGGTTCTGTTACCCAGAATCCTTTGCAAACCTTAAAATGTGGCTAAAAAAACACATGTTCTTCATATTTCTGTGGCAGAAAGTTCTGGAATCTGAGAGGAGCCACAAATTTCCTTCCACCCAGCCTTCCCCCAAGTCTCCCGATAAAAATGATACCTCACTTGTGTGGGTAGGCCTAGCGCCCGCGACAGGAAATGCCCCAAAGCGCAACGTGGACACATCCAATTTTTTGAAAGAAAACAGAGGTGTTTTTTGCAAAGTGCCTACCTGTAGATTTTGGCCTCTATCTCAGCCGGCACCTAGGGAAACCTACCAAACCTGTGCATTTCTGAAAACTAGAGACCTAGGGGAATCCAAGATTGGGTGACTTGTGGGGCTCTGACCAGGTTCTGTTACCCAGAATCCTTTGCAAACCTTAAAATGTGGCTAAAAAAACACATGTTCCTCATATTTCTGTGGCAGAAAGTTCTGGAATCTGAGAGGAGCCACAAATTTCCTTCCATCCAGCCTTCCCCCAAGTCTCCCGATAAAAATGATACCTCACTTGTGTGGGTAGGCCTAGCGCCCGTGACAGGAAATGCCCCAAAGCGCAACGTGGACACATCCAATTTTTTGAAAGAAAACAGAGGTGTTTTTTGCAAGCCTACCTGTAGATTTTGGCCTCTAGCTCAGCCGGCACCTAGGGAAACCTACCAAACCTGTGCATTTCTGAAAACTAGAGACCTAGGGGAATCCAAGATGGGGTGACTTGTGGGGCTCTGACCAGGTTCTGTTACCCAGAATCCTTTGCAAACCTCAAGATTTGGCTAAAAAAACACATGTTCCTCACATTTCTGTGGCAGAAAGTTCTGGAATCTGAGAGGAGCCACAAATTTCCTTCCACCCAGCGTTCCCCCAAGTCTCCCGATAAAAATGATACCTCACTTGTGAGGGTAGGCCTAGCGCCCGCGACAGGAAATGCCCCAAAGCGCAACGTGGACACATCCAATTTTTTGAAAGAAAACAGAGGTGTTTTTTGCAAAGTGCCTACCTGTAGATTTTGGCCTCTAGCTCAGCCGGCACCTAGGTAAACCTACCAAACATGTGCATTTCTGAAAACTAGAGACCTAGGGGAATCCAAGATGGGGTGACTTGTGGGGCTCTGACCAGGTTCTGTTACCCAGAATCCTTTGCAAACCTCAAAATGTGGGTAAAAAAACACATGTTCCTCACATTTCTGTGGCAGAAAGTTCAGGAATCTGAGAGGAGCCACAAATTTCCTTCCACCCAGCGTTCCCCCAAGTCTCGCGATAAAAATGATACCTCACTTGTGTGGGTAGGCCTAGTGCCCGCGACAGGAAATGTCCCAAAGCGCAACGTGGACACATCCAATTTTTTGAAAGAAAACAGAGGTGTTTTTTGAAAAGTGCCTACCTGTAGATTTTGGCCTCTAGCTCAGCCGGCACCTAGGGAAACCTACCAAACCTGTGCATTTCTGAAAACTAGAGACCTAGGGGAATCCAAGATGGGGTGACTTGTGGGGCTCTGACCAGGTTCTGTTACCCAGAATCCTTTGCAAACCTCAAGATTTGGCTAAAAAAACACATGTTCCTCACATTTCTGTGGCAGAAAGTTCTGGAATCTGAGAGGAGCCACAAATTTCCTTCCACCCAACGTTCCCCCAAGTCTCCCGATAAAAATGATACCTCACTTGTGAGGGTACGCCTAGCGCCCGCGACAGGAAATGCCCCAAAGCGCAACGTGGACACATCCAATTTTTTGAAAGAAAACAGAGGTGTTTTTTGCAAAGTGCCTACCTGTAGATTTTGGCCTCTAGCTCAGCCGGCACCTAGGGAAACCTACCAAACATGTACATTTCTGAAAACTAGAGACCTAGGGGAATCCAAGATGGGGTGACTTGTGGGGCTCTGACCAGGTTCTGTTACCCAGAATCCTTTGCAAACCTCAAAATTTGGCTAAAAAAACACATGTTCCTCACATTTCTGTGGCAGAAAGTTCAGGAATCTGAGAGGAGCCACAAATTTCCTTCCACCCACCGTTCCCCCAAGTCTCCCGATAAAAATGATACCTCACTTGTGTGGGTAGGCCTAGCGCCCGCGACAGGATATGTCCCAAAGCGCAACGTGGACACATCCAATTTTTTGAAAGAAAACAGAGGTGTTTTTTGCAAAGTGCCTACCTGTAGATTTTGGCCTCTAGCTCAGCCGGCACCTAGGGAAACCTACCAAACCTGTGCATTTCTGAAAACTAGAGACGTAGGGGAATCCAAGATGGGGTGACTTGTGGGGCTCTGACCAGGTTCTGTTACCCAGAATCCTTTGCAAACCTCAAAATGTGGCTAAAAAAAACACATGTTCCTCACATTTCTGTGGCAGAAAGTTCTGGAATCTGAGAGGAGCCACAAATTTCCTTCCAGCCAGCGTTCCCCCAAGTCTCCCGATAAAAATGATACCTCACTTGTGTGGGTAGGCCTAGCGCCCGCGACAGGAAATGCCCCAAAGCGCAACGTGGACACATCCAATTTTTTGAAAGAAAACAGAGGTGTTTTTTGCAAAGTGCCTACCTGTAGATTTTAGCCTCTAGCTCAGCCGGCACCTAGGGAAACCTACCAAACCTGTGCATTTCTGAAAACTAGGGACCTAGGGGAATCCAAGATGGGGTGACTTGTGGGGCTCTGACCAGGTTCTGTTACCCAGAATCCTTTGCAAACCTCAAAATGTGGCTAAAAAAACACATGTTCTTCATATTTCTGTGGCAGAAAGTTCTGGAATCTGAGAGGAGCCACAAATTTCCTTCCACCCAGCCTTCCCCCAAGTCTCCCGATAAAAATGATACCTCACTTGTGTGGGTAGGCCTAGCGCCCGCGACAGGAAATGCCCCAAAGCGCAACGTGGACACATCCAATTTTTTGAAAGAAAACAGAGGTGTTTTTTGCAAAGTGCCTACCTGTAGATTTTGACCTCTATCTCAGCCGGCACCTAGGGAAACCTACCAAAGCTGTGCATTTCTGAAAACTAGAGACCTAGGGGAATCCAAGATTGGGTGACTTGTGGGGCTCTGACCAGGTTCTGTTACCAAGAATCCTTTGCAAACCTTAAAATGTGGCTAAAAAAACACATGTTCCTCACATTTCTGTGGCAGAAAGTTCTGGAATCTGAGAGGAGCCACAAATTTTCTTCCACCCAGCGTTCCGCCAAGTCTCCCGATAAAAATGATACGTCACTTGTGTGGGTAGGCCTAGCGCCCGCGACAGGAAATGCCCCAAAGCGCAACGTGGACACATCCAATTTTTTGAAAGAAAACAGAGGTGTTTTTTGCAAAGTGCCTACCTGTAGATTTTGGCCTCTAGCTCAGCCGGCACCTAGGGAAACCTACCAAACCTCTGCATTTCTGAAAACTAGAGACCCAGGGGAATCCAAGATGGGGTGACTTGTGGGGCTCTGACCAGGTTCTGTTACCCAGAATCCTTTGCAAACCTCAAAATGTGGCTAAAAAAAACACATGTTCCTCACATTTCTGTGGCAGAAAGTTCTGGAATCTGAGAGGAGCCACAAATTTCCTTCCAGCCAGTGTTCCCCCAAGTCTCCCGATAAAAATGATACCTCACTTGTGTGGGTAGGCCTAGCGCCCGCGACAGGAAATGTCCCAAAGCGCAACGTGGACACATCCAATTTTTTTAAAGAAAACAGAGGTGTTTTTTGCAAAGTGCCTACCTGTAGATTTTGGCCTCTAGCTCAGCCGGCACCTAGGGAAACCTACCAAACATGTGCATTTCTGAAAACTAGAGACCTAGGGGAATCCAAGATGGGGTGACTTGTGGGGCTCTGACCAGGTTATGTTACCCAGAATCCTTTCCAAACCTTAAAATGTGGCTAAAAAAACACATGTTCTTCATATTTCTGTGGCAGAAAGTTCTGGAATCTGAGAGGAGCCACAAATTTCCTTCCACCCAGCCTTCCCCCAAGTCTCCCGATAAAAATGATACCTCACTTGTGTGGGTAGGCCTAGCGCCCGCAACAGGAAATGCCCCAAAGCGCAACGTGGACACATCCAATTTTTTTAAAGAAAACAGAGGTGTTTTTTGCAAACCTACCTGTAGATTTTGGCCTCTAGCTCAGCCGGCACCTAGGGAAACCTACCAAACCTGTGCATTTCTGAAAACTAGAGACCTAGGGGAATCCAAGATGGGGTGACTTGTGGGGCTCTGACCAGGTTCTGTTACCCAGAATCCTTTGCAAACCTCAAGATTTGGCTAAAAAAACACATGTTCTTCACATTTCTGTGGCAGAAAGTTCTGGAATCTGAGAGGAGCCACAAATTTCCTTCCACCCAACGTTCCCCCAAGTCTCCCGATAAAAATGATACCTCACTTGTGAGGGTACGCCTAGTGCCCGCAACAGGAAATGCCCCAAAGCGCAACGTGGACACATCCAATTTTTTGAAAGAAAACAGAGGTGTTTTTTGCAAAGTGCCTACCTGTAGATTTTGGCCTCTAGCTCAGCCGGCACCTAGGGAAACCTACCAAACATGTGCATTTCCGAAAACTAGAGACCTAGGGGAATCCAAGATGGGGTGACTTGAGGGGCTCTGACCAGGTTCTGTTACCCAGAATCCTTTGCAAACCTCAAAATTTGGCTAAAAAAACACATGTTCCTCACATTTCTGTGGCAGAAAGTTCAGGAATCTGAGAGGAGCCACAAATTTCCTTCCACCCACCGTTCCCCCAAGTCTCCCGATAAAAATGATACCTCACTTGTGTGGGTAGGCCTAGCGCCCGCGACAGGAAATGTCCCAAAGCGCAACGTGGACACATCCAATTTTTTGAAAGAAAACAGAGGTGTTTTTTGCAAAGTGCCTACCTGTAGATTTTGGCCTCTAGCTCAGCCGGCACCTAGGGAAACCTACCAAACCTGTGCATTTCTGAAAACTAGAGACGTAGGGGAATCCAAGATGGGGTGACTTGTGGGGCTCTGACCAGGTTCTGTTACCCAGAATCCTTTGCAAACCTCAAAATGTGGCTAAAAAAAACACATGTTCCTCACATTTCTGTGGCAGAAAGTTCTGGAATCTGAGAGGAGCCACAAATTTCCTTCCAGCCAGTGTTCCCCCAAGTCTCCCGATAAAAATGATACCTCACTTGTGTGGGTAGGCCTAGCGCCCGCGACAGGAAATGTCCCAAAGCGCAACGTGGACACATCCAATTTTTTGAAAGAAAACAGAGGTGTTTTTTGCAAAGTGCCTACCTGTAGATTTTGGCCTCTAGCTCAGCCAGCACCTAGGGAAACCTACCAAACCTGTGCATTTCTGAAAACTAGAGACGTAGGGGAATCCAAGATGGGGTGACTTGTGGGGCTCTGACCAGGTTCTGTTACCCAGAATCCTTTGCAAACCTCAAAATGTGGCTAAAAAAAACACATGTTCCTCACATTTCTGTGGCAGAAAGTTCTGGAATCTGAGAGGAGCCACAAATTTCCTTCCAGCCAGCGTTCCCCCAAGTCTCCCGATAAAAATGATACCTCACTTGTGTGGGTAGGCCTAGCGCCCGCGACAGGAAATGCCCCAAAGCGCAACGTGGACACATCCAATTTTTTAAAAGAAAACAGAGGTGTTTTTTGCAAAGTGCCTACCTGTAGATTTTAGCATCTAGCTCAGCCGGCACCTAGGGAAACCTACCAAACCTGTGCATTTCTGAAAACTAGGGACCTAGGGGAATCCAAGATGGGGTGACTTGTGGGGCTCTGACGAGGTTCTGTTACCCAGAATCCTTTGCAAACCTCAAAATGTGGCTAAAAAAACACATGTTCTTCATATTTCTGTGGCAGAAAGTTCTGGAATCTGAGAGGAGCCACAAATTTCCTTCCACCCAGCCTTCCCCCAAGTCTCCCGATAAAAATGATACCTCACTTGTGTGGGTAGGCCTAGCGCCCGCGACAGGAAATGCCCCAAAGCGCAACGTGGACACATCCAATTTTTTGAAAGAAAACAGAGGTGTTTTTTGCAAAGTGCCTACCTGTAGATTTTGGCCTCTAGCTCAGCCGGCACCTAGGGAAACCTACCAAACCTGTGCATTTCTGAAAACTAGAGACCTAGGGGAATCCAAGATGGGGTGACTTGTGGGGCTCTGACCAGGTTCTGTTACCCAGAATCCTTTGCAAACCTTAAAATGTGGCTAAAAAAACACATGTTCTTCATATTTCTGTGGCAGAAAGTTCTGGAATCTGAGAGGAGCCACAAATTTCCTTCCACCCAGCCTTCCCCCAAGTCTCCCGATAAAAATGATACCTCACTTGTGTGGGTAGGCCTAGCGCCCGCGACAGGAAATGCCCCAAAGCGCAACGTGGACACATCCAATTTTTTGAAAGAAAACAGAGGTGTTTTTTCCAAAGTGCCTACCTGTAGATTTTGGCCTCTATCTCAGCCGGCACCTAGGGAAACCTACCAAACCTGTGCATTTCTGAAAACTAGAGACCTAGGGGAATCCAAGATTGGGTGACTTGTGGGGCTCTGACCAGGTTCTGTTACCCAGAATCCTTTGCAAACCTCAAAATTTGGCTAAAAAAACACATGTTCCTCACATTTCTGTGGCAGAAAGTTCAGGAATCTGAGAGGAGCCACAAATTTCCTTCCACCCAGCGTTCCCCCAAGTCTCCCGATAAAAATGATACCTCACTTGTGTGGGTAGGCCTAGCGCCCGCGACAGGAAATGTCCCAAAGCGCAACGTGGACACATCAAATTTTTTGAAAGAAAACAGAGGTGTTTTTTGCAAAGTGCCTACCTGTAGATTTTGGCCTCTAGCTCAGCCGGCACCTAGGGAAACCTACCAAACATGTGCATTTCTGAAAACTAGAGACGTAGGGGAATCCAAGATGGGGTGACTTGTGGGGCTCTGACCAGGTTCTGTTACCCAGAATCCTTTGCAAACCTTAAAATGTGGATAAAAAAACATATGTTCTTCATATTTCTGTGGCAGAAAGTTCTGGAATCTGAGAGGAGCCACAAATTTCCTTCCACCCAGCCTTCCCCCAAGTCTCCCGATAAAAATGATACCTCACTTGTGTGGGTAGGCCTAGCGCCCGCGACAGGAAATGCCCCAAAGCGCAACGTGGACACATCCAATTTTTTGAAAGAAAACAGAGGTGTTTTTTGCAAAGTGCCTACCTGTAGATTTTGGCCTCTATCTCAGCCGGCACCTAGGGAAACCTACCAAACCTGTGCATTTCTGAAAACTAGAGACCTAGGGGAATCCAAGATTGGGTGACTTGTGGGGCTCTGACCAGGTTCTGTTACCCAGAATCCTTTGCAAACCTTAAAATGTGGCTAAAAAAACACATGTTCTTCATATTTCTGTGGCAGAAAGTTCTGGAATCTGAGAGGAGCCACAAATGTCCTTCCATCCAGCCTTCCCCCAAGTCTCCCGATAAAAATGATACCTCACTTGTGTGGGTAGGCCTAGCGCCCGCAACAGGAAATGCCCCAAAGCGCAACGTGGACACATCCAATTTTTTTAAAGAAAACAGAGGTGTTTTTTGCAAGCCTACCTGTAGATTTTGGCCTCTAGCTCAGCCGGCACCTAGGGAAACCTACCAAACCTGTGCATTTCTGAAAACTAGAGACCTAGGGGAATCCAAGATGGGGTGACCTGTGGGGCTCTGACCAGGTTCTGTTACCCAGAATCCTTTGCAAACCTCAAGATTTGGCTAAAAAAACACATGTTCCTCACATTTCTGTGGCAGAAAGTTCTGGAATCTGAGAGGAGCCACAAATTTCCTTCCACCCAGCGTTCCCCCAAGTCTCCCGATAAAAATGATACCTCACTTGTGAGGGTAGGCCTAGCGCCCGCGACAGGAAATGCCCCAAAGCGCAACGTGGACACATCCAATTTTTTGAAAGAAAACAGAGGTGTTTTTTGCAAAGTGCCTACCTGTAGATTTTGGCCTCTAGCTCAGCCGGCACCTAGGAAAACCTACCAAACATGTGCATTTCTGAAAACTAGAGACCTAGGGGAATCCAAGATGGGGTGACTTGTGGGGCTCTGACCAGGTTCTGTTACCCAGAATCCTTTGCAAACCTCAAAATTTGGGTAAAAAAACACATGTTCCTCACATTTCTGTGGCAGAAAGTTCAGGAATCTGAGAGGAGCCACAAATTTCCTTCCACCCAGCGTTCCCCCAAGTCTCCCGATAAAAATGATACCTCACTTGTGTGGGTAGGCCTAGTGCCCGCGACAGGAAATGTCCCAAAGCGCAACGTGGACACATCCAATTTTTTGAAAGAAAACAGAGGTGTTTTTTTTGAAAAGTGCCTACCTGTAGATTTTGGCCTCTAGCTCAGCCGGCACCTAGGGAAACCTAAAAAACCTGTGCATTTCTGAAAACTAGAGACCTAGGGGAATCCAAGATGGGGTGACTTGTGGGGCTCTGACCAGGTTCTGTTACCCAGAATCCTTTGCAAACCTCAAGATTTGGCTAAAAAAACACATGTTCCTCACATTTCTGTGGCAGAAAGTTCTGGAATCTGAGAGGAGCCACAAATTTCCTTCCACCCAACGTTCCCCCAAGTCTCCCGATAAAAATGATACCTCACTTGTGAGGGTACGCCTAGCGCCCGCGACAGGAAATGCCCCAAAGCGCAACGTGGACACATCCAATTTTTTGAAAGAAAACAGAGGTGTTTCTTGCAAAGTGCCTACCTGTAGATTTTGGCCTCTAGCTCAGCCGGCACCTAGGGAAACCTACCAAACATGTGTATTTCTGAAAACTAGAGACCTAGGGGAATCCAAGATGGGGTGACTTGTGGGGCTCTGACCAGGTTCTGTTACCCAGAATCCTTTGCAAACCTCAAAATTTGGCTAAAAAAACACATGTTCCTCACATTTCTGTGGCAGAAAGTTCAGGAATCTGAGAGGAGCCACAAATTTCCTTCCACCCACCGTTCCCCCAAGTCTCCCGATAAAAATAATACCTCACTTGTGTGGGTAGGCCTAGCGCCCGCGACAGGAAATGTCCCAAAGCGCAACGTGGACACATCCAATTTTTTGAAAGAAAACAGAGGTGTTTTTTGCAAAGTGCCTACCTGTAGATTTTGGCCTCTAGCTCAGCCGGCACCTAGGGAAACCTACCAAACCTGTGCATTTCTGAAAACTAGAGACGTAGGGGAATCCAAGATGGGGTGACTTGTGGGGCTCTGACCAGGTTCTGTTACCCAGAATCCTTTGCAAACCTCAAAATGTGGCTAAAAAAAACACATGTTCCTCACATTTCTGTGGCAGAAAGTTCTGGAATCTGAGAGGAGCCACAAATTTCCTTCCAGCCAGCGTTCCCCCAAGTCTTCCGATAAAAATGATACCTCACTTGTGTGGGTAGGCCTAGCGCCCGCGACAGGAAATGACCTAAAGCGCAACGTGGACACATCCAATTTTTTGAAAGAAAACAGAGGTGTTTTTTGCAAAGTGCCTACCTGTAGATTTTAGCCTCTAGCTCAGCCGGCACCTAGGGAAACCTACCAAACCTGTGCATTTCTGAAAACTAGGGACCTAGGGGAATCCAAGATGGGGTGACTTGTGGGGCTCTGACCAGGTTCTGTTACCCAGAATCCTTTGCAAACCTCAAAATGTGGCTAAAAAAACACATGTTCTTCATATTTCTGTGGCAGAAAGTTCTGGAATCTGAGAGGAGCCACAAATTTCCTTCCACCCAGCCTTCCCCCAAGTCTCCCGATAAAAATCATACCTCACTTGTGTGGGTAGGCCTAGCGCCCGCGACAGGAAATGCCCCAAAGCGCAACGTGGACACATCCAATTTTTTGAAAGAAAACAGAGGTGTTTTTTGCAAAGTGCCTACCTGTAGATTTTGACCTCTATCTCAGCCGGCACCTAGGGAAACCTACCAAAGCTGTGCATTTCTGAAAACTAGAGACCTAGGGGAATCCAAGATTGGGTGACTTGTGGGGCTCTGACCAGGTTCTGTTACCCAGAATCCTTTGCAAACCTTAAAATGTGGCTAAAAAAACACATGTTCCTCATATTTCTGTGGCAGAAAGTTCTGGAATCTGAGAGGAGCCACAAATTTCCTTCCACCCAGCCTTCCCCCAAGTCTCCCGATAAAAATGATACCTCACTTGTGAGGGTAGGCCTAGCGCCCGCGACAGGAAATGCCCCAAAGCGCAACGTGGACACATCCAATTTTTTGAAAGAAAACAGAGGTGTTTTTTGCAAAGTGCCTACCTGTAGATTTTGGCCTCTAGCTCAGCCGGCACCTAGGGAAACCTACCAAACATGTGCATTTCTGAAAACTAGAGACCTAGGGGAATCCAAGATGGGGTGACTTGTGGGGCTCTGACCAGGTTATGTTACCCAGAATCCTTTCCAAACCTTAAAATGTGGCTAAAAAAACACATGTTCTTCATATTTCTGTGGCAGAAAGTTCTGGAATCTGAGAGGAGCCACAAATTTCCTTCCAGCCAGCGTTCCCCAAAGTCTCCAGATAAAAATGATACCTCACTTGTGTGGGTAGGCCTAGCGCCCGCGACAGGAAATGTCCCAAAGCGCAACGTGGACACATCCAATTTTTTGAAAGAAAACAGAGGTGTTTTTTGCAAAGTGCCTACCTGTAGATTTTGGCCTCTAGCTCAGCCGGCACCTAGGGAAACCTACCAAACCTGTGCATTTCTGAAAACTAGAGACGTAGGGGAATCCAAGATGGGGTGACTTGTGGGGCTCTGACCAGGTTCTGTTACCCAGAATCCTTTGCAAACCTCAAAATGTGGCTAAAAAAAACACATGTTCCTCACATTTCTGTGGCAGAAAGTTCTGGAATCTGAGAGGAGCCACAAATTTCCTTCCAGCCAGCGTTCCCCCAAGTCTCCCGATAAAAATGATACCTCACTTGTGTGTGTAGGCCTAGCGCCCGCGACAGGAAATGCCCCAAAGCGCAACGTGGACACATCCAATTTTTTGAAAGAAAACAGAGGTGTTTTTTGCAAAGTGCCTACCTGTAGATTTTAGCCTCTAGCTCAGCCGGCACCTAGGGAAACCTACCAAACCTGTGCATTTCTGAAAACTAGGGACCTAGGGGAATCCAAGATGGGGTGACTTGTGGGGCTCTGACCAGGTTCTGTTACCCAGAATCCTTTGCAAACCTCAAAATGTGGCTAAAAAAACACATGTTCTTCATATTTCTGTGGCAGAAAGTTCTGGAATCTGAGAGGAGCCACAAATTTCCTTCCACCCAGCCTTCCCCCAAGTCTCCCGATAAAAATCATACCTCACTTGTGTGGGTAGGCCTAGCGCCCGCGACAGGAAATGCCCCAAAGCGCAACGTGGACACATCCAATTTTTTGAAAGAAAACAGAGGTGTTTTTTGCAAAGTGCCTACCTGTAGATTTTGACCTCTATCTCAGCCGGCACCTAGGGAAACCTACCAAAGCTGTGCATTTCTGAAAACTAGAGACCTAGGGGAATCCAAGATTGGGTGACTTGTGGGGCTCTGACCAGGTTCTGTTACCCAGAATCCTTTGCAAACCTTAAAATGTGGCTAAAAAAACACATGTTCCTCATATTTCTGTGGCAGAAAGTTCTGGAATCTGAGAGGAGCCACAAATTTCCTTCCACCCAGCCTTCCCCCAAGTCTCCCGATAAAAATGATACCTCACTTGTGAGGGTAGGCCTAGCGCCCGCGACAGGAAATGCCCCAAAGCGCAACGTGGACACATCCAATTTTTTGAAAGAAAACAGAGGTGTTTTTTGCAAAGTGCCTACCTGTAGATTTTGGCCTCTAGCTCAGCCGGCACCTAGGGAAACCTACCAAACATGTGCATTTCTGAAAACTAGAGACCTAGGGGAATCCAAGATGGGGTGACTTGTGGGGCTCTGACCAGGTTATGTTACCCAGAATCCTTTCCAAACCTTAAAATGTGGCTAAAAAAACACATGTTCTTCATATTTCTGTGGCAGAAAGTTCTGGAATCTGAGAGGAGCCACAAATTTCCTTCCAGCCAGCGTTCCCCAAAGTCTCCAGATAAAAATGATACCTCACTTGTGTGGGTAGGCCTAGCGCCCGCGACAGGAAATGTCCCAAAGCGCAACGTGGACACATCCAATTTTTTGAAAGAAAACAGAGGTGTTTTTTGCAAAGTGCCTACCTGTAGATTTTGGCCTCTAGCTCAGCCGGCACCTAGGGAAACCTACCAAACCTGTGCATTTCTGAAAACTAGAGACGTAGGGGAATCCAAGATGGGGTGACTTGTGGGGCTCTGACCAGGTTCTGTTACCCAGAATCCTTTGCAAACCTCAAAATGTGGCTAAAAAAAACACATGTTCCTCACATTTCTGTGGCAGAAAGTTCTGGAATCTGAGAGGAGCCACAAATTTCCTTCCAGCCAGCGTTCCCCCAAGTCTCCCGATAAAAATGATACCTCACTTGTGTGTGTAGGCCTAGCGCCCGCGACAGGAAATGCCCCAAAGCGCAACGTGGACACATCCAATTTTTTGAAAGAAAACAGAGGTGTTTTTTGCAAAGTGCCTACCTGTAGATTTTAGCCTCTAGCTCAGCCGGCACCTAGGGAAACCTACCAAACCTGTGCATTTCTGAAAACTAGGGACCTAGGGGAATCCAAGATGGGGTGACTTGTGGGGCTCTGACCAGGTTCTGTTACCCAGAATCCTTTGCAAACCTCAAAATGTGGCTAAAAAAACACATGTTCTTCATATTTCTGTGGCAGAAAGTTCTGGAATCTGAGAGGAGCCACAAATTTCCTTCCACCCAGCCTTCCCCCAAGTCTCCCGATAAAAATGATACCTCACTTGTGTGGGTAGGCCTAGCGCCAACGACAGGAAATGCCCCAAAGCGCAACGTGGACACATCCAATTTTTTGAAAGAAAACAGAGGTGTTTTTTGCAAAATGCCTACCTGTAGATTTTGACCTCTATCTCAGCCGGCACCTAGGGAAACCTACCAAAGCTGTGCATTTCTGAAAACTAGAGACCTAGGGGAATCCAAGATTGGGTGACTTGTGGGGCTCTGACCAGGTTCTGTTACCCAGAATCCTTTGCAAACCTTAAGATGTAGCTAAAAAAACACATGTTCCTCATATTTCTGTGGCAGAAAGTTCTGGAATCTGAGAAGAGCCACAAATTTCCTTCCACCCAGCCTTCCCCCAAGTCTCCCAATAAAAATGATACCTCACTTGTGAGGGTAGGCCTAGCGCCCGCGACAGGAAATGCCCCAAAGCGCAACGTGGACACATCCAATTTTTTGAAAGAAAACAGAGGTGTTTTTTGCAAAGTGCCTACCTGTAGATTTTGGCCTCTAGCTCAGCCGGCACCTAGGGAAACCTACCAAACATGTGCATTTCTGAAAACTAGAGACCTAGGGGAATCCAAGATGGGGTGACTTGTGGGGCTCTGACCAGGTTATGTTACCCAGAATCCTTTCCAAACCTTAAAATGTGGCTAAAAAAACACATGTTCTTCATATTTCTGTGGCAGAAAGTTCTGGAATCTGAGAGGAGCCACAAATTTCCTTCCACCCAACGTTCCCCCAAGTCTCCCGATAAAAATGATACCTCACTTGTGAGGGTACGCCTAGCGCCCGCGACAGGAAATGCCCCAAAGCGCAACGTGGACACATCCAATTTTTTGAAAGAAAACAGAGGTGTTTTTTGCAAAGTGCCTACCTGTAGATTTTGGCCTCTAGCTCAGCCGGCACCTAGGGAAACCTACCAAACATGTGCATTTCTGAAAACTAGAGACCTAGGGGAATCCAAGATGGGGTGACTTGTGGGCCTCTGACCAGGTTCTGTTACCCAGAATCCTTTGCAAACCTCAAAATTTGGCTAAAAAAACACATGTTCCTCACATTTCTGTGGCAGAAAGTTCAGGAATCTGAGAGGAGCCACAAATTTCCTTCCACCCACCGTTCCCCCAAGTCTCCCGATAAAAATGATACCTCACTTGTGTGGGTAGGCCTAGCGCCCGCGACAGGAAATGTCCAAAAGCGCAAAGTGGACACATCCAATTTTTGAAAGAAAACAGAGGTGTTTTTTGCAAAGTGCCTACCTGTAGATTTTGGCCTCTAGCTTAGCCGGCACCTAGGGAAACCTACCAAACCTGTGCATTTCTGAAAACTAGAGACGTAGGGGAATCCAAGATGGGGTGACTTGTGGGGCTCTGACCAGGTTCTGTTACCCAGAATCCTTTGCAAACCTCAAAATGTGGCTAAAAAAAACACATGTTCCTCACATTTCTGTGGCAGAAAGTTCTGGAATCTGAGAGGAGCCACAAATTTCCTTCCACCCAGCGTTCCCCCAAGTCTCCCGATAAAAATGATACCTCACTTGTGTGGGTAGGCCTAGCGCCCGCGACAGGAAATGCCCCAAAGCGCAACGTGGACACATCCAATTTTTTGAAAGAAAACAGAGGTGTTTTTTGCAAAGTGCCTACCTGTAGATTTTAGCCTCTAGCTCAGCTGGCACCTAGGGAAACCTACCAAACCTGTGCATTTCTGAAAACTAGGGACCTAGGGGAATCCAAGATGGGGTGACTTGTGGGGCTCTGACCAGGTTCTGTTACCCAGAATCCTTTGCAAACCTCAAGATTTGGCTAAAAAAACACATGTTCCTCACATTTCTGTGGCAGAAAGTTCTGGAATCTGAGAGGAGCCACAAATTTCCTTCCACCCAACGTTCCCCCAAGTCTCCCGATAAAAATGATACCTCACTTGTGAGGGTACGCCTAGCGCCCGCGACAGGAAATGCCCCAAAGCGCAACGTGGACACATCCAATTTTTTGAAAGAAAACAGAGGTGTTTTTTGCAAAGTGCCTACCTGTAGATTTTGGCCTCTAGCTCAGCCGGCACCTAGGGAAACCTACCAAACATGTGCATTTCTGAAAACTAGAGACCTAGGGGAATCCAAGATGGGGTGACTTGTGGGGCTCTGACCAGGTTCTGTTACCCAGAATCCTTTGCAAACCTCAAAATTTGGCTAAAAAAACACATGTTCCTCACATTTCTGTGGCAGAAAGTTCAGGAATCTGAGAGGAGCCACAAATTTCCTTCCACCCACCGTTCCCCCAAGTCTCCCGATAAAAATGATACCTCACTTGTGTGGGTAGGCCTAGCGCCCGCGACAGGAAATGTCCCAAAGCGCAACGTGGACACATCCAATTTTTTGAAAGAAAACAGAGGTGTTTTTTGCAAAGTGCCTACCTGTAGATTTTGGCCTCTAGCTCAGCCGGCACCTAGGGAAACCTACCAAACCTGTGCATTTCTGAAAACTAGAGACGTAGGGGAATCCAAGATGGGGTGACTTGTGGGGCTCTGACCAGGTTCTGTTACCCAGAATCCTTTGCAAACCTCAAAATGTGGCTTAAAAAAACAGATGTTCCTCACATTTCTGTGGCAGAAAGTTCTGGAATCTGAGAGGAGCCACAAATTTCCTTCCACCCAGCGTTCCCCCAAGTCTCCCGATAAAAATGATACCTCACTTGTGTGGGTAGGCCTAGCGCCCGCGACAGGAAATGCCCCAAAGCGCAACGTGGACACATCCAATTTTTTGAAAGAAAACAGAGGTGTTTTTTGCAAAGTGCCTACCTGTAGATTTTAGCCTCTAGCTCAGCCGGCACCTAGGGAAACCTACCAAACCTGTGCATTTCTGAAAACTAGGGACCTAGGGGAATCCAAGATGGGGTGACTTGTGGGGCTCTGACCAGGTTCTGTTACCCAGAATCCTTTGCAAACCTTAAAATGTGGCTAAAAAAACACATGTTCTTCATATTTCTGTGGCAGAAAGTTCTGGAATCTGAGAGGAGCCACAAATTTCCTTCCACCCAGCCTTCCCCCAAGTCTCCCGATAAAAATGATACCTCACTTGTGTGGGTAGGCCTAGCGCCCGCGACAGGAAATGCCCCAAAGCGCAACGTGGACACATCCAATTTTTTGAAAGAAAACAGAGTTGTTTTTTGCAAAGTGCCTACCTGTAGATTTTGACCTCTATCTCAGCCGGCACCTAGGGAAACCTACCAAAGCTGTGCATTTCTGAAAACTAGAGACCTAGGGGAATCCAAGATTGGGTGACTTGTGGGGCTCTGACCAGGTTCTGTTACCCAGAATCCTTTGCAAACCTTAAAATGTGGCTAAAAAAACACATGTTCCTCATATTTCTGTGGCAGAAAGTTCTGGAATCTGAGAGGAGCCACAAATTTCCTTCCACC